>NC_064631.1:531698686-533037019 GCF_023864275.1 Schistocerca cancellata
GTGGGAACGTATTTGAATTAAAATTGGCCACGATACATCGGTCTCAGTGACGGTCAAAATCGAAAAGGGAACAAAATGTAATAACCATATTACTACTAAATATACATTTCTGTTTATTTTGACTCGATTATATAATTACTCAGTTGCTAATTCTGATTTGTATTACCAATAACATACGCTAATGTTTTGAGACCAAAAGCTGACATTTTCAGTCTTTTACCTCGATTCCATGCCAGAATACCTTATTCGTCGTAATAAAGTAATATAAAATAAATCTGTTACTATACGTTCTCGTGACCGGCTTTACCCAACAGTACGAAAAGAATATTTGAAAAATATCTGTCTTGTGCCTTATTCCTTTTACAGGAAATATTTTATTGCTTTAAAACCGATAATTTACCACCTATGTGCAATGTGGAAGTATAATTAGTGGACTTTCCTTTTGTTTGTTTGACAGTAAAGTTGGAAGTGTCCCTTCCAATGAATAAAAAACTCCATATAGGCTGTGAACTGTCTCAAGGTAATACTATCTTTAGCTTATTATGTTTACTGGGTATTATTATTGAATCTTGAAATAATGCCTGCAAGACGATGATAAAAAACCCCGAATTGTATTCGGTTTTCATTGGACCAAAACGTGAGTAGCTTCACTTTACAACTGTGCCATGGAGCTTTATGATAAGGGTAATTTTCATGATTTCAGAAACTTGAATCCGACGTCCGCCACGTCTGTTATATGAAATTATTGGCTTCTGGTGGAAGTCTTTTGATAAAAGATATCAGCTTGGTAATTTACGCATCTACTAATCATTCTGAATACAGTCTAAATTGTACAGGAATCATATTTCATTCGTAAGCGGGCTCGTTCAAGCAATATTTTTTTTAATACCTGTATAGATAAATTTTGGTTGCGCTGTTTACTTTTACTTTAGTCATTTTATTTTTGTCGTATGACTCCATATTTCCTACCAGTCCAACTCGAAAAGCTCTTTGAGTGAGTGACGTGCGAAGGAAAGTTCGGAAACCGACCAAACACGGCAAAATATGTTCTCACAAGGGAAACTCCACAGCGCACCCCCCCCCTCCCCCCTCCCTTTAGTGGTAAGATAGCCCCGTGGATAGCCGGTCAAAATATGAACACAGATCAAGCATGACAACAGGAAGATAGCGTACTGAACTGTGCAAAAGAAGCAAAATAGAAACAGTGGACGGTCCAAGCTCAAGATGTGCTACATCGAGCGAATTGGAAAAGCCATGCCAACGTCGTTATGTGGTCACGGTGTTGAATATAAAACGGTAGATTCGTGTTCCCATTTTCATTTTTCACGAAATTATGAACTGTCCAACCAGTCATTGACGTGTCTCTTCGCTGTATTCAGATTTGTGACTCCGTCGTGGTGCAGCGTCCGTTTGCAACAACGTGGCGTAAGGAGGGGACCTATAATGAAAGTTAATTGCGCACAACCACTGTATTAGCAGCCGAAAGGAAGAGGCTGTCGAGTGGGAACCGCATTTGATGACAAAGCAACTGAATCCCCCACCGGAAAAATACGTCTACTGTGTCATAAACGACATTGGGGATAGTATGTGTGTCATTTGATAGGAATCTCTTATCGACCCAGTTAACTTGTATGCATGATGAGTGAGTGAAAAATGCGTCCTTGCCCCAAATGGGTGTTCGTATAAATGTGACTGATCACTCCCAAAGAAAAGATTAAAACAATAGTTTGCCACATAATCTATAACAAATGAACGCACTATTCAAAACCACACAGTTATACCTGTTCTCCATCAAAACATACGAGTTTAACGTTTTTGAAATTTTCCACTTGCCCATCATCAAATCGTGCATATGTACAAGCAAATCAGAACGCTTTCTGGAATTTCGGAGAGCGAAGTTGATTATTTGTGAGAGCTTGGGCCTCGATAATAGACACACGATCACGTAAACATTACCACTCTGTGTATCTGTGCAGATTTGCAAAATCGTAGAGTCTTTTCACAAACCATTTCAGTTCTCTAAAGCCAAACACGTCTAATGGTTGCACAAGAGGTGTACAATCTGGAGGAATGATAGTCATGTCTACTTCTATATCAAACTTGTACAAAGGGGGTTCAAAACCTTTTGCACAGTCGTCTCTAAGTTTTTTAGTTTTGCAGGAGGAGAATGAAATTTTTGTGGACATACTTGGAACATTTAGCTATACATTGAGCCTACTTAGTGTAGCCTCAATCAGCTGTGACTCATCTGGTCCAACGTTCTTTCCATGATGTAAATGCACTTTGGTAAAATTCTGTGGATTGATTCTTACACCATCGCTTGACACAGGAATTAAGGTCTTTCTCACTACCAAATGTTTTAGCGCGGAGGTGGGCCTTCTGACGTCCACAGAGGTAAAAATCTGACGGAGCCAAGTCCGGACTGTAGGGAGGATGAGGAACAATTTTCCAACCCATTTTCCTGATTTTCTCCTGCGTCATAAGGGCTGTATGGGTTTGGCATTGTCATGGTGTAGTCTGATGAGCTGACCCTGAAGTTGTGGTCTGTGGGTCTTGATGGCACGTCGCAGCTTGTCCAGTGGCAAACAGTAACGGTCCCGGTTAATTGTGGAGCCAGGTTCCGAAAAGTCAATGAAAATGACACCACATTGGTCCCAGAGGAAGGAGACCATCACCTTTCGGCCTGCTTTTCGTGATAGTCTTGGTTTCTTCTTCCAAGGGGAACCCGGATGACGCCACAGCATGGATTGGCTTTTATTCTCAGGTTCGGACAAAAACAACCATTTTTCGTATGTCCATCCTTTTACCAGGAGGTCTCTGGGACGACGGCCGTTTACTATCGTGACAAAAAATAAAAACACCTACAGCCGTCCTTATGATTTTATTTTATTTTGTCACTACCAGTTTCAATGCTTCAGTGCGTCATCTTCAGGCTGTTTTGATGCGGTGCAGGTTGATGTGATCCCCATGTATAACCCATTAGTTACCAGCATTACTGGATACGTAGATAATGTGTCCTGACACATTATCTGCGTATCCAGTAATGCTGGCAACTGATGGGTTATGCATGGGGATCATGTCAACCTGTACCGCATGAAATCAGCCTGAAGATGACGCAATGAAGCGTCGAAACTGGTAACGACAAAATAAAATTAAAAAGAAATGGCTGTAGGTGTTTTTATTTTTTGTAACGAAAAACATCCATGTTTCATCCTGGGTAAGAACGCCGTCAAAACACTGTTTCCACTCTTCAGTAAAGATCTTCATGAGACCCTCACATACATTCTTCCTCATCGTATTCATTTCGCTTGTCAATAACCTAGGCACAGAACGTGCACAGATTTTTCTGTACCCTAGTGACTGTACCAGTGATACCACACTACCCAATGACAAACAAGTCATGTCAGCAAGCTGTTGTGTCGTCACACATCTGTCATTTTGGATGATTTGATCACTGGTCTCCTTATTCACATCACTCACTGCCGTCGATGGTCTACCGCATCGCGGATTGTCCAGCAGAGAGAAATCACCTTCTTTAAACCTCTGCAACCACCGTTGGATACTGCTGCGATCCACTGTGTCCTCCCCCTAAACAGGGAGCAACTTCTTTTGAACCGATGTGGCAAAGCCATCGCCGGTCTTGAAGAGGAACTCCATCACCGACCGTTGTCGCACCCTGACATCTACTTCACGGTCCGTTATGGCTCACCTGTAAATAAAACAAAATACCTCAACTTATAGCTAAATGCTCCAAGTATGTTCACAAAATATTTCATTCTCCTCCTGAAAAACTTTTTGAAAGTCCTTTGTACAATGCCCGATCTTTCCGTCCCGTATAGCTGTCAAGGAATGAAGCAAAATCTTTGTTCGAATAAGGCCCAATCACACGTTCATTAAAATCTTGCACTAGCCTTTTCTACATGTTATCTTGCACACTACAATACAAAATAACATTGAGGGTTTTGCGCAAGTACCTTATTCACCTGTTGTTGAACTTGCAGTCCAAATACACCTTTCTCTTGCAACCACAAGTAAAACATAAGTCTCGAAATCCTGGTATGTTAAGGGCATATTGTGGCCGTGCGGTTAAAGGCGCGTCAGTCTGGAACCGCGTGACCGCTACGGTCGCAGGTTCGAATCCTGCCTCGGGCATGGATGTGTGTGATGTCCTTAGGTTAGTTAGGTTTAATTAGTTCTAAGTTCTAGGCGACTGATGACCTCAGAAGTTAAGTCGCATAGTTCTCAGAGCCATTTAAGGGCATATTGAGCGGCGTAACTGCGGGAAGTGGCATGCAGTTGGTCAACACCACATTTAGTGCGTTCTCCAACTAATGATAACGTACAGGTCAATGGCATTTCATAGTTAAAACAGGACTGGTGTGTGTTGATGACATATGCGTCTTCATAATCTTGAAATTTGACGTTATTCGCTGTAACAATCTTCATGGAACAGTCTACAAGTTCTTTCAGTTTACTGGCGTAGATTCTGTTGCCATATTTGGTAATCCGATGTTGCAGTGACGGTGTTACTCTCATGACGATTCACTTCGGCGACCACAGCTGTTGTTAAACACATCAGATGAATTCGAAGTTGCGAATAATAACTACCATCAGCTGCAGACGCATGTTTGACGACATATGGAAGTTTGGGTGTGGCCCTGAGTCGCGCACTGATAGCCAAACAGACAGTCTGCTTTCCGCAACGCTGCGGCGAGGACGTCCTGTTTACTTTTCGTCCCGTCCGCACGGTAGCGAGTGCCCATATTTGTTTATCACTTCGTCGCCGCTAGTTTGGAGTCCAACACTACCGACGTAATTGACGCATTCATACCGACAAACCACCGCCATGATTAGTTTCCAACCCAATCATGCACGGCCGAAATCTGTTGAAGTGGAACGTTTTCTACGTGACGACATTAAATTGATCCTCAGGACATCATTGGTATCCATCTCTCTATTATGAGCAGTATTGTCTACGTCATGTTAGTAAGTGACGAGGTGTGCAACAGAATCGTATGCGCATATGCGAACGATCTTAAATTCAAACATTCTGATGGCCATATTGGGGCAGTCTCTATCGATCATGCGGGGCTTGGCCCCCGTACGATACGAGACTTCGAACTCCCGTACCACCGGACGTAGTCACCGTGGCTTTCCAGCATTACGGTAGAGTGGTCAGCCTCATGGCCGAGTAATGGACCACCTTTACAACGTACCCGGTTCTTAACTGGGTACGACAGATCAAAATTGAACTGACGAGAAATGTACCATCCTATCTTGTCATCGGCGGATGTAGGGCGATTATTGTGTATGACGGACAGCCAAGCACTTGCTCCGGTTGTGGCCAAGAAGGACACGTCAGCTCTGATTGTATCCGACGACGGCTTGCTCATACCCCCACAGGTGAATCTATGACTCCTTCTAAGGTGACGACCCTTCCTCTCAATTATGCCGGGGTTGCACGGGAGGCCTCCCTTTCCGATACCGACCACATTCGTCCGATAGCCGCCCCCGATAGCGAGGTCACGATGGATTCTGCAGTACCGGATGCAGCCACTACAACGGCGCCCCCTCCTGAGGACAATCATCGACCGACCTTGCAAGAAAACACGGATGACATGATGGACATTGACCTACGTGTTGTGCCGACAGCGGCTTTTCTTCCAGACACCGGAGCAACTGAAGAAAGCCACCCACATTCGGATACCGAAACACACGTCCGTAAACAGCGTTCCCCGCGGAAGCATAAGAGATGGCGACGTGCTCCATCGGACGAGTGCTTGCAGCGAACGTTTGACATGGACGGTGGACAATCCGACGACGTTACCGGCGGTACAGAGGCCGCAGTAACAGTCGATCCAACTGATCACCATGGTGCCGACCCCACAGAACAGCAGGGTCCCAGCAGACAGCCGCTGCCGATTGCCAGCCAGTAGCGCCCAAGGACTCTGCCCCGAGTGTCGCAGCAGCCACCGTCAGCCGATGGTATTTCACAGCGACTGGGCTGACGACGGCGAGGAAAACTCGTGGCCCATCGTGTCTGAGGACGCGCGGAGGATTTCACCCCACCAGTGTTGATCCTTTTCCAGCATCAGTGACACGGATGAGCCAGCCTCACGTAACGTGCACACAGCCCTTACAAGGGTGTTGATGGCCAACACGTATGCTATGGGCAGACCTCAAACATATCATGTAGCGACTATAAACATCAACACTATACAGTTGCGCGATAAGTTGTCCTTGCTTCAGGATATGATGAATTCTGCTATTCTGCTCCCATATTTATAGCCCTTCTCCAGGAGGTGTACGTAAACGACTTTGAAGGCGTGTACGTTTATGACGCATGCGTCTCTCCAGCTTCCCCCACAGGCAGTGGTGTTGCTGTATGTCTTCGGGAAGGAATAGTGGCGTACAATATCCTCTTTCTGCCTGGGATAAGAGGAATGGCACTCACAATACTGGGTGTCCGCCTTATGAATATCTACGCACCTTTTGGGATGGACAAACGTCGCCAACGTTCACGATTCTTTGCGGAAGACGTCGCCCCGTTCTTCCAAGGCCGCCGCTACCATCTGGTGTTTTGAGGTGACTAGAACTACGTACTGGCACCCAGAGACCAACTCCCACGACATAATGCATGCCCAGAACTCGAGACGTTAATCCGAGACCTGCAGATGGTGGACACTTGGGACATCTTCAAGGCCACCGACCGGGATTCACACACTTCGTGGGTCACTCTTCCAGTCGGATTTATGTCTCACCCTCTTTTGGCTCTGGGGCACAGGATGCGGAACTGTGGCCTACAGCTTCTCGGACAACTCCGCCTACATCTGTACCATCACCCTACGACGACAACAAGTGCGGAGAAGCCGCAGCCCACGTCGTTCACCTGTTGTATACGGATTGCCGCCAAGCCGTTGAGGATACCTGGCAATCGTGTGAAAATCGCCTCCATGCGTATCCCACAACGATCCGCCGGTGGTTGGACTGTGCCAAACCGGCACTGAGGCGAACGTTGATAAACTAGGGTCGGGACCACGCTGCTGGGCGTAGACATACACTCGATTTTTACTTCAGAGTACTGCGATGCTATGGCGCCGTCTCCGGAACGACAAACGGCGATCCACCGTGCTAAGGCTCAGATCATAGCTAATATGCGACTCCACCTAGAAGTGGTGGTCATCCGCTCGAGGACGCAGGATAGGATAGCGAGCGAACGCCCGTCTATGTTCCACGTAATTCGTGAACTTCAACGATACCAAAGAGCGCTGACACGCTTCATCGACATGGAGGACGGTCGTCGCCTCATCACGCAACAAGACATAAGCACAGCGTTCTATGATCATTATTCTCAGCTCTATTCAGCTCAGACTCCTGACCCAACAGCACTGAGAGACGATTTACGGCACCGTCACCCCAGCGACCTTAGAAATTAAGGAAGAAGAAATGATCGATGCCATTAGAAAAGGAGCTATAAACAAGTCACCGAGTCCTGATGGTTTCCCCTTGGAATTTTTCCGGACTTTTCAATACTTATTAGGCACCCGATGGACGGACATCTGTCGCAAACTACTATCCCCAGAAGTGCCACTCCCTGCGGCCCTTGTAGAAGAGATGATTATTCCTATTCACAAACCGTCCGGTGCCTCACGGATGCACGACTACCGCCTGCTGACGCTATTGAATTGCGACTTTAAGATCATTTCTCGACTGTTGGCGGCGCAGATACATCAGACCTTACAACATGTCTTCTCACCCGATCAAACGTCATTAGGGGGTGGCAATAATATCCAAACAGCACTCAGTGGATATTGTGACTTGATCTCACTGGCGAGGGCATGTCGTCTGAGGGGTGCGCAGGCGGCAGTCGATTTCAGTCAAGCTTTGGATCGCGTGGACCACGACTATTTGGAAGTGGTCCTACAACATATGCGATACCCACAGCCGTTTGTCACTGTCATGCGATTACTCCGTGGCGCGACATCCAAGGTGGTCGTCAACGGCCGACTTACGCAGCCCCTGACTATTTCTCGATCGATACGCCAAGGCTGTCCTCTGTCCACTTTACTTTGTAGTCATGGAACCACTGCTATGAGGCCTGTGCTAACGACTAACAGTTATGACGTTACGAGGCCACACTTTCCGGAGTAAAGCACACGCTGACGACCTGGTGATAGTCATCCGCAACGGCGACGACACCGTCAGCGCACTGAACTGGATAGTTGCATATAGAATGGCCACTGGTAGTCGTGTCAACGTCGCAAAATCAGTGGCGATGAACATCGTGGTCGGACTGTCTGAGGACAGCGTCACCCCCTTACAGCTCAGAGTTACTCCGAAATGCCTCGACATTCATTTCACAGACGATATACAACGAGCCGCTGCTCACATCTTTCGACGACTTTTACGAAATGTTCGAACTGGGATAGCCAACAACCGCCTACCAGAACTGGACATCGTAAACGGGCCCAGTATGTCAACACACATTTAGCGTCACGCATTCCGCATATCGCCCAGGTATTACCTATTACCGGTGACGTTACCTTGCCGTATACAGGGGGCTTTTTGGTCCTTCTTGAGTTCAGAAATGCTTTTCAAGATCACATATGAGACTATCACCCTTCCCCCGGAGGGCCTGGCCTTTATCACCTTCGTGACAGAGCGGCCGCCATACTGTGAGCACGCTAGTCAAACTATGGCACCGCCGTCCGCACAGTCTGACGAGTTTGTTGCTAGAAGAACTAGCGCCGCTCCCCCTCTCACCACCTGTGCCGATACACCACGTTCCCTCATCACTCTTTTACATCGGTCTTTTACCTCGAATTCAGTTACGCTCGACTTGCCTTACCATGACTCGATTGGCGACGGTACAGACGGCTTATCGTGTCCTGCAGCGTGGACGACCCGACAACATCGTGGAGAGGAAGCGCCCGAACGTCAACCAGCGAGTAGTGTGGAGGACGATTCACCACGTAACGCTGGACACTGCCGTCACGGCGGTGTGGTAGATCACTGTCAACGGTAAGAAGGTGACCAGAGCAAGGCTACATGCGATCCATATGGCCGACTCACCCATGTGGACGAGCTGTGGCGTTCCAGACAACGATGAACACCGTCTTAGCTGCGGCGAGTCTACGGCAGTAAAGCACATAGTGAAGAAAATGTCAGCGTACTTCCTTCGAGTGACGCCGAATCATGTCGAACCCAACACTATATTATGACCGGATGAGACGTATTACCCACGCACGAAACCTAGTGCTGTGACGTGGCTTCGTGGCCATGCAGTGCATTATTTGTTTCAAGGCGGCACTAAGGACACTTTAGACTTTTGGAACTATTTGCACGAACGACATCGCACGATCCTCCGTAACCCAGAGTATCGACAATATTTTTCCTATTATTTGTGGAGTGCGTTCCACGACCCTCCACGCAGCTGGATCATCACGGGTAAGAGAAGCTAAAAATTACAAGACGATGATAAAACACTTGTAACCTCCCAAGAAAAATAGTCTTGTTGAATGAAAATAATAGAAAATGGGAATTGAGCTAAATGTAACCTCCCAAGAATAATTTTTTTATGTCAATAATATAGAAAGTGTAACCTCGTTGCAAATTTAAGAAAACCAATGTTAAGTATAATGCAAATGAGCCAGAATGTTAGCTCCCCACAGTAATAAAAGTCAATGATAATAAAAATGTGCAAAAATGTTAAGTCCCCACAAAATTAACGTTAAGGTGAACCTGATAAATTTTATAAGGCCAGCTGCGCTGACCTTAGGCCCTGTGCAATATTTAATCTGATAAATTGATTCAGGGAGGAAAAGCATAGGAAATATTGTTTCAATTGTAATGATGCTTTTCTTAAAACGATTGCTTTGAAAACGAAATTATTATTGGGGCATTTCTTGAACAAATCAATTACAATTACCATACATTATTAGCTGAGCGCAACGCTGCTTCATTACCTTATTTAACAATATACCTCGTCCTGAATCGTGACCAGAGACCCATGTCGACGCCCACCGACTCCTCACACACGACTCCGACTGACTACAACTCGCAACTGTTCGTTGCGACTTCCTACACGCAACTACTGCGTCCAACTCGGAACTGCACTCTCGTGCAGTCAAGCGCAGACTAGCAACGATAAACAACTCTCTGGTCAGAGATTCTGTCATGCCTCGCCATCGCTGCTACTGAATACATGTGAAACGTACGCGTTTCATAACCCTCCACTGGGGGGCAAAAATTTGGCAGCGATGGTGAGTCATTTGGACTTGCCATGAGCAACAAATTTGTTCATAATTAGTAACTTTACAATTAGAGAATATACAGATGCAGATCATGAAGTAAATATGGTGCACATGCACCAAGTACAAAACATATCAGACAAAGACAAAATATATGCAATGAGTACATAACATATTCACAAATGGCAAAGGTGCACACGCACAGTAGTACAGAATATATCAGCAAATGACGAAATTTATATACAATGAGTAACAAATGACATAAGTGCATACGCACTGAAGTATTGAACATATCAGGAAATCACAAAATGTATACAGAATGAGTACAAATCATATTGAAAAATGAGAAAAGTGCACAGGCACTGAAGTTCAGTAGTTCACACTATACGGTACAACTTGGTCATTGCGAGAAGTCATACCTGGATGATACAGCAGATGGAGAGTTTCGTCGTGATCCCTAGCACTTTGTACCAGTATTTGCCCTGTTTCCTGTATTTGCCCCCAGTGCGAAAATTCTTCGCAGCTTTTGTTTCCCATCTGGTGCTAGATGTAGTAGCAGTTAATGGTGGTACGGATTCCGCCGATAGGTTTTATTTAATAGCATCCTTAGCCTCATACTTCGCTCTCTTTCTTTTTTCCCCTTGTAGCAAATATAAATATGTTTTCACTTATGTGCTTCCCCATTCGACGCAACGAGTCTACTTATTCGTTTCAGTTCCTTACTGCTTTAAAAAAACTGGCAAGGGAAATCCGGGTTCGAGTCCCGACCCGGCACAAATTTTATTGTCCTCATTCCTTTCTGCATCTGATGGTAGTCATCATTCGCAATTGCGAATTCATCTTATGTATTTGGTAATCCTTCTGCTCGATATATTGTATCAAAGTGAGTAGCCAGTGACGTGCAACCTTGAAATCCAGACGGATTCCTTTAGCATAATATTTTTCATAAATTTGGAAGTCTGTATCATGCGCTGCACTTAACTCGTTCTGACTTGGATAGCCTACTGGTATACATGGGTTTCTAATTCACTGGCGATCCCTCTTCGGATTCCACTTCAAATGGCTCTGAGCACAATGGGACTTAACATGAGGTCATCAGTCCCCTAGAACTTAGAACTACTTAAACCTAACTAACCTAAGGACATCACACACATCCATGCCCGAGGCAGGATTCGAACCTGCGACCGTAGCAGTCGCGCGGTTCCAGATTGTAGCGCCTAGAACCGCTTGGCCACTCCGGCCGGCGGATTCGACTTCATTCAACTTCTTTACAATATACAGGGTGATTCAAAAAGAATACCACAACTTTAAAAATGTGTATTTAATGAAAGAAACATAATATAACATTCTGTTATACATCATTACAAAGAGTATTTAAAAAGGTTTTTTTTCACTCAAAAACAAGTTCAGAGATGTTCAATATGGCCCCCTCCAGACACTCGAGCAATATCAACCCGATACTCCAACTCGTTCCACACTCTCTGTAGCATATCGGGCGTAACAGTTTGGATAGCTGCTGTTATTTCTCGTTTCAAATCATCAATGGTGGCTGGGAGAGGTGGCCGAAACACCATATCCTTAACATACCCCCATAAGAAAAAAATCGCAGGGGGTAAGATCAGGGCTTCTTGGAGGCCAGTGATGAAGTGCTCTGTCACGGGCTGCCTGGCGGCCGATCCATCGCCTCGGGTAGTTGACGTTCAGGTAGTTACGGACAGATAACTACCTTTTTCGTAGGACTCTCCATAAAGTTGATTGTGGAATTTGCAGCTGTCTGCTAGCTCTGCGAGTCGATTTTCCTGGGCTGCGAACAAATGCTTGCTGCATGCGTGCTACATTTTCATCACTCGTTCTCGGCCGTCCAGAACTTTTCCCTTTGCACAAACACCCATTCTCTGTAAACTGTTTATACCAACGTTTAATACACGACCTATCAGGAGGTTTAACACCATACTTCGTTCGAAATGCACGCTGAACAACCGTCGTCGATTCACTTCTGCCGTACTCAATAACACAAAAAGCTTTCTGTTAGGCGGTCGTCATCTTAGCATCAACTGACGCTGACGCCTAGTCAACAGCGCCTCAAGCGAACAAATGTACAACTAAATGAAACTTTATAGCTCCCTTAATTCGCCGACAGATAGTGCTTAGCTCTGCCTTTTGTCGTTGCAGAGTTTTAAATTCCTAAAGTTGTGGTATTCTTTTTGAATCACCCTGTATATCTGTGCTTTTTTTTCTCCCGCCCTTTAAGCTTATTAACTTTTTTGTAACTTCACTCCATAATCTACACACATCAAAAAAGTTTTGCGTCACCCCGGGTCCCAGAACTCCTCAAGATAGACTTTGACTGTGGATATTCTATCACAGCCACAGTCCCTTTGACTGTTCGAGATATCACTAAATGCGGCCAAAGATGTAAACAACCATGCATGAGCAGTGCTTATTAGACGGAGGAGGTACGACAGCCGATCAGTTCCACTCATTCCACCAGGAAGGAGGTACACAGCTCGTGTTGTCTGTAGTTCAACCATGCCTAGACGGTCAATACCGCGGTTCGATCGCGTCCGCTTTGTTACTTTGTGCCAGGTAGGGCTCTCAACAAGGGAAGTGTCCAGGCGTCTCGGAGTGAACCAAAACGATGTTGTTCGGACATGGAGGACATACAGAGAGACAGGAACTGTTGATGATATGCCTTGCTCACCCGCCCAAGGGCTACTACTGCAGTGAATGACTGCTACCTACGGATTATGGCTCGGAGGAACCCTGACAGCAACGCCACCATGTCGAATAATGCTTTTCGTGCACCCACATGCCGTCGTGTTACGACTCAAACTGTGCGAAATAGGCTGCATGATGCGCAACTTCACTCTCGACGTCCGTGGCGAAGTCCGTCTTTGCAACCACGACACCATGCAGCATGGACGCAACAACATGCCGAATGGCTCGCTCAGGATTGTCATCACGTTCTCTTCGCTGATGAGAGTCGCATATGCCTTCAACCAGACGTGTCTGGAGGCAACACGGTCAGGTTTGAACGCCTTAGACACACTGTCCAGCGAGTGCATCAAGGTGGAGGTTCCCTACTGTTCTGGGGTGGCATTATGTGGGGTCGACGTACGGCGCTGGTGGTCATGGAAGGCGCAGTAACGGCTATACGATACGTGAATGCCATTCTCCGACCGATAGCGCAACCATATCGGTAGCATATTGGCGAGGCATTCGCCTTCATGGACGACAATTCGCGCCCATCGTTCGCCCAGAGTGGCCAGCATATTCTCCAGACATGAACCCTATCGAACATGCCTGGGATAGATTGAAAATGGGTTATTATGAACGACGTAAGCCAACTACTTAGCACGACCTACGCCGACTCTCCGTTGAGGAGTGGGACAATCTGGACCAAAAGTGCCGTGATGAACTTGTGGATAGTATGCCACGACGCATACAGGCATGCATCAGTGCAAGGGGACGTGCTACTGGGTATTAGAGGCACCGGTGTATACAGCAATCTCGACCACCACCTCTGAAGATCTCGCTGTATGATGGTACAACAAGCAATGCGTGGTTTTCATGAGCAATAAAAAGGGCGGAAATGATGATTATATTGACCTCTATTCCAATTTTCTATACAGGTTCCGGAACTCTCGGAACCGAGGGGATGCAAAACTTTTTTTGATGTGTATATGCTCGCGTCTTTTAATTTGTTTGGCCAATACTCTATATCGGAGCATTTCGTTCATGTAACCCCATGGAATACCGTGAGATTGACGTCGCAGCAGCTCGTACGGATCAACCACATTCTCATCGTACATACAGGCCCGCATTAATCAGTAACGTATCTTCGTCATCACACTTACTGCTTATCAACAAACGTAGGAAATAATCATATAAATATTGCACGATCATCCTTTGCGTTAAGAAATTCGTAGATTCTTCAAAGTTCGCCAAATGTTCATGGACCTTGTTATCCAAGTCGCGAGCTATAGTTGATGGATTTTTATTGCCCACTGAAAATCACTCGTCGAAAGGCACAAACAATCCACTCTCACTCCCAACCAGGCAGTTACATCAAGCCGGCCGGAGTGACCGAGGGGTTCTAGGCGCTACAGTCTGGAACCACGCGACCACTACGGTTGCAGGTTCGAATCCTGCCTCGGGCATGGATGTGTGTGATGTCCTTAGGTTAGTCAGGTTTAAGTAGTTCTAAGTTCTAGGGGACTGATGACCTCCGATGTTAAGTCCCATAGTGCTCAGAGCCATTTTTAGTTACATCAGTAGGAATCCTCTCTTCGCTAAGTGCTGTAGTCAACTGACGTCTGAAGTGTGTCTGTTTTGCTTTGTTCTGGTGTTTGTTGGTTTAGGCATAGCGTCTTCATACCACATCGGACCTACTGTCTACAGTGGGGTTCGAAACACTGGCAGATTTGTATCCAAGGTGTTGTATGTTTTTACCGGTACTCTACACTAGGGATCCCGCGATTATAAGGCAATGAGCCTCCAGGCGTTGGTATCTCCCAATTGCTCTACACAAGCAGAATATGTCATGATTTTTGCCTTCCGATCGCAGGTTCGAATCCTGCCTCGGGCATGGATGTGTGTGATGTCCTTCGTTTAGTTAGGTTTAAGTAGTTCTAAGCTATAGGGGACTGATGACCACAGATATTAAGTCCCATAGTACGCAGAGCCATTTGAACCATTTTTTTGCCTTCCGTTTTGGAAGTTTTGTCTTTTGATTTCCTTTGTTGTAACGCATTTCACACCTGTTCATTTGTCGCTTTCATTTCTGTGAGAGGTCTATGCGGCACCTTGGCTCCTGTCACTGCGCATCACATTTACTTGCGATGGTAATACATTCTTATCACGTGACTCATGTTCTATAGACAATGTATGCTATGACAGTTGCCAGGATTACAGGAAGAGAAAAGACACGTCAATGACCGGACGGACAGTTCATAATTTCATGGAAGGAAATGGGGACGTGAGGGAGATTTGAACGCGAATCTCTCGCTTACAGTCCAACACGGTGACCACCCTGCCACGACTACGTGGCTCTGCCTATTCGCTCGATGCTGCACATCTTGAGCTTCGACCGTTCACTGTTTCTACATTGGTTCCGTTTTCACAGTTCAGTACACCTTCTTCCTGTGTTGATGCTTGATCTGTGTTCAGCTTTTAATGGGATATTCACTATGCCATCTTACCATTAAATCTGAAGGGGGGTGCAATGGGGGAGTTTTCCTTGTCAGCATTTTCGGGAAGAGGACAAAGACTGAATATCAGTTTCGTCGATCTTTATTAAGGTGAATGTTGGATTACGAAGGCAACCTTTTTAACCTTATGCTTCTCTTCTTGGTTACTCAAAACGTATATAAAAAGCAAAGTTACATTAACAAGGCGAAACTGATCGTATTACAGGATCAAATATGCATTTACGTCCATAAAAATCTCTGAAAATGCCTTCCTCTCGTTGATTTAATTACGAAAACACTGTAATATGTTCTACTTAAAACAACTGTTGCGTGCACACTGAAACGCCCTGCTAAAGTCGAAGGACAGGACAGATAGAATAGCCGGCCGCGGTGGCCGAGCGGCTCTAGGCGCTTCAGCCTGGAACCGCGCTACCGCTACTGTCGCAGGTTCGAATCCTGCCTCGGGCATGGATGTGTGTGATGTCCTTAGGTTAGTTAGGTTTAAGTATTTTTAAGTTCTAGGGGACTGATGAGCTCAGATGTTAAGTCCCATAGTGCTCAGAGCCATTTGAACCATGTTTGAACAGATAGAATAACTTGTGGAAAGGGGCAAAAGTAAGGGGCTGTCAATTACACTTGAACACACAACTTTATTATTTTATCAAACATTACAAGAACCCAAAAAAAATTTTTAAACGCGCAGCCTTAATCTTTGGGACTTAATTACCGGCTTTAATTTAAAAACGGCTGAAGGCCAATAACTTAAAACGCAAGCATAATCAGAAATTTAAAAGGCAAGCCTGATCTTAAAACAGTTCTTTAGTTAGGCTTAAGTAAACAAGTTAAATTCAAATCGGCCGAAGGCCGAATACTTAAAAAATTCAAAAAAAATTTTAAATGCCAAAGTGCTTACGTGAAACAGTACTTTAAACTAGGCTGAAGGCCTTAAGAGTAAGACAACTTTAATTTAAAACACAAAACCGGCTGGAAGCCATACAAGTACCAACAACAAGAACAAATTAAAAAAAGTAAGGCACTACACACAAGGGCGCCCAGATGTTCGAGGGTCGGGCTGTAATTCAAACACTAACGCTCGCTTAGGTGAGACAGGCACTCGGGCCAACCATTCACGATCCGACGACAACCCAACCGACCGACAGTCAGTGGACCCAC
The DNA here is from genome assembly GCF_023864275.1 of Schistocerca cancellata. Classification (NCBI taxonomy): domain Eukaryota; kingdom Metazoa; phylum Arthropoda; class Insecta; order Orthoptera; family Acrididae; genus Schistocerca; species Schistocerca cancellata. Next base: position 531,715,299 of record NC_064631.1, read on the forward strand.
CGACAAGATAACTTCCACTTCACTCGGACAGAGCACAACAGGGAGTTCAACGGAACAACGTAAAAGATATTGGCGCCCGTAACCAAACGTACGCGGAGCTGTCAAACTACACACCGCGCTGGACAGAACAACACGATGAGGAAACTACACCGCCTGAAATTTACGTCAACGGCTAGGGCATGTAACCGAAACGTTAACGGCCACAAGGCATAAGATTCCGCTGGTGCACTTTAATTCAAATAACCAAATACAGTGAAACTCCACCGGAGGGTGGCTAGAATTTTCCAACTTGAAAACCACGTTGTTGCTCGCAGGAATATCCCAACAGCCGAGAACGAACTCCAAACGACACAATGTGAACAGTCTTGATTTTCTGGTAGGTTCAATCAACACTCAACCATCGTGTCGAGGGTCGGTGAGCCGCGGACTCTCTGACACCACGTAGAGACCTCCAGCGGGCCCCGGCCACACTACGCCCCGCCGAGAATTACTCACTGCTCCACGCCAACTGACCGACTCCTCAGAGACAGTACGCCGACAAGATTTAAAATAACTTGTCAGTCAAAATCACACAAACGACACACAGTTTCACCAACACTTGGACAAAGAACTAGACAATGCTAACGGCAGTGCCTGTACAATAACAGGGACGAATCACGAGTCAGCACGCAAAGCCTACCCATAAGTGATCGCCGGTCAAATACACGTCGTCCGGCAAGACTACCGACCGACGACCACCCAAAGTCATCCCCACTCCAATTATGTGTGTCGGCAACCGTCGGGGGAGTCATGGCGCCCCGACTGAACTTGGGCCGCGTGCCAACTCAAACACTGTCTGGTCCGAACTAACAACACACGACGACCGGGAAGTAATAGCAGTCCAGCAAAGATAATAAGGCAGGACCTATATCAATAATCGCTGCTGCTGCCGCTCACGGGCAAGCGAGGCAGCAACTCAGTGACTTCAGTAATTGAAAATTAACATAACGAGGTGGCAGCACGGTACGAACAACATGTACAATAAGAAATGGCACGAACACGAGCCACGCACAGCACACAAACGACAGAAATTAAGAAGAAGAAGCAATCGTACAAAACGTTTTGGATCACCTAACATGGCAGCACCAGCTTCAAAGCAACAATGTAGCGCCATCTCTCTTTATTATATCTCCATGGTGTATATATAACTTCATACACTGTACACGACAATAGTAAAAAGAAGTGTTGCAAGGAAGAGGTATGTAAGATTTGAACACCACAGATCAGTAGAGTAATACCTTTTAATTTTATTCTCTTAGACAACGAAATAAAGCCCCAGTTGCGTCTGTGTCAATTAACTCCAACATTTATGTTCCACATTTAACATTATATACCGATCACAGACGTGATTTAGGCCATAATACACACTCCCTCCCACAAAATTAGAATTTCATACGATAAATAATTATTAAAAGTAATTGCACTGAAATTGTTACATACATATTTTCTTCGTCATGCCATCGAATCTTAAGTCAGAGTGAATCTTTCTCCTCCTTTATTCCACATAAATAATTGACCAAAGTAAATGCTTTTTTTCATAACTGTTCATCTTCATTATCTTCGATGACCCATGCTCAATAAAAACACCATTCTCTGGATGGTTTATTTTTCAAGCTATAATATGTTATTCAATATGTATATTGAGCAATCAATATAGGAAACAAAAGAAAAATTCGGAGAAGATATTAAAATCCATGGAGAAGAAATAAAAACTTTAAGGTTCACCGATGACATTGTAATTCTGTCAGAGACAGCAAAGGACTTGGAAGAGCAGTTCCACAGAATAGACAGTGTCTTCAAAGAAGGATATAAGATGAACATCAACAAAAGCAAAACGAGGATAATGGAATGTAGTCGAGTTAACTCGGGTGATGCTGAGGGAATTAGATTAGGGAAAGTAAAGGAGTTTTGCTATTTGGGGAGCAAAATAACTGATGATGGTCGAAGTAGAGAGGATAAAAAATGAAGACTGGCAATGGCAAGGAAAGCGTTTCTGAAGAAGAGAAATTTGTTAACATCGAGTATAGATTTAAGTGTAAGGAAGTCATTTCTGAGAGTATTTGTATGGAGTGCAGCCATGTACGGAAGTGAAACATGGACGATAAATAGTTTGAACAAGAAGAGAATAGAAGCTTTCGAAATGTGGTGCTACAGAAGAATGCTGAAGATTAGATGGGTAGATCACATAACTAATGAGGAAGTATTGAATAGAATTGGGGAGAAGAGAAGTTTGTGGCACAACTTGACCAGAAGAAGGGATCGGTTGGTAGGACATGTTCTGAGGCATCAAGGGATCACCAGTTTAGTACTGGAGGGCAGCGTGGAGGGTAAAAATCGTAGAGGGAGACCAAGAGATGAATACACTAAGGAGATTCAGAAGGATGTAGGCTGCAGTAGGTACTGGAAGATGAAGCAGCTTGCACAGGATAGAGTAGCATGGAGAGCAGCATCAAACCAGTCTCAGGACTGAAGACCACAACAACAACAACAATATTTACTTCGATGATACGCACTGAGCTAACAGACTGCCGTCAGTCGGTCACTGATACTATTGTGCCACGCCTGCTTCCAAGGGAAATGCCCATTTCGGCCGACAAAGGGTGCCACAGGAGTCTTTTTTCAAGAATCTCTCTCCCAGGCGCGATTCACGAAGTAATCCTGAAAATAAATTAGCCGCAAATCCAAATTTATTCTCATCAGATTTCTTTCACATGACGGAAGGTAATGAAATGTAAATTTAGAAACTTTTTTTTTAATTCCGTATAGTGCCCATGGCATTTCTGTACAGACATTCAGGACCCACGGAAACAGAGGAAAAAGAGAAAAATTTGAGCCAACCACAACTGTCGTACACGACCTATTTCTCATACTACAGGAGAGCTATATCGGATCCGTTACTCTTTTTAAAAGAGTATTCTGTCTATAAGTAAAAAACTGCCCTTTTAAATTTTCTAACCTACCTGCTCGATTAAAGGATCCAAGATTCCACGCTCCAATGCACAGAACGCGTTTTGTATCTTCTGACATAAGGAATATGGATAAGCTGAAGTTAGTTATAGTATTAACTAGTGAAGTTAGGTGACAGGAGGAACAGGGCTTCTGGTCAGTTCAGTACACCGTAATAAATACAAAATCAAATAAGGGTAATGCAGGAATTAATTCAAAAGCAATAAGAAAGCAAGGATGCGTGTAAGCTACTATGAACACCACAGCGAATGCATTACTGTCGAGATAAACATGAAGCCCATAACCACCATAGCAGTACAAGTTTATATGGCAACTACCTTCCGATGATGAAGAGATTTAAGAAATGTATGGCAGTTAAGGGAGACGAAAGTTTATTGTGATGGGGGAACGGGGTATTTCGATTGTAGGAAAAGGAAGAGAAGGAAATATAGTAGGCAAATATGGACTGGTGGGGTTGGGGTGGGGGCAGGAGAAATGAAGGAGGAAGCTGCCTGCTAGAATTTTACGTAGAGCATGATTTGTTTTAAGAATCACGAAGTAAGGTTGTATACGTGGAAGATACCTGGAGTCACCGGAAGGTTTCACATCGATTATATTATTGGGAAGAAATAAATTTTGGAAACGGAATTTAAGCTGTCAGACATTTCCACAGGCAGGTGTGGACTCTGACCGCTATTTATTGGTTATGATCTGTAGATTATAACTGAAGAAATTGCAAAAAAAGGTAGGAAATTAAGAAGATGGGACCTGGATAACTTGAAAGAATGAGAGGTTGTTAAGAGTTTCACTGTGAGCATTAGGCAACGATTGATTAGAAGAAGGGAAAAGAATACAGCTGAAGACGAATGGGTTGTTTTGAGAGATGAAATAGTTACGGCAGCAGAGTTTCAAACAGGTAAAAAGGAAAGGCCCAGTAGTATCTTGGGATAACACAAGAAATATTGAATTTAATTGATCAAAGGAGAAACTATTGATATGCGGAAAATGAAGCAGGCGAATGGGAATACATGCGTCTAGAAAAATGAACCTGAAAGGAAGTGAAAAATGGCTAAGCAGGAATGGCTGGAGGACAAATGTAATGAATCAGAAGAATGTATCACTAGCCCAAAAAAAAATACTGAGTACAGGAAGATTAAAGAGACATTTGGACAAAAGAGAAGTAGCTGTATTAACGTCAAAAGCTCAGATGGAAGACCAGTCCGGCTATTACTATGCAAAGGAGGGAAAACTGGAAGGTGCAAGGAGTCTGTAAGGGTCCATTCGAAACGTAATTCGAAACAACGTCCCGTTAGCAGAAAACATTCCGTCAGAACTACTGACAGCCTTGGGAGAACTAGCCATGATAAAACTCTTTCCATCTGGTGTGCAAAATATATGAGCCAGGTGAAATACGCTCATATTTCAAGAAGAATGCAGTGGTTTTAATTCCAAAGGAAGCAGGCGCTGACAGATGTGAATGTTACCGAATTACCCGTTCATAAGGCATGACTGGAAAATAATAACACGAGTTCTTTACAGAAGAATGATAGACCTTGTTGAAGTCGACCTCTGTTTACAACTTGTACAGAAACCAGACGGAGTTATAAGGGGCGAGGGGTATGAAATGGAAGCAGTGGTTGAGGAGGGAGTGAGACGGGGTAGTAGCCTATCCCCGGTATTATTCAATCAGTATACAGAGCAAGCGGTAAAGAAAACCAAAGAAAAATTTGGAGTAAGAATTGTAGTTCAGTGACAAGAAGTAGAAACTTCTAAGTTTGTCGATGACATTGTTAATTCTGTCAGAGGCAGTAAGGGACTTGGAAGAACAGTTGAATGCAGTGGACGGTGTCTTGAAAAGAAGATACAGGATGAACATCAAGAAAAGCAAAAAAAAAGGATAATTGAAGGTAGTCAAATTAAATCGGGTTGTGTTGGGGGAATTAGATTAGGAAACGAGGCAGTTAAGGTAGTAGTATTTGCGCAGTAAAAAACGGATGATGTCTGAAGGAGAGAGGATATGAACTGTAGACTGGCAATGACTAGTAAATCGTTTCTGATTGAGAGATTTGCTAACATCGAATATTGATTTAAGTCACAGGAATTCTTTTCTGAATGTATTTGTATGGAGTATAGCTATGTATGGAAATGAAAACAGTTTAGCTCAGAAGAGAATAGAAACTTTTGAAATGTGGTGCCACAGATGAATGCTGAAGATTAGATGGATAGATCATGTAACTAATGGGGAGGTACTGATCAGAACTGGGAAGAAAAGAAATTTGTGGCACAACATGATTAGGAGGAGGAATAGGTTGAGAGTACACTTTCCAAGACGTCAATGAATCACCAACTTACTATTAATAGAAAGTGTGTGTGTGTGAGGGGGGGGGGGGGGGGTTAGGGAAAGAAATCTTAGAGGGAGACCAAGAGATGAATACATTAAACCGATTCAGAAGAATGTAAGTTGCAGTAGTTATTCCAAAATGTAGCCGCACAGGACAAAGTAGCAAGGAGAACTGCATCAAATTAGTCCTCCAACTGAAGATAACAGCAACAATAACAACAAACAATAATTTCGAAACTGATTTATTACGTATGTTGTTGTTGTTATTGAGGTCTTCAGTCTTGAGACTGATTTGATGCAGCTCTCCGTGCTACTCTATCCTGTGCAAGCCTCTTCATCTCCCAGTACCTACTGCAACCTACATCCTTCTGAATCTGCTTAGTGTATTCGTCTCTTGGTCTCCCTCTACGATTTTTATCCTCCACGCTGCCCTCCAATACTAAACTGGTGATCCGTTGATGCCTCAAAACATGTCCTACCAAACGATCTCTTCTTCTGGTCAAGTTGTGCCACAAACTCCCCAGTTCTATTCAATACTTCCTCATTGTTATGTGATCTACCCATCTAATCTGCAGTGACAGCAGCAGCTACCACCACCTGATGGTGTCGAGCAGTTGCATCGAAGAATATTGTGCGATTTACACAATACGATCCGGCGGCAAACGCAGGAAGCGTATTTGCAACAGATCCGTCTGGAAAGCATGACAAGTCACAAATTATTACTTGTTACTCATTCGGTGAATAGTTTCGGACCGAAATCCATTTTCAAACCGTCATAACAAAGTCGAAAATGACATTTCCGAAGACGTCAAAACTGTGCAGTAAACATTAACAGAGCATGCACTGTCATCGTTACGATGGTCTGAGAATGGGTCTTGGCCCGAAACTTGTCATGGAATGAAAAAAAAAGTAATAATTTGCAACTTGGACTGATTTGACGTTTTACTGAAAAATATTAATCTCAGCTGTTTTTGTTAAGCAACTTGGAATACAAAACAATTACGTAGAAAGCAGGATGAATTTAAATGTGCCTACACCTACTGCAGAACCGTTTCCAAATATTATTTCGCTATTTTCAGGGCTGTAGCACTGTCGAAAATAATGTACAAGTGGTTGAAATCGACACTTCGCAATTGGTAATATGCGTGCCGATTCGCTACATGTATGTGTGTAGAGCAGTCAGTGGTGGATGTCTGTGGTTCGGACGCATAACTTGCTGACCGTTTATCTAAAAGTGATGCTGCCGGTGAGATGCACTTTGTAGGTAGAGAGAGAGAGCGCGCAGGGAAACTCTTATGGCCCTAGATGCTACCTGCAGTCGACACACTGTCAGGTAACGAATAACTTATTACTGAGTGATAAAATTAAATACCCAAAATCTAAAGTTTGTAGATGTCCTAACAGGGTTGTGTGTACATATCAGAGTTGGCAGACATAAAAAGAAATAACGCAACGGATGTGATAAGCTAAAAGAGCTTATACTTATGGAAAAAGAAATCTGCACAGCAGCAACAAAAATTTATTCTGCACACGTCAACTCCCTGTTACATATCCCTATACGATGGAGCGGAAGTCAAATGAACATGTAGAACTGCTCCAGGCTTTGAGTTTCCACCAAGAGCAACTCTACACGAGTCTGCAGGCAGGCTCTCTGATGGATCAGAGCAGTACGCGGAATTGTTTCCAGACATCGAGTTTCCGACACATCTGTCATCTGTACCACTCGTTGAACCTCATATAGGTACGCAAAGACTGTTACTATTCTTTTCGTAATCGTATCCAAAACGCGTGCATGTGGATCATTGGGAAGGGGGCAGTCTTAGGATCTTTTAGTAGTTTGGTGTACAACACGCGTAAATATTCTAGTAGAAAATCGAACAACACATGGATATGTTAGCAAGACGACCATATACAAATGGAAAACAGTTACGTAGAAACACAGAATTTTTCGATTTTCCTTGATAAGTGCGCTTCTGACACATTGTGTTGTCAGTGAAATCGTTAGTTAAATAGCTGATACTTCACTAAAGAAGTAAACAATATATTGAAGCGACGACTAAAAAATATTTACGTAACTGTTCCAGCTGTAAACTGCTTCTTTTAGATTATTTACTGAACGATATTATTTTGTTTTATTTCATTTTCTGAGGGAATGAGGGCATGAATGTAGTATGTTGTGAAGTATGAATCATTTAAATTGCGAATAAGTGCTTGTGAGCGTTGGTATCTGATCGTGCAGCCTTGATTTGAGTCACGTACATGAAGGAAAATTATAGTTGTAAGGCAGACAGTTTTCGGTATTTTACACACAATTTGCTTCAGTTCTTCCGACGTTTAAGGACAGGGTTAATTTGTTTTTATTTTGTTTTCGGGAATGTGTTATTTTGTAATTTCATGTAAATTGATTTGGGAATGAGGATGGTCCAGAGGGGGAATGTACCGGGTTGCTCTAATCAGAATTCGATGCTGATCGGCTACGGCATTATTTGACCAGTCATAGTTTGGGACGGAGTGAGAAATTTCGTACGCGAGTCAGGAAGAGTTCGTGGTCAGCTCTTGTGAGAAGATGTCGCGTAGGGCGGAGCTCTAGGCATTTTCGTTAAAATTGAGAGACAATTTGATTTATCGGAGAGTTTATGACCGTTCGAGGATGACGTGTACAAAAGGTAATTTCAGGGTGGATAAATTCCGCGTGGCGTTCTTTGTAGTTATAACTGTGAAATTTCATAGTCCAAAAGTGATAATCTGCACCGTATTTGAGGGAGCATTCAAAACTATTAAATGTCGTGTGTTCTCACAAACTTTATTAACTTGTGAAAAGTACAGTTCCTTCACAAACATGTCTGAGTTAAAACTTTAATCTAGCTACTAGAGACAGAGAGTGTACTATAAGTGAGAGAGGATTCTTAAGAGTTGTACTTATTTTCATTCTGTCATTTCTGGAACTATATTCTAGGACGGACTTTGTAGCAAATGTGTGTGCAAAAAATTACAACACAGAACACCTGTTTTAATGCAAGTATTTCTCTTCACTTGGTAGTTCCTGCCCGACCTGGTGAAATCAACTCATTTCAACAGTATAATGCAGTTAAATAACTCTGTGCACCTTGTTGATGTGTGTAGTGCACTAACATTTTAAGGAATATTATACCTCACTTCAGGGCAGGCTCTGTTTCTGAATAAGTCACTAAAGTGAGTACTTTCTATGTCAGTAAGAAGGTAGAAGGAAAACCGTGCCTCCACATACCCCGTATTTGCATGTCCAGGCCACGAGCTATAGAACATTAAATTTTGCGACATGTGTGTTGCTTGCAGCTCTACATCAAGCAGACGTGAGCCCCAAAAGGGAACTGACTAACGCCACACCTACAGCTGTGGCGGTAGCGGAAAGCCCTGCGTCTGGTTCGCCTACAGTGGCTGTTCAAACTGGAACTTCGGCAGATGTAAAACCCGTTTCATAATAATGTTTTCATTGCCAAAAAAATCTCGAAGTTCGAACTTCTTGACAAATCGGAACTATGTGCCGTTCCAGACCTGTCACGTGGAGCTTTAGCGTTTGCCCGCAAATCTCGTACCTAGACACATGATGCGCCTTCATAGCTTCACTTCTGCCAGTAACTGTCCTCCGCATTCCAAATCTTTCAGACGTTTTCCTGCATACTTTGTGGGAGCAGTGCTCCTGAAAAAAAGAATCTTCTTTTGATTGCGCCTTTGTCCCGTAGTTTTCGCAGGGTCGGCGTGGTTATAATCGGATTTGGCACGGTTAATTTGAAGGGGTGGACAGATTCCCTTACTGTCGCCCCCCCCCCCTTTACCCCTGGGATGGTATCAGTGTACTCCAGATGTCTGTGTCTAGTGTAATTCATGAAACAGTGAGAAAGTGTTTCAGATGTGTGCAAGTCGTGTGACAGGCTGGACGTCAGCCCAGTATTCACCTATTGAATCCAGGTTGACCAGCACACCAGCCCTCGTCGTTAACCCGCTGGGTAGGTTCGATCCGGGGCCGGCTCTCCTACCCGAGTCCGGGAAGCAGCGCATTAGTGCTCTCGGCTAACCTGGTGGGTACTCCTGGAAAAAAAAATAATGATGCGGAGAAGTGGCTTAGCCAGAAGCTAACTGTGAGAGCTGGTCGTGAGTCGTGCATCTATGGCTCAGTAGGTAAGTCTATTGCCCGTAAAGGTAACCTTGTTGTTGTTGTTGTGGTCTTCAGTCCTGAGACTGGTTTGATGCAGCTCTCCATGCTACTCTATCCTGTGCAAGCTTCTTCATTTAATCATACAGTAAAGCTGCATGCCCTCGGGAGAAATTACGGCCGTAGTTTCCCCTTGCTTTCAGCCGTTCGCAGTACCAGCACAGCAAGGCCGTTTTGGTTATTGTTACAAGGCCAGATCAGTCAATCATCCAGACTGTTGCCCTTGCAACTACTGAAAAGGCTGCTGCCCCTCTTCAGGAACCACACGTTTGTCTGGCCTCTCAACAGATACCCCTCCGTTGTGGTTGTACCTACGGTACGGCTATCTGTATCGCTGAGGCACACAAGCCTCCCCACCAACGGCAAGGTCCATGGTTCATGGGGGGAAGGTAACCTTGCGCGGTAGAATCTGTCTGACACAAGTTTCAAACTGTCAAAAAGTTTTAAAACAGCGCTCACACCATTTCAGAGTGAAGTACTCATTCTAAATATCTTTAGTTTTCCATGAAATAGTGAATAAACAATTAGGGTTCCAAACTCCTTTCACAGATCCATAAAACTCATGGCACGGCTGCCTCTCTGGATTTTCTTTTTTATTGCGGTGGAGAAGAAGGTCTTATAAATAGAATCTTAACTATTGGTGAGATGCGTTTCCTAAACCAACTTAAATTTTGAAGAAAAATAACCAGCAATGCTGGCCGAAGATTTACAGCATAAAAAACAGTTTTTACAGCAACCTTATCAAGTAGGGTGGAGGAACAGAAACAGGTTCAGGGCACTGTTTTGTCCTTGTGGCGGGAAACTGCCCTTACGAGCAGATGAATCAGCGATTATCAAAGCGATGATGATGCAAAAGGCAATGGAAACTACTGCATTAAGGACATTTAATGTGGATCCACATAATACCTGGCGTATAACTGAAGTAGTGTAATGATGGTTGGAAAAATATTTCGAATTAGTCCCGATTCGAATCTCCGGAAAGGTAACATTCTATGAATCGGAGCGTGGAATGCTAGATATTAGAATGCGACAGAGAAGTCACAGAATCAAAAAACGGTGATGTAATGGCTCAGTCTGGATATAGTCAGTGAAATAAAATGGAAAAAAATAAGGATTTCTGGACAGATGGAAATGGGGTAATGTCAACAGCAACAGAAAGTAAAATACCAGGACCAGGATTCGTTGTGAATAGGATGGTATGTGATAGAGTGAGTTGCTATCAACAGTTCTGGGATGGATTACTCTCATCAGACTCTACAGCAAACCAGTGTTAACAACAATGGTTTAGGTATGTATGCCTACATCACATACAGAAGATGAAAAGACAGAGAACAGGTGTTCGGTACGTAAAAGGAGATGGTAACCTAATTATCATAGGGTATTGGAACGCTGCAGTAAGGTAAGGAACAGAAAGAGTTAAGTGAGAATATGGGCTTTATATTACATATGAGAGATGAGAAAGATGAACTGAGTTCTGCAGCTTGGCTATAACAGAGAATAAAATGTTCAAACATCATGTATACTTGGAAAAGACCTAGAGGCACATGAAGACAGCAGCTGGATTACGTAATTGTGAGACATACTCCGAAATCGGATGTTTCAAATTTAAGCCGTATCCAAGAGCTAATCCAGACTCAAATCACAAATTAGTAATGATGAAGGAGGAGACTGAAGTTTAAGAGAATCGTCAGGAAGAATCGATCTGCAAACAAGTGAGATGCTGAAGTCCTGAGAAACGGTTATGTGCCTTTGAAGTTCTCTAAGGCTATAAATACTATAGATACGGATACAATGAATTCCACAGTAGACAGTTGAGTCGGAGAGGAATGGACATCTCTGCAAGTATAACGTAATTTTTTATTTTTTTAGTAAAAACCTCAAATACAATAACTCGAGAAACTTTCGTTTTGTCGACCTGTTGTGTCCAAAAGTATGAACTCTAAACTGCTTCAGGACAGGCCTCGGAACGGCCAACGGCACCGACCGACCGCCGTGTCATCGTCGGTCGATAGGCATAATTGGATACGGATATGGAGCGACATGTGGTCAGCACACCGCTCACCAGGTCGCTGTCGGTTTTCGTGACCCGAAGGAAAAGTACGGGGGTTGGAACTTTAACAGTGGCAACGATTTATTTACAGCTCGTACAAAATGGGTAGGTGTCTCAAAGTTTTACTGACCTTCAAAGTAGTCACCACCATTGTGTATAACCCGTTGCCGGCGATTTGGAAGTCGTAGGATACTCTTAGCAGTGCCAGTTGTGTTGACAGTTCGAGCGGCGCGGTCTATTGCCCGACGAATTTGTAGCAGCTCTGAAGCGAATGCCGTGAAGTGGTTCCTTCAGTTTAGAAATCGAGTTGAACTCACGAGGGCTTGAATCAGGGGAGTGCAGTAGGTGGTATACCACTTAGCAGCCCCATCAGTCAAACGAATCAGCAACAGCTTGCACTGTACGTGCCTGAGCATTGTCCTGCAAAATGATGGTCAGGCCCCGCAGAAAGTGTCATCACTTCTGTCTCTAAGCTGGTCGTAGGTTGTGTTCCAAAAAGGAACAGCATAGAGACAGAAGTGATGACACTTTCTGCAAGACATAACCATCATTTTGCAGGACAATGCTCAAGCACGTACAGTGCAAGCTGTTACAGATTTATTAATTTTAATAATCAACAGCCTCAGTTTCACCGTTTACATAGAATTTACCTAGGTTTCAGTCGGGATAACCCAACCCTCTTGAGAATAACAATAACTACCGTTTGTCCGTAGTGGACATCGTCAAGCTAAAACTACAAATCCATAAATTATCGTCAGAGTGTAAAAAGTTATCTGAAACTGCCTCGGCCCCACTTCGCGACCGCGATGCCGCAGCCACGAGTGCTGAACTGGAGCTGATGGGATGTTATCTCTCTCTTCTGCCTTATTTGATCTTATGTCCTCCGTAATTCTGTTACATTCAGATGCTAATCCTTGGTCCTCCATCTCTTCCCTGTCGACTCCTGTTTCTTCTATCATGTCACCTCACAGAGGTCTTCAGTGTACTCTTTCCAACCATCCGCTGTCTCCTCTGTCTGACTGTGGAATTCCCATTGCACCGTTAATGTTACGTCCCTTGCTTTTAATTTCAACGAAGATTGTTTCAACTTTTCTGTATGCTGAGTCAGTCCTTCCGACGTCATTTCTTTTTCGATTTCTTTACGTTTTTTCTGTAGCCATTTCGTCTTAGCTTCCCTGCATTTCCAATTTATTTCATTCCTAAGTGACTTTTATTTCTGTATTCCTGAATTACCCTGAGAGTTATTGACTTTTTTCTTTCGGCGATCAGCTGAAGTATTTCTTCTGTTATCCGTGGTTTCTTCGCAGTTACCTTCCTTGTCCCTTGAATGTGATTGCCGTTTCTGGGGATGTCTATTCCACTTCAACTGAGCTGCCTCCTGAACTCTTCAGGCGTCTCTCTTCCTTAGCACATAAAGTATCTTACTTCTTTTTGGAATGATTCGTCTTGACTAGTCTGTTAAACTTGAGCCTATCGTTACTGAATTGTGACCTGAGTCTATATCTGCTCCTCGGTACTCCTTAGAGTCCAATAGCTGATTTGGAAATCTGTCTGATTAAGTAATCTAACTGGAATCTTCCCGTAACCCCGACCTTTTCCAAGTACACTCCTGGAAATGGAAAAAAGAACACATTGACACCGGTGTGTCAGACCCACCATACTTGCTCCGGACACTGCGAGAGGGCTGTACAAGCAATGATCACACGCACGGCACAGCGAACACACCAGGAACCGCGGTGTTGGCCGTCGAATGGCGCTAGCTGCGCAACATTTGTGCACCGCCGCCGTCAGTGTCAGCCAGTTTGCCGTGGCATACGGAGCTCCATCGCAGTCTTTAACACTGGTAGCATGCCGCGACAGCGTGGACGTGAACCGTATGTGCAGTTGACGGACTTTGAGCGAGGGCGTATAGTGGGCATGCGGGAGGCCGGGTGGACGTACCGCCGAATTGCTCAACACGTGGGGCGTGAGGTCTCCACAGTACATCGATGTTGTCGCCAGTGGTCGGCGGAAGGTGCACGTGCCCGTCGACCTGGGACCGGACCGCAGCGACGCACGGATGCACGCCAAGACCGTAGGATCCTACGCAGTGCCGTAGGGGACCGCACCGCCACTTCCCAGCAAATTAGGGACACTGTTGCTCCTGGGGTATCGGCGAGGACCATTCGCAACCGTCTCCATGAAGCTGGGCTACGGTCCCGCACACCGTTAGGCCGTCTTCCGCTCACGCCCCAACATCGTGCAGCCCGCCTCCAGTGGTGTCGCGACAGGCGTGAATGGAGGGACGAATGGAGACGTGTCGTCTTCAGCGATGAGAGTCGCTTATGCCTTGGTGCCAATGATGGTCGTATGCGTGTTTGGCGCCGTGCAGGTGAGCGCCACAATCAGGACTGCATACGACCGAGGCACACAGGGCCAACACCCGGCATCATGGTGTGGGGAGCGATCTCCTACACTGGCCGTACACCACTGGTGATCGTCGAGGGGACACTGAATAGTGCACGGTACATCCAAACCGTCATCGAACCCATCCTTCTACCATTCCTAGACCGGCAAGGGAACTTGCTGTTCCAACAGGACAATGCACGTCCGCATGTATCCCGTGCCACGCAACGTGCTCTAGAAGGTGTAAGTCAACTACCCTGGCCAGCAAGATCTCCGGATCTGTCCCCCATTGAGCATGTTTGGGACTGGATGAAGCGTCGTCTCACGCGGTCTGCACGTCCAGCACGAACGCTGGTCCAACTGAGGCGCCAGGTGGAAATGGCATGGCAAGCCGTTCCACAGGACTACATCCAGCATCTCTACGATCGTCTCCATGGGAGAATAGCAGCCTGCATTGCTGCGAAAGGTGGATATACACTGTACTAGTGCCGACATTGTGCATGCTCTGTTGCCTGTGTCTATGTGCCTGTGGTTCTGTCAGTGTGATCATGTGATGTATCTGACCCCAGGAATGTGTCAATAAAGTTTCCCCTTCCTGGGACAATGAATTCACGGTGTTCTTATTTCAATTTCCAGGAGTGTATATTTCCTCCTTTTGTCATTCTTGAGCACAATGTTCGCTACTACTAACTGAAATTTAGTGCAGAAATAAATTAGTCTTTCTCCTCTCTCATACCTACTACCAGTCCCATATTCTCCTATATCCATTTCTTCTTGTCCTCCACTACAACCGCATTTCAGTCTCCCTTGACTGTTACGCTTTCATCTCCCTTTAAGCACTGAATTACCCGTTCGATATCCTCATTTACTTCCCTATCTCTTCATCTTCCGATTGCGACGTCGGCATGTATACTTGGACTGTTATTGGTATTGGCTTGCTGTCGGTTCAGAGGAGAAGAAGCCTATCACTGAACTGTTCACAGTAACTCACTCTCTGCCCTACCTTCTTATTCACTTGGAATCCCACTGTTATACTATTTTGTGTTTCTGTGGATACTATTCTGTACTCGTCTGACCAGAAATCCTTGCCTTCTTCGCATTTCGTTTCACTCCCGCAATATTTAGATTGTGCCTTAGTATTTCCCTTTTTAGATTTTCTAGCTCCCCTACCACGTTCAAACGTCTGACATTCCACTCTCCGGGTCTTCGAACGTTACTCTTTCGTTGATTAATATTTCTCTCATGTCACCTCTCCTTTGACAGCCCTCTCCTTGAGTTCGGAATGGGGTCTATTCCCGATTCTTTTGCCAGTAGAGAGATAATCATTGCACTTGCTTCAGTTATGTTCCATATGTCCTGCAGATACACATTATGTGTCTTTAATACACTGGTTTCCATGCCTTCTGCATCCTGGTGCCGTTTATCATTGCTGATTCTTCCTCCTTTTAGGGGCAGTTGCCCATCCCATGAGCAAGTGAATGCCCTGAACCTCTGTCTGCTCTCTTTGACAAGGCTTTTGGCGGAATAATGGTAACTTCTTATGCCGGAAGTTTTCGGCCGCCCTTGCTGGTGGGTTTTGTTCAAAATTTCAGCAGTGGAGCAGTTCGAACACGGGACCCAACAGGGTTTGTTACTAATCAAAGACACTACCCCTATTGGAGCGCAAAACAGGCGACAATGCTGCTGTTTAAAAGCTTCCGACTGAAAAGTGGGATACCAGCTGCTTCATTTTACCTTCCTCAACACCTTTAAAAATTTTCCAAAAACAATGGCATGCGAACATATTCACGTTTTCTTATGCTGAGAGCGAATGTGACAGTGGCACTGAGAAAGAGACAGAAAAGCAATAAATACTGGAAGATGCAAACGTATTCGCCTTCTATTTAACTTTCAACTCACACCACTCAATCCCACAAGCTCCCCTGACTAACTCGCTTACAACTTGTAGTTCATCGCTGTAAGGCGCTAATTGCCATCCACCCCCACTTCGCCATTCTCACTCGTTCATTCATCCCAACTAATTATCGCTTTGTGTCACTCTTACTATGACTGTCTACTGTCTCACAGCGCCAGTCTCCTTCGTTCTGTCGTGCTATTACTGTCTCCCTTCACTGTCACTATCTCCCTCTTGCTCTCTCTTTTATTTGCTACTATATCATTCATTGCTTCCCATTGCTGCTGCCTCTTTTCACTGTCACTATTTCTCTCTACTTCGTTGTCATTGCCACAGACTGTCTCTCATTATCACTGGCTCTCAGCCACATCCATTTTCTCCTTTTCTTTCTTTCGTTCCCTGTGGCACTGTCTCCTTCACTCTTTTGTTAGCACTGTTCTGTCACTATCAACTATGTTCCACTGCCACTGTGTCCCTCTCTATCACAATGCCATTGTCTCCTTCGCTCCTACACCACAACCACTGCCTGCTATCTCCCATTATTACTTTTCCTTGTCTTTCTATCTACCACTGTCTCCTCTCTCAGCACAAAAAAAGCGCGAAGATGTTCGCATGCCAACATTCTTGGAATAATTTTTAAAGGTGCTGACGAAGGTAGAATGCACCTGGAAAATTATTCAAAAGTACTCCACGATAAATTCACTACTGTCATAAAATCTGATCACTGCCCTTTGGGGACTTCATAACATAAAAAATGTCGACATTTCAGAATATTTCGCATGAGGACATAAAGGTCAAGGTGAACAGTTTTCACTTCGCACGAATTCATCTTTGGGAATGGCCGTCTCTTCACTTCTTCAGTGGCTTTGACTAAAAAGTGTTTCCCTTCAAATAACATTAGTTTTC
This sequence comes from Schistocerca cancellata, assembly GCF_023864275.1. Lineage (NCBI taxonomy): Eukaryota > Metazoa > Arthropoda > Insecta > Orthoptera > Acrididae > Schistocerca > Schistocerca cancellata. The sequence continues at coordinate 531,732,052 of NC_064631.1, forward strand.
TACGAAAGGATTCTGTTTAGAACATCACGTTTTTCTCAACGATGACGTCTGACTTTCTCGTGGCAAACTTAAAACGAAAAGCAAAGCACCGAGTTAGGTCACTGGGGAATCACCTAACCACAGAGTCCTTGACCGATCTTCTGCTTCGTCCAGTCTTACGTCACGTACAGTACCATTAAATGACGCCTCCATGACAATGGCTCTTTTGTGAGGTTTTGTTTCGTCCTATCACCTTGACTACAATATCTTCTATTCACACTTCACAGTTCCGTTTAGGACGTGTCTAAAACAATAACGGCAGCCTTTCGGTTATTAATAGCAAACATAAAAATTTAATCTAGAAGATGTGTGTTTTGTATGAAGAACTGCTTTTAATGTACATGTAGCATATGAACAGTAACTGTCGCATAAACTGTCAACGAACACAGATTCTCAAGAAGGAAATGCGAAATCTATTGTTCTACAATTTTACAATACAAATAAATGTCCACAGTAGTTTCGCCATCTTTTGGCAATAGCGGGAACTTGATGTGCCGTCTTCCTAACATATCACACCGGAGTTACTGTTTTTATTCTCAACTTCTAGATGCGTTCAACATTTTTTTATCCTGGGCGTGAATTCTTTTGCACCTTCGTATGTACAAAGGAACAATATTCTATAAGGGTCATTACACTTTAGTGAAGATACTGGACAACATTTTGCTTTGAGCCATGCTGGACAATCAACAATCTAAAGGCTTATGTCAGGGATAAAGCACGGCCGTATAGTTTAACAACTAGGCTACAGAAGAATTACAGAAGATTATTCTCGGCGTTTGGAAGACGTTTCATGTGACGCTGCACATAAATGTGTTGTACCTGACTTCAAGAATCGAGAAATAGTATGGTAGAAAAAACGGTGAATTAGTCTCTTTACATCAAGAAAAATGTCTTCTGCATTTTTACAGTAGTAAACATACTTACTGCTTACGCTTTTTTATGCAGCTTCGTTAAGGTCACAATATGCACGCGATATCCCTTACAGTAACAAATCGTACTTCCACTTTGTATATTTTTTGAGAATATGGGTCATCAAGCTCTAGTGGTCAGCACCTTTGACTGCGTATATAAAAGATGATGCTACATTCTGTTGATTCGATAAGGTGGTTCAATGATAAGCCTTTTCGAATCAAGTGTCGCAATTACAGTGCAGGGGAACCATCTTCATTGCACTGTGTTTGGCTGCAAACTGAACATGCTCACACTACATAATTTCGGTAGGCCTTTGTGAGTGATTACTTTCTGTTTGATGTTCAGTTACGTACCTACGGATATTCTTCTTTCCTGTTGCGCAGATTTGTGTAAGTGTGTGCTAAATTCATTTATTTATCTGTGTTATGTTGCATTTATAAATTAAATATTTGGTAATGATCATTCATAAAATAGTATATACCTTCATAGGTCAGGGATTTATCTAACTACTATTGATAGTAGACCAGTTCTTGAAACAGACACACACCTGACAAGGTGTTTAAATTGTTATGAAGAAGTAATGAGTTTTGAGCTACACAATAATCTGTTTCCTTTATTACTGACACTAAGCTACTGTCAATCAGTATAGTACATAAGGTTTCATATTGTTATTTTGTTGTACATTATGTTATAGATACAGAACAACGCTATTAATGAAAAACATAAAATTGTGCATATATTTTACATTAACTGTGCTTTAGATCAGTAGAGAAAAAAATGTTAAATATAATTTGTCCACTCAACAGTATCTGGGGTCAGTGTTAGAAAGTCCTTCGCATAGCCTGGGTACATTATAGCACACTCCTACACAAAATTAGTCTTCTTTTTACTACCTAAACTGTTGGTTTATGCTTAACACATATTTCCTCACATTTGTAGTGTCTATCGACCACTTTATCAAGAAGTTCTAGATTTTATCCTTTCAGATGTTCTGAATATTACAATACCTTACTCTTTTAACAAAGCTTTCTGTCTCCTGAGCTCAGGTGAAGAGAAATGGCTTGGAGTCTGTAGGCAGTAATTTGGTGTAATTTTTAAGACAGCTTGTGAAATTACACGTTTTATGTGCTGCGTGTCGAGCTTTCTGGTATGATTGCTGTTTAACAACACAAGAAAATAATAGTCTGCTGTGCTGTGGTCTATTCCACATGCAGAGTGGTGGAACCATGCAACTACTCACCTCGATATGCTACCACTCAGCTTTTGGAGGGTACTGTTCCTGGTGCAAACACTGACTGTAGTATTAATCAAGTGTGGTCGATAACTCTACGATCTCAAGCTTGATACTCAAATCCCCTGGGCTAAATCGCTATTTCATAAAATTTCCATTAAGATTTGTACATTGCAGAATAAAAAAGGAAAGCAGACTGCTGACACGGATAACCAGCTATTCAAATCGCAACCACAGCACACTGTGCAGCATGGACTACTATGTAGAAGACAAAGTTCAGGCCACTCATTCTGATACCTGCAGTGTTAAAAGAAGTATTAAAAGAGGCTCATAATCACTTGTTATCAAGACACAGGGAACAAAGTACGAATCACAGGACAGCTGAACAATATTGGTGGAGGACTCGAAGTTAGGACATTGACCAGTATGTGAAAAATCTTATACCACATCTACAGTTACAAATTTGAACTACACTCCTGGAAATTGAAATAAGAACACCGTGAATTCATTGTCCCAGGAAGGGGAAACTTTATTGACACATTCCTGGGGTCAGATACATCACATGATCACACTGACAGAACCACAGGCACATAGACACAGGCAACAGAGCATGCACAATGTCGGCACTAGTACAGTGTATATCCACCTTTCGCAGCAATGCAGGCTGCTATTCTCCCATGGAGACGATCGTAGAGATGCTGGATGTAGTCCTGTGGAACGGCTTGCCATGCCATTTCCACCTGGCGCCTCAGTTGGACCAGCGTTCGTGCTGGACGTGCAGACCGCGTGAGACGACGCTTCATCCAGTCCCAAACATGCTCAATGGGGGACAGATCCGGAGATCTTGCTGGCCAGGGTAGTTGACTTACACCTTCTAGAGCACGTTGGGTGGCACGGGATACATGCGGACGTGCATTGTCCTGTTGGAACAGCAAGTTCCCTTGCCGATCTAGGAATGGTAGAACGATGGGTTCGATGACGGTTTGGATGTACCGTGCACTATTCAGTGTCCCCTCGACGATCACCAGTGGTGTACGGCCAGTGTAGGAGATCGCTCCCCACACCCTGATGCCGGGTGTTGGCCCTGTGTGCCTCGGTCGTATGCAGTCCTGATTGTGGCGCTCACCTGCACGGCGCCAAACACGCATACGACCATCATTGGCACCAAGGCAGAAGCGACTCTCATCGCTGAAGACGACACGTCTCCATTCGTCCCTCCATTCACGCCTGTCGCGACACCACTGGAGGCGGGCTGCACGATGTTGGGGCGTGAGCGGAAGACGGCCTAACGGTGTGCGGGACCGTAGCCCAGCTTCATGGAGACGGTTGCGAATGGTCCTCGCCGATACCCCAGGAGCAACAGTGTCCCTAATTTGCTGGGAAATGGCGGTGCGGTCCCCTACGGCACTGCGTAGGATCCTACGGTCTTGGCGTGCATCCGTGCGTCGCTGCGGTCCGGTCCCAGGTCGACGGGCACGTGCACCTTCCGCCGACTACTGGCGACAACATCGATGTACTGTGGAGACCTCACGCCCCACGTGTTGAGCAATTCGGCGGTACGTCCACCCGGCCTCCCGCATGCCCACTATACGCCCTCGCACAAAGTCCGTCAACTGCACATACGGTTCACGTCCACGCTGTCGCGGCATGCTACCAGTGTTAAAGACTGCGATGGAGCTCCGTATGCCACGGCAAACTGGCTGACACTGACGGCGGCGGTGCACAAATGCTCGCAGCTAGCGCCATTCGACGGCCAACACCGCGGTTCCTGGTGTGTCCGCTGTGCCGTGCGTGTGATCATTGCTTGTACAGCCCTCTCGCAGTGCCCGGAGCAAGTATGGTGGGTCTGACACACCGGTGTCAATGTGTTCTTTTTTCCATTTCCAGGAGTGTATTAATAAGTACCATCAAAGATTACTGGAGGCATTCAAGGCACCTGAAGTGGTGGGAATGGACATCTTGAGTCCATTTAACCAGACACCGTCAAGTAAGAGCAATGTGTTAACTGTCACAGACCACTTATTGCACTACGTGGCGATAATTTTCGTGCCAAGTAAACAAGTGAGCACAGTAGCACAGGCAATGGTGAACAACTGGTTACTGCAGTTTTGCGTTCCCGACACAATAGTCACAGAGCAGGGTACTAACTGCATGTCGGAACGGATTGGGCAACCATGTCAACCAGTGGGAATCTGCAAGCTAGGAGCTAATCGCCTGCAAGCAAGTGGAAGGACTGAGCGTGTCCGCTGTACCATCAGTAAAATGATAATCTATTGTGTAAACAGTCTTACAACGACTCGACATTTTATGGTGCTGAGCTCTCACCATAGGACGTGGAGTACCGTAGGAAGATGCCATCACGTTGCAAAGTTATTAAACCTAATATTGGGAAAAAATTGAGAGTTGGTACGAAATTCTGTAAAAATTTTAGAAGATGTCTGAAGTGAATAAAAGAGGCAAATAACACGGCACTAGCGTGACAAGAGCAAATGAGATAATGTTTTGTCAAGTTGCCATAATATAGTGTCGGCCAATCGATAATGTTAGTAAGGCCTTATACACCAATCGATTAAACAAAGGATTTCTTACGCATTACCACGTCACCTGTAAACGTAAAATTACGGTTGTCAACGTGTGCCACAATCGTCCACGAGATGCAGTCTTTTTAAGGATGCCCTGGAGACTTGAACACAGGTACCAGTGCCACTACCTGCCAATAAGGCAAAGGGCAGAAAGGGAAGGAAGTAAGAAGAAACTGACACGCAGGATACAAGCAAGATGCCTCACACAATCAGGTCTTGCCAATATGCGGTGAGGCATCCGGGATGTATGTGGAAGCTTTTTAGTAAACTGTATTATGTATATATTACTGTCTTATTTTCATGAGGTTGTTATACCCTGTTAGGTTAGTGAGATTTGTTTTTTCATTTGTCAATACGGTTTTCGCAATGAGGTTGGTATATAATGGAGTGTTAGTGGAGAAAATTTTTCTGGTCTTTCGAGAGGGGGAAGGAGAGTTATACAGATACCTGTCTCCCAGGTGGCATTATTACCGAGGATGATGTAATATTAGTAATTTTCGCCTCACAGACATTAATATACGCTCAATAGTACACGCCTGATAGCCTAAAGTTATCGAACAATTGTAAAGTAAAAGAAATGAACCATCGTATAGCAGCGATAGAATCAATTATTCTTTATCTTTGCCGTTCCTGCGCGGTGCCTGTAAATCTCTATGTACATGTATCGATTAATGATCTAAAAAAAGAATTCTGTTGTTTCAAGACAAATGAGGCATTTGGCGCCTCACCTTTTACTGTTTGTATTCCATGAAAAGCGGACGTGGACTTGCTGCGTTATGCAACGGTATTTTATATTTCATATGAAAATATTGAGTGAATATGCTAATTGTTATTTTTCCAATCAGAAAACATGTAGTTTCTTGTAACTGATTACGAACAGACAGCATCAAGTGAACATTTTGACTGTTATGTATAAAGTATTTAACCACAATGGTCATCAATTGGAATTTAATATGAAAACGTACGTAGCATTAAAAAAAGTGTGTTAAAGATAAGTGTGCTTATTTTAGTAAATTAACCTTGATGATTTCCATCTCCTCATTTACTTAATTGATAATTATTTTGTGTTAGTTCATCACCAGAAATTACGATCACGCTGATGGGCCGAACGCAGCATGAGGCAAAAGGAACATTGTTGTTTTCCTATTATTTCTGAACCAACTGCTTTTTAATTGTGTAGTGTTGCATTTCTTTTAAAGTCTATAAACCTTCAGGTCCCTTAGTGTTGTTCCGGGTGTGACTACATCGCGAATATAAAAATGCACAGAAATGATAATGTTTCTCTTATTCAGGTATTTAATGCTCAACGTATGTTATTATAATAGTGTATCAGTCCCTGATTCTCTTGCCAAGTGGCCCACCAAAATATTCACTTTTTCGACATTTTTTCAAAAAAAAGTATAAAATAACAATTCTTTTTCTTTTTGCCCCCCAAGAGCAACGCTACACTTGGTGCCCGAACAGGTACCTGATCAGAAATCATTTCATATATGTGTTTAAAAAATTTTCAGTGCTTGTTCTAATAATTGTTTCAGTTTTTCATGTGGATGCAATTCAACCGAGAAAGAGAAGTGGGAAAACCTTTTAATTAATTCAGAAGAACGATTGATGAAATTACCAAAAAACGCGAGTATCCAGCCGTATCACCATCAAGACAGCCATAGTAAGTGAAATTTTCATACGCAGTAGCCAAGCTTTCGTAGTGACGTTGCATCTTTCGAGTTGATCAGAACGTAAACCTGTCTTTCCTTGCCTTGAAACAGCTTTATTTCAGTTTGTCCATAGTCCATTCTTATGTAGTTAAACTCAGTGAAAGTGTACTATTGTTGTCAGTGCATCAAAAGATTTTTTACAATATGGCGGATAATTACGCTCAAAACTGGTAAAATCGTGCGATATTTCATTTGTCTGTAATTAGTTGGAATAATCTTGTCTTCTTGGCGTACGTGAACGTCAGTTGTTACCCAGAATTAAAATTTCATCTTGGGTCCCAATAAGCCATAGCACTACGTCACAGACAAACGACTGACGGCAGTGACAAACAATATCTGTAGCATTTTGACGTTTGACAAATAATTCATGAACATGGCTGACGGTAAACAGCGGACACAGACAAAAGCAGATGACAGCGGTGATGCGAATGGACCTCACTATCCATTACGGTCACGCGCGATAGGTACACGACCGGAGGCAGAAGCAGCCTCGACCGAAGTTTTAGAAGCCGGTCCTGTGTGCAAGCTATTCCCGCTTTTGAAACGAATGACTTGGCTGCAATGATCGAAGCAATAATGGAACGCAAGTTCGAAAGTCAAAGACAGAGAGAAGCGCAAAGAAAGGAACGTGAAAAGCAGGAAAAATTAGATGAAAAGGCCCGGAAGAAAAAGAGAAGGCCGAAAGACGGCGTAATAAAGATCAGGTCCTTACAAATCTATGCAATTCAGTAAAAGCAGACAAATTCAGTAAAAGCAGACATAAATTCAGTAAAAGCAAAAATATATTCCGTAAAAACAGATCTGCAAAACCGAGATAAATGACCTAAATACACGGTTAAATTCGGTAAAGGGCGAACTAAAGGCAGACATCACAGCTGATTTAAATACCCTGTGGGGTAATGTCCAAAACCAAATCAGTAGTCAGATCACGACCATGAGGTTAGAAATTGACACACAAGTAGAGTCAAAAATAGAGGATATTTCAAAACGGTTAGATGAAAAAGTCGAAGCAGCCAAGGGAAAGATGAATTCCAAAGTGATGGAATATCTACAACAAGCTGCGACCTTAAAAGAAGATTATTATGCAATCGCTGATGAGGTCAAGGGAGTTAAAACCGCAGTAGACGCGATCGAAAATGTTGTTGATGATCTTTCCAAACAGATTGAGACTCTTAATGTAGAGGATCAAATAAAGAATACTGTTAAGGCACATGTTGAAGCATTGTCCGACTAATACCAAGCGTGGATTAAGCACGAAGACGGATTCATAGAAAACAAGGTCAAGAACGAACTCAGGGAAACTGTCAAAAATGTAACCTTTGAAATATTGGCAGCCCCTGGAAAAACAGGAGACACGGTCATGTCAGAATTAGGACAGATAAGATGAACGTTAGCTCAAGATTTACCTGAATGGCGTCAACAGATAGTTGATGAAGTTCGTACACTAAAATGTCAAGTTGAAAATTCCCCACATCCCATGTCAGGTGAGTGGAATAATTCACCACGATGTAATGAACAACAGCAGGTACATTACCGTTCACCACTTTATAACGCTCAAACTCATAGTTCAATAGAAGCACAATTTAACCAGAGTACCAGCCCACCCACTTTTGTCAGTTTGATGCAGGAGGAAAGCGTGATCAAACATCGTGTTTTTCCGACCTTTCACCCACAGAAAAGAGAAATTCATCCTATAGTATTCCTCCGAAATTTTTCAGGAATTTTTTCGAATAGCTGGAGTGACCGCCAGCAAATTCAATTCGTTACTGGATTTATCGTAGGCGATGCTGCCCTATGGGGAACCGAAATGGTCGACTCTTGTAAAAGTTACAAAGAGTTTGAACAGATGTTTTTAGCTAAATTCTGGAGTTCTGGTGTGCAGCAGCGCCTGAGAAAAGAGGATTACAACGCCGAAGTGTTTAACAGTAAGCGCGGTAGTCTGAGGAGATATTTTGAAAAGTATTTAGCGAAAATCAAGTTCTGGGCTTCGCCGATCACCGCCAAAGACGTTATTATCATTCTAAAAACTAAGCTACCGACTGCGATCAGAGCACTATGGGACTTAACTGCTGAGGTCATCAGTCCCCTAGAACTTAGAACTACTTAAACCTAACTAACCTAAGGACACCACACACATCCATGCCCGAGGCAGGATTCGAACCGGCGACCATAACGGTTGCGCGGTTCGAGAAAAGTTAGTAAACGTGTCTGAGGACGATACGGACACCTTCCTATCTGTGTTAGACTCATTAGATCTGATTTACGAGGACGCTAGAGCTGTTGTTGGCAACGCCCACTTCAGTTCAGGCGGCCAGCACAATACAGAATACGGAGGCAACAATGGTGGCCGAGCGAAAGCGCGTCACAACGACGGCCAGTACCAACTCCACAACGGTTTCAAAAATAAACACACTACGTACTCCAACAGTAAATACAAAAATAAGTACAATAACGGCCAGAGATACAATCCAATATATAATTCGTCACCACATCAGTACGGAAATGCACATTATAATACACAGCCCCAGCAATATGGAAACACGCAACCGATCAATGGTAATTATGAAAACTATCAGTCTTACGATTCAGATCGTCAGTGTAAAGGAAATAAATGGCATAATCAAGGTGGAGATCAACGTACACCTTTCAGTAATGGTTACAATCAACACAAGCCACAGCAAAATATACATTTCACGCAACTAGCGAACGGACCTTCGGGAAGTCTGAAGCATAAACGCCCGCATAATACGCAAATTTATTATGCGCAAGCGAATACGCCATGACAACAAGATCCATTTCCAACACCAGTTCGAGACGGAAGAAACTTTAAGAAATATAAATCAGCAGGAAAGTAAGCGTCGAGCGGAAAATTAAAAGCAGCGCCTTTGAGCCTCCTTGAGGATGCTGCAGGTTTGAATGGGGGCACCCTGCCCATTAGTCCACACGAAATTAAAGCAATTAGGTATGACAAAGAGACAAACTTACGGGATGACCTAGTAGCAGACACTGAGACGAAAGACAATGATGGCTCATGGGACGAACAAGTTCAAGCTTCCATAAGAGTATCAATTGCCAACATACCAGTAACAGCCATTGTAGATACAAGAGCTAATATAAATGTCTTATCTTTATGTTTATTTAAGCAAATATCCTCTGTATGCAAAGTTTTATCACTTCCAATTCAAGGTTGCACCGTTTCGGGAGCAATTGGTCCTCTAACACAACGTTTAAATCTTCAGACTCAGATTCAAATCCAGATAGAGTCTATTTCAGTAACATGCATTTTTCTTATTGTTAAAAATCTATCAGTGCCATGTATCCTGAGTATGAAATTCTTGAGACGGACGAAAGCTAAAATTGACATCGAGTGTGGAATCTGTACTCGAGTAGCGGGTCAGCAACAAGTAACAGTAAATTTGTTAAGAAGTGAGGTGAAGACAAACTTTTGTGTCTTTCAAATAGCAGTACGGCCATGGACTAAAAGACAACAGTACAGTCAGACAGAAGACATGACAGATCTTGAAAGTGTTAATGACGATGAGTATAAAGACCTAATTCCCGGTCAGAATGAATTATACGGTAAAGCTAATGAGTCCACTCAATTATCCAAACAACAGAAGAATAAGCTTTACAATTTGTTAACAGATTACGTTCAAGTATTTTCTAAGAAACCTGGACTAATAAAAGGCTTTGAATATGGAATGGATGTCCTGCCCCATTCAACCTACTGTAGAACAAGCTATTCCACTCCATATGCGAGACGCGAAGCTGTCAAGAACGAGATCAGGAAAATGTTACGCTGGAATGTGATCGAAGTATCTCATTCACCTTATTCGAATCCTTTAGTGTCTGTACTAAAATCATATGGTAGCGTAAGGCTAGTCCTAGATGCAAGATTAATCAATAAAATTATAGTACCCATAAGAACGAGACCAGAGGCTCTTTAAGAGCATCTGCAGAAGTTTCATGGAGTTAAGTATTTGAGCACCCTTGATTTGAAAAGCAGTTACTGGCAAGTAAAACTTGCGCAGGAGTCTAGGAAGTACACTGTGTTTATATTTGCAGGTAGATCTTACCATTTCAAAGTTGTACCTCTTGGACTAAATGTGAGTTCCGGAATTTTTATTTCAGCCCTTGACTATGTACTAGGTCCTGAACTTTTAGATGAGGTAACGGTCTATGTGGATGACGTTCTTGTAGCATCGAATAATTGGGAAGATCATGTGGCCCTTCTGCAAAAGATATTTCAACGATTCAGAGAGTATGGTGTTACAGCAAATCTTAAGAAATCTAAGTTTGGAAAAAGTGAAATTAAATTTTTAGGACACATCACCCCTGAAGGAATTAAACCTGACCCCGAAAAACTCTCTGCTATAAAAAAACTTTCCAACCCCTGTTACAAAAAGGCAACTGAAAGGATTTATCGGTATTACGTCATTCTCCAGACAGTTTGTTCCCAATCAGGTATTGAACAATACCGCTCTTCACAACCTTTTAAAAAAGAATTCACATTGGAATTGGATGCCGGAATGCCAAGACGGATTTCAGAAAATTAAAGACAGTTTGCTGAACAGTAACATTCTCCATCATCCTCAGATGGATAAGGAATTTTGCATTACTGCAGACACTTCTGTTGTGGGTATTGGCGCTTGTCTTTTCCAGATTCAATTAGTAGATGGACACGAGCAAATCCAAGTGATTAGCTTTGCGAGTCGAGTGTTATCTGAGTGTGAAAAGTGTTATTCGGTTACGGAGGTGGACGCACTAGCTGTTGTATGGGCTTTTAGGCGATTTAACTATTATATCTATGGAAGAAAAATTAAAGTCTATTCAGACCATCAAGCCTTATCATTTCTCCTTACATGCAAGTTGCAACATCCTCGTCTCACTCGATGGTGCTTATTCCTGCAGGAATATGACTTTGACATTGTATATATAAAAGGTAAGGATAATGTTGTAGCAGACGCACTTTCTCTCTCACCTGAGGGCTTACCAGAAACCAGCGAACTGGTGGAACAAATGTCTGATTATAAAGTTTTGTTAATGAAAGATCCAATTCATCGAAACTATTTTCTTCAGTTATGTAGGCAGATTCAGATTCTTCAAAATACAGATCAAAAATGGAAAAAGGTTAGACAAATTCTTCACGAAAATCCAGCCCGCAAGTTGTCAAAGTTTTATAAAGTCCATAACCAAGTGCTATTTCATAAGACGTCTGAGTCATCTGAGAGGTGGTGTGTTTGCATCCTTCGAACTTTCATTGAACATCTTCTGTGGTACACTCACATTTCATGGGGTCACTACGGACCAGAGAAATGTAAAAGGAAAATCTCGACTTACTGTTATGTTCCAAATCTACATCAGAGAATCCATAAATTATTGAGAAACTGTGTCATCTGTCAAAAGGCAAAATCCTTAAACATTTACGCTTCAATCCCACTAAATCCAATAATTGCTGAAGGGCCAAACCAGCTTCTTAGTATTGATTTGGCAGGTCCACTACCCACCGGTCGGGGAGGCGCTAAATACTTAGTAGCAATCCTGGACAATTTTTCTAAGAACATAAGACTGTACGCAGTGAAATCTTCTTGTGCAAATCCGATAATTTGTCGCATTGAAATTGATTATTTCCGACGATTCGGGGTTCCTGAATCAATCTTGTCCGATAATGCTTCAAATTTCACATCACACCCGTGACGTGCATTTCTTGCTCGCCATGGAATCAAACAAATTTTGATATCCCAGTTTCGAGCGCAATCGAATCCGACAGAACGAATCTTCAAAGAATTTAACAGATTTATAAGGACGTACATTCCGAATAAGCAATCTAAGTGGGTAGAGTTCGTAACACCTTTCGAACAGATTGTAAACCACCTTTCTCATCTGTCGACCAGATTCATGCCGCATAAGTTAATGTCAAGATCAAAAGAAAGGAATGAGTGGATAGACCCCCTTCCAAATTTACAGGAAAACGAATTGGACCTAGACGCAAAAATTAGGCAAGCTCTCATATAATTGATAACGTATGCTAACCTCCAGAAAAAGGCATTTGATAAGAAGGTAAACAGTTATCGATTACAAAGAAGGAGAAAAGGTATTAGTCAGGACTCACTTTAAACCATCCCTGTTGTTAAAGAAGAATCGTAAGTGGCAACACATTTATTAAGGTCCCTTTGTGATAATGAGGAAACCACACGTTGGTAGCTATTTGTTATCTGACCCTGCCACGAATAAAATCAAAGGATTGTTCCACCATCATGATTTAAGAAAATTTTATAACGCCAGGAACTAAGTTAATTTAAGCTCTAAGAAAATTCTAAGGTATTGGAGATCAGGATTAACCAATGAGTGACAAGAACTGAACTGAACTGACTACGGACGTTAACCGGTGCTAAAAGAAAACCTTATGTATTAAAAGAACATATCTGGAAAATAAAATACAGAATAAGTTGTAGAGAAGTATTTATATGAATAATCTTTATGTAAACAGAAGGACATGTCCTAGAGGCGATTTCCAATTTTAGTTATATGTTAGTATGTAAGAAAAATTATGTACTCGAGAGGCATTAATTAGCCCCGAGGTACTAAAATAAGGAAAGGAGAAGGAGCGAATAATGCACTTCTCTCGCTAAATAGTAATATGAAAAATGATAATTATATGCTCTTAGTATTAGTAAGTGAAATTTATTCGAGGACAGACTAATGACCTGTTTTGAAAGAAAATACTTAACGTCCAGACAAAGGAGGAAAATAGTGTGAAAACATTCTATTCCATGAGGTTATTCCCTAATTTCAAATGTGAAGTAAATAAGGCACCACCTGTTAGCGCAAAACAGTCGGTAGATTTAACTTGTAAGTTCCAGCACAGTGCTGTGCCAGCGATAAAATAACATCGCTTTGAAGTAAACAGATACCTAGGATTAAGCATGAGCAGAGTGATGACGCAGTGCAATTGTCCTAAAAAGACCTGACGTTAACCTTAAGTAAAAGCGTGATGGAATAAAAAGGAAGTTTATTATATAACGCAAAGTAAAATGAGTCCAGACTGTAAACAAGCTGAGTAAAAGAACATATGAGTAACATGGTTCATTATGGCAAATTCACGGTACTATAGAGCATTAGCAATACTGCAAATTCACAAGCTAGCAGCAAATAGAATAAGAATCTCGCCCAAGCTTCACAGATCGCCACAGCAGCAAACAACACTCTAGTGAGAGGCTTATATATACAAATGATAATTAATACCCAAATGCGTAATGCATAAACTTGACTTAGTCTAAGAAATGAACAAAGAGCAGTAAGCAAGCTGCAGCAGCAAGATACACATTAGATATACATGCTTAAAGTGATAGATTTTATTTTAAGTGCGCACTGCAATATTTGTTGTTTTCTCTGTGATTACGTGATTATTGAATCCCTTTCCTACATGCAAATCTTTTAAAATCCTTGATCCTATCCACTCCCCAGGATCAACTTGCAGAGATGCACGTATTCTTGGGAAGTGAGGCACTACGTATAAAAATGAGAAGGTTCGTGACGCGCAAATTGCTTTTGTATTGCGTAATGTAAATTGAATTTTCGACCTCGTTGGAGATTAATTTAAATTCTGTCGACAATCCGCGAGTAGGCCAGCTTTGCCCACTTTTTTTTCGACTGTTTGTATTTCTACACGAAATCCAGAGGCGGATTTGCTGTTTTGAAATCTGTCCTCGAATTTTCTTTAAGACAAGCACATACGAGAGAAACTTTGACATAAATGAAACACCACTCACCAGTCACTAAATAAGATGATCATTAAAAATGTATTGGGTCTACAAAATGACTAAGCAAGCTTGATAAAGATTACTATAAATGAAATTAATTTGTAAAGGAGATTGGAATGAATTTGGTTAAAGAAAAAGGACTTTTAATAGCTTATCTGTGACCGTAGGCATTAATGGGAAAAGAAAAGACTAATTAAGAAACAACTGTTCTGATTCAAAGTGGTCAATTACATTATTTCTCGATTTAAATGAACTCTTGTAAATATTAGTATGTAAATCAACTTGTAAACACAGTGTGATGTTATGAAGTGAGAACTTCATCGAATACAACATTCACGCAGACGCTCACAACAGAGCAAGTGAAGTTGTAAAGTTCGACGATTTTCAGTGGCAGTATTCTACTGCACCATATGTGTGAAAAATTCATTGATGTGTGCAGTGTGTCATAATCAGTTTCATTCCACACATGCAGTTGCAGCGGTAGCTACCACTTACCTGTGAATCCATTACTGGATATTGGACAGGAAGTGATGTGAGGCAGTTTCGGTGGCAGAAGCTCCCTCCAGCAATCTAAAAAGCACAAAGCCACGATCCGATGAACGAAAGCGACGCACGGCACCTCAAACGCGAAATCAACGCTCTGCAAGTAAGCTCGGGTCTCGTACCCGTGCAGACTGAATTTCAAGACTGCTCGCCAACACTGGAGCCGGACAGCCCCCATGTGACGAAATAATGTAAACGTTCAACCGCCAACAGCAGTTGCTGTGCGCTACATTCTGTAGCAAAAACATTGACACCGAGTACTGAAAACATTTTTGTATGTATCATAACCTTCTGAGAGACTCTAAAATAGAGAAGTTGGCGTAATTAGTATAATGACTGATTATACTCAGAGATAAGTCACAAAGTCACCTCTGAACACTGTTGAAACATAAACTTTAACGAGAGGTCACGATGCGAATGAAAATAAGCACATGAAAATATGTCAAAGGATCCGATCCTTCCTATATCCCGTCCCACATGTATATAAAATTAGTTTTGTAAACTATTCTAATATAAGATATTTTATCTGTTTCATATATGAAATAATTCGGAGAGCCACTCTCGAGCCCTGAAAGTGAAAGATACGGACTTCCTTGTCGAAGCCATCACCAGTGGCCGCTCTACAATCCAAATCTATCATAAATAGTGTATGTGCGACGAAAATAAATGTATAATTAAATGCAATAACGGACAAAGCACTCGACTGACAAGACGATGACAATATAATGAATACAGTCAAAACAGAAAGTTGTGTACCAGTTGTGATAGTCAAATTACTTTTGCAACGATGAAAAATAAAGTGTGACTCTTTTTACTTATAAATTTTGTAAATATGTGTACTTATAGCCTTAATTTTAAGAATCATCAAGAAAGACTGAATCCATGCAAAGACTAACAGAAACACAGAAAAAATTAACAATGATCCACCGTCAGTAATTACAAATTGAAACGTTAATTCTTTTATTATGCAATGAATGTGAAATGAAAACTTTTAATAATCTGTATGTTACACCCGAAAATTACAAATATTCCAAAGGGCATGAGGATGAAAGTAATACCTTCGGTATTCCTTCCCTCCTCATGGGAGGCAGTGTAATATTAGTAATTTTCGCCTCACAGACATTAATATACGCTCAATAGTACACGCCTGATAGCCTAAAGTTATCGAACAATTGTAAAGTAAAAGAAATGAACCATCGTATAGCAGCGATAGAATCAATTATTCTTTATCTTTGCCGTTCCTGCGCGGTGCCTGTAAATCT
Organism: Schistocerca cancellata; assembly: GCF_023864275.1. Lineage (NCBI taxonomy): Eukaryota > Metazoa > Arthropoda > Insecta > Orthoptera > Acrididae > Schistocerca > Schistocerca cancellata. Next base: position 531,748,096 of record NC_064631.1, read on the forward strand.
CTATGTACATGTATCGATTAATGATCTAAAAAAAGAATTCTGTTGTTTCAAGACAAATGAGGCATTTGGCGCCTCACCTTTTACTGTTTGTATTCCATGAAAAGCGGACGTGGACTTGCTGCGTTATGCAACGGTATTTTATATTTCATATGAAAATATTGAGTGAATATGCTAATTGTTATTTTTCCAATCAGAAAACATGTAGTTTCTTGTAACTGATTACGAACAGACAGCATCAAGTGAACATTTTGACTGTTATGTATAAAGTATTTAACCACAATGGTCATCAATTGGAATTTAATATGAAAACGTACGTAGCATTAAAAAAAGTGTGTTAAATATAAGTGTGCTTATTTTAGTAAATTAACCTTGATGATTTCCATCTCCTCATTTACTTAATCGATAATTATTTTGTGTTAGTTCATCACCAGAAATTACGATCACGCTGATGGGCCGAACGCAGCATGAGGCAGAAGGAACATTGTTGTTTTCCTATTATTTCTGAACCAACTGCTTTTTAATTGTGTAGTGTTGCATTCTTTTAAAGTCTATAAACCTTCAGGTCCCTTAGTGTTGTTCCGGGTGTGACTACATCGCGAATATAAAAATGCACAAAAATGATAATGTTTCTCTTATTCAAGTATTTAATGCTCAACGTATGTTATTATAATAGTGTATCAGTCCCTGATTCTGTTGCCAAGTGGCCCACCGAAATATTCACTTTTTCGACATTTTTTTCTAAAAAAAATATAAAATCACAATTCTTTTTCTTTTTGCCCCCCAAGAGCAACGCTACAATGACCATGATAAATACTGTGATAAATTTATGACTATGAGTATGTCTGCGTCTGGTATCATTGTGGTTCTGGCGCTAATTTGTGAAACTTGTAGCAGACAACTGCTCATCCTTTTGAACTCCGTGTGCATCACCTCCCAACAGACTACATTAATCTTAGGAAGTAGCATTTACATTCATCAAGAACCGATGAAATATGTTGTTTATGGTAAGTTAAGACAAGGAAAACTGGTCAGTGTAATTATTATGTCAGCTTAGGTGTTACGATTCTTTTGGCTGAGAATGTAAACTAGTCACAAACTGGGGCCCAGTGACAAAGCAGAAGATGCCATCCAGCACTTCTGAAAGCCCAAGCTATGAAATCTTACAGTTCTAGCAGAGTTTCTGAAGGAGATGACGAGACTGGAAAACGGGGGCACGTGAATTCATCAAAGTGCAATGCCGATGTCCGGCTACTCCAGGCTTTATGGTTCCTAGGGTGGGAGTGCTGCCATTGGCAGAATAATAACTAGCTGTCTCACAAATATATCGCCCCAAATCAGACCATCAATCTCAAATGTTTCTTGAATCCAACAGTATCTGGGGGTGTACGGCGTGCCATGCAACACAGTCTACGCCAGCTGATGACTATGACACAGAAATGAGTTTCAGCGTAAGATGAAACAACCATCCGCCATTTGAAACGCGTACGCAGCGATGGTGAGGCATAACAATCTCTGACCAGAGAGCATAGAGTTCAGTTCTGCTGCGAGAGAGTTAGTAGCGAGCCGCGAGAGTAGGCAGTTTGTTGCGAGATAGCAGTTGCATGTAAGTCAGTCGGTGCTAGTAGCGCGCGAGAGACGGTCGGTGTTGTGTGCGAGGAGTCGGCGGGCGTCGACATGACTCTATGGTCAAGATTCAGGACGAGGTATATTGTTAAATAAGGTAATGGAGCAGCTTTGCGCTCAGCTAATAATGTATTGTAATGGATCTTAAGTGTAATTAATTTGTTCAAGAATTGCCCCAATAATAATTTGTTTTCAAACTAAGCATTTTTAACAAACAATCCTTTTTTGCAAAATATTTCCCTTGCATTTTCCTTAAAGAAAAGTTTCCCTTAAATTCAAAAAAAAAAATTATATTTGCGATGCATTTCCTCCAAGCTATGGCGAAAAATAAGAGCAGATGCAGTTTTATTGAGGTAAGAATTTGAGTTTAATCAGGGCCTAAAGATCGACATTTCGGTCTATTTATGTTTTTATTGTCATTGAGATTTCATTTCTTATTAAATTGACTTTCATTTTGGGGAGATTACACTTAGCACGCTTATAATTGTCATTTCAAATTATAGCCATTATAAGAAAGTTTCTCTGGGAGGCTACACTATTGTCATTTTTCTCTTACATTTTTGCGGGGAAGTTACACTTGGCGACATCCAGTCCAGGATCGTATTTCGTTGAGAATCTTCTGAGACGTAGCCAGATATCTGCTCTTATTTGCTTAAATATAATTAGCATTTGGCGCAACGCTTTTACTAATTTTGTGACCTTCTTTCCACAGATCATCGGCAATTCGTTGCTTTGTTGTATTTGTGTGTTGCTTTTACATTGTGCTTATTTATTTTTGAATAATTTTGACTACTGTAAACATGCCGCGAAAGACTGTGAATAGTGTATCGCGAGGTATTATGAATGAAACTACCGACTTAAACAACTTCACCGATACTATTTGTGACACGCAGTGTAATGATGACAATCCTGCGTTCACTAACAATCAGTGCGTTCCAACCACTAATGATGACTTTTATCTTAATGATGAACAAACGAACTCAATTGTCTCCTCTGTTAATTTGACGACAATTGATGACGCGGGGCGCTCTGTTGTAATGAACGCTGCCCAGCTTAACACACCCGGTTTGAAAAATTCAAGTAACGTACAGACAAATTTCTCTAACGAAAATGGACAGTGTACTGAAAGTAGGAAGGATACATTTAATTCCGAAACAGCGACGCACAGTGGAGATTCGATAAGCAGACCTTTTTGTGAATCACAGAATATCCAAATGGATACACAAAACGTTACAATTGCAGATACACCATTAAATGGCACAGATAATAGAAATGCTAATTTTGGCTCGGATCCAATTATGGCAATACTGCTGCAATTTAAGGACGATTTCAAACAATTTAGAGAACAGAACAAACAGTTTAATGAAAAATTAGACAATAATAATGAAAAACAAGACAAACTTAGGGAAGATTTCAAACAACAGAATGAAAGACAAAACGACAATCACAAACAACTTAAAGAAGACCTCAAACAACAGCTTAATGAAAGTTGCGAAAATCTCAAACAACAGTTAAATGAAAAATTAGACAACAATTCCAGACAGTTAAGTGAACAAATTAGAGCCGTTGACGCGCAGTGTCATGACACTAAGGAACATTTACGCGAGGAAATTGAGGCTTGTTCAAGAAAAAGTAGCGAAGAGATTAGATCTGTTGCGCAAGAATTAAGGGAAATGCAAATAGCTGCAACAGAAACACTTAGAGACGAAATTAGCGTAGTCGGTAAACAATGCTCTGAAAAGGCTACACAATTACGCGACGAGTTTAAAGCAATGACAGCAGAACTTTCGCGCACAATGGATGAAAAGATTGACGCGAAATTCGACCAACAGAACACTCAGATTGACGAACGTTTTAATCACCACATAGAAAACAGTAATACGCGTTTCCGTAAATTTATCCAGGATCAAAATAAAGTAAAACGTCAAGTCATGGAAACAATCACTGCTCAGAGACAAGAAGACAAACGTAAAATGTTTGCGAAGGCAAAAACATATGTAGACAACAATATTGCTACAGTATCCGACGAAATTAATACCATCAAACAGTCGAACACAGAATTACGTGACGAAATTTCTGATCTTAAATTAAAAACAGACACATACACAACAGATTTTCAAACAGTGACCGACAGACTCGAACAATTAGAACTAACACAGGATTCCGATGTCGTCAAAGCTGACGTTAAAAAATTGAACGAAACCACACGTAGATTACAAAAACAGATTAATGCTTCTGACAGTAAAATCGATGATCAGGCAAAAATACTGACTGAAAAATATGATGAATTGGCCAGTCGTATTGACGTTATTGAGAGTAATAATGACAACAAATCAGACGACACTGCACCGATTTCATTTAACCAAACACCTGAATTTCAAAATTTACAGCAGACAATTAATGAGATAGATTCATCTAATAGCACATTGCATAGAAAATTGTCGAGTTTGCAGCAAGAGGTAGCAGAGATAAAAAATATTTCAGCTAATAACACATCATAGCAGACGCCACTTTGCGAACATTTGTCTGATTCACGCACTGCGTATAATTTGGGTAATCTACAGAGAGTACGGGACTTAGATTCCGAACAGACACAGACAAATAGATTCTCTTACAATCATGAACCTGTTCCATCATACAGAGACGATAATTTTGATTATAAACATTTTCTGTCAGTGAGAAAATTTAAAGTGTTTAGAAATGACAGAACACAGATTCACCCACTAGATTGGATACAACAATTTAACTTTGCTTTTCCACCGACTTGGCCCGTTACGCATAAACTGGAATTTATTTGCAGTTTTTTGGAAGGCGAACCGGCAACTCGTATGAGACCGATCGCGAGACAATGTTATTCAGTAGAAGAATTTCAGAATGCTTTTTTGTCAGCGTATTGGTCAAAGACGACACAGCGCGGAATTAAGGATCAACTAATTAGTTTGCCAAATTATGAGAACTCTAATTTTCCCAGTGTGACGCAATTTTTTGAGCATATGGTCCAACAAAACCAGTACTTAAGTGAACCATACAGTGAATCTGCACTTATACAATTATGCATTTCTAAATTACCACGGTCATTAAGAGTGTCACTTTTAACGGGCCAGCAAAAGGAAAATATTTCAGCGTTCAGAGATCTGTTACAGCTCTTGGAAGTACAACAATCTGATTATTCGTTCGTAAACAAAAACTTTTCACATAATAACCAAGGTCAACAAACATACAGTAATTACGGTCAACCACGTAATTTCAATAGCAAAAGTAACAGACGCTTTAGGAACGACAACTACCAGAACTTTAATAGCAGACAAAATTTTGATTATCAGTATCGAGAGAATTATCAGCAAGAAGAACCACATTTTAGTAACAATAGAGGTTTTTCACAACTGCAACAAAACCAACCGGTTAGAATACCTAACCAACAATGTAATGCACAAGGTCAACCTAACTTTAATGTTTCGCTGCGTGCGCGTATAGTCCCTGATACAACAAACAGTAACGCACGGCAGCAAGGAAATAACTATGTACAGAGAAGACAGTATTACAATTCCTATCGCAATGCACCGTATAGGAATGACTATCACGACAGAAGTAAAAATAATGAGGACAATTATCAGCGTACATTTAATAACAGTCGATCTTTTCAGCAGCAAGAACATCAGCAATAACATATTATCATGAATGAACCAGACCATAGGTGTCATCCATAGCGTAATACGTCAGGAAGAACTAACAGAACAGTACAAATAGTAGAAATGCCACAGCATCCTCCCGTAAATAACAGCACGTACGATAGAATTTAACCAGATACAGCACAGATTGCATATTCCAGTAACGCAAGCAATACCTTAGACACGCAGAATCTTGTCCACGAAAATGTTATTTGAAACACGTTTTGTTGAATGCACCACTTTTATCGCACCCAGATCTTACCAGAAATTTTTCCATTGCCACCGACAGTTCCAACACCGCTTTAGGCGTACACATTTTCCAGGAAATTGAAGAAGATGGTTGTATGGTAATTAAAAACATTTAATTAGCTCCTGTTTTCAATGATGACTTCTGATGATAATACTGAATGATGAAAAATGTTGTACTATTTAATACTTGCTGGACACTGAGTGCCAATAATTAATGTAACTAAATGAATTGTTAATAATTATGCCATTAATTAGCTCCTGTTTTCAATGATGACTTCTGATGATAATACTGAATAATTAAAAATGTTTTGTACTATTTAATACTTGCTGGACACTGAGTGCCAATAATTAATGTAACTAAATGAATTGTTAATAATTACGCCATTAATTAGCTCCTGTTTTCAATGATGACTTCTGATGATAATACTGAATAATTAAAAATGTTTTGTACTATTTAATACTTGCTGGACACTGAGTGCCAATAATTAATGTAACTAAATGAATTGTTAATAATTATGCCATTAATTAGCTCCTGTTTTCAATGATGACTTCTGATGATAAAACTGAATAATTAAAAATGTTTTGTACTATTTAATACTTGCTGGACACTGAGTGCCAATAATTAATGTAACTAAATGAATTGTTAATAATTATGCCATTAATTAGCTCCTGTTTTCAATGATGACTTCTCATGTTTTGTAACTGGCCAATGACTGCCAATAATTAAAAATGTTTTGTACTATTCAATACTTGCTGGCCACTGAGTGCCAATAATTAACATTATTCTGTCATACTAAATATGCTTTGTAACTGGCCAAGGACTGCCACTGTTACCCATGATGCCAATAATTTAATTTTATGAACATTTTTCTGTAATACTACATTCATGGTACAGAAATGTTCAATAGTTGGGCTATGAATGCCGCAAACTACTAAGGTAATTACTAATGACGACTTGTATGTGACTTAATGTCCTTCACTTTCTGAGCTAACTACCCGGAATTACTATAATATCCCTTTGTCCTGTCTATCCTCATGATCATGGAGCACTATATTTGGTTTTGCACTAATTCTACGTTGGTGTGCCTTGTAAAAGCGTGGTGTTGACACGACATGCTGTCCACCACCGTGAGCGATGAAGACGTTATTATGGTCCCACTGTTTGGTGTACCTGATGTACTGCTAAAATGATAACTGGGAATATTACTATGACATTTCAGTGTCTTGGATACGCTGATAAATACTTCTGGGAAAAGAACTGCAAATTGTCTCACTTGGTGTTGTATTTCTGTGGAAAGATATAGACTTTCAGTGCAGCTGCGTGCAACCTAAGTGCTACAACCATGACGCAATCCTTCCTATTCCTTCCCTAATTATTGTGAAATGAAAAAGTCATATACAGTGCGTGTGCACTTCTTTTCTTTTGTTAATGAGATCAGTTATCCTGAAATTACTAAAGACTTCTATAGTGCATGTGCACTTTATTACACTCCTTGATTTGTTTGTTTGTTGTAGAAAGATATGTTCAATACTTTAGTGCGTGTGCACTTATGTAATATGTTTTGTACTTATTGTATATATTTTTGTCTTTGTCTGAAATATTTTGTACTCGGTGCATGTGCACCATATTTATTTCAAGTTCTACATCTGAATATTCTTTGTAATTGTAAAGTTAATTAGTTAGAAAAATTTTTGCCGCGATTGGCAAGTCCAAATGACTCACCATCGCTGCCAAATTTTTGCCCCCCCAGTGGAGGGTTATGAAACGCGTACGCAGCGATGGTGAGGCATAACAATCTCTGACCAGAGAGCATAGAGTTCAGTTCTGCTGCGAGAGAGTTAGTAGCGAGCCGCGAGAGTAGGCAGTTTGCTGCGAGATAGCAGTGCAGTTGCATGTAAGTCAGTCGGTGCTAGTAGCGCGCGAGAGACGGTCGGTGTTGTGTGTGAGGAGACGGCGGGCGTCGACATGACTATGGTCAAGATTCAGGACGAGGTATATTGTTAAATAAGGTAATGGAGCAGCTTTGCGCTCAGCTAATAATGTATTGTAATGGATCTTAAGTGTAATTAATTTGTTCAAGAATTGCCCCAATAATAATTTGTTTTCGAACTAAGCATTTTTAACAAACAATCCTTTTTTGCAATAATATTTCCCTTGCATTTTCCTTAAAAAAAAGTTTCCCTTAAATTCAAAAAAAAATTATATTTGCGATGCATTTCCACCAAGCTATGGCGAAAAATAAGAGCAGATGCAGTTTTATTGAGGTAAGAATTTGAGTTTAATCAGGGCCTAAAGATCGACATTTCGGTCTATTTGTGTTTTTATTGTCATTGAGATTTCATTTCTTATTAAATTGACTTTCATTTTGGGGAGATTACACTTAGCACGATTATAATTGTCATTTCAAATTATTGCCATTATAAGAAAGTTTCTCTGGGAGGTTATACTATTGTCATTAATCTCTTACATTTTTGCGGGGAGGTTACACATTCACGGACTCTGCGGCCAGTAACTGCAGGCTCCCCCATGAGCATGCGGTCAACTTGATGTCTCTATTCTCCTGAGACAGCTTCTGTCGTCGGCTACCATCCTGGTGGGCCATGAGTTCGAACCTCCCCTGGCTTGTTGCCCACTGTCACGTAACCTGTATGGGCCTACACTGTTGCTAAGGGGACAGATTCACGCTATCGTTTTCGGTCCTGCCGGGCGCCACTGTTCAAGCATCATCTATGCCGGTGTACTGTCGTTGCAGCCATGAAGTGGCCGAGCCACGAGGAACTGCTCCTGCGGTTCATTGCTGAAGGCACGCTATTTTCATCAGGCATCTGTGGCCATGTTGACACCAGCAGCTTTTGCTTCTCGTAAGCGTTACCTGCGAGGGGGGTAAACCACTGGCAAAAGCCTATGGCGACCTACGTCACCAAGACTAATAACCTATTCTCTGGCTGTGGCTCTAGCCTTGTAATTGGCATAATCGTAACCAGAGATGTTTTACTGATATTCCAATCATCATAATTTCCGCAACCCACGTCCCAGGGGGGAAACAGGGCTCCATCCTGATTTGCCAGCAGTCAATTCAATACCATAGGGGTAACCTCCCGATCCCTACATGTAGCCATGACTTACTAAGCTGATAGTTCGGTAACGCTCACACTTCTCAGCACCTGTCTTCTTTGCAATGAGAACTATGACATTCTCCCTGAAGTGTTGGGGTACTTCGCCTCTCTGGTATATCTTACCCACCAGATAAACTAGTTTTGTAATGGTTGAATGTCCCAAGGACATCAGTATTCTGAGAGAACGTCGTCTACTCCAAGGTCCTTGTTTTGACTTAGGTCTTTCAGTGTTTTGTCACATTCTTCTTGCAGTCCTAAATCGCCTAAGCCAAATTCCGGTATGTTACCTGCAATACGGATACTGCCTATTAATTTCCTTTTACTACTCCCTGTACTACGTTTCTAATAGCCCCTATGTCGACAGGATGTTATACACTAACGTTTTCTTCCTTATTTTTTATTGTCGAATGTGTTGTTCATTTTCTCACTCCCTTGCACGCCGGAAGATTATTGGTTCAATAAGTCCAGAACTGTTAAGCCACAGCAAACATCTCCACGGCAGTAATTGTAATTGGCGCTCTGTAACAACTGTGTTGTATTGGCAAGAGAGGGGAGTTGGGGTTGGGTTGTTTGGGGGGGGGGGGGGGGGGAAGAGACCAAACAGCGTGGTCATCGGTCTCATCGGATTAGGGAAGGACGGGGAAGGAAGTCGGCCGTGCCCTTTCAGAGGAGCCATCCCGGCATTTGTCTGGAGCGATTTAGGGAAATCACGGAAAACCTAAATCAGTATGGGCGGACGCGGGATCGAACCGTCGGCCTCCCGAACGCGAGTCCAGTGTGCTAACCACTGTGCCACCTCGCTCGGTCGTATTGGCAAAAGACAAACTGTACTTTGAGAAGACAAGGAGACACGGGAAGATATCGTCTATACAATATCGTAGTTGGACATAGCTTTATCAATGGCATACTTGATTTCAAAACATTGTATCGTGAGTAACAGAAGGCTGAAATTACATTTATGGAAGAGCAAAGATCAACTGAAAGAGACAATGAGTAAGTTTAATACTGAACACTTTACAAAGAATTATGTGAAGCGCATGATCTGAGGCACTGCCTTATAAAATTAGTAACATGCTTCAGCGCTAACCAATTTTGATTCCACCGGGAACCAGTGTGCTCAGTGACTGTAGATTCTACGGAAGGAGAGGAACACAGCAGTCAGTCGAAATCCCATTAGTTTTTACTCTGCTTGAAAAATCTAGATTTAGACTATAAATAGCCATCCTCAGCTATACTGATGGCAATTTATAGCCGAAATCTAGATTTTTCAAGCAGAGTAAAAACTAATGGGATTGCGACTGCCTGTTGTGTGCTTCTCCTTCCATGTTTGAGAGTAGTACGGAGGAGTGGAATGTAATAAAAGAGCTCACAGTACAGAGTGAACAGGGAAAACATACGCTACAAGCTCACAGATGATTCACTAAATATTTCAGCTTAACAATGGAAGAAAGATTCTAAGACTCGAAAGAATGAGACACAAACCCCACAAATCAAAGGGCTCAAAAATAACACTAATAGAAAATGCAAGAAAGTAAAGCAGGTTATAGGAACAACAAACAGAGAAACGGGTGGTTTTGAAAAAAAGATTTCCTATAGAAGTACAAATGATCTGAGTATTCTGTAGGCCAGAAAGATGGAGTTGTCCCGAAATATACCAAAAGTAAGTATACACATTCCTCGCCCTTAAAGCTACAACATCAGGAAGGATAGCAAATGACAAAATTTTATTGTGCGAATAGAGTGTAGTGTTGACGACTACTTTATTGAATTTTTAGGTGATTTGCGGGTATGCGAGGTTGCGAAATTCAGTACACAGAGCTGACTCATAGCAGCAGCAGTGGCTCAAATCCAGCTGGGTATCTAGTGTAGCTGAATTCGATAAGATTCGAGTGCGTCATTCCATGCTGCTTGAGCTCTACGACAAAGGATATCAGTTTTAGTGTCTGGCAAGTGATGGGTGCCAGTTTGTCAGCAACTTATCACCGGTTATTTTCAGTGGGTGAGACGTCTGGATAAGATGTTGGGCAGGACAGCAGTCAAACACGCTCTGTGTCGCGGCGTAGCAGGACAGACCGGCAACAAGCGGTCTTGCACTACCTAGCTGATAACCGTGAACAGCACTATCGAACTACGACACTGCTGGTGGACATTTCTCAGTACAAGAGGCTTCACATCACCTTCCCACAAACATTCAAATGGGTATTATGAATGAGAAATCCGCCACGTAATATTTCTTTATAGGCAGAATGTAGATTGTGTTATTTCTACCTACTGTGTGGTTATGTTGAAATGTTAATCATTTGTTTATCCGACCGCATAACACTCTTAACGCCAGTTTGACGTTTATTTCTTGCCTTCTGCGTGGGGTTCCAATTTCACGTCACAGCGATGTAGAATTAGAACATTATCCAGTAATGAGGTCTGAGTTTGATGAAGAAATGAATAATTTGAGGTGAGACAAATCAGTGGGAGTGGATGAGATACGTTGATTTAGTAGAATTAGAGAACACTAAAAGCAACTGGATGATATTTGATAAGATGTCCGTTATCCTTATCTGATGTTCAAGGAAGGATCACCAAACTGCCGAAAACTGCGCGAACATGGTTAATGATTTCACCGTCAGACTATAAAAGCGATATCTTGGTCTTGTAAACTGCGGACTACAGTAATGTACAGACGAATGAAGTGGGAAGTGGTAATGACTCTGAAGGAATATGTCTATTCGTCGGCAGTACAGATAAAAATAAGCAACCATTCCCATTATCCTTGAAGTAGTGAAACTAAGAACAGAGAAAAAAAATTATAGCTTTACTGCTTCTGTGGGTTAGAGAAAGCTTTCAGCAATTTAAGATGCGATAAAAGCTTAGAAATCCAAAGAATAATAAAAATAAAGTACGTAGATGAACGCAACCGACGCTGTCTGCAAAAACTAAGTGCCAGTTATAAAAGTGTAAGACCAACAGGTCATGTTCGTATCGCATTTTATCACAGCAGTTTAAACCTTGTTTCAGAGAAGTACTCGGAAATGTGAGGAAACTCTCAACCGGAATGAAAGTAAAAGGGGATCACACACTAAAGTAATTTTCAGGAAAATAGCAATTCTGCTCGCATGTACTGGAATAGAGAGTACCAAATGTGGACATAATAATCAATATACCTAAAGTGAAACTAGAGGAAAGGCGAATAACGAGTTACTAAAATTCTGGGAAGATATTGCAACAGATAAAGTGAAAGAAATAAACTTCTAGTAATAATTAGCGATGGAAGGAGCGATAAATGGAAAAATTTGTATACAAAGAATACTTAAAGCGCTATCAAACCTCTTACGTTTAGTAGAGTCATATGGTCATTCGAAAAAAAAAGAGCTACAGGCTGCAAAATGAAAACCTCTGAAGGGACTGCAATGCCACTGTCTACGGAGGAATGAGTAGCCCCTTTCAGCGAGCTGAGGCCCCACACCCGCTGCTAGAGGAACATGAGCGCACACCCATGTTACGACGGAGCCAGCACTCAGTAGTACTGTATACGGAGAAATTGAGGCTTCAATAAAAGATCAAATAGATATAGGGCGTACTCTGACAGTGGAAGAAGTGCGGGGAACCGAGGTTCGTCAAAGTATGGCACAAGTGTACAAAGAACGTTGCACGCCGGTTGCTGGGATCAAGGCATGGCACAAGCGATTCACTGATAACGTAGTCCATCACGTGGAATCGCTCACTGTTGTAGGAGACCGGCGAGTTACTGTGGCAGCTGTTTCCCCAGGGGCCGAATTGAGCTTTGGAATTGCAAAGAACATTTAGTGCTCTCCATAAACTTGTACCATTCTTCGACAAATTTCCGTTCCCCGCACTCCTTTCGCTGTAAAGAAACGCACTACACCCCTTTCCTGTCTTTTTGAACCTCAAACTCTCTTTTTTAGCAGCGATGGACGTTCGACATGTGCACGTGCTTGCTCTGTCATCGTATGAGACAGGAACTGAAACTGAGGGTAGTAAAGCAAAAGCTGAATTGCTTAACTCCGTTTTCAAGTGTTCCTTTACAAAATGAAACCCACGAGAATTGCTCCAATTTTATCCTCGCACCACTGAAAAGATGAATAAAATGGGTATTAGAGTCAGTGGTGTTGAGAAACAGCTGTAATAGTCAAAATTGAACAAAGCTCCAAGCCTCGATGGAATCCCTGTGACAATCCATCCTAAATTTGCGGTTGAGTTAGCCTCTAGTCTCACTATAATTTTTCGTAGAGTCCTCTGACGAAAACCGTGCCCAGTTCTTGGAAAAAGGCACAGGCCACACCCTCCTGCAAGAAGGATAGTACGAGGTGCATTCAAGTTCTAAGGCCTCCGATTTTTTTTCGAATTAACTACTCACCTGAAATCGATGAAACTGGCGTTACTTCTCGACGTAATCGCCCTGCAGACGTACACATTTTTCACAACGCTGACGCCATGATTCCATGGCAGCGGCGAAGGCTTCTTTAGGAGTCTGTTTTGACCACTGGAAAATCGCTGAGGCAATAGCAGCACAGATGGTGAATGTGCGGCCACGGAGAGTGTCTTTCATTGTTGGAAAAAGTCGAAAGTCACTAGGAGCCAGGTCAGGTGAGTAGGGAGCATGAGGAATCAAAAATGGTTCAAATGGCTCTGAGCACTATGGGACTTAACATCTGTGGTCATCAGTCCCCTAGAACTTAGAACTACTTAAACCTAACTAACCTAAGGACATCACACACATCCATGCCCTACGCAGGATTCGAACCTGCGACCGTAGCAGCCGCGCGGTTCCGGACTGAGCGCCTAGAACCGCTAGACCACCGCGGCCGGCCATGAGGAATCACTTCAAAGTTGTTATCACGAAGAAACTGTTGCGTAACGTTAGCTCGATGTGCGGGTGCGTTGCCTTGGTGAAACAGCACATGCGCAGCCCTTCCCGGACGTTTTTGTTGCTGTGCAGGAAGGAATTTGTTCTTCAAAACATTTTCGTAGGATGCACCTGTTACTGTAGTGCCCTTTGGAATGCAATGGGTAAGGATTACGCCCTCGCTGTCCCAGAACATGGACACCATCATTTTTTCAGCACTGGCGGTTACCCGATATTTTTTTGGTGGCGGTGAATCTGTGTGCTTCCATTGAGCTGACTGGCGCTTTGTTTCTGGATTGAAAAATGGCATCCACGTCTCATCCATTGACACAACCGACGAAAAGAAAGTCCCATTCATGCTGTCGTTGCGCGTCAACATTGCTTGCAACATGCCACACGGGCAGCCATGTGGTCGTCCGTCAGCATTCGTGGAACCCACCTGGATGACACTTTTCGCATTTTCAGGTCGTCATGCAGGATTGTGTGCACAGAACCCACAGAAATGCCAACTCTGGAGGCGATCTGTTCAACAGTCATTCGGCGATCCCGCAAAACAATTCTCTCCACTTTCTCGATCATGTCGTCAGACCAGCTTGTGCGAGCCCGAGGTTGTTTCAGTTTGTTGTCACACGATGTTCTGCCTTCATTAAACTGTCGCACCCACAAACGCACTTTCGACACATCCATAACTCCATCACCACATGTCCCCTTCAACTGTCGATGAATTTCAATTGGTTTCACTCCACGCAAATTCAGAAAACGAATGATTACACGCTGTTCAAGTAAGGAAAACGTCGACATTTTAAGTATTTAAAACAGTTCTCATTCTCGCCGCTGGTGGTAAAATTCCATCTGCCATACGGTGCTGCCATCTCTGGGATGTATTGACAATGAACGCGGCCTCATTTTAAAACAATGCGCATGTTTCTATCTCTTTCCAATCCGGAGAAAAAAAATCGGAGGCCTTAGAACTTGAATACACCTCATAGAAGTGATCCACAAAACTACGGTCCAATATCCTCGACATCGATTTGTTGTAGAATCTTAGAAGATATTCTGAGCTCAATCATAATGAAGTATCTTGAACAGAATGACCACCGCAATGGCAACCAGCATGGTTTTCTAAAACATCGATCGCGTGGAACCCAACTCGCACTTTTCTCACATGAACCACTGAAAGCTTTGGATCAAGGCAGTCAAGTAGATGCAGTGTTTCTTGATTTCCGGAAAGCATTTGACTCACTACCGCACCTATGCTTATTGTCAAAAGTGCGATCATATGGATTATCAAGTGAAATTTGTGAGTGTACTGAGGACTTTTTGGTAGGGAGGACACAGCATATTAGCTTGGATGGAGAGTCATCGTCAGATGTTGTAGTAAATTCGGGTGTGCCCCAGGGAAGTGTTTTGGGACCCTTGCTGTTCATGTTGTAGATTAATGACCCTGTGAGCAATATTAATAGTAATCTCAGACGTTTTTGGAGTTATCTATGATGAAGTACTATCTAACTCAGCTGCGCCAGTCCCAAGCCCGTTGCCTCGCCATGCAAAAGGCGAGGAAGGAGGAGGGGTAGGAGTAATAACCTCGTTAAAAAACCAAGGTTCACCTGGTCCGGGTGATACTACCTTGTAAGGGCTCCTTGCTAGGACTACAGTGAAAACCTTAATGGTAGTGAAGGCGGACGGAATAGTTCTCGGTACGGCGGAACTATCGGAAGAGACAACCAAAGAAAAAAAATCCACTTGGTGTCTGTCTTGAAACAAGCTACTAAGTGGTCAGCGTCTTTCCACCAATGGTGCGGCTAAAACCGATTTTCGGATCTAACAACCTCGAGTAGAATCCTTAGGGGACTTGTTCTCCTAACCCAACAAACAATCAACAATGGATATGCACCTTGTAAGAGATTTTAACCAAGGAAGTAACCAATCTTCAATTTCTAAGGAAATTAAATGCAGGCATTCGGATTGTGGGGGCCTACAGCAACGTGCTAAGGATGAGTCGGAGCATCCTGAAACCTGCCTTAAGCAAGCAACAAATAAAATCAAACACAAAAATATAAACTATTTGGCAAATTTCAACGTAAACTCACTTCTAAAAACAGGAAAACTTAAAACATTAATAAATTTTATAAAACAGAAAAATATAATTATAAGAGCACTCCAAGAAACAAGGTATACTGAACATTCATTTTATTCAGAGGGATTCAGAATCTTCAAAGGGAAGCGGGGAAAAAGAGTTATGAAGAATGTACCACAAATTGGAACAGGATTCATCGTAAACCAAAATATATTAAACTCGATAGCAGAATTTAAAGCTATCAATGAAAGACTACCAACATTAATCTTCAAATCAGTAAACAAACTGTATACCATTGTAAATACACATGCACCAACAAATGAGAAAAACAGAACACAAAAAGAACAAACAGAATTTTTTTGGCAGACCAGAGTTATCCAAAAACACAAAAATATTGCTGGGAGACTTTAATGCTCAAATCGGCAAAGAACGTCATCACCGACCCATAATAGGCAAATTCCCTGCACATAAAAGAACCAATGCAAATGGAGAAAGACTTATTAGTTTATGCAGAGATCATGACATAGTTCTAAAGTTTACATTTTTCAAAGAACTCTCTAGGAAACAAACTACATGGGTATCCCCGAATCCAGTCAGTGGGGAGAAACAACTTGACCATATTGCTATAAGCAGACAGTCTGCATCAGATATACTCAATGTAAAAGTTGCTAAGAGTGCAAGTTTGGGTTCAGATCACTGTCTGTCTATTGTTAAATTCAAAATTAGGCCAATATATAAAAGAAAGAGCCAATATCAATCTAAAAAGTTGGACACTCAGAAATTAAGTAAAGAAGATAATTTCAGGACACTTTTAGAAAAGAGAACACCTAAAACATGGGAACAGCTTAAAAAAGACATAGTACAGACAGCGAAAGAAACCATTCTCCTTACCAAACCTGGAAACATGCCTGGTGGAATGATGAGTGTGACGAACTAATCCTAACAAGACAGGCCGGCCGGTGTGGCCGAGCGGATCTAGGCGCTAGAGTCTGGAACCACGCGACCGCTACGGTCGCAGGTTCGAATCCTGCCACGGGCATGGATGTGTGTGATATCCTTAGGTTAGTTAGGTTTAAGTAGTTCTAAGTTCTAGGGGACTGATGACCTCAGAAGTTAAGTCCCATAGTGCTCAAAGCATTTGAATCATTTTTAACCTAACAAGACAACGAGCTTGGAGCATATGGAATGCAAATAAAAATGATAAAAAATAGGAGATCCCTAAAACAAGCCCAAAAGCAGGCATCAAAAGGCCTTAAAAAGGTCAAAGTACAATACATGAAAGACCAACTAGAATCAATAGACTCCAGCTTCAAACAGAACAATAGTAGGGACTTTTACAAAACTTTCAAAAGTAACGTAAAGGAAAACGCAGAAAACTACATACAATAGCATATAGAACTGCAGAATACTTGCCGAATACTTTGAAGTACTACATAACAATGATCCACCGAAAGAAAAATTTAATTTCTACATTGTAAATCCGACACCACCGGACTCAAAGCCGCCAACCACAGAAGAAATAAAAGAAATCACAAAAGACCTTAAAAACAATAAAGCACCTCGAGAGGATAATATACTTACTGAACTATGGAAGTTCTCTAGTGACAACATGATACAATGTCTATCAGAAATGCTCAAAGAAATCTAGACAATACACAGCTTACCACCAGAATGTACATCTGCACTAACGCATCCACTACATAAAAAAGGGAAGAAAACAGATCCTAGCAATTATAGGGGAATCTCCCTCTTACCAGTGACCTATAAGATCTTGTGAGCCGTCCAAATGAGCCAAGATTCGCTGCGCAGCTAGTGTTTGCTCACCACGGCCGTAGGTAATTTTAGGTTACATCAGACAGGGAAGCAACAACTTACAGTGCAAATAAGACTCAGTGTCTTGTCAGTGATAAGTAATGTACGTGGGGCCCAGAACATACAACAGAATTAATTTCAGCCCTAAATGACAAAATTAGCAGACACTGAACAATTTGAAATAGAAATAAATTTTAAAATACGTCAAATATGGCACTCATAATTTCAAATAGAGGCAAAAGAAAGTAAATTTAATGCTTGAGACACAGTAACGGAGAACCACTGGCAACCCAGTGTAGTGGGAGTAACTTCAACACGGGAGCAAAAAAGTCAAAATGGTTCAAATGGCTCTGAGCACTATGGGACTTAACTTCTAAAGTCATCAGTCCCCTGGCACATAGAACTACTTAAACCTAACTAACCTAAGGACATCACACACATCCATGCCCGAGGCAGGATTCGAACCTGCGACCGTAGCGGTATCGCGGTTCCAGACTGTAGCGCCTAGAACCGCACGGCCACCCCGGCCGGCGCAAAAAAGTCAATCAAATGACGAGTACCTTACCCCCAAAGGGCAAAACAAACGGAACTAGAAAATAAACAGCGCTCCAACAACCACAACAGCAACTGTGCTTTCCTAATCCGGGGTAAACCGGCTGCGTCAACATTAGGCCGAAGTATTGCCGATCATCACAACTTTACAGAGCACCGGCCACTTCGACAGTCGTGCGCCCGAAAGATCCGAGAACAGCTCAGCGTAATTCACATGTGCCTCTTCTCTCTCTCTCTCTCTCTCTCTCTCTCTCTCTGATAACGACTGACTGCCTGTCCATGTGGCCAACAACCCGCTCCAAGAAACAACCAAAGAGTCAACTATAAGGCTGCCTAAACGCCAGCCAGCAACCAAACAAAGACGCATCGCGTCAGTAAGCAAAGCTTAACATTGAACGAGCCGAAAAGCCACAGCTTTTTTTTACCATTTAGAATCTACTATGGCAAACTACTTCTCATATTCTCTTATAACTCATTATCTGGGTATAGTCATTTTTGGGTATCATTCCTACTTACTAGGAAAATATTATGAATTTATACCACACATTTATTTTCATCTGTAGAGTTGTGAGACAGGACTGGAAAATCAATCATTGTTGAAAAGATGTTATGGGGTTCCTGGTTAAACATTAGTTCGCGTGGAGCAAAGCCTGTTGCATCATATTCAAATTTGTTGATGGTTTCTTCAAAGTTTCTGATATGATCGGCCCAAGCTGAATGCTTCCTGACAAAATCAGTTGTACACAATCTGTAACTCGCGCATAACCGTCTCACTCATATTTCCCCGTGGAAAATACGCCGAGGTCCTTACATGGCAAATCCGTCATTTTCTAGCCGTGTGGTTACGGACCACAATCCGATAAGATACTCCTAGGTTTGCCAACCTTTACAAAATCATCATTTTCTAGTTTGTTTACCAGCGATTTGGTATTAGCACTCTTTATTGGATATAGTATTACATACTTGCTAAAACCGTCAATCGCCACAAAAACATGGGTACATCCTTCTTTAAATGTCGGGTGGGCGCCAAAAAGATCGGCTGCATGTAATTCCAGGGGTTCACTTGGCTTTACACAGTGCATATCGTCTTGCACTATATTGTTCACTGCACGTACTTTCTGGCGTACAACACAGGATGCTAGCTTTCTTGCTACTCTACGACACATGTTGTCGAACACCACCTTTTCACTTAATTTAGCAATGCTTTTCTTGGCTCCATAATGGCCATATCGTAGATGCATGTAATTTAACATCAGATCCGCATGTTGGGATGGAAAATGTACCTTCCATTCTACTGAATTTAACTTCCTTCTTCGGAATAAAATTCCCTTGTGGAGGCAACAGTACTGCACTATTTTTGGCTAGTTATGGATCCCTAAATCGCTTTTGATTAACCTCAACTGATCATCATTTTGCCCCTTCTTACGTTTCTATGTTCTATCTTCAAGGCATTTTCCTCTTTGACCTCATATATGGCCAACATGCGAGCCTATTTCTTATCTGATTCCCTGCATAATAAAGCACTTCTTGAAAACCCATCTTCTACCAGATTGTTCTTCCCTTGAATGTATTTAATTCAAAGGTTGAACTGCAGAAGGTACATACTCCACCTTGTTAGTCTGGAATGTCTCAATTTGCAAGTTATGTCACCTTATGATCTAACAAACAATACTCAAACTTACGCACACCGAACACCGTATCCAAAGCCTCTAATTCCCTGTTTGCATTTGAAACACCTTTACTGCTGTCCCATAACCTCTTGCGTCATCTGACATGCAATACTGTTTTGAAAAATCTGGATGGTGAAATAGCAGACTACTCATCAAACAACTTTTTAATTCTTCGAAAGTAGACTGACATTCTTGTATTCTAACCCATGGGATATTCTTCTTCAACAGTTGGAGTAGACAAGGTGCACTAAACAAGCGATCTTTTACGAAACAGAGGTAGAAACCGAGTAAACCGGACATTGGGCTGAGCTGCTTTTTAGTCTACATCTACATCTACATTTATACTCCGCAAGCCACCCAACGGTGTGTGGCGGAGGGCACTTTACGTGCCACTGACATTATCTCCCTTTCCTGTTCCAGTCGCGTATGGTTCGCGGGAAGAACGACTGTCTGAAAGCCTCTGTGCGCGCTCTAATCTCTCTAATTTTACATTTGTGATCTCCTCGGGAGGTATAAGTAGGGGGAAGCAATATATTCGATACCTCATCCAGAAACGCACCCTCTCGAAACCTGGCGAGCAAGCTACACCGCGATGCAGAGCGCCTCTCTTGCAGGGTCTGCCACTTGAGTTTGTTAAACATCTCCGTAACGCTATCACGGTTACCAAATAACCCTGTGACGAAACGCGCCGCTCTTCTTTGGATCTTCTCTATCTCCTCCGTCAACCCGATCTGGTACGGATCCCACACTGATGAGCAATACTCAAGTATAGGTCGAACGAGTGTTTTGTAAGCCACCTCCTTTGTTGATGGACTACATTTTCTAAGGACTCTCCCAATGAATCTCAACCTGGTACCCGCCTTACCAACAATTAATTTTATATGATCATTCCACTTCAAATCGTTCCGCACGCATACTCCCAGATATTTTACAGAAGTAACTGCTACCAGTGTTTGTTCCGCTATCATATAATCATACAATAAAGGATCCTTCTTTCTATGTATTCGCAATACATTACATTTGTCTATGTTAAGGGTCAGTTGCCACTCCCTGCACCAAGTGCCTATCCGCTGCAGATCTTCCTGCATTTCGCTACAATTTTCTAATGCTGCAACTTCTCTGTATACTACAGCATCGTCCGCGAAAAGCCGCATGGAACTTCCGACACTATCTACTAGGTCATTTATATATATTGTGAAAAGCAATGGTCCCATAACACTCCCCTGTGGCACGCCAGAGGTTACTTTAACGTCTGTAGACATCTCTCCATTGATAACAACATGCCGTGTTCTGTTTGCTAAAAACTCTTCAATCCAGCCACACAGCTGGTCTGGTATTCCGTAGGCTCTTACTTTGTTTATCAGGCGACAGTGCGGAACTGTATCGAACGCCTTCCGGAAGTCAAGGAAAATGGCATCTACCTGGGAGCCTGTATCTAATATTTTCTGGGTCTCATGAACAAATAAAGCGATTTGGGTTTCACACGATCGCTGTTTCCGGAATCCATGTTGATTCCTACATAGTAGATTCTGAGTTTCCAAAAACGACATGATACTCGAGCAAAAGACATGTTCTAAAATTCTACAACAGATCGACGTCAGAGAGATAGGCCTATAGTTTTGCGCATCTGCTCGACGACCCTTCTTGAAGACTGGGACTACCTGTGCTCTTTTCCAATCATCTGGAACCTTCTGTTCCTCTAGAGACTTGCGGTACACGGCTGTTAGAAGGGGGGCAAGTTCTTTCGCGTACTCTGTGTAGAATCGAATTGGTATCCCGTCAGGTCCAGTGGACTTTCCTCTGTTGAGTGATTCCAGTTGCTTTTCTATTCCTTGGACACTTATTTCAATGTCAGCCATTTTTTCGTTGGTGCGAGGATTTAGAGAAGGAACTGCAGTGCGGTCTTCCTCTGTGAAACAGCTTTGGAAAAAGGTGTTTAGTATTTCAGTTTTACGCTTGTCATCCTCTGTTTCAATGCCATCATCATCCCGGAGTGTCTGGACATGATGTTTCGAGCCACTTACTGATTTAACGTAAGACCAGAACTTCCTAGGATTTTCTGTCAAGTCGGTACCTAGTATTTTACTTTCGAATTCACTGAACGCTTCACGCATAGCCCTCCTTACGCTAACTTTGACATCGTTTAGCTTCTGTTTGTCTGAGAGGTTTTGGCTGCGTTTAAACTTGGAGTGAAGCTCTCTTTGCTTTCGCAGTAGTTTCCTAACTTTGTTGTTGTACCACGGTGGGTTTTTCCCGTCCCTCACAGTTTTACTCGGCACGTACCTGTCTAAAACGCATTTTACGATTGCCTTGAACTTTTTCCATAAACACTCAACATTGTCAGTGTCGGAACAGAAATTTTCGTTTTGATCTGTTAGGTAGTCTGAAATCTGCCTTCTATTACTCTTGCTAAACAGATAAACCTTCCTCCCTTTTTTTATATTCCTATTAACTTCCATATTCAGGGATGCTGCAACGGCCTTATGATCACTGATTCCCTGTTCTGCACTTACAGAGTCGAAAAGTTCGGGTCTGTTTGTTATCAGTAGGTCCAAGATGTTATCTCCACGAGTCCGTTCTCTGTTTAATTGCTCGAGGTAATTTTCGGATAGTGCACTCAGTATAATGTCACTCGATGCTCTGTCCCTACCACCCGTCCTAAACATCTGAGTGTCCCAGTCTATATCTGGTAAATTGAAATCTCCACCTAAGACCATAACATGCTGAGAAAATTTATGTGAAATGTATTCCAAATTTTCTCTCAGTTGTTCTGCCACTAATGCTGCTGAGTCGGGGGGTCGGTAAAAGGAGCCAATTATTAACCTAGCTCGGTTGTTGAGTGTAACCTCCACCCATAATAATTCACAGGAACTATCCACTTCTACTTCACTACAGGATAAACTACTACTAACAGCGACGAACACTCCACCACCGGTTGCATGCAATCTATCCTTTCTAAACACCGTCTGTGCCTTTGTAAAAATTTCGGCAGAATTTATCTCTGGCTTCAGCCAGCTTTCTGTACCTATAACGATTTCAGCTTCGGTGCTTTCTATCAGCGCTTGAAGTTCCGGTACTTTACCAACGCAGCTTCGACAGTTTACAATTACAATACCGATTGCTGCTTGGTCCCCGCATGTCCTGACTTTGCCCCGCACCCGTTGAGGCTGTTGCCCTTTCTGCACTTGCCCGAGGCCATCTAACCTAAAAAACCGCCCAGCCCACGCCACACAACCCCTGCTACCCGTGTAGCCGCTTGTTGCGTGTAGTGGACTCCTGACCTATCCAGCGGAACCCGAAACCCCACCACCCTATGGCGCAAGTCGAGGAATCTGCAGCCCACATGGTCGCAGAACCGTCTCAACCTCTGATTCAGACCCTCCACTCGGCTCTGTACCAAAGGTCCGCAGTCAGTCCTGTCGACGATGCTGCAGATGGTGAGCTCTGCTTTCATCCCGCTAGCGAGACTGGCAGTCTTCACCAAATCAGATAGCCGCCGGAAGCCAGAGAGGATTTCCTCCGATCCATAGCGACACACATCATTGGTGCCGACATGAGCGACCACCTGCAGATGGGTGCACCCTGTACCCTTCATGGCATCCGGAAGGACCCTTTCCACATCTGGAATGACTCCCCCCGGTATGCACACGGAGTGCACTTTGGTTTTCTTCCCCTCCCTTGCTGCCATATCCCTAAGGGGCCCCATTACGCGCCTGACGTTGGAGCTCCCAACTACCAGTAAGCCCACCCTCTGCGACTGCCCGGATCTTGCAGACTGAGGGGCAACCTCTGGAACAGGACAAGCAGCCATGTCAGGCTGAAGATCAGTATCAGCCTGAGACAGAGCCCGAAACCGGTTCGTCAGACAAACTGGAGAGGCCTTCCGTTCAGCCCTCCGGAATGTCTTTCGCCCCCTGCCACACCTTGAGACGACCTCCCACTCTACCACAGGTGAGGGAGCAGCCTCAATGCGGGCAGTATCCCGGGCAACCACAGTCGTAGTCCGATCGGGGGATGCGTGGGACGAGCTGGCCGTCCCCGACAAACCCCCATCCGGACCCCCACAGTGATGCCCATTGGCAACAGCCTCAAGCTGTGTGACCGAAGCCAACACTGCCTGAAGCTGGGAGCGAAGGGATGCCAACTCAGCCTGCATCCGAACACATCCTGGGCGCTTCAAACTATTGAGTGACTGATAATCTGAAAGGATCGGGTAATATACCTTTCCCGTTAATTTCATGGCCAAAAAATTTTAGTTTTTCTCTAACACATGTATTCTTCTCCAACTTTAATTTATTACTTTAATTTATTACTTTAATTTCTTACCTCATTTTTCTATTGCTTCTATCACCCTGTCTAGTAAACCGATATGTTCTTCCCATGTGGGATTTGCCAACAGTATATCGTGTGCACAAATAGTCAGCTGATCTAACAATTCCTGCCTCCAATACATCAGCCATCACTTTTACAAAGGCACACATTGAAATACTTAATGCAAATGGTACCGCCGGCAGAGTGGCCTAGCGGTTCTAGGCGCTACAGTCTGGAACCGCGCGACCGCTACGGTCGCAGGTTCGAATCCTGCCTCAGGCGTGGATGTGTGTGATGTCCTTAGGTTAGTTAGGTTTAAGTAGTTCTAAGTTCTAGGGGACGGATGACCTCAGAAGTTAAGTCCCATAATGCTCAGGCCATTTGAACCAAATGGTACCACTCTAGATCTGTGGCACACTCCTTCGTATAAAAAGGCTGTATATATACGTGATTCTTGTGCCAGTAGCAAAATCCAGTATCCACATGTTATGCCGACTGTTATAAGATACATAACTCCCCGGAAATTTTGTATCAGTTTGTCCATGTTTTGAGGACGGTCACTCTCTCTTAAGACAATTTCATTTAGTCAGCGTGCGTCCAGTACTAATCTGACGCTTCCGTCACGCTTAGGCACAACAACAGTGATATCCCATGCCAGCAACCGTTGAATTTCTGTAACAGCTTCCTTTCTCACAACACGTATCTCATAAGGTTTCTTGAAAAATACCTGCCCAGGCTTTACATTCAAAAGGCATTCATACCCTGTAACTTCACTAGACGTACTTGACAACACATTGTGATTGGTGGTTAATACACCTCAATTCTGCCCTTTGTTTACCAGAAATTTGATCTGTTGACTGTACCTTAGTCTCTGTTTCTTCCAGCAGCTCTTTTGCGCATTAGCATCTTGTACATTATTCTCGAATTCAGTACCTTCATGCATGTATCCCTTATTCCTCATAACTCTAATAGGTAGTTCCCATACTTCATTATTACTGTCCACTGAAAGGCTCCGTAATCACTCCAGCATCTGGTAAAATTAACACTAAGTGGCTTGTATCAAAGCCAATCTTTCCTTGATATCTAGTTAAAAGGTCTGTACCATCAACGTTTCGACATTTAATCCGAACACGATTAAACAAGGATAACCTATTATTATCTTACCTATAGCACTTGGTATCAAAGCTTCGTGCAATACTGGTCTAGAAACATTTCCAGTAGCACCTATTATTATTAAACAAGTTACTGTATTATTAGGAATAGTATCAAAGAGTCCTTGGGATAAAGCATTTGTTTCGCTGCCACTGTCAAGGAGACAACG
Organism: Schistocerca cancellata; assembly: GCF_023864275.1. Classification (NCBI taxonomy): domain Eukaryota; kingdom Metazoa; phylum Arthropoda; class Insecta; order Orthoptera; family Acrididae; genus Schistocerca; species Schistocerca cancellata. The sequence goes on from NC_064631.1 coordinate 531,773,357, forward strand.
CACTGTTATTCCTAAGATGTTACTTTTTATAATAGGGTGAGCTATCCTAGTCTGAGCAACTTCCTCATGGAAGTCATCTAATAAATCTTTTTTCAGTCTGTCTCCCGCTAAAGTGATTTTGTCCACTTGCAAGTACATTTATCTTAGATTCACGGAGTCACCAACATATACATCCGCAGCTGCATTTTTCAACCTTTCCGCCAATTTTAAACCAAAGCACTTGACAACTTCCTCTGCTTTCATTTGCTGCTAATCAGCTAAACTACAGTCTATCACTGCGTCTCTGAACACCATTGCTATTTATAATACTGTCGTCTGCTTTTACGGTTGTGGCAACTCAATACAGCTAATAGGTTCCCTGTTCTCATTATTATTGCTGCCCCCTGCATGTAACAACTCAATCTCAAGACCTTGCTAACTGACTCTGCTTTCTCTATCGAAACGTAAGCCTTCAGACTGTCATCAGTGTTGAAGATGCAAACCTTTACTCTGTCTTCTACCTTGTCTGATTCAAACCAGTGAATTTCTTCTTCCCTATTACACTCCTGGAAATGGAAAAAAGAACACATTGACACCGGTGTGTCAGACCCACCATACTTACTCCGGACACTGCGAGAGGGCTGTACAAGCAATGATCACACGCACGGCACAGCGGACACACCAGGAACCGCGGTGTTGGCCGTCGAATGGCGCTAGCTGCGCAGCATTTGTGCACCGCCGCCGTCAGTGTCAGCCAGTTTGCCGTGGCATACGGAGCTCCATCGCAGTCTTTAACACTGGTAGCATGCCGCGACAGCGTGGACGTGAACCGTATGTGCAGTTGACGGACTTTGAGCGAGGGCGTATAGTGGGCATGCGGGAGGCCGGGTGGACGTACCGCCGAATTGCTCAACACGTGGGGCGTGGGGTCTCCACAGTACATCGATGTTGTCGCCAGTGGTCGGCGGAAGGTGCACGTGCCCGTCGACCTGGGACCGGACCGCAGCGACGCACGGATGCACGCCAAGACCGTAGGATCCTACGCAGTGCCGTAGGGGACCGCACCGCCACTTCCCAGCAAATTAGGGACACTATTGCTCCTGGGGTATCGGCGAGAACCATTCGCAACCGTCTCCATGAAGCTGGGCTACGGTCCCGCACACCGTTAGGCCGTCTTCCGCTCACGCCCCAACATCGTGCAGCCCGCCTCCAGTGGTGTCGCGATAGGCGTGAATGGAGGGACGAATGGAGACGTGTCGTCTTCAGCGATGAGAGTCGCTTCTGCCTTGGTGCCAATGATGGTCGTATGCGTGTTTGGCGCCGTGCAGGTGAGCGCCACAATCAGGACTGCATACGACCGAGGCACACAGGGCCAACACCCGGCATCATGGTGTGGGGAGCGATCTCCTACACTGGCCGTACACCACTGGTTATCGTCGAGGGGACACTGAATAGTGCACGGTACATCCAAACCGTCATCGAACCCATCGTTCTACCATTCCTAGACCGGCAAGGGAACTTGCTGTTCCAACAGGACAATGCACGTCGGCATGTATCCCGTGCCACCCAACGTGCTCTAGAAGGTGTAAGTCAACTACCCTGGCCAGCAAGATCTCCGGATCTGTCCCCCATTGAGCATGTTTGGGACTGGATGAAGCGTCGTCTCACGCGGTCTGCACGTCCAGCACGAACGCTGGTCCAACTGAGGCGCCAGGTGGAAATGGCATGGCAAGTCGTTCCACAGGACTTCCAGCATCTCTACGATCGTCTCCATGGGAGAATAGCAGCCTGCATTGCTGCGAAAGGTGGATATACACTGTACTAGTGCCGACATTGTGCATGCTCTGTTGCCTGTGTCTATGTGCCTGTGGTTCTGTCAGTGTGATCATGTGATGTATCTGACCCCAGGAATGTGTCAATAAAGTTTCCCCTTCCTGGGACAATGAATTCACGGTGTTCTTATTTCAATTTCCAGGAGTGTATCTGTAGCGTTTTCTTTTTCCTTCTAGTCCTATTTTTCTAATGGGTCAGCTATATAATTCAGCTTTATAATTAGAGTGTTTTAGCATAACACTGGTACTGTCTGTTCCTATTTCATCATCCCTGCTACCTATTTTCGTGTGCTGACTGACTGTGGTCTGTGTTTTTGTTACTGGCTGCATTAGTGCTTCCGCCCGGTGAGCTCCTGTTTCCTCATAGACGGAACTTAGTTTCTCACACGGGGAATATTGTATTCATTCAATCCAGAATCAGAACAGGTAGCGATCTGCTCTCTGTCTTGTCTCAACATTACATTATTTATATTTCTGCCTTCGTCATACTAATTATTGCGAAAGATCGGGGGCTGTCTACCTCCCCTTCTTCTATCACGACCTTGACCACGATAATTACATGGTGTATTCTAATTTCCAGACTTCTACATTACTGGCCAATAAAACTGCTACACTAAGAAGAAATGCAGATGATAAACTGGTATTCATTGGACAAACATATTATACTACAACTGACATGTGATTTCATTTTCACGCAATTTAGGTGCATAGATTCTGAGAAATCAGTACCTAGAACAACCACCTCTGGCCGTAATAACGGCCTTGATACGCCTGGACATTGAGTCAAATAGAGCTTGGATGGCGTGTACAGGTACAGCTGCCCATGCAGCTTCAACACGATACCACTGGCGTATTGGGCCGAGCCAGTTGCTCGGCCCCCATTGACCAGACGTTTTCAGTTGGTGAGAGATCTGGATAATGTGCTGGCCAGGACAGCAGTCTAACATTTTCTGTATCGAGAAAGGCCCGTACAGGACCTGCAACATGCGGTCGAGCACTATCCTGCTGAAATGTAGGGTTTCGCAGGGATCGAATGAAAGGTAGAGCCAAGGGTCGTAACACATCTGAAATGAAACGTCCACTGTTCAAAGTGCCGTCAATGCGAAGAAGAAGAGGTGACCGAGACGTGTAACCAATGGCACCCCATACCATCACGCTGGGTGATACGCCAGTATGGCGTTGACGAATACACGCTTCCAATGTACGTTCACCGCGATATCGCCAAACACGGATGCGACCATCATGATGCTGTAAACAGAACCTGGATTCATCCGAAAAAATGACGTTTTGCCATTCGTGCACCCAGGTTCGTCGTTGAGTACACCATCGCAGGCGCTCCTGTCTGTGATGCAGCGTCAAGGCTAACCGCAGCCATGGTCTCCGAGCTGATGGTCCATGCTGCTGCAAACGTCGTCGAACTGTTCGTGCAGATGGTTGTTGTCTTGCAAACGTCCCCATCTGTTGACTCAGGGATCGAGACGTAGCTGCACGATGCGTTACAACCATGTGGATAAGATGCCTGTCATCTCAATTGCTAGGGATACGAGGCCGTCGGGATCCAGCACGGCGTTCTGTATTACCCTCCTGAACCCACCGATTCCATATTCTGCTAACAATCATTGGATCTCGACCAACGCGAGCAGCAATGTCGCGATACGATAACCGTAATCGCGATAGGCTACAATCCGACCTTTATCAAAGTCGGAAACGTGATGGTACGCATTTCTCTCCTTACACGAGGCATCACAACAACGTTTCATGATTAGCACGTTGTAGGTGTCACCACCGGCGCCAACCTTGTGTGAATGTTCTGAAAAGCTAATCATTTACATATCACAACATCTTTTTCCGTCTGTAGCAAGTCATCTTCGTGGTGCAGCAAATTTAATGGCAAGTAGAGTAAAAATTTCACGTTCCCAATTTTATTACTAAGGTTGTTTGTATGACAGTGGGTCTGCTATTATTCCGTACTTACTCCTCTACAGCAACTACTCTTTCCACTCGCCGCTGATACTCAGTGCACTTATCCACATTACCTGTAGGTGCGGAAATGCTTCTTTAAAAGACGGTGGTGCCTTCCGGGCAGGATGAGGCACTTCCCCTATCATTTTGCTTCGGTGATCTTCATACAATTTCATTCGCCCTTGGTGTATCTAACTTTTCCCTGATTGATATTAATCTGATGAACTATTAGGGTTAGGGTAAACCACAGATTGATCTCAAAGTACTTTCATGATTTGAGTGACAGTAATAGAAATAAACTCGACTATAGAGAGGTGCTGGAGGTGGCCATTTCATTAGGGGCAGCTTTAGAACTTCCCCAAGCAGCAGGCGATTTCACGGAACCTTCTCATTGCTAGCCTTCTTTTGCAGACACCGAAGCTGGCCGTGGGCCCTGCAGGGCAGTGGTTTATGGGCTGCCATTCTGGCGGTTAGTCTTGTTCCGCTGGCAGCCGAAGCAAGAGGGTGGGAACGACATGGCTGAATGCGAAATGACACTTCTTCGGAAACTGGCGGCGCCGGGCGTCCTGGCGCCGGCCTAATTGCTTTATTAGTAAGTAAACGTAGTATGGGAGTCTTGTCTCGTTATCCCGTGTGCGAATCCAAGTAAAGCGACGCCCGAATAAAGTGTATCTTACAGGAACAGTGTACCTTGTGAGACGGAATGACAAATTTTTCCGGATTTCGCAATTCTTAGATGTGACTGTGCCTCGGCAAATCGGCGCCCACTAAATCGTTCTATGGACGAGACGGAGCTTGTTTTCGTTATGGAGCTTCCCTCATCTTGTGAAATGCGCCATAGGTTTGGCTGCAGGACCTCCAGGTACCGTGTGCTGTTTTTTCAGAGAACAGAATATGTAGTGTACTGCAGTGATTGGTTGAGGAAGATCGGGTCTTCTTGCTAGAAAACGTGATTGACACGGTGATCCTTGATGGTCCATGACAGGTTTATTCAAGAACATTGGTGGGAATGGCTGTTTTTTGGAAGGTTTTGAGCACCAGTAGAGACTAGGACTTGCTTGTCGACCATTTCGGAGTACAGTCGCTAGAGCTATTTTGTTTCTACAGAGAGGGCAGTTAGTTGTAAACACATCCAAACACCCGGGAGAAACTTTATATTTTTGCAGATGTGAGACAGTCACCAGTGGATGTGGGGTCATCTCCCACTGTACGACGCAAACTCTGAACCTAGCAGGTTTGGCAGCGCCCGCACGCAGACGACAGCATCTCGTCTTACACCGGCTATGTCGGTAAAATTTCGCATCTTTGGTAAAATCAGAAACCTGTCAATCATTTTCATGGCCATCTTTTTTCATAGTAGCCTTGTACTCGCATTAGTCACTCCCAGTGTCCATTGCATGCTTAATTATACACTCCTGGAAATGGAAAAAAGAACACATTGACACCGGTGTGTCAGACCCACCATACTTGCTCCGGACACTGCGAGAGGGCTGTACAAGCAATGATCACACGCACGGCACAGCGGACACACCAGGAACCGCGGTGTTGGCCGTCGAATGGCGCTAGCTGCGCAGCATTTGTGCACCGCCGCCGTCAGTGTCAGCCAGTTTGCCGTGGCATACGGAGCTCCATCGCAGTCTTTAACACTGGTAGCATGCCGCGACAGCGTGGACGTGAACCGTATGTGCAGTTGACGGACTTTGAGCGAGGGCGTATAGTGGGCATGCGGGAGGCCGGGTGGACGTACCGCCGAATTGCTCAACACGTGGGGCGTGAGGTCTCCACAGTACATCGATGTTGTCGCCAGTGGTCGGCGGAAGGTGCACGTGCCCGTCGACCTGGGACCGGACCGCAGCGACGCACGGATGCACGCCAAGACCGTAGGATCCTACGCAGTGCCGTAGGGGACCGCACCGCCACTTCCCAGCAAATTAGGGACACTGTTGCTCCTGGGGTATCGGCGAGGACCATTAGCAACCGTCTCCATGAAGCTGGGCTACGGTCCCGCACACCGTTAGGCCGTCTTCCGCTCACGCCCCAACATCGTGCACCCCGCCTCCAGTGGTGTCGCGACAGGCGTGAATGGAGGGACGAATGGAGACGTGTCGTCTTCAGCGATGAGAGTCGCTTCTGCCTTGGTGCCAATGATGGTCGTATGCGTGTTTGGCGCCGTGCAGGTGAGCGCCACAATCAGGACTGCATACGACCGAGGCACACAGGGCCAACACCCGGCATCATGCTGTGGGGTGCGATCTCCTACACTGGCCGTACACCACTGGTGATCGTCGAGGGGACACTGAATAGTGCACGGTACATCCAAACCGTCATCGAACCCATCGTTCTACCATTCCTAGACCGGCAAGGGAACTTGCTGTTCCAACAGGACAATGCACGTCCGCATGTATCCCGTGCCACCCAACGTGCTCTAGAAGGTGTAAGTCAACTACCCTGGCCAGCAAGATCTCCGGATCTGTCCCCCATTGAGCATGTTTGGGACTGGATGAAGCGTCGTCTCACGCGGTCTGCACGTCCAGCACAAACGCTGGTCCAACTGAGGCGCCAGGTGGAAATGGTATGGCAAGCCGTTCCACAGGACTACATCCAGCATCTCTACGATCGTCTCCATGGGAGAATAGCAGCCTGCATTGCTGCGAATGGTGGATATACACTGTACTAGTGCCGACATTGTGCATGCTCTGTTGCCTGTGTCTATGTGCCTGTGGTTCTGTCAGTGTGATCATGTGATGTATCTGACCCCAGGAATGTGTCAATAAAGTTTCCCCTTCCTGGGACAATGAATTCACGGTGTTCTTATTTCAATTTCCAGGAGTGTATTTTGCTGTGAGACCCCAGTCAGTGGAACGATACAGCAGAGTGTACTTGCCTAGATTGGCATCCTTCCCCAAGTCTATTGCCAACCAAACTGAGTTTGTGTTAATGAAATGCTATACAACAGAAGTTTCTGTTTGTATTTTTGCTCCCTCTTGACCTTGATATTACTTGATAAATCTCTTTGTGATACAGTGGGTCCTTGGTATTAATTTTTCAACGTCTCCCACTCTCATTCCCTACGATGTCATTTATTTGGTTGTGGGTTTGAAGGAATTAAATTAATTTTATGACAAGTTGGTCACTTCATTACGTGAAGCGCACAGGGGCCACTATTTAAAAGAGTGTGAGATTTCCTTGTGCTGTTGATGAACTTGGCACCTTTTGAGTGTGATGGTTACGACTTTTCAGTCATTTGGCAGACGGAGATCTGCCCCACCATAGGCTAGCTTGCATATTGGTGACGATTTTTTTCCCTCAGCCTCCTCTGACAACAGTAATCAGTACATAATTACTTTGTTGTTTTTTTGTGTTTCAGTCGTTCTTTTTAGTTCCATGGTAGTGCTTAAAGCTGGCAAGGATGTGAAAAATTACCTTTTGCTATATAACATATTTATTTGTGTTCATGTTTTGGTTTTGTGGGTTCAGTACATCATTCACGAATTTGGCCGTTCAGCATTGCTACCTGCGTTGCAAAACATCTTTTTTGGTGGGGTAATTGTGTGTCTTTATTTACTATATTTGAAAGTCAGATATTTTTAGGTGTTCTTACACGTGCATAGATTTTGTTTTGTGTACCATTTTTTTGTTTTTTTTTATGTCATGCAAAATAATTTCTCTTTTTATCCTCCATTGTCGTGAATGTTGACGAGAAGTAAAGCTAAGTTATTTCGTGGCCAAAGTCTAGTAGACGCGGGAAATACGTTGGAACACGCTAATAGCAGTGACGTCAAAGCTTCCGGTGAAGTGTTGGACGAGTTTTCCATGGAGCAGTCAGGACCAAACACGTATGATAGGCGTTTGGTTTCGATAGATGATGCGGAATCGGAACAGGGAATTAACAGGGGTGACGAGTCTGATAATGGAGACGACCGTGGCCATTTAGATCCATTAGTCTCGAGTAGAAATTCGGAAAGAGAATACATGGCAGACACACTATGCGACGCCAATGCAGCAGTGCTCGGGAACCACGGGTTGCTTCGCCAGTGGCATTCATCGCTCTCCTAGATGAGCTTAAGAAGCAGATTGATGATACTGAAAGAAAACGGGCACAGGATATAGAAGAATTAGAAAGAGAACGAAAGCAGGAGGCAGAATAATTAGAAAGAAAAAGAAAGCAGCAGGCAGAAGAATTTGAAAGGAAACGAAGGGAGGAGGCAGAAGAATTGAAACGAAAAAGAGAGCGTGAGGCGATCGCATTAAAGGAGCAGATTAGTGAACACATGGACGAGTTTGGGGCAAAACTTTCTGATGTATGCAACTCGGAGTGGAAGCGAAGAAACACGCTCTCCTTGCCCGAATACAGGCAGCAGATGTGAAGAATATTGCTCTTACTGCTGACATCCGAGCAAAACGAGCGAGCTCCATAGCCAACTAAAGTTCCAAAGCCTTGGCGCAGGGACGAAAAGCAGTGATCACCAACACCGAGAACATTGCCAAAGTAAAATCGTCTAACTCACGTAGAGGAAAAGTTACAAAAAAGAATCAAATGGCTCTGCACTATGGGACTTAACAGCTATGGTCATCAGTCCCTTAGAATTTAGAACTACTTAAACCTAACTAACCTAAGGACATCACACAACACCCAGTCATCATGAGGCAGAGAAAATCCCTGACCCCGCCGGGAATCTAACCCGCGAACCCGGGCGCGGGAAGCGAGAACGCCACCGCACGACCACGAGCTGCGGACGGAAAAGTTACAGACAAATACATTGAGACCTTGTACGGTGGAACAATTACGTAGCTGTGAAACTTCAAAGTCATGCCATCGGGTGCGCCACAAGCAACGTCTTCTGCTTAGTGCTGTGCACACTCACGTGATACCTCTGATTCGATGGGTAGGAATACCCCGGACACGTTCCAAGAGAATTTTGGTAGATGTGACGGCCATAGAGGACACGAGGTGTCCCATCATCTGGATCAAATCCGCGTGACGGAATCTGACAGATTCTCAAGTGCGGGGATCGAATCTACGTTCGACCAGAAGCGTTTTGTGTCCATACTAAAATTTCAAAAGTTTAGGGGAAATGGATTGTAAAATTCACCCGTTCGTGGCCATCTTCATTGCCCCCCAGTGCGAAGCTGGAGTTTATCTGCGGGCATACTGAGGGAACGTTTGCCGAAAAAATGCAAGATGTCGCAGCAAAGTGCAGCACATTCGAAGAGTTCAGGGAAGTATTTCTCGCTACGTATTGGTCACAAGAAATGTAGGATAAAGCAAACAGGTGATTATGATGTGGCCTGAACTCGAATCTTTGGGATACAAAGGAAAGGTAAAAATGTTCGAGGCGTTGTTCAGGAAGAAACAGTTCTTGGACGCAACCTGCAGCCCGTCGGAAATTATTCGCTTGTTTCTCAAAGCACTCCATGCAGTACCAACAGGCACTCGTCGGTAGGTGTGGTGACAACATTGAAACTTCCGAATATCAACTCATCGAGCTGGAATTGATATACGAGAGGCAGAATGTAAGGGATAAACGCAGAAACAATGACAACAAGAACCAGCAACTGCGTAAGAACAAGGATTGGCGCACTGAGACCCATGGTCCACAGGGAGCGACAGAGGAAAGAGCAACCCAACCCGACCGCAGAAATTACGGCTATCAGAGCAGAGCAGAGGATATGTACGGCACCACGATCGTAACTGGCGGGAGCGGGAACAGAACCAGCAAGCTTCTGGAGGTTGGCGCGGTCCAGACAGGAATCAGCTGATAGGAGAGGCGGTTGAGTTTCGTCCTCCCAATCCTCTCATAACACACATAACCGTAGCGGTCCAAGAAATTGACGCCAAGGGGTCGCGAAAGAGGTTCTCAACCTCTTCGCTGCCAAACTTGGACAAAACCATATGCACAAGGTCGGTTACGAAGACCTACTGGAGTTATTAATGGAAGAGAAACATGTAGTCAACCATGATGATCTCCTTCCGGTAATATCAGTAACGAAAGCAGATGTAATTCACACACAATGCAACGTATTAGGGAGGAGCAGAGCAAAGATTCAGGGCTCCTGAAACTTAAGGAGAAGTGGAAGGACTGGAGAGAGACTGTGATCTTGCAGTTTTACCTTCTTAGGAAGGGAATACTTTTTCACGGGGGAGACACAGAGGATTCCCTACGGCGGCTGTGCCTAACGGAGCACCTTCTAGAGAAAGTTGCCTGGCACACTCATTATAGTTAAGGACACATTGGAGCTCACAAGTGTTACTTGAAGTTGCGGACCCTTGCGCACTTCAATAATATGGAGAGGAGAATCCTCCGCATCATTTTGGTGAGCAAATCATGCCAAAAGGCAAAACACACTACCACAAACATGCAGGCACCTCCCCCCCTCTTCCCCATTGTACCTCAGAAACTTAAACATCTAGTGGTGACGGACCTCATGGATCCTTTACCTCGCTCCAAAAGAGGGTACTTTTATATCCTCGCCTTCGTGGAGCTTACCTCAATATTCGTAACACTGACACCTCTTAAGAGGGCGACAGCAAGGTGTAAGTAGGTTGTTTAGGTTTTTATATTGGTAACGCCACGTAGCGCTATGTATGAAAATCACTGACTGTGCCGTGTGCAGTCTGTGGCTGGTTTGCATTGTTGGAATAGTCGCTATTGTAGCGTTGCGCAGGTGGAGGTGAGCCGCCAGCAGTGGTTGATGTGGGGAGAGAGATGGCGGAGTTTTGAGAGCGGATGATCTAGACGTGTGCCCATCAGAGACAGTAAATTTGTAAGACTGGATGTCATGAACTGATATATATATTATGACTTTTGAACACTATTAAGGTAAATACATTGTTTGTTCTTTATCAAAATCTTTCATTTGCTAACTATACCTATCAGTAGTTAGTAACTTCAATAGTTAGAATCTTTTATTTAGCTGGCAATATTGGCGCTCGCTGTATTGCAGTAGTTCGAGTAATGAAGATTTTTGTGAGGTAAGTGATTCATGAAAGGTATAGGTTATTGTTAGTTAGGGCCATTCTTTGGTAGGGATTATTGAAAGTCAGATTGCGTTGCGATAATAATATTGTGTCAGTTTAGTGATGATCAGATTAAATAAAGAGAGAATTGTCTGAGTACGTTCAGTTTTGCTCAGCTGTCTGAAAATCAAATAACGTAAGGGGTTTATCAGCACAGTAATTCACTGATTTTTCTAAGGGGACGTTTCAAAGGACAGTGTCGTGGGCTCTAACTAACGATTTGCTGCAGCACGTGGGGCAACGGCCCACAGTTTCAATCGGAGAATGGAAGGTGGTGGACCTGCGTTTATCTCCTCCTACCATCCCAGTTCGAACCCGAGGAACGCATGAGAAAGGATTTGGGTAATATATGCAGGATATACCGCAATAAGCAACATATGAAGTGGGATGTTTTCCTGGATGAATTTCAGGAGATATTCAATGAGGTGCCTCATGGCGTGACATAACTCGCATCCATGACAGTATGGAGGAATCGGCAGCCGGCAGCCAAAGGATCTGATCAGAACCATTGTTTATTAGCCTGCAAGGACACGGGAACAATATAAGAGAGTGGTGCTCGAAGTGCTCTGTAGAATTCAGGCAGCCGCAAGCAGTGGCAAAATTCAGGCTGACAAAACTGCACGAGTGCGAAAGTTCCACATTGGAGACAGTCTTGGTGAAATCCTTCCAGCTGTCTAATAAGATGAAGCAGCAGTGCCACAAGTTCTTCACGGTGTATAACGGGCCTTCCTGAGTGCACAGAATCGCTCACGAGAACGCCCTGGAATTGGAATCATTGAAGACGGAAAGGTCGATCGGCCTTCACAAAGTTTCTCATGTGAAGCACTTCATAGAATATGGTCTTCGTAATTTATCACCCATCTGTTTAGTAGGAGAAGTTTTATGTATTGTTTTTTTTTATGTTCTGTAAATGTAATTGTGTGAACATTAGGTGTTATATAGGGTTCATTTTTGGTTATATGGGTTGAGTGAAAACAAAGTTTTATTGGGCATTATTTCTGTCTGACTACTGCATTTTATCTTTGTCAGATTTCAGCGTCACATCCACCTTAAAGTTGTGTTTTTTATGTTTTCTTTTTGTTCCGAGACTGCTTTCTCATAGAGCACTCCATAATTATAAGTGGTACTTGTCGGTGTTTGGGCGATTCTCTATCTGGGGTCATGACTGCTACATCGGTTATTCTGGCCTTTGCGTCCTTGATGGGGGAGTTGTCATGTGGCATGTGTGAAACCCGGGCCAGTCTTGTGTCTCTGGTGGTGTTGTGGGGTGCTTACCACTCTTACGAATGCTTATGACAGTGAGTGGAACAAGCACTCATTGCGTTGCGCATACTTTCTGATCAGTTTCGAATGCGTATGGGTACGCCCTTGAGCGTTGCTCCAGTTTTTTTGTGGTGTTTTTTCGAGTGTGCTTAGCCACGCCTGAGTTGCGTGTGCTGAATTCGAATTCGTGAAATGCTAAGGAGGCTTCAGAGCCCGCTCTCGCCGCTTTGCGTTGGGTCATACTCTCGTGTTGTGAGAGGTTTCAGTCACCTCCACGTCGAAATACGTCTATGTGTGTGCAACCTCATCATGGAGCAAAGAGGGGAATAGTGATTCGCACCCCAACAACAAAACTGGGACACGGGACTGGACTGCATTTTTCTCATTCATATCAGTTACTTCTCATTGTAGCGATAGTTCCGTTTTATTGCTTGTGTTTCTTAGCTCTTGGTACAACCGCACACGTCTGGACATTTGTCCGGCTTTCCTTGTGGAGTTTCAGAGTCTGCTACGCATTTCGTCCTCGAGGTTACAGGAATACCTAATCACAAACATAGAAGCCGGGAGAATCGGAAAAGAACTTCAAATGGTTCAAATGGCTCTGAGCACTATGGGACTTAACATCTGTGGTGAGCGGTCCCCTAGAACTTAGAACTACTTAAACCTAACTAACCTAAGGACATCACACACATCCATGCCCGAGGCAGGATTCGAACCTGCGACCGTAGCAGTCGCGCGGTTCCGGACTGCGCGCCTAGAACCGCTAGACCACCGCGGCCGGCCGGAAAAGAACTGCCGTGGAAACATTAATATCTCGGCGAGACGGGGAAGATGGCATTTCGCGACTCGGTTGTCACAGGTCGAGCCAGATGGACACATAAGTATCGAAATTTTATTTCCCTTCATGCAGGTTGTACCCCTGTCAACTGTTAGATATTAGAATAACTTTTGTGATTTTGCATATCTGTTGCTATTTGCTGTATTACTGTATTTTGTTTTATTCACATATACGGTAGTAATCCGTGAATAAATATTTTAATCTTTTTAGTATTTTTAGTATCATCTAGATTATAAATATGTTAGCTTTTTGTGAGTCACAATCCAACGCACTATTGTAACTATGTACAAGATTTTGTAAAAGGTGTGGGTAGTTCACATGGTTCAATTGGCTCTGAGCACTATGGGACTTAACTTCTAAAGTCATCAGTCCCCTAGAACTTAGAACTACTTAAACCTACCTGACCTAAGGGCATCATACACATCCATGCCCGTAGCGGTCGCGCGGTTCCAGACTGTAGTGCCTAGAACCGCTCGACCACCCCGGACGGCGGTGTGGGTAGTGTACCAATAGGGTTTCACTGTGGTCTGTACAGGCACTGTTCATGGGAGTACGAGAAAGCTGGATGATAAACTGGCCACCATAGGATGAGGCCAAGGCCATTGAAGAGAAGCGGGCGATGCTGCAACAGGCAGAAGATCAGGGCTACCCCTGCTGAGAGAGCTAACATTGGCTGCCACGCGCCGTGCTCGCTCTCACCGACAGCTGATGTGAGAGAAGTGACCTTGAGGGATCCCTGAGCGTACATCGCTGTCTTCCAGCGTGCCCCTTCACTCACTGTGGGACGAGCCGATGCCAGCTGGTGGCCCGGCCTGACAAGCTGCGTAAGCTGGAAGGAGGGGCACCCGGGCCACGCCGCTGTCAACACGACTACCTGTGAACGACGCCCACGGCACGGAGTCTCCATCAGTCGTGGGTTGTCCTGGAGCGCCTCGTACATGCTACCAGACAGTTTGTCCCCATGAGAGTGTGGTCCGCAGTCTGTTCTGGCAGCTGGCAGCTCGTAGCTCTACGAGGGGTGTCACCTGGTCCTCCCAATGGCGCGCCAGGGAGTGATATGCGTCTAGCATCTTGCGTCACAGCCACCAATGCCTACACCCACCGACTCACAAGTGGACCTGGTCTGTAAGACCACCGGCAACTCGCACCAAGACTACTGTGCTGTCAGCCTGTGTTATGTAGAGTGTTGTGTGAAACAATTCTGTCGACACCTACACCAGATAGGCCGAGCCCAAGGACGCTACCATCCACAGTTTAATTCATAAACCAAAGAAAATAATGTATTTCATTGTTGTTGTTTGCACAAATGTTTAGTGACAGTTTCTTGTCATCATCTATTTCACTGATAAACATTGCACACTATAATTGTCTGTTTGCATCCTTGCTATATATTTAAGTAGGTCTCATTTTTGTTTTGGTAACCACTAAACCACAAGTGGCCACTATCGGCCACTCCCTGCTATAAACATTCGTAGTTTTGTGATTTCGTGTAACATTACTATCAGATTTCATTTGTTTTTTTGTTTGTTTTTTTTTTCTTCCGTGTACCCTGGATAATTTATTTTCGTATGTATCCTTACCAGTTTTTCACTTACTGTTAGCCTTGTAATACAACTCATTTTTCATGTACAAATTGTGACACATGTTTTGTAAATCCAGCTACACAAGTGTGTCCATGTTTTAATGGAAGGTAAATGCAAGTGGCACAATAGTCACGTTTCATGAATGAATAAGTGCAAAGGACATTAGGTCACGTCGTTATGGCTGCCTCTTTTCTTTGCTCAGGGAGACTGGATATATGTGGTCATTTTTCATACAGGGAGGAATATCCTTTGTAAGGATTTCCCCTTTGTTTCTTCTAGTGAATGTGTTTGTTTGCACTGGGCACAATTTACGAGTAACTATGTATTGTTAACGAATTAAGTGTCGATTTTTGCCGGACGATTTGGTCCATGGAACTGACAATGGCAACACCCAGCAGTGCTCAACTTTCTTGCAACTGGAGGAGAGGATGTGTGTGTGCATGTGGGTATCCTTGTGAATCAATAAGGGTCACTTGAGGTATGAGAGTAAAATTGGCTCTGAGGTTGGCAATATTCGCCTCTATGATCTCTGCTCTTTCTTGCTTCACCGCGGCTAGTGGCTATTATGATGCTTTAATTGAGCCATTTTTCCTTGTGTTGTGTCACACTGTCCCTTGCCTTAAGTGAACCGCAAATGGAGAAAAATGATCTATTGTGAGTGGCGAGTAATGAAGGACGGCGGTGCCCTCCAGGAAGGCCACTGCCGTGGTAATACCTGTCAGGTACTTCAACCTTCATTTTGTTTCAGTGATTATCATACAATTCCTTTGGCCCTTGGTGTATCTAAGTCTGATGAACTATTAGGGTTAGGGTAAACCACTGATCTCGCTGTACTTGCATGACTTGAGTAGCAGTAGTAGAACTAAACACAGCTATAGAGACAGATTTTTGAACGCTGGAGGTGACCATTGCACTAGGGGCAGCTATAGAACTTTCCCCGAGCAGCAAGCGAGTTCGCGGAACCTTCTCATTGCTAGCCTTCCTTTGTAGTCACCAAAACTGGCCGCGGGCCCTGCAGGGCAGTGGTTTATGGGCCGCTATACTGGCAGTCGGTCTTGTTCCGCTAGTAGCGGAAACAAGAGGGTGGGAATGTTGTGGCTGAATGCGAAATAACGCTTCTTTAGAAACTGGCTGCACCGGGCATCTTGGCGCTGGCCTAACTGCTTCCTTAGCAGGTACACGTGGTGTGGGAGTCTGGTCTCCTTATCCCGTGTGCGGATCCAAGTAGAGCGGCGTTGGGCTGGCACCCGGCTAATGTTTTTCGTACGAGAACAGCGTACCTTGTGGACGGGTTACCAGTTTTCTCCTGATGTCGCATTTCTTAGATGCCGCTGCGCCTCGGCAAATCGGTGCCCACTAAATCGTTTTATGGACGAGACGGAGCTTGTTTTCACTAGGAAGCTTCCCTCATCTTGTGAAATGCGCCAGGTGTTTGGCTGCAGGACCTCCAGGCATTGATTACTGTTTTCTCAGAGAACAGAATGTGTACTGTATTGCAGTGATTGGTTGAGGAACATCGTGTCTCCTTGCTAGAAAACATGATTGGCACGGTAACCATTGATGGATCATGATAGCTTCATTCAAGAACAAAGGGGAAATGGCTGTTTGTTGGAAGGTTTTGAGCAATGGTAGAGGCTAGGACTTGCTTCTCGACCATTTCGGAGTACAGTCGCTAGAGCTATTTTGTTTCTACAGAGAGGGCAGTTAGTTGTAAACACGTCCAGACACCCGGGCGAAACTTTATATTTTCGCAGACGTGAGACAGTCACCAGTGGATGTGGGGTCATCTCCCACTGTACGACGCACCACTGAACCTAGCAGCTTTGGCAGCGCCCGCACGCAGACGACAGCATCTCGTCTTTCACCGACCTTGCCGGTAACATTTCGCAGCTTTGGCAAGTTCAAAGCCTTTCAATCATTTTCCTGGCCATCTTTCTTCACAGTAGCCTTGTACTCGCAGTAGTCACTCCCAGTGTCCAATGCATGCTTAATTATGTTTTGACGTGAGAGACCAATCAGGGGGGTGATACAGCAGAGTGTACTTGCCTAGACTGGCATCCTTTCACTCACAGTAGCCTGTCTGAAAAAAATGTTCAAATGTGTGTGAAATCTTACGGGACTTAACTGCTAAAATCATCAGTACCTAAGCTTACACACTACTTAACCTAAATTATCCCAAGGACAAACACACACACCCATGCCCGAGGGAGGACTCGAACCTCCCCCGGGACCAGCCGCACAGTCCATGACTGCAGCGCCCTAGACCGCTCGGCTGTCTCATCTACACGTAAATTCCAGTTAGGTTCCCCAAGTCTATTGCCAACCAACGTGAGTTCGTGTTAATGAAATGTTATACAGCTGCGGTTTATTTTTATACGAGGGTTGGAACTTTAATAGTGGCTACTATTTATTTACTGCTCATACAATATAGATAAGTGTTTCAAAGTTTTACTGACCTTCAAAGTAGTCACCAGCATTGTGTATAACCCGCTGCCAGCGATGTGGAAGTTGTAGAAGTTGTAGGATACACTTAGCAGTGCCAGTTGTGTTGACAGTTCGAGCGGCGCGGTCAATTGCCCTGCGAATTTGTAGGAGTTCTGAACCGAATGCTGTGAAATGTTTCCTTCAGTTTATAAATCGAGTCGAACTCAAGAGGGCTTAAGTCAGGGGAGTACAGTAGGTGGTATCGCACTTAGCAGCTCCGTCAGTCAAACAAATCAGTAGCTGCTTGCACTGTACATGCTTGAGCATTGTCCTGCAAAATGATTGATAGGTCCTGCAGAAAGTGTCATCACTTCTGTCTCTAAGCTGGTCGTAGGTTGTGTTCCACAAATGAACAGCGTAGGGACAGAAGTGATGACACTTTCTGCAGGACCTATCAATCATTTTGTAGGACAATGCTCAAGCATGTACAGTGCAAGCTGTTACTGATCTGTTTGACTGACGGGGCTGCTATGTGCTAAACCACTCACTGCACTCCCCTGACTTAAGCCCTCGTGAGTTCAACTCGATTTCTAAACTGAAGGAAACACTTCACGGCATTCGCTTCAGAACTGCTACAAATTCGTCGCGCAGTAGACCGCGCCGCCCGAACTGTCAATACAACTGGCACTGCCAAGAGCATCCTACGACTTCCATATCGCTGGCAACGGGTTATACACAATGCTGGTGACTACTTTGAAGGTCAGTAAAACTTTGAAACACGTATCTATATTGTATGAGCTGTAAATGAATAGTTGCCGCTATTAAAGTTCCAACCCTCGTATTTTTTTTCTCTCTTGACCTTGATATTAGTTAATAAATCTCATTGTGATACCGCAGGTCCTTGTCATTAATTTTTCACTGACTTCCATTCTCATTCCTTACGATGTCTTATTTTGTTGTGTGTTTGAAGGAATTAAATTAATTTTATGTCAAGTTAGTCAACTCATTAGGTGAGGCACGTAGGGACGACTAATTAACAAACGTTAGATTTCCTTCCACTATTCATAAACGCGGCACCGCTTGGGTGTGGTGGTCACGCCTTTTTAGTCATTTGGCAGACGGAGAACTGCCGCCATCACAGTCTAGCTTGCATCTTTTCTCCCAGTATCAAAGGAGCTTGCCTTCTAGCCCCATGGTCGTCATTTCCAGTTTCATCTTTTCCGTCAGATGTGACTGCCATGAAACTCACTTTCTAGAGGACTTTTTAACTGATTAACGACCTGGAGTAAACATTATAATACCCCAAACTTCTCTCAATACATCGTTTTGTTTGTTGTGAGACCAGTACTCATTAAGAAATGCAGTTTTAACTACAGTAAGAGTTCTGTATCCAATCGTTTCATCAGCTGACGATCGCAAAACATCTTGTGACGAATGGCTTCTTATGAAAACAATATACTCATATTCTGACGAAGCATATGATAAAACATCCTCAAAATCATTCCATAGCTCTAATGGATGAATTTGTTTGTCTGGATCAAAACGTAAAAATTGACGACATGCGATACGAGCTGCAGCATGAAGCAATATTGTGTACAGTAGTATTACAAGAGCTACCATATGACACTATTTTCTGTTAGTAATACTAGTATTTAGTTCTTCTACTTGTAGTTCTTCTGCCTTCACAGTGTTAGAAAACTTTTTATCAACATCCTCAAATAATTTCACACAGTCAAATTTTACTTTCTTAGTATCCTTCACACAAGCATTTGCTTTACTAATTACATCTTCAAACCAATCAGAGCAAAATTTGGATCCATTGTCTGTTCTTTCTGACAACCTCACTTCCGTAAGATCATCTGCGTCTTTGAAATCTTTACATACTTCAGCAATTTCTGTTTTGAAAATACTGTGCTATTTAGTTAGCTGTTGCCCTAATTTGACTGGAGATCATTGTGGTTAGAAACAATTTTAGAAGTTAAGCTAGTCCCCCAATGAACCATGGACCTTGCCGTTGGTGGGGAGGCTTGCGTACCTCACCAATACAGATAGCCGTACTGTGGGTGCAATTACACCAGAGGGGTATCTGTTGAGAGGCCAGACAAACCTGTGGTTCCTGAAGAGGGGCAGCTGCCTTTTCAGTAGTTGCAGGGGCAACAGTATGGATGATTGACTGATCTGTCCTTGTAACACTAACCAAAACAGCCTTGCTGTGTTGGCACTGGGAACAGCTGAAAGCAAGGGGAAACTACAGCCGTAATTTTTCTGAGGGCATCCAGCTCTGCTGTATGGTGTAATGATGATGGCATCTTCTTGGGTAAAATTTCCGGAGGTAAAATAGTCCCCCATTCGGATCTCCAGGTGGGGACTACTCAGGAGGAAGTCGTTACCAGGAGAAACAAAACTGGCATACTACGTATCGGAGTGTGGAATGTCAGATCCCTTAATCAGGCCGGCAGGTTGGAAAATTTAAGAAGGGATATGGATAAGTTAAAGTTAAATAAATTGGGAATTAGTGAAGCTCAGTGGTGGAGGAACAAGACTTCTGGTCAGGCGAATACAGGGTTATAAATACAAAATCAAATATGGGTAACGCAGGAGTAGGTTTAATACTGAATAAAAAAATAGGAATGCGGATAAACTGCAGCGAACAGCATAGTGATTGCATTGTTGTCTCCAAGATAGGCACAAAGCCCACATCCACCACAGTAGTACAACTTTATATGCCAACTAGTTCCGCAGATGACGAAGAGATTGAACACACGTATGATGCGTTAAAAGAAATTATTCAGGTAGCTAAGGGAGACGAAAATTTTATAGCCATGGGAGACTGGAATTCGATAGTAGGAAAAGGAAGAGAAGGAAAACTAGCAGGTGAATATGGACTGTGGGTAAGGAATGAAAGAGGAAGCCGCCTGGTAGAATTTTGCACAGAGCAAAACTTAATCATAGCTAATACTTGGTTTAAGAATCATGAGAGAATGTTGTATACGTGGAAGAGGCCTGGAGACACTGGAAGGTTTCAGATAGATTATATAATTGTAAGACAGAGATTTAGGAACCACATATTAAATTGTAAGACATTTCCAGGGCCAGACGTGGACTCTGACTACAATTTATTGGTTACGAACTGCAGATTAAAACTGAAGAAACTGAAAGAAGGCAGGGTTTTTAAGGAGATGTGACCTAGATCAAGTGAAAGAACCAGAGGTTGTAGAGTGTTTCAGAGGGAGCGTTAGGGAACGACTGACAAGAACAGGGGAAAGGAATACAGTAGAAGAAGAATGGGTAGCTTTGAGAGACGAAATAGTGAAGACAGCAAAGGATCAAGTAGATAAAAAGACGAGGACTAGTAGAATTTCTAGGATAACACAAGAGATATTGAATTTAATTGATGAAAGGAAAAAATATGAAAATGCAATAAATGAATCAGGACAAATGTAAGGAGGTAGAAGTATGTATCATTAGAGGTAATATACATACCGCGTACAGGAAAATTAAGAAACCTTTGGAGAGGAGAGAGCCAACTGTATGAATGTCAAGAGCAACGTAGGGAAAGCAGAAAGGTGGAAGGAGTATATAGAGTGTCTGTACAAGGGAGATGTACTTGAGGGTAATACAATAGAAAAGGAAGACGACGTAGAGGAAGATGAGAAGGAAGACATGATACTGCTTGAAGAATTTGAGAACGTACTAAAAGACTTGAGTTGAAATAGTCCCCAGGAATAGACAAGCTACTGATAGCCTTGGGAGAGCCAGTCATGACAAAACTCTTCCATCTGATGAGCAAGATTTATGAGACAAGCGAAGTACCCTTCAAGAAGAATATAATAATCCCAATTCCAAAGAAAGCAGGTGATGATAGGTGTGAAAATAATCGAACTATCAGTTTAATAAATCGCGGCTGCAAAACACTAACACGAAACCTTTACAGAAGACTGGAGAAACTCCTCGGTTCGGTGTGGGGTGGCGGAGGGGTGAAGTGGACTGCGGTAGTCGTCGTGGGGTTGTGGATCACTGCGGCTGCGGCGGGGACGGAGCCTCTCCATCGTTTCTAGGTCCCCGGTTAACATAACATAACATAGCATGGAGAAACTGCTGGAGGCTGACCTCAGGGAGGATCAGTTTGGATTCCGGAGAAATGTAGGAACACGTGAGGCAACACTGACCCTAAGACTTCTCATAGGACATAGATTAAGGGAGGACAAACCTATGTTTATAAGACTTGTGGACTTAGAGAAAGTTTTTGACACTGTTGACTGGAATGCCCTCTTTCAAATTCTAAAAGTGGCAGGGGTAATATACAGGAAGCAAAAGGCTATTTACAGTTTGTGCAAAAGCCAGAGGGTAGTTATAAAAGTCGAGGGGCACGAACAGGAAGCAGTGGTTGAGAAGAAAGTGAGACAGGGTTGTAGCCTATCCCTGATGTTATTCAGTCTGTATATTGAGCAACCAGTAAAGGAAACAAAAGAAAAATGTGGAGTAGGAATTGAAGTCCAGGGAGAAAAAATAAAAACTTGTGAGAGGCATCAAAGGACTTGGAAGAGCAGTTGAACGGAAGGGGGGATATAAGATGAACGTCGCAAAAGCAAAACAAAATTTAGTCGAATTAAAACAGGCGCTGCTAAGGGAATTAGATTAGGAAATAAGACACTTAAAGTAGTAGATGAGTTTTGTATTTTGGCAGCAAAATAACAGAGGATGGTCGAAGTAGGGAGGACATTAAATGTAGATTGGCGATGGAGAGGAAAGAGTTTCTGAAGAAGAGAACTTTGTTAACATCGAGTATAAATTGAAGTTCAGGAGGTCTTTTCTGAAAGTATTTGTAAGGAATGTAGCCATGTATGGAAGTGAAACATGGAGTATAAACAGTTTAGACAAGAAGAGAATAGAAACTTCTGAAAAGTGGTGCTACAGAAGAATGCTGAAGATTAGATGCGGAGCGGCTTTTATTTTCCATAAAAACACCAATTTTAAACAAAATGCGGCTTTGATCAAGTTGAGACTTTTAAATGTTAATTGTAACATACATTTTCATACTCTGAACATTTTTTACCTTGGTAGTTTTATTATTCAACTCCAGTCATTTTTTTCTTAGGATCATATATTTTGCCTAACATATTCGTTTTATCATTCGGACACTTTCCAATACTAACATTACATATTTAAGCACACACTGACGAAGTTAGGAAAAGTTTTTTTTTAATTTTTATTTCACTCTTAGATAATGACACATTTCTTTGTATGTTAAGCACAAACGCATCATGACGACTTGGTGCTGGTAGTAGTGAACTGGGGTAAGTGCCGGCACACTCTTTCCCCCCGGTACCTCTTACAATGATACAGCGCTTGTTTCGCCTCACCATAGTTCTATTTTGAGCTATTGAAAGCGACAAAAATTTAACTTCACTGTCATTTGAAATTTTCAAAGCGATAATGAGATTCAATCTACACTAATTCTGACAGTGTCATTGGCTCTGAGCACTATGGGACTAAACATCTGAGGTCATCAGTCCCCTAGAACTTAGAACTACTTAAACCTAACTAACCTAAGGACATCACACACATCCATGCCCGAGGCAAGATTCGAACCTGCGACCGTAGCAGTCGCGCGGTTCCAGATGGAAGCGCCTAGAACCGCTCGGCCACAACGACATTCACAGTGTCATTGAATTATGACACTACGCAGAAGCTGCCTCAGCTGAGGATGGGCTGCTCTTGAAAGAGTTTTAGCGCCTCTTGCACAGTAACTGGAGCACCAGGTTGTAGGGAAGCAGCCTACTCACGCTGTAGTAAATTCACATCAGTTTCCATTGTGTGCCAGCCAGTCTGCTGAAACTAGCTCTGACGTCATAAATGTTGCGCAATACCTTAAAAATCAAGCAAATGACCTAAAACTTTTCTAGCATGTCAGGAATAATACTAAGTTAATGTGTGTTAAATATCAGTTCGATAACTTCAGCCATTTTCAAAATTTGGACGTTTTTCTGAAAAAATCATTGGCGCAACAGAAAAGAGCTAGAGACTTCAAAATTTATATTTAGATTCATCTTTCATAATGATTTAATAAAAACAGTACTTTGGATTTCACAGATTAAGACTTTAGTGGAAATTCATGATTTTCTGGTTTTCGTCTCAAAACTGAAGGAAGCAAGATAAATTAAGTAGGCTAATAAATAAGGCTAGGATGTTTAGATTTAAATAGGTTGGAGGTCCGCTATGACTGTGAAGATGTGAAAAGTTTCTTTTGAATACCTATAAAATTATAGCGATAGCGGATCTCAAAAGGGCCAGTTCAGAGCTCATCTGCTGCGTGCAGCGTAATTTAATTAATTCTCTCGCCCAAAATAGTTAACTTAGCCACGTCAAAATTTTATTATCAATACTTACCTGCGTGCTGAATGCACGTTTAAATTAAGAGCTTCATCGGCCATCAGCAAAAGAAGCTATAAATTATTATGTAACTTGAAGTGGTGCGTTACTAGCCCAGCGGCTCGTCGGGAGAGCCGATTTGAGCAGGCGTTCCCTTAGTCGTCCGCACCACGGCTATATATATAAGAACGCTGCGCGAGGAAGGAAGGCCCCAGTTCTCTCCAGACGCTGAATAGCACGTCAGCTGTGTCGGGAGTCGTTTCGCTCGGAAGCACTGCTACAAACAGCCTCGGGTGCCGTATTAAGGTACTAGAGATACGCGGAACCGTGAAAGCATTTCAAGTAAAGGATTAATTCTGAGATGATTTGCATTATCTAGCTTCAGTTTGCGTATTGTCGTATTTTCACGTGCCGTCGCGGGACAGACATTCTACCAATTATTTAGCGTGGCGTTTGATGAAATATTCTCATCAAATCTTGGCGAGCATTCTTTTTAACCTTTAATTCGGGCATTTATAGTTGCATCAGCGCATTAGACTCTGAACTGCTTTGTTAGTTAGGTTGTTGGGATACTTGTGTTGTTATCAGTGAATTTCAGAATATACTCAACTATTTTGGAAAGTCGTTTTTGATTAGAAATCCCGAACAATCTCCTAATTCCTCAGAGCTATAAGCTGCAGCTATAATGGTATTCTCAGATGAAGTGGGCACTAGGAACTCTCATTTCAGGCTCCACGTTTTGTTAAATCACTTTCTGGGTGCTAAAAAGTAAATAGAGAGCCAGTGTTGAGAATGGCGAAAGACAGCATTAACAACATTCTAAATGCCTGAAACTGATTCAACATTCAAACATTTTGACATGCAAAAACATTTATACAGCAAATTTATTTTTACAACTCACTCGCCGCCCCACATATGGTGCATCGGCCGGGAAATCAACTAAGTGAAAGTGATTTTTAACTATTCGTATTCGCGAGTGGAATGCGACACGCAGTTGAGTAATAGAACAGTGAAAGTGTTACGTGGGCATGTGGACAACGCAGTTGGATTAACAACGCATCTGGATTGATGGAGCTGGCACTGAGTCTAGCGGTGCTGCCGGCATCGCGAGAAGCCAGTTTCGCCGTACAGCAGTCGTCCGCCGCAGCAGCCGGAGCCGCGCCTGCAGTTGCGGGCCACGCAAACACACATCAGCCGTCGGAGTGCCGTCTGCAGTTCAACGTGCCACGTCGCATCAGTAATCCTGGTACGCCGCACCGACAACGTCTTGCAGAAGGAACTAAGTTAAGTGAAAACTGTTAAAAATTTTACTAACCTGCACTAAAAGACTGTCTGCGATGGAACCGCCAAAAGAAACTGAGGTTAAACTTAAATCAGATCCTATGTCTGTTGAAGGAACTGTAAATCCAGACAACAGTTCAAGTGTAAATATGCATGAAAGTAGTAATGTTAAAGTGAAATATGAAGTATTGTCTCCTGACAGTAGTGTGCGAAGGGGCAATGATTCAATAATAGAGACCCCGGTAGTAAAGCAGAAAGTAGAAATTGTAAATTTATTGGATGATAGTTTCTCTGATGAATTAAAAATGAAACAGTCATCAGAGATGGTAGAGTTTAAGAAGGAGAAGTTAGATTGGACTAATCAATCAGAATTTTCATTTAATTTTGATGTATCTGGTGTTGGAGCTAGTTTTTCGTCACCTGAGTGTGATAAAAAGCCAGCTAGTGAGCAACCCAAAGATGCTGGGGCTATTGATTTAAATGTTATATTACAAGCAATAGCTGCCAGTAATGCACAAATGACAGCTGAGTTAAAGTCTGAAATAAGTGAACAGGTCAAAAACAGTAATGCAAAAATAGCTGCCAGTAATGCTGAATTAAAATCTGATATAATTGAGGTAAATAACAGGATTGTGGCCAGTCAAACTAATTTTAATAAACGATTGGAGGTAATGGACGATACCTTCAAGGCTGGTTGCAATAAGTTGAAAGAGGATCTAGACAGTTTGAATTATAAAATTGACTACAACCATGAGGATATTAAGAAAAAGGTTGCTCAACAGTTTTCTGAAATGTATAAAACAGTTAAATCCGAAGTTGCTGAGGTTCGCAAAGACTTCCAAATGGAAGATGCGAAGCTGGAGCACAAGTTAACAGAAAAGATCGAGGCGGAATCTGAACTGTGCTCAGATAGATTTAAAGATGTTAATATTAAAGTAAACATATGTCAAGCAGACGTAGATGCAATTAAAACTGATACTACTCATATTGTACAAAGAGTAGATAATGTTGAAATGAAAGTAGAAAATATCAGTACTAACATTGCTAACATTGAGAGTAAAGTAGCTTCAGTAACTTCTGGTAATGGTAGTATACAACAAGTTGCAGCTGCAAACGCCGCTTTTATCGGGTGTCGGCAGTTCTTGCGGTTTGATCCAGATAAAAATATCCACCCGCTAGATTTCTGGAACGATTTTGAAGATGTGATTCCACCAACTTGGTCTGAACGAGAGAAAATCTCATTTATTAAAAGCCATTTAGCAGGTGACGCCATGCGTTGGTCAGCTGATGTTATGTTGAAGTGTAAAACATTAGCGGAGTTTAAAACAGCTTTCATTAATGAATATTGGTCTAGCAATAAGCAAAATGAAGTGTTGAGAGAATTTTGGAGTGGAAAACGCTTCAATGCAGGCAAGGAATCAATTAAAGAATTTGCTAGGTCATGGATTTCACGTTTGTCACATTTGGCGGAAAAGCTAAAACCAGAAATGATTATCCTAGGTCTTGAAGCCAAACTGCCATGGTATTGGCAAACTAGAATTATATCTGCCCCTAGAGACAATCTGGATCGTTTCATTGAGTATCTGGAACGTGTGGAACGTGTTGCTGCCAATGAGGAGCAAGCACGTAATAACAGAAATGCCAATAACAATAATAGTAATTTTAGGAATGAGCAAAATGGCAATGTAAACATCAGAACAGTAGGTATTCGCCATCCTAAGAGAGGTAGGAATTGGGGAAATAATTATCAGAACCAACAATGGCGTCCAAGGGATAATAATTTTGTTCCAAACAGAAATATGCATGTAAACAACAGTACGGAAAGTAATGCTGTGCCAGTCAACTATAATGAAACTAAAGGAAACAGCAGTAGGCCGAGGCAGGAAAACTAGTTCCCGTCTATGAGGACACTGGCGCTCACCAGGCGGTAGTTAAGGGAATTGATAAGACAGGGAATTGATAAGACAGATCAGAATACTCAAACTGAACATGTGGATGAAGAGTCGGTAGCATCTAAGGATACAACAGAAATATTAGATCACTCACAGTATTTGATAGATACCGTGTTAGAAACGCTTTCTAAGTGGGAAGAGAAAGAAAAGGCGCAGCAGTGTAACAATAGGGAGGAGCTACAAAATACTGAACTGACAGGTGAAGAAGCAGAAGAAATTCATGCTTATATTTATGATGAAGATGATGTGCTCTTATCTAAAGTGCCTGTGCAGGATGTTAATAATGTACTAATAAATTTAGGACAGGAGATAAGTGAGAATGTAGAGGGTAGGCTGTTGAGGGTCAATGAACCCAGTAGCTGTGACCAGTTGTCACTTGAGAAGGAAACCGACGATAATGGTGAAAGTGGTTTAGCTGTAACTAGTGTTATGCCCGGTCTGGAGACGCAGAATCGCTCAGACTGCAGTAATTTGGGTTATGTTCAGCAAACTAAATGTAATGAAGTCGTGCGGTGTTTCGATTTAAAATTAATAGACCGACTGGAAAAGGCAGCTGAAAATGTAATTCAGGAAACCCCTACACACTGTGACCTAAATGTAATGAAGACAGATGTCAATCACTTTAGTTGGAGACAAATCCAAAAGGAACTACTAGATGAATTTGAGAAACCACCTGTACTACCTAGAATAAGCCACCCTATAATAATAGTGAATATGTTGGGTATCAATGTACGTTGTCTCTTAGACAGTGGAAGTGAGGTGAGTGCAATATCTCAGTCCTTCTTTGATGCATTACCTGGTAAAGACAAGCTTACAGTAATGAGGGTATCAGGACTAAGAATAATTGGTGCTACTGGCAAGGTGTCAAAAACGGTAAAGCAAGAAGCTTTGCTGCCCTTTAACATTAATGGTAATTTAGTTGATCATCCATGTTTAATTGTAAACAATCTCAGTATTGAGGTTTTAATTGGCATAGATTTCTTGTCAAAATATCAGAGTGTTGTGGACTTTGAAAGAAGCCAGTTAAAAATGGTCTTACCAATAACCGGAGTAATTATAGTACCTTTTAGTGATAAACATGTAGTAACTGATGATGAAACTTGGGAGCTGCCTATACGAGTTCTGAAAAATAGGAGGTATTGGGACGAAGGTGTTAATCTTAGTAACAGTAAGTTGAACACAGAAGAAGAAGAAGCAATTATTTTAGACAAAATAGAAGCTAAATTGCAGGAAATCGATAAAATTCCGCCAATCAAAAGGAAGAACTGAGACAGGTTTTAAAAAGGCATCATAAGGTATTTTCAGATCGACGTGGCGTAGTCAAAGGTTATGAATGAATGCTGTAGGGAGGAGGTTGTTCTGTAACCTCTACACAGTGTGGCAGCTGTGCAGTCCCAGCTGTGTGAGATCTTCTTTCCCTTTCAGGTCTCACTCATTCTTCATCTTTCCCATCCACAAAAAAAAAAAAATTTCGACCTCTTCTTTCCAGACATGAAATTTTTCTGTCATGGCTATCAAGCCATGAGTTCTGTAACCATTCTATCCACCGATTAGTGAAGAAAAATACCTAATGTGACAAACCTAATAGTGTAAACAATAGAGAAGTATGACGTAATTAAGATATAAATGTATTTGAGTAACAATTATGTATAGAACCATGGTAATATTGTAAGTACAAAGTGTTGCTTTATTGGAAATGGTCCACCAACAGTAATTTAAAAAGATATACAAATTCATGTACAAGCAGGATCTGAAGTGGTAGTGAAACCTAGTGTATGCATTAGAGCTAACTAATAAATAGTAACAGAGGTTGCTTTATGAAAAATATGCAGATAAGTTGTAAGAATAAACTCACCTTGTGTAGCAAGCAATGGCAGTGTAATAGAATTGAGCAGTGTTTGTGGTTGAGACGTGAAGGACACGTCCCTGAAGTATTTATAAGGTTGGAGCTGGCCATTATTTTAGTGTAGTGTGTGACAGGATACACCTACACGTATAGAGGTTATGAGTTGGAGGCGTGAATGCGACCATAGGTACCCTTATGTTAGATGAGACAGAGCAGCTCATGATGTCCTATAGGTTTAAGGAATTTAGCATTACGCTCGTCCATAATTATTTGATGCACTTTAGTGGTAGGTCGAGAGAGACTACCTGAGGTTTCAGCGTCCGATCGAGTGGAAATGGATTGCCACGCGAGCAAACTGATCAGCTACAATACACTATGAATATGAAATAAATGTGCTATCCTATGCTTTAAATATTAATAGAGTGAGTGTTAAATAAGTACATACACTAGCAATATAATTGAGTAACATACTGACAGACGTGAAACATTAATTTTAGCTCAGCATAAATACACTTCAAAGTAAGTAAGTACCTAATTGCAGATGTGGAACTAACACAACAGCAGAGTACCAATAAGTGGATTTTGTAGTCAACTAAACGTAGTGTGTTTAGAACACTCAGAACTGTACTATTACCAAAAGTTAGTCACATGTACAAAGAAGCTGAGAAAACAACCACTAATCATACTCATACTATCTCTAAGAATAAGGTAATCTAAGATGAGTCAGTTAAGTGCTTAATATACAAATGTGTCAGGAATGTACCGAGCATTGGTTCAGTGTTCCGGCCCAGAAATAATAAATTGATGTTAAATCGGATTCCTGATTGTATGCCTTAGGAGCATAAATTTTCTCTAGTACATGACTAAAGGCGTTTTGAGCCATTTGTTTAACGATTTTAGGACAGTTAAGTAACCGTAAGAGTAAAATTGAAAAAGTTCTGTTAACTTTGCTCCAGCAAATATTGCAGGATAAAATGTATATATCCCCATTTCATTGTGACCCACCCTTAGATATTAAGTGAACAGAGTCTGAGGCACTCTTCTTGTTTGTTCTACAGGACAAACCAGATAATGGCAGCCTGGTAGCTGCGTGAAAGCGTGGAGTGACTTGGACACAACTCACAGTGACCCCTCCCCTTTCCCCCATGTAATTTAGAGAGAACGTGAAGGATGCACACCATAGCAACTTCCCCTCCTCTACCCTTGTGAATGGAAGTGTAGGACGCCAGCCAAAGCGGCTACAACCACATGTGTAAAAATTATTTGAGAACTTTTCTTTCAGGTTTAGAAAAGACTGCTAAGAGAAAATCATCTGTTTATGTATCATGTTATTTTCTTTGAATTTGTATATGTAAAAATGTATTTAATGTATTTAATGGATCTAAGATTTTCATAATTTTTCAATTCGTATGTGTTTGTTTGTCTAAGGCAATATGTATGCCAAAATATTTCATTGACTTTGCTTAAAATTTTGAGTAATGACATTGTTCAAAAGGCAGTGAACATGCCCACAACTTAAATTATTGATGTAGGTAATCAGTTTGCTTTAATGTTTCTACATGTTGATATTTCAATTTTAATTTTATAGGGAGTTAAACTGTACTCTTGCTTCCCTTTTCGTAATTAATTTTTTTTCATTCATTAACATTCATAAACAAAAAAATTTAAGTAGAGGGTGATGTAGGGAAGCAGCCTACTCACGCTGTAGTAAATTCACATCAGTTTCCATTGTGTGCCAGCCAGTCTGCTGAAACTAGCTCTGACGTCATAAATGTTGCGCAATACCTTAAAAATCAAGCAAATGACCTAAAACTTTTCTAGCATGTCAGGAATAATACTAAGTTAATGTGTGTTAAATATCAGTTCGATAACTTCAGCCATTTTCAAAATTTGGACGTTTTTCTGAAAAAATCATTGGCGCAACAGAAAAGAGCTAGAGACTTCAAAATTTATATTTAGATTCATCTTTCATAATGATTTAATAAAAACAGTACTTTGGATTTCACAGATTAAGACTTTAGTGGAAATTCATGATTTTCTGGTTTTCGTCTCAAAACTGAAGGAAGCAAGATAAATTAAGTAGGCTAATAAATAAGGCTAGGATGTTTAGATTTAAATAGGTTGGAGGTCCGCTATGACTGTGAAGATGTGAAAAGTTTCTTTTGAATACCTATAAAATTATAGCGATAGCGGATCTCAAAAGGGCCAGTTCAGAGCTCATCTGCTGCGTGCAGCGTAATTTAATTAATTCTCTCGCCCAAAATAGTTAACTTAGCCACGTCAAAATTTTATTATCAATACTTACCTGCGTGCTGAATGCACGTTTAAATTAAGAGCTTCATCGGCCATCAGCAAAAGAAGCTATAAATTATTATGTAACTTGAAGTGGTGCGTTACTAGCCCAGCGGCTCGTCGGGAGAGCCGATTTGAGCAGGCGTTCCCTTAGTCGTCCGCACCACGGCTATATATATAAGAACGCTGCGCGAGGAAGGAAGGCCCCAGTTCTCTCCAGACGCTGAATAGCACGTCAGCTGTGTCGGGAGTCGTTTCGCTCGGAAGCACTGCTACAAACAGCCTCGGGTGCCGTATTAAGTTACTAGAGATACGCGGAACCGTGAAAGCATTTCAAGTAAAGGATTAATTCTGAGATGATTTGCATTATCTAGCTTCAGTTTGCGTATTGTCGTATTTTCACGTGCCGTCGCGGGACAGACATTCTACCAATTATTTAGCGTGGCGTTTGATGAAATATTCTCATCAAATCTTGGCGAGCATTCTTTTTAACCTTTAATTCGGACATTTATAGTTGCATCAGCGCATTAGACTCTGAACTGCTTTGTTAGTTAGGTTGTTGGGATACTTGTGTTGTTATCAGTGAATTTCAGAATATACTCAACTATTTTGGAAAGTCGTTTTTGATTAGAAATCCCGAACAATCTCCTAATTCCTCAGAGCTATAAGCTGCAGCTATAATGGTATTCTCAGATGAAGTGGGCACTAGGAACTCTCATTTCAGGCTCCACGTTTTGTTAAATCACTTTCTGGGTGCTAAAAAGTAAATAGAGAGCCAGTGTTGAGAATGGCGAAAGACAGCATTAACAACATTCTAAATGCCTGAAACTGATTCAACATTCAAACATTTTGACATGCAAAAACATTTATACAGCAAATTTATTTTTACAACTCACTCGCCGCCCCACAAGGTGACTGGCAGCGTCAGGAGCCGTAATATTATGAGAAACTGCTCACTTAAAACCTGAAGCGAAAACTTCAAATTTTGTCGACAACAAGGATGCGGAGAAAAACTTTTCACTTTTGCTCTTCTGACTTCGTCCACTGGCATCATAGTACGTCTGTTAGAAAGTGCTGGTCGAAGATAAACTACATCAGTGACGGCCACTACCCGTTGCACATTGTGAGCAGCGTGTAGCCTCTTGGTTGACAATCTAATGCCACAAATACGTCTCTGCATCCTGTTTTGCTGGGTAGAATAATCGGCTGCCTGGAAGTAGGCCGGACACAGACCAAAGTCTTAGTGTCTTTGGACGTGCCACAGAGTGTTATTTCGAGGTTGTGGTGGCGGTTTCGAGATACAGAAGATGATGTCGTAGGTCAGTACTAATTCAAAAAAGAATAAGAGCCTCAGAGTTTGGGTTGTAACTGCCCAGTGACATAGGAGTACATCTGGAAGACAGTTGGGTGCAGAGCTTGCAGCTGCAGCACTGCAGCACTGAAACAGGTCTCCCCCACAGGTCTCGCCACTCTTTAGTCGGTTCTTCTGCATCCTCTTGCTGTTCTTTTTCCCCTCCCTTGGGGAATATGTCTGGGGTATTATCGTGAATGTTCTGCATTCTGTCGCTGACGTGTGAACAGTCTCACCTTTGCTTTTCGCTCCCTTTTCCTTTCTTTGTTTCCCTTCTCCTCTCGTTCCTCCGCTTCGGCGTTTGAGGATCCTCTTCTTTCTTCTTCCTCCCCGTGCGCCCCTGAAGGCCGGCCCACGTGTCTGATGCGTAACAGGTGACTCGTTAACGCGTAATTCCCAGCCCTGGGGCGACAGGTAGGGTTCGTACGTACCCCCTGGTACAGGCCAGGCCTAGGGAGAGGTGATTGCCTGAGCTGTGACCTTCCCAAATTACCGATTGGTCCCTTTGTCAGGCGTTCGAGAGGTGTAACCTTAGGTGTGAACAATCACCTAAGGTGGGTGTGCCCCCTTGTGAAGGGGCCCCCAGTTGGAAGGAGCGCACCATCGGAGACAGTGGCAATCATCGGGGATTTCCTCGCAATGAGTCAGTCATCTTCCCACTCAACGTCTACAAAACGTAAACGCAATGAGACTAATGATTCAAAGACCCTTCCCGCTGCACCATGGTTCGTCATGGTCAGTCCTTCGCCATGGTAAATTAGTTTATTATTCAGAAAGGTGTTGATGCAATTGCTGGCCCTGTGAAATCATGCTCTCGTTCATGGAATGGCACTTTCCTTTTGGAGACCATTTCTGATTCTCAAGCACAACAACTGCTTGCTGCCTCACTTCTCCATGGTTAGCCTGTTCGTGTTGAGGCCCATAGAACTTTGAATTCTTTCCGTGGCTGCTCGACGGTTTAACTGAGGCCAAAACACAATCCTACCTCTCTGATCAGAGTATCATTGCCGTCCAATATGTAATGAAAAAGGTAGATTCCTCCTTAGTGCCCACCTGCACTCTTTTCCTCACCTTTGATAGAGTGGTGCTTCCGTCCAAGCTCAAAGCAGGCTATGAAATTATCACCGTCCAGCAATACATTCCGAACCCAAGGCACTGATACCAGTGACATCGTTTCAACCTCACTAGAACGTCATGTCTACACCCAGCCAAATGTGCCACCTGTGTTAGGGATATGTATGAGGGCGACTGTGCACCTCCTTCTTCCGTCTGTATCAACTGCAATGGCGGCCATGCCGCCTCCTCTCGGGATTGTCCAGTGTATCTTGATGAGTAGGCTGTCCAAGAGGTCTGGGTAAAGGAAAAGATGCCTCATCCAGTCGCCCGCAAGTTACTGGCTAGTCGCAAACCCTGCGTTCTCCCATGTGGTACCTATAGTTCTGTTCTTGTTACCCCTCGCTCCATGAAGGACATGGCCACCCAGACATACGACCTCCAATTCAACTCTGAGGTTGTGAAATCACCCAGTGTCAAGGTATCATGGCCATCCCCCAACCAGCTGTGCAACAAGCCGTAAAACTCTCGCCTCAAGGGGCGAAGCCACCAGCTACACAACTGGTAGGCTGGAAAGGACAGAAGGAGTACTCCCGTGATGACTTCCTCCGTCCCTCCAGCCAAACAACACCCGAGTCTTCATCCAACTGGAAAGGCTCGAAGAAGTCCACCAAAGGCAAACGGTCTTCTCCTTCACCACCTCAAAGATCCTTTTCGATGGTGTCATCATGTGATACCTTAGCCCGGTGACCATCCGTATCGCCGATGAATAACAACCGTTTTTCGGTGTTGGACTCCACAGAGCTACCGCACAAGCAAGCTGATGCATCTGTTGACCCCATGGACCAGGATCCTCCTGTTTATGTGCACTGTAGTAGCGCCTCTTCGGCAGCTGTCACTGGGCAGCTGCGAACGTTTGCAGCCTTCAGTCCGACAAAGCGAATTTATGGCTGCTTTTAGTGTCGCAGTGTCCCCTTGTATTCTGCCTCCAGGAAACAAAATTGCACCCTCACAACCACTTCGAGCTTTCACATTTCTTACCGATTCGTTTTGACTTTTCCCCTGAGGTCGTAATTTCCTCTCATGGGGGCGTTATGCTTCTCATACGGGATGACATTCATAGTCAACCCATCCCCCTGACTACCAATCTCCAAGTTGTTGCAGTTCCCCTTTTCCTTCCCCACACTTCCTCTCTGCCGCATTGTGTCCCACTCTCTTGGTGGACTGAGGCATGCCACGACGCAATTCGAGCCTGGAGACGTGCTCTCCGCGTTTTTAACCGCTACTTTATGCTGGCAAAATGCATTCATTATAAACAGATGCTTGCAAAGTGTCGCCGCACGGGATTAGCAGAGCAGTCTAAGGCGCTGCAGTCATGGACTGTGTGGCTGGTCCCGGCGGAGGTTCGAGTCCTCCCTCGGGCATGGGTGTGTGTTTGTTCTTAGGATAATTTAGGTTAAGTAGTGTGTAAGCTTAGGGACTGATGACCTTAGCAGTTAAGTCCCATAAGACTTCACACACATTTTTTTGCAAAGTGTCGTCGCGTTGTTCGGGATAGCAAAACAACTAGCTGGATTTCATTCTCTAGTTCATTTAAGAGTTCCACTCCTTCCTCTGTCGTGTGGGACAACCTCCGATGGCTCTCTGGAACCAAGATCCATTCCCCAATTTCCGGCCTGACAGTCGCTGACAATGTCATTGTGGACCCTATTGCTATCCCTAACACATTGGGCCACCATTTTGGGGAAGTTTCGTGCTCTTCCCACTATCACCCTGCCTTCCTCCATCGGAAACGAGTGGAGGAGGCTCGGTTGATACCCTTGTCTTCTCCGAATCGTGAGTGCTACAATGCCGCCTTTGCTATGAGGAAGCTAGCTCATGCTCTGATCCTCCGCCCCAGGGACAGACGCCATCCACATTTAGATGTTGCAGCTCCTTCCTCTTGCGGGCAAGTACTTTTTGTTTAACACGTTCAACTGCATCTGGGTAGATGACACATTTCCAGGACGCTGGCGTGAAGCCACCATCATACCCATACCTAAGCCTGGTAAGGACAAAAACCTTCCTTCTAGCCACCGCCCCATTTTCTTACCAGCTGCATTTGCAAGGTGATGGAACATATGATTCATGCCTGGCTGGTGTGGTGGCGCGAGTCTCGCCATTTATAACGCATGCACAGTGTGGATTTCGAGTGCAGCGTTCTGAAGTTGATCATCTCGTTACTTTGTTGTGAATGGTTTTCTGCAGAAATCCCAGACTGTGGTCGTGATTTTCGATTTGTAGAAGGCCTATGACACCTGCTGGAGAACTAGTATCCTCCGTACTCTTTACACGTGGTGCTTCCGTGGGCGCCTGCCCTGTTTATTTTAGGAATTTTTAAAAGACAGAGTTTTTAAGGTGCGTTTGGGTTCTGCCTTGTCGGACACCTTTCTTCAGAAAAGTGGTGCCTCAGGGTTTCGTCGTGAGCGCCGTCCTCTTTGCTATCGCCTGTCTCGCGCCGAGCATCTCCGGCTCTCTTTTTGTTGACAATTTTGCCATCTGTTGCAGTTCTCCACGTACCTGTCTCATCGCTGTCTTGCTCGTCTTTACTCCTGGAGCATCGACATTGGCTTTCGCTTTTCCACTGACAAAACCGTCTGTATGAATTTCTGGCGATGCAAATGGTTTCTCCCACCATCTCTACATCTTGTGCCTGTTTCCCTTCCGTTCGTTGAAATTATGAAATTTATGGGACTCATGCTCGATAGGAAATTCTCTTGGTTCCCCCGTGTGTCTTACCTGGCAGTCCGCTGTACGCGGTCCCTCAATCTCCTACGGGTCCTCAATGGTACTTCCTG
The DNA here is from genome assembly GCF_023864275.1 of Schistocerca cancellata. NCBI lineage: Eukaryota > Metazoa > Arthropoda > Insecta > Orthoptera > Acrididae > Schistocerca > Schistocerca cancellata. The sequence continues at coordinate 531,809,240 of NC_064631.1, forward strand.
GGGTGCCGATCGAATCACCCTCCTTCGTTTGTACCGGTCATTTGTCCGTTCGTAATCCGACTATAGGTGCTTTGTTTACGCGTCTGCATGCCCGTCCCTCTTCCGCCGTCTGAACACTATTCACCGTCATGGCATCCGTTTGCCCACGGATGCCTTTTACACCAGCCCACTTGGGAGCCTGTAATCTGAAGCTGCTGAACTACCATTGTCCTACCGCAGTGACTTCCTCCTCAGTAGGTATGCATGCCGTTTTTATTCCATGCGTGGCCACCCCTCCTTATTCTCCTTCTTTGATGATTCCTTTGATCGTAAGTATGGGGCTCGTCCCTCTTCTCTGTTACCTCCTGGAGTCTGTTTTCGCCACTTGCTACAGTGGCTTAACTTCACACTACTTGCAACTTTCCCAGTGGGTGTGAACCCTTCACCACCTTGGCTTCGTGAAGTGGCCTATGTTAACCTTGGCCTTCATTCGCTTCCTAAGGACACTACTCCAGACTCGGTCTATTGCGTTCAGTTTCACTTCGCATGGAACTTCGGGATAGTACCTTTGTATACGGCGATGGCTCTCCGACTGATCATGGGGTCGGGTGTGCCTTTATCATAGGCACCCGTGTCTTTCGATTTCAGGTTCCGGCACACTCCTCAGTATTTACAGCCGAGCTCTTCGCCTTGTATCGGGCCACGGAGTACATCCGGCGACACAGTCTTTCCAATTGTGTCCTCTGCTCAGACTCACTCAGTCTCCTTCAGAGTCTATGTGCGCTGTACACTGCCCATCCCTTAGTGCAGCGGGTCCAGGAAAACTGTCACTTGCTCACTCTTATTGGAGCCAGCGTCATGTTTCTGTGGGTTCCTGGTGACGTCGGTCTGCCAGGAAACGAGGCTGCTGACGCTGCTGCCAAGACTGCAGTCCTCGTATCTCAGCCGGCGAGTACCTATATTCCCTCCGATGATCTCTGCATTGCCATTTGTCAGGAGGTGGCGTCCCTTTGGCATCGCCAATGGTCCTCCTTTCATCGGAATAACCTTCGGCTCATTAAGCCTCTCCCAGCGCCTTTGACGACCTTCTTTCGGCCCTCCCGCCAGGAGGAGAATATTTTAACTCGGCTGCGTATTGGGTACTGCCTTTTTAGCCATCGTCATTTGCTAGGTGGCGCTACCCCACCACTTTGTACACATTGTTCCCAAATTTTAACTGTCCGCCACTTCCTGATGTCATTCCCTTTTTTTAATCATTTATGTTCCAGCTTGGCGTCTGATTTATCAGCCGTTTTAGCGAATGACGTGTGCGCTGTCGACCGCGTTTTACTTTTTATCCGCCGAAGCAACATGGCGAAGGCCATTTAATTTTTAGTTTTTGACCTCCATTTCTGTATGGTGTCTTTTTCGCCGTTTTTCCACGTACCTGTTTTTAGCTGTCTCCCATTCTGTCCTTTTGGACTGACACCGAGCGAGGTGGCGCAGTGGTTAGCACACTGGACTCGCATTCGGGAGGACGACGGTTCAATCCCGTCTCCGGCCATCCTGCTTTAGGTTTTCCGTGATTTCCCTAAATCGTTTCAGGCAAATGCCGAGATGGTTCCTTTGAAAGGGCACGGCCGATTTCCTTCCACATCCTTCCGTAACCCGAGCTTGCGCTCCGTCTCTAATGACCTCGTTGTCGACGGTACGTTAAACAGTAATCACCACCACCACTTTTGGACTGACGTATAGTCGTTTAGCTCCTCACTCTGTTCGTGTTCTACAGTTTTGACTTGAAGCGTCGCAGTCACGTGTATACTGCAGTGGCACAAATAATGACAAGGTGTAACATGTCGGCAACTGCAACTAATTTTGAAGAATGTAGTATGGGAAACCTGTAAGAATTAAGTGCGCTATAGAAATCTTCCAGCAGCACCGGAGATATTGAAGCAAAGATTCATCTGTGTTGCACAGGTTTTCAGTGAGAGTGGTATTTGGCTGAATTTCTAGTGTAGCATCCAAGGAACCACACGCTCCTATTACAACTGACTCTTATTCCGATGGGACCCCGTTTGAAAGTATTTGATGTGAACATTATAACAAAAATTTGACTACTGATCACTGTGTACCCAACCAGGATTTAAATCCGCACTAGCTGCGCGGGGTAGCCGAGCGGTCTCAGGCGCGTAGGACCCCAGTTGTTTTTTGCACCCTGAAGCAAAACAAAACACACAAAAAACCGAGACAGGTTGGTGTATTGTGTTGGCAACATCAAAACTGGACCATAATGAATGGAGGAATGTACTCCTCACAGATGAATCTCACTTCAGTTTGCAAAATTATTCTCGTCGTACAAAGAACTGGTAACCAATATAATGCCAGGAACCTCGTGGAAAGAGCCCGGTTTGGTGGTGATGGCGTCATTGATGTGGGGAGGTATCGTGCTGAATGACCGTATGGAGCTGTACGTCTTCGTTGGTGGTCGGAGGAATATCGTGAACGCTTAGAGGCACAGAGATGAGGTACTGCTACCTCACGTTCGTATGCTCAGAGTTGCAGGTCGTCCAGAGTTCCTCTTTATGGACGATAACGCTCCTCCGCATCGAGCTGCTCTGGTGGATGAATTTCATGAAGGTGAAGATACCCGTCGTATGGACTGGCCAGCGAAGTGCCCATATCTGAATCCTAAAGAACATGCCTGGGATGCATTGGGGAGGAGAAATGCTTCCTGGAAGCCTCCATCGAGGACACTTCCAGACCTCCACACCGCTCTTGCTGAGGAATGGAATCGACTGCCAGGAGTGGTAGCAGTACCTCATCTCTGTGTCTCTTAAGCGTTTACAATATACCTCCGACCACCAAAGAAGATGTGCAGCTCTCTACGGCCAGTCAGTATGGTGCCTCGCCACTCATGATGCCTTCACCACCTAACCGGGCTCTTTCCACAGAGCAAGCCTCGTCGCTGTGCAGCGTGTGTGACTGTTTGTGGTAAACATACCCCTGTTAACAGCTTCTTTTGTTGTGGTAGAGATTTCCAAGCTGTGTTACTTTCTTATACATATTTCTTAGCTTTTAGAACTTTTCTAACATCATTTTTCGGGCACTGTTGTACGTTAAATGTCTTCCTATTAAGCTGTAGCTTGTTCTGTAATTCTTCCGACATTCTCATAAGGCAACACGTTCTCTTTTCGTGATTGTGCTTAATTTCTGGACACTAGTATACATAGCTATTGTAAATGAAAAATCTCAAATTTTCCGACTCTCTCTAACTGCCTACCATCCCATTGTTCAGTTGAATCAATTCTTTTCATTTAATAATCTTCTTCTTTTTAAGCGTTTACTTGCGCTCTTATTTTCTTCGTGTTTCCCGTGCTTTGTAGTGACTTTCGACAACAGCGAAATTCATTATATTGTAGGTGTTCTTCGGTAGCCTCACAACCCACTCCCAGCAATATTGATGAAACGCCGTATTCCTCTAGTATACACTCTCGGCTTTGGAAGTCCTTTATTTCTGTCAGAAATAATATCATCTACAGCGACATCCAAAAGTTCCAGGAACAGTCAGATTTAATCGATATCATGAGCAAATCTGATCATGTCTTTTCTCAGTTATTTCCTTTCAGAACTCAATACATTTTAGAATCGATAAAAACTATCCCGTATTCTCAAGATTTTCATCGAACCACTGGAATATCGGCAGCACCATGTACACAGTCAACGCCGGATTTGCCCGCACTCTGCACTGTCGTTACATGTTCCACGAATTGCACGCTTCCCCGAAGGCAAGCGTGTAACAACAGAAGGAGGGCAAAGATCACTCCTAGTTTACGGAAACAGATCTCGGGAAAATTACACAAACACATTATACTACGAATTCCGAATCAAAATTGAAACTAGCTGCCTGAGATATTTAGTATATCCTTAGGTGTACAATTGGAAGAATAATTAGGAGAAAAACTTATGTGAGAATCGTAGTAGTGCTACTACAGATAGACCACGTTGATAGCAAGACTACCTAATACTTGCAAGGGATGTATACACCCAAGCGATCTCCGATTTTACTCATCTTTCCTAAGATATTAGGTACACCATAAGCTACTCTAGTACGATACGGTTCCCAACGGTATACAAAAAAATAAAGGTACAAATTGATAAGAGCCTGTTAGTATAATACGAGAGTGCCAGTTATCGAGCAGTGGCGTAAGCGGAACCGCATAAGACGATTGGTTATGTGTGTTCCGTTACTGTGTTAGCCTCGCCTTTTTTCGTTTCCATCAGACGTTAGTATCACTAAAACGAATCATCTTTCTTTGGAAATTAGTAATGGGAATAATAATAATGATGGTAATAATAATAATAATGTGGTACATTCATGGCGAGGTACAAGGATATAAAATCGTGTGAAATGTGAGAAAATCGGTGACGCACTGGGTGTCTGCTTGTCTTTTATGGTACTTCTGATCAGTTGTTAACTTTATGTAGGCAATATGGCTGGTGGGGAACTGATGTTAGCGCAATTCTGTGTTTGAAGGCTATAGTCTAACGCGAAAACTCTGCTTCAATATCTCCGGTGCTACTGGAAGATTCCTATAGCACACTTAATTCTTACAGGTTTCCCATACTACATTCTTCAAAATTAGTTGCAGTTGCCGACATGTTACACGTTGACAAGCCATTAGCTCTACATTATTTGTGCCACTGCAGTATATACGTGACTGCGACGCCTCAGACCGCTCGGCTACCCCGCGCGGCTAGTGCGGATTTAAATCCTGGTTGGGTACGCAGTGATCAGTAGTCAAATTTTCGTTATAATGTTCACACCAAGTACTTTCAAACGTGGTCCCATTGGAATAAGAGTCAGTGTAATAGGAACGTGTGGCTCCTTGGATGCTACACTAGAAATTCAGCGTCGGGGTTCAATCTCCAATACAAAGATTCATATGTGTTGCACAGGTTTTCAGTGAGAGTGGTTTTTGGCTGCGGAATGTTTAAGCGAGGGCTCCTAACCAAATGCTTGGTTTTTTTAACAACAATTTACAGTGCCAGAGTGCATACATAAGTAAACAAGGCAAACACTTGTACTCGATCTCGAAATCAGTTAAGATGAAACAATAAAAAGACAAATATTTGCCTCACAGTAATAAAATAATAAAACTTTCCAAGAGGTCCGTAAGAAATATGAGTACGGCCCACAGATAATAACTTCAAAAGTTGCACAGAAACTTATATTGCATAACAAAGGTAACTTGTCAGAAAACATGGCAACACACAACTACAACCAACAGTTTCATAACACACCAGACAGACCACAGGCTCGTTTGAAAGTGTTCTGTGGGATGTATTAAAAAAAAAATGGTGCGCCACATTAATCACAAAGGTTCGCACTGTCAACATCGAAGGCAAACTCCTTAGGAGTTACAAACCGTGCAGGACGTTCAGCTAGATATCCACTCTTAAAGAATGCACGTAGAATCATATTACTGTAACGGGGTGACGAGAACTGATAGAATGTGATGGTCAGCAAACGAGTGCGAAACAGTCTGTCGTGGAGCTTATTGTGAAAATGACTATCGTTTAAGGCACAGCTTCAAAGGCCGCGCGGGATTAGCCGAGCGGTCTTAGGCGCTGCAGTCACGGGCTGGTCCCGGCGGAGGTTCGAGTCCTCCCTCGAGCATGGGTGTGTGTGTTTGTCCTTAAGGTTAAGTAGTGTGTAAGCTTAGGGACTGATGACCTTAGCAGTTAAGTCCCATAAGATTTCACACACGTATGAACATATAACTGCGCATAGTGCGATAATGTGTTTTATAGGCACGGAAGAAACAAACATCCAGAGGCTGGATTTGTCCAGTGGTTCCAGGTGATATGAACTGCAATGTCACACACTTTTCAGGAGGAATAGTTTGCTCTTAAGGAGTATGACTTTTATATTCAGACCATAAATCAAACAAAAGCAAGTTATTTTGACTAACTATCTGTCAAAACCAGTGCTCATAGCACAGTAGTTGTTCTCTTACGCCCATTTTCGCATTCTTGTTCGCTGTGGCATAAATATTCCCTACTGACCAAGCAAGATCACGCACACGAGAAATAATGGTAGGCAGCAGAGCATCTGTAATTTGTCGCAGCAAAATAAATAACTTCCCAGCCAATTTACCATCTAGATTAACAGTCGACATAAGTGCATATGCATGCGTTAAGGCTTCGATGTTAACTGATCTTGATATAGCGCCCTTGATACCTCTGATTGCCAACGTTCCTTTCCTGTGCATTTCCTCTTCAAATCCCGATTGGTCGGAGTTGAAAACAAATTCCTTACTGAACGATGGAATACTTTTGTTCATCTCATCTACAAATTTTCGAGCCGACTCCGCAGTTTGCTGTGCATCGTGAAGTTGACACTTTGTAGGAAATTACCGTATGTTGTCTTCCACTTCTGCAGCGCTTTTTGAAGTTATGAAACCATCCACTGCTTCCCTTGAAATAACTGTAATCAGTTTCATGTTCATAACGTAGTAGATCACTATAGTGCACATCCTGTAAATTGTGTCGAGCATCCTCGCAACGCCCAAACAACAGCTTTTGTAACAAGTGTGCCTTGTCCTCCTTTAAATATCTGTATTTTTCTTCTTATATGGCTGCGGACTTATTCGAAATCTGTACATGACTGGTTTTTTTAATATGCTGCAGATAATCTTCAATGTGCATAATTATGTTTAGTAACTGCTCCTTGGACAATGATTATCCTTCACTGCATTTCACTGTAGAAGGGATTTTTGGCTCCCTGTCAGACAAGGACGATGAACTACGCACATCAAAACCAGTTTTGCATCACCTCGGTTCCGAGACTTCCGGAACCCGTACAGAAAATTGGAATAGAGATCAATATAAATATCATTTCTGCCCTTTTTATTGCTCATGAAACCCACACATTGCATGTTGTAGCACCAGTAAGCGAGACCTTCAGAGGTGGTGGTCCAGATTGCAGTACACGCCGGTACCTGTAATACCCAGTAGCATGTCCTCTTGCATTGATGCATGCCTGTATTCGTCGTGGCATACTATCCACAAGTTCATTAAGGCACAGTTGGTTAAGTTCGTCGCACTCCTCGCCGACGATTCGGCATAGAAGCCTCAGAGTGATTGGTGGGTCACGTCGTCCATAAACAGCCATTTTCAATCTATCCCAGGCATGTTCGATAGGGTTCATGTCTGGAGAACATGCTGGCCACTCTAGTCGAGCGATGTCGTTATCCTGAAGGAAGTCAATCACAAGACGTGCACTCTTGGGGCGCGAATTGGCGTCCATGAAGACGAATGCCTCACCAATATGCTGCCAATTTGGTTGCACTATCGGTCGGAGGATGGCATTAACGTATCCTACAGCCGTTACAGCGCCTTCCATGACCACCAACGACGTACGTCGTCCCCACCTAACGCCATCTCAAAACAGCACGGAACCTCCACCTTGCTGCACTCGCTGGACAGTGTGTCTAAGACGTTCAGCCTGACCGGATTGTCTCCGAACACGTCTCCGACGATTGTCTGGTAGAAGTTATATGCGACACTCATAGGTGAGGAGAACGTGATGCCAATCCTGAGCGGTCAATTCGGCATGTTGTTGAGCGCATCTGTACGGCGCTGCATGGTGTCGTGGTTGCAAAGCTCGACCTCGCCATGGACGTCGGGAGAGAAGTTGCAGCATATTGTGCACAGTTTTAGTCGTAACTCGACGTCTTGTGGCTGCACGAAAAGCATTGGCGTTGCTGTCAGGGTTCCTCCTGGCCATAATCCGTAGGTACCGGTCATCCATTGCAGTAGTAGCCCTTGGGCGGCCTGAGCGAGGCGTGTCATCGACAGTTCCTGTCTCTCTGTATTTCCTCCATGTCCGAACAACATCGCTTTGGTTCATTCTGGACACTTCCCTTGCTGAGAGCCCTTCCTGGTACAAAGTAACAATGCGGACGCGATCGAACCGCGGTACTGACCGTCTAGGCATAGTTGAACTACAGACAACACGAACCATGTACCTCCTTCCTGGTGGAATGGCTGGAACTTATCGGCTGTCGGACCCCCTCCGTCTAATAGGCGCTGCTCATGCATGGTTGTTTACATCTTCGGGCGGATTTAGTGACATCTCTGAACAGGCAAAGGGATTGTGTCTGTGATACAATATCCAAAGTCAACGTCTATGTTCAGGAGTTCTGGGAACTGGGTTGATGCAAAACTTTTTTTGATGTGTGTATATTTTTCAAACAGCACTGTTTTCTGTTAGAACCGACTGCGAGAAAAAAGTGCTAAGCGGTTGTGTGAAAATCTGTCGTTTAATTTTCTTTCTTGCATTCAGCTTCAACTATGACATCCTGGTATTTAAACCATAAGGCAAATTGTTTCTCCCGGATATACATTCTTTCTCCTTATATATAAAACTTTAAACAAAATTTGCATACACAACAGTGTGTTGTTCGTTTTATTCCTCGCAGTCGGTTTTAACAGAAAACAGGAAAGTCGTATTTATGGGTTAAAGGTTGATGATTAGAGTACTACTGTGGGAACTGAATCTTCTCAAACTTTGTAATCCTGCCAGTTCGCAGATTAAAAGCAGGCGAAACACTGTCGTTGGAGTTACTATCCTCACATATCCTGGAGCCGGAGGGGTCTCTCTCTTACTGTGCATACCAATGATCCTAACCGACTAACCCATTCAGTTTAAGTGACTTCAATTCCTCATAAAGGTTTCTTTTGCAACAGCAATAAACAACACACAGAAACAGAGAGAAGGAGGGGGAAGGAGGAGATGTATGGTGAGAGGCGGGAGGATGAGAATGACGGAGAGAGGGGGGAGAAGAAGACGGACGGAGAGAAGGAAGAGAGAAGGAGGGGGAAGGAGGAGATGTATGGCGAGAGGTGGGAGGATAAGAATGACGGAGAGAAGGGGGAGAAGAAGACAGACAGAAAGAAGGGAGAGAGAAGGAGGGGGAAGGAGGAGATGTATTTTGAGAGACGGGAGGATGAGAGTAACAGAGAGAGGGGGGAGAAGAAGACGGACAGAGAGAAGGGAGAGAGAAAGAGGGGGAAGGAGGAGATGTATGGTGAGAGGCGGGAGGATGAGAATGATGGATAGAGGGGGGGGAGAAGACGGACAGAGAGAAGGGGGAGAGAAGGAGGGGGAAGGAGGGGGAAGGAAGAGATGTATGGTGAGAGGCGGTATAGGCAATATTAACGCGAATAAACACACATTTCTGATTATTTTCGAAGGTTACAAATGTTGTGCATAACAGAACTCGTAGTAAATCGGAATTACTGCAATACATATTATAGTTAATATATCGTGTAATGTATAGTTTTCCTTTTCAACGTACAGTATATTTACAGAAAATTGATTAAATTTTCCTGTTTGTTAGCACTTAAGACCTCAAAACTGTTTCAGGAAACAGTGACTTTGATCCCAAGTTCTGCTGTTGGCTTAATAGATTTTGCATACTAGTTGCTTAGGTCTTAAAGGGAATTATTATTACTTTCAGAGCTTCTGTAAAGTTTGGAAGGTAGGAGACGAGATACTGGCAGAAGTAAAGCTGTGAGGAGGCGGCGTGAGTCGTGCTTGGGTAGCTCAGTTGGTAGAGCACTGGCCCGCGAAAGGCAAAGGTCCCGAGTTGGAGTCTCGGTCCGGCATACAGTTTTAATGTGCCACGAAGTTTCGTATCAGCGCACACTCCGCTGCAGGGTGAAAATCTAATTCTGGAATTATTACTTTCAGCTTAAAAGGTCCTGATATTAAGATAAAATTAGCAGCTTATTTGAAAATTATTTGTTTACTGTTCTGTAAAACATCCCATGAGCCACAATACAGTTTTCTAAGAATGTTTTCTCGAACACGGTATTAGTTAGTTGACATTCGTAAGCAGCTGGAGAACACCCCGACTGCTGCCAAAGGCTTGGAAGTTGATGCGGATGGGTGTGTTGGAAAGGCTCCCGAGAGCTGTGTGCCAGGAACTTCAAGTACTATCCCCTCCTCTAGATCCTGTCTCCTCTACAAAAACTACGGGCTCCGCCACCACTCATCCACTTGACAGCGAGTGGTGACTGAGTGGCATGGCTATGTGCATTTTACAGGGTTGGAGAGGCAGCAGAATGAACTCATGGTATTGCAACCAACCCCCTAACCTCGAGTTGGAGATGCTGACTTCCACTGAAACCGAAACTGAGCCAGTGAGACTCACTTCATCTGTTGGGCAACCTGCTGTGTGCTGTGTCAAGAGAAAGCAAACCGCAAGGGGTAGCGGTTTCACTAATCGTTGGCAGTTCAAACGTACGGCAACTATCGGTACCACTTAGTGAATGGTTCAAATGGCGCTGAGCACTATGGGACTCAATTGCTGTGGTCATAAGTCCCCTAGAACTTAGAACTACTTAAACCTAACTAACCTAAGGACAGCACACAACACCCAGCCATCACGAGGCAGAGAAAATCCCTGACCCCGCCGGGAATCGAACCCGGGAACCCGGGCCACTTAGTGAAACGTCACCAAATGGATGGGAAAGAACACCAGATGCACTAATTGTGTGTGCCTGAGAACCTCATTCAACATGGAGAAGAGGATATTTCGGTAGTCACTGAGGTAACAGTATTCACTCAACTGCAGCTTGTGTCGCACGTTGCAACTAACAATGCCTGTGGTCTCGGCTCCAAGCTCATACTTGGCTCATTCTAGCGACCGGCGAAAAGGTTCAGAAGATCAGCCTTGCAACGAAGTTAATAATTTGCAATATTGTCTCCAGAACTGATCGTTGTTCCCAGGTTCTGAGTTGAGTGGAAGGATTGAACTAGAGACTTCGAAGGTTCTGTGAGAAGCTAGGTTCTGACTTGCTGCACCTGCGTCATACGATCCCCCTGCATTGGTCAGATATGTACTACAACTCACAGTATGCTGCCAAAGTAACTGTTTCTGTGTGTGGTGCACACTAAGTTTTTTTTAGATTAGGCGACTCTCCATCCAGTCAGTCTTACGATAGCTTTAGGGAACCAAGTATCAGTATAAACGCCAGTATGGCGTTGACGAATACACGCTTCCAATGTGCGTTCACCGCGATGTCGCCAAACACGGATGCGACCATCATGATGCTGTAAACAGAACCTGGATTCATCCGAAAAAATGACGTTTTGCCATTCGTGCACCCAGGTTCGTCGTTGAGTACACCATCGCAGGCGCTCCTGTCTCTAATGCAGCGTCAAAGGTAACCGCAGCCATGGTCTCCGAGCTGATAGTCCATGCTGCTGCAAACGTCGTCGAACTGTTCGTGCAGATGATTGTTGCCTTGCAAACGTCCCCACCTGTTGACTCAGGGATCGAGACGTGGCTGCACGATCCGTTACAGCCATGCGGATAAGATGCCTGTAATCTCGACTGCTAGTGATACGAGGCCGTTGGGATCCAGCACAGCGTTCCGTATTACTCTCCTGAACCCACCGATTCCATATTCTACCAACAGTCATTGGATCTTGACCAACGCGAGCCGCAACGTCGCGATACGATAAACCGCAATCGCGATAGGCTACAATCCGACTTTTATCAAAGTCGGAAACGTGATGGTACGCATTTCTCCTCCTTCCACGAGGCATCACAACAACGTTTCACCAGGCAACGCCGGTCAACTTCTGTTTGTGTTTGAGAAATCGGTTGGAAACTTTCCACATGTCAGCACGTTGTAGGTGTCGCCACCGGCCCCAACCTTGTTGAATGCTCTGAAAAGCTAATCATTTGCATATCACAGCATCTTCTTCCTGTCGGTTAAATTTCGTGTCTGTAGCACGTAATCTTCGTGGTGTAGCAATTTTAATGGACAGTAGTGTAATTGTTTTTATTGTGGTACTATATGTATGGGAAATTGCTTTTGTCTGTTTTAAAGCTCTAAATCTTAACTGTTCTTATTCTTCTAGCGGTAAGAAACTAACGGGCCGACTGGTTGCGACCGGTGTGGAATGTAATGGCCTGCTCCAGGGTAAAATTTCTGACCAAGGCCTTGCCGTTCTCTGTCGTTATATAATATGGATTGTAGTTCAACCTACGTCATTAGAAGAGTGTTTGTACTAAGTTTAAATCCATTTTAACTGCAGTGTTTGTTCTAACTATTGGCGCCTATAAAATAGACTGCGGTATTACATTTTTTTTTAATTTGGCCCTTGAGGTCTGTTGATTCTAAATCATCTTAATATTGGCGCCTTTTGAATTAAAATTTTGATATTACATTGTTTATTTGGTGTTTGTTGTTCTTAAAAGTTTTTGATGCCAAACTATCCTTTAATTGGCGTCCGTAACGTATTTTGTAAATAGGGACTTCTGATCCAAATTACTGTGGCCCCTCTAAATAATTCTGGTGTTAAATCGTACGCTTAAATAAATTTTAATGTCAAGTTGATGCTTTATTCAGTGGCGCTTTACGTATTGGATTGGATGTCACTGCATCAGATATTTTATTGGTGCCTTTTTCGTATTTATAGCATTTCGTGTATGATAGACAGTCTAATAATTTACATTTGTTTAAGTGAATAATTAAATGTGCTGATTCTACCAGAGCATGCTCTAGGTAAACTGTTTGTGTTAAAGTTGCGGAATTTTGTTTAATAATGGTCTCACTCGCTTAGCACTCCCGCATCCCAGCATCCTATTCCTTTTTTGGCATCATATTCGAAGTTACATGGATAGAAGATGCTTCAAATATATTAGCGCAGAGACTTTTTTCTGACCTACAAAAGGCTTGCAGAATCAGCGACTGTAGTCTTGTCCATCCGCCTAAAAAAGAGAGAGCCGCTAAATAAAATGTAATTTACATTTCCGATCGCAGATTCGAATTGCGAGAAAAATTACGAAGTTGATTACAGAGGATGCTAAAATGTAATGCCTACGAACTTTTGATGTGAAAAATTTTAGAGCTTTTTAAATAAAACTGTTGTCAACATTCTACATTCTACATCTTTATTCTTCATGTGCACATATTTATTTCTGAGCCTAAGTCACCCCGGCGACGAACGCTTTTGTTGATACCGTTACTGTAGAATGTTTGACTTTGTTATGCTGAAGGAGGGTTCTCCATGTGTGGACAAACTCTTCGACTTTGAAATTCGATTACAGCACCCTGTTTCTCAAGCACTGGCATGGTTAGGTTACATTCCGTCATGTTACGCCCTAAAATTCGGAGCCCTCTAGCGGCAAAGGGCTGCCCATATGAAGACATGAAGAATAAATATGTAGAATTTTAATAAATGTTGTTTTATAGGTATGAGTGGTGTCTGTTCTGCCGAACACGTCCGCCAGACTAGACAGCACTCGCGATGATGCAGTTGGGGCACGCCTGTGAGACTGGAAGTCATTATTTCCTTCCTGTCTCTTTTGCATCCTGTCCCCTTCCATTCCTTTCACCCTAGTTGTTCATGAGCGTTTGTTTTATTTTAAAAAAACTTAAAGTTTTATCATAAAAAATTCGGGGGCAATAGTTTTCTGCACACCCTCATATATGGTTCAAATGGCTCTAAGCACTATGGGACTTAACATCTGAGGTCATCAGTCCCCTATACTTAGAGCTAGTTAAACCTAACTAACCGAAGGACATCACACACATCCATGCCCGAGGCAGGATTCGAACCTGCGACCGTAGCAGTAGCGCGGTTCCAGACTGAAGCGCCTTGAACCGCTCGGACCCTCATATATCGGTCACAGGTTGTTCATATTAATTCAAGAAACGATAAAATTAACTGACGAATAATTGATATTCAATCATTTTCCCAAACAATCTTAGGCTTCCAATGACTTACCTAAACAATCGTCTCGTGGTTGCGGAGAAATTTTCCAGACTAGAGATTAATTATTCCTAATAATTTTCAAGATGTTGAAATTCTACAGAGGCTTCAGAACCGTTATTGTGAATTTCAAGCCTTGGCTACTTCAAGGTGGAAGGATAACAGACATGGGATCCTTCACACTAATGGGGCCATGGGGCCACATGCCCCCCCCCTCGCCACCACCACCACCACCACCACCACCACCAAATCCAGAACTGGGTGGCCAGGCTAAGGCTGGTCATTACAAATTGTAACCACCACATTTGTTAGGTTGGCTGTGGGGTTCACTTTCTGCCAGCGGACGATTGGTGTGGTCCGCGTCTGAAATGAAAAAACTGTCAAGAGATTCTTTTGCCACCCAAGCCGGTTGCAGTTCTCAATGGGAGCCACTTCGTGATAGCACAGCGTTTGTGTCGCCGACATTTTCATGTCGGGTTTCCCGCACTTGGTAGCAGCCATGGGCCGAGAGTGCGGGATAGTTCTACATTCACTCAGTAGAACGTTCATGGTAAGTCCAGCCGTGATTTCCTAGTGATGCTTCCGCTAGCATCTCGATTGACACGCATGACAAAGCTATACGTGTTTCAATAAATTAGTTCGCGCTGACCTAGCCTGGACTTCATTCAGACGCAGATCTCTTTGTTATTAAAGATTTTCAGCCTTTTTCGTGTTCCTGAGTGACCGCAAAGCGATACGACTCGCAGAGAAACAATAAGTACATAAATACAAATAGCTGCTATTATAAAAACATTCAGCGTTTTATTGTTTTGTTTGCAATAATCCTATTTCGGCTACAGTCTCATTTTCTAGCTGCCTGCGATTAAAACATAATTTCGTTAACAAATGTTTCTATCCTTATGTACAACTACTGACAATATTGGGTTATTATAGAACAGGACTTATGTCTAGCTGATTTTGGGGTCCAAAAAACATTGTCTGGTGCTGTCACTGCCTACTGATTTGATTGTTATGTCTTATACGTGGCATAGTTATGTGATTGTGGCATACTGTCATGTATCGAGAGTTAATGTTGTTACAGACGAGATTTTCTTGTTGGCCTTTTTATTGTGTTGCTGTTGATTAATTTTGCTTAAAATGTTTTGGCAGTGTGTGTTTATCCGTTATCTATTTTTAAGGATGTCAATATAATTTTTAATATAGTGTATGTGTTTAAGATCAGTTTGTTCCTTTAACATGCTCTGCGG
Source organism: Schistocerca cancellata (assembly GCF_023864275.1). Classification (NCBI taxonomy): domain Eukaryota; kingdom Metazoa; phylum Arthropoda; class Insecta; order Orthoptera; family Acrididae; genus Schistocerca; species Schistocerca cancellata. Next base: position 531,824,240 of record NC_064631.1, read on the forward strand.
ATGTTTAAACACGTGCATATAAATTTCTATTTCTTCCAAGATATTCATGGCCAATCCCTTCGAAATTGTGTACAATATTCGCATTGCTCGTTCTGTCTGGTCTAGTTTGTGGTTTTCTATTTTCGTGTGACTGAAGAAAGGGGATGTATTTGTATCGCTGATTTTAGTGTGTTTCCCCGAGTGTATCTATGTTTTTAGATACGTTGGTTCGGTAGGCTGATTTTACTCCTGTATTTTTCAGTAACGCATTTAATTTGTCGGATATATTTCCTATGAATGTTCTACGAATGTATAAGATTTTCTGTTTCACTGGTGATCTTTTTAGTAGCTCTATGTCCTTATGAATGTTACTGTGTTCTGGTTTGGTGTGCTTTTTATAGCTGAGTGATTATATTTGGGTTACGTTTCCCTTTTTTTCACTAGTGGGTTTGTTAAGCTGAAATTTTTTTCTAAGGTATTTAAAAAGATGTTGCTATAGTGCCTGCAATACTACAATCTGAGGCCCCCCGTCCTGTTATGTATTAAAATAAATTAATTCGAATTCAGTAACGAAATAGATTAGGAAATGACGCAATGAAAGAAGTAGATGAGATTTTTTATATGGTCATCAAAAGAAATGACGACTATCAAAGAATAGAGTATATAAAAATCTGACTGCCAATAGCAGGAAAATGTCTTCGCCAAAAAGAAATTTTTTAACATCAAAACTGAAGCGTTCGGAAGTCCTTCCTGAAGGCATTTGTCTGGAGTGTAGCCTCGTGCGGAAGTGAAACTTGGATTAAAAGCAGATGACATAAGAAGAGGATAGAAATTTTCAAAATGTGGTGCTACAGACAATATTAAAGATTATATGGGTAGAACGCATAACTACTGAAGTAGTGAAGCGAACTGAGGAAAAAAGACATTTATATTACAACCTGCCGGCCGAGCGGTTCTAGGCGCTACAGTCTGGAACCGCGCGACCGTTCCGTCGCAGGTTCGAATTCTGCCTCGGGCATGGATGTGTGTGATGTCCTTAGGTTTGTTAGGTTTAAGTGGTTCTAAGTTCTATGGGACTGATGACGTTAGAAGTTAAGTCCCATAGTGGTCAGAGCCATTTGAACCATTTTTTGTTACAACCTGACTAAAAGAAGGGACACTTGCAGAGACAGCAACTGTCACTCTGGTAATGGAAGAAAGTGAGGAGAGCCGCGGTAAAAATTGTGCAGGGAGGCTAGTTTCGAGTAGGGTAAGCACGTTTAAACGGATGTAGGACGCAGTAGTTATACACTGTTGATGATGCTTGCACACGATAGCTAGCGTTGTGAGCTCCATCCAGTCAGTTTCCTAAATGAAGGCCACATCAACAACAACATTCATTAGTTTTCTGTACCCTCATGTACTCTAGCTATAGTGCTCTCTACTAGTCTCAGTTATTTGTATAAATACTTGACGCATCCAGACCATCCCCAGCACTTACTATGAACCTAGATATACGGATTTTGACGCTGATACCTCCTTCTGAATTCAATAAGAATACAATAATTCCCATCCCAAAGAAAGCAATTGCTGTCAGCTGTGAGAATTACCGAGCTATTAATCTAATAAGTCACAGTAGCAAAATACTAAGACGAATTCGATACAGAGGAATGCAAAAAATTGATAGAAGCTGACCTCCGGGAAGATGAGTTTGGTTTCCGTAGAAATGTAGAAACACTCGAGGCAGTACTGACCCTACGACTTACCTTAGAAGAGAGGTTAAGGAAAGGCAGTAGTACGTTTATAGCATTTGTAGACTTAGAGAAAGCTTTTTACAATGTTAAGTGAAATACTCTTTCAAATTCTGAAGGTGGCAGGGGTCAAGCACAGGGAGCGAAAGGCTATTTGCAATTTGTACAGAAACCAGATGGCAGTTATAAGAGTCGAGGGGCACGAACGGGAAGCAATAGCTGAGAAGGGAGTGAAACGGGTTTGTAGCCTGTCCCCGATGCTATTCAATCTGTATACTGAGCAAGCAGTAAAAGAAATAAGAGAAAAATTTGGACTGGGAATTAAAATCGATGGAGAAGAAATAAAAACCTTGAGATTTGCCGATGACATTGTAATTCTGTCAGAGATATCAAAGGACTTGGAAGAACAGTTGAACGGAATGGACAGAGTCTTGAAAGGAAGATCTAGATTTAAAATCAACAAAAACAAAGAAATGAAAATGCAGAGGGGATTAGACTAGGAAATGAGACACTTAAAGTAATAGATGAGTTTCGCTGTTTGGGCAGCAAAATAAGTGATGATGGTCGAAACAGAGAGGATACAAAATGTCGACTGGCAATGGAAAGGAAAGCGTTTCTGAAGAAGAGAAATTTGTTAACATCGACTATAGAGTTAAGTGTGAGGTAGTCTTTTCTGAAAGTATTTGTATGGAGTGTAGAAGCGTATGGAAGCGAAACATGGACGATAAACAGTTAAGACAAGAAGAGAATAGAAGCTTCTGAAATGTGGTGCTATAGAAGAATGCTGAAGATTAGATGGGTAGATCACGTAACTAATGAGGAAGTACTGACTAGAATTGGGGAAAAGAGAAATTTGTGGCACAATTTGACTAGAAGAAGGGATCGCTTGGTAGGACATGTTCTGAGGCATCAAGAGATCACAAATTTAGTAATGGAAAGATGCGTGGAGGGTAAAAATCGTAGAGAGGTACCAAGAGATGAATACACTAAGCAGATTCAGAAGGGTGTAGGTAGCAGTAGTTACTCGGAGATGAAGGAGGCTTGCACAGGACGGAGTAGCATAGAGAGCTGCATCAAACATCAAACCAGTCTTTGGACTGAAGAGCACAACAACAACCTTCATCAGAATATTTTTGTGGTTTGTATTGCTGTTAATGATGCAAATATTTATAGCATGTGATCAAAAGTATCCGGTCACCACCAAAAACACACGTTTTTCATATTAGGTGCACTGAGCTTCCACCTACTGCCACGTACTGCATATCAGCGACCTCAGTAGTCATTAGACATCGTGAGAGAGCAGAATGGGGCGCTTCGCGGAACTCACGGACTTCGAACGTGGTCAGGTGACTGGGTGTAAATTGTGTCATATGTCTGTATATGAGATTTCTACACTCCTAGACATCCCTAGGTCCACTGTTTCCTATGTGATTCTGAAGTGGAAACGTGAAGAGACACGTACAGCACAAAAGCGTACAGGCCAATGTCGTCTGTTGATTGACAGAGATCGCCGACGGTTGAAGATGGTCTTATTGTGTAATAGGCAGGCATCTATTCAGACCATCACACAGAAATTCCAAACTGCAGCAGGGTCCACTGTAAGTACTGTGACAGTTGGGCGGAAGGTGAGAACACTTGGATTTCATGGTCGAGCGGCTGCTCATAAGCCACACATGACGCCGGTAAATGCCTAACGACGCCTCGCTTTGCGTAAGGAGCGTAAATATTGGACGATTCAACTGTGGAAAAACGTTGTGTGGAATGACGAATCACGGTACACAATGTGGCGATCCGATGGCAGGGTGTGGGCATGGCGAATATCCGGTGAACGTCATCTGCCAGCGTTTGTAGTGCCAACAGTAAAATTCGGAGGCGGTGTTATTGCCATGTGGTGGTGTTTTTCATGGAGGGGGCTTGCACTCCTTGCGTGGCATGAGCACAGCACAGGTCTACATTGAAGTTTTAAGCACGTTCTTGCTTCTGACTGTTGAAGATCAGTTCGGGGATGGCGATTGCGTCTTTCAATAGAATCAAGAGCCTGTTGATAATGCACGGCCCTTTGCGGAGTGGTTACATGACAATAACATCCCTGTAATGGACTGGCCTGCAGAGAGTCCTGACCTGAATACTATAGAACACCTTTGGGATGTTTTAGAACGCCGACTTCTGGCGAGGCCTCACCGACCGACATCGACACCTCTCCCAAGCGCAGCACTCAGTGAATAATGGGCTGCCATTCCCCAAGAAACATTCTAGCACCTAATTGAACGTATGTCTGTGAGAGTGGAAGCTGTCATCAAGGCTAATGGTGAGCCAACACTATATTGAATTCCTGCATTACCGATGGAGGGCACCATGAACTTGTAAGTCTTTTTCAGCCAGGTGTCCGGTTACTTTTGATCACATAGTGTATTTATTTTTCTTATGTGTCACTACACCCGTTATATATTTTGCTTCAGCTAACTGAACTTAGTTGGTTACACTACTCCTATACTATTTTAACAGATCTGAAGATGGCAATTGTAATTATGAGTCGTCCAATTTGTGATCAAGACTGATCTTTGCAAATAAAATTACTAATAAAATTATCTGTGCATTTAATTGCTTCCCTGTATTGCTGTAATTCATGTGCAGTGCGGAGTTAACTTTCGATGTATTAATATTGCAACGCAGCTGTGCAAGATGATACACTGCGTTTACTGACGAATTACCTATGACAGTATCATAGATGGTCAGCTCTTCGAGCAAAGTGCACAGGGGACGACCTTGGGAATAACTGGAGTGTACCGAGATTCTCTAAGTCCGGCTGGTTTTCGTCTAGTCATCCAGAAAGCTTTGTTGTCGCGGAGGAATGTGAAGCAGGTACCGCCTACAAAAACATTAGCGGGGTCTGGCGGCCAATGCCGTCGCGGTAAAAAGCGATGGAGTGCGGACTGACTGTTGTCTTGCGTGTGGTCGGCACCTTGCCTTCTGAGTAGCTGTAGCTACAAGTATTCAGCTACAAATATTCTACAACACTGGCAGCTCGCTAGTTCTTAAAGCCAAAGAGTTCACAACCATATCATTATATTTTTTCCAGGTAAAAAAATCATGTACCAGTGCCGAGGCTAAGACGTACCAGATGACCAATGTGTGACATTTTTAATTTAAAAAAGACAACGTGTTTCTGGAAGATATGTTCCACTGTCATGTTCTTCAAATTACCACGCCATTAGGCTCAGTCAAAAGTAAGTTCAGGGGCTTAATACTTTTAAGAACATGATAATAAAATCTCGTCCTCCCGAGACGATTTGCGTTTTTAAATTAAATAGATCACATATTTTGCCAACTGGTGCATCATAATCACCGCATTGATATCGTGGTACAGTTCTACTGTGGCTTTACAATAGATAGTCATACACTCGTTTCTGTGCCCGTCGCTTACTGGTCCTAACTGCAGTACTTTCCTCTATAAGATCACAGTTTATAATTTTCGGAGACAATTTGTCGCTACACATCCTTACTGTAAGTTGTAAGAAATCTCATTTCCAATGTTTGTATGTGGCGCTCTCGCCATTTGTTTTTAAATCGCTAAATTGCATTCATGTAACAGTGTCGAACCAGTAATGAATTTGGTATTTCAGTATAGTTCGTTTTTTTTCCACAGTGCAGAATATGAAGTAGTTCATTACATTGGCTCATTTTTGAATTACGATTTTCCAACGAAAACCTTTTTTTTAGACATGCTTAACTAATATTATTATCAAAAAAATGGTTCAAATGGCTCTGAGCACTATGGGACTCAACTGCTGTGGTCATAAGTCCCCTAGAACTTAGAACTACTTAAACCTAACTAACCTAAGGCCAGCACACAACACCCAGCCATCACGAGGCAGAGAAAATCCCTGACCCCGCCGGGAATCGAACCCGGGAACCCGGGCGTGGGAAGCGAGAACGCTTCCGCACGACCACGAGATGCGGGCTAATATTATTATCAATACTTCCAGAAAGTTATATTCCATTTTACGGATAACTTCGATTTTTAGTCGGTGGTATATCATCATCTGCATGTAAAACAGATTACGTCAAGGCATGCCTTCTTTTCATGGTCTTTTTCATAATTCGTTTCCCTACTCAACCCAAGGTATAAAAACTAAACTCCACCCGAACAGGCGATGAAGGCCCAACGGTACCGACCGGCCGCCGTGTCCTCCTCAGACCACAGGCGTCACTGGCTGCGGATGCGGACGTGGTCAGCACATTGCTCTCCCGGCCGTATGTCTGTTTACGCGACCGGAGACGCTACTTCTCAATCAAGTAGGTCCTCCGTTTGTCTCTCAAGGATTGAGTGCACCTTGCTCGCCAACAGCGCTCGTCAGACCGGATGGTCACCCATCCTGGTGCTAGCCCAGCCCGATAGCTCTTAACTTCGGTGATCTGACGGGAGCCGGTGTTACCACTGCGCAAAGGCCGTTACCATACCCAAGGTATTAGGTTGTACCTAAGTTCGCAGCGCTTTTTTTAGCTATTCTATTTGCTATGGGTTTATTTGTCGAAAGTCATTTTATATTTGTTGGTCACTGTTCCTATTTTAGTTTACACATTGCCGTATTCTCATTTGTAGGTAGTGAGTGAAGCAGTGGACACTGGAAAATGGAGTGCCAAGTGGAGACATCGGAACATTTTTGAGATATTCTTCTGTTTGAGTTCAATAGGGGCGTGACAGCAGCGGAGGTAGCCAGAAACCTCGTATGAATTGTTTCCCCGAGCCGAGGTGTAGCCATCACTGATGACATTTATTGTCAACAAATGAGATGTCTTGCGAACGCAATCCAAGGAAAATGATGAGGAAAACCGCGTGAAGTGATTCTACTCCGCGATAACTCCCGCATTTTGATAGAGTGACAAAAAAAAAAAAACATTATACTGGAGTTGAGTCGGGAAGTCATCCGCAGCCACCTTATTCACCTGTTCCTGCGACCTCAGATTTTCAATTTTTCCGCTCTCTATCGAACAACCTTGAAGGAACTTCATTTCCGGATGAAAATGCGGTCACAACATACTCGGCGAGTTCTTCGCCTTAAAGCTACGTGATTTCTACCGTCACGGAATCAGAGTTATCCCAGTTCTGGCAGACTGTTGTAAATAGTGAAGGAGAATATATTACTGATAACTAAAGGCTGTTACGTGTTTATGGGAAAATGCTACGAATTATGTACCACACACAGTGAAATACCACAAAACTGAGTGATTCTGTGGTTCGTTTGAGAGATAGTGTGAAGCTGCCTTTTGTATCTGAAGAGATCGTAGTAGCGTCACACATAAAAACGTTCATTAGGCCGATATAGATGGCACAGTAGCCAGCCGGCCAGAGTGGCCGAGCGGTTCTAGGCGCCACAGTCTGGAACCGCGCGACCGCTACGGTCGCAGGTTCGAATCCTGCCTCGGGTATGGATGTGTGAGATATCCTTAGGTTAGTTAGGTTTAAGTAGTCCTAACTTCTAGAGGACTGATGACCTCAGCAGTTAAGTCCCGTAGTGCTCAGAGCCATTTGAACCACAGTAGCCAGAAAGAAAGCACTTGCCACTTTGGCAAGAACTACTTTAGGGAAACAGTGAAAATTGTCAGTCATAATACTTGAGCGAGGAATAATCGGAAATTAGAGGACAGTTACTTAAAAAGTGCACCCATGTCGCTCTCAGACCCAGAATTAGCCGGTCACAGCGCTTACCATGGATTATATTTCCAGAACCATACAGCGACTGCCAGTGAGAGGGGGAGTTAACAGCATACAAATCCAGATGACGAGATTATGCGCTGCTACCAGTATCCACATACACAAGAGGAATACGGTATGTGCCTACAGCATACACGCCCTCCTTCTCATATAATCGTCGTGGTAACCGCATGAAACAATATTTGTTGTTCTATCACCGAGAGAGCCTGTTAAAATGCTGTTTGACCGAGTCTAAGGAGTTACCTTATACTTACAATTCAAACGTGATATGTGGCTCCTAGATTACTGATATCTAACATTGTTCAGTTTATCTCGACGCGAGCTCTGTAATACTCAAGGGGTAATACCACTGTAACTGTCTTTTTTTTTTTTTAAAAAAAAAAAGCGTCTTCTTGACAATTTTTTTGGGTGAAAGGAAAGGCAATGGAGTAATATTACTTGGAGTAAGTATTGAGCATATATTTAAGTATATTAAAAACCTTTGTCGGAAAATATTAGGTCTACAACTTTGCTTCCGCCGTTTTGCAATAGACGGCAGTAACGGCAAGTGCCGTTCATGTGGTTGGTCAAAGGTGTAATACAATAAGCTTAGGCATCTGTAAACATAATACAATAAAAATATTAGTCGATATGTGATTGCGTCATAAGTATATTCTAAATTATGTACGTCAACTTACGTACCCATTTCTCGCTATTTGCGGGAAGTTTTAATTTTCTGCTTTAACATGAAGAATTCTGTGGCTGTGGCTCTTAAAATGCTGGGTAAGACCAATGGTGAGGGAACTATTAGTGGAAGAACGGGCAGAGAATGTTTTCAACGCCTTAAGAACGGTGATTTTGATGTCTAAAACCGGCATGGCAGTGGAAGACAGAACGTTTTCGTAGCTACAGAAACAGACGAAAACAGTCACAGGACATCATTGTCGAAAGCAATTGATGCGTTCGAGCCCAGCAATGAAACACAAACGGCCACAATATAGCGATAGACACGTAAAGGTAATTTTGCCGCAGGTCAGTGCTCGACGCCATGTCGCAAAAGCCGTCAAAATATACCCGGAAACGTTGAAATGAGAAGTCCTATACGTCCCGACGTATTCTCCATACGTTGTTCCCCCTGACTACCATCTTTTTCGATCAGTGGCATACAGTCTGGCTGTCCAGCACTTCCGATCATATGAACAAGTGCAAAATTGAATCGATACATGGATTGCCACAAAAGAATCCCAGTTCTTCCGCCACGAGATTCGTATGCTATCAGAAAAATGGGAGAATGTAGTGCCCAGCGATGGGCAATACTATGAATCATAATTTTTTTTTGTAGGTTTTTCACAATACAGGCCTGAACTTCGAGAAGAAACGGCGGAAGCAAAGTTGTAGACCTAGTATTATAAAATGGCGACACAGCAGCAATTGTCCCAAGGCATATTGAATTTCAGACGATCTGCGTACGCACTAAAACTGGTGCCAATTTGAATCGAAAAACGAAAAAAAATCTATGTAATATACTTGAATCTAGCTAGTGAACCACGTAGGATATTTCAGAAATATTGATTTTTGTGTAACTGGCGAGTGTTTGAATGAAGTCGTTCAATTTTCACGAAAAGAAGGATAGTCATTTGTTCATAAATATTGTTTGAATTAAGTAATCGAAGATCACCTACGTGATTCATTCTGAAATGTTATTCGAAAGTTGTGATTAAATTTTCATTAAAAAGACTGAAAATTGAAAATTGTTGGCGTTACGCAGCATGTCGTTTTGAAGAATCATTTGCGAAAAAACGCTTTTGAAGTTTTAAAAGGTGTTTTAGAGATGGACAAATGAAGTTTCTACTTTTAAAAAACTCTTACAATTAATCTCCTATCCCAGAACTGGTCTGTCGTACTGTTGCCGCAGCGACCGAAATCATATCCCCTAATTTATCATAGAACCATCGAAATATTGGTCATGGTAATTCTATGAGTGCACAAAACTTTACAATTCGGATTATCTCAACTCCAAGAAGGCTTCATTGCTAGGACTATTCGACGGTTGATTTCATATGCGTTCCGTATAAACTTACTACTTGGTATAACAACTTCTGCACAGTTTCGACAAGCAGCAATTATTATGGAGGCTAAAGCTCCAGGACTTTGTTCTTGAAACATGACGCGTGCATTGCATTTTTTACATTTCGTGTTTTGAGAAATAACAGGAAAAACGGCAAGAAAATGTGTAATCCTTTAGCTCAATCCGTAATTCACATCAAAATCCTGGTCACTGTCTTTCAAATTCTTAGCAGAGGTACCGATTCCTTCCGACCTTCTCTCAGCTTCATATTTATTCTTTGGGCGCTTTCATGAGAAACTGCTTCGACGCCGTGTTGGATACAATGTTTTTCTGCCGTTTCTACCCGAGTATACTTTCTTACCACACATTCTTACTTGAAAGACCAGACTGTATACTGTAAGATAACAAATAATCTATCAAAAGTCAATATTGCACATAAAAATCAAGATTGGGAGCGAAAGAATGGTCTTTTTCGAACACATACTGACGCTTGCTGACCAAGCTAACATTTTTATTGTTTTTAAATGCTTCTAACTATACCCAGACAATGGAGGGGATATCGAGATGGCGCAGGTAGACCTTTTCGGATCATCCGAGGCGCTAGAGGGGAAGCTAGTGGAAGGTTCAAAGCGTCTTTTAAGCCAACACAAAAATAATTTTTTGAAAATTCTACAGTGATGGTACCCTTAAGCAATGACAGACCACCTTTACATGCTTGCGCCTAGTCTCACTGGGAAATAAATCAATTTTTGATACTGAGCTGTGTGGATTCAGTTCCAGCAGCGTGCTGGAGCAGCCGACCTCGTCCGCAGTGAATCACTGCTGTTACTTGAGGCACTTATCCCGACGAAGACCGGAGTCCTTGAGCTGGACGCTGTACCCCGGAAGCTTACCACCAGAGGCGACGCTGGCTTTCCAGCTCGGCTTGGAAAGGCCTGGAGGGGAAGCGAGCTCGGCCGCTCGCGGTTACCGGGTTACGCGACTCTCCGTTCTTGCCTTCACTGCCGACACAATCGAATTGTTCTGGAGGCCTGTCACTGGCGAACGTAACGTCGTTTTTATCAATCTCTGCTAACAGTATTCTCATAGGCATCTATTTGCAAATGTCTGAATTCCGCGTCTCTTCTGTTGGCTTAACATCAGCGTACCGCTTATTCCTAGCAGAGTTATACCTCAAACTTGCACCAAGTTATCTGTAAAGTCACGAGACGGAATACTAGTCACCCTCTTAAAAGCGCCCACTGGCCGTTCTGGAGCGCTGCAGCTGGGGTGGAACTGGTAGCAGGCAGTCCTGAGATGGAATCAGCGCAGCGAGATGGACCGACGTGGAGACGTGACAGAAGGGTAGAATGACGCTTGGACGTGACCGTGACCACGCCGCAAATGAAGTATAAAATAATTGGTAGCATCGGTCGTAAATACTGAAATCCTTAATTTTAAAGATCTATTTCGGTCACTGTGTGACCACTCCAGTGTACAGTGACCGAAATCGACCTGTAAAATAAAGGGTTTCAGTATTTACGATCTATGCTGCCATTTATCCAAAATATATTGACAATAATACGGTCGTGGCACACAAGTTCCCAGTGGAATTAGACATCAAGTAAATGAAGTTGCCTGATTTGTTGATGTATCAAAGCGGTCTGTCCAACGTGTCTACAAGAACGTTCTTATACAGGGTGTTTGAAAAAGAACTCCCTAGTTTTAAGTATAAATTTAATGGGAAAATTAATGAAAAATTACATCAGTGAGTACATATCATGAAAGCGAATACCTTCAAGTTTTGTTTAATGTTAGCAGACGTCAATGTGGGATCCATTTGTTGCCCTGCACATGTCGAGACGATGTTCCACTTCTCGCCACGTATTCACCAACATTTCAGGTGTAACTGTCCCAACCACCGCGACGATTCCTTCCCGTAAATGATTGATGCCGCTGGTCATTTCACTGTACACAACATTTTTTATGTAGTCCCAAGAGAAAAAGTCAAGTGGGTTTAAGTCTGAGCTTCGTGGTAGCCAAAGTATTGGGCCAGTCCTGCTTATCCACCTTCCTGGAAAGCGAGTGTCAAGATCCGCAAGCACATGCTACTGTAAAGAGGTGGGGCGCCATCTTGTTGGACAAACACAAGTCCCTTTGCCGTCTCAGTAGCGTCCATTTAGGGAAAGACGTTTCTGTTGCGAAGTACATATTGTCGCTAAGTTGTTCTGCATTGCACTGCATGGATCCCTCAACTGACTTGAGGGAACATAGGAAAAAAAACAGCACTAGTGCAATTTCAAGATCAAGCACACCTGCCAACTTCAGGGGAGCGAAACTTGGAGAGTTGATGAATGAAACATCACAAACTAGGATAGTGTATGTCACTTTGTACAGATTCTAGGAGATATTAAAACTAGGAAGTTCTTTTTCAAACACATTGTATTATATTGTGAGACCAAACATGCTGCTGTGTTTGGTTACCAACACAACAACGCCTCTGGAATCACAACACAATGCAGAGTGTTTGTCTTAGTTAGAGACAACTAAATACCACGAAAACGGCGCAACATACTAACAAAATGTTCTAGGTGTAAAGTTAATGTTAGTTAAGGAGACACCTGTCTGTGCCACAACTGGCCACCTCCTATGTGTTTTCAAATGGGAACCCCCAACCCCCCCCCTTCCCCCATTTTTCATCAGGCTACCTTCGGAAAGTGGGTGCACTCAGCGACTGTTATGTGACTTACAAATTATAGAGTGCAGCAATCAGTCGTCCTTTTTAGATTTTATTACGCAAACCCAGATTTCGGCTAGTTGCTAGCCATTCTCAATGCACTATTTTCTATTGTCAATCCATGTAAGTCCCTGTTATTCGGGCGTCAATCACAGTTCTTATTGTAACTGAAGCACGAACAACAGGGATTTACATGGATTTAAAATTGAAAATAGTGCACTGAGAATGGCTAGCTACTAGCCGAAATCTGGATTTGCGTAATAAAATCTAAAAAGGACGACTGATTGCTGCTCTCTATAATGTATAACCGCTCGTTTTTATTGCACATTCGAACTCCACTCCAAAAATACGTACGGCTTACTAAAACATTGTTTCCCATTAGTGGTAGATGACAATGTAATCGACAAATATCAAGTCTACCTGTTCTTAAAATAAAGAACCGACGCACCTGATTCACATTTCATTTGCGATGTAAACGCAAATCTTTATGTTCTAACGGTAGATATTCATATTCGAACGTTACTTGAGTGTTGCAAATCTGAACAGTACAAATAATACGGCTAGATGTTGGCGTTTCTGACAAATAAGCTACTTCTATGGTAACGTAGTTTTCTGTTCCTCAGTGTGTTTATTGTTGTGAGTCCTCAGACCATCGGAATGCTTAATTTCGGTGGCCGCCCTCGAATTCGCCCATCAGGGCGATTAATTTCGGTGTGTATTGCCATCCAACCGCCATAACTCTCAAGCTGGACGCTGCCGGCGGAATACAAACCGCAACCACTCCAATAAAGTAAAATGTCCATGAAATTATAACGACATGCGCACCTGCCATGAATCCTCGTCGAAATGAAGCACCCGAATGATGAGAGGCAGGAAGACTCAACGAAATCAAGCATCAAGTACCCAACGGTGGGAGGCTAGGGGACTCAACGAACTCAAGCACCCCAATGGTGAGAGGTCAGGGGATTCACTGAAGTCAAGCACCCCAATGGTGAGAGGCAAGGAGGCTCACTGAAATGAAGCTCCCCAAAGGTGACAGGCTAGGGGACTCACTGAAATCAAGCACCCGAATCGTGAGAGGCAAGGGGACTCACTGAAGCAAGCACCCCAATGTTGAGAGGCTAGGGGCCTCACCAAAATCAAGCATCCAAATGGTGAGAGGCTAGGAGATGCACCGAAATCAAACACCCAAATGGTGAGAGGCTAGGGGACTCACCGAAACCAAGCACCCCAGTGGTGAGAGACAAGGGTATTCGCCGATGTCAAGCACCCCGATGGGAACAGAAAACCATGACATCGGCTTCGTTATTCCTGGATAACACTATACGAAGTTTCTAACCATACATTTAAAAGGCTAACCATGCTAACCACGATGTTCAAAACTTTAGTGCAACGTGTCTGCAAGGAATTATATACCATCGAAGCCATGTGACACAGAGTAAGAATTGGGATCTTTAAAGAGTTCAGACCTAATGGGATCGGAGACACACTTGTCAGTGACAATCGATTTCGAAACCAACTGGAATTGCTGCTATCAGTGAATATCTGAATACATCCAGAAGAGTTTTCGAACGAAAACTATGTAGGGAATTGCTTGCAATGAGCGTTGCAAAAGACGACTCAGTATTCAATGAAACACTTAAAGCTGCTGCACGTCTTCAGTGTGTCCAGCAACACAGAAACTGGACGGCCGCTGATCTGAGGCGTCTAGTGTGACAAGTCTCGGATATTCCTCGAATGCACCAATCGACCAATGAGGCGTTTAACCCGAAGCATGTGTAGGGTATAGTTCAGGTTGTAGGTGTTTCCCTGACGTTTTCGGAGTATTTTCCGTACCATGACATAGACCTTCTCTTTCAGGATGTTTACTTCAACACTCTGTACGTCCAGAGATTCCAGTTTCTTCTACTTCTTTATGAGGAATATGCTGAGGATACTCCAGTCTTGCAAGATGGCAATAGCCACGTTGACAGGGCTACACGTCTACATTCTTGGTTTGACGAACACTTTGGCATCGTATTGCATCTTGATTGACCCACTAAATCATGCGACCATAATGCCATGGAAAATGTAGGCGACTATTTGGAAGAGCAGTTGAAACGCAACAATAACATCCGCATTGTTTGGTAGTTCCACGGCATTTAATCACCAATGGGTCAGTTCACCTGGTTATGCTATATCTGGAGACATTTGTGCACACCGGACTGAGATCATTATCAAGCGTAGGGTGACATGGAGCCGTCGACAATATTTTATGGTAAATGATTTTCGCCAAGTATACTCTCGTTTCTAGGTGAGCGAAGTTCTAGTTACTAGCAACACAAAATATCTATGAATGATCTTATGGTGGCAGAATAACGTCTACACCAAATAAAGGAAGAATTTTATGCAGAGATGAAATCAGTACTTACCACTGTTCTGAGTAGCAAATTCGAAGTGGACGATACGTATAAAGCTGGAACACACAGTATGTGGTGTTTAGTAGTTAAAAGGAACGCCATCAGTTTTACTAGATTTTTTGGGATGCAATGTGATGTCCGTCAGTACAAGTAGAACTAAGTTCTTACGCAAGAACACTGAAAAAGTTGAGATACAAACGGTGAGGCTAAAGAAGAAAAACCCTCAAGGCAGAATTTATATAAGATAGTGGAAGTGAACTCCAGTAAATACTAATCGAGTAAATACTGTCAAAGAAATTTCAAGACTAGAATACAGTAATCATTTGCCTGATAAGATTTGAATGTGCTTCTTTGCTAATAAATGAAAAGTATGACTCTTTTCTTATAGAGCAAGTACATTATGACGTTAGATCATTGTTAAGCTGAAGAATAGCTGCCACCATGCGCAAGAATGACAGCTGTGATTTTTGTTAAAACTAGTACATCATGCAACCCTACTCCAAAGTCAGTCATGAAATAACAATGTTGTAAAATACAGTTTTAGCTAGTCAGTATTATTGATTTTCAGTTATTTTTAATATTAGTTTAACAGGACTTCCATTCAAATTTATAATGATTTTACCTCTCTCTGATTGTTACATTAACAAACTGACTGCCTGACTGAGACATCACTACTGAACAATTAAGATAATGTTCCAAAACAACAAAACTTCCACAAATTTTGAATTATATTCTTTGTTTGGCAGATTAAATATTCATTAATGACACTCGGTTCTATTACATAAGATATGGTGCAGGATAATAGCCCAGGTAACAATGACGGTAATGAACGATAAGATCAGCAGTTAGAACTTAAAGCGTTATTATTCACCTTGCTCAATGAAATTCAGTGGCCATGGTTTACAAAAGCTCTAAGCTAATCTGGTGTAGAAAGTGTTACAGTTTATCGAAGCTGTTGGGGCTATGGTGCTCCCTTAACTCCACTCACTACGAGAACACACTGGTTAATTGAAGGCTATTTTCGAAACGGCTCTTGATGTTATATGGAGATTAATTCATGTGCACATATACGTCGCTCCCGCAGTGTCTCGCAAAATATGATTAGACCTCACACGGACCAACTTCTCATCTTGTACGACATACACACGTCCATGCCCAGAGGCGTTACTACCATCACAGTATAAAAACATCTAACATTCCTTAAAATTTCTATGACGACACGATCCAGGGTAATTATAATTTACAGAAAATTACAAATATTGTTAAATATCGTTTTACAGAAATCTATAAAAGCGAAAAACATGCTTATTTTGTTACTCACAAGTGAAATTTCGAAGTTATAGAATTTTTTTCTTATCCAAAATTAGATAATACTTAATAAAAAAACTGAAAAATGTCTTATCTGTGTTTGAGTGGTACAGCCTGACTGGATCTCGTATTGCAGCTGAGATAATAGTTACTTGATATATGAGAGGAGATACCAAAGAAAGCACTCACTTTTTCGCGATCAGGCTCAGCGGAGCGCGCGCCGCTACAAGTTTCGTTCTGCATAGTTTTCTGTCCATCGCTGCCATCAGCCATCCATTCACATCTCTTGCTGACTGTTGCAGGTCCTGAGGGGGGCCACTAGGCCACCTCTTCCTTCAACTCCCCAGGAGTATCCTATCTGTGGGAATGAAATCCAGGAGCTTCCGTGGCCATGTGTACATCCCACTGTGAGTCGCTTGCTTCTGCTACATTGGCATATCGTTGCAGTTCGTCTAACTCATAGTTGTGTCTGATCCTCCAATCATCGCGTTTCAGTTAATGTCGGGCCAAAGACCTTCCCCTCCAATATGAGAAGTTTATGAAAATCCTACTTTCCGATACTCCATGTCGCACAGAACTAATTACAGTGTTTTACACCTATCAAAATCTTGAACCGTCTCGAGAGACGTCTGGAACGAAGCAGTTGTGTTACACTGCACAAGGGTCGGTTTCCTACCTGGATCCTGGCGTTGAACTGTGCTACTCTTTACGAGTTTTCCGTGAAAAGCGCTCCCAGAAACTTGTATTTGCTGACTCCCTTTCAGGACCAGTCTCCCATCCGCAGTGACTGTGACTGCCCAGTATCTTGACATTGTCGACGATTGATAATGCGGTAATCAAATGGTTCAAATGGCTCTGAGCACTATGGGACTTAACATCTTAGGTCATCAGTCCCCTAGAATTCGAACTACTTAAACCTAAGGACACCACACGCATCCATGCCCGAGGCAGGATTCGAACCTGCGACCGTAGCAGCAGCGCAGTTCCAGACAATAAGGAAATCCGTCTTGTCTTGGTTTACGAGTAGTCCAAATTTTCTGACAGCCATCTCCAGTGCCCTGGTCATTTGTTTCAGTTCCTCGACAGAAACGTTGAGTAGGCAGATATCATCGGTGTGGCCTATATATAATAGATTCTTCCCTTCGACTATGGCTCCCTTCGAAGTTATCTTTAAAAGTCTGACGTATGATTTTCTCAAGGGCAACACTGAACAGGGTAGAAGATAAACTATCTTTTTGTCTGAGACCAGTCACAATTTCAAAATCATCTGTTACTCGCCGCGTGTGTCACTCCGACCGATCTTTATCAGGCAGACGTGTTTCTGTGGCGTCACGACTCATAACTGAACGTGCTCTTGCGGTGTATGCAATCATAGGCCTTCTTGAAAACAACAGATAAAATGTGCAGTTTTTCACTGTGTTCTGTCAGTTTTCCAGTGAGCTGGAGGAGAACAAAGATGGCACCAATTTCTGACCGCCCTGGCCGAAAACCTGCCTGATCTTCGTCAGTTGCTCAATCTGCCAAAGGTTACAGTCTATATATGAGGCAGTTGGACAGTATTTTATACCATACATTAAGTATAGCGATTCCTCGATAGTTGCCATTTTTCAGTTTGTCATCTTTCTTATGGATATGACAGCTCAAAGTTTTTTCCTTCGTCTTCGGTTTACATTGTGTCAGCCAGAGTAGTCTTTCTGCAAGTTTCTCCCCCCTCCCTGTCCATCTCTGTCTGTATTGAGTGTTCATCTAGGCTCTTAATCTTTTTAAGTTATTTTATTTGCGTTTTTATCTCATTAATTGTGGGTGGAGGGTAGTCTGGATCAGCTGTGGTGAGAGTCTAATTGAACTTCAGGTTCATCACAGAGAGAAGCTTGCCTTTCGGCGATTTCGCTATCATTCATCAGGATTTTATCACCCAAGTGTTTGATAAACTGCTGTTTGGCCTGGTACTGTGGCGTCGATAGTTACGATGCCACAACGTAGGTGCACGCTCTCGTAAGTTGGCACTACGAAAGAAGACTATCTACACCGACCACAGCGCCCTCTGGCCGACGCTGTGGAGCTCAGGGAGTGCCGTCTTGATTTCTGACCATTTTCATCAAGAGCAGACGGCCTGGAAATATCGCTTCTACTACCGAGTGGGGTAGCTTGCTATTGACACTTTGTATTAGTTACGTTCAGTTAAAGTTTGGACAGCAACGAGTACTTGTTAGTTTTGAGATTATACAGAACAGTCATCCTAACTTCACAGGATTGGCCATGGACTACGGCTTCACACCTACGTGCTCATCCTAGCGAAAGTTATTTACGCATTTGATATTTACGTGTGTTTTTGACTCTATTAAAAGTGTTAAAGTTACATGCAGTACCGAAGTGCTTCGTCTCTCCTGCTCCTGCTCGCTTCCTTCACTCTCGGCCTATATTACAGAAGCAGTTCACAGGAGCAGACCCAAGCACCGCCTATCCAGGATGGATACAAAAGGTACCCTTTGCTAAAACACTTCAACATTTGGAACATTTCTCTGGTTTTGTTTCCTCTAATGTCTGCTTCCCCCTCAAGGAAGCACAGGATGAAAAACTGGTAAGATACGAAATGAGATGCCACCTCAACCAGTCGGGCCGCATCCAACCCAACATAGTGTATGAAACAAAGGGAACAGAGTAACATATAATAATCCGCTTCCGTTGTGATGAGAATTTATTTATTAAGTGCACGACCTGTTTCGGAATATTACAGCTCCATCCTCAGGAGCTAACAACGGTCAAGACAAGAGTGGAGAGGCACTTATAAATTCAATGCAGCAGTTATGCAAAATTAGATAACCTTCAGATAGTTGTCATACTCACTTAATTAAAAACAATCGTACATGCATGGTGGGTGGGGCAGTCAGTATGCTAAGCCAAGCTCACGCATTTCCATGCGTAAAGGATTTAAAACTGTAACGCATTCTGTAGCCAGAGACCGGGTAGGCAAACTGCCTTGTAAAGAGCAAATATAAACAGCAAGCCAGCAGCCAGCCGAGTACGTCACCGAGGACAGCAAGGAACTGTCTCGAGGGTCTAGACGGCCGCGACGGCGCCCACAGTGAGCGAATCAACCTAAAGGAACTAACCAGAACTGACGCTAAAAAGTAATTAAGACTGACGGATACGTCGGTTTACAATACGTGAGTGTTAAAAAAATACATTAAAAACTGCCAGTAAAAGAAGGGGAGTGTGATAAAGCCAATACAAGGTACCTGATAAATATTACTTTACACAGAGGACTCTAAAATTACCCTTACAGACTTCTAGGACTTGTGGAGGGGACTGATTAGAGAGTATTTTGAATTGGAACCCATGTCCAGAAACCTTTCGTTAGAATGTAAATGTCGAGTGACTAGGGCCTCCCGTCGTGTAGACCGTTCGCCGGGTGCAAGTCTTTAGATTTGACGTCACTTCGGCGACTTGCGCGTCGATGGGGATGAGATGATGAGGACAACACAACACCCAGTCCCTTGGCGGAGAAAACCTCCTACGCAGCCGGGAATCGAAGCCGGAACCCTAGGATTGACATTCTGTCGTGCTGACCACTCAGCTACCGGGGGCGGACACCGTTTTGGTGCTACAAACGTTTGAAAAGATCGACATAAAAGTTTTCTGGGTGTGGTACCGCGTCATAATGTAAAAAACTACTTCTGCTGGAGAAGAAAAACCAGCGTTTCGGCCACTATTGCAGCGGCCTTGCAGTAGTTTTTTACAATATGACGCGGTACCACACCCAGAAAACTTTTATGTCGACTGACTCTGGCCGTGGAAGCCTAAGCAATTATACGTTTGAAAAGATGTTTGCTAGGCAGGTATGCAACAGGGTATCATGGTGGAGTGAAAGAAGAGGGGGGGGGGTGCTTACGTCTGATCGGCTGATGCCATTTGACGTCAGTCCTACCTTTCTGACCTCGTTCGACCCTCATTCACTTGTATGTGAGTGTCAAAGCAACATTGTTGAATACACGTTCGCAGAATATACCGACATAATCCTTTTGAATTGCGAACCTCACGGCAATAGCAGAGCACTCGTCGCCTTTATCAAGATAGTTATCCACAACGTCCAGCTCCATCGCATACTCTTTTCGCCACAATTACGCAACGGCTTCGATAAACCTTCACCGTCAGCAGGCGTGACTGGTATTCCAAGGAGACGCCCCACACCCGAAATGGAAGAGGCCGTACTGCATCACGTTAAAGAGAACAACCACCATTCGTACGTACAACGTTTGTACTGAATTTGGTGATCGCCACATCGAACCTTACTGGTAGAGGAGCAGAATGCTAACTCTTCTTTGAAAAGGACGAAAACGATTTAACTGTAAACAGTAGTGTTTCTGAAACTGATTATGTTTCATTTTTGTTTCTTTGGTTCTTACTAAATGGAATAGTAAAACAAGTGATGTACTGGAATACGGCTAAAAGATTACCAACATGTCTTCAAATGGTTGCAGCATGAAAACGGCCTGTCGAAGTGGCCGAGCGGTTCTAGGCGCTTCAGTCTGGAACCTCGCGACCGCTACGGTCGCAGGTTCGAATCCTGCCTCGGGAATGGATGTGTGTGATGTACTTAGGTTAGTTAGGTTTAAGTAGTTCTAAGTCCTAGGGGACTGATGACCTTAGATGTTAAGTCCCATAGTGCTCAGAGCGATTTGAACCATGAAAACGGTACCGGTACGTTTCCGGACATGGGTTCCAGTTCGAAATATTGTCTACTCAGTCCCTTCCGTAAGTCCTAGAAGTTTGTAAGCGGAATTTTAGAGCACCCTGCAGATGACAAATAAAAATCATAATTAGCCTGAATCTAAATATAAGAGAGACAGGATTAAAATAAAAAATGAGAAAAAAATAGTGGATTGTAGAATAAACAAGATAGAAGTCGTGAATAAATATACGGTACAGTACATAAAATACAGTAAGGGGATACAAATATGACGAGCACAGTCATGATGAAGACTACATTGAGGTTATAATACACACTATAAACTTATAAATAAAAAATCGCTACAATATATAAAAAGTACTGTGAAGGAACTTACCTACGAATCATAGCAGGATAAAGACCAGTGTAAGACATAGCGTGCAGAGTATACAGCACGCAAATATATAAACAACAAATAATGGTATACGATAAGTATATGACATTTATGATGCTAAACAGGATAACATTCTTGACATACCACCCACAAGTGTTGGTGTTTACCTCAAGCTCAACTGACAGACTTCTACAGACACAAGTTTATAGTAAGCTGAGTGACGTCGAAAGGATTATTATTGTAGCTATCCCAATGTTTTCAGCTGCACAGAACTTCGTGCCTCTTGAAGTCACGCTGGACAGGAACTGTAGAGTCCAGCCACTTATGATCCCATAATGATGAACTCAAACCATAATAATGATTAGTAACTTACATGATAATATTACTGGGAATTCCAGAGAGAAAACTTCCTTCAATGTTGTCGTTTCTTCCGGTTGGCTGCGCGCTGACTCAGACTTTTACGTCGGAGACTGTAGCCGACGTCCTTGTCCTTGGAATAAAGTTCGCGGGCAAGCACCGAGTCACAACGGTACGTAAGTGCTGCGACTTCACAAAAAGAAACAGAAAAAGAAGAATTTGTTGTTGGGTGTGAACTCTGTGGGTATTTTTCCAAACTGATGGAGGTCGAATAAGTTCTTCAAGATTATGTTATCTGCCTTTCTCTCCACGGAAATAAAAATCAGCATTAGCTCTCCCCAGGGATTCAATAATCACTATTGGTACAATAATCATGCTTTGAACGTCAATGTCGTTTCACGTAACAATAATTTTTTTACTGTTTTCTTTTCATCCATGTTCCGAGGCTTTGCATTAGATTCTCGAGCCTAGCAAACTTTTTATGAACAATGGCGTGCTGGTCCATTGATCCAAATCCCAGTCTGTAGGGATGGAAGGGTTGGCTTGACTATGTTTAAAGACATCCACTTTTCCTAGTTCTGACTATTTCGTCTTCCTGTTCTTCTGACGCCCAGCTGTTGATAAAGCAATTCTAGCACAAGAGGAATACGATCTTGAGTGAATGATACGACATTTACATCAATAATATGACAAATGGGGACTAAAGATGAGTCTAAGAAAAATCACATTACAGTCAGTGAATACTAACGCTAGTTTTGAAATACACACCTATGGCGGAGCATTTACAATAAAGACAGAAAATTGTAGGGGCGCATACAGGGCGTCTCTCGCAAGAGTCATTGGGAGCATTTACTCTGGTGTTACTGTACATATTTTCAATTTCCTTTCTGTAGTGTAGCTGCAGTGACCCCAGACAAATACTGCCCAGCACGTCTTTCACGCGACGCCCAATGTCGACTGAAATCATCGGTTTGTTTCCCGTTAAAAACAAAATGATCTTTAAAGCGCAATTTTATGCGTCCATTCGATAGATAATTCCCAGCTTACCCTAGTGCGATACTAGTTTTATTTTTATGTATTGACGGGGACAGTAAATAGCGGATAATATTCAGTACTCTAACAGTGGCTGAGTAGCGCTGCTAGATGGCGGTAGCAGTCAGCGCAGCCCATGGGGTGCCGTCGCTTCTGCAATACTGATTATTTTTCGTGTTTTACTGTCTCTGTCAATATATAACGATAAATTTAGTATCGCAGTAGACTGATTTGGGAATTCTCTATCGGATTGTCACATAAAATACCGCTTTAAAGATAATTTTGCTTGTAAAAAGAAACAAACCGACGCTGTACGTTGGCACAGGGGGTTGCATGAAAGACAGGTGTGGGTATGGATTATTTACGAAGAAGAGCCAGAATATTGAGAAACGAGGAAATTAATGAAGTAAGAACTAGAATGACAAATAGGTATGAAGTCAAATCATTAAACTGATATGGAAATTTGTTGAGAATGCCAGGTCATAGCTGGTAAAAGAAATTTTTTGGATGAAAAACCACGTGGCAGACGGAAACGCAGCAGACCAAGACGTTCTTGGAAAGAACATAAAGGGAAAATCAGGGTGTCGCGGTTTACACAACGAGGATGCCCTGCAGGGAGAGGCTTGACAGAAGACAAGACACAGCAAAATGGTGTCATTTGCTGATCTTTGCATTAATTAATTCCGTATAATAATGATGGTTAAAATAAAAATAATAATAATAAATAGTAATAATACCGTAGATGTTAAACGACGCTAATGAAGAGAGCTTCCTTGATTCTAAACACTATATTATTAAATAGTACCTTCAAATTAGTGCCACACATGAATGTTGCCTATGAATAAGAGGCGCAGAATTAATTACTGACTTTTATTGAAATTCAGCACGTATGATTGGCGATAACTGCTGCAGCCGTACTGTCCTGACCATAAAATATCGTGATTAATGCCTGGATTACATTTCAAGCGTTCAGTGTGGTGAGGACATTTTCCCGCTGCTGACGGTGCTCCGTTTTGTCGGTGGGAAAGTTGAGCTCGGCGTCCCCACGTGTTCTATTCGCGATGAGCAGATGAGCCGACAATGTGTCGACACCGCGTTTCACTCTTTCCTTCTGTCTCATAATGATCTCAGTCAGTAGCAGCAGGATCAACAACGTAAACACTACACGCGCATTCAGTCAAGAGACATTTTCAGTTACGACACCTGACGTGCAAAGCGCCTAAGTGTTGTCCGCTAGAAAGAATGTACCACGGTGTGACCCAGATTCGTAAATTAAAAAATCGACGATGAATGTTCAGAAGTACTAGATGCAAACTGGAAGCCTTCCTTTTCTGGAACTCCTCGAATTTTTAAGAGAACTTTGGCTCTCCGATCTATCGCCGGCTCGGTAAGCGGATAATTTTTACCTCGTTATATTCAACTACATCAAATGTTGCGATGATTGATCCAATGATCCAGTCTCCACAACTCTCATTCGCAGTCTCAATTAGTTACGCTACATTCACACACAACCACGCTGCGAGCGAATTGAGGATATTGGCGATCGGTGCGAGGTGCACTCGTACGCTGGCCGTGGTAGCCGAGCGGTTCTAGGCGCTACAGTCTGGAACCGCGCGACCGCTACGGTCGCAGGTTCGAATCCTGCCTCGGGCATGGATGTGTGTGGTGTCCTTAGGTTAGTTAGGTTTAAGTAGTTCTAAGTTCTAGGGGACTGATGACCTAAGAAGTTAAGTCCCATAGTGCTCAGTGCCATTTGAACCATTTTTTTTTTAAGTAACGGTGATGGAGGTGGTTAGCGATTACGCACTCTTCTCTCCAAAGCAGATCACAAAGGCAAAATAATATTGAGATCTGGTAACTGTGCTGGCCAGGGGAGATGTAACAATTCATCCTTGTGCTGACAAAGCCAGTCCTGGACGACTAGTTTTGGTGCTCCAGGTTGCCCTGTAATTCTCTGCTGTTGGTGCTGGCAGGGCTCGTGAGTGCGATATTCAGTTCCGCAGTGACTAATACGGCTTTCGTATTCTTACTTCTTGACACAATCCTCTTCAGCGATCGTCTGTCTCGATCGCTTAACATACACTTTAGTCCGCAGTGTAACTTTGCGGATATTTATTTTCCACTTACCCCGTATGTAGTATAAATCAATACCGTGCCTCTTTAAACACCAAACACTTGGGCTGAGTTGCCTATGGGAGTATCCACCATAGGAGCACCATCAATTTGCCCACGTTCGAATCCACTTAGCCCCGACATATAGCCGTCACATCTATACGTAACACCGTTCTGACCGCGACTGACACTCGCAACGTATTGAGCGTATTGAGGCCACTGCACAGGTGCTGTTCGTGGTCAGATGCAAGCCTGTAGGCTTGGCTAGCATCTTCATTTTTGTTAAAGCAGGCATTTCTCGCACTGTTCCCATATTTTTGTCCAAGCCCTGTCCGTAAACAACATAAATAATTTAAATTTTTGTCTGTATCAATAAGACCATTGCTACAGAAACAAATTAAAATAGTTCCAATCACTGGGTTCCGAGCCAGGTTTTTGGGAGGTTACCCTGGGATGTCAGATAAATGTCGGAACACCTGTGTCCCACTACCAGCTCGCCTGGACCGCAGCTCTATAACGGAACAGATCTAAAACAAGCTGCTCTGATCCACGGAGTGGAAAATGAAAGTGTAAAGAAAGACATTACTTCTCATGTCATTAACTGTCCATTTGATATAACTGTTGCGCCATAAAACTCTTTTTTTGATGCAGTTGATAGAGGATACGGATCTGCTGCATTTTTATATAATCGCTGTCGTAACTAATCTTTGATAATTATGATCTTGATTAATGCGCAGCTCGCAGGCAACCTTACCAAGAAGTGGGGAGAGGGGTAAGGTGCTTCTTAATTAATCATAAAAGTTTTGAAGTGAATGAAATCAATCTTTTAATAATCTATCACAAATTAAATTTTAAAGGAGACCCAAAACAAATAAATGTGGAACAATTCTTTACATAATTGAGCGTACAAAATTTTAAAAACAGGCAAAAAGTAGCAAATGATGAAATTATCACATAAAATAGTGAAACTTTTTTTTCATTTTTTAAACTAGCGTGTAGTTCATAGTGAAACTAGTCACTCCCAAAAAAAATTTTTATTATATCAGACAAAATAGCAAATAGTGGTATTAATCCTTACAGTTCCACCACGTTACTCGGTCTTTAACAAGATTATTTACATGAGCAAACGGCTCCAGGAGGCAGTGACAAAGTGAGAAGCCGTTAACCTTCGGCCCAAAGAATTCACGAAATAAAACTACGACATAAAAATGAATTGTTACGCACATAGAAGAAGAAAATAACACATGTGCTTCGTGGCCCGAAGCTACAAATGAGCCTAACTCTGGTTTAGCAAAACCAGATAAATGAAAGAGAATTCACTAATGTCTCCTCAAGTTTAGTCAACAGTGGTTACCATCAACGGCACGAAACCATCATTAAATAGAGTAACTCCTTCTAAATGACTCCTTAACAGCTACGTGAAAACTCGATAAACAAGGGGTGAGAATAGACACACAGAAAAAATTTTCTTCATTTAACGAAGTTATAGGTATAACAATTAATTGACCGCAAGAACAATCACGTTTTAGCCTATAAGATAAACCAATATTAGAAAATAGTGCATGCATGCTACGTGCCACCTTTAAGCTTACCAACCAATCTCTAAGAGATGCAAACGACTGTTTTTCTCACCAGACGCGCTTCGCTTTATTGATGTAAAATGTCATCAGTGGCCAATCATTAAAGAGATTTATACCGAAAACAGTTCGTTAACAAATTATTGGCTTTTACTTACGGTAATTTCTGCTTGATTTTTCACCTAGCACGTCTTTGGTTTCTTTCTTCAGTACACACTGATACTTGCGGTCTAATTTTTCCCTGCCCTGAGGAACTATTACTTCAAAAAAGCGAAAAGCGACTGGTGAGAAAAACAAGCATTTTCTTGTAGTTGTAACGACGGAATAAAAATACCGTCAGGAAATGAATTTTAAAGGTTACACTTCCAATGGCAACATACTGCTGTCTGCGGCGTGTAATCAAATGAAGGCCATATTTCATTACCCTTTCCCTTACACAAGAGAAATGAGCTAAACGACGGCCTGAAATTCACACATTGTAATTAGATAATTTATACATCAAATACAGATGACAGTTGGCGATAAATGGCTTAATGAATCATTGCGAAAGCTCATCAGAAGAAGACAGGTCACATGACCCGAGCAAACAGGTGAATCACACACCAAAAGAACTTAATCTTCGACCACCTGCCAATTAGCTGTGAACAGCACATTGAATAACGTGTACTGACGCCTGTAATATGTTAACGCTCCCACCGAGCGGACTATATCGAAAGCAAACTTTTGTATCCCGCCTGGGAGGCGGCGCGTGGGTAAGGAACAGAAACAGGAAAAGGTACTTATCTCTCGGTACTGAAAATACGGTTTAAGCACCTTTACTAGTGGATAAACGTATGCAAACATATTATATAACTTGCAAGGTGGTGCGAAGTTGAAGCGAAGTGTCCTGGCTGGCTGTACCTGATCAAAATGGGGTGAAGCAGCCGCGGAGCTTGTAGACCTCGACAGCACCGGCTAGAGGGCGCTGTCGTCGGTGTCTCTCCTAGTGCCAACTTAGCAGAGCGGACCTACGTTGTGGCATCGTAGCTATCGATATCATACAAACGAAGTCACCAATATAGCCCACGCACGGCGCTGCCTTAATGGACTCAGTGACAGGATTTCCCAACAATGCTATGCAGCGCTTCACGAGACGGGAATATCTGGTATTGGCTCCAGGAGCATAACTAAGATATAAAGACGTCTCCGGCTACGTAATCCACATATAATTATATACGATTGTGGCCCGTTGACATGGCGCATTGTTATCCATAAAAAGCCCATCGTTATTTGGCAACATTTAGTCCATGAAATGGTCTCCAAGTAGCCGAACATAACCATTGTCGCTCAACGATGGGTTCAGTCGTACGAGAGGACCCAGTCCATGCCATATAAACACAGCCCACACCATTATTGAACCACCACCAGCTTTCGCAGTGCCTTGTAGACAGAATTTGAAGCCATTTTGACTACTTTGAAGACCGTGACTGTCTCGAGAAATATGTAAAGGTTTTTTTAATTACAGCTACCAGTCACAAACTTTGTCAACTATTGTATTACTTATTTATTTAGCTACATGTTTCGAGGGTTATACCTCATCTTCAGGCTAAATGGCATTACAAAAACAACTTTACAATAAGGTCATACTGATGTTACATACTCTTTTCGTAAAAGCTGTGGTCATCCTGTGGAAGAAGAGAAAATTTAGTAAGAGGCGATGTCACTTTGGAATCTGGACTGATGTTTGCACAAAAATGTTTTGTAACGGTCACTCACTTGTTCTTCTGGCGTGGCAGTCACGTTGTGATGCGTTGCGGTGTTTCCATTTCCGAGGCTCTCTTGGTCACTGTTCACAAATTGTCACTAACATAGCAGTAACTTGTAAACACAATCACAAACAGTTCTGTAGTGCAGTGAACAAGATGGCGGGCTAAATAAAGCTGGTTTCGATTTGACTATCCATTTGTCGATCTATATAGTGTCAGATGTTTACATCTCAACCTACATCTATAATACGACAATAAAGCGTGCAGAAGACATGTGCATTTTCTTTTTACTGCTTAGCCTTTGTGCATAAAACTGTCATAGATACTCTTCTGATGAATGATTAGGACTGTGTTTAGGGACTGTGAGGACAGTCGGCCGGAGTGGCCGTTCGGTTCTAGGCGCTACAGTCTGGAGCCGAGCGACCGTTACGGTCGCAGGTTCAATCCTGCTTCGGGCATGGATGTGTGTGATGTCCTTACATTAGTTAGGTTTAATTAGTTCTAAGTTCTAGGCGACTGATGACCTCAGAAGTTAAGTCGCATAGTGCTCAGAGCCATTTTTGAGGACAACTTTTGCTTTATTGACTAACAGTATATTACTAATTGTGTGCATCTGATCTATTTGATATTTTTAATATAAAAAATTTGTTAACGAAGTAGTCTTGGCCACTGCCCAAAACACTTCGTAAAATTTTTTGAGAGGGGTTGGGGGGCTATGTATGTAGCCTGTTTATATGTTTGTATGTTGGCAAAGCATTAATATCACTGACAGCGCTGTGCGCTCTTTCTAAGAGACTCTGTGGCGGGTCGGACTCGCAGTTAGAAGTTAATAGTTAGCAGTCATAGCGCGAGTGTCCGTCATGGAGATTTAATTTTGGTTTAACATGGATTGTAAGATATGGTTAACGGAATTATTGATGACTGTATAATTTTTGGAAGTGGATGTCACGGACGACTATATAAATTTTGGAACTGGATGTCACATGATTGAGGTAAAATCTGCTTAATACATTGGTTTCTCTGTAACAAATCTTTCCTTTGCTAATCACATGTCTATCAGTAGTTGGACCTTCAGTAGTTACGGTAATATTTTTATTTAGCTGGCTGTGACAAGCAAAGTGACAGTACCTCAGTGTCACTCAGCAGTTTAACAAGGTTCACTTGCATTCAGTTTTACTTAGCAGCTACAGAAAGAAATAAAGAAGTTCCAATACGACCTGGTGCGGATCCCAGACACTCTAACAGTACTCAAGAAGAAGTCGCACTACTATCCCACATGCGGTCTCCTTTATAGATGAACCACACGCTTCTAAAATTCTCCCATCTCCTTTGCAGATGAACTACACTTTCCTACAAAATTCCCAATAATCCGAAGTCGAGCATTCGCCTTCCTTATCACAATCCTCACATGCTCGTTGCATTCTATATCACTTTGCAACCTCACGCTCAGATATGAGGATTGGAACTTTCACAGTGGCAATAATTTATTTACGGCTCTTACAAAATAGATACGTGTTTTAAAGTTTTACTGACCTTCAAAGTAGTCACCAGCATTTTGTATAACCCCTTGCCAGTGATGTGGAAGTCGTAGGATACTCTTAGCAGTGCCAGTTGTGTTGATAGTTCGAGCGGCGCGCTCTAGTACCCGACGAATTTGTAGCAGTTCTGAAGCGAATGTTGAACTCACGAGGGAGTACAGTAGGTGGTGTAGCACTTAGCAGCCCCATCAGTTAAACAAATCAGTAACAGCTTTCACTGCACATGCTTGAGCATTGTCCTGCAAAATGATGGTCAAGTCCTGCAGAAAGTGTCATCACTTCTGTTCATTTTTGGAACACAACCTACGACCAGCTTAGAGACAGAAGTGATGACACTTTCTGCAGTACTAGACCATCATTTTCCAGGACAATTCTCAAGCATGTACAGTGAAAGCTGTTACTGATTGGCTTTCTTTCCAGCCCTGAACGCTGTCTACCGTAGCGATTCCATAATGCGTCTGAGACTGGAGCTCCCGACATCTAGCACACTCCTACCCACCCACGTGTGCCTGCGCGGACCCTGCTGAAGCAGTGGCGAGGCTAGACTTCCAGGCTTTCTTTCCAGCCCTGAACGCTGTCTACCGTAGCGATTCCATAATGCGTCTGACACTGGAGTCCCGACATCTAGCACACTCCTACCCACCCACGTGTGCCTGCGCGGACCCTGATGAAGCAGTGGCGAGGCTAGACTTCCAGGCTTTCTTTCCAGCCCTGAACGCTGTCTACCATAGCGATTCCATAATGCGTCTGACACTGGAGCTCCCGACATCTAGCACACTCCTACCCATCCACGTGTGCCTGCGCGGACCCTGATGAAGCAGTGGCGAGGCTAGACTTCCAGGCTTTCTTTCCAGCCCTGAACGCTGTCTACCGTAGCGATTCCATAATGCGTCTGACACTGGAGTCCCGACATCTAGCACACTCCTACCAACCCACGTGTGCCTGCGCGGACCCTGATGAAGCAGTGGCGAGGCTAGGCTTCCAGGCTTTCTTTCCAGCCCTGAACGCTGTCTACCGTAGCGATTCCATAATGCGTCTGACACTGGAGTCCCGACATCTAGCACACTCCTACCCACCCACGTGTGCCTGCGCGGACCCTGATGAAGCAGTGGCGAGGCTAGACTTCCAGGCTTTCTTTCCAGCCCTGAACGCTGTCTACCATAGCGATTCCATAATGCGTCTGACACTGGAGCTCCCGACATCTAGCACACTCCTACCCACCCACGTGTGCCTGCGCGGACCCTGATGAAGCAGTGGCGAGGCTAGACTTCCAGGCTTTCTTTCCAGCCCTGAACGCTGTCTACCGTAGCGATTCCATAATGCGTCTGACACTGGAGCTCCCGACATCTAGCAGACTCCTACCCACCCACGTGTGCCTGCGCGGACCCTGATGAAGCAGTGGTGAGGCTAGACTTCCAGGCTTTCTTTCCAGCCCTGAACGCTGTCTACCGTAGCGATTCCATAATGCGT
The DNA here is from genome assembly GCF_023864275.1 of Schistocerca cancellata. Taxonomy (NCBI): domain Eukaryota; kingdom Metazoa; phylum Arthropoda; class Insecta; order Orthoptera; family Acrididae; genus Schistocerca; species Schistocerca cancellata. The sequence goes on from NC_064631.1 coordinate 531,855,029, forward strand.
CTGACACTGGAGTCCCGACATCTAGCACACTCCTACCAACCCACGTGTGCCTGCGCGGACCCTGATGAAGCAGTGGCGAGGCTAGGCTTCCAGGCTTTCTTTCCAGCCCTGAACGCTGTCTACCGTAGCGATTCCATAATGCGTCTGACACTGGAGTCCCGACATCTAGCACACTCCTACCCACCCACGTGTGCCTGCGCGGACCCTGATGAAGCAGTGGCGAGGCTAGACTTCCAGGCTTTCTTTCCAGCCCTGAACGCTGTCTACCGTAGCGATTCCATAATGCGTCTGACACTGGAGTCCCGACATCTAGCAGACTCCTACCCACCCACGTGTGCCTGCGCGGACCCTGATGAAGCAGTGGCGAGGCTAGACTTCCAGGCTTTCTTTCCAGCCCTGAACGCTGTCTACCGTAGCGATTCCATAATGCGTCTGACACTGGAGTCCCGACATCTAGCACACTCCTACCCACCCACGTGTGCCTGCGCGGACCCTGATGAAGCAGTGGCGAGGCTAGACTTCCAGGCTTTCTTTCCAGCCCTGAACGCTGTCTACCATAGCGATTCCATAATGCGTCTGACACTGGAGCTCCCGACATCTAGCACACTCCTACCCACCCACGTGTGCCTGCGCGGACCCTGATGAAGCAGTGGCGAGGCTAGACTTCCAGGCTTTCTTTCCAGCCCTGAACGCTGTCTACCGTAGCGATTCCATAATGCGTCTGACACTGGAGTCCCGACATCTAGCAGACTCCTACCCACCCACGTGTGCCTGCGCGGACCCTGATGAAGCAGTGGCGAGGCTAGACTGCCAGTCTCCCCATTGGACCTCTCACCATCCGCCACTCACCCTGCTGTGAGGGCAGATCCACCGCGTCGTGTACGCTACGAGGTGCATCGGCAGAAGATCCCGTGGGCGAAACAAGTACATGAACTATAAACAGTTGCGACAAATGCAGTACTATTACTCAGTTAAAGAACAGTCATTATAGCTTTATCTTGGAAGTCTTCCATTTGGTCCGTGTTTGCATAGAAAAACAACAGTATGGGAATTGTGAGTCCTCCTTGATGTAAAACACTTTTTGTTATTTATTTACTTATTTATTCCCGAAACTAGTTTGAGCGACAAATATCGACATATTCAGTGGCTTCTCTAAATCTATAACACGCAGAAAATAACATACACACACTGTAACACATTATTACATTTGCACTATCTGTTTTTTGAATATAGTTTTCTATAGATACCTTCATACTACCTTACTTATTGTACGACTTATATTCCTTATTTATGTCTCTGTGCGTGATGGGGAAGTGGTTCTTTTCGGTGTGTGTCCTTTCTTTCTGTGTTAGTTCTCTCAGAGCGGTAAAGAGCGTGTTGTTACAAAGCCTTGTGTTTTCGTTTATTATTTTTTTTCCTTCAACTATTGTCTTTTGTACGAAGTAATTTTCTTCTATTGCTAGTTGTCGGTATAGACGGTTGATGTGTAGATCGCTTTCTATATAGGTGGGGTTACGGTTTTTGTTACTTTAGGTGTTCTCGGTGCTCTGTGTACCTCGTTCGGAAATTACTGCTTGTTTGTCCCATGAATTGGGCCTGACAGGAGTTACATGTAGGTTAGTATATTCCAGTATTGTTTAATTTGTATGAGGTCCTTTCGTCTGGTGTTAGACATTTTTGAACCGTGTTGTCTCTTCTGAATGTTACTACGATCCCTTGCTGGTATACACTAACATGCAATAATAAAATATCACATAGAACTGTAGACATATTGAAAAAGATTAATTTTTACGTTGTAATAGAAGTCTTCATTTTTCAAGGTAAATTAATGATGGTAGGGTATTTTGCAAAATTTCAGATTATTACAAAAGTTGATTATAGTTTTCAAGAATGTAAATTACATTTCAACTTTTATATAAAATAAATTTTTTGTACATCACGGTTTCGCAGGCATTCTCTCTAATCCTAATACGCCATACGAAGAGAGGGTGTTTTAACCCCTTAAAATTGAAACTGGACGAAAACAAAAAAGTATTGCATTTTTTACCTCTCTGTGTACCCGCCAGGTTTCATTAGGATAGTTTATTTATACCTAGGAATGTTCCCTTGTTAGTGGTGCAGTTACGGCCGTGACGTAAAACATCAGGTGGTACATTATGTGACACGTTTGCGGAAAGAATGTTAGACGCAGAGAAAAAAAAAACCTAACACACTGAGATTGGTACGTATTAAGGTGCCAATGATCAAATGAGCAAAATATGTACATTTATGACACTAACACTCTGCATACGCAGTCAAACTGAAGCTCATTGCTTGCTCAGATACTAGTAGCACTCCGACTTCCAAAGATATAGCACTCACAAGTAGGTCTTCCAAGTACATCAGAAAGCCAGTTGCTACAATGAAATCTCTCATTAGCAAATTTCGCCAACCTAAACGATCTCAATTACCTATGTTAAAATGAAAGCCAACTTCCTGCACAATAATCGACTGGTAATTCAGACTGACGAGAAACGATTTGAGATTTAAAAAAGAGCCATTTGAGGGATTCGCAAGGATTAGTTTCGTCGCCACTACCATTTAACATCGATGTTATGTTCACAGTTCCAAATATAGACGTGATAGAGTTAGATGAAATGGCATTTATAATTAGTGGCAAAGTAGTTCCGAGTACTGTAAATATCATTTGTTTTCAAGTAAAGTTTAAATTCGCTGTATCTCGGTGTAAATAAAACAGAATGAGAATTGATACTGAGGAGAAGACACCTCTCTATTTCCGAGCAAGAAATCAGCACTGTAGTAGGCACGAACTATACAAGGGCACAACATTCCACGGAGCAGAACACTAGAACACCTTGGTGTAACAATGGATTAAAAATTGCTATTCAGAAACAATACAGACGATAAGGAAGGCCAATTTGTCCTATTGCGCCTGAGGCTACTTCCAGAGTCTGCGAACAGAGAGATAAAAACTTTTGACTATGTTGAGACTTTTGAAGGAAGAAATCACTGCAGCAACTAATAACAGAGGGCTGGCATTAATGAGACAACAAGCTGCAAGTACTGCAAAACCAGTTCTTATAGTCGATATTGCAGGCTCCAGAGTTTACTTTTTTGTGATATTACTATTTACTTTACGTCTTGAGAAAAGTAACAACGAACTATATTGGCGCGCAAAACTTAAGAACGAAACTAACTTTCGTATGATGTGTCACCGGCAGGTACCATACCTGTAGCTCTATGAAACTTGGACCATAAATACAAAGAGCTGCTACAAAACAGCACAGAAGGTAAATGAAAGAAAACGCAATAAGACGACAAGAAATGCCACTTTTCAAGCTTAACAATGACACCGAAATCACCGAGATTCGTGGCTGTACCCTACCGATTACAAAAGCCGGATCATGATTCTTAATACAGGGTGTCATCACCTTGGTCGGCAAAGCATACTCTGCAACGTGCTCCCATATTGGCCAAGAGATTGGCAAGGAGTTCCTGTGGTAGGACCTTCCATTCTTCCACAAGTGTGCTTGACAACTGGTGGATGGTGGTTGGTCCATGTGGGAGTGCTGCAGTTCTTCACCACAAACCACACTTGACCAGTGAGTCTAGCGTGTTTGAAGGTTTGCGGGCCAGTACGTCCGTACAACAATATAGGAGGGTCACTCCAAAAGAAACGCAATTTTTTTTAATCCATCTTTTATTCTACATGTTTGAAAGTTTTACCGTGTGTAGATACATCCTTTACGAACAATATTTTCATTTATCCACGTAATTTCCATCCCTCTCAACTGCCTTACGCCATCTTGGAACCAGCGTCTGTATACCCGCATGGTAAAATTCTGGACCAACCTTTTGGAGCCACTGTTTGGCAGCGTGCACAAGGGAGTCATCATCTTCAAACCTTGTTCCACAAAGAGAGTCTTTCAGTTTCCCAAAGAGATGCTCCCTGCCGCCGTTGGATAAGCAGCTGCAGCAGCAAGTCGTATACTCCTAGCTCACTCATTTGTTACATAGTTTAATTCTTAATTTCTTTGCGTGTTTTTGGTACTTGCATCGTTTAATTCATAAATTTCTGGCGTATTATAGTATTTGAGAGTTGTAGCATCGCGTTTTAGTACCCGAACAGTGTAAAATCGCGTAGTCTCCTTCCGCCGCCGAGCAGTGTGTCAGCAGTGCGCAAGTAGCAGCGTTACTGCATTTACTAGGCAATCTTGTATTTTAATAACCGTTTAAATTTTGTGTCGATTTGTTTGCGCTCTCTGTAGATTAGTTCAGACGTTCTTTGCACAACAGTTTTTAGCATGGATAGGGACTGCAACTGCTGTGTTCGGATGCAGGCTGAGTGGGCATCCCTTCGCTCCCAGCTTCAGACAGTGTTGGCTTCGGTCACACAGCTTGAGGCTGTTGCCAATGGGCATCACTGTGGGGGTCCGGATGGGGGTTTGTCGGCGACGGCCAGCTCATCCCACGCATCCCCCGATCGGACTACGACTGTGGCTGCCCGGGATACTGCCCGCATTGAGGCTGATCCCTCACCTGTGGTAGAGTGGGAGGTCGTCTCAAGGTGTGGCAGGGGGCGAAAGACATTCCGGAGGGCTGAACGGAAGGCCTCTCCAGTTTGTCTGACGAACCGGTTTCAGGCTCTGTCTCCGACCGATACTGATCTTCGGCCTGACATGGCTGCTTGTCCTGTTCCAGAGGTTGCCCCTCAGTCTGCAAGATCCGGGCGGTCGCAGAGGGTGGGCTTACTGGTAGTTGGGAGCTCCAACGTCAGGCGCGTAATGGGGTGCCTTAGGAATATGGCAGCAAGAGAGGGGAAGTAAACCAATGTGCACTCCGTGTGCATACCGGGGGGAGTCATTCCAGATGTGGAAAGGGTCCTTCCGGATGCCATTAAGGGTACAGGGTGCACCCATCTGCAGGTGGTCGCTCATGTCGGCACTAATGATGTGTGTCGCTATGGATCGGAGGAAATCCTCTCTGGCTTCCGGCGGCTATCTGATTTGGTGAAAACTGCCAGTCTCGCTAGCGGGATGAAAGCAGAGCTCACCATCTGCAGCATCGTCGACAGGACTGACTGCGGACCTTTGGTACAGAGCCGAGTGGAGGATCTGAATCAGAGGCTGAGACGGTTCTGCGACCGTGTGGGCTGCAGACTCCTCGACTTGCGCCATAGGGTGGTGGGGTTTCGGGTTCCGCTGGATAGGTCAGGAGTCCACTACACGCAACAAGCGGCTACACGGGTAGCAGGGGTTGTGTGGCGTGGGCTGGGCGGTTTTTTAGGTTAGATGGCCTTGGGCAAGTACAGAAAGGGCAACAGCCTCAACGGGTGCGGGGCAAAGTCAGGACATGCGGGGACTAAGCAGCAATCGGTATTGTAATTGTAAACTGCCGAAGCTGCGTTGGTAAAGTACCGAAACTTCAAGCGCTGATAGAAAGCACCGAAGCTGAAATCGTTATAGGTACAGAAAGCTGGCTGAAGCCAGACATAAATTCTGCCGAAATTTTTACAAAGGTACAGACGGTGTTTAGAAAGGATAGATTGCATGCAACCGGTGGTGGAGTGTTCGTCGCTGTTAGTAGTAGTTTATCCTGTAGTGAAGTAGAAGTGGATAGTTCCTGTGAATTATTATGGGTGGAGGTTACACTCAACAACCGAGCTGGGTTAATAATTGGCTCCTTTTACCGACCTCCCGACTCAGCAGCATTAGTGGCAGAACAACTGAGAGAAAATTTGGAATACATTTCACATAAATTTTCTCAGCATGTTATAGTCTTAGGGGGAGATTTCAATTTACCAGATATAGACTGGGACACTCAGATGTTTAGAACGGGTGATAGGGACAGAGCATCGAGTGACATTATACTGTGTGCACTATCCGAAAATTACCTCGAGCAATTAAACAGAGAACCGACTCGTGGAGATAACATCTTGGACCTACTGATAACAAACAGACCCGAACTTTTCGACTCTGTGTGTGCAGAACTGGGAATCAGTGATCATAAGGCCGTTGCAGCATCCCTGAATGTGGAAGTAAATAGGCATATAAAAAAAGGGAGGAAGGTTTATCTGTTTAGCAGGAGTAATAGAAGGCAGATTTCAGACTACCTAACAGATCAAAACGAAAATTTCTGTTCCGACACTGACAATGTTGAGTGTTTATGGAAAAAGTTCAAGGCAATCGTAAAATGCGTTTTAGACAGGTACGTACCGAGTAAAACTGTGAGCGACGGGAAAAACCCACCGTGGTACAACAACAAAGTTAGGAAACTACTGCGAAAGCAAAGAGAGCTTCACTCCAAGTTTAAACGCAGCCAAAACCTCTCAGACAAACAGAAGCTGAACGATGTCAAAGTTAGCGTAAGGGGGGCTATGCGTGAAGCGTTCAGTGAATTCGAAAGTAAAATTCTATGTACCGACTTGACAGAAAATCCTAGGAAGTTCTGGTCTTATGCTAAATCAATAAGTGGATCGAAACAGCATATCCAGACACTCCGGGCTGATGAAGGCATTGAAACAGAGGATGACACGCGTAAAGCTGAAATACTAAACACCTTTTTCCAAAGCTGTTTCACAGAGGAAGACCGCACTGCAGTTCCTTCTCTAAATCCTCGCACAAACGAAAAAATGGCTGACGTCGAAATAAGTGTCCAAGGAATAGAAAAGCAACTGGAATCACTCAACAGAGGAAAGTCCACTGGACCTGACGGGATACCAATTCGATTCTACACAGAGTACGCGAAAGAACTTGCCCCCCTGCTAACAGCCGTGTACCGCAAGTCTCTAGAGGAACGGAAGGTTCCAAATGACTGGAAAAGAGCACAGGTAGTCCCAGTCTTCAAGAAGGGTCGTCGAGCAGATGCGCAAAACTATAGACCTATATCTCTGACGTCGATCTGTTGTAGAATTTTAGAACATGTTTTTTGCTCGAGTATCATGTCGTTTTTGGAAACCCAGAATCTACTATGTAGGAATCAACATGGATTACGGAAACAGCGATCGTGTGAGACCCAACTCGCTTTATTTGTTCATGAGACCCAGAAAATATTAGATACAGGCTCCCAGGTAGATGCTATTTTCCTTGACTTCCGGAAGGCGTTCGATACAGTTCCGCACTGTCGCCTGATAAAGTAAGAGCCTACGGAATATCAGACCGCCTGTGTGGCTGGATTGAAGAGTTTTTAGCAAACAGAACACAGCATGTTGTTATCAATGGAGAGACGTCTACAGACGTTAAAGTAACCTCTGGCGTGCCACAGGGGAGTGTTATGTGACAATTGCTTTTCACAATACATATAAATGACCTAGTAGATAGTGTCGGAAGTTCCATGCGGCTTTTCGCGGATGATGCTGTAATATACAGAGAAGTTGCAGCATTAGAAAATTATAGCGAAATGCAGGAAGATCTGCAGCGGATAGGCACTTGGTGCAGGGAGTGGCAACTGACCCTTAACATAGACAAATGTAATGTATTGCGAAGACATAGAAAGAAGGATCCTTTATTGTATGATTATATGATAGCAGAACAAACACTGGTAGCAGTTACTTCTGTAAAATATCTGGGAGTATGCGTGCGGAACGATTCGAAGTGGAATGATCATATAAAATTAATTGTTGGTAACGCGGGTACCAGGTTGAGATTCATTGGGAGAGTCCTTAGAAAATGTAGTCCATCAACAAAGGAGGTGGCTTACAAAACACTCGTTCGACCTATACTTGAGTATTGCTCATCAGTGTGGGATCCGTACCAGATCGGGTTGGCGGAGGAGATAGAGAAGATCCAAAGAAGAGGGGCGCGTTTCGTCACAGGGTTATTTGGTAACCGTGATAGCGTTACGGAGATGTTTAACAAACTCAAGTGGCAGACTCTGCAAGAGAGGCGCTCTGCATCGCGGTGTAGCTTCCTCGCCAGGTTTCGAGAAGGTGCGTTTCTGGAGGAGGTATCGAACATATTGCTTCCCCCTACTTATACCTCCCGAGGAGATCACGAATGTAAAATTAGAGAGATTAGAGCGCGCACGGAGGCTTTCAGACAGTCGTTCATCCCGCGAACCATACGCGACTGGAACAGGAAAGGGAGGTAATGACAGTGGCACGTAAAGTGCCCTCCGCCACACACCGTTGGGTGGCTTGCGGAGTATAAATGTAGATGTAGATGTAGATGATAGTCACATGGAGCTAGGACAGGGCTGTAACGCGGGTGTTTCAGTGTTGTGCATCAGAGTTTTGTGATCGCTTCCACGGTTTTTTGACTGACATGTGGCCGTGCATTGTCGTGCAACAGCAAAACATCCTGATTTTGCCGATGTGGTCGGACACGACTCAGTCGATCTTGAAGTTTCTTCAGTGTCGTCACATATTCATCAGAATGTATGGTGGTTCCACTTGGTATGATGTCCACAAGCAAGAGTCCTTCGGAATAGAAAAACACTGTAGCCATAACTTTTCCAGCAGAAGGTTTAGAATTTTTTTTCTTGGGTGAATTTGCATGATGCCACTCCATTGATTGCCTCATCGTCTCTGGTGAAAAATAATGGAGCCATGTTTCATCACCTGTCACAATTCTTCCAAGAAATTCATCTCCACCTTTCTCTTACTGTTCCAAAAGTTCGCTGTATACCGTTTTTCTTGTTTGTGAGCCACTGTCAACATCCTGGGAACCCGCCTGGCACAAACCTTTTTTACTCGTAACGCCAACACTTTCAGTATTCTGCAAACAATTCCTTCCCTTATCCCAACGTAGCGTGACAATTCGCTCACTGCGATGCACCTGTCAGCGGTCACCAATTCATTAACTCTCTGCACATTGTCTGGAGTGTGTGCAGTACGAGGCCTGCTGCTGCGAGGACAATCCTCAATATTGCCGTGCCCGCTTTCATCAAGTAACCTGCTTGCCCAGCGACTAACTGTACTGCAATCGACAGCAGCATCTCCATACACCTTTTTCAACCTCTTGTGGATGTTTCCCACTGTCTAGTTTTCACAGCACAGGAATTCTATGACAGCGTGTTCCTTCAGACGAACGTCAAGTGTAGCAGCCATGTTGAAGACATGCTGTGACGGCGCCACTCACGGGAACAGGTTGAACTGAGTCTGAAAACAAGCGGGGAGGATGTAACTACACACTGTAAAACTTTCACACATGCAGAATGAAAACTGTATTTTTACAAAAATAGTGTGCATTTCTTTTAGCGTGACCCTCGTAATTTCCCACAGTTTAACATCTGGACCATCAAAGGGATCATTTTCGACAATATTCATGGGTGCATTACGTGTTCCCACGTGTCGGAGCAAGAGGATATGTCCAGCATTGTCGAACACGATTGTTTTGGTGGTCCAGGTGTTAAGGCTTGAGGATGAATAATGCTGCACGGTCGTACTGTCCTCCAAATCTTTCATCACGTTACACGCACCGGTGAACGTTATTGTGAAACTGCAGTCCTTCCACATGTGCGTCTTTTCAAGGGTGCAGTCGGTGCTGACTTCATTTCTCTGCGTGAGAATACGCGACTGCATCGAAGAGCGCAGGTGGAGAAATTCTTGCAACGAGAGGATATTTAACTTACAGGGGTGGACAAAAATATGGAAACACCACGAACATAACACGTTAGCATGCCTTGTACGGTCTGGAAAACAGTTAGCATTCAAAACAGCTTCCAGTTGCCTCGCAGTGGATAAGTACAGGCCCCATATAGTTTACAAGGGAATCTCTAACCATTCGTCCTGAGAAGTAGTGTCAAGTTCAGGTAACGAGAGGGAGGTGGGTAGTGATCGCACACCTTTCTCTCCAAAGTAGACCATAAACGCTCTATAACTGGTGACTTGGTGACTGTAGTGGCCAGGTGAGATGCGACAGTTTATCTTCGTGCCCACAAAACCGTCTTGAAAGATGCGAGCTGTGTGAGCAGGGGCCCTGTTGTTCTGGGACACAGCACCACATTGAGGAACAAACATTGTACCATGGAAGGGGCTTGACCAGCCAAAATGGTCACATAATCCATGGCATTAACCCGCTTTGGTAGAATACCCATGGGGCCAATGGAATATCACGATATGACTGCCCAAATCACCACCGAACACACGCCACATTTCACTCTTGGGACGTATACTCAGCCAGAACAATGATTTTATCTTGTAAGTCTTCCATTTGGTCCGTGTTTGCATAGAAAACAGTAATATCAGAAAATTGAGGCCACCTTGATGCAAAACTCCTTGTTATTTGTTTATTTCTTTATTCTCCCAAACTAGTTTCGGCGACAAATATCACCATCATCAGTGGATTTTTTTAACCTAAAACATGCAGAAAATAGCATGGTTATACAAACACAGTAGCACGTTATTACATTTTTACTATTCGTTTTTTTTAAATATATTTTTCTATGGACACTTTTGTCGTTGTTGTTGTGGTCTTCAGTCCAGAGACTGATTTGATGCAGCTCTCCATGCATGGACATTTTTATACTACCTTATTTATAGTATGTTACAGCATGTTTTAAGCAACTATTGTCGCTGTCTGCGACATATTTTTCTGTGCGCTTTTTGTTTCTGTTGCCGTTTTTTTACTTAGCGAACATCATATCATCTGCAAACATGTGAGCGGCTGTTAGTAAACAAAATACTAAAATGTGAACTTCGTATGTCAGCAATATATACTTGGTGTTGTGGTAAACCAGTTATTTGGTGTGTACTGAGCTGTTACGTAGCTATTCGTGTACTCACGTTAGTTGGATGGTATGTGGCTGCTTTTATACACAGAAAAACAAAACTTTCGCACTCTCTTTCTGATCCAGAACATTACGCCATCTTGCTGTTTGCGTGTGTCGCGGGAGGTGTATCGCATGTGGCGAGAAAGGCTATGAAAAACTGTAGCGCGAATTACGACGACTTATGTTCACCATTTATGTCTCTGTATGTGATGTGGAAGTGGTTCTTTTGCGTGTGTGTGCTTTCTGTTCTGTGTCGTTGGTCAGTTCTCTCAGAGCTGTAAAGGAGTGTGTTGTTACAAAGTGTTGTGTCTTCGTTTATTACGTTTTTGCCTTAGACTATAGCATTTTGTATGTAGTAATTTTCTTCTATTGTTAGTTGTCGGTATAGACTGTTGCTGTTTCTCAGAATGTGTAGATCGTTTTCGATATTGGTGGGGTTATGGCTTTTGTTCATTAGATGTTCTGCAAAAGTTGAATGTGTGCTGTCATTCTTTAGAGCTCTCATGTGCTCTGTGTACCTCGTTCGGAAATTTCTGCAAGCTGAAATAAGGTAGTATAAAAGTGTCCATAGAAAACTATATTAAAACAACGAATAGTAAAAATGTAATAACGTGTTACTGTGTTTGTATAACCATGCTATTTTCTGCATGTTTTAGGTAAAAAAAAACACTGATGATGGTGACATTTGTCGCCGAAACTAGTTTGGGAGAATAAAGAAATAAACAAATAACAAGGTGTTTTGCATAAAGTCGAACTCAATTTTCTGGTAATATTGTACTCAGCCAGAAGTTGGAAAGGGTGTTAAACGAGACTCAACAGACGGAATGGCTTTCTTCCATTGCTTCGTAGTCCACACCACTTTTTCCATTTGGATAATTGATGAGCTCGCCTTGCAACTTCCTGCTTCTGGAGGTCCCTTGGTGTTGTTTTGGTGCTGACATCGGTCCGCGAAAGTGACTTTCAGTTCCACAGTGGCTTTCGCAGATGTTGTCCTCTTATTTTGCGTCCCCATTCTCTTCAACGATCGTCCGGCACGATCACTCACCACACACTTTCGTCCGTATTGTGACGCAGCGGATGATGTTTCTCCACTTTCCCTGTGTGCGGGATAAATCTTCGATACGATGCCTCTTGAAAACACCAAACACTTCGCCTGCCTTGGTTACGGAAGCATACACAATGGAGCACCATTAATTTTCCTACGACAGGATTCACTTAGCTCCGACATAACGTATTCACAACTGCACAGAACACAGTTCTGACGACGACTTACAGTTACATCGTATTGAGAGCACCGCACAAATGCCGTTCCTGGTCAATACCACTAGGCTCGGCTAGCATCCGCATTTATGTCCAAGAAAACATTTAAAAGTGGTGTTCCCATATTTTTACCCAGTCCTTATACAGGGTGGTCCATTGATAATGACCGGGCCAAATATCTCACGAAATAAGCGTCAAACGAAAAACCTACAAAGTATGAAACTCGTCTAGCTTGAAGGGGGAAAGCAGATGGCGCTATGATTGGCCCGCTAGAAGGCGCTGCCATAGGTCAAACGGTAATCAACTGCGTTTTTATTAAATAGGAGTAGAGGGACAACCTTCGTATGACGACACACTGCATTGTTGCCAAATTTATTCAATATGGCGTCGATGACGTCATCCAAGATGGCGGCATGTAGACTTGGCAACAGCGCATGACGTCATCCAAGATGGCGACTTTTGGCGGGAAAATACGCCAATTGTGCTACATCCACTAACCTAAACTCCAGAAAAAATGGCGGAAAGTTTAAATTTTGCCAGGAAAATAGGCCAATTGTGCTATGTCCACAAACCTAAGCCTCCAGAAGAAAAAAATGGGGTGAAGTTTGAATTCCAACAGGATAATGCATAATGCGTAATGGAATGTAGTCGAATTAAGTCGGGTGATGCTGAGGGAATTAGATTAGGAAATGAGACACTTAAAGTAGTAAAGGAGTTTTGCTATTTGGGGAGCAAAATAACTGATGATGGTCGAAGTAGAGAGGATATAAAATGTAGACTGGCAATGGCAAGGAAAGCGTTTCTGAAGAAGAGAAATTTGTTAACATCGAGTATAGATTTAAGTGTCAGGAAGTCATTTCTGAAAGTATTTGTATGGAGTGTAGCCATGTATGGAAGTGAAACATGGACGATAAATAGTTTAGACAGAAAGAGAATAAAAGCTTTCGAAATGTGGTGCTACAGAAAAATGCTGAATATTAGAAGGGTAGATCACATAACTAATGAGGAAGTATTGAATAGGATTGGGGAGAAGAGAAGTTTGTGGCACAACTTGACCAGAAGAAGGGATCGGTTGGTTGGACATGTTCTGAGGCAACAAGGGATCACCAATTTAGTATTGGAAGGCAGTGTGGAGGGTAAAAATCGTAGGGGGAGACCAAGAGATGAATACACTAAGCAGATTCAGAGGGATGTAGGTTGCAGTAGGTACTGGGAGATGAAGAAGCTTGCACAGGATAGAGTAGCATGGAGAGCTGCATCAAACCAGTCTCAGGACTGAAGACAACAACAACAACAATGCATGCAAAACCGTACTTGTCTTTATTATTATTGATTATCATTTATTAACATTCACTATCGTTCATTATCATTTAAATAGACCAACTGGGCTAACCCTCCAGAAAAAATAGGCGCCAAATTCAAATTCCAACAGGATAATGCATGCAAAACCGTACTTGTCTTTATTATCATTTATTATCATTCATTATCATTTATTATTATTTATTATTATTGACCTGCCTCCACTAGAAAATTCCCTCCAAATTCAAATTCCAACACGATAATCACTGCAAAACTTTACTTGTGTTTATTATTACTCATTATTACTCATTACCATTTATTAACATTCATTATCATTCATTGTCATTTATCATCATTCATAATCATTTATTATCAAACAACTCCTAATTTTCGCAAATAATTTCAGTGCATAGGCTGATGAAAGGAGGAACGAGTGTACTTTATTTATTTGGGACATATCTTTTTGAAACTTTTCCTTCTCGTTGGTTTCGATATGTAAGGCTGACCTAAGGCATGCTATGAACTCCAGTAGTGCACTACACTTGGCAACACAACCACACCCATCAAGATATTCATTCCAATCCAGACCTGTAACTCCTCTACAGATAAATTTGTCCAGTTATTTGTCGACTCACTCGCAGTCTGACCAGATTGCCGTTTTTTGCGCAAAAACCGCTCAGACTACGCTGTGCTGCTCGGGGAAGTAAGGAAGGACTGCACTCTATTTATTTCAAGCCCTTTTATTTAGTCGTGGAGTATATTTGTCACAAAACACCCACACTGATCCGACTGAGGTCATCTGACACAGGCCACAAACACGTAAACAACTCCTAATTTCACCACACAATAGCAAACAGCTCTTAAATAATGCAGTACACAATATCAGCAGACGAGCTCTGTACTCTTAAACTCTCCAAATAAAGCACAGAACAGTGCACAGACATGCAAAATAGTGCAACAGACGTGCCCAAACACCCACAGCTGCCAAACCGACCAAAAGTCTCTGCTCGGCCTCCCCCCCCCCCCCCCCCCCCCAAACATGACCTCAACACAGACGCATTCGCGCCTAACACCTGAGAAATTCATATCGCCTATGCGCCTAAGATTACGCTCCAAGGTAGGCCGCGCGCGCGTGCGGTCGGCTGGGGTGGGGATTCCAGAGCCTCCAGGCAAGTTCAGCTTCAGAGCGCATGTGACAACCGACCATAAAGCTGCATTGTACTTCTCATGTATACCGCCGGCGTCTCAGGTCTGGACCTGCCTTCATGTCTATTGTCAGAATTGCCCGTAGCTCGTTGACACACACGATTAACGCGGCCTGGAAAACATTTACTACTTACATGCAACCGAGACGGTGTCGGAAAACCAATCACTCTGATCTGTGCTGCAGGCGCGTGTAATCATTGAGAACATTATATTTATTTTTTCGAACAACTTATTTAACCATACAGTATATCTATAACGCTATCACAAAACACCCACCCAGGTGTGCCCTGGGCCATGTCGCACAGTCCACAGACATGCACCCAGTCATAATGTCAGTATACACTATAGCAATCTGCTACTAGATAATTCTTCACACAGATGTGTATATACGCTCTGTACTCGTAAACTATCATTATAACGCATAGCAGAGCGTGCAGACCCGCTCGCAAAATAACTCATATAGGTACGAGAAGGGGTTCGCTACGCTTTCAACTACCTAGTTTCAACTCCTTTTCAAGGTCATCCTACAGCTCAGTTCCACATCAGAAATACAGGGTCATAGATCGTTGTATATGGGAAATATCTTACGATTTTCGCTAGCTTAGCAAATAAGAGGGGTCTAAATTCCCGTATAAAATATTTATTACTTTTGCATATTCATCTACACACAGAAAACAACTCTTTCTTTATATTTCTTAGGTGTAGTTTTAATAATGTCCAATTTAATTTTTAACTTATAACTTAAATCCACATCTGAATCATCTATTTATTTCTCCAATCAGTAATTTGACAAATACAGAGAAGGTATATTCTCGAATTCTAATACATATCTAACTTTCTTCCTCTAAAATACTTGTTTTGTGGCTTTAACTATTAGCTCTGTTCCTTCCTGCAGCTCTTCTAGGGGAGAGCATTCGGGGATTTTAATATTTCCTCGTATCTCCTCCATGACGCTGCAGTTAAAGCGTTCCACGTCTTCCAGTGTGTATGTCGGCAACTCTTCTGCTCAACATTCTTGCGGGATTTCTGTGTAGAACATTAAGTTTGCAACTTTTGCAAACGAGTGTCCATTAAATGTAGTTATTCCATCAGTTTTAAACTCGGCAAATGGCTGTTCTGTTGCTATGTTCGCCACACTTAGATATAATATAACCATCGCCGGCCGGAGTGGCCGTGAGGCTCTAGGTGCTACAGTCTGGAGCCTAGCGACCGCTACGGTCGCAGGTTCGAATCCTGCTTCGGGCATGGATGTGTGTGATGTCCTTAGGTTAGTTAGGTTTAATTAGTTCTAAGTTCTAGGCGACTGATGACCTCAGAAGTTAAGTCGCATAGTGCTCAGAGTCATTTGAACCATTTAATATAACCATCCTTTACTTTATGCACTGTCTACTGGATCAGATTTTAGGAACTTCCAGCTTCAATAATGCAAAGTGTCTTTCTATTTTCGTAGTTACTAACCCTTTTTATGAATCTTATTTATTATTTATTTATTTCAGTCATGCTTCTTCTAGTATTTGTGCACAAAAGTTATCTATTGTTATTTTAGCCTTTAGAATTTACTCCTGCAAACTATCTGTCACGTTCCTTTGTAAGTCATCGTTTGGGTATAGTCATTTTCGGGAATCATTCTCATTAACTAGGAAGACATTACAAACTAATAGCCTATGTACAACATGAAGACATTTGTTCCTTACTTACTATGATAGGACGGAAGAAGCGAATGGAACGTGAAAGGGAAAGAAAGTTTCATCCCGCGTGGACCGCACAATACGCCAAACCGTGTATCCACCAAAGAGTGGCAGACTTCCTACAGTAACTAGTTACTGTTATTTTTTAATTTCTTCGTTATCATCCTGAATGGTCCTTGATGCCCTTGCATAAACTTCTTGGTTTTAGATCTTTTTTTAATTCTGACTGCTGTTAGCTTATCAGTGCTAAAACTAGTGGGGAAAACTTCTGCGTCATACTGATTTTTTTCTGTTCTTAACCTTTTTTTCAGAAGTAGCCTCTATGTTTTTTAGCGTATAGCTCTCTCCCGAATTATCATCTGGCACCTTACTACTGAACTCAGTATCTTCCTGCAAATATCGAATATTCCTCATTACAATAATAGGCAGTTGCCTTGTTTTATTATTACTGCCTCTCTGTTTATCATGAAACTGATCTATTGTTACGTTATCTTTATCAACTGGTATCAAGGCCTCGTGCTGTACTGGACTAGATACTTTTCCAGTAGCACCTATTACACTGGCCAACGATGGAAAAACTTTTTTTGCTGATAATACCTTATTCTTATGATTTTTGAGGGTGGTAAATCCAAATACGATACTTAAAAAACTGTATCACTCACCATTTCTTCACAATTTACTGTTAAATTTATCAAATTAAACGATTTTTAAAGAATTTAACAGCTTTTACATAGTTAAAATAATTTGTAACGGAGCTATAATGAATGTAGATGACGTTGGTAGCACTGCTGAAAAACATTTGCTGGCAAAAAAAGGTCGATTCTATTTCTGTTTCAACAGATGGTGTTTTGTTTACTGTCAGTCTATCCTCACTTTCCCGTTTACTGTACATTTGCTCAGTACAATGTCTAATCATTGTTGTAAAAACTCTACTGACTATTTTTGTTATATTTGTGGTGAATTTTTGATTAAAAAACACCAAAGAAACGTTACAGATTTTGTGAAAAAGGTTTATCTATCACAGTTTGGATCTAAACGTAGTGATTAAGATAAATCTTAGGCGCCACATAAGGTATTTTATGTGTGTGTTGAAGAGCTGAGAAAATGGTCCGAAAAGGAGAAAAGAGCCTTTAGATTTGCTGTTCCTACGATATGGAGGGATCCAAGAAATCATTCTGATGATTGCTACTTTTGCAGTGTTGATATTACTGGTCATAATTCGAAAAACAAGAAGGTAATAAGCTACCCTAACCTTCCGTCCGCCATCCGACCAGTAGAGCATGGTGTAGATTTGCAGGTTTCTGAGCCACCAGATGATTTAAATTCTATTCCAACAGGAGTATTTTCTGATGTACAGTACGATATAGATGAACCACATGATGATGAATTCCATTGTAATACAGAAAGTCTAGAGCCCAAATTGTTTACTCAGACCGAGCTTAACGATCTGGTTAGGGATCTGGGCTTAACGAAAAAAAAAGTTGAATTTCTTGGCTGTAGATTAAAATAAAAGAACTTATTGGCAGTTGGAAACAGCATATACATGTGTAGAAGGAGAGAGGGGAGAAGGTATCTTTGTCGGACCTGACATTTGAAAATTGATGTCTGATGTTAACTTTGAATCCACAATGACCTTAAATGAGGAATAAGCATGGATATCATTCAAGCAAGTCGTTACAAAATTCTTAGGACATGAAAAAGACCCAGAATATGTTTCTATTATACCTACAATGTTAAAGAAGTTTAAAACCTTAGGATATTTAATGAGCCTGAAAGTTCACTTTTTGAACAGTCACCTTGATTACTTCCTGGACAACATGGGAAATGTTAGTGGGGAGCAAGGAGAGCGATTTTACCAGGACATTAAAGTGATGGAAAAATGTACCAAGGCCGCTGGAACACCAACATGATGGGGGACTACTGCTGGCCACTCACCGAGAAGTTCAGCAAGCGACTCATCATAGAAAAACTTACACAAGAAGCTTCAAAGAAAAAAGAGAAAGAAAATACAAACCATTTCCAGCTGACAAGTGAAACCTCTATTAGCACATACCATTGTTAATACAAACCATGCTTATGTTGTAACAAAGTGTTTCATTAACACCCTGTTTACCGTATAGCATAGGATTTTCATACTACATAGTAAAAAACAAATTGCTCGAAAACTATGAGTGATACAAAAAACCTAAGGCTAGATTTGGTTTCAGCTCATAAAAATCTATAAAGATCAGTTATCAAAGTAAAAAAAGTTTTATAAAAACAATTTTTCGTTGGCCTGTGTTATTCTTAAACCACTACCTTTCATGTCAGCTAATTCATTCTCATTAGGAACAACAAAGACTGCTTTGGACAAGGCACTTACTTCACTACCACTATCAAGAATACAATGCTGTATTACTTCTAAGCTGTCAGTTTTTATAACAGGGTGTGTTATTATACTCTGAACAGATCTCTCATACACATCTTCTAAGAAATCCTTCTCAGTTTGTTTCCAGCTAAAGTAGTTTTGTTCAGTTGCAAGTACATTCACACTTAGATTCTGGGGTTCACCAATCTCTACATTTTAGCTGCCTTTTCCAACCTGTCCACCAGTTTTAAATCAAAGCACTTGACGACTTGGCTACACTGAGCCACAGCGCCAAAGATCGCTCCAGAGAGTATTGTTCCGCTGCCTCCACTGGCTGTGCTTATTGAGACGTAGCGGCAGGCAGTTCTTGCCGAGAAGTTGTGGTGGACACTGCTTGTAGCTGAAGTTGGAGTGAGATGGGGTAGTAGTGAGTGTTTGTTCCATGTTTTATGCAGCTATTTGATGGGAGAGATAGCAGATGTTATTCTAATGGAGACATTGTAATGATCAGAGTGCGTTTCGTCAATATATATTGAGGTAACAAACTACTTTTATTTTTCTCTCTCATTATTTCAGTGACCTAAATAATGCGTCATTACAGGTTCAGTCAACAAAGCATCTGGCTTGTGTTCTTGTATTAGAGTGTAATTCTGGGTTTCTTGAGCAATTATAGTATTTCTAATTTTTTTTATATCACGTCAGTATAAATGGTATTTGAAATTTCTTGTCTTGTTGAAGAAGAACCGTGCCAGATGTGTACGTTGAGTCACACTCCCACACACAGAACAGTTATACTTGTGCTTTGGTTTCGTAGGTTTTATAGTTGCTGGGGACTTAATTAAGTAATTGTGTTAACGAAAATTTTCATTTCATTCTTTGTTGTTGTTCTATGCAGTCAGATTGCGTAATAATACTAGTCAGGGCCAGCCGTTTACGAGACTTGCGTAATCGGACAGACAGCTACTAAAAATATTTGCATTTTTTTTATTTAATAAAGCCCCCATGCACGTGGCGACCGCTGCTTAGGATCGTCCTTTGGAATTCTTCTGATTGCAAAAATAGTAGACAGTAGTATTGTTGTAGTAATTTGTAGTTTAGTAATTGTAGTCCATTTTGCATGTGTAGATTTGATAATTGGCATTCTTCTAATGGTATTTTTCAAAATTTAATTTTTATTGCCTTGTATACGCGTTTCACGATTTGGTGCAATTATTTCAATTGTTCGATTAATCGTGTTTGAGGGAAATATTTCGTGTGAATGGTATTGTTGAAGATGAGGAGTCATTGTGTGTAATTTTCGTACAGTGACGAATTTTTTATGTTTTGTAAATGATTACGCGATCGATGAAAAAGGCAAAAATGATGGATAGTGAGAATGGCGAAATTGTTAACATGGCGAACTCGCCAACAGAAGAAAACAGTGTGATGAATAATGAAGTGGAAAACAATGTAATAAGTCGGGAAAATAGCCCGGAACCATTTCAAAATTTTTCTCAATCAGAAAATTCACAGAATACGAGATTAACGATAGAAGATTCTGAAATAGTATCGAACACAGATAGCTTTATGGCTATGCAGAAGGAAGTTAGTTTTGTGGGAAATGTTAGGGGCGAAAAGAATTTCGAACCGGCTGATATGGAGCAGTTGATGAGTGCAATATTAAATTTGGGAGCACAGTTACGATCTGAATTAAAAACAGATAGGGGAACAATGGAAAAACGGTTAGACTCACTGGGATCACAAATGGGAACAATGGAAACACGGTTGGACTCACAAATAGGAACAATCAGAACTGAGATGGGAATACTGGAAACACGGTTAGACTCACGAATAGGGACATGTTTCAAAAATATGAAAGATGAGTTAAAGAAAGAAATCAGAGAAGAAGTACAACCGATTTTGAATTCTCACAATAACAGATTAATTGCAGTAGAGATTAGACAAAGGGAACAGGATAGAGAACAGGAAGAAAGAGATCGCGTGATAGTACAAAAATTTTCCGAGTTAAATTTACAACGTGCACACGATAAGAAAGAAATATTTGAGAGAATCGAGGAATCCGTACCAAATGACAGATTAAATAATCTAACACAACAATATGAACAGTTAGCTACCAAATGTGTTAATACTGAAACCCGAGTCGCGACACTTACGGAAGACGTAAATAAACAGAAAGAACAAATAGGTGATTTATCGGAAAGAGTTGAGGAGATTTCAGACAAATTGACAAGTCTTAGTTTAAATGGGGACAGAGATTCAGATGATACAGCACCATTGCCATTTGCAGAAACCGAAGAGTACCAGAACATAAATAAGCATGTTGAAAATCAGGGAAAATTTAATGAACGCGTTAAAAGGGAAGTTGAGGCATTACGAAAGCAAGTCAAACAGATCGAAGGCGAAATCGTAGGAAAAGATAGCAGAAGAAATTTAGAATCACGGATAGCAGAGGGCTTTGAAGAAAATAATTTGTTTCATTTACGGGATGCAACAAGAGATCGCCAGGCGCGCGAACTTGACAATAATCAACATTGGGACTGGGACAGACGCGGTAGGTCTTTGTCGCCATGAGGCGAAAACTTTGACTATAAACACTTTTTGACTGTTCGGAAATTTAAGATCTTCCGCAATTCTAAGAATGACATACATCCATGTGCATGGTTAGATCAATTTATGTACGCACTCCCACCAAATTGGCCACTAAGTCACAAACTGGAATTTATGTGTGGATATTTAGAAAACGAACCGGCGACGCGGATGCGCGCACTCATTAGAGATTGTAATAATCTGAATGATTTTTATCATGCATTTCTATCGGCATATTGGTCCGAAAACACGCAAGATAGAGTCAAACATAGTCTGATTATGCAGCGTAATTTTAAACAGTCCGAGTTCCGCACGCCGGCATAATATTTTGAAGACATGATTCGAAAGAATCAGTTCCTTTCCAACCCTTATAGCCCGAATGAATTAATTCGCATTTGTTTAACTAAGCTGCCACAATCCATAAGACAAATTGCTTTAGCTGGAAGATGTAAAGACGACATCGAGACTTTTAAGACTTTGTTGCAAGAACTTGAGTATGACAACGACGACGGGACTTCTTGTAACTTTTTCAGTAACAGTAATTACAATAGATTTTCAGAGAAAAGGGATAGTGATCGGAACGGGCGTTATGTGGGTAATTTTGACAATGACAGACGTAACAGACAGGACAATAGATACCAGCCTTATGACAATAACAGACGTTCTAACAGAAATTACACAGACAATTATAACAACGGTAATTCGTACCGGAATGATCAATCATATGGAAACAGTAATCGGTATCACCAAGACAGAAATTATTCATACAGTAATAGAAATTCTTACTATAGAAATAATCAGGGTAGTAGATACAACAATAATTTCAGAAGTGACAGTCGAAATTACACAAGAAGTAGTTATGCAGACAGACAGGAAAACAGAAATTTTAATAACAGACACAACCAAGATTTTGTATCTAACAGACAGGAGGGACCTAATTGGCATCCTCCACGTAACAGAACTTCAGAGAGACAAGTGCAAATCGTAGAAATGGATCCGCGAAATGACGCGAATACTCAAAGACGTGACGCAAACAATCGACAATGACTTGCAGCTTCGGTTTTCTGGCAGCAATATAGACGGTTCAGAAAGTAATGACACTACGACTTTACACTACGTACGCCTGGAAGACATGAGAGACATTTTGTTAGACGAAAAGGAAAATAATGTAGACGCATTTTTACATCCTGTTATTGAAGTATGTGTGGGTAAGAGTAAGTTCACTGCAGTTTTAGATTCTGGGAGCCCATTGAACGTCATTAGTGAATCAGTTTTTCGTATATGTGAAAGGACTATTGCCTGTCCTGTGTTACCTATTTCTAAAACTACAATTCGAGGAGCGATTTCTGGAAAAGGTGTAGAAGTTAAGCAACAGACCAACCTAAATTTCAATTGTCAAGGATACGAATTTTCTGCTAATTTTATTATTGTTCCATTACTCAGTACACAAATTATATTAGGTATGGAGTTTCTTAACGCACATAAGGCAATTTTGAACTTTAAAGAAGGAAGTGTGAATTTGACTGTTGCCGGAATGCCGAAATGTTTGAAATTTTTCGAGTGTTTAGCAAGATCTGAGTCAGATACAAAATGTTTAAGGTTTCTTACTTCTGATGTTTTCGTTGAGCATTATGACGACAATGTGTTTATTCATGACAATGACAATAGATACAGAGACGCGATGGATGATATAATTAATAGCGAAGAACTAATTAATGAAAAGGTTAAGAAAGCTGAAGTGCCAGATGACGTTGCAAGAGAAGAGCTGCACCAAATTTTGACTTCACATGCTACAGTGTTTAGTCATCACACGGGAACTATACAAGGCTTACAATATTTATTTAAAGTAAAAGAACACACACCATTTCGGGGGAAAACGTACGCTATTCCTTTGGCTTACAGAGACAAGGTTAAGAATGAACTTCAGTACATGTTAGATCAGGGCATTATTGAGCCTGCAGTCAGTCCTTATACTAGCCCATTACACGTTGTTCTTAAAAAGGATGGGTCAATTCGTTTGGTTCTGGATTCCAGACAGATAAATAACATCATCATTCCTGAAACTGACCGTCCACAAAATTTAGATGAACTTCTTCAACATTTCCATGGAATTAAAGTTTTATCCACGATTGATATGCGCGCGAGTTTTTGGCAAATAGAACTCCACCCTGATTGTAGAAAGTATACTGCCTTTTTAGCCTTTGGTAACTGTTACCAGTTTCGGAAATTACCGTTTGGACTTACTGTATCTTCACCAGCATTCATTCGTAGCTTAAATGAAATTTTACCTGTTTATCTTCGTGACAATATTACTTCATATGTTGACGACATTCTTATTGCTAAAAATTCTTGGAGTGAGCACAACAAAATTTTGGATTCATTATTACGTATTTTTGCAAGAGTTGGCATTACGGTGAACTTAGAAAAATCTGAATTTGGTCGTTCTCAGGTGAAATTTCTCGGTCACATTATTTCTACAGAAGGTATTCTTCCTGATCCAGAAAAATTAGACGCTATTCGTAATTATGCTGTTCCTACCACAAAACGTGATGTTCGTAGTTTCCTTGGTGTCTGTAATTTTCTTAGACGCTTTGTTAGATTGGACAATTTGGCCACACCTCGTTTATGTGAACTATCTGGAAAGAAATCTAATTGGTGTTGGGATGAGGAAGCTCAGTCAGAATTTGAACAACTCCGTGATGCTTTAGTTGCTGCTCCACTTCTTTCACATCCGGATTTATCTAAAGATTTTTGTTTGGCGACGGACTCATCATACAAAGGCCTAGGTGCACATTTATTTCAAGAGATAGAAGAAAACGGCGTTGTAGTCCAGAAAACTATTGCATTTGGAAGTCGTGTTCTCTCTAAATCAGAAAAGAATTATTCGATTACGGAACTTGAAGCTTTGGCTGTTGTTTGGGCTTTTACAAAATTTCGCACATTTTTGTTTGGCAGACATACTAAGGTTTATATCGATCATCGAGCTCTGGAATTTCTTATGTCGACAAAATTAACTCATGGCAGATTGTCACGATGGGCGTTGTACCTACAGGAATTTGATTTTAGTATTGTTTACATACAGGGTTCTTCAAATATTGTTGCTGATGCTTTATCACGTGCACCTATGGGTTTGAAACAAAGTACTGAAGAGGACTGCAAGGAAAACAATTATTGTTTGATGTATATTCAAGGTGTTGCGTTTGAGAACTTTATTTCGTCTTCGCTCCAGGACATCGCTAAGGAGCAAAATAAGGATCCAATCTGGAAGGACATTAAGGAGAAGTGGAGGAGAAAGGAAAGCGTAGCGATTAGACAGCATTATTTAGTTCGCAATGACATTCTTTTTAAACGAAAATCGGTCGACAACTCTGTTTGGTTAGTTTGTATTCCTGATGAGTGGGTTAATAAGCTGATTTGGTATACACATTTCAGTTATGCACACTTTGGTCCCAGAAAATGCTTTCATAAATTACGAGAAAATTGCTACTTCAATAATATGGAAAAACGTATTCGATTTGTTCTGGCCAAATGCAAATTATGTCAAAAGGCTAAGCCGCCAACAGTTTCTCACAGAGCACCGTTGTTTCCTATCATTCCAGCAAAATTAAAGGACATGGCTGCAGTTGATTTGTTCGGTCCAGTGGTTCGATCTACTAATGGTTTTGCGTACATTTTCATAGCAGTGGAACTGACATCAAAATATGTGTGTTTTACACCTTTACGCAAAGCAACAGCTCGTTCAGTATCTAATGCTTTCATCAAACATTTTCTTAAAGAAGTGGGTCATGTTGATAAGGTTATATCAGATAATGGATCACAGTTTCGTTCTAAAATTTGGCTTCATACTCTACGGCGTCGTAAAATTAAACCAATTTTCATTTCACTTTTTCACCCCCAATCTAACGCTTCAGAGAGATGGATGAAGGAAATCAATAAATTGTGTCGTCTTTATTGTCATCAGAATCACAGAACGTGGGATCAGTATCTTCATATTTTTCAAAACATTCTGAATGAACTCCCTAATGATTCAACTTCTTTACCGCCTATACTGATATTAAAAAACAAAGCACCGACAAATCGCATATCTGAAATCGTTCCTTTTCCGCATTCACGGAAACTGCGGCATTCTGAAGTTGTCAACCTGGCTCTACAAAATATTGCATCTGCGGCTGCTAGAAGAGAGAAATCAGCTAAGCGTCCTGGTCGTTTAAAAATCTTGTCAGTTGGTCAAAAAGTGTTAATTAAGTCTCATCGTTTGTCTCACAAAGGAAAAGGCTTGTGTCGCAAATTTTTTCTGCTTTATAACGGCCCATATAGAATTCGCAAAATTATTCATGATAACACTGTAGAAGTAGAAACTCTTAAATCACGACGCTCTAAGGGAATACATCATATATCAAACGTTAAAATTTTTGTGGAATGACATATTTTTGAGAGACTAACAGCTACTTGTAAACACGCAGAGAGTACAAGGACACCACGCTGTGTTTTGGTGGCGGCACATACTCAAAGCAACAGTCAAGTCTGCGCGCCGCACAGGGCAGTCGTTGACCGCAAACAATTGCTTTCTACGTCACGCGCCTACAGCTGATCGAGCGCTCAGTGCGAATGCACTGACAGCCGTAAACAAATACACAGTCTTTCTCCGAATAAAATCAGTATAAAGCTATAATGACTTGATGAATTATGTTATTAACATTCAGTATTTTTCAGAATACGGTTCTATAAAATATTTAAGAACTTCAGGTAAATTCTGTGCGTGTCCGACGTTAAGACGACTTGCTATCGAGAAAATTTCAGGAAAAATGTCATTTCGAAGAAGAAAGTAATAAACTAAAAAGGTAATTATTAATTGAGTTTATTTTTCAGGTAACATATTTCCGCTTAGGTACGTACTTTAGACATAATCTGCTGCTCGCGATTACGTGATTCATACTTTGTACTAATTTCATGTTCTATGAATTTACTTGTGAAGCGACGTGCTTGCGTACGTTAACTGATTTTGACAATGATTATTAATGAACTGGGTTGTAACTTGTGTATATTATGCATCGCTTGACTGCACTGATTTTTCACTGATGTCATATTTTTTAATTATGTGCCTGCTGTGCTTATTTATTTAAATTATAATTGTCACCTGATTAATTGTGCTGATGTGGTTAGGTATGTAAGTTATACTTTGTGATTTATCTGCTTGCGCCTTCATGTTTGCTTATTATAATGACATATGAACATTTATTTGCTTACGTTACGTAAGATATGTTTGCTGCTATGCGTATGGATTGCATATTTATACATTTCTGTTTGTTGTCACACCTACTCTTTAATTTGGTATATAGAAATACTGTTGTACTGTGTATGAACATAGAGTTTAGGTTACACTATGGTATTAGTTACAGATTGTTCGCTTGGCAGAGCCTCGTTGTAAGAATTGTGCTGCATCCACTTGTTGACATTCTGTTCACTACTGGTATATTTACTCGCTATTGCTTGTTTTGCTTACGCTCAGTGCTTTATATTTTTAAGATAAGAAAATGAACTGCTATAATTCGACGAATGACATTAGTACAAGGAACTTCATAGAAGTCACATGAGCTGGAGGTTTTATGAAAGCTGTATAAATGTATGCCAATAGGAAGGAAGCTAACGACATGGCATACCAACACAGTTATTACACTGCATTTTTCGTGAGCAATTGAAATAGGAAGTGACACTTGACACAAGAAATACTCCACATGTTTGCTTCTGTTTGCCATAATTCTTGAAGTGGTGTACACACTGTGAAATATTAGGATCATTCACACTCCGTAATCGTACTTAATTACTGAGAGTTATTCGAACTAAGTCTGTTAGAGGTCATGTATGCATTCTTTGTTTATAATTCATAATGAGTAGAAGATTTTGGTCAGATGGATTACACAGAGGTTGTGTGTTGACAGTGTGTCTTCGGATTGTATGGGATGATGAGGTTTGCATTAGGATTTTATCTGTACTTATTCGAGGAGACTGACTAGAGGAAAGAGTTGTTATGGAAGTGAAATGATACTGGCAATAAGGTTTATATGTATCGACGTATTGAAGAGGTATTATTGAGATATTGAGATTATATGAAGTTGATGGAGTTTTGGTGTATAAGAGGTAAAATAATCGAGGTGCATATATATTTTTTTTTTTGTTGGTCTATATGGAACAAGGAGGATGAAGATAGCAGACTAGAACACTAAAATGGAAGGAAGATTGTCTACATACACTTTGTTAAATCACTAAGCAGTATGTACTTTTTTTTTTGGAGAGAGGAAGTTGCATATCTTGGCACACTGACAGTTGTTCAGCAACCGTACATTTTTATTTGGCTTGGCAAACATTGGTCTTGACATGATGACTATGACGCTGACTTAACTATTATTGACTGTTATACATTGCTGCCACTACTACTTGATACACAAGTTGAACATAAAATTTTGACAGAATTGAATTTACACAGTTAACACTATTCAATTACACAGTAGTACTTAATGTGGATGAAAGATGAGTGAGTGTGTTTTGTGTGTTTTCCTTTCCTAATCCTACCCACCTATTTCCTAAATATTATTTTATTTGTTTGTAGTGGCTTGCACTGACACCCATAAATATTATAGGTTTACTGATGTTTGTGTATTTGTAATAGTAATATGACAATTATCTGACATCATTTGTGTGTTTGTTATGATTTGTATGTTTAGTGTAAGAGCATTGTAAAAGCATTTGTATGTGTATTCAAACTATTGTTCATGCTTGAACTGTCTGAGTAGTGATGGTGAATATTATGAACTGTTACCTGCACTTTTCAACATGATGTGTGACACTTAGAAATGTTTAATTTCTGCTGATGAACTGTGTGATCAGTGATAGTAAATATTATGGACTGTTACTTGTACTTTTTCTACGTGATTGGTGCCACTAGGACATGTTTAATTTCTGCTGATGAACAGTGTGATCAGTGATAGTAAATATTATGGACTGTTACTTGTACTTTTTCTACGTGATTGGTGCCACTAGGACATGTTTAATTTCTGCTGATGAACAGTGTGATTAGTGATAGGGAATATTATGGACTGCTGTCTGCACCTACTCGACATTGCTGGATGCAACTGATGGAACTGATTCTACTGAGATGATGTCACCTGTTGCTGTCTGCACCGGCTCAACATTGCTGGGTGCCACTGATGGACTGCTTCTACTGAAATGATGTCACCTGTTGGAGTCTGAACCTACTCCACATTGCTGGGTGCCACTGATGGACTGCTTCTACTGAAATTATGTCACCTGATGGTGTCTGCACCTACTCCACAATGCTGGGTGCAACTGATGGAACTGCCTTTATTGAAATGATGTCACTTGTTGCTCTCTGATACTGGGTGCGCAGATGGAGCTACTTCTATGGAAATGATGTCATTTGTCGGTATCGGCATCTACTCATCATTGCTGGGTGCCACTGATGGACTGCTTCTACTGAAATGATGTCACCTGTTGGAGTCTGCACCTGTTCCACAATGCTGGGTGCCACTGATGGACTGCTTCTACTGAAATGATGTCACCTGTTGGAGTCTGCACCTGTTCCACAATGCTGGGTGCCACTGATGGACTGCTTCTACTGAAATGATGTCGCCTGATGGTGTCTGCACCTACTCAACATTGTTGGGTGCTACTGCTGGAACTGTCAACCACTTGTTGTGAAAACATTTTAGGTGAATATTTGTATAAACTGATTTTTTGTGTATTACTGTTTGTGAAAAGTTATGAGACTCTTACCTGTACATATTCGTCATTGCTGACGCCATTGATTGAACTGTTTAACCACATAATACTTGTGTAAACTATTATGTAAAGTCACATGTATGAAAGAATTTGTATTCCTTACTGTATTTTATATATTAGGCTATTGAAAGGTCAGTGCAAAGCCAAAATTTTATCTATTTATATGATATTTACGTATTAATATTATCTTTTATTTTTGTCTGTATTTTTTTTGACGAATTTGGTGGTATTTTCACCACCAATGCTGGCAAAAATACCATCAAATTCTAGCCCGTGGAGGAAGGGCATATGAAAGGTGGCTACACTGAGCCACAGCGCCAAAGATCGCGCCAGAGAGTATTGTTCCGCCGCCTCCACTGGCTGTGCTTATTGAGACGTAGCGGCAGGCAGTTCTTGCCGAGAAGTTGTGGTGGACACTGCTTGTAGCTGAAGTTGGAGTGAGATGGGGTAGTAGTGAGTGTTTGTTCCATGTTTTATGCAGCTATTTGATGGGAGAGATAGCAGATGTTATTCTAATGGAGACATTGTAATGATCAGAGTGCGTTTCGTCAATATATATTGAGGTAACAAACTACTTTTATTTTTCTCTCTCATTATTTCAGTGACCTAAATAATGCGTCATTACAGGTTCAGTCAACAAAGCATCTGGCTTGTGTTCTTGTATTAGAGTGTAATTCTGGGTTTCTTGAGCAATTATAGTATTTCTAATTTTTTTTATATCACGTCAGTATAAATGGTATTTGAAATTTCTTGTCTTGTTGAAGAAGAACCGTGCCAGATGTGTACGTTGAGTCACACTCCCACACACAGAACAGTTATACGTGTGCTTTGGTTTCGTAGGTTTTATAGTTGCTGGGGACTTAATTAAGTAATTGTGTTAACGAAAATTTTCATTTCATTCTTTGTTGTTGTTCTATGCAGTCAGATTGCGTAATAATACTAGTCAGGGCCAGCCGTTTACGAGACTTGCGTAATCGGACAGACAGCTACTAAAAATATTTTCATTAATATTTAATTAAGCCCCCATGCAATCTCTCATACACATCTTCTAAGAAATCCTTCTCAATTTGTTTCCATCTAAAGTAGTTTTGTTCAGTTGCAAGTACATTCACACTTAGATTCTGGGGTTCACCAATCTCTACATTTTAGCTGCCTTTTCCAACCTGTCCACCAGTTTTAAATCAAAGCACTTGACGACTCCCTCTACTTCCGTTTGCTGCACATCAGCTAACTCAGAGCAACTGTGTCTCTGCGCGACATTGCTACAGTTTTCGACAAGTTAATACGCCTATCAGGTTCCGTGACCTGATTATTATTGCTACCCCCTTCATTCATCAATTCCACCGCTTTAAAACTTTGCAAAAGTGACCCTACTTCCTGTACCGCACAACTTTAGCCTTCAGATTACCATCGTTCTCGAAGATGTAAGCTTTTACCTCATCTTCGTCCATATCAGACTGAAACCCGTTTACTTCTTCCTCCCTATCAACTATAAAATTTTCTTTTTCTTCCTAGAGCCGTTTTCCTAAAGTATCCAAAATGGAAATGGAAATGCCGTGTGGCTTGGGCTTCCCGTCGGGTAGACCGTTCGCCTGCTGCAAGTCTTTCGAGTTGATGCCACTTCGGCGACTTGCGTGTCGATGGGGATGAAATGATGATGATAAGGACAACACAACACCGAGTCCCTGAGCGGAGATAATCTCCGACCCAGCCAGGAATCGAACACAGGCCGTTAGGTATGACATTCCGTCGCGTTGACCACTCAGCTACCAAGGTCGGACACAGTATCCAAAATGCAGTCAACTATATTATGAGAGTGGTTTAACACATCACTGGTACTGTCTGTTTCTATTTCATCATCCCTGTTTTCTATTCGCGTGTGTTTGCTGACTGTGGTCTGTGTTTTGTTAGTGGCTGTGTTACTGCTACCGCCTTGTGAGCGCCAGTTTCCTGATGGACGTGATTTAGTTTTCCACACACGCCTTGCTATGTTCATTTGATACAGCGTCAGATAGGGTAGCATTTTGCTCTCCGTCTTGTCTCCACGGTACAGTATTTATATTTCTGCTTTCGTCATAATAACTGCTGCGAAAGCGTAGTAACTGTCTACCCCCTCTTTCTCTACCACGGCATTGATTATGATAATTAGACCTTGTATTCCGAATCTACACACTCCCGCCATTAACGTTCCCACTGTCATCATTTCCGTTATTTAGTGAGTATTAGAAAACGTGTTATTATTTTGCATCTGCTCCCCAGCAGCAGCTACTCCTTCTACACGCTCTAAATATTCACAAGACAGCTTACCTTCTAGACCCATGATAATCATTTCCGGTTTCATCTTTTTTGTCAGTTGTGACACGTCCTGGAGCAAACATTTTACCACTACAAAATTATCTTAAAACATGGTTTTGTTTATTGTGTGACCAGTAATCATTAAGAAATGCAAACTTAAATTCAGAAAGATTTTTGCATCTTATCATTACGTCAGCTGACCACCGCCTTAGCATCTCTTGACAAATTACTTCTTATAAAAGAAAGTTTTTTCTCGCTCTGGCCATGCACTAGGCAAAACATCCTCAAAATCATTCCAGAGCTCTAATTAGTGAACTTGTTTGTCTGGATCGAAACGTAAAAATTGATGACATCCGATGAAAGCGTTGTCAACTGAAGCCACATTCTTTATAGTAACATTACAGCGACTACCAGAAGTTACTCTACCTTCTAAGTTAGTAATATATGTATTTAATTCGTCAACTTGTAATTCTACTGCTTTCATCCTGTCTGAGCAACTTTTATCAACATCTTCACAAAATTTTATATAGTCATATTTCACTTTCTTAATATCTTTCTGACAAGCATTTACTCTAATATTTACTTCCTCAAATCGTTTAGAGTGTTGTGGCTGGCAGGAGAGCCAACACCGTGTTACTAGAGGAAGCCGAAAGGCACGCGTTTTAGCTCACGCAGGCTGGCGTGAGGTCTGGAACAGGACAAGGAAATTAGAATTTAGAAAAACGGACGTAGCTGGTGGAATACTGAACTTTAATCCATTAATAATGAACGTCAGTCTTGACGGTACATGATTCATAATATCAATAGTAACTCGCTAGGTCGTAGCAAATGACGTAGCTGAAGGCTATGCTAACTGTCGTCTCGGCAAATGAGAGTGTATTTTGTCAGTGAACCATCGCTAGCAGAATCGGTTGTACAGCTGGGGCGAGTGCTAGGAAGTCTCTCTAGACCTGCCGCGTGGCGGCGCTCGGTCTGCAATCACTGATAGTGGCGACACGCGGGTCCGACGTATACTAACGGACCGCGGCCGATTTAAAGGCTACCACCTAGCAAGTGTGGTGTCTGGCATTGACACCACATTCCTCCCCCGCAAATCGGCGCACGGTTGTGGCATAAGGATTCGGCCCGCCGTGGGGAGGACCCCATGTTGACGTATGCGACGAGGTGGGGAGCCTAACAACAGGCGAGGCTGTGCCTCCCGCATCCTGCCATTCGGAGAGCTAGGAAACGCCTGAAAACCTGCTCCAGGGTGCACGCCAACATGCGGTGTATGCGCCCGTAAAGAGACAGGAGGGGCCGAAGGGTCGACCTCCATCGGGCCGTGGCACCCGACGGGAGAAGACGACAAACGGTCCGGAGCGGGCAAGAGTTCCATGCCGGAGGACAACTGGTCACGGGAAGCGATCGGCGGCGCGTGACCAAGGAAGGCGCCCGGCTGTTGCAGCGACGCGTCCACTGCGGGCGTCGCCGGCGGGAGAACAGGCGGCGGCGGTGGCGGCGGCGCGTCGCCATGGGGCAAAATGGAAGGCAGCGTCGGTAACACCTGGGGTCGAGGCGAGCCAGTAGATGGGTCCTCAGGGCGCTGACCGGACGGCACCGTCGCTGAAAGCAGACGGGGAGCGGCAGATCCCGTGCGACGACAGAGGCGCAGCTGATTGAGATGCCGACGCACCTCACCAGAGTCCCCCAAAACCAGATACATAGCGCGGCCGAGGCAGCGAAGAATGCGCCCTTCGAGCCAACGCCGTGAACCTCGATAGTGGCGGTAGTAGACAACGTCGCCTGGGGCAAAAGCAGGTGTCTGCCGCTGCACAGGAACCTGATGCTGACGAGGAAGTTGTTTCGTTCTCACTATACCCCAATGTCCTTGGTGGAGAATCTGTAAGACAGAGGACTGTAACGAACGTGGGACCACGACTGATCATTATCAGAACGCAACAGCAAAACACCACGTCGTACAAAAAGTCTCTCCTGGTGAGCAAAAAATTGGCGAACCAACGGATCCCCGATCCGTGACTTTGACAAGGGCCATTGCGTAGCAACAAAACGCAGAACGGTAGCAAGGACAGTGTCGGCAGCTGTGGCTGTAGCTACACGACGAAAATCAATCGGAAACGATTCGACCACGTCATCGATTTCCGAATCAATGAACATGCAAGCAAGTTCGGAGGAATCGAATGCTCTATCCTCAGCAACAGGCAAACGGGACAACGCATCGGCGTTTCCGTGCTTAGCAGTGGACCGATACAAGATATCGTAGCGGTACTGCGAGAGGAAAATAGACCAGCGAATGAATTTCTGCGCTGTACGTGGAGGTACAGGCTTGGTCGGATGAAAAAGCGATGGCAAAGGTTTGTGGTCTGTGATGATGGTAAAGTGACGACCATACAAGAAATCATGAAACTTTGTAACACCAAATAAGAGAGCCATTGCTACTTTCTTTGCGCAGACGAGAGCAATTTGGACGCAAAGGCAATAGGGCGATCTTGCGATCCATCTTTATGCGCAAGCACAGCACTGATCCCGAAATCCGATGCATCCACCATCAATAAAAGGGGATTCTGGGGATCGAATGGCGTAAGGCAAGTATTGGAAAGCAACGCCGATCTCAACTGGCGAAAGGCGCGTTCGCATGCCGTCGTCCAGACGAACGGAACACCTTTACGGCGTAAGCGATGAAGCGGAGCTGAAATGGAAGAGGCATGTGGAACATACCGGTGATAATAGTAGATTTTTCCCAGCACACTCTGTAGCTGCTTCAATTCTGCGGCGAAGGCAAGTCTTGTATGGCACGGAGGTGCTCGGGACTGGGATGTATGCATTGGGCATTGAGTACGTGTCCCAGGTAGGGCAAGTCACGAGCAAAAAACACACATTTGTCCTTCCGCAAGCGAAGACCATTTTGTCGCAAGACCTGAAATAATGTTCTGAGATTGACTAAATGTTCTTCTTCCGTCTTTCCGGAGATCACAATATCGTCCAGATAGTTTGCTGCAGTAGGGACCGACCCACAAACAGTTTGTAGATATTGCTGAAACAATGCAGGGGCGGATGCACACCCGAATGGCAGTCGTTTGAATCGATACAAACTAAGATGCGTGTTAACCACCAAAACGCGCTGGGATTCGTCGTCCACCGGTATTTGCAAGTACGCATCTGCTAGGTCCAACTTCGAAAAATATTTACCTGGGCACAGTTTGTCAAAAATATCTTCCGGGCGGGGTAAAGGAAAAGTTGCAATCGCTAGTTGTGGATTCACTGTTGCCTTGAAGTCCACACAAAGTCTCAATTGTCCCGAAGGTTTTTGGCAAAATTACTAAGGGTGATGCCCAGAGAGAAGCCTGCACACGTTCAATTACACCTTGTGATTCCAAATCGTGTAATGTTTTTGCGACCTCATCACGTAATGCGTGGGGAACATTGCGCGCTCTAAAAATTTCGGTTGCGCGTTTACTTTCAGTTCCAAATGTGCTTTATAGTTCTTAGTGCAACCGAGGCCCGGTGGAAAAACGTCTGCAAAGTCTTCACATAGACGAGAAACACTGTCGGAAGGCACAGTCTGGTTCACTGATAGGACCTGATTTACTATAGACAGGTTAAACAACTGAAATAAATCGAAACCAAACAAGTTCACTGCAGAACAAGAACGAAGGACGTAAAATGACACAAGCTTTGTTTGTCCTTTGTATGTTGCAAGAGGGCTGCACTGTCCTAACACAGGGATCTCTTGACCTGAATAGGTAGTTAACATTTGCGGCACGCAACGGAGGTGTGCAGTTTGTAAGTGTCTTGATTGATCAGTGAAACTGCAGCCCCGGTATCGAGCTGGAATGGTATCACTTTGCCGTTAATGTCCAAGTCCACAAAAAGTTTATTGCCCTGCTGACGACAAGAGCGACTGTCTCGTGCAACGTGAACTGACACTGGTACAAAATCACTTGCGACTTGAAGGGAGTTCACACTATTTGCACACTATTTGTGGGATGAACACAGTCACTGTTAGAGAGAGTGGCACTGGGCAGAGTGGAATGAACTACATGAATTTCCATAGGCAACGTGTCGCGAGCCTGAGTATCCTTGGTTCGATTCCGATTCCAGCGCGAATCAAAGGGCCTGGAATGATTTTGAGTTTCCGATCTGAGCTTTTTCTGGCAAACACTCTGAACATGTCCTTTTTTATTACAGAAAAAGCAAATAGCTTGGCGTGACGGGCAATTCTCATGTGAATGTCTAGTAGCACACTGCGGGCATTATTTCACTGCATTTGCTTGCTGGCGCAGTACATGTGGCTGAGAGCCAGGCGGCTTTGGCACGGCCGGGTGTGAGGACTGTTTACTGTTCCGTGCTGCTCGCCCGGTGGGCCGGCTAACCTGACACACGGCTGGTGAAGTTGCAAACGATTCTTGAGCAAAGTCAAGTGTGTCCTACCGATCCAATATGTTCATCACTTGTTGAAGGGAGGGATTGACTAGTTTCAAAATCTGTTCCCATATACGAACATCAGAAACGTTCTGTGCAATTGGATCATGGACCATAGTATCTGAATAAGGGAGTCCACATTGACACTCAAAAGCACAATCCCTAGTAAGGCCTTGCAAGGTTGCAACCCACTCCCGATTAGTTTGACCTGCCGTACGTTTTGTACGAAAGAAGGTATACCTTTTCGCAACTACATTGACTGATTCTTTGAAATATGCATCTATGCAGACAAAGGACGAAAAGTTGGTGCAACTGCATGTTGTGGCTGCATTAGCGGTGGAGCGGCGGCTGCCGCATCGTTTTGCATCGCACATTGACCCTGGACAAGCTGTCCAAGGGCATCCAGTAAGGCCTGCGTCTGCTGATTCTGTAAGCGATAAAATTCGGACAGTACATCTGGAGATGGTGGCGAAGCCATGATACAAGTAAATCAGGGAAGTATAGTTAAGAACGCGGTATGGCCTCGTCGCCAATGTTGTGGTTGGCAGGAGAGCCAACACCGTGTTACTAGAGGAAGCTGAAAGACACGCGTTTTAGCTCACGCAGGCTGGCGTGAGGTCTGGAACAGGACAAGGAAATTAGAATTTAGAAAAACGGACGTAGCTGGTGGAATACTTAACTTTAATCCATTAATGATGAACGTCGGTCTTGACAGTACATGATTCATAATATCAATAGTAACTGGTAATGGCGCCTTGCTAGGTCGTAGCAAATTACGTAACTGAAGGCTATGCTAACTATCGTCTCGGCAAATGAGAGCGTATTTTGTCAGTGAACCATCGCTAGCAAAGTCGGTTGTACAACTGGGGCGAGTGCTAGGAAGTCTCTCTAGACCTGCCGCGTGGCGGCGCTCGTTCTGCAATCACTGATAGTGGCGACACGCGGGTCCGACGTATACTAACGGACCGCGGCCGATTTAAAGGCTACCGCCTAGCAAGTGTGGTGTCTGGCGGTGACACCACATAGAGCAAAGTTTAGATTTGTTGCCTATTCTTTCTGACAATCTCCCTTCTAAAAGTTCATCAGCATCTTTGAAATTTTTGCGAACTTCGTCAATTTCGCTTTTGAAAGTACGATGTAGTTTATTTAGCTGTTGCCCTACTTTGACTTGTAGATCATGGCGGATAGCATCAGTTTCGTAATTTAGACTATTCTGTTTTGAGGTCATTTCATCCTTTAATGCTGGTGATAATATCGGACTCAATCTTACTTAAGTGTTTACTATTGGATTACATTTTATAGTTTAGTTCTTTATTACTATCCTTTAACTTTTTACTACTGGATTCAATCGATTCAAGTTTAGCAAACAGTAATTGCATCCAGTCTGGAGCATCTACATTGCCACTTGCCATCTACACTGACTTTAGAGGAATTTCTCGCATTTCCTGATCTGGCAGAATTTTAGACATATTGAGCCCAGTTTCATGATCTTATGATGTTATTAATTCAATCTTCTCCTTTTTGGCCTCTATTTCAATTACTTCGTCGTCAGAAAAACGTTCTAACTTTGCAGTATCATTGAAATTCAAATCAGATTCTACTTTTGACAAATCAAACTCCGATTTATTGATTCGACGGAACCATCCTCATTAAATTCAGTTTCTAATTCTGAGGATTCATTGTAAGAGACTGGTTCCGTCTTAACTTTCACATAGTTCTCCATTTTTAGTAGCCCGTTAGCAGCAACTAACAAATACTTTAAATATTCTTGACTTAATTTAATTGTTTGACCTCGACGAACGGTGCCGGCGCGGTGTACCAGCAAACGTGATGCGAAACGTCGCGACGTAAAGCAGGCAGCAGCAGCAGCTCTGGTGGTTGGGGGGGGGGGGGGGGGGGGGTGCTGGGCATCAGTGAGTGCGCGCAGCAGCTTGCAGGTTTGCAGGTGTCTCACAGGTCCACACAGCTCCGTGATGACGCAGACGCGATCCAGTGTCGTCTTCTTCCCTACTTCCTTCCTTCACAATCCAAGTTGCCGTGGCTGACATTCACAGTTTATTCAGCACACTCGCAAGTAAATCTTAACACTGTTCGCACTGGTCTCTGCCTATTTCACTTTGATGTCCTGTTATTGCCTAACAAGTGCGTTGTTTTCTACCAATCACTTCCACTGTTCAGTTTCCCGGAGGATACGCACCATATCTGGGAAGGCGATTATAGGTAATCATTAATAGTTGGTAATTCGCCGTCTTCTTACGACAATCCGGCAACTATTTTTGTGGTCAGCCACAAAGTGATCGAGAATATACTGACCATAGTTTCCAGTCTGCATGTCCACATTCTTGTCTAGCCCACATAAAGAAATGCTTCTATTCTCTATTTGCTTAGCATTGTGAAAGTCATTATTTTCCTAAACAGCACTATTAGCAATTCAGAGGCGACCTCTACGGTAAGTTCCTACCAAATTGTCTTTCGACCTGACTACTGATACTCAAATTAAATTAAATGATCGAAATAAATTCTCACCACTACAGTGGAAATAAAAGTCACCACTTGCCACGCGCATTTGCAAATAACACGGACGGCACACTAACGGCTACTTTAGTGAAAATGTATGCGATCCAGGATGGTCCTCGCGAGTTCACTGCCAATTATTACAGAAAATCAGCGTTTTCCAACAGTTTGTCATCCGAGGCAGCACGCACTCCGGCATTTAACAGACGCGGATCCTGAAGTAATAGAACCCAGTATATGGTCCTCGATGGCGATTGTTCATCAGAGACAAGGGTATCATCAGGAGTGCCCCAGGGAAGAGTGATAGGACCGCTGTTGTTCTGTATATACATAAATGATTTGGCGAACAGGGGGGCAGCAGTCTGCGGTTGTTTGCCGTGGTGTTCGGTAAGGTGTCAAAGTTGATTTACACATGTCTTTATCACTTCTTTAAAGAAGTTAATAACATAGGGAGCACATCGGACACCTAAAGCCTATTCAGATCGCTTTCTGAACTTTCTCTAAAAGAGAAGTTTTTGATACTCAGATCGTTGAAAATATCTACACCCTAAAAAGAGGCAGTGCTGCACGAGCTGAAAGCTACCAAGATGTTTCTGCTGTCAGGTTTTTCACACATGGGTGAAGAAGATTTGAACTTCTTTACCAGTGGACGTGTAAGTCTATCTTTTACTGGGATAATTATAGTTTTGCTAATGGTGGGCGTGACAAGAGCCTGTGAAATGTTACTAAATGGCTTCTCTAAAAAATACTTATCATCGTGCACAGAAGCGTATAACGCAGCTAATTATTAAATTAGGCCAAGCTATTACCATTACATGTGTTTGTAGGCAGGACTGACTATTCGAAAGCATTTGCTTCCCTTCTAGCAGCAGTTTGTCGTAGATCGCTGGAGCAACGAACGGTACTTCGCGACTGGAGAAAAGCGTAGGTCATTCAAGTCTTCAGGAAGACCATAGGACAGATGCACATAACTACAGGCCTATATCGTTGACGTCAATCTGATGTAGAATTATGGAATATGTTTTATGCTCAAGAATTATGACGTTCAAGGAGAAGGAAAATCTCCTCTATAAAAATCAATATGGATTCCTCAAACACACATCCTGTGAAACTCGGCTGTTTCTCCATGAGATCCATAGCGCTGTAGACAACGGTGCTCAGGTTGGTACTGTATTCCTTGACTTCAGGAAGGCATTTGAAACTGTCCCACACTGCCGGTTAATGAAGTAAGTACGAGCTTATCGAGTATCCGACCAGATTTGTGATTATCCAGGGTTTCCGTGCAGACAGAACTCGGCACGTCGCTCTAATGAAAGAAAATCGACGGATATAAAGGGAATTTCCGGGGGAAGGTAGAGAAGATTAGTGTTTGACGTCTCACCAACAATGGGGTCATTAGAGACGGAGCACAACCTCACATTAGGGAATGATGGTGAAGGAAAGCGGCCGTGCCCTTTCGTAGGAACCATCCCCGTATTCGCCTTAAGCGATTTAGGAAAATCACGGGAAGCCTAATATAGGATGGCTGAATGTGGATTTGTACCGTCGTCATACCCGAATGCGAGTCCAGCGTACTAACCACTACGCTACTCCGCTCGATGTAATTTCCGGAGTACCCCGAGGAAGTGTGATAGGACCGTTACTGTTTACAATGTATGTAAATGGTCTAGTAGATAGCGTCAAAAGCTCTTTAAGACTGTCCGCGGATGATTTGGTTCTCTGTAAGAAGGTAGTAACGCCAGTAGCCGGCACTAATTTGCAGAATAATTTGCACAGAATTGATTAATGGTGCTGGTTCTGGCGGTTGACCCTGAACATAAATAAACGTTGTGACTGCGTAAAGCCAAGCGCCGGCAAGCCAATCGGGAATGAGAGAGCAGAGGGGGCTCTGGCAAGACGTCAGACTATTGCAACGACAACGCAACAGCAGCGGCCTCTATGCGAAGAGGACATAAGCCCCGCGCCGGACTGGTCAAGGCCCAGTTCTACAGAAGCGTCAAGAGTAGCAACCAGGACAGAAGCGTCAACCCTCGTTACTTTTGCTTGTACATTCTGAGTAGCTCAAACTTGGAATTGTTATACTGAAGAGATTTCTTATTTTGTCTGTAGCCCGTTTGCTTGCAATGCATAAGCTCAACACAAAGTTAAGTATTGTATTTTTCCCTTTTGTAATAAAACTCATTAATACGATTTGTTTGAATGCTGTCTAGCGATCTGAGAAACCAGGTTTCCCAGACACCCCACATTTGACGACTAGGCAGGTTCAACAAATGTAACATATTGGTCATACATAAGAAAAGAAATCCCTACCGTACGACTACACTATTGATGACAAACTGCTGGCGACAGTATCTGCTGCAAAATATCTAAACGTAACGATCCAGAGCGACCTTAAGTGGAATGACCTCATAAAACAAATAGTAGGAAAAGAATACGCCAAACTCAGATTCATAGGAAGAATCTTAAGGAAATGTAACTGATCGGTAAAGGAAGAGGCTTACAAGGCGCTCGTTCGAGCGATTCGTGAGCACTGTTCATTGGTCTGGGACCTGCCAAATGGGCCTGACAGAAGAGATACAGAGATTCCTGCAGGGAATGATATAACTTTCTTAGAAAATAGCTTTCGGAGACTGTTATCTGAAATACTCCTCCATGATACTGACAAGGGGGAGATTCAGTCAGTAATAAAATCACTAACGACTATGGATCTGTTCTTGTAGAAACAGTGAATAGCCAATCAGTTGAAAAATGGAAGGTTCATTAAACCCTTTTACCATTGGCCGTTTACTGTTTCTACCAGTTGATGCTCCAGCCATATACAAAATTTTAAAACTGAGGACTCATGGATATGATAGGGTATGTATCAGAATAATAAAGTACTGTTCTGCACGTTTTAGCCCATTACTTAGCCATATCTGTAACATTACTTTAGGAACGATCAGTTCCCTGACCGATTTAAGTACTCAGTAATGAAGACAGTTTTATACCTATTTCCATGCCACCGTTGTTTGCTAAGGTTATTGAAAAGGCTGTCTATACAAGGGTAATTGATCATTTAGTTCAAATAATTTACTGTCAAATGTACTGTCTCGTTTTAGAAGTAGTCCGGACCTGAAAATACTATATTCTCTTTTCTCTGTGAGGCTCTGGACGGATTAAATGAAACTATATATGGAAGTCCTTTGGGTCTGGCCGTGAGTCGTGCATGGATAGCCAAATGGTAAGGCGACCATTCGCAATAAGTTGATAATCCGTGTTTGAGTCCTGGACTGGAACAAATTTTCGCTGCCGTCATTCCATTATACAGTTGACGGTACTCCTTATTCGCAGTTGCGAATACATTTCATGGATTAAATAAAAGATTGCGAACGCTAGGCGTCTTCTGTGATTGAACTAAGGCGTCTGTGTTTATCACAAAATATTATGGCAGAAGTTGGAGTATTATGGAATAAGAGGAGCAACTCACGATTGGTTCACTTCTTACTTTAAGAACAGACAGCAGAAGGTCATTCTCCGCAGTACTGAAAATAGCTAAGACGTGCAGTCCATATGAGGCACAATGAAGTGTGGGGTGCCCCAGGGGTCGGCGCTGGGGCCACTACTGTTTCTTATTTATATAAATGATATGGCTTCTATTATCATGTGTGATTTTAATATATTTCTGTTTGCTGATGACACCAGCTTGATAGCAAAGGATGTTGTGTCCAATATTGACACAGTATCA
Organism: Schistocerca cancellata; assembly: GCF_023864275.1. Classification (NCBI taxonomy): domain Eukaryota; kingdom Metazoa; phylum Arthropoda; class Insecta; order Orthoptera; family Acrididae; genus Schistocerca; species Schistocerca cancellata. Next base: position 531,896,874 of record NC_064631.1, read on the forward strand.
CATAATGCAGTTCAAGACATAATTTTATGATTTTAGAAAAGAAATTGATGATATATCACAGTAAGACTCAGTTTTTACACTTTCTACCACACACTTCTTAAAAAAATGAAATTTTGATTATACGGAGTGGGCATATGATTAGTGATACTGAACAGTTCCAATTCCCAGGCATTCAGATAGGTAACAAGATGCCGTGGAAAGTCCAGCTGCAGGATCTTGTTCAAAAACTAAATGCTACTTTTATTATTATTTATTTTATACCCTTCATTGGACCACTCTAGTCAAAAATACAAAGTTGTAAACAAGTTATTACACAGGATACAATTTGGCTCAACAATTACTTAATATGATATTTAGGTAATATAATTATTAGTCTATTCTTATATGAAAGGTGTTTTGCTCTTCTGTCTGGCCAATATTTCTTCATTCTTTCAGATATTTTCTTTCTTTCTTCATCTGAGACCACTCTTCCTGTACTCCTTTTATTGATTTTCGTTTGTTGTCTGCTTTGCGGGTCTTGCAGTATTTTGATTTTCTCCGTCTTGCTTTTTAGGTCATCTACTGTAGTTTGGACTTCTTTTATATCTTCCTTAATTTCTGTGATCCATTTAATGTCGCTCTTGCTATTCCACAATTTTTGTATTATTATTTTTTTTTTTTACTAATTCTGTTTTCTGGAGTTCTCATCAGATGTCCAACGAATGAGATGCGTTTCTTCCTGATCGTGCTCATGACTGGTTCTATTTTCTTATATATTGTTTCATTTGATGCTATTCTCCAATGTCCATTTATTTTATACTATTTATTTATACATGTCCTAATTATTCTTCTTTCTATTTTTAGTATTCTGTCAATTTCTGCTGTATTAGTTGTTTTGAAGATAGTTTCAGTTGCATACGTTATTTCTGGCTGCTTAACTGTTTTATAGTGTTTTAATTTTGCATCTATAGATAGGCTTTTTTGTTGTATGTAGTTTTGGTACTGTAATTTGCGAAGTTCAGTTTTCTTATTCTATTCTGCCATGATGGCTTCTCATTTAGATTGCGTGTTATTATTTTGCCTAAATATTTAAATTTATCAACAATTTTGATTTCCTGTTCTCCTATTGTAATTTTGTTTGCAAGAGGTGGATCAGTTAGCATATTCTCCGTTTTTTCAAATGATATTCTAAGGCCTACTTTCTCTGCTAGTTCTTGTAGTTATTTCACTTGTTGCCTGGCTTCTTGAACGGTGTTGGCTAGGAAAGCAAGATCATCAGCGAATCCCAAGCAGTTTAAGCTAATATCTTTTGCACTTCCAATTCTTATCATCTTTGGATTGTCCTTGTACCATTCTCTCATTATGTATTCCAGTGCACAGTTGAACAGTAATGGTGATAGGCAGTCACCTTGCCTTAAGCCTGTTTTTATGAGGAATGGTTCCGAAATTTCTCCTCTAAACTTCACTTTTGATTTGGTGTTGGTTAAAGTGAGTTGTATTATTTTAATTAGTTTTGGATGGAGTCCTATATTTCTTAAAATTTTTAATACTTTATTTAGCATTAGAACAGTATCTAAATACGTGGTAGTTTAGCACCAAAAGTAGTCTACTTTGCTTATTTTCACTCGCTTATTACGTATGGTACTTTTTTGTTGTAACTCTTATGATTGAAAAAGGGTATCTTTGGCTCAGAAACCGATGGTTCAGGCAATAAGTGGTGTAAGTTTGCGAATCTCTTGTCGATTACTGTTAAGTAGCCTGGGAATTCTGACATTGGCTTCTCAATACATATTTCCTTGAATATCGTTGTTGTTGATAATATCAGCTTATTCTCAAGAGTTGGCAACTTTCACTCAATTAATACTAGGTAAAAAGCCAATCTGCATTTAGAACGCACCTCCTCGAGTCTTGTGCAGAAAAACGTGCGGTATTTTGCTGCATCCATTTTCAGTAAGCTATCACAAGAATTCAAAGATCTTGACAAGTCCAAAATGAAGAGTTTCCTCTTGGCTCACTCCTTCTATTCCGTCGAGGAACTCCTGGAATGATTAAAAACTTAAGCTACTTCCGGCGTTATTTTGTTGTTTATATTTATTTCAACTAATGTATTCTCGCCTTTATAGGATTCAGGTACGTTTCGTTTTATCTGTTATTACTCTTCTGTTACAATTTCACGTACTGGTTCGTTCCTCAATTTGGCCATACGGAACATGGTATACAAAATAAAAGTAAAATGAGAAGGTCCAATTAAGAGCGGCGCTTTTTGTCACGTGATCGGTTAGTCGGCGCGAGGGCGTTAAAGAGATGCTGAATTAACTCTGCTGGCCGGGGTGGCCGAGAGGTTCTAGGCGCTACAGTCTGGAACCGCGCGACCGCTACGGTCGCAGGTTCGAATCCTGCTTCGGGGATGGATGTGTGTGATGTCCTTAGGTTAGTTAGGTTTAAGTAGTTCTAAGTTCTAGGGGACTGATGACCCTAGCAGGTAAGTCCCATAGTGCTCAGAGCCATTTGAACCATTTTTTGAATTAACTCCAGTGGTAGACTTTACAAGAGAGGCGTTGTGCATCACAGAGAGGCTGAAATTTCGAGAGAGTATTTCCCTGGAAGAATCGGACGACATATTACTTCCTCCCGCGTACCTCTCACGAAACGACTACGTCAGTAAAATTCTAGACATTAGAGCTAATACAGAGGTTTACAGACAAGTCATTCTTGCCACGCGCCATTCGCGACTGGAACGGGCTGCAGAGGAACAGTTAGTGTACGTAAGTACTCTCCGCCACAAATCGTTAAGTGAGTTGCGGAGAGTGATGTAGATGCAGATGCAGATTGTTAAAGATCAACGTTTAGTTCGTAAGCCCGTACAGGTGGAGAAGGAGTGGAGAGTGGCTGACGCCTGGATGACGTTGGTAGGGTGCTGCATGGCGCGGCGCGGCGCAGCGGGACGAGTCCTTGCTCCTGTCCCCCTCCTCCTCCTCCCCCTCCATCTCCCCCTCCTCGTCCTCCTCCTCCTCCTCCGCCACCCACGCCTGCCGATGGCAGCGAGTATAAAAGGCTACACTGCGAGCCCCACGGCGGAAGTGCCGCCGCAGACCGACTGTCCACTCCCGACGCGACAACGACGACGGTAAGTCTGATCTGCAACGTACCCACTCACAGCTGTCCTTCAGACGTACCCGATATTCAGTCTACGCGGGCACCAGTATATGTTGGAACTAGTCTGTATATCCACCTGCCTCTACAGGTACAAGACTGCATCACATTATACTCCCCAGATGGTTCAGACGCTACAACTGGATCCTCTTTCAGTAGATGAAATTTTATGAAGCCACATCATAAACTGAAGTTTAGATATGAGTTCATTGGGGAAAAAATTAGTCACCCAGGCGCGTAACACAATGACAGCAGTATTCATCGCGGTACAGATTGGACATGAGGGGATATATAAGACACCGATGCCGAACAATTGCCGTCGCTAGAGATCACCAGCTTACACTGATGCTGTCCATGACGATAGATAGTTCCACTTGGAACTAGAAATGGTCTATTATAGTATTTCAAATCTGCGAATTTTACGGGTACACAATTTTCCTTTCTCCTGGTCATTCCTCTTACCAAGCATTCTCTCTTTTCGTCCGTTGAGCACGAACTGCCATTTGGAAGACATCAACTTTTTTCAAGATCATGCTCGAACAGCGAAATCTAGAGTCCTAGCAGTACGATATAATCTTTCTGATCTAAAGTTTTTGTCGCGTAAATCGTATCAAATTATTATAAAATCCTAGGTCCTCTTCCAATTTGCGTGTCCCCTTGATCGCTATTCGCCCTGAATACTCCGTCAGGTCTATAAACAGTCCGAATCGGGTGCGCCGTAGAAGAGCGTGCGTTAACGACCTCTGCTACGGAAGCAGAGCCGTCCAGAGTGTTCGTTTGGAAACGGATACTGCTTTGTACTGAAGAGATTTATCAGGCACAATCTAGGGCTCATTCCAGCGGTCGCCATCTGTCATGATCGTCCATTAGACAAAGTTCTCATATAAATTTCTTGTTGACCATCACATTCCCCACTACTTATCAAGTAATTTGTTTCTGCAGGTAGACACACCCGTGAAATCCGCCACTTGTTTTACAGGATAATCTTCAAAACGTCCTAGAATGTTCGTCCTTACTTCTCTTCACTTCAGTCTTGCGCTATATATTACACACCGCGGTGTACCTTAGTGAATATCCTGAACACTAATCTAATCTTCTGCAACAGTTTCCCACAACCCCTCTCCGTTCATTATATGCAGACTCCTGTGCGTACTGTTAATTTCGATACATTAGGTATATAATTTTTAGTCCAGTGAGCTGCAAAAAGGAGTTTTAGAACATTACAGAAGTCCATCATGACCTAAGGTGTTCATGCATAGCTCAAGCAATGCAGATGTATGCAACTCCACTGTAACAACAAATGGTTCCGAGCACTATAGGACTTAACTTCTGCGGTCATCAGTCCCCTAGAACTTAGAACTACTTAAACCTAACTAACCTAAGGACATCACACACATCCATGCCCGAGGCAGGATTCGAACCTGCGTCCGTAGCGGTCGCGCGGTTCCAGATTGTAGCGCCTAGAACCGCTCAGCCACCTCGGCCGGCCACTGTAACAACACAGCAATCAAAACGTATTACTAAACTTATCAGGACCACCATGTAGTAAGTCATGTATACATCAGCCGAGAGTTACACTGCAAGAAACAACTTTCTACTGTATTGTAAAGGTACTTTTAAGGCTGCCATCTCCGCAGTCGAGGGAATGGTATCGATACTTCGCAAGCTTGTGTACATTGGAAAGTTTATAGGTGTGAATACTATTTTGCTGTTGAATGGCACTAAGCGCCCTGCAACAAAAAGACAGAACACATGTTCGCGAACATCGCTAACATGTCACTGTGCTGTCTGATTGTCTTAAAAAAACACGAAAGACAAGAATGGTGCCATAAAATAACACAGCATACAGCTGCATCGTTGCGTTGTTCTCATCAATTCGAAATTGTCATGCAGCCTTCATACACTTTCTGAAACGGAAGTTCAAGACTTAATTTCCTGTCAATGATGAGATCATTAGAAACGGACAACAAATTGGGACAGAACGAAGACTGAACAGAAGATCGGTTGCATTCTTTTCACAGGAACCATTCCAGCACTCGCTTTAATCGACTTAGGAAAACCACAGAGATAATCTGAAATGGTCAGATGAGAGCTGAACTTGCCCCTCCGGAATACGAGTCCAGTCCCTCAGTCAATGCCCCACCTATCTCGGTCACTTCTTTAACTGAAAGTCATAATAAACAATAAGATGCCATTATTGACTCACTGTAGGCTACTGCTGATGTGCCAAAATGTTGTGGTTTTGTTTGGTTTTTGTCTGATGGGCAACGTAACGGCTTTTCTTTCTAATCTTCCAAACTCTTCAAAAGCCTCCAGTCAGCAGTAACGCCCTGACAATTTCGTGTCTAATCACGATAGTATTTTCTAACAGCAATTGAAAATTGACTTATTTGCGGAATCTGTAAGCCGCTTGTATGCATCCTTTTGTAAACGCAGTGTGTAAGAATGGTGAATTCACGGCCTTCAAGTAGCCTAAGTATGACAGCACACTTGCTTCCATGGAACACACAGGAGAAACTTCCCACGAGCGATGTAATGTCAGTCGGAACGGTGCTTATCACATCTGCCACAATAGATAAACACCCAAGGCGTCTGTAAATAAAGGTTCATTTACAGTGTCCAAATCTATAGAAATTATCTCATTTTTCTCCAAAAGCCCCTTCCCATTGACAGGTGGCGCAGTTGTTACCTCACTGAATTAGAGGAGTGCAATTTTAATTTTTGTGGCCCTACACAGATTTAATTTTCCGCTGTTCCCTTGTTTTATTGATGATCGCTGGTATGGTATCTTCAGCAATATGGCAGCCGATCTATTTTCTCTCGATTGCCCATCGTTTCTGGTGCATTATTCCTCATGAACTTTATGTCGACGTCGGGTAGAACTTTTAACATTCCTTCCTTCCTTCATCTTTCGTTGCTAAGCGTAGACCATATCCATAGACGATCTCTTCGACTGAGTTGAAAACAGGCCCTTAAATTTAAAAGCTGAAAACAGGTGTGACAGGAGACACCGCTGAAGAACTCGAAAGCACTGTTTCATTTGCCTGTCTGTTTTGCTGCTTACGCCGACTTGCAATATTCTCTTCGAACGGCATATCATTTACGTCTCTGAGTTGGGTTTGCAACTGTATAAAGCACACTTCTGATTTGTTTACTACTCCCGGGTCGTGGTTTGCGCAATGGTAAGTCACTTTCGTGATTAGTAACACAGCGTACGTAATTACTGTGTCTGTCATTTTGCCTCATTTCTGCTTGCACATCTGGTGTTTCTTCGTGTAACTTTGTACGAGTTCTACAGAAAGTGTTTCCACGGTCTTGTAACAGATGTTCATGGGGGAATCTGGACTACATATGAAGGGCTTATTTCACTTGCCTATAATGCTTCTGAAATTAATGATCCAAGTAAACAGATTTTTCAGCGCTCATTTAACTTTAGCACTCTGTATCTCATAATGAACAAAAGTGGACTTGTACCACTATTGAAATAAGCCCTTCATATGTCTGCCTTCTATTTCATCTTAGTAGACTTTAATAAAGCTATGATTATGTAAACTGAAGGTGATGATGATGAGGTCCCATACTCCGAGGAGCGAAGGGGACGATGCGGGAGACCCGCACGGCTGTACTAGGCAAGGTCCTACTGGAGTTGGTTTGCCATTGCCTTCCTCCTACCGTAATGGGGATGAATGATGATGATGAAGACGACACAACAATACACAGTCATCACGAGGCTGGAAAAACCCCTGACCACGCCGAGAATCGAACCCGGGACCCAGTGCGCGGGAAGCGAGAACGCTACCGCAAGACCACGAGCTGCGGACAGACTGAAGGTGACGTGGGGAAAGAGGAAAGGAAAGGAACTGATGATATGAGCTGCATCGGGACTTTATGCGGAATCAGCGGCGACGATTGAAAATGTGTACCCGACCGGGACTCGAAACAGGGATTTCTTGATTACTAGGCAGTTGTGATAAACACTGCTGCACGCGGACAGTGGTTGTCACAACTGCGCGGACTACCTCGCTACACTCCCCAGTCAACTCACATTCCCACCTACCATCTATAGCAAGCATGGGGCACATGGAGAGGTACTGTGGGTAGGCGAGAGGTCAGAATGTGAGTCGCCTGGAAGCGTGTCGAGATACTCCGCGCTTTTGGCAAGCAGTCTGTCCTGGAGATTCGGGGTTCAAATACTGGTCCGGCACACATTTTCACTCGTAGCCGCTGATTCCGCATAAAATGCCAATGCAGAGCTAATGTCATTAGTTCCTTCCCTTTCATTTCCTTTCCTTCTCCCCCCTATACGTATCACAGCTGCCGATTCCTCATGGTGTATGTTCTTTCGGAGATGCCCAGAACAGATACCACGAATTCATATATAACAGCTATGATTATTGTTTCCTTGAAATCTTGTGGTACGTTGTCACTGAACAGGATCAAAGAAGTGAACACGCCACGGGCAATCATATTCTGACAGTATTTTCTAGGTAGCATCTGTTATAGACTCTTAAACTTCATAACCTTGCGTGCTGCCTATGACGCGAGTAAGGAGCGCTGTCTAGGATGCCCTGAATGTTCGGAAAACCTCACAATTGATGGTGTTTAGCTTCTTTAAATTTTCTTTCCCAGTTCTTGAGTAATTTTCTACCTACTACTTGACCTATGGCCGGTTCTGAATCAAGCAAATGTAAGCAATGTATTCCTTTCCTGCCCTCCTTAAACCGACGCCCCCATATGTTTGGTCTCAGACTTCCGTGTGACCATTAAGCAATTTTTCTGAGAATTTTCAGTCACTGAACTTTAGGTAGATCTTCTAAAACCATCACTCCACATCTTAGGAAACTAACTACAGACTTTGGAGGAGTACGTAAGTATTATCTAAAGATAATGACGGTAAAACGTCTCATAAGACTTTTTAGAACTTTCAGGGAATCTGGGAAGCAGTGATCATAGCGGATTCCGGTATAGTCAACGGAACACGTCTTTCTCATTGTAGTAATAGCAGCGCGGTTTAAGGCGACTTGTCACGGCTCGCGCGGCTGCCCCGTCGGAGGTTCGAGTCCTCCCTCGGGCATGGGTGTGTGTGTGTTATCCTTAACGTAAGATAGTTTAAGTTAGATTAAGTAGTGTGTAAGCTTAGTGACCCATGAACTCAGCAGTTTGGTCTCATAGAACTTACCACAAATTTCCAGTTTACTCATTGTAGGAATCATTGCGAAGCAAATAGAATACTTTACAGCAAAATAAAGGATTCATCGAGATCGGTGAATAAAGTGATCCCACTACATTTGCCGCAATTTCATCATGACTGCTCAATGGTCTTGTTAACATTTTTGAACCAAGAAATTTTTCATACGCTTGTCATAACTGGATAACCAGTTTCACCACATCGGCAGCCTCCTTCGCTGAAGTTCCTGACTGGCGTTTACAGGAGCATCGTCTCGAACTTGGGATGGCTATGAAGTGTTTATGTTTCCTGGAAGAATTCATCCTCTACGGCTGTTGCTTCCTAGTTTCAGCTAAATATTTGCCATCGCACCCTGAGAACTAAGCGTATAGAAAGGCACTGTTACATAAGCGGGGAATTCTCTTTGAGATGCAATGGTTCTAACATTTGGGTCAAAACCGGACACATTGGATAGGAAATAGGAAATAGAAAATCGGACCAGTCTAGCTAAAGCACAACGTGACTGAGAATCTGTGACAGTGCGGGGAAAACACTAAAGTACTGCCTTCTCCCTCCTGTTAAACACGACTTCCATATCATAAAACAAAACACAGTCTTAGTGTGTGTACATAGAGACTGCTGTCTAATATGAACACTCGTTGTGGATGATTGGATTATCCTGGTGCTACCTGAGTATATGTAATACGCTATTCAAAAATTGTTCAAATGGCTCTGAGCACTATGGGACTTAACATCTCAGGTCATCAGTCCCCTAGAATTTAGAACTACTTAAACCTAACTAACCTAAGGATATTACACACATCCATGCCTGAGGCAGGATTCAACCTGTGACCGTATCGGTCGCGTGGCTCCAGACTGAAGCGCCTAGAACCGCTCGGCCACCACAGCCGGCAATACGCTATTCACTGATAGCGTGTGCCACGAGTTCTGCAGCGGTTGCCTGTTCGTTTTGCTTCCCTCACAAACCAAAACGGGATTCTCTAACTGTGCTGTGCGATTAGTTCGCCGTCTCACACGCTGACCGTCTGTCACTGGCTTCAACAACACACTACTCTTGTGTTAAGTGCCTCGGGACGACGAAAAATATCTTCGAAAGGGGGAAGAAATGAATAATATGAGAATGAACCACTGACGACCAGATCATAAGAGATCGAGCATAGAATCAGAGGGTTAAGGGTGGGAAGAATATCGGTCATGCATTTTCAAACCAATGACTGCAGTATTGGACTTCTGTAATTTAGGCAAATCATGGGAAATCTAAATCAGTTAAGATAGGGAGGGGGCCTGGTACTGGCTCCACCTGAATGAAGAGTCCAGCGTGTGAACCGTTGCACCACTACGCTCAGTAATATCTTCCATTTCGGTTGGCGTCTGTTTGAAAATTTTTCTCGTAGTTTTTCATTCTCGGAGAAGTGGTTGTTAGCAATCTTACTGAAAGCTAAAGAGGTGTTATTGTGTGTTCCACTGCTCTTCCCTTTACTTCAGATCGAATTGCTAGATGTTTCCGACATATGGATTTCTATCTCGAAGCATCCATTTGAAGCCAATACACTGTCCGCCTCGTTTTGACTTAATATGTTGTGGCTATGTGGCATATATAAAACCCATACCAGTTTATAAAATTTTATATAAAATGTTCGGGAAATATTTTAAAATATTTGGCTATTCTGTTTACATATTTTATAAAGCTCTCTACTTCACAAGTCAGAACCGGCAGAAGACGAAAGTTGGAGCAGACATCGCACGTGAATCAGGACTGTTCAATGTGTTACATCTGATTCATCTGAGGTTTGAGATTACAGAAGATATCTACGCCCTGCTGGCCGAACAAGAGACAAAGAACATTAGTTACATTGTTAATTGACTTTTTTATCCCTGAGTGCGTCCTGACTATTACTCTAAGGTTGCAGTATCTAACATTACATATCTATTCATGTCACTACATTGTTTACATTGGTATGAAGTTAAATATGTTTCGGAAGTAGATTCCATTTTCTAGTTTACATCTGTTTCAGTTTTTCCTCTCTTTAAAGAAGTTGATATTGAAAATGAGACCAATTTCACTAAAGCAGACACAAACAATGGCAGAAACAAGATAAACATTGTAAACTCACATTCGTACTTATCTTTACACTAAACTGAAACTAAGACCTCTTTCTCTCAAAATTAACACCTGCCTTGTTTTGTTTATATACAGTGGAAAACGAGTGAGATGTAAGATGAAAGTCTACATCGTATTCCTTAAAGGCAGAAAACACAAACCTGATGTGGGATAACATTATCACCGGAAAACGGGACACTGTTAATATCGTTTGTACAGCATAAGAAATTATTTTACTGTGTACATTGTTCATGAAATTTTATGGCAGGGAAAAACGTAGCCAGACATTCCGTAGAAGGTGGATAGAAAGTTAAGGTTCTATTTCCTGCCCAGGTATTTCACCTGGTCTGACACCACTTGGTTTCCTGTGGAGCTATGTGAAATGTCTTGTGCATAAGACATCTGTGGCAATGCCCTGGCCACAATTCTCACTGCCTGTGAAGTTATGCCAACACTGGGATTATTTCAAGGGGTACGACACCACTGGAAACTATTGAACCTACCCGTACCACTCGTCCAATTTAATGCAGCAAACTGAGGACATAAACCACTGCCATCCGGAGTGGCCATGCGGTTCTGGGCGCTACAGTCTGGAACCGAGCGACCGCTACGGTCGCAGGTTCGAATCCTGCCTCGGGCATGGATGTGTGTGGTGTCCTTAGGTTAGTTAGGTTTAATTAGTTCTAAGTTCTAGGCGACTAATGACCTCAGCAGTTGAGTCGCGTAGTGCTCAGAGCCATTTGAACCATTTTGGACATAAACCACTGATCGAAATTAAATAAATGTAAAAAAATCTTTGACAAATCTTTCGATCTAATCTACACCATGGACTACGCTACAGATCAGAGTGACAAAAGAATTAAGATTTCATATTTACATTTGTTAACTTCACCAACCTAAACTGTACCTCAGGCTATATCACTAATCAGTCTGTTACTGTACCCTACACACATGCACTGAAGAGCCAAAACAACTGGTAAACCTGCCTAATATCGTGTAGGGTTGTAACCTCCCCCTCACTTATCGACCTTAATGACAGTGAAAAATTAAACCGCGTAAACCTAATGGAAATTTGGGAAAAGCAATCGTCACCGATCGACTTTACCTGTCGGTAAAGAGGGAGGAAAGGGTTACATCTAAATGAAAGGAAAAATGCCAATGAAACTGGTGGAAATTAATTTTGAAAAGGGGTAAAGTTAATAAAGAAAGCAAATGTGCGGCCGTTACGTTAACAATTAACTAGCGGTAATTAGATATTTGAGATTTGGGGGAAATTACGGTCGCCAGTCCTAAGGATAATTACTATAGTAACTGAAAAATAAAGGTTATTACACACATAATTAGCACTAGAAGCGTGGCAACTGAAGGTTGACACGTGTAGTGTGAAAACTGAAAGTTCGTCAGAAGTAATAAATTTCGCTACACTCTGACTTAATTTAGAAAAATAATTAATAAAACCGGAAAATCGAAAGTTAATTTAGTGACTGAAGTCAATAGTGAGCTTTCTTTCTGAAGCACATCGAAATTCAGTAAAATACGGTTAGTCTTCGACTATCTCAACAATCATTTCAAAGGCTACTTGAATCTACGCAATTTAGAAATAAGAGATTTAACTTTGAACTTGAATTAAATGATTCTGAACAATTAACAATAGTAATATTTAGTACGTACCAAGCTGAGCTGCAGTCACAGGTAAGCTAAAATACGGTAACAAAACTCGCACTCTTAATTTGTGACTGTGTAATCTAAATATTGTAGCCAGCTATGAATACCTTAACTGAACTTTTAAATTAAAGCAGTGAAAACGAATGATGCTGGCGTTTGAATTTCAACGACACTCGGGTTCATTCCGGAAAAGGAAGGGACCCTGCTTGGTAATGCAATTGGGACAATGAGCAACAAAGGCTCATGCTACGTTCCTGTTGGTTTAGTTATGAAAATGTATCAGTTTGAAAAACTGAGGTCTGCCATACAGTTCTAAAACTTTACGTGCTTCCAGTCTTCCTTGTTGGTTGATTGAAGGTTTGAAGCCGTCGATCGAGGAGGTGGCGACAGTCACTCATTGTCGGCCGTCGCTGTTGCAGAAGCTGGATGTGGGCGCGCCTTCTTCTCGACACGGTCACCAGGCGAAACGGGCTCTTGATGTGCGCCAGCTAATGCTTCCCGTCCGCGACACCGTGTCAGAAACTATCATAGCAAGTCGAGCGCAATTACATGAAAGCGCGGCAACTCGCGGGAGCGTCACACAACACACCTGCTCCACTGCACCACCCCAGCCAAAACTCCCGCTTGGCCCGCGCTCCACGCGGCAGAGTTAACACAACCAAAGATCCTAAACACTTGTTCTCCACACGACCTATCGATGTATTCGTTCGATAGCATAGTTTTCCCTAGGCCAGACCCAGCGTATAAATACAAATAATATTCACAAAACAAATCAACATAAATGCATAAATACATATACACAAATAGTAAAACAATTACAATATAAAAAGACACAGAAATGTTATATCTTCAGGTAACAAAATAAGGAAAAAAATTTGCAGTGCAATAGATGGAAATAGGAGGATATGCATTTCCGGCGTTACAGGGTCCCCACGAGCACGCATAAGTGCCACAACAGGACGTGTCATGGACTCGACTAATGTCTGAAGTAGTGCTGGATGGAATTGACACCATGAATCCTGCAGGGCTGTCTATAAATCCGTAAGAGTACCTGGGGATGGAGATCTCTTCTGAACAGCTCCTTGCAAGACATCCCAGATATTCTCAGTAATGTTCACGACTAGGGAGTTTCGTGGGCAGTGGAAGTGCTTAACACAGAAGAGTGTTCCTGGAGCCAATTTGTAGCAATTCTGGGCGTGTGGAGTGTCGCGCTATTCTGCTCTAACTGCCCAAGTCTGTCGGAATGCACAATGGAAATGGATGGATGCAGGTGATCAGACAGCATGCTTACGTACTTGGCCCCTGTCAGAGTCGTATATAGACGTATCAGGGGTCCCATATCACTCCAACTGCACACACCCCACACCATTATAGAGCCTCCACCAGTTTGGTCAGTTCTCTGCTGACATGCATGGTCCATGGATTCAGCCGGCTCGAGTGGCCGAGCGGTTCTAGGCGCTACAGTCTGGAACCGCGCGACCGCTACGGTCGCAGGTTCGAATCCTGCCTCGGGCATGGATGTGTGTGATGTCCTTAGGTTAGTTAGGTTTAAGTAGTTCTAAGTTCTAGGGGACTGATGACCTCATAAGTTAAGTCCCATAGTGCTCAGAGCCATTTGAACCATTTGAACATTTTGTGTACAGGTTTCTCTATTTTTTTTTTTTTTTTTTTTGGGTCATCGGTCTACTGACTGGTTTGATGCGGCCCGCCACGAATTCCTTTCCTGTGCTAACCTCTTCATCTCAAAGTAGCACTTGCATCCTACGTCCTCAATTATTTGCTTGACGTATTCCAATCTCTGTCTTCCTCTACAGTTTTTGCCCTTTACAGCTCCCTCTAGTACCATGGAAGTCATTCCCTCATGTCTTAGCAGATGTCCTATCATCCTGTCCCTTCTCCTTAACAGTGTTTTCCACATATTCCTTTCCTCTCCGATTCTGCGTAGAACCTCCACATTTAGGTAGGAAACATTATTACATAAATGTACCTACCTGGGGGAAGTAGCCTGCAGGAAGGTGGCGACTCCCCAGTCAGCCGTTGTGCAGTACTTGAGGGAAACGGGACGCTGGTGGTGTTGCCAGCAGCAACCTGCCCGTATCTACTGCACTGTCTCCTTATTCACGTCTCATGGCAGATCTACCGATACTAGATGAGGAATAGTATTATTTGGAACACTGTCGTTCAGCCACCTTAACAGCTATAATCCAACAAGAAGAAAACACGGTCTGGAACAATAGTTCTTGCCTATAGGTACCGGATTCTCGGATCCCTGGCATCTGCGTCGATCACTTATTTCAGTTAACTTATTATTACGTTTGCTATTTTACAATTAATTACTTATGAAATTAGAGGATTGATTACAAGATTTCTCATTCTAACTGCTGACATATGCCACCCGATCTCTTTCTGTCTCAGTTCATTAAATTCATCTGTTGGTCGTTTGTGGGAGTACCAGTTCTGGAATTAGAAGAATGTACCTGCCTTCTAGATAGCCATTTAAGTGATAGGAGGTTACATCCTTAAGGTGACTGCTGTTACACTTTTGCCTTAGCGGTAGGAGTACAAAGTTTGAAGGACACAATAATTACCTTTCCCTTTTGCGTTTGCATGCTTCTTTCTCTGACAAAGTCATTTTTGTTCGTTGAAGACCTTTGTCCTTATTCTATATCTTCTTTATCCTTGCTATATCGTGAATATCCTTACTATGTTTTGCGACAGGATTCGCCAGTTTGTAGGTGTGGTCTGCTATACCCTCTATAATCTCAGACGGACTGGAGTAAAGCAGACAAAAATTTCACTATTCTTTTTTGCCGGAAGGTCAGACGTATTTCACGTTAATACCATTTCACCTATATTGAATGTGGTAGGCTCGTGGCTTCTGTCAGGGTTTCCGCCATTTGTAACGTATCCTTCCACAGACGGGGAGTTTTTCTCCGATAATTAGGCCGTTACTTATTTATTAATGATTCAGCTGTTCGTAATATCTCATGTGGGAGCATTAAGCAATAAAATATCTTCTCGAATGCTGCAAAAAATCCACGGAGATCCAACGTTTGCCGAGCAATTAAATCTCGCTACCGTCCCTACTTCTCTGAGGTCTCTCTGGAATCTGTGTCTTTTTTCCGCTTATTGCCCCCTCGTCATTAAAGGCGTCGACCGGTACTTCATTATCCCAACTTCGTCTATTCTGCTACATCTGTTTCTTCTTTCTGAATCCTAGCCTCTTAAACCCCCTTTCTTGGAATTCAGATTAGTTTCTCTATTAGTGCTCGACGAGCAAATTCTTTCCCTGTGTAAGACTCCCGGTTCCATGGTTGTCTCGATACGCTAGTATTTGTCACATTTGGCGGGATGGCTCTTTCAGATAGGAATTCATACGAATCCACCAAGAAATCTATAATTTCCTGTGTAGTCTGTAATCTTACCCTTAAGAGTTCTTTCCTAACAATTGGGAATTCTTCTTATTACCAGATTAAAAAATTGTTCCTAATTGTTATCAAGTAATATTCTACCATAGCCGACTCTCAATGGCTAAATGTCAAACGAAACATTGATTTTGTTTTTCTGTTAGTATCGTTGTTCTAAATAACTAAAAATTTTATACATGCCTGAAAACTTTTCCCATGAGGAGTTTTTATTATTTCATTACATCGACGTCATGGCATCAGCAGTGCTTGGAATGTAACAGTCATCTGATTCCCTACTTGATCGATTTCCCAATTTCCTGGCTCTCTAATTACAAGCCGGCCGGGGTGGCCGAGCGGTTCTAGGCACTGCAGTCTGGAACCGCGCGACCGCTACGGTCCTTTTGGCGCATTGGTAAGCATCACAGGCTCGGATGGAAGTGATGCTTACTGCCTATTCACGTCAGTGATGCGGGTGGCTACTAGTGTTAGGTCCGCCCTGTTAACCGAAATAGTGAGGAGCAGTGAAAATTAACACCACACGCAATCCCTGAATCCCAACCTAAGAAATGGCAAATATGTTTCGTTGGAGTGTTTAACACTAACAAATCATCCTCAACCACTATGGCACAGTTTTGTTAACTCTGACCCTCTTCAGAACTAAATTAAATTTTCTGGGAACTTTGAGTTGGTTCCTCCAATTTCAGAGAATATATTTCGTTTGCTAATGTTCAGTTCGGATCGTAATTTATTTCATCACCTTAAATAATTAACAAGTTGGGATACATCATAAATACAGCTGTTTGGATACATGTGTAAAAAGGGAATAAATGATGTTTACTTTCCGCCTTGAAAATATTTTTAATGTCTTCGTTTAGCCGCCTTTTGAGTTAATTTCCCTGTCACAACCATACCTTCACCCTCGAGTATACACGCCTTCTGCGTTTATTTGTCTCAGGCTAGATTTTCCCATCTGGGAATTAGTGTCCGATGAAACTAGGGCTAAAACACTGTGCATGGACTGCGCCGAGATATATGGGAATTCTGTGGTTTAGCAATTTATTCAGTAACGTACATCGGCAGCAAATAAGTAAAACGAATCATGAAAAGTATGGTACAATTAAATAATCCGACTCGAAAATTTAATTTTCCTCTCTCTCGATTCTGTGGCCCTCGCGAATCAATTTTATTCAGAACTTACGCTATCCGACATCATGCCAACTTCGTAATGGAGTGAAATGCCGCCAAGGTACAGAATTCCTCCCGAGGCGTCACAAGGAGCTAAATGTCGCTGAAGTGCGCTCACGTCATTAACTGTTTTAAGATAAACATATAACCATGACTATCCAGTGCAGCGTCGTCCTACAAATCGCTGCTCCAAGACTCCTCTACGCGCGTTAAAAACGTGACAGGTTGGAGAAACAGGCTGCAGTGAGCTGGAAAGTTGCACCACCATCCCGTCTCAGATAAGGTCATGTCCATAAGCGAGACACTAAATGAAGAAACATCACCCACAACTGACTTAGCAGTACTTCATGTTACTTCGACTACTAAGAAGCTTTAATAAAAGGAAAACGACTTGCGGCCGCTTGCGCATACTTTCCTTATGTTACAGCAGCCTGAAGAGATCTGTAGATTACCAGAACTCTATTGTATACTCGGAGTGAAGCGTGTTTTTTTATTCTGTAACCTCACGATTTTCTGAGGATTTCGTTTTTCAACGAAAGGACACGTTCCAGAAGCTCCAGCCGAGACCTATTTGTCTACTTTCAAATCCATCCCTAGAGTTCCTCACCTTCTCCTTTCTTTTATCATCTTCATAAACAACATCATCAATACGATAAACACAGTACAACTCTGTACATACTCTCATTGTACGAAGTGCATTCAAGTTCTAAGGCCTCCGATTTATTTTCTAATTAAGTACTCACCCGAAATCGATGGAACTGGCGTTACGTCTCGACGTAATCGCCCTGCAGACGTACACATTTTTCACAACGCTGACGCCATGATTCCATGGCAGCGGCGAAGGATTCTTTAGGAGTCTGTTTTGACCACTGGAAAATCGCTGAGGCAATAGCAGCACGGCTGGTGAATGTGCGGCCACGGAGAGTGTCTTTCATTGTTGGAAAAAGCCAAAAGTCACTAGGAGCCAGGCCAGGTGAGTAGGGAGCATGAGGAATCACTTCAAAGCTGTTATTACGAAGAGACTGGTGCGTAACGTTAGCTCGATGTGCGGGTGCGTTGTCTTGGTGAAACAGCACCCGCGCAGCCCTTCCCGGATGTTTTTGTTGCAGTGCAGGAAGGAATTTGTTCTTCAAAACATTTTCGTAGGGTGCACCTGTTACCGTAGTGCCCTTTGGAACGCAATGGGTAAGGATTACGCCCTCACTGTCCCAGAACATGGACACCATCATTTTTTCAGCACTGGCGGTTACCCGAAATTTTTTTGGTGGCGGTGAATCTGTGTGCTTCCATTGAGCTGACTGGTGCTTTGTTTCTGGATTGAAAAATGGCATCCACGTCTCATACATTGTCACAACCGACGAAAAGAAAGTCTCATTCATGATGTCGTTGCGCGTCAACATTGCTTGGCAACATGCCACAGAGGCAGCCATGTGGTCGTCCGTCAGCATTCGTGGCACCCACCTGGATGACACTTTTAGCATTTTCAGGTCGTCATGCAGGATTGTGTGCACAGAACCCACAGAAATGCCAACTCTGGAGGTGATCTGTTCAACAGTCATTCGGCGATCCCCCAAAACAATTCTCTCCACTTTCTCGATCATGTCGTCAGACCGGCTTGTGCGAGCCCGAGGTTGTTTCGGTTTGTTGTCACACGATGTTCTGCCTTCATTAAACAGTCGCACCCACGAACGCACTTTCGACACATCCATAACTCCATCACCACATGTCTCCTTCAACTGTCGATGAATTTCAATTGGTTTCACACCACGCAAATTCAGAAAACGAATGATTGCACGCTGTTCAAGTAAGGAAAACGTCGCCATTTTAAGTATTTAAAACAGTTCTCATTCTCGCCGCTGGCGGTAAAATTCCATCTGCCGTATGGTGCTGCCATCTCTGGGACGTATTGACAATGAACGCGGCCTCATTTTAAAACAATGCGCATGTTTCTATCTCTTTCCAGTCCGGAGAAAAAAAATCGGAGGCCTTAGAACTTGAATGCTCCTCGTATTAACTTACACGTGACTGTGAAACATTCGTCATACAAACCACCCAAGAGGAGTCAGTTAATAAAAGTTTTGCACCAGGCTGTGAGCCACGATAACGCATTCGTAATCAATGAGACAACTTCACACCATCATGTCATACAAATCCTGAAAGCAGCAGTGTCTACGTATATGTAGTGGAACACTCACGTACACTCACTTGCAGTGAAAGCAAAATCTCTGATTCACTGTTGCTGGCATTTTATCTGGCGCTCGTTGATGGACACCCTAACACATAACTTCCTCGCATACGCTGGCCCTGCTCCAAACGTTCTCCGTTGGGGAGAGACCCGTCAATCTGCTGACCAAGGCAGGGCTTCGCAAGCATGACGCCGTACAGTAGAAACTCTCCCCGTGTACAGACGAGCATTATCTTGCTGAAATGTAAGCCAAGGATGGCTTGCCGTGAAGGGTAACAAAACAGGACGTACCGCTTTGCTTTAAGGGTACCGCGGATGACAAAGAGAGGGGTCCTGTTATGAAAAGGAAAAGCATCCCAGAACGTCTCCCCTGGTTGAAGGGGCCGTATGGCGGGCGACGGTCAGGTTGGTATCCCATCACTGTTCAGGTTGTCTCCAGACACGTCTTCGGCCTGGAATCTCCTTTACTGGAACAGAATTGTCTCCAGTAATGAGCCCCGCTTCGAACTGAGCCCCGATGACGATCGAAGACGCGTCTGGAGACACCGCGGACAGCGGCAAGTACCAATCTAACAGTCGCCCGCATATGACCCGACACCCAGGAGTGATGGTCGGGAGCTCCATTTCTTTTCACAGCAGGAACTCTTTGGTTCTCACCTGCGGCACCTTTACATCGACATCTACATCTGCATAGATACTCCCAGTCCGCCGTACATGCGCGTAGCGGAGGCTACCTCGTACCATGACTAGTCATTTCTTTTCCTGTCCCACTCGCTAATAGAACGAGGGAAAAATCACTGCCTGTATGTCTCAGTATGGGCTCTGATTTCTAGTATCTTATCTTTGTGATCCTTACACACAATGTATGTTGCAGGAAGTAGAATCTTTCTGCAGCCAGCCTCCTGTGCCGGTTCTACAAAGTTTCTCAATAGTTTTCCTTCAAAAGAATGTCCCTTTCCTCCAGGGACTCCCATTTGAGTTCCTGAAGTATATCCGTAACGCTTGTGTGCTGTTCGAACCCACCAGTAACATATCTAGCGGTCCGTCCCTGAATTGCTTCGATGTCTTCCTTTAATCCGACTTGGTACGGATCTACATATACATCTACATCCATACTCCGCAAACCACCTGACGGTGTGTGGTGGAGGGTACTTTGAGTACCTCTGTCGGTTCCCCTTCTATTCCAGTCTCGTATTGTTCGTGGAAAGAAAGATTGTCGATATGCCTCTGTGTGGGCTCTAATCTCTCTGATTTTATACTCATGGTCTCTTCACGAGATATACGTAGGAGGGAGTAATATATTGCTTGACTCCTCGGTGAAGGTATGTTCTCGAAACTTCAACAAAAGCCCGTACCGAGCTACTGAGCGTCTCTCCTGCAGAGTCTTCCACTGGAGTTTATCTATCATCTCCGTAACGCTTTCGCGATTACTAAATGATCCTGTAACGAAGCGCGCTGCTCTCCGATGGATCTTCTTTATCTCTTCTATCAACCCTATCTCGTACGTATCCCACTCTGGTGAGCAATATTCAAGCAGTGGGCGAACAAGTGTACT
Organism: Schistocerca cancellata; assembly: GCF_023864275.1. NCBI lineage: Eukaryota > Metazoa > Arthropoda > Insecta > Orthoptera > Acrididae > Schistocerca > Schistocerca cancellata. The sequence goes on from NC_064631.1 coordinate 531,917,292, forward strand.
GTAACCTACTTCCTTTATTTTCGGATTGCATTTTCTTAGGATTCTTCCAATGAATCTCAGTCTGGCACCTGCTCTACCGACGATCAACTTTATATGGTCATTCCATTTTAAATCACTCCTAATCCCTACTGCCAGATAATTTATGGAATTAACTGCTTCGGGGGGTTGCTGACCTGCTATATTGTAGCTAAATGATAAGGGATCTATCTTTCTATGTATTCGCAGCACATTACACTTGTCTACATTGAGATTCAATTGCCATTCCCTGCACCATGCGTCAATTCGTTGCAGATACTCCTGCATTTCAGTACAATTTTCCATTGTTACAACCTCTCGATATACCACAGCATCATCCGCAAAAAGCCTCAGTGAACTTCCGATGTTATCCACAAGGTCATTTATGTATGCTGTGAATGGCAACGGTCCTACGACACTCCCCTGCGGCACACCTGAAATCACTCTTACTTCGGAATAGTTCTCTCCATTGAGAATGACATGCTGCTTTCTGTTATCTAGGAACTCTTCAATCCAATCACACAATTGGCCTGATAGTCCATATGCTCTTACTTTGTTCATTAAACGACCGTGGGGAACTGTATCCAGCACTACTCAAGAATAGGTCGCGCTAGCGTCTTATATGCGGTCACCATTACAGATGAACCACACATTGCTAGAATTTTCCCAATAAACGGAAGTCGACCATTCACCTTCCCTATCTCAATCCTCACATGGCCCTTTCATTCCATTTCAGTGCACCACAGCTGTACGTCGACGATATTCTACGCAGCAGTTTTTTTGCCCTTCATGGCAAGCCATCCTGGGCTTACATTTTTGGAAAATAATGCCCGCCCGCACAGAACGACAGTTTCTAATGCTTGTCTTCGTGATTGCCAAACCATACCTAGATCATCAAGGTCACCCGATCTATTTCCAACTGAGAACTTCTGGGTCGTTATGGGCAGGACCTTTCAAACGACTCGGGATTTTGACTATCAAACGCGCCAATTAGACAGAATTTGGCACGATATCCCTCAGGAAGACATCCAACAACTCTGTCAATTAATGACAAGCCGAGTAACTGTTTGCATAAGGAACAAAGATGGACCAACGCGTTATTGAGTTACTCAGTTTGTGAAGCTCTTTCCTTCGAATAAATCGTCAACTTCTTCTGAAATTGTAATGATTTGTTTCTCTGTACACCTACATCACATCTACCGATTTCCGTCCCACTGGGATAATTCCTTCGCGGTCCGTCGTTTCTTTCTTTTTTTTCTTGGAATGTATCCCGAACGTGAATTATATGGAAGATTTAATGCATCAATATAAAAATCTGGGCCCCTCACAGACTGCTGGTTCAGTTCGCAAACAAATCGTGCTTATGATTTGTTGCCTGAACCGGATTGACTATGGGATAATAGGCGTAAAAACAGACAACAACAAAAATCTGAAACAGGTTTTTGTTAAGGTGTATTAGCAAGTTATCAGTGTTTTAATTATTTATTGTTCATTACATCATAGCCTTTTAGATTATCGATTTTTCTGAATCTAGGTATTTAGTCCTCGTTCTTCGATTAAGTTACCTCAGTCACTTCAAAATACTTGGTAAAGAAAGTGATAAAAAGTAAGTTGAGCGTAGCTCTTGTATCAGGGTTGGTGGGATTAATCCACGGAATTTATCGCGCAGAAAAATTTCATGTCACTGGGAAGTACTCTAGTTCTGACTTTCAATAAATGTTAGTAATAATAGCTAGAAACGAAACCGAAAGCGAAAACTTGAAGTGCTCCATGAGAGCTGATAAACACCAGTAAAAAGACGAATACGAAAACAGTAGGATAATTTGTAGTGATTTTATGTTGTAACTGAAAGTGTCTGTTACGTTACATCAGCGGCAACTTTCATTATATGCTCATATACACTACTGACCATTAAAATTGCTACACCACGAAGATGACGTTCTACAGACGCGAAATTTAACCGACAGGAAGAAGATGCTGTGATATGCAAATGATTGGATTTTCAGAGCATTCACACAAGGTTGGCGCCGGTGGCGACACCTTCAACGTGCTGACATGTGGAAAGTTTCCAACCAAGTTCTCATACACAAACTGCAGTTGACCGGCGTAGCCTGGTGAAACGTTGTTGTGATGCCTCGTGTAAGGAGGAGAAATGCGTACCATCACGTTTCCGACTTTGATAAAGGTCGGATTGTAGCCTATCGCGATTGCGGTTTATCGTATCGGGACATTGCTGCTCGCGTTGGTCGAGATCCAATGACTGTTAGCAGAATATGGAATCGGTGGATTCAGGAGGGTAATACGGAACGCCGTGCTGGATCCCAACGGCCTCGTATCACTAGCAGTCGAGATGACAGGCATCTTATCCGCGTGGCTGTAACGGATCGTGCAGCCACGTCTCGATCCCTGAGTCAACAGATAGGGACATTTGCAAGACAACAACCATCTGCACGAACAGTTCGACGACGTTTGCAGCAGCATGGACTATCAGCTCGCAGACCATGGCTGCGGTTACCCTTGACGCTGCATTAGAGACATGAGCGCCTGCGATGGTGTACTCAACGACGAACCTGGGTGCACGAATGGCAAAACGTCATTTTTCGGATGAATCCAGGTTCTGTTTACAGCATCACGACGGTCGCATTCGTGTTTGGCGACATCGCGGTGAACGCACATTGGAAGCTTGTATTCGTCATGACCATACTGGCGCATCACCCGGCGTGATGGTATTGGGTGCCATTGGTTACACGTCTCGGTCACCTCTTGTTCGCATTGACGGCACTTTGAACAGTGGACGTTACATTTCAGATGTGTTACGACCCGTGGCTCTACCCTTCGTTCGATCCCTGCGAAACCCTACATTTCAACAGGATATTGCACGTCCGCATGTTGCACGGGCCTTTCTGGATACAGAAAATGTTCGACTGCTGCTCTGGACAGCACATTCTCCAGATCTCTCACCAATTGAAAACGTCTGGTCAATGGTGGCTGAGCGACTGGCTCGTCACAATACGCCAGTCACTACTATTGATGAACTGTGGTATCGTGTTGAAGCTGCATGGGCAGCTGTACCTGTACACGCCGTCCAAGCTCTGTTTGATTCAATGCCCAGGCGTATCAAGGCCGTTGTCACGGCCAGAGGTGGTTGTTTTGGGTACTGATTTCTCAGGATCTATGCGCCCAAATTACGTGAAAATGTAACCACATGTCAGCTCTAGTATAATATATTTGCCCAATGAATACCCATTTATCATTTGTATTTCTTCTTGGTGTAGCAGTTTTAATGGCCAGTAGTTAGGTTATGAGAAACAAAGAGGCTTCCACCTGAAACAACCTATATCAGTATCTGACCAAAAATCTCCGAACACCATTATGTAATGCAAAATTGACCACTAGATGTCACAAGAAGCGGACGCGCCAGTATAAAAGGAGGCGAGGAGTATTGTGTTGTCAGTACAGAAACAGTAGCAGGTGAAGGGGCCAGTCAGGGCAGCTCAGAGACCTCGAACGTGGACTAGTCACTTTATGTCTGTCGAGTAACAAATTCATCACGAACATACCAACCGTTCCAGAGTTGACTGTTGGTGCTGTGATTGTGAAGTGGGAACGTGAAGAAACAACCACAGCGAATCGAAGACCAGGCGGATATCATGTACTGACGGACAGGGATGTTGAGCATTGCGGAAGGTAGCTATAAAGATCGCATGAAATTAGCAGAAGGAATTCCAAAGTGCTACCATCAGTCTTGCTAACACAATGATTGTGCGCAAGGGATGACGGGAAACCACTTTTTTTTTTTTTTTTTTTTTTTTTTTAATTGTATGGCTAGGGCCCCCAGTCGGGCAGGCCGTTCGGCGCGTGCTGGTCTTTCAATTTGACGCCAGTTCGGCGACCTGCAGTCGATGAGGATGATAGGATGATGATGAGGACAGCACAACACCCATTCCCTGGATGGAGAAAATTCCCCGACCCAGCCTGGAATCGAACCCGGGCCCAGAGGATTGACAATCCGTCACGCTGACCATTCAGCTACCAGGAGAGGACAATGGGAAACCACTGACATGGAGTGATGAAGCTCAATATACCCCGTGGCAGTCCAATGTGAGGGTTTGGCTTTGACGATTGCCTGGAGAGTATAACTGCCATGATGTGTAGTGCCCACAGTGAAGCATGGAGGAGATTGTGTTATGGTACGAGGATGTTTTTCGTGCATAGGGTATGGTCCCGTTATTGCGCTTAAGAAAACGCTAAATGCCGAAGGATACAAACACATTTTACAGCGTTATGCACTGCGTACAGTAGAGAAACAGTTCATAGATGATAACTGATTATAACAACATTACATTGCACCATGTCATAAAGCAGTATTTTTTGAGGTAATAGTTTGTGGACAATAACATTCCTAAAATGGACTGGCCTGTTATAGTCTCGGCCTGAACATATCCAGTACCTTTGGGATACATTAGAAAGTCGACTTCTCACCGGACACCAGCGTCCAACTTCTCTGATTTCGCCTCTTCGGGAAGAATGGCTACCATTCCTCCACAGGCACTCGGGCACCTCATTGGATTGTTGGTTGTTGGATGGTTGATTTGGGGAAGGGGACTAAACAGGTCATCTGTCCCATTGGATTAGGGAAGCATGGGGAAGTAAGTAAGCTGTATCCTTTCAAAGGAACCTCACGGCATTTGCCTGAAGTGATTTAGGGAAATCACGGAAAACCTTAATCAGGATGGCCGGGCGCGGATTTGAACCGTCGTCCTCACGAATGCCGGATACTTTTCATCAGAGAGCATATGTAGATCGAGCGCTTTTAATCCATCATACATTGGAAAAAGAAGTGGATAATTTAGCGGAATTATATCACAGTGTATGGAATCTACGTCAGGTCAGACCAGTAGGGATGACCGCGAAGGATAATGCGAGCGCTCACAGGATTATTTGAAACACGGGAGAGGGTAATTTAATACTAAAAATTTTAGCATATAGTTACTCTATCTGCATCTCGCAAAAAATGATTCGTTCAAGCGAATTACAGCTGGACAAGGTTCTCGAGAAAGAATTGTTTGCGTTGAAGGACTTGAGGGGATGGTACTGGATTATGTGGGGAAATATTCATCTATACGCATTAGTCAACATGTACATGAAATACATACTCCAAAGAAAAGAATGTGACCAGGGTTGGTGAAACAACAACTACACACCGATCGTGAAAAACATGTGCAAGCACCAGAGTTTACTTCTATCAGTGGTTTATGCAACACAGCATTGCAGTCTAGGACTTCCTACAAATTGCACTGCGTACGTGCGAGACGGCTTTCAGCCGCGATGGTTTTCAGCTGCCTCAATAGCCATGGCTGATGCAAATCCATAAGCCACACTCATCACGCATCACCAGCAGTGATTCATTACTAGGCTGTAAGCTTGAATTATGCGAACCCAGCTGATACGACCTTATTTGATGTCGCACATTTAAATGGTGGACGTCACATAGAGTGGTTTATGGTGAGGTGCGAGAGGTGATAACATAGTTACTGCAGACTGTATGTTTCGTTTCCGTAAGAGGGTAGGATTGCAACGCTACGGTACAGTATCCTATTTCAGTACATGCATACCTACGTGAGAATCTGAGCAACAGACACCATCATGACTGAATTACAGGAGCCGGCCGCGGTGGTCTAGCGGTTCTAGGCGCTCAGTCCGGAACCGCGGGACTGCTACGGTCGCAGGTTCAAATCCTGCCTCGGGCATGGATGTGTGTGATGTCCTTAGGTTAGTTAGGTTTAAGTAGTTCTAAGTTCTAGGGGACTGATGACCACAGATGTTAAGTCCCATAGTGCTCAGAGCCATTTGAACCATTTGAATTACAGGAGACGTCCTTTCCCACAGACTCCTATGGTTGTTTTCTATAGGTTTACATGACGTAGTTGGTACATGAAATCCCTGGAGAAACTGTAGAGGAACAAGTTATTAGGTTTCAACCAAGTTATCTCATTGTGCAGCAGACAACAAGGATGTTTGAGAGAGAATGGCAAAATATTAAGCATCGTTGAAATGCGGTACCGGTTGGTCAGTTCGATGTGAACTGAAGTTGTTGTTATAAGATGTGATGTGTTTACATCAAAGAAACTAAATCTCTGACCGTTAGTTTCCTACCTCATAGTACTCAGTTTAGTATTGTCTGTCACATGCATAACATAGACCCTAAAGGTTTGCGACATCCATAAAAAATTCATTAATTTTTCTCTTGCCTCGTGTGATACGCATCAGCAGCAGGACCGCCGCTTGGTTTCCTTTCGCTATGTTTCTTCTGCCGTCTGACCGCCTGAGCCGTTAATGTGGATTCGCCACGGGACAGGAGCAAGCTAGGAGTCCGACCAAGTTCAAGGGCGGTGCGGTGTGATGGCGCAACAGCGCCTGACGTCGCTTACCGCTCCACTGGCTTGCCTGCCATTCTGCGGAGGAACCTTCACAAAACTGCGTGACTTCTCGCCACAGCCATCTCGCTGCTCAGCACTCATGCTAACCACCGTCCTGAAACATCTTCGTAATTAGTACTGCGGCCCACCTATATTTCAAACTGTTTCTTTGATAGTCGGATGTCTGAAGGATCCCAATAACAAAGTGTTCTGGTGGAGTACAAATTGTAATTCAGCGGCAGAACAAAGCAGCACAGGGAATACGGAAAGGGAAAACATATGAGGTACGATTCCTTGAGAGCTAGAATGCAGCGCGGAATCCGGGACGGAGAAGCATCAACAATGTCAGAGAGTCGTTTCAAAATTATTCGTACTCTGTATTAACTTTTCAGAGTATTCACTAAAGACGAAATCAGCTATAGCAGTGTGTGGAGAGCCAAAAATGGATGTAAGAGGGGCGTTCTATAAGTAATGCATTGCATTTTTTCCTCGGCCTGTACCAGTTGAAATAAATGCGGATTTTGTTGTGGGACGTCATATAATGTTCTCGCTTCAGTCTCTATACATTCATGAAGTTCCGATAGGTGGCGGTTCGACACGTGGCCTTCAAAATGCCATCTGTAATGGAGGTGCGTTCCAAACAGGGAGCTGTCATTGAGTTTCTATTGACGGAAAACCAGAGCATCGCAGATTTTCATAGGCGCTTGCAGGATGTCTACGGAAACCTGGCAGTGAACAAAAGCACAGTGAGTCGTTGGGCGAGGCGTCTGTCATCATCACAACAATGTAGCGCAAGCCTGCCCGGTCCGCTGCGCGCCAGCCGGCCGCACACAGCTGTGACTCCTTCAATGTTGGGACGCGCGGACACTCTCATTCGAGATGAAACCCGTATCAGAGTCAAAAATCTCGCTGCACAAGTGGACCTCTGTGTTGGCAGTGTTGACAAACGTATCCACCATTTGTGGTACTCGAAGATGTGTGCTGCAGGGTTCCTCGCCGCCTAATAGAAGATCATTTAGAGCAACGAAGGACCATCTGCGCGGAATTGCTTGCGCGTTACGAGGCTGATAGAGACAAATTTTTGTCGAACATCGTTACAGATAATGAAACATGGGTTCATCGCTTTGAACCGGAGACAAAACGGCAATCCATCAAGTGGCGCCACACCACCTCCCCTCCGAAGAAAAAATTCAAAGCCGCACTCTAGCCGGTAACGTCATCGTGACGGCCTTCCGGGATCTGAAGGGGTTATTCTGTTTAATGTCCTCCTTCACGATGCGACGATCAACTCTGAAGTGTATTGTGCTACCCTTATAAAACTGAAGAAATGACTTCTGCGTGTTCGTCGCCACAAAAATGCAAATGATGTTCTCCTCCTCCATGACAAAGCAAGGCCTCACACAAGTCTGCCCACCTGCGAGGAGCTCACAAAACTTCATTGGACAGCTCTTTCTCACCCACCCTACAGCTCGGATCTCGCACCTTCCGACTTCTATCTGTCTGGCTCAATAAAGGCCGCACTCTGCGGGAAGCAGTACGTGGATGATGGAGTGGTGACTGATGCAACAAGATGTTTGCTCCGACGTCGACAAATAGAGTGGTACCATGCAAGCACTCAGGCCCTCCCAGTAAAGTGGCATAAGGCATTTGCAGTGATCGGGGATTAGGTTGAAAAATAGGGTTTTGCAGCCAGAAGGGTGGGGAATAATGGGGATATTCGAATCCTGAAAGAACCAACCTTCTTTCATAACGTAGTGAACGACCCTCGTACTTTCCAGCATAAACTGTGAAAAAATCATTATAACGCGTTTTGTAGCTGAAAGTTATGGAAAGGCATTAGATGTGATGTAAATAGCGAGACGTTCCTCCGTAAGCCCTTAAAAATTGCAGCACCATTTCGAGACATGAACTTTTCGAGGTTTTGGAATCATTCTGGAGAGATATTGATCCACGCATGTTGCACTGCTACCCACAATTGTTCATAATTGGTGTTGGGTTCGTGAGCGTACACACGTATTGACGTCATCCCATAACTGCTCGACACTATTTATGATCGGGTAACCTCAGGAACCACGTCACGGTCGTGAATTCACTGGAGCATTCATCAAGCCAACTCCGTGCAAAGAAAGAGGGGTGACATGTCATACAGTCCAGCTGAAACGTAACGTCCCCATCAGAGTTATTGTAATGACGGAAATGGCCTGCAATAGCTCCATGAGGCATACGCCAAACAAACTCGCGTCCATCTCTTCTATAGATATGAACCAGGAATTCATCGGTGACCGCAACAATGCTCGGAGACAAAGACACTGCGTAGGTTTTAGAAGTCCAGACCCACTCACGTCCCTTTGTTGACACATCGAGGCCGATTGCAACGGGTCCACCGTTCTATAGTCCACTGATCATGTTCGCGGACCCATACTAGTAGTTGCAATCGGCCTCGATGTGTCAACAAAGGGACGTGAGTAGGTCTGGACTTCTAAAACCTACGCAGTGTCTTTGTCTCCGAGCATTTCTGACAGAAATAGGTTCCTGATGTCCCACATTCAAAATGACGTTGATCTGACTGACACTAGACCTTCGATCACCCCATGGACCTCTGCAGATGTAACGTGATGTCCGTTCGCCATAGATTTGTAGTCGTCATGTGTAGGGGTTTATGAGTGTAGAAATATTGTCTCTGTGATTCTGAAGTTCCATCGCAGACATTGTTGAACATGGCAACCAGAATTATTGTGCAATATCCGACACGCTACGACCCGTGCGATTTGCAATGATTATCATCCGATTTTCAAAGTCTGTTACCTCGTACCTTGCTGCCATGTTCATTACACAGACTGCTCAGATCTCGTTCCACTCTATTTCAAAAACATAACCGCAACATTCGGACGTCATACACGGAATATTTTCAAGTGGGGCAATCCTCCCCGTGATTTGACGGCACAGTTATATCCGCCATTACTGTGTAATTTAGTTCCAGAATAAAGCGGCACAGGAAAGACGGAAACGGAAAGGTGGTGTTACTTCTTGACAGCTATAAAGCAGTGTGGAATCTTTGACGGAGAACCATCACCGGCGTCAGAAGTGTCTTCAAAATTGTTGGTACTCAACATTAATGTATTACAGTATTAACGAAAGATGCAGCTGCCCATTATATTGTAATATTGTAAGGAATATACCTCTGTGAAGTATGGCAAGAAACGTATATGCGTTCCAGTATAAACCATGTAAACATCGCAACAGTAAACTAATATATGCAGAGGAAGATGGATGCTACTTATCTTCGACTCCCAAATTACTATAAGACTCAAAAATAAATCATTTCATTGACCAACATTTTGCAAAGTCTTCTCTGCCCCTACCACACAGCCTGCTTCAGTTTCTTTCGCCAAATTCTTCCTTTTAACTGGTTTTTTTACGTTATACAACACTCCAGGGTTTCCCAGAGATAGACGACCAACGTCCTGGAAGATCTTTAGCATCTCTTCGTCTTACGCACTACGCTTCAAGACTGTTACTAAGACAACCTTGAATCTCTTGCCGCCTTATACAAATCCATTCCGTTCTCGAGAACGACATTTTTACGATCTTGTCTCGTCGAATTAGCTGTATGTTTTTAATGGCACTCTGCCTATAACTAACAAGCTACCTTTACTTAGCTTCTATTTTTGGCTTCAGCTTACTTCACAGAATAAAGTGAAAACTGGGAAGGAAATTAAATACTTTTCTCAACATTCATGTCATACTAAAAGCACTGCGAAATAATCATATATGTTTTATATGCTATTGTTCTTAATGAGATTACCAGGAACTCCATCGCATAAACGACAGTTCTTAAGAAATGTGCAGAGTGCAGTTATTTGCCTACCAACTTGTTCTTTATTTTACAGACTGTGCCTGTCGCTAAGCGTGCTCTTACCTCTGGACACATCTTCAGCATGTCGTAGGAAACTGTATATTTCTACCCATTCAGCCGTTTTTACAATGTACAAGGAATTGCATAATTTTTTTTACACGTTCACCATGTTTACCGTAATTTTCTGAAATCGATGTCTTCTCTATAGTTACCTTTGTGGAGTCTAGACGGTATTTCCGATAGTTTTTTAATGCGAAAGACATATGAAATTTGTCGTCTTTCAGTTTTATTGCGTTTCCATAGCTGTATCTCTTTAAATCAAAACGGTAACGATTTCTCAATAATCTCTTTCTAATATCCTCCAATTAAATTTCTTGTTGAACTAAATGATGTTCTCCATTTTCAGAAGTGTCATCTTAGCAGCTTTTTTTAGTGCCTTCATATTTGTATCATAATTTAGGTTTACATTTTGTCAATTGTGCTGACAACGGCCTCCTCTCCTGTTTCGAGACAGGCCAAGAAAGATGGCGCTGTGGCTAATACACTGGATTCGTGGTTATGAGGACGTGGGTTCAGTTCCCTGTCCGGTTTGGTTTTACGTGTTTTCCATGGATCGATCATTGCAAATACATCCATGATTCCTTTGTAAACGACAAGTCTGATTTCCTTCCCTGTACCTGCCCAGCCCGAGCTTGTGCTTCGTCTGAGATGACCTCATCGTCGACAATACATCACGACCTAATCTTCTGTCCGTCCTGCGGGTCCTTTACAGGAAGAAGGCGTGTGTTGTAGTAGTGAAGTTAGGTGGGTGGGCGGAAGGAGCTGGAATGGAGAGAGGTTAGGAGGGAGGGGGCATTTTTTTCCAACTTAACTTCATGAAAAGACTGAGAAGGTACCGCTGAACCCCATGATGAAAGGAAGACCACGAATCGACACTGGAGATGTTTGGAATCAGCACGATTCAGTTTTTGGTGTAGTCTCGAACTTTGTTATTTTTGTTGAGTATTGTGTTTGGTGCGGATAAGGATGTATTTGGCTATCGCTATAGGATCAGTTAGTCTGAGAATGAGAAGTCACTAGAAAAACATACCCAGACCAGTCAGTATGATGGTGCACTGCCATATTCAAAATGTCGTAGTGGCCCCTTATGGTTAGAGGGCCCGCATAACCTACACATAAAATGAGTTTCTAACCCCCTTTCAGCAGCGCGGAGAGAAACATCGACAGAAACAATAACAGACTTTCCAAACAAACACGGACCTACTTCACCAGACAACATGTGACAGTGTTTCACGAATCGGAACTCATATGACTGATGTAGCGATCCGCCGACTGGCTTTATAAGCTCGCCTGGACCAGCAGTGTTTATCAACCGCTAGGAACAGCTCTGGCCAGTAGTTATGCCGGCCCTAGCATTGTATTCATTCGCCGTAGCATTGCAGTAGCAAGTTGTATTTTGTATTGTGTAGAGTAGATATTGATCAGTGTTTTTCTTCCAATTTCTTGTTTCCTTATTTGGTTTGTCACCACAAGAGTTGTGGATTTTCTTGTTGTTCTCGCGTTTAAAACTTAGTGTATGCCAAGACAGCGTTTGTTTTTTCTTTAACTGTAATGAAGCCTGTTCAGATTGACTGTTAGTTCTTTTTCCTGCCGACCGCAGGACGCAACACAAAACACAGCCTCAAGTGGCAATTAACATCCATCCATTGAAGTACGGCACAGACCATGCTAAAGTGCACCCAAGATACCACCTTTGTCATCACTGTCCATCCGCTCCTGGATAACCAGCTCATGGTTCTACCTGTTGGTATTAGTTTGCGAATAATAGAAATCGTTAAGGACGTGTCTCTGAAAACTGTCATTACTATATTTAAGGCAACTGAAATATTATGGTAATGGCTACTTCCAAGAGGTTTAGAGGCATTGTACCCGCGCCTCACATAATTCTAAGAGGAAAACAAAGAAGGAGAAGAAAACGAATTAACAACTCGTTGACGAAGCACAAACTGAGATATGTAGCATGGGGGAAGGAATCGACCAATAGAAGGACCAACCCTTGAATTCGACTGAAATGACTGAAGGATCTCAAATTAACTCTAATAAGGATAATCGTAAGGAAATTTTTTTCTGTCCTACTCTGTTTTAAGTAGAACATAGCGTATATCACTCGCACTGATGGTAACTCAGAGACTGGCGGAACGAACAGGGGTTGCTGAGATCAACGGCAGCGGTGTTGACGAACTTAACGGGTAACCAAACCCAGCCTCGAGTGTATCAAGTCGTCTGAAGCGTATACAACAGCCCAGAGAGCGGTCCAAATCACAAATATAGATCTATCAAGGTCATTTCTCTACTGTTCAATGGCGAGTAAGTAAAGGCTTCAGAGAACAGCAAGAGACCAACTGGGGTGAGCGGGACCGCGGTACTCAGCACTCGTCATAGGGCGGCTCCACCTGACGCGCTTGCCGAGGCTGCGGCGCCTCATAAGGGTGCAAGCTGCGGCCGCCGTGTGTAGCATAAGTATCTCTGACGTCTTCCCCCTGTCGATGCTCGGGTTTCGTGGGGAATCTGAACCACCGTTGGATATTACAGATGTGAATTCACCTTGCGAGGTGCCGGAATGGAGAAGTGTGTGTGTAACACTTGGATTCAACTGAATTTGCATGAGAGCTGCTCATACACTCAAATCCCTCTCCCCCTCCCCCCTTTTTAACTACCACCTTAACTTATGCAACAATGGAGAAACGAAAGCTAAGAGAATTAATGAAATGACCCTGTAGATGAGTAGCAAAAAAGTTTGCACACACGCTACAATTTAATAAAGTTACTAATCAATTTTTAGCTCAATAGTTATAAAAATGGGCAGGAAACGAAATTATCAACTGACTGCTAAATGATCAACAAATCAAGTCTCAACAACATTTATCTAATAAACCAGCAAATATGTGATTCATTGAACAATGCTTTAGTAGCGCAAGGTCACAAAATAATGGTGTTGAGAATAAATAGTTGGCAGCTCTTTTAAAGGGGCACCTATTCTGAAATACTGAATACAGTAATCTGTTACGAGTGGGTTGGTTACAGAGATAAAGATGAACCCCAACTGTGCGACAGAATATCGATAGCAAATGAGAACGGTGAAAACTCCACATGCAAAATCATGAATACTGTAGCGCCAAAACGATAGCATACGCTGCTGAGGGCGTTAGAGAACAATGACAGGTCCCTATTTCGCCGGTGCTGGGAAAACAGATGGTGTAGCCACCGACCTCTGAACTGCGGGGCTCTCCGATGATTGATGACGGAAGATAAAACCCGGTGATATTAATTCTGAAAAGAATCTAAACTTCTGTCAAGGTCACTGAGACGGTCTTACTCCTAAGTCTGCGCAAAAGTATCTCCAGGGTAGAGGAGACTCCCCTATCTAATGCACAGTGCACCGACTCCAAAAACCAGTGCTCCGAATGTTTTCAGTCGTAGGACCCTGTTGTCTGGGGAAGCTATAATTTGTCTTCCACGAAGCTCAGTGATTCCAATGTTCCGGTACTTCCATGACCCTCCAGCAGGAGGGTATTGAGGCCTTTATAAAACCTTAGAGAAGGTCAAGGAGCAGCTGACCTGGCCGACACTTTATAAAGATATTAGAGGTTTAGTGAAATAATGCACAGATTGTAAGAAGGGAAAAACCTAGTAACTCCCTAGCGATGGGATTGCTGCAGTCGGAGCGGAAAGAGCATCCGTTGGACAAACTGTTTGTTGATTATGTGGGCCCGCTTCCCCGGACGAAAAAGAGCAATTTGTATATTCTCGTAGTGGTAGACGCCTTCTCCAGGTTCGTTTGGTTGATACCTAGCCGGAGTGTGATCGATCTTATTGCCATCTCTCTTCTTACTAATATGCAACAGTTACCCGAGTAACTGTTGCATTTCGGCCCCTCTTAAACCAGTACGGTGCAGCTCTATAACGTATTGTTATGTCTATAGGACAGGTCCCCATCACAACGCAAAGTGCGTCTAGTGACGTGGTGTTAAAGGCTCCATTTTCAAGAGTACACTACGTTGACCTCGTCTTGCAATTGTCTTGTTAGTCTGTGTGTTCAGTCTGTGGGCCTACGCACTTGCGGCGAAGCATGCGGTAGATTCAAATATCGCAATGTGGTAGGTCCCTATTGTATTAATAGGTAATTTGTACTTAGTTGTGTTGAGTCTTTCTAGTTTGCGCATAATTTTGGAGGCTTTGTCAATTGTCAGTTTCATATGATGGTTAAAAGTATGTTTTTCGTCTAGATGCAGTCCTAGATAACGTGTGGCTTGCTCCCTCTGTATGCTTGTATTGTCTAATTTTAGAACTGGATTCCTCTGTAGTGTCGCTCTGAGAAGTAAATATACAGTTTTGTTGGGAGCGATTTTTAATTTATTTTCTTTGCATCAATTGTTAATTTTCTGAAGAAGTTGCGTGCCTTTTGTCTCTAGTGCTGCTCTCGAGTTGTCCGACACCACTACGAGTAGGTTATCTGCGTACGCCACCACACCTCTTACCCTATCGTCACCATCCAGCGTGTTCGGCAAGGGCTCGATTGTGATATCCCAGAATATTGGTCCGCAGATAGAGCCTTGTGGACATCCCTTCGTTATTTTCTTAACAACCACTCGTATACCAGCCCTCCACTCCGCCACTCTGCCTCTGCAGTAGTCGAGAAGGCTATTGTAGAGGTAAGCTGATAGCCTCATTTCCCTTAACCTGGCGAAGAGGGACGGCTACCACAGGTTGTCAAAAGCCCTGGCTATGTCGATTAGTTTGGCGGCCAAGTATTTGTCACTGGTACTAAAACGTATGGTGTGGGATAGTGAATCTCAGCTCATAGGCCCATGTTTCATAGACGGTATACTGAACACTCAAAAGTATCGCAACCTCCTATCAGACCGCCTTCCACGTATGCTAGAAGACGTTCCTCTGCAGACTATAAGATACCTGTGGTTCCAACCTGATGGCTGTCCAGCTCATAGGCAACGAAGTACTGCAGCATGTCGCGACGAATAGTTTCCAAATCGTTGGATTGGACGCTGAGAATCTGTAACTTGGTCGTCCCGTTCGCTGGATTTGACGCCTGTAGACGTTTTTTCTGTGGTGAAAACTGAAAGATGCTTTCTAGAAGAACATACCAAATACATCCGATGATATGCAACGAAGTATTACTACAGCCTGCTCAGACATCTCTGCTAAAATGCTAGCATATGTGCAGCAGTCGTTCCGTACCAGACTGGAAGTGTGTACTGACGCTGCCGGTGGTCAGTTTGTACACAACCTGTGATTGCAGTTGTCTAGTTACTGGCCAGAAGCCATAAAACTAGTGTATGCACTTGTTTCGTTCTTTAGTGTGTGCTACTACAGGTATTGTACAAGTGTCGATGTGGGAACTTTTCGAAGTACGATACTTCGTGAACAACTCGCACTAGAATCCCTGCGACAAACACCACTGGCATTCAAATTTACCCTACTTTTAGTTTGTTAATTTCGATAGTCATTGTTCCATTTAAAAAAGTGTATGTTTGCACAAAAAATACTCTTTCTAAGTATTATTACAATCTGTTGGTTGGTTAACAATGCGAGCCCCTGACTACCAATCCATTCTGTGATAACAACTCATCAATAACACTTTCCATTTCCGCAATATTTGCAATATATATATCAATGGGCACAGGATCATATCATGTTTGGATCGTGGATCAGGGCAACTGTATCCCCCTGTCGAATGAATTAGATTTCTTGTTACACAAGGTCGATGGCCCTGCGCGCATACGCCGTAATCAAGGCGAACGGCTACTCGTAACGTGAACCGCACCACAGATGCAGGGCAGTGGAGGCAATATTATGCTGTGGGGGACCAGCGGTAGTAATCGAAGACTCCATGACACTTGTGAAGTACGTGAACATTATTGCGGACCACCTGCATCCCTTCACGCTTTGTGTCTTCTCAAATGGTGACGGCACCTTCCAACAGGGTAACTGTCCGTGTCACAAGGTCAGAATCGCGCTACAGTTGTTTGAGGAGCGTGACAGTGATCTCACGTTGATGTCTTGGTCACCAAATTTACGTGATCCGAAACCGCTTGAACACATCTGGGACGCTATCGGGCATCTGAATCCTTCTCGCAAAACACTGGCAAGTAATTTACGGAAATTGTGAGACATGTGCGCAGACTTCTGTGCAACATACCTCCAGAAACTCATCAAGGACTTGGCAGATGCGTTCCATGCGGAATCGATGCTATGTTCCATTCCATAGGTGATCAACCCGCTTTTAAGAAACTTGTAAAGTTTGACTCATCAATACCTGTCTGGACATTCTAGCGGTACTGGCTGAATAAGTGCTCATTTATGTTGATTTAAGTATTTTAACTTCCAAATTAATGTATGGTATTGTTCTTTTCAAGAAATATGGAATTCATTTTACGTAACAAAGGTGAGTACTTGAATAACATGTTACGTGAAATTACTTCTACATTGCATGTGAAGAGCAAAAAAAGAATGGCTCTGAGCACTATGGGACTTAACTGCTGAGGTCATCAGTCCCCTAGAACTTAGAACTACTTAAACCTAACTAACCTAAGGACATCACACACATCCATGCCTGAGGCAGGATTCGAACCTGCGACCGTAGCGGTTGCGTGATGCCAGACTGTAGCGCCTAGAACCGCTCGGCCACCCTGGCCGGCTCTGAATAGCAATAATATGGAACAATTTACTAGTCAAAGCATTACAATCAATCAACAGAAATACTTGCTTGTAACTTAGCAAGTGCGGGTCCCACGTCCGGATTAGGCATGGGAAAAACCAAACGGTTAACACCGATATCGGTAATTTTAGTTGTTAATAACCGATGTCTTTTGGTTTTTGTTTGGTCTCGGTTATAACAGGTGTTTTTTTTAATTTTTACTAATAACCGAGCAAAAAACGCAATATCAACTATCCATAGCAGCATTTTTAAATATACATTTTTTTAAAAAAATGAGTAGTTATTGTTCGTAAAATTTGCAATGGTTTTTCAATATTGCGTTATTATAGAAAATGGGAAAAGCGTTCAGTGATATTTTAATAACAATGCGAAATGGTACAGTATTGCTGAGACAATAGTGTCCCTGTTGCCGCGTGTCATGGCTTAAGACATGTGTACGTGCAGCGTGCAGGACTAGCCGCTATCTGATCTACAAGGTAGTTTCTCGCTGTCGTCGCTGCTCATCGGTTGTATAGCAGAATGGTACCAACCCTAGTGTGGAAATATTTTTACGAAGTGAAGTAGCAGTAAAGTACAATGTCTCATTTGCTTTTAGAGATTACAGATTTGACACCCATTTCTGCGAAGTAATGTGACAGGAAGGATATTACAGTAACAGTAAAAAACTAATAACTTAACAATTCATTCATGTTGTTGTTGTTGTGGTCTTCAGTCCTCAGACTGATTTGATGCAGCTCTCCATGCTACTCTATCTTGGGCAAGCTTCTTCATCTCCCAGTAACTACTGCAACCCTCATCCTTCTGAATCTGCTTAGTGTATTCATCTCTTGGTCTCCCTCTACGATTTTTACCCTCCACGCTGCCCTCCAATACTAAACTGGTGGTCTCTTGATGCCTCAGAACATGTCCTACCAACCGATCCCTTCTTCTAGTCAAGTTGTGACACAAATTTCTCTTCTCCCCAATCCTATACAATACCTCCTCATTAGTTATGTGATCTACCCACCTAATCTTCAGCATTCATCTGTAGCATCACATTTCAAAAGCTTCTATTCTCTTCTTGTCCACACTATTTATCGTCCATGTTTCACTTCCATACACGGCTACATTCCATACAAATACTTTCAGAAACGACTTCCTGAAACTTAATTCTATACTCGATGTCAACAAATTTCTCTTCTTCAGAAACGCTTTCCTTGCCATTGCCAGTCTACATTTTATATCCTCTCTACTTCGACCATCATCAGTTACTTTGCTCCCCAAACAGCAATACTACTTTAAGTGTCTCATTTCCTAATCTAATTCCCTCAGCATCACCCGACTTAATTCGACTACATTCCATTATCCTCGTTTTGCTTTTGTTGATGTTCATCTTATATCCTCCTTTCAAGACACTATCCATTCCGTTCAACTGCTCTTCCAAGTCCTTTGCTGTCTCTGACAGAATTACAATGTCATCGGCAAACCTCAAAGTTTTTATTTCTTCTCCATGGATTTTAATACCTACTCCGAATTTTTCTTTTGTTTCCTTCACTGCTTGCTCAATATACAGATTGAATAACAACGGGGAGAGGCTACAGCCCTGTCTCACTCGCTTCCCAACCACTGCTTCCCTTTCTTGTCCCTCGACTCTTATAACTGCCATCTGGTTTCTGTACAAATTGTAAATAGCCTTTCGCTCCCTGTATTTTACCCCTGCCACCTTCAGAATTTGAAAGAGAGAAATTCATTCATAGCATACACTAATCAGCCAACGTTACGACCACCTACCTAATAGGCGATGTGTCCACCTTTGGCACGGATAACAGCGGTGATGAATCGGCAGTGAGATATTTGACACCACTTCTGCATACACAAGTCACGTAATTCGCGTAAATTTTGATTGGAGGGGGGAGGGGGGGGGGGCGATGAGCTCTGACGCCACGTTCAACCACACACCAGACGAGTTCGATCAGGTTCAGATCTGACGAGTTGGGGAGTCAGTACATTTATTGGAACTGTGTTCCTCGAACCACTACATCACACTCTTGGCCTTGTGACATGGTGCAGTATCTTATTGAAAAATGCCACTGCCGTCGGGAAACATGATCATCATGAAGGGGTGTACGTAGTCTGCAACCAGTGAACGATACTCCTTGGTCGTAATGGCGCCTTGCACGAGCTCCACTGGACCCATGGATGCCCACGTGAATGATCCCCAGAGCATAATGGAGCCGCCACCAGCTTATCCCTGTCCCGCAGTACAGGTGTCATGGAGCTGTTCCTCTGAAAGACGATCGATTCGCGCTCTCCCATCGGCATGATGAAGAAGGTATATGGATTCATCAGATCATGCAACGCTCTGCCACTGCGCCAACTTCCAGTGGTGATGGCCACGTGCACATTTCAGCCGTAACTGCCGATGTCGTGGTGCTAACATTGGCACATGCACAGGTTGTCGGCTGCAGATGCCCATCGTTAGGAGTGTCCAGACACACTTGTACTCCGCCCAGCATTAATGTCTGATTTTAGTTCCGCCACTGTTCGCCGCCTGTCCTGTTTTACCAGTCTGCGCAGCCTACGGCGTCCGACATTTGTAATGAGGGGTGGCCACCCAAGGCGTCTGAAGCGTGTTTTCATCTCGGTTTCACCACCCGTTGAAAATACTCACCACAGCATTCCTCGAACACCCGACAAGTTGTGCACTTTCCGAAATCCTCGTGCCGATCCTCCTGACCATCACAATCCGCCCTCGATCGAACTCCGATAGATCGCGCGCCTTCCCCATTCTACACACGGACAGCACTCTCACTGATACTATATGTACCGTGCGTGCATCTGACAAGGAGACATTCCTGACTAGGTGACGCTGCTATCGCTTGGACGGGTTTATATCGATAGTACGTCGGTGATCGTAATGTTTTAGCTGATCAGTGTACAATAAAAATAGAAAGTATCACATTTGATACCCGTGTCTACATAATGTCCCTTTATCTGCTTGTAGCCTAGGAAACGGACAAACTAAAATGAAAAACAGAGTTCATAAACCTTTGTTTTCACCATTTACCACTGATTATTCTTAATACACAAATAGTGGTACGATCCCTGTTTACAACACGATTCTTGAGGAAAGTTTCAAAAAATTGGAATCAGTGGCGGTCTTTTGTGGTATTCAACCATTTACCACTTTTCGAGAAAAGCAGCGAATGATGGATGGACTAAGTTTTCGTTTACTTGCCCATTTAAATTAATATTTTGATTCTATGTCTCTTGAAACGGACAAAGTCAGATTTTTCAAACTTTGTTCGATTTCTAGGTTTATTTCTGGAAATAATAGAAAGAAAAAATCGAAAACCGGTTATTTCAGAAACCTGTTATTTTGAGCGGTTTCAACAGTCAAGTTAAACCGTCGGAAAAATAACGAGATAACCGAAAACCTGTTGTTTCGGTGATAACCGCGATCCCTAGTCCGGATCGAGACGAAGGACGCGAATTATTGCTTCGTTTCATCGCGACGAATCTCGTGACCTACGCGCGTTCGCTGACACGCGTTCGCTGCGAGTACAACGGTGCTTGCTTCCGCGGACGATTCCGTACCACGCTATGCCACAACGTGCGGCTATCGCTGTCCTTGACAGGATTAATCAGGCTGTCCCCGTTTCCCTGGTCTATCCTTCTCCAATTGAGCTGCTGCCTCAAATGCTTTCGACGAGACGGTGAACTCTACTTTCCATTACTTTCCTTCCTCCTCTTTCCAGCAGCCTCCCCAAGCGCCGTAGAAGCTCCGTAACAGGTGTCTCCGCTTTACTCGACTGGCCGTGCTTATACTAGTCTCAGCAAAGCGCACCTGGCGGGTGATTTGATAGCATTGGGTAAATCGGGACGAGGAAAGCCATTGCGGCCACATTAGCCGCAGTGCCCAAAGCGCGCAGCAAACAGTTATGCGAACGTGCGTGCCACTTCCGGGCCGAATGGAAGAGGCGACGCTAAGCGTGCGCACTGCGAGTTCGCCGCCGGACTGTGGAATGGCTTGACGGAGCGCGCCTCTCGTGTTGCAGACGCTGGGCCAGCCATGGACGCCGAGCAGTTCAGAGAGTTCGCCAAAGCCACCGTCGACTACGTCGCCGACTACTTGGAGAACATCCGGGACAGGTAAGTCACCACGCTCCGTGCTCTCTTCTCCTACATCTACGTGATTTCTCTGCTATTCACAATAAAGTGCCTGGCAGAGGGTTCAATGAACCACCTTCAAGTTGTCTCTATACCGTTCCACTCTCGAACGGCACGCGGGAAAAACGAGCACTTAATTTTTTCTGTGCGAGCCCTGTTTTGTCTTATTTTATCGTGATGATCATTTCTCCCTATGTAGGTTGGTGCCAACAGAATGTTTTCGCAATCGGAGGAGTAAACTGGTGATTGAAATTTCATGAGAAGATCCCGTCGCAATGAAAAACGCCTTTGTTTTAATAATTGCCCCTCCAATTCACGTATTATATCTGTGACACTATCTCCCCTATTTCGCGATAATACAAAACGAGCAGCCCTTCTTTGCACTTTTTCGATGTCATTCGTCAGTCCCATCTGATGCGGATCCCACACCGCACAGCAATACTCCAGAATAGGGCGGACAAGCATGGTGTAAGCAGTCCCTTTAGTAGACCTGAAGCACCCTCTAAGTATTCTGCCAATGAATCGCAGTCTTTGGTTTGCTCTACCCACAATATTATCTATGTGATCGTTCCAATGTAGGTTATTTGTAATTGTAATCCCTAAGTTCAAATGGTTCAAATGGCTCTGAGCACTATGGGACTTAACAGCTATGGTCATCAGTCCCCTAGAACTTAGAACTACTTAAACCTCACTAAGGACATCACACAACACCCAGTCATCACGAGGCAGAGAAAATACCTGACCCCGCCGGGAATCGAACCCGGGAGCCCGGGCGCGGGAATCCCTAAGTATTTAGCTGTATTTAAAGCCTTCAGTTTTGTGTTACTTATCGCGTAATGGAAATTTAGCCGATTTCTTTTAGTACTCATGTGAATAACTTCACACTTTTCTTTATTCATGGTCAATTGCCACTTTTCGTACCATACAGATATCTTATCTAAATCATTTTGCAAGTCGTTTTGATCATCTGATTACTTTACTAGACGGTAAATGACAGTATCATCTGCAAACAATGTAAGACGGCTACTCAGGTTGTCTCCTATGTCTTTAATATAGATCAGGAACAATAGAGGGCCTATAACACTTCCTTGCGGAATGCCGGATATTACTTCTGTTTTACTCGATGACTTTCCGTCTATTACTACTAGCGCTGCAGAACTGACGCTCTTGACAATCCTTCACGGATGGTCCCAGATTCTTCCCAAGTAGGACATGAAGAAGATCCGGAGAAGAGCATAATGTTCCGCCAAGGGCTGGTTGGCAGACACTACAAGACATGCATTGTGCAACACGGAGAGGTACACTGTTAAAAATTTCAGAACGTACATTGTAACAAGAGTCAAGCAAGGTATTATTACCGTCTTTCGTATATTCTTCACGAAATGACCACAGCGGCAGAATAAAAGGTATTAGAGCTCATACGAAGGCTTGGCTAAGTGGTGGTTTCCACGCTATTTGCAAACGGAACAGAAAAGGAGCGAAAAATTATACACTCCTGGAAATTGAAATAAGAACACCGTGAATTCATTGTCCCAGGAAGGGGAAACTTTATTGACACATTCCTGGGGTCAGATACATCACATGATCACACTGACAGAACCACAGGCACATAGACACAGGCAACAGAGCATGCACAATGTCGGCACTAGTACAGTGTATATCCACCTTTCGCAGCAATTCAGGCTGCTATTCTCCCATGGAGACGATCGTAGAGATGCTGGATGTAGTCCTGTGGAACGGCTTGCCATGCCATTTCCACCTGGCACCTCAGTTGGACCAGCGTTCGTGCTGGACGTGCAGACCGCGTGAGACGACGCTTCATCCAGTCCCAAACATGCTCAATGGGGGACAGATCCGGAGATCTTGCTGGCCAGGGTAGTTGACTTACACCTTCTAGAGCACGTTGGGTGGCACGGGATACATGCGGACGTGCATTGTCCTGTTGGAACAGCAAGTTCCCTTGCCGGTCTAGGAATGGTAGAACGATGGGTTCGATGACGGTTTGGATGTACCGTGCACTATTCAGTGTCCCTCGACGATCACCAGTGGTGTACGGCCAGTGTAGGAGATCGCTCCCCACACCATGATGCCGGGTGTTGGCCCTGTGTGCCTCGGTCGTATGCAGTCCTGATTGTGGCGCTCACCTGCACGGCGCCAAACACGCATACGACCATCATTGGCACCAAGGCAGAAGCGACTCTTATCGCTGAAGACGACACGTCTCCATTCGACCCTCCATTCACGCCTGTCGCGACACCACTGGAGGCGGGCTGCACGATGTTGGGGCGTGAGCGGAAGACGGCCTAACGGTGTGCGGGACCGTAGCCCAGTTTCATGGAGACGGTTGCGAATGGTCCTCGCCGATACTCCAGGAGCAACAGTGTCCCTAATTTGCTGGGAAGTGGCGGTGCGGTCCCCTACGGCACTGCGTAGGATCCTACGGTCTTGGCGTGCATCCGTGCGTCGCTGCGGTCCGGTCCCAGGTCGACGGGCACGTGCACCTTCCGCCGACCACTGGCGACAACATCGATGTACTGTGGAGACCTCACGCCCCACGTGTTGAGCAATTCGGCGGTACGTCCACCCGGCCTCCCGCATGCCCACTATACGCCCTCGCTCAAAGTCCGTCAACTGCACATACGGTTCACGTCCACGCTGTCGCGGCATGCTACCAGTGTTAAAGACTGCGATGGAGCTCCGTATGCCACGGCAAACTGGCTGACACTGACGGCGGCGGTGCACAAATGCTGCGCAGCTAGCGCCATTCGACGGCCAACACCGCGGTTCCTGGTGTGTCCGCTGTGCCGTGCGTGTGATCATTGCTTGTACAGCCCTCTCGCAGTGTCCGGAGCAAGTATGGTGGGTCTGACACACCGGTGTCAATGTGTTCTTTTTTCCATTTCCAGGAGTGTAGTACCCACTGCCACACACCGTAACGTACCTTGCATAAAATAGAGGTAGATGTAAATGATAACAGTGTTTTAATCAAAAGAGTTGATGCTATTTCTCCTCTTTCGTGACAGCGTTCTAACGAAATGTAATGACCAAGGTGGTGATTTCTGTTGTGGATTGGCAAGAGAGCCAACCCGTAATATTAGTGGAAGCCGAAAGGCACGCGTTTTAGTTCACGCAGGCTGGCGTGAGGTCTGGAACAGGTCAAGGAAATTAGACTAGCAAAAAAGGACGTAGCTGTGGAATACTTAACTTTAATCCATAAATGGTGAACATCGCTCTTGACGGTATATATTTTACAGCATCAATAGTAACTGGTAATGGCGCCTTGCTAGGTCGTAGCAAATGACGTAGCTGAAGGCTATGCTAACTATCGTCTCGGCAAATGAGAGCGTATTTTGTCAGTGAACCATCGCTAGCAAAGTCGGCTGTACAACTGGGGCGAGTGCTAGTAAGTCTCTCTAGACCTGCCGTGTGGCGGCGCTCGGTCTGCAATCACTGATAGGGGCGACACGCGGGTCCGACGTATACTAACGGACCGCGGCCGATTTAAAGGCTACCACCTAGCAAGTGTGGTGTCTGGCGGTGACACCACAATTTCATTATGTGCTAAACATTTCAATGAATGGTATACCTATTCCTACTTTAACTAGAGTTGGCAGAAGTCTTCATTTTAGCTCGAAAATTAAGCATTCATAGACACCATACGAGGCAATATCATCGGCCTTCGAGCAGTACTCAAAGAGCACTGTCCTGTCTCTGTAGGATATCTACGCATCAACAGGGAGTGCAAAGACGATCACTTAGATCATTTCACACAAACGAGTAAAATATCGTACCAACAAATCTAATTTTAATGTAAGCAACGAAATAGCTTTAAAATATATATAATGAAGCAGTGATGAGTCACACAGTAAAATCTTCAGTTCCCTGTATCAAATTCCTCGACAAATCTTTTAGATATACGTCTGGAAGTCTGTCGATAGCGTTCCCTTCCACGCTGTACTTCAGTAATTTTGGTCATACTTCATGGGTGTTAGGTCTTTCATTAGTCATGTAACTGTCGACGAACCTCTACAGTTGCTCCTTGTATTGGTAACGGAATCGTTTAACGAAAGACAGTCAAAACTACAAACAGAATCCGATGTTGATCAAATAAATTACTGTGCATCATTATACTTATTCAAGAGGAAGCTCTGGTGGATGGCTTTTCGTCCGGTTTTAACATAGCGGGTGTTGCCGCTGGATCGCAGGACTTAAAGACCTGTTTCAATGTATTAAGTTATCTGAAACTTTCTCTGTGTGATGCATACAACGAGAAATGATCCTCTTCCTACGTATTTAGAAGCTAACTCATTACATTTTTATTCATTTAGTGTCAAAGGGAAGTCTTCCAAATTTAGAATTCTTACAACTCGTCTTAAAAAAAACTGAGGTACTTCCGCAAAAAGACTTAATATTAGTCAGTCAGTTCCTCCGTTGTTATGTTTAGCCTATACTTTTTTTCATTTTTCCGAGTGATCCATCATCTATTTTTTTTTTTACTGTACCATTATGCCTACCCCTTTGAAAGTGTGATTTCAAACAACACCTGCGGAGTGTTATGTCTATTCTTGTGTGTGATAGAGCCTTGACAGGCACGTGGAACGCCACAACAACTTGCTCTTCATTACTTTTCTTTCAGACTGAGCCGGCCGCGGTGGTCTCGCGGTTCTAGGCGCGCAGTCCAAAACCGCGCGACTGCTACGGTCGCAGGTTCGAATCCTGCCTCGGGCATGGATGTGTGTGATGTCCTTAGGTTAGTTAGCTTTAAGTAGTTCTAAGTTCTAGGGGACTGATGACCACCGCTGTTAAGTCCCATAGTGCTCAGAGCCATTTGAACCATTTTTTCAGACTGAAAAAAGTTCTTACATACTCCCATAATGTGCAGTTGCAACTTTCATTACCCTTATTGCGAATATGTGTAGATGAATTGAACAGTAGGCCAGATACAACCATCCTTAACCGTGACTGCGCAATGGGAGAAGGCATATAACGTCATTGGAAGTAACGGAAGGTCCGAACACAAAATTGTCTCTACTGAGGATTGAAATTTTCTAAGAAGGTAATAAACAGGACAATCTGGATCAATACATCTACATCACTAATATTACTAATATATCTCGTAACGCTTGTGATATAATTTATTGAAAACTGTAAGTCAACAAATGAAAATTCGAACAATTAAAAGCATAATAAGTATATAATGCAAAAAGGTATATTGGCTAGTACAAGGGATGGACAACACAAGGTTTCTGAAAGTCAAATTGAACTACAAATGACATAAAAAATGAAACACAGAAAGACGAAAAAAGAGATGGAAAGATTATTTCTGGAGATGAAACTGGCTCCATACGTGATCCATGAAGTAGAAGAAGAAAAATGGAACGTTTCCCACATATTATTTTTTTGACGGTCGAAGGAAGAAGGTCGGAGAGCATAGTTATGGTCGTGGCATCGTCGATAGTGGTATCATTGGAAATATAACACTATCGTAGCTAACTAGGAGTCCGGAAGGAATAACATTACTGAGAATGCGAGAGAGTCTAATAACCATATGGACCAAAGAATAAAATATATGTGTATTTGTCCCCCACGGTTCAAGCACATAATGGAAAACGAAGTGTCAGAACGGAACTTTGGTACACGTGCGTCATCCTAACGACTGTGGTTGCCATTTGTTAAAATCTATTCTTCGCGCCCATAAAGAAAAATCGTTGTTGGTTCTGAATTATATCTTCGAAATGGTTGTGTGGCTCTACAATTTCCAAGTTACAAACAAACTTTAATTTTCATTCTAGTCTAAATAAGAACTGCTGCTAGTTCAATTTAGCTATACTTCGCTTCTCGGGCTGTTACTGATCCGACTAAAGAAGGAAAGAAGCTGGAAGACAGAGAGACAGTGAAAAAAAATTGGAGGTACTTTTTGGTAATCGATGTCTGGTTACGAACAGAACTGCAGTTTCGTTGAAGAGAACTATAACACAAAAATTCAATCTTTTATCACTCTTCTTTCTCACATTCGTGTGTTGAACACAGTCCGGTATACGCTAACTCTTGTTTTTAAACAAGTTTAAAGTAAGTTTAACTAGATCTTGAGTTCCTTACTGATAGTGATCTAGCATAGGTAGTACCATTTTAAAAGATTTGATAAAAAATTTCACTATTGAACCAACCTGGTTGTTATAGATTTTATCATCAATACTTTGATAATTTCAACTTTGTACATTTTACAGAACCAAACAAGACCACTTCACCTGCAAATGACAGAAATACAGTAAATAATTTACTGTCGAGCATAATCACAATGATTTCAGAACGAAATTACCGATTTCCTTACGTCATCGTCTATTATTAACAATTTGCTTTCCGCATTGGTGGATGCTGTTGGGTTGCTTGGGGGAGGAGACCAGACAGTGAGGTCATCGGTCTCATCGGATTAGAGAAGGGCGGGGAAGGAAGTCGGCCGTGCCCTTTCAAAGGAACCATCCCGGCATTTGCCTGGAGCGATTTAGGGAATCACGGAAAACCTAAATCAGGATGGCCGGACGCGGGATTGAACCGTCGTCCTCCCAAATGCGCAGTGGTGGAAATGAACTACGGCAACCGTTCAATGTTCTCAATTTCTGAACGAACTCTTTCACTATTTCAGCTTTACTGAATCGCTGTCCTCTAAACGCATCTTCAGACAATCCAAAAAAAAATCCTTTTGGGGTTTTTTAATCGGGTCTGTAAGCAAGGTCACAAGCTCTTCTGCAACGGATTCCGCCTAATCGAGCGTTCTTAATGTACCAATACAAGTGTTCGAGTGTTCGAGAACCGTTGCGATGTTTAATGCTGAGACAAGCGTGTTATGCCAAAAGAGAGGAAGAGAGAGAGAGAGAGAGAGACAGTAGTAACATGAGCGTTTCAGCATTCTTTATCCTCGTGCACAAAGTCAGTAACAGAATATCAACAGCTGCACCCAAAACATCGCTTGTTTCTTTTTCGTATTTTTTGTAATAGATGCAGCTTCACATTTTCTCCTCATTTCTCTTGCTGGTAGACCCAGGTTACTCTAAAAGCCAAAATTAATTTCTTCTCTCCTTCTAAAGACACAACTGTCTCTGACAAATACACGGACGAAAGTGTTTTATCCCTTGATACGTAGAAAAGTAGCCGACAGTGCGCAACATTTCCTATAATCGACATCATCATTGATGACTATACATTTTTGGAAAGAATTTTTTTAACTGTGAGGCTTCGATAACAGCGGTCACATTACTAACGTCAAAAAATGAGTAGATATCCCATTCTATGGTATTTCAAATAGTCAAAGGAAAAGGGAAGGAAGGAAGGAAGGTTAGGATTTAACGTCCCGTCGCCAGTGACATAATTAAAGATGGGCCTCAGGTTCGAAATATGTAAGGATGGGCAAGGAAATGGGGCGATAGCACGAGCACACCTCTCAGTCATTCACTGCGCTGTTGACGGTATTTGTGTGTCACAGAACGGCCTTGGGCGAAGCACCTCTTCTGCATACTCCCACGAGTATACATTCAAGGCCGTTCCTCGATCCGTTTGTTATACAAGACACTACATAAAATTCCTGTTTACATTTCATCCATCGTTACGTTTACCTTTGATACATTGGTATTTGATTTAGTGATGAGTAAAAATGTGACTTCCTTACGCAGTATACAGACGTGTTCTGCAAAGAGATCGCAGAAACAGCTCACGTTAACTCCGGTACGCCCGAAGGTGTGCCGTAAACGCTCTGTAGATTTTGAACGTCACTAGACCACTATGTCAGGTAGATTCCGTACAAAAGTGTGATGGATTTTCTGCATGTATTTCATTGGTATCCCAACAGTTTACATTACATATCTGAAATGAGGTTGGCTTAAAGTTTAGAAGAGATTAATGCAAGAGCATTACGCTTTTTAGTGACAAGTGTCGCAACTCAGATGATGTTATTTTTTTACAGCCTTTGATCTTAATTCTGAGCGTCTGTTCCAATAAATTTCCCTGCTGCGATATTGCTAAAATGAATGTGATCCTCAACAAATGCATTTGGAGCTATAATATGCCGTAAATTAGAGATTTATACTTAGCCATACCTTTTTATTTTTTCTCTTTATGGCGCACAAACGGACACTAATATTTTAAGCTCACACGTGCACACACACACACACACACACACACACACACAAACGCGTGCATCTGTAATTTTTTCATATCAAAAAAATCTTTACGAGCACGCATTGAAATATTTTCAGGAATAAAATTCTTTCCTTCCTGTTTTCTGGTACACTCTTTTTTAATTTTCCTTCATCCGTAAGGAAACTAAAATACTGATCACACGTAAAAATTCTCTAGAACATGAGAACTATTGATACAGCTTCGTATTGTGACTACTTTAAAACAAACATGACTTTGAAATCTGTATAATACAGGGGAAATGACTCAAACTGTCATACATAAATCTTATCTGCAGACTAAAATAGCTCGTAATGGGTATTTATTCACGGGACTGAGTAGCAGAACACTCTGAAACTAAAAAATTATCTAGAACTTGTCTTGTAAATATATAGCGATAAAGTCTCGTACATTAGCCCTACGGTACCCTGAATTACGCCGTGTCTCGATGGTTTTCAACACGTAAAGCTCGTCATACCACCAGAATTACTGTAATTAGACTTTTGTGGTACTTACCTAAAAGGTAGCGTAGAATCCCGGATTGATGTTGGTGACATTCAATAGAGTACTCTATGCTCACGCCCTAGATTAGGAATCTATAGCTGACTCCACAGATATTCTTGCTCACTGAAAGCATCATAGAAAGTTCATCTTTGCGAACTGAATTCTTGTGAGAATCTTTATCTCAATGTATACTGCTCTTTAAGAAGAATTACACACCGTAGTAGATGAACATTACGTAATGGTAAATGTTCCTGTCAGCCGTCCAATATAGCGTTAAATTAGATTCACGTTTTAAAATTGTCAAATACATGTAGTACCGTACTTTTTTAGTTTGACTCAACCCTAAACACACACAATCTTGAATGACATTCCAAAATCCGTTAGTTTCTACAGTTCGTCGTTTGTTTCTGTAACTGTCACGTCACGATTAAGTGGCATGCATTGATATAATTCTATGAACCTACCGCCTTCAACACTTAAAAGATATCTGATCGATTGTTTCTAGCTGGAAGCTCTTCACTCCCTTAAACCTAAATTTTCATGCATTAAAATTTGATTCTAATGTAATATAAATAACAGACGCTTTGGCTTACAACATAAAATTATTCATCGCGTTGTTCAAGGTTTCGCCTAAAACTGCAAACTTTTATTGGCACCTTTCGTTCGAGATTAGATTGTACGTTTTGTGTTGAAAAATGACGACGAGCTAAATCCACTACAACTGATGCGAAAGTACTGTACTGCTTGGCATTAGAAGCTATTTATAAACAGCCAATTTAAGAAATTTAAATTATCTCACTCGAAGTAGAAGGTCCAAATGCCTCGATTGAGACAGCTTGCTTTTCACAATGGACAGTATTGTAGTGATTAGTATTAATTAATGAAAACATCTGTATGATAAATCTATTACTTTTCACACATATTACCTGGACAATATTTTGATATGCAGGAGTGCGACATTTTAATCAGATTTCTTTCAGGTAATATTATGGTAACTTTTGTTTCTTTGGGTTTCCTGCTCTTAAAGTTACAGGGCACTCTGTTTAATCAGTGTATTATAAGCATGATTTGCGCGCATGCAAATCGGCACTCTGTGAGGACTTCCTGTTTCTATTACGATTCAACCAAAGAGAAAATTAACAAAATATGAAACCCATGGAGGTAATAAAAGAGGTTAGGTGGCATTACGTCACAAACTTGAAGCCGGTGACCGGTATCTTAACTAGCCCAAAACATTACGTTCACCGCATTGATACCCCCATAGTACACCGCGGTGACACTTCCTTGTGACTTCACTCTGACTGAGTAGTATTGCTAGAGCAAATACGCATTCAAGAACAGAAAAACGTTCGAAATTGCCTTCCTGACATTATGTTATTCATGTAAGCTCTATAATTTTTAGTATTTAAAACAGTTATTGAGCGCACACGACAGAAATAATGAGCAAGAAGCACTTCTAAAAGTAGTCTGCTAATGTTTTGGGCTACTTAAAATGGCACCTACTATGGCTTCGAAACAACGTACAGCATAAGTCCGTAGTGCCACCTTTCTTCTTTTTTTTCACCTCCATGATAAAACCGAACAAAACGTTATGCTGTCAATATGAGGTACAGGTACAGCTCGCTTCATGGAGCCCCAGCGATCGATCACTTTGTAGATCGCTTACGTGTGGGTAAATGCAGCAACTGGTCGTTGATCGTATGGAAATCCCATACCCCTTACGGGGTAGGTCCGGCCACCTTGGTGCAGGTCTTATTACATTCGACGCCACATTGGGCGACCTGGGCGCCGGATGGGGATGAAATGATGATTAAGACAACACCCAGTCTCTGAGCGGAGAAAATCCCCCACCCAGCCGGGAATCGAACCCGGGCCCGTAGGACTGCAATCCGTCACGCTGACCACTCAGCTATCGGGGCGGACAGGGAATCTGATGAATCGCACACTCGATTCGTGCATGTAATGCCACTGCCTGGCTCATTAGCGATAATGTGTGGCAATATGCGTGCTACTCGGTTGTCTAGTTATTAAGCGTGTTTGTGTTATTTTGTTTCGTTTCGCATTGAGAAGAACTTTATTTCACAATTTATAGTTATAGAGGGGTCACGAATCGCTCTGAGAATAGAAGTTGCGAGTGGAGTTACCGGTTATGTAAAGAAGTAGTCAAAGATACACCCCCTGGTTTTGCAGTGATAAACATTTTGAAGCTTGTGCTGTAGAAGTAGAATGATGGGAAGTTCATACTAATAGTCACAATACAATAGGCTCCATATGACGATTTTGAATTGTTTGTGTAAGAATTACACATGTTCCTTCTTAAAAGTTGTGGCTTCTAAACTGAATGATGAGCTGTAATATTAATCGGACATCTTAATTTAAATGTTCAGGTACAATCTGTTACGCAACTACACTCAAGTATCTCGTCACTTCCATATAATCTAAGTCTTCCTCAGACAATTTACAGCAAGACTTATGGTAATTAGCAGTGCTGCTATTGACACCATTTCTATAGAAACATTGAAATTGCAAAACAAATTACTTGCAGTTAAAGTATAACTAAGTCTCATGACTGTAAAAGGAATTGAGGACTATTAAACGAAAAACGAACTGTATTAGCACACTGGAAGATGTACACAACCCACTTGGAGTCAGTGAAAAATGTAACATATTCTGCAAGGTAACCTACAGTTCCTGAGATAAGCGTTTCAAAACAAGTTTAATAAATTTCAATTCCATTTTTTTAAATTTATTGTTTGTAAGTGTTCGTGGCGATAGAGCAACTGCAACTGCAGCTAAGCGTAGCATTTCATTTTCCAAAGCAGGTATTCACAACATAGCGGTGTTCGTAATACTTGGCAAATCACTCGTGTGTGGCGAGGTAGAGACAAACGACCAATGTCAGCGAAATCTCATGCGACGGATCGCTCGTCTGACGTTATGCGCCATTATTTAAGGAGAAGCTGCCTTAGTTGGAGGGAGTTTGTAATGAATGTGTCAGAGTGTTGTTATAGCCAAGCCACTATCAAGTATAAAAAGTTGAGGCGTATATAGAGTGGATTCTAATCAAGCAATATTTCTGAGGTTATGTTACACTATAAATTGTAGCAATAGTCAGAAATATAATACGGATATATAACTTTTCCTTAATGTTGAGAGGTAAGTAAATAATGTTATGAGTAGCAAAGTCTTACTTTAGGATAGTTAGTTACACGTTTCGGGCGTAATAGATAAGTTTGGCATTTCCATTCACTCGTAATGCCTTCTGAGCTTCTGTTGTTAATGAGATTAGTAAAATTGTCACTAACTTTTCATGATATTGCCACTATATAAATGTCTGGACATTTCCCGAACGTAAATAACAATATCAGTCGTCAACTTTTTCAGTGCTTGGTTTTGTACTGCAGTTTCTCGCTATATGTATTTATTTGTTTGTGGTTACCTACTAAAAAAGGAAATTCATTGCTTCTTTTGCAAGTGATTATTATGGCCAAGAAATTCTTAAAACTGGCAGGTAATAAAAAATCCATTAAAGCAAGGAAACTTTTTGGATTGTATCACATTATTTGCATGTAAACGAAGAGATTAATAACGTACGCACAGCGTAAAACGTTTTTGGTGTAATATGCATGATTTGTGTTTTTGAATTCGTAGAGTAATTATTTATATGTCTTATTAATAAGAGAAGGGAGCTTGCGAAGAAAGATTCGTAGTAGCTGTAGAATAATGTTTTTGTATTCTACTTTGAGGCGTACTAGTTTATGAATGTAGATATGAAAGAAAACAGTACGGAATTCAGTGCTATTATTGTTTTATATTATTAAAAAAACCTTATATTTTTTCAAACAAAAATTGGTGAACAGATGCTCTGTAAAAGTACTGCAGAAGCCGAATCGCTGTGCTCTGTGGATACCACTGATGTAGGTGAATCGAATGCAGCAGTAAGTGACGCTGATGACTAAGAAAGTAAAATTCTTGCCTAGTGCTGAATGTGTTGTAGCGAGTCTGAAATCCGCAAAGAAATTCACAAAACGAACTGTAATCTGCGCAAAGCATCAGGACATACGTGTCATATACGCGAATATACTTGTAACCACTTCCTTGTAACCAGGTTACAGTTCATTTCCTCTCTTACAGGAATTTCGATGATACGGGTAAGACGTGGCTACTGTAAATATTGTACTCAACTTATATTATTACGTGTTGTTGTCATCAGGAAGACAGCATAGTAATTTAATTACATTTGCATAACAGTACTGGAAAAAATCACCGTCCCGTTTAGTAAGGCAGAAGCATCATTAAACGCAGGAAATTTTCGATTTATATCATGCCTTTCTTCTATTGGACTATGCTACCTTTGGAACACTAGCATCGCTGCAGTTGTCAAATTTTTCTGCCCTTCAGAGTTGTTTAAATTCCACGTTTTGTATCAGTGTTCTCGTAAGATTTTGATTTACACGAAATAATTGCGAAAAGTTTTTAATTTAATTTACTCACTGGCAACATAACATGATGAGAATATAATGGATTTCGAAAGAAACTCTGAATCTATAACTGCAGAAGAAACAGCGACCCTATAGATGTATAAAGATAATTTCGAAAGCTGCGGAGTTGCTGACATGTACTAATTTACACTGGAGGATGCTCGAATCCTTTCCAATAGTTCATGGGTTCAAATAACGTTACGCCACAGCCTATTTTATTACTATTATTACTATTATTATTACTTTGAATCCCCTCAGCCAGCATACCTTTAGTGTATTCACAGCAAAATGTAATCTTACGAGGTTGCGTGCAATCAGCTATGCAAACATGAAATTGTTGGGTACCTATGCCGCCGCCTCACTATTACAAGTAGTTGAAGAACATGCCACTGTCGTGACTATCTGCAGGACAGAGTCACTTATAGAAAAATTATTTCATGAACAGCATTCAGATCGTTGACAAACATGTGACCGCTTAAGAGTTGTATGTAGAGTATTTACCAAAATATGTGCTTTTTTTTCTAAGAATCGAACCTTTATTATTTTCATTACTTACCTGCCTTTTTTACACATGCAGAGAGTGTCTCTCGTCCCAGTTCTGAACTGAGATCAAAGTACTTTTTTTTGTATCCTGAGCAGCACGCGTGTGTTCATGCTCCGACTGCGGTTGATAGGATTAATTTTTAATCCTATCTTGATATCTGAGTAGAAAGATAATACACTTTGACCACATCGATGGCATCCCAAACTCGAAGTCATATAGCTATCCAAAATTTTCTGTAGCGGAAATGGACGCCATACGTGTGTAATGGATTGGGGCTAAGAAATGAAAGAGGAAGCCGCCTGGTAGAATTTTGCACAGAGCACAACTTAATCATAGCTACACTTGGTTTAAGAATCATGATAGAAGGTTGTATACATGGAAGAACCCTGGAGATACTAAAAGGTATCAGATAGATTATATAATGGTAAGACAGAGATTTAGGAACCAGGTTTTACATTGTAAGACATTTCCAGGGGCAGATGTGGACTCTGACGACACTCTATTGGTTATGACCTGTAGATTAAAACTGAAGAAACTGCAAAAAGGTGGGAATTTAAGGAGATGGGACCTGGATAAACTGAAAGAACCAGAGGTTGTACAGAGTTTCAGGGAGAGCATAAGGGAACAATTGACAGGAATGGGGGAAAGAAATACATTAGAAGAAGAATGGGTAGCTTTGAGGGATGAAGTAGTGAAGGCAGCAGAGGATCAAGTAGGTAAAAAGACGTGGGCTAGTAGAAATCCTTGGGTAACAGAAGAAATATTGAATTTAATTGATGAAAGGAGAAAATATAAAAATGCAGTAAATGAAGCAGGCAAAAAGGAATACAAACGTCTCAAAAATGAGATCGACAGGAAGTGCAAAATGGCTAAGCAGGGATGGCTAGAGGACACATGTAAGGATGTAGAGGCTTATCTCACTAGGGGTAAGATCGATACTGCCTACAGGAAAATTAAAGAGACCTTTGGAGATAAGAGAACCACTTGTATGAACATCAAGAGCTCAGATGGAAACCCAGTTCTAAGCAAAGAAGGGAAAGCAGAAAGGTGGAAGGAGTATATAGAGGGTCTATACAAGGGCGATGTACTTGAGGACAATATTATGGAAATGGAAGAAGATGTAGATAAAGATGAAATGGGAGACACGATACTGCGTGAAGAGTTTGACAGAGCACTGAAAGACCTGAGTCGAAACAAGGCCCCCGGAGTAGACAACATTCCATTGGAACTACTGACGGCCTTGGGAGAGCCAGTCCTGACAAAACTCTACCATCTGGTGAGCAAGATGTATGAAACAGGCGAAATACCCTCAGACTTCAAGAAGAATATAATAATTCCAATCCCAAAGAAAGCAGGTGTTGACAGATGTGAAAATTACCGAACAATCAGTTTAATAGGCCACAGCTGCAAAATACTAACACGAATTCTTTACAGACGAATGGAAAAACTAGTAGAAGCCGACCTGGGGGAAGATCAGTTTGGATTCCGTAGAAATACTGGAACACGTGAGGCAATACTGACCTTACGACTTATCTTAGAAGAAAGATTAAGGAAAGGCAAACCTACGTTTCTAGCATTTGTAGACTTAGAGAAAGCTTTTGACAATGTTGACTGGAATACTCTCTTTCAAATTCTAAAGGTGGCAGGGGTAAAATACAGGGAGCAAAAGGCTATTTACAATTTGTACAGAAACCAGATGGCAGTTATAAGAGTCGAGGGGCACGAAAGGGAAGCAGTGGTTGGGAAGGGAGTGAGACAGGGTTGTAGCCTCTCCCCGATGTTATTCAATCTGTATATTGAGCAAGCAGTAAAGGAAACAAAAGAAAAATTCGGAGTAGGTATTAAAATCCATGGAGAAGAAATAAAAACTTTGAGGTTCGCCGATGACATTGTAATTCTGTCAGAGACAGCAAAGGACTTGGAAGAGCAGTTGAATGGAATGGATGGGGTCTTGAAGGGAGGATATAAGATGAACATCAACAAACGCAAAACGAGGATAATGGAATGTAGTCGAATGAAGTCGGGTGATGTTGAGGGTATTAGATTAGGAAATGAGACACTTAAAGTAGTAAAGGAGTTTTGCTATTTGTGGAGCAAAATAACAAATGATGGTCGAAGTAGAGAGGATATAAAATGTAGACTAGCAATGGCAAAGAAAGCGTTTCTGAAAAAGAGAAATT
Source organism: Schistocerca cancellata (assembly GCF_023864275.1). Lineage (NCBI taxonomy): Eukaryota > Metazoa > Arthropoda > Insecta > Orthoptera > Acrididae > Schistocerca > Schistocerca cancellata. The sequence goes on from NC_064631.1 coordinate 531,954,345, forward strand.
TGTTAACATCGAGTATAGATTTAAGTGTCAGGAAGTCATTTCTGAAAGTATTTGTATGGAGTGTAGCATTGTATGGAAGTGAAACATGGACGGTAAATAGTTTGGACAAGAAGAGAATAGAAGCTTTCGAAATATGGTGCTACAGAAGAATGCTGAAGATTAGATGGGTAGACCACATAACTAATGAGGAAGTATTGAATAGGATTGGGGAGAAGAGAATTTTGTGGCACAACTTGACCAGAAGAAGGGATCGGTTGGTAGGACATGTTCTGAGGCATCAAGGGATCACCAATTTAGTATTGGAGGGCAGCGTGGAGGGTAAAAATCGTAGGGGGAGACCAAGAGATGAATACACTAAGCAGATTCAGAAGGATGTAGGTTGCAGTAGGTACTGGGAGATGAAGAAGCTTGCACAGGATAGAGTAGCATGGAGAGCTGCATCAAATCAGTCTCAGGACTGAAGACCACAACAACAACAACGTGTGTAAGAAAGATACACTCACCTTCTTAGGAAATTAAAGTTGATCACAGAAACGGCCATCAAGAACGTCGACTTCTTACGTGTAGCTGATAGAGAAAGTGTAGCGATTTTCAAAAATATTTTTCAGAGCAGTTTATGACTAGGCCATCGTGTAAAACTCGAGCATCAACAGTACTAATATGCGCACATTGAAAGATTCATAGTGTGACCAACATTTCAGTAAACATGTATTTTCAAACAGTAGCAAATTTTCTGTTGTACTTATAACGCTAGATGAAATATCAATTACACACAGCAATAACTGCAGGACAGGCGAAACATCAAACACGTTTTTTGGTGACAAGGCGTTTAGTTTAGCCAGAATTTGTGTTCAGACGTAAAGCATAAAGAAATTTCACGTATCTAAATTTAATTCTCAATTATGCATTACGCAGAGATCACAGAGCGCCAGTGTGCGTACTTTCTCATTTCCACAGACAACTGGGGAATATTGTTCCGACTTTTTTAGGCAACTCCTCTAAAAACTAAACGCCGCTGGAACTGGCCATAAAGGCCCAACGGTACCGACCGGCCGGCGTGTCCTCCTCCGCCCATAGGTGTCACTGAATGCGGATATAGAGGAGCATATCATCCGCACACCGCTCTCCCGTTCTTATATAATTTACGAGACCGTAGCCGCTACTTCTCAGTCAAGTAGCTCTTCAAATTGCCTCGCAAGGACTGACTGCAGCCCGCTTACCAACAGCTCTCGGTAGACCGGATTGTCACCCATCCAAGTGCTAACCCAGCCCGACAGCGCTTAACTTCGCACCTACCATTGCGGGAAGGCCGTTCGCTAGGAAAATCCTCGCCTTCGTGAAATAGTTCCGCACTGCGCAATACAACTGAAGGATCACTTTTCAGTGGCTGACTACAACATGTGTCCTATGCTTTGAATATCTGCTGTCTTTGGCCGGCGAGATCACGTGACATTAGCTAGGATTACCTGACAAAAGTACATCGCAATCCTGATTGCAGTGCTTCAGAAGCTACCGTACTGTATTTGGTAGAATGTGCAGTGTACACGATGCCGCGCATCAAAGATCTTCCCAAAACGTGTTGTTTTTTCGCTGGGTTTCGTTTCCTAAAGTGCCGGGAAGTTCTACGCCAGTGTATAAGACCTTTACCATTCACAGAACTGATAAGTTGTATATCCCCAAGGAAATTATATTGTCACTTAAACGGAAAAAAATGTACTCGCAGCCGGGGCATATTGTATTTTCATCCGGGAAGAAGTGTATTTTTAACAGAGAATTTCGGAAAAAAATCCGTGAATTTTTATTCTTGTCCATCGAACACACCCTATATGAGTCAAACAAACCTGTGACCATTCATACCGCTCTTATTTGAACACATACAGTATTCCTTGATAGCCCTGTTTGATACATGTCCCACACATTCAGGTACTGTACGTTACTTTTGTCCTCTAACATTGGGCTATACAAGGTGTAACAAAAAGGTACGCCAAACTTTCAGGAAACATTCCTCACACACAAAGAAAGAAAAGATGTTATGTGGACATGTGTCCGGAAACGCTTACTTTCCATGTTAGAGCTCATTTTATTACTTCTCTTCAAATCACATTAATCATGGAGTGGAAACACACAGCACCAGAACGTACCAGCGTGACTTCAAACACTTTGTTACAGGAAATGTTCAAAATGTCCTCCGTTAGCGAGGATACATGCATCCACCCTCCGTCGCATGGAATCCCTGATGCGCTGATGCAGCCCTGGAGAATGGCGTATTGTATCACAGCCGTCCACAATCCGAGCACGAAGAGTCTCTACATTTGGTACCGGGGTTACGTAGACAAGAGCTTTCAAATGCCCCATAAATGAAAGTCAAGAGGGTTGAGGTCAGGAGAGCGTGGAGGCCATGGAATTGGTCCGTCTCTACCAATCCATCGGTCACCGAATCTGTTGTTGAGAAGCGTACGAACACTTCGACTGAAATGTGTAGGAGCTCCATCGTGCATGAACCACATGTTGTGTCGTACTTGTAAAGGCACATGTTCTAGCAGCACAGGTAGAGTATCCCGTATGAAATCATGATAACGTTCTCCATTGAGCGTAGGTGGAAGAACTTGGGCCCCAATCAAGACATCACCAACAATGCCTACCCAAATGTTCACAGAAAATCTGTTTTGGTGAAGTGATTGCACAATTGCGTGGGGATTCTCGTCAGCCCACACATGTTGATTGTGGAAATTTACAATTTGATCACGTTGGAAGGAAGCCTAATCTGTAAAGAGAACATTTGCACTGAAATGAGGATTGACACCATGTTGGATGAACCATTCGCAGAAGTGTACCCGTGGAGGCCAATCAGCTGCTGATAGTGCCTGCACATGCTGTACATGGTACGGAAACAACTGGTTCTCCCGCAGCACTCTCCATACAGTGACGTGGTCAACGTTACCTTGTACAGCAGCAACTTCTCTGACGCTGACATTAGGGTTATCGTCAACTGCACGAAGAATTGCCTCGTCCAATGCAGGTGCCCTCGTCGTTCTAGGTCTTCCCCAGTCGCGAGTCATAGGCTGGAATGTTCCGTGCTCCATAAGACGCCGATCAATTGCTTCGAACGTCTTCCTGTCGGGACACCTTCGCTCTGGAAATCTGTCTAGATACAAACGTACCGCGCCACGGCTATTGCCTCGTGCTAATCCATACATCAAATGGGCATCTGCCAACTCCGCATTTGTAAACATTGCACTGACTGCAAAACCACCTTCGTGATGAACACTAACGTGTTGGTGCTACGTACTGATGTGCTTGATGCTAGTACTGTAGAGCAGTGAGTCGCATGTCAACACAAGCACAGAAGTCAACATTACGTTCCTTCAATTGGGCCAACTGGCGGTGAATCGAGGAAGTACAGTACATACTGACGAAACTAAAATGAGCTCTAACATGGAAATTAAGCGTTTCCGGACACATGTCCACATAACATCTTTTCTTTATTTGTGTGTGAGGAATGTTTCCTGAAAGTTTGGCCGTACCTTTTTGTAACACCCTGTATGTTACGACAACAGCTGTTTACAAATGTATATTACAGTCCTAATAAAGCATTCTAGCAAACACGTGAGAGTGTAATCCTTTTTTATTTCATTTTTTATGTAGAATGGAGGGGATTTGTTTCTGGACATAAGTTCCTGTTCAATATCACGCTATTCAGCCCACACTACGAGTCCTCAAAGTGTGCAATGGGAATTTTTCCTTTGCATAATCCAAACAAGTTGCCAACTGAGATTCTCTAAAACGTCCAAAAAGTAAGGCTGTCAGTGTACCGATGGTTAGTTTCAATACTATAGTACTTTACTAGGTATACTCCTAATGGAGGTGCTTCGACATTTGAACGGAAATCCCGAATCTGTTAAATGAAGAAGTACACAAGCGGGCAAGAGAGGAAAGAGGAATCATACTAGCGATGATACGAGCCACAATTGGGGAAATCCATTGCCAGAAACAACTTAGACGAATGGCAGGTTGTTATTCCAATACATTCAGGGAGTGATGAAACTGGTTATTGTCTTGTTGAACATATGGGACTGCTACACCGAAACTACGGATGGACGTGATTGGAGAGCAGGTTCCAGGAATGACACCTTTCTTCAAAAACAAAATACCCCACGCGGCTACAGTTACTTCAAAAAATGGTTCAAATGGCTCTGAGCACTATGGGACTTAACATCTATGGTCATCAGTCCCCTAGAACTTAGAACTACTTAAACCTAACTAACCTAAGGACATCACACAACACCCAGCCAGCACGAGGCATACAGTTACTTCTAGAAACCTTTACTCAGCACAGTCGTCATCCATAATGGATAAATGTTTTACTTATTTGTCTTGTTGATCTCATAAGAGGCGATAACGCCCGAAACCGGTAATTTATTACTGAAATTGTACGTAATTATATCAGAAAATAAACAAGTTTTAAGCCAAGACTTCCACTTCCTTATGTTTCTCCACCCCAAAAGAAACCTGTAAAGTATGCATTCGGCAGACTTGTCAGACATCTTAAGACGATCTACGCCAGTGTTTCGATGTATCTGAAAAGCAACTTTCGTTAACAGTTTCCAGGATGTTTACAAAAGTTACCACGCATACAATGCGGAAGCACAATCTACATCCAGGGCCGGTTCGAGAACATGTTACCACATAATCGACTTTAAGATGGATTCACATTTGACGGAACGTCAAAAGATACTCCTTTGTAGTTCAAATAGTGGCAATTCACTCACGCCGTCAATAGATTGTCATCGAACGTCACATCACGCCACGATTTCTCGGGAAGAACGTTTCGACGCGCCATAGCGAGCCTAATTGGCGAGCAACTTTACATTAAGTACACAGTGTGAACTAACACGAAAGTATTCCCCACTGACTGCTATCGCGAAAAGATCTTAATGTGTACTGGAAGAAAACACTAGGTTAAAGTATTTTATTTTATTCACTGAAGGAATACGTTGCAAAAAAAAAAAAAAAAATACATACCTTGTTCAGTGTGCTGTACTCACGATTTTTCCAGTGGAATAGGAAAACTGAAGCGTCATGCAGAAGTTTAAAATAAGATTCGTAATAAATTAACGACGAACATTAGATTGCAGAAATATTTGTAAACACAGTTGAAGCACATTAAAGCGGCCTATCTAGACACAACGTAGGTGAACCATCAACTTCTGTCGAGGTGATATTGGACGCCTAAATCTTGAATTTATATTCGTATTTTTATTTGTATCTCGTTTTACAGGTAAAAAAACTGTTGTTTAGAAATGCAGAAATATTTATAGAACGATGACACCTCCTCTTCCAGCTCCTTGTAAAGAGTGTGGAACTCTCCTTCAGTCTCGATCTTTCAACATTTTTCAAACTCAGACTCTTTTTGCCCTCTGTTTCTCATCATCAAGTGCAACGTCAATCATTGCAAACGGCTTTAAGCTAAATTACGACATTTTATGACGACCTACCAAGAATTACGAAATAGTGCCTATGGTGAGTGTTTTATGAACCAACAGTAACGTCACGACGTTCTTTCGACGTCGACATACCGTGTAGTCTGAAAGCTCGGGAATTCCTCTGTCCTTTGACGTTCAAAAACGTGACAGTGATGTTTCCGAAAAGTGAATCCACCTTTATCATTCGGCGCCCCCCCCCCCCCCCATCCCCCTTTCCGCGCGTACATTTTCATCCATGTCAATTTTTGGTATTGTTTATGATGCACACTGTAATATCCAAATCTTGCAACTACTACCTAATTGTGTACAAATCTCCCAATCTCGCGCCTGTGTACTGTGTAACAGATTAGCAGGGGTTTATATTTATTTTACTAGTTTGGAATGTACAGGACAATATCATAAAACAAACAGTTATTTGAATTACATATCCTTGATATTACAGCAACAGTAGACTTGCATTTTTAAAATTTCAAACCGGATGATATGCCTCCCACTAAACATTATAATTTAAACTTTAATTTGTACCCATGAAGTCTATTTTTAGCATCGTTTCATCCAAATCATTTGAGCATTTTAGTGAGACTGTGTACAGTAGCAAACCACCGCACTGAATACAAATTCGCTTTCCTCTCCTCAGTTAAGTCACGGGCACATTGTTTTTTCTAACTGTGAAGCATACGACTTGTGATTCATCCTGCATAAATCAGTTTGCCTTGCTTAGAACAGCTCCCTTCGTTATTCTGAATTTGAGATACTTTGTTGACGTCGTCTATCAACGAGGTTACAATCCTGTCAGCTACTGAACGATGCAACAAGATTTCAGTAACTCTCCTGTTTATATTTCGTAGTTACGCTTTTGTTATTGTAAACGCACACCGACACAGCTTTAGTTTGCTTTGTTGTGCATTGTAATTCAATCTAATACTACATCTTCATAGGGATCTTAAAGCGTGTTTTGAAATCTGAAGTCAGTGCAAATAATTTTCCTTTAAATAACATCGATTTTAATGTTTTCCTATACTCAAGAAAAAGAAAGCCCGGAAAAAGCCAAATGATTTAGAAAAAAGCCATACTTCTGGACCCCACCTAAATCACTCATATGCCAGTCAAATAGAATTAAAAAGTAAACAGAGTTAGCTTTTAAAAAGCTGATTTGGCGACACTGCTTGTTTGGGCCCTTTTTTATTTTTAACTGGCTCTAGCTACATCATTTCAAGTAAGCCTACACTAGCATAGTACCGGTATTTGTCTCGCCTCTACACCGATGATAACAAAGCACTGGCAACTGTTGAATGAACATTGCTTTCCTTCGTAAACGAGGAACCGGCCATTTCTCGTAACGATAAAATCTTATAGTGAGTTTTTGAGCAGGTAAGGAATGCTAGCTGTCAAGTACACTTTTTTCTTTTTTATGGCTTCCCTAAAGACTTGACGTCCATTCTGACGTAACACACGTCAAGGTCACTGTTTCTACAAAACAAATTGCAAAGTAGGAAGTCACCGTTATAGACGCTGTTGTGCCACAATTGATTCCATTGTCTGCTCCGTCACAAGGACGAATGCACTTTCTTCAAAAAACAAAAACTAAATCGCCACCGGTAACCCTCATGGTGAAGTTGGAACCGCAATTCGTTTTTTTCGCGACTACTTTACTTCCGAATACCAGTGTCAACTGTTCTAATATTATGCCCAACGACACGCTCACTTTAGGCAACAGTGCTTCAGCAAAGGCCTGTGTAAAATTTAAGTCTTTAAACGCACTGAAGAGTCTAAGGTTTACACTCCTGGAAATTGAAATAAGAACACCGTGAATTCATTGTCCCAGGAAGAGGAAACTTTATTGACACATTCCTGGGGTCAGATACATCACATGATCACACTGACAGAACCACAGGCACATAGACACAGGCAACAGAGCATGCACAATGTCGGCACTAGTACAGTGTATATCCACCTTTCGCAGCAATGCAGGCTGTTATTCTCCCATGGAGACGATCGTAGAGATGCTGGATGTAGTCCTGTGGAACGGCTTGCCATGCCATTTCCACCTGGCGCCTCAGTTGGACCAGCGTTCGTGCTGTACTTGCAGACCGCGTGAGACGACGCTTCATCCAGTCCCAAACATGCTCAATGGGGGACAGATCCGCAGATCTTGCTGGCCAGGGTAGTTGACTTACACCTTCTAGAGCACGTTGGGTGGCACGGGATACATGCGGACGTGCATTGTCCTGTTGGAACAGCAAGTTCCCTTGCCGGTCTAGGAATGGTAGAACGATGGGTTCGATGACGGTTTCGATGTACCGTGCACTATTCAGTGTCCCCTCGACGATCACCAGTGGTGTACGGCCAGTGTAGGAGATCGCTCCCCACACCATGATGCCGGCTGTTGGCCCTGTGTGCCTCGGTCGTATGCAGTCCTGATTGTGGCGCTCACCTGCACGGTGCCAAACACGCATACCACCATCATTGGCACCAAGGCAGAAGCGACTCTCATCGCTGAAGACGACACGTCTCCATTCGTCCCTCCATTCACGCCTGTCACGACACCACTGGAGGCGGGCTGCACGATGTTGGGGGCGTGAGCGGAAGACGGCCTAACGGTGTGCGGGACCGTAGCCCAGCTTCATGGAGACGGTTGCTAATGGTCCTCGCCGATACTCCAGGAGCAACAGTGTCCCTAATTTGCTGGGAAGTGGCGGTGCGGTCCCCTACGGCACTGCGTAGGATGCTACGGTCTTGGCGCGCATCCGTGCGTCGCTGCGGTCCGGTCCCAGGTCGACGAGCACGTGCACCTTCCGCCGACCACTGGCGACAACATCGATGTACTGTGGAGACCTCACGCCCCACGTGTTGAGCAATTCGGCGGTACGTCCACCCGGCCTCCCGCATGCCCACTATACGCCCTCGCTCAAAGTCCGTTAGCTGCACATACGGTTCACGTCCACGCTGTCGCGGCGTGCTACCAGTGTTAAAGACTGCGATGGAGCTCCGTATGCCACGGCAAACTGGCTGACACTGACGGCGGCGGTGCACAAAATCTGCGCAGCTAGCGCCATTCGACGGCCAACACCGCGGTTCCTGGTGTGTCCGCTGTGCCGTGCGTGTGATCATTGCTTGTACAGCCCTCTCGCAGTGTCCGGAGCAAGTATGGTGGGTCTGACACACCGGTGTCAATGTGTTCTTTTTTCCATTTCCAGGAGTGTATATAGTTCAGCTTTCTCGCGTGGCAAACCAGCATCGAACGAAATGCACTCGCATTTCGGAGGACTGCAGTTTAGATTCCCGTCCGACAACGCAGACAAGGTCGGATAGTACGCTCATAAGATAGTTTGTAGGGGGAGGGGGGTTAGACTTGGTGGTATGGTGTATTTTTAATATTTTGGAAGATAAATAGCAAAGTATCCATAAAAAGGTCCAGTTCCGACTCTGTTAAAAACCTGTGTTGCCCGCGGCTGTGGGCGCCCTTTTAATTATTTATTTATTTACCATCCATGTCATCGTACAAACGATGAATGCAGATAAACGTGTTCGCTCAGCTTTGCCTCCCCATTTCTAGCTCGTGCTGGGTCTGCAATGACGTCGTTCTCGATGGGACGTTATACACTTGTGGATGTTACATGTCTTAGATCGGTAATAACACACTTTAGCTGTCGAATGAACATTTATTTGAGCACAGAACAAGGCGAATACAACATGGCTGTACAAACGTAGCGTGCTGAAAAGGGAGGATGCTAAGTTCACCCAACCTGGATATGATGTGACGTCATTATGACGTATAACGCTTTAGTCGATTAACACACCTATCGACTTTTACGAACGTTCGAGATTCTAAACTGTTGTCAGCTAGTGGTTTGTTTTTACACGATCGATTCTGATAACAGCTCAGTGTGGCAGCGTATATGTATTTCGCCAAAATAAAAGAGCTGGATATTAATAGAAATATTCCTGACCGTGGCCCTGAAAACACCACGGACAACACGTTTCGTAAAAAAGTGAAGTCTTCTTATGTCCCGACCAGATTAGATTGAGTGATTGTTGTATTGAATGCTTACGCTGAAAATAATATTTATTTATTATCAATATTTTAGTATGGTTTCATCGAATTGGTCTTGTCAGTACATATTAGATTGTAGCAGCATACTCTTGCTGACTTTTTTTTCTTAATTTATATAGCTGAAAGAGAACTCGTGCAAGTTTGTTAGCTAAGTAATTTATATGTCCATCCCAAGATAGTCTTTTATCAACCATAATTCCAAGTAATTTTACACTCGGACCGCAGAGACAGGTACCTTAGTGTCCAGTAATGACTGGTGTGTAGAATGATTGAATTTCGAACTTAAAAAGAAAAATTTGAGACATTGTTGAAGAAAAATCGTCGACCGGAGATGAAATACGAGGGGAAGTGGATTTCTCAATGTAATCTTAACCAAAGGTTAGTGTCTTGACACATCTAAAGATTTTGGCTGCTGAGTGCTTCTTCTCACCGAGTACGAATAACCGACGCACTTCAGCTGGGTCAGAAGTACATCAATTTCTGCTTGAGATTCACAATAACCACGCAATTGCCCGTCGTCATCGATGCTGAACTCTTTTCAGCTTTTCTCTCATTAGTCTCTCGAATGCTGAACACATAATTAGAGACGAGCAACGAAAAACAACGCACAGGACACACACACAGTACAATACACGATTTAAACGCAAAACACATTTAAACGAATGGTGCAGAGCACAGCGCTACCCTGTCACAACCTCTCGAAAGTTCACAAAAGTCGAATAGTCGATATACGGTTTATATCGTTTTCGATGTAGCGTGTATACGTCATAATGACGTCACATCATATCCAAGTCCGGTGAACTTAGTATCCTCCGCTGAAAAGACATATACAAAGTAAGTCAAAGATCCTCGGGTCCACAGATATGGCGCTTTAAGCCAGAGGCGCCACAGAGCCCCCCCCCCCCCCCCCAACTACCCTCCCTCAGACATTGAGGAGCACGGCGGAGGGAAGCGTTCTCACTTGAACACCAAATCTTTGTGCCAGCACAGCGGATAGGACGGCGTCCAGCGCGAGAAGTGGGCGCCTTGGAAGCCACACCGACAGGGTCACGTGCGTCGGACTGCTGCGCAGGTGGTGCAGCGTCGCTGGAGATCACGACAGCTGCGTCAGTGGATGAGGTGGCCACGATGGCAGGCAGACCGGAGGCGTTGGAGCGCGGTTCGGCGAAGGACCATGCCAGTTTTAATCGGTTAAGGTGGTTGCAGGGCCGCACGTACAGAGTCTTTGCACAGCAGTACAAACTCACACGATGCCAGGTTTTTGTGTACAAACACTGGTGGCGAGGAATGAGCGTGAGGCAGGGGATGCTGAAGGCAGGCAACGTGTGCACACATTCCTTCTACAAGGGCCGGAAGGCCGATTGCGTCAGTCGGGGTTGCATCCTCGACGAATTCAGCTGGCACGACTAGGGTTTCTCCATATTAAGACCTCCACCAGCGAAGCATTCAGATCCTCCTTTTGGGCAGAATGGATACCGAGTAAGACCCACGGAAGTGCCTCAGACCAAAGCCCACTGTGCACATGAGAACATCTTTTAGAGTTGGGTGCCATCACTCAACCAGGCTGTTTGCCCCTGGGTAATAGGCCATAGTGTGAAATTTGGCAACTCCGCACAGCTTGCACAGTCGAGCGAAAAGCGTGGACTCGAATTGTCGTCCCTGATCCGTAGTAAGTGAAAGGGGGCACCCAAATCTCACGACCCACGCCGATATGAAAGTGCGAGCTATGGTCTCTGCCATTATGTCGACAAGAGGGATCGCCTCAACCCAGCGGGTGCACGCTCGATCATAGACAGTATGTATTTGTACCCCTTGGAAGGGGGGAGAGGGCGACCATGTCAATGTACACGTGCCGATGGTGAAAACTGAGAATGTCGAACTGTCCTAAAGGAAGCTGCACGTGTCTGCTCACTTTACTATGTTGGCAAGGCACACATGCATGGGTCCAGGAGTGGCAATTGTGCTCCACGCTGGGCCAGACGAAACGTTCAGTGACCAGTCTCGTCATTGCCTGCGTTCCGGGGTGGGCCAGGTTGTGTAAAGCGTCGAAGATCCCGTGCCAAAGAGTGGACGGCACCAAGGGGCGAGGGAGCCCGTATAAATGTTGCAGAGGACCGAGGTTGTCGACCCATGCAGGACAACAGGTTTAATAGTGATGACTCGTTGTCTGAAACCACTCACTGTGTATCCGCGTCTTTAGTATGTAGTCAGGCGAGGTCATCTAAGTTCAAGGGTGAGGAGAGCACCGAGATAGATAGTCAGCTACAACATTTTCTGCATCGCGGATATAACAAGTGTACAAGGAATGTTAGCAAATGAAGTCCATGTGCTGGAAGCGTTGCGGCAGGAGGTCCTTTGCTGGTTTGTGTTTTGCGTCAACGAGAGGTTTGTGGTCCGAGTAGATAGTGAAAGGACGCCCCTCCAGGTTGCTCCGGAAGTGTTTGACTGCCTCATAAACCGCAAGAAGCTTGCAGTCGAAAGCCGACCACTTACACTGACTGCTGGTTAGTTTTTTTGAAAAGAAATAGAGTGGCTGAGTGGAGTCCGCAGTGAACTGTTGTAAGACAGCGCCCACAGCTGACTCGCTAGCGTCAATTGTAATAGAAATATGGGCCTCAGGGTTGGGGTGGACGAGAGTGACTGCTTTCACGATCGCAGTTTTTCAGATTATCAAATCCATCGAGCTTGGGCTTAGTCCAGTCCAACTTTCACTTTCCCATGGTATTTTTACCAGAGGGGGCATCGATAAGGGCTCATTGGACGGAAGCAGCCCGAGGGATACGGCACTGATAAAAGTTTACCATACCCAGAAAACGATGGAGTTGAGCTTAATCCTCAGCAAGAGGCAGTGCAAAAATGGTTTCGATAGAAGAATCCATTGGTCGGAGGCTGTTGGCTGCGACCATATGGCCAAGGAATGTAGCTGATGTAGAATAGAGTTGAGATTTGTTGTGGTTGATCACTACGCTGTTGGGTGCGAGCGCCAGACGAGGAAAAAATCAGTATGTCATCCAAATAAGCGAAAGCGAAAGGCAGACATAGCAAAATCGAATCAATGAACCGTTGCCATGTCTGAGCAGCATTTTTCAAGCCATAAGGCATGTAACAGTATTCAGATAGGCCTAAGGGTGTGATGATGGCCATCTTCAGAATATCCGGCACACGCATGAGAATTTGGTGATACGCCTTCGAACAATCTAAGACAGAGAATAACTTTGAGCCATTCAGTAATTGTGTGAAATCCTGGATATGAGTAATGGGATAGTAATCAATAACTGTCCAAGCATTAAGGGACCTGTAGTCCCTGCACATGCATAACAAGTTGTCCTTCTTAGGAACAAGGTGGATAGGTGAAGACCAGTTGCTGTCCGATGGTCGGAGCAGTCCAGAAGCCAATAAATCCTCAACTGTTTCTGTCGCTTGCACAAGTTTGGAAGCGTTAATATGTCTAGCTTTATAACGTATGGGTGGGCCGTCCGTGGCGCGGATTCAGCCATTGCTGATGGCCAATACCCACGAAGGGAAGCTGGCAGGGGAGGCGAGAGGAGGAGCACGAGTGGTTCACCGGCCATGCTAGGCCAGAATGGGGTGAGCGGGGTGTTGGCAGCAAACGACGATAGAGGGCGCGGTGCGGCAGCCATGTGATGTGAGAAATCCCGCAAAGCGATAACATAAGGGTCTTGTAAATTCTCCTGCGATGGAGCGGAACCAGCAGCAGGAGGATTGAAACTCGACACAGGAACAATGCAGTGTGAAGAAGCATTAGAAGTGAATGACGGTTCCAAATGATGCAGCTCGGTGGACAGACAGCGAATCATCTACATCTACATTTATACTCCGCAAGCCACCCAACGGTGTGTGGCGGAGGGCACTTTACGTGCCACTGTCATTATCTCCCTTTCCTGTTCCAGTCGCGTATGGTTCGCGGGAAGAACGACTGTCTGAAAGCCTCTGTGCGCGCTCTAATCTCTCTAATTTTACATTCGTGATCTCCTCGGGAGGTATAAGTAGGGGGAAGCAATATATTCGATACCTCATCCAGAAACGCACCCTCTCGAAACCTGGCGAGCAAGCTACACCGCGATGCAGAGCGCCTCTCTTGCAGAGTCTGCCACTTGAGTTTGTTAAACATCTCCGTAACGCTATCACGGTTACCAAATAACCCTGCGACGAAACGCGCCGCTCTTCTTTGGATCTTCTCTATCTCCTCCGTCAACCCGATCTGGTACGGATCCCACACTGATGAGCAATACTCAAGTATAGGTCGAACGAGTGTTTTGTAAGCCACCTCCTTTGTTGATGGACTACATTTTCTAAGGACTCTCCCAATGAATCTCAACCTGGTACCCGCCTTACCAACAATTAATTTTATATGATCATTCCACTTCAAATCGTTCCGCACGCATACTCCCAGATATTTTACAGAAGTAACTGCTACCAGTGTTTGTTCCGCTATCATATAATCATACAATAAAGGATCCTTCTTTCTATGTATTCGCAATACATTACATTTGTCTATGTTAAGGGTCAGTTGCCACTCCCTGCACCAAGTGCCTATCCGCTGCATATCTTCCTGCATTTCGCTACAATTTTCTAATGCTGCAACTTCTCTGTATACTACAGCATCATCCGCGAAAAGCCGCATGGAACTTCCGACACTATCTACTAGGTCATTCATACTCCGTGTGTGAACCAATTCAGCAGAGGCAGTGGAAATCTGGGTGCGTAATGCCTTGTTACGTGTGCAGAGCTCGCCGGTCTGTGTATGCATGTCCGATAAATCAGAGAGTCATGTCATAATACCCTCGAGCAGACATGCACATGTGGGAAGTATAGCCAAGGCAGAGAGCAGAGTTGTGCCGAACTTGTTTGAGCACAGAATGGTAGAACCAGACGCGTGGCAGAGCGATGCGGCCTGCAGGTCTGGCGAAAGTTTGTAATGGTGTAGAAAGTCCAACCCGAACACAGGTTCATCTATGTCAGCAATGTGGAAAGTCCAAGGAAAGGTGGCGGCTGTTGATAGGTGAAGCGACTTGTTGGTGGAGCCAAGGACCACAATGGGAGAGTGATTTGCAGCAGTCAGAGCGAGGTTAGCAGGAGAAAGCATTTTGCCCATGTGCTAGGCCGGGATAACGCTGACGTCGGCGCCGGTGTCGACGAAAAAGCGAGTGCCCAATGACAAGTCCGTGACGTAGAGGCATCGCACCACTGGAGCAAGTGGTGTGGCATCAGGCAGTAGACGCCATGGACGGTCATGGTGGGATGTGGCACCTAAACATGCCCGGCAGAATCATTTGGGTACGCACAAGGCACGCAACAGTTGCGAGCGGCGTCACCATAAGTGTCATGGTACCAGCATAGTGGGTAAACCTGGAGGCGAGGCGGTGTGGAGTGGGTGGGCGACGCAGCTGACTATGTCATTGCATGAGACTACTTGGTAGTGGTGGGCAGGAAATCGCGTATCTGTTAGAAATCGCAGTGACTGAGAAGTCACAGATATCACAGTAGCAACTTTACAGAATCTAACTGCGATTTCAGTCACAGTTAGCAGTCGCAAGTAGTATTTCACATTCAAAGACGTGAGCCATCTATTGGTCGAATTTAGCACTGCTTTCTGCGATTTCAGTGACAAGTCGCAACTAAGAGTCGCAAGTAGCAACTAAAAAGCGCGGTTAACAGTGGCATCTGTTGGCCGAAGTTCGTACTACGTCCATCTCTGCGGTACGCTATGTAGTCTAACTGCGATTTCCGTGACAAGTCGCAACTAAGAGTCGCAAGTAGCAACTAAAAAGCGCGGTTAACAGTGGCATCTGTTGGCCAAAGTTCGTACTACGTCCATCTCTGCGGTACGCTATGGAGTCTAACTGCGATTTCCGTGACAAGTCGCAACTAAGAGTCGCAAGTAGCAACTAAAAAGCGCAGTTAGCACTGCCATCTGTTGAGCAAAGTTCATACTACGCTATTCGCTACCGAGTCAAACTGCGATTTCTGTGACAAATCGCAACTAAGAGTCGCAAGTAGCAACTAAAATGCGCAGTTAACATACTTTTCCTAGTGTCATCTGTTGACCGACGTACGTACTTCGTTATGAGAGCCTTGTGCCTCACGAGATCTATGTGCTGCGTGTGCATATGAAGGGCTTATTTCAATAGTGGTACAAGTCCATTTTTGTTCATTTTGAGATACAGAGTCGTAAAGTTAAATGAGCGCTGACAAATCTGCATTTGAGATACCAGAAATATTCAAGCATATGGCTTCTTGCTAGAGATGAACCTTTATTTATGTTTGTTTGGATCACTAATTTCAGAAGCATTATAGACAGAAAAGTGGAGGTGATGGACTTGTACCACTATTGAAATAAGCCCTTCATATTATATGACGACATGCACATTCAGCATCAGTTATGGTTGGTCAAATACTGCTGTGACTCTGAATGTATTATATTAATAAGAAACAACATTGCCTTTTCCTCCTGAAAATATTAAGTAACGTAACAAATGTGTTTGATTCTGCTTCCAATATGACAGTTTTGGTTAATACTCCACATGCCTACAGGACTTTGCAATGTTAACACAGCAGAACTCAGACGTCTGTATAAGTGTAGAGAAACGAAAACAGTCATATGAATGCCTCACTTTTGTTCCGACACAGTTAAAGACTCGGGAGAAAAGTTTTACACCTGGTGTTCTACATGGCAACTTCACACACAATAACGTTTTGCCGACACTACTACCACCTACATAAGTAAGCTTTTCCTGTGTTACTTTCAAGTAATGCACTTAAGCTATTCCTGATTTAACTGGAAAATCTGTACTTCCCACCTTCATATCAACAGCCTCAAAATGCATATTGTAGACTTCGGGATAAGTTACAGGTCAGTGTCACACCAAGATTGTGGAGAAAGGGGGGGGGGGCGGCATGTCACTCTCCAACAAGTGTTTACCAATAAGTAAGTGGCGGAAAATTATGGGTATAGGACGGCTTAAACATGTGGAAAATGAGATTTTTATTATTCACTCATTGTATTTGACATTTATTATTCCTTTAAAATCGCACAACAACTTCAATAAAACACAGTTTAATCATTCACACACTTATTTCACTTTTAAACTGCAAATCCTCTAAGAGTTGTCTCGAATCTTCACGAGTCTCTCTCAAAAACAGCCTTGATGTGGATAGATACGTACAGCAACCAGTAATCAGGGTCAGAACTGTGTCTGCAAAAACACAAGGATTATTAAACAATTTTTGCTGTCATTAATTACTAGCAATATAATTGACAGAGTAGATTGCTAATATTTGCTATAATGAATATCACATTTGCAAGAACGATCTCACTGAAGTAATTAAGTCCATCTAAACGCTTAGAAACTAACCTCTCGTCTGACGAAAACGGCCTAAAGACGCAGTGGCAATTTCTTCAGATCTGTTGACAATGATATTTTGAGTTATCACTTTACTGAGTGACTGAAATGTAGTTCAGGTACCTGTGAACATAACAATATGTTAGAATTCATTTTCTAAATACGAACTATTACGGTACTGTACGGCTACTTACATATTAATTACACTATTAATATTTTGCAGTTGCTTCTTTAATACAAAATTAAAGCCAACGGAAGAAAAAACGTAAAACATACTTGCCAATGACAGGTTTGTTGAGATGCAATTTTCTGTGTTGACAGATGTAACTTTTTCATACGGTGGTCAGTCGCAGAAATCGCAGGAATCACAGAAATCGCAGAAGTAGCAGAAGTCACAGAAATCGCAGAAGTAGCAGAAGTCACAGAAATCGCAGAAGTAGCAGAAATCGCAGAAGTAGCAGAAGTCACAGAAATCGCAGAAGTAGCAGAAATCGCGGAAGTAGCAGAAATCGCAGAAATAGCAGTGGCGGAGGGATACACGACCTATGTTCCTTAACTGCGACTCTTAACTGCGACAAATCACAGTTAAGAATAACAGATACTGAAAAGTAGCATTCACAGAAATCACTGATATCGGAAAATCGCAGTTTAGCCCATCACTACTACTTGGGCTGCTGTTCGGGCCGGGTCAGCCACTGTCGGGAGGTAGCAGGCAGTACCTCCTGTAGGCCGCCAAGTGGCAGCACCTGACAGGCCGTTGAGCTGCTGAGGTGTGCGCACTGACCCCTGCCAGCAGGGCGCAGAACCGAAGGTGCAGGCATGCCAACTGAAGGCAATGGTGATGTCATACGTGGCAGGCGGTGTTGGTGACGAATGATTGCGTAGGCCAGATCGGCCATGCATATGTGAACCTCGAGACGGTGAGCTATGTGAGATACCAGGTGAAGTTGTAGGTCAGACAGAGGTTTGACCATCCACAAGGTCCACAGCACGGCGTCTGGTAGTGCTTGATCATCAATTAATGCACGAAGGTGCCGTCAAAGCTGCGAAGGTGTGTGGTCATCGAGGAACTCGTTAGGGATGATGTAGTGGATAGGCTCTGCTGGTGGGCGAGAAAGGCATTCGATGAGCAATGTTTTCGCCGTTAATACTTGAGCAAGGCGAGCGGTGAGGGGAGAAGATCACTGATGAGGTCAGGATGAGCTTGGAGGTGGCTCACCAGGCAGACAAAACGTGTGTTGTCCAAAATCTCGTGGATATCCAGTATATGATCCACTAATGTGAACCAAGTCTTAGAGTTGTCCTTTTGCAATGCAGGCAGCTTAGGAAACCTGCTGGGTAACATATGTTGATGCAACACTGGGAGGCGAAGATCTGCGTGAGCAGGGTAGGAAGCCCACAACACCGGGAGTGAAGTAGCAGTGCACGATGAGTTGCCCGAGATCTGCATGGGGGGCCGGCCGCAAGCAGCACAAGATGTGGAGTGTAACCAATGGCGTGATGTGTCCCAAATGCAGGCCCGAAGGTGAACGTGATGCAGGTGTAACGTCCAGTGCCATTGCAACAGCGGGCAGAAGGCAGTCACGGTGCAGCCACAGGGGGCTGATCCAGATACTGGCACAGGTGGAATGGCCGATGCCGTTACAAAAGTGGGTGGAAGGCAATCATGCTGTGACTGCAGACTGACAGTCACGGAAACTGGCACGGTCGAGGCGACCCGTGTCGCCAAGACGGCATGAGGGGGCGGTGCCACGACATCACGCATATAATAATGTGTGACCCCATGCACACTAACTTTCGAATAACAGCTCTCTATTTTTGTTGGCACATCAGACCAAACCGAAGTGTCTGCTTAGCTGAGGGGTGAACCACAATGCCCATCACTCGATTATCACTCACAATGTCACTAAGCAGCGGGTAGCAGCTGTCGCTGCGTAGTTGCACTTGATGGTGGCCGTGTTGGGCTCGTCACAGTTAAGTAGCTGCCGCTATGGCTGAGCCCAGGTAATTGTTCATTTTTCACCAAATACACATTAGGTACACTAGTAAATATGCAAGCATAGTTAATAGTGTGTGGGGCACTAGCACAAAAGTACACTGGTAGATCCATTGTTCCGAAGACAATATGGACCAGCATATGAAGTCTGTTAATTATGAAATGAAGCAGAAAATAATTCCTGAACATACGACGACGATGTAGGGCCTTATTAGTGTCATTACTCATTACTTTCCATCAGCGTATATATATTCCCACTAAGCTTTCTAATCCTGTCTGAGAAACCCTTGATGAATTCACTCTGCCTTTGTCATACACTGTTTAATTTCTCACGGTAATATCTACAACTATTTGTCCTCACGTAATGCAGTAACAAGTCTGCCCTCGAAACTTCAAATGTTTGAGCATTGCATAACTCCTCATGATACAAGGCGTGTTTTTTAAGTAAGTACCGTTTTGAAAATAAAAATAGACTTGCTAAGATATCTCAATAATTTTATTTTTACATGAAAGCCTGTACCTTAATCTACTTTTCTAAATAATTTCCGTCAATATTGAGGCACTTGTCATAATGTTGTACCGGTTTTTGAATACCCTCCTCACAGAAGTCTGCCGCCTGACTTGTTAACCACTGCATCACCACTGTTTTGACTTCGTCATCGTCTTGAAGACGCTGACCGCCCAGGTGTTTCTTCAAGTGCAGGAACAGATGGTAGTCACTGGGCGCAAGATCGGGGCTGTACGGAGGATGATCTAGAGTTTCCCATCGAAAAGATGTGATGACATCTTCGGTCTGATTCGCCATATGAGGACGGGCATTGTCTTGCAGCAAAACGATGCCCTTGCTCAACTTCCATGAACTGTTGCTTTGATCCTGGTGTGACGTAGGCCACCCATGTTTCATCGCCCAGAACAGTTTGGCTTAAGAAATCATCACTGTCGTTGTGGTACCGCTCAAGGAAAGTCAGTGCACTGTCTAAACGTTTGGTTTTGTGCACATCCGTCAACATTTTCGGTGCCCAACGTCCGCACAATTTTCGGTAATTCAAGTGCTCGATCACAATGCCACACAACACACTACGAGAAACATTAGGAAAGTCATCCCGCAGGGAGGAAATCGTAAAGCATCTGTTTTCTCTCACCTTATTGTCCACTTCCTGCACCAAACTTTCATTAACGACCGAAGGACGCCCACTCCGTTGTTCATCATGTACATTTGTGCAGCCACCTTTAAATACTCTCACCCACTTTCTTACCATTCCATCATTCATAATGTTTTCTTCGTAAACTGCACAGATTTCACGATGAATATCGATCGCTTTTAGGCCTTTAGCACTAAGAAATCTTAAACACGCAGTACACAACGTAAACAAGGAAGAATCAGACTGTAATGGCGTCAGTGCGTAGATTAAGGTACAGGCTTTCATGTAAAAATAAAATTATTGAGATATCTTAGCACGTCTTTTTTAATTTCAAAACGGCACATACTTAAAAACACGCCTCGTATATTACGTATGTTATCACATCTCATATCAAACATAAATTATCCATATGTGATAACTGCCCCTCCAACCAACATCCACGCTACATGGCAGTTAGCAGTTTGTCTATAAACACATCCGCCACTTCTTTACCTGCGAAAGGAGAGACTAGGATAGTATCGCAGATATTTAGAATGGCTCTTAACGCACTGGATGAGGATCTGTCCTCTCTTAATGCAACTATCTGCTTATGCAAATCCATGGTGTGCACCTGTATTTGTGCCACTTAATTCAGCAAGGTCTGACCTACCACAACAGTGGTAACCCCCCATTGCAATACCTGTTTGTACAACAAAAGAAAAAATACAGTAAGGGACAGTGGGGCCGACTAAGGGTGGGGGGGAAGGTACTTTTTGCCCCTCCAATAGTTAAAAGTAGGGGCCTCTCCCCCCCCCCCCAATATTCAAACATGCATTTCTCACCGCTCTCTCCCCCTTCCTCATCCTTAACTGCGAAATTTGTTAAAACTTGCACATACATCTTTGCATAATAGTATGTAATGATTATGTAGGAAAAAATACCGATTTTACGAGTCATTGCGTATTCCTTTCTGCTACTCCTGCAACCTCTGCATATGACGAACTGTCGTGACAGGGTTTGTTCCATGCATCTGTACTATTCGCAAACTTTTACTGTACGGAGGTATGCGGGCAACGAAAGCTCACCATGAGCTCACAGCGCTTTGGCTGCTAGGACGAACTCCACTTCCTCCCACAGCAGCCTGCTGGCAGCTTGTACAAGAAACTAATGAGCAATAGTGACACCGAATTTGATGGCGATCGCTAGAAGGACCAGGTAACGTTAAAGACTCTTCATTCATTTTGGTATATTCTATTGACAATCGCTAGGTACAACACCACACAAATGAGCACGGCTCCAGGGATTTTGCCGTCCCGCGCGAACATGTCAAGCGACCCCCACCCCCCCCTTTTTCGACATAGTGAACTTTTCCCACAATATATTTCATACATGGCGCCTTATTTTCACATATCACATTCATTCGTCTCTTTGTTGCGAATGCGTCCTTAAGATCAAAGCAGCAGTCAGTGATACTTTTACAGTGCAATACATTTTAAGCCATTTTTGCTGGAGGAAACGTTTCTTTCGTAAATCGGAGCACACTGTTTCTGTGCCATGGATAATTTTCAATAAGACCCTAGATTTTATGACTAATTTGTATTTCCCATTTATTCTCACATTCCTTCATTTACGCAAGATGGGTTTGCCGCCCCCCCCCCCCTAAAATCTGTCGCCCTGGGCGATGGCATGGTTCGCCCCCCCCTCCCTCCCCCACCCATCCTAGAGCCGGCCAGGACAATAACACTATTGCTACTTCTTGTTAGGCGCACAGTACTATTACGCAGGCCGCAGCTAATGTTGGTAGTGAACGTAAATATTCCGGAGCTGGACATCGCCAGTGGTCAGTTGGTCTTACTGTGACTCGGTTCAATTGTTAATCTTTCGTCCCTTACTGTCCAGTTTAAAATGGACAAGTTCATAATTAGGTAGAAATGTGGGAAGTGTTAGCGATGGTGAAGGTAGACCCAGTGTTAGTGGTGCTGTGTGTGACAACAAAGGCACAGATAGAGACGGAACTGTGGCGGTGACAAAAAACTCTGTTCCCGGAAAAAAACAACGCTGTTATTTAGTAACCTTGCAACGCTGTTATCGGCCCTCTTGGAAACAGCAATTTGCATGGATCGATTACAATAAGGTAAAAGATGTTATTTTTTGCAAAATTTGCAGACAAATGTTTGAAGAAAATCGTTTGCAGTTTTCTCACAAAATGGAAAAAACTTTCATGGAAACTGGTATTTCGAACTGGAAGAAAAGTTAGAAAAATTGAAAGCGCATGAAGCATTGGGCTGCCACAGAGAAGCTGTTCTGAAATTCAAATCCTTGAAATCGAATGTCAATGTATTAGCCAGATTTCCAAAGAAAAACTGACACAAATGAAAGAAAACGGAGCTTGTTTACTAAAAATCATATCTTCCCTCCGTTATTTAGCAGTGCAGGGGCTTGCAGTCCGTGGGCATACTGATGAAACAAGTAACTTTGACAATTTATTACGCCTTCGATGTGAAGATAACCAGCTACTTTTAATATGGCTACAGCGCGAAACTTACAAATGGACATCCCATGATGTGCTAAACGAAATTTTCGCCATTTTAAGTCATACACTTCTTAGAAAATTATTGGAGGATATCAAGAGTGCAGAGTATTTTGCAATAATAGCAGACGAAACAACAGACATAGCCACCAAAGAGCAATTTAGTATCTGTATAATATTTGTTGATGCTTGACTAGAGATAGAAGAATATTTTTTAGGGCTATACTCAATACGAAGTACCACAGCTAAGGCTCTGTTTGATATTATTATCTACATTTTAAGACGGTTTGATTTGCCTACATCTAATTGTAGGGACCAATGCTTTGACAGTTCAGATAACGTGGCCGGATTATATAATAGTGTCAGGCAAAGTTTATGGAACTGGAGAAGAGAGCTATGTTTCTGCACTGCCTTGCACACTGTTTAAATCTAACACTACAAGACACTGTGAAAGCAGTTCCAGAATGTTGAAATGCATTGAATGTTATGAAGGACTTAATACATTTTCACCTAAATGATTAGGTCTTTTTGCTCACCTGAAGGCAGATGCCTCTACAAACTTGAAACCACTCTGTCCTATAACGTGGGCTGTAAGATACTTGGCAGTGTCTTCAGTTTTGTCCAACTATACAGAACTTCAGGAATTTTTTTCTAAATGTTTCAATAAATGACAATTCAGACACTGGGGCCAAAGCAAATGGCTTTTTGATTATTATGCAGACATATGATTTCTTTTTCATGTTATCACTTCTGGTAAAACTGTTTGGTCACATTGATACCGTAAACATAGCACTACAGAGGAAATCCCTACACTTAAAGGAGGCCAATACGCTGATTTCCACTCTTGTAACTTCTATTAAATTTATGAGAAACAATTTTGAATCATTCTGGGGTGAAGTAACTTCAAAATGTCAAGATATGGATGTTGATTCCCCAAAATTATCCAGTAGAGAAAAGTCCCTAAGAAATATGATAACTCCATTAATTCATCTGTAGAAACATTCATTGAAGTATGTGACAAATATAGAAGACTGTATTATGAAAGAATGGATACATCCATCAGCTTCTTGGAATCACGGTTCAAAACTCAATCATTCATGTTTGTAAATCAAATTGAAGAATTTCTTCTTGGTGATAACAAACATTCATTCGATATTTTATCTTTCTACGAATCATATATAGACAAAGAACACTTTCTTCTCCACCGAAGCGTGTTTCATGAGATTATCCAAAGTAGTGATTCTGCGAATATTAGTGCTTTGGATGACATAGTGAAATACCTAAAACAGGAAAATCACCTGTTTGACCTACTGCCTGAACTAGTGAAATTCATAAGTGTAGTGCTGACGATTCCGGTAATGTCCTGCACCGCTGAGCGATCATTTTCTTGTCTGCGGAGGGTGAAAACGTATCTTCGTTTTATAATGAGGCAGGATCATCTTAATGCCATCACCCTTCTCAACGCTCATATAGATGAATCGGTGAAACTCAACCTTGATGCCATGTGTGATGAGTTCATATGCAGGAATGATCTGAGGAGGAGTACATTTGCCATCAAAAATTAAGGTATGTTTCTTCAACTTTATTTATGTATTTGTTTTGTACCACTACTGATCTATACACTGACTGAAATGAAATTGTGATTGACGTTTCAACGAGTCGAGGGGTAGGGGCTAGTCGCCAGCCAATCGTAGTTTGCATGATTTTCAGCTGTTTGCATTTTTCATTATCCTCACAATCTTTTTTTTGTTTCTTGAAAGTTGTTGTGCTGTGAGGGGAATTTCCCAAGAATATGATGTCATAACTTAAAAGGGAAAGTATGCGTGCATAGTACACCTCTCTCCTTCAGCACTTGTGTTGTTCCATATAATTCTCATTGCACAGGCCATTTTAGGTAGCTTAGAATTTAAGAATGTGATGTGGGAATTCCATTTCAGATTGTCTTGCAAGTAAACAAAGCAATTTTGTTTCAGTGACACTTAATTTTTTGGTTTTCCAAAGAAATGTTTGGTTGTAATGGATTTTTAATTTTGGTGTGTGTGGAATTGTATAGTGGTGTTTTTTTTTTTTTTTTTTTAAGGGTTAATCAGTAGCTTATTCCTCACAAACCACTCTGAAATCTGTTCATTTGTGACTTCAGCATACAGCCTTTCTATTTCCACCTTCAGTCAATAAATACACTGGTGTCATCTGCAAATAGATAGGACTGGTTTGGAGTGTTGAACATGTAGGGGAAACGCAAAGTTATCTTTCAAATCTAGTACCTAATAAAATGATTCTTCTCCCCCAAAAATATTTTCAGGTCGGTGCCGCTGATAAGAGAGCACTTATTACTAGTATCACTGTTACACTTCTTATTACCAACACTTTTAATCCTTATGTCTGAGTGCCAACCACACACATTTTTACATTTTCTGCATAATACATACATCTAAAACAAATACTCCTGATAATTGGGCACATGGAGCACTGTACCCCAACAAGTTAAAGTGACCACGTACCTAGCTGCCTGCAAACTGGATGGTGGTTAGAGTGCCCTATATATTCACTCAAATGACTGGCTAAGTACACCTTCATCTGTCAAAACTTTCATACAATTCTCAAATCCAAATAATTCGATGTTGTCAACCAGTGTCATAGAAAAAGGTCAAACAACAGGTTGCATCCACTCACCATACTGAAATACTGCTGCTGATCACTGTCCCACAATATTGCTCATTGTTACTGGCTTTCTTCTGACATCAAATGTAACAGTGACAGGGATGCAGACACCACTAAATGCCAGGATAGTCATTACTTCCCCAGGATGGCTTGCACAGGATGGTAGGTTGGATTCTACGAGTGCCACGATGAGCACAGAATCAGAAAAACAAGATCAACAGTAACTTTCCTTACCCTGCAAGTAATTCATACATACATTAATGGCGGCATCATGATGGCATGCACAGTCATCAAAGGCAGCAGTAGCCACCTCAGACTAACATTAAGTGGTGTGCTCGGTTCTTGGCAGTGTGAGTGCACCAGCAAGAGTGCTGCCTCAGCAGAATTGCAGTGGCTGGTCCAACCTTGCAAATGTAAAGTCATTGTCAGGCATCCACCAGGCAACAGTATTTGTGCTGGATGGTCACTGCTTCCAGCAGTCCGATAGGTGCGTGGGCTGACTGGTGCTGAAGATGTGATCCTTTGGAGACACCCGGAGTGCTGGATGAAGATAAACTATAGGACGTCGTTTTTTTGTGGCATCAGTTCAAGACACTGAACCATCAGGTCTAATAGCAGCCTGTAGACCAGTGGTTGGCTGTTGACACTGCTAGACATAGCTGAGGACATAGCTGAAGCTGCTTTGCCTATATGGGACTGGCAGCTCTATGGAGAATGACATGGCACTGGCTGTAGTCCGAGACAGGAGACTGAGAGGCACTCAGCAGAGAGCATTTGTAGTTGCTCTGTTGAACTCTGTTGTGAGAGGGTGCTGCCTCCAGTGAAGTAGATGAGTGTGGCAGTGCAGTGTTGTACTGTGCCACAGCAGGTGGTGACACAGCCCACTACTGTAACAGACTGGGGCCTAGCACCATGCTGCAACAGTAAGATTCTAGCACCCCACAGCAGGATTTAACAGCCAGCTCGCTTGCATGCCTTGTCAGGGCAAACATTATCACAAGAAAATGAAAGAGGCTATTCTGTTCCTCAGTATCATCACTCCACTGTAATGGTACGTAGGACTATACTACCTATCCTAAATCAGATACTCTCAGTGTTGTTTTAGGTAATTGTGGATTCCATTCAGGTTGTAATGAGGTGGTAAAAGTGATAGGAGTGGAAAATCCTTTTTTGAGTGGTCCCAGGCAGATTTCAATATCCTCGTGTCTAGTGCTTGAAGTCCGACATGTCAGGATATTTTGTACAGGCGTCGTTGTATGCTTGTGAGTAATGTTCAGCTGCATGTTTTTTCTTCGACTTGTGTCACACATTGGAGAGACAATTACTCTGAATTACTAGTTCCCATGCAGTCTCCTTAAATTCTGGTGTGATACACATATTGCTTTGATTATCAATATTATACTTATGCATACTAACTTAATGGGCAGACACAGCGCCTCAACAATATAGTCTGTTTTTACCGGGCAAGTTTGATACTTGCTTTCTAGCCAACCAACCTCTTCCCCAGCCTATAATTTCATTCAAAGTGTGCGAATGTGTCACCAGAAGGAATACAATGACATAGCTTGTGCAGTGAAAGCAAGGCAGGTGAGTTCTGCTGGTTGCAGCATCACTGAACCCATTGACTCTCTAAACCAAACAAGTGAGTATGAATTGGAGCATGATTGTGTGTGCTTGTAGCTCAGCTAGCTACCACTGCTGAGAGTTGTTTTTCATAGATATGTTGTATTTTGTACTTTTCACCTAACTGATGGAAACCATTGCAAAATTAGGAGATAGATGAATAAGTTACATCAGCATGTAGAGGATAATGCAACAAGAGAAGTCAGATATCCACTTTTTTGTGCCTTTAGTTTTGGTGACCTATCAAGTTGCTTGTTTTTGTCTCTCTCGTTTAGATTCTGCTGCCAGATAACACAACTCAGCATCTGCATTCTCTGTCCTACTACAACTATTAATGCGCTCCAGTGAGCCTCTACAAGTGATCAACATCATTCCCCAGTATGAGCAGGTGTTGAGGTGAAATATTAATCAAGATTAGAGGTTACGTCCTATCAACGAGAGGTCATTAGAGACACGTGAAATTCTGTAAATTTTCAGTTATACCATCCAACACAATATCTGAGAGCTATAGCAGCAATAAAAAAAATATTTTTGGTAAAACTGAAACTCGAGACATCATTAGTGTTTTGTGATGAAAGTTGGCTGATTGACGTGGTTAAAAATTGTAAAACTGCCACAAGATAATGTTACAAGAAATTTATTACAATAGTCAAAATATTCTTATCTTACATTTTATTAACTTTGTAAATTGATCATAGTCATAGTGGAAATACATCGTTTCTGAACAAATAGTAGTGGTTTGTAGGGCCATAGATTGTAAAAATGATTACAACAAACACTTTTTGCCTAAAACAAATTGACAATAATCAGTTAACAGTTTTCAGAACTACAATTCTTTACATGTGGTTCTCATCCCAAATATTTTAATCAAGTGATATATTAAATACTAATGCCATTGTCACTAAATGTTAACCCAAAATTTGTTTGCAGGCCTGTGTTACCTGATGTTACACCTGGTTTCATGAGTAAGCTGCTACCATCTGAGGCACCATATGAACCAGACACATGGCAAGATGTCATACATGATGTAGAGCATGTCATTATGCCTGGAGTAAGTCAGTCAATTGACTAGCATTCAATAATTCTTATGTCTCATTTACTAATCCTCTGGGATGTTGTATGTAGATGGCAACTACTTTTATCCTAAAATATTTATGAGTAATATGACATTTAGCTCTGATGACTATCAATGCTGCATAAATTGCAAGAACCTAAAACCATTAAAATTATTTGTTTATATGTAGCTGATAATTTAATATTTGTAAAAGTTTCAGTGCATTTGCATCTGTAATAAAATTAGCTTACAATTTTTTTCCCTCAAATGTTCTGGGTGGACTTGCTGTTAGTTTGTAACTATTACATGTTCTAACTTTCTTCATATATAAATCATTGAATACACTGATTAATGATTGGAATTTAAAATAATCTGCCCTACTACTGTTGTTATCAGGGAGTTTAAGCCTATTTGCTTAACTGAGTTTATTCATTTTATGCTAAATAATGCTCATAATTTCCTCTGCTTTGTTTCTTCTAGATAGTAAGTGATTTTTGCTGTTTTGATAACAAAGTGAAAGATTTTGCAATTCTCTCTTCATGGCACAAGATAATTTGATCCCAAATTTTAGTCACCTTCTGTCTCAGCTTCCATTGTAACTGTAACTGACTGGATTTACAATGTTGTAAGAATATTTTCAAGAAAGACTCAATTTTTTCAACCACTGTGTACCCGTTGTTAACATCTTCTCATTGTCTGTTGAGCAACATCCATCTCTGTAAGATGCCTGAGATAGAATTTATGATCTTCACCTTAACTTGATTGTAAGGAGACGTCATTTTGCTGTTGTGCGATGTCCTTGTATTATAGTTGTGACTGTTACAATTCGAAAAAACAATAGCTGGTCATCAGCAACTGTAGGTGCCCTCAATTAGTACTTTGCAAGATGCGATCAATAATAAAAACACCACATATAATCCTTCGTAATTATTTGTACCAAGTCATAATTAATACTCTCTCTCTAATTGCTCAATGAAGTTGAAAAAAGTTCCTGTTAGTGCCTGTACACTGTTAGAATTGCTGCTTTGTTTCTTTCCAAGTCTATTACTGAAGCACAGCACCCAGAGAACTGTTCAATGCAATACTCATCTAGGTCTATGACCTGGAACTTAATTCCATTTTTTTGAGCATACAGACACTCTCCCTTTCCCCATATTGTGCCTCAGGTGAAAAAGCTTTCAAAAACCTTCCAACTAACATAAATCAAGAAGTTTATAATCTCTATCAATTAGAACAAACTTTTTTTTTAAATAAAATCATCTGATTTGTCATTCCTTCTGCAAATTACTGACCATTCAGATTAAAGGATTTGAAATGCCTGTTGTCTTCATAGCAAGTAGCATGATTCATTATAGAGCTGCATGACAATTCGTAGTGTACTGTAAACAGGAACCTGTTACTACAGCTACATATTTTGTTTAAAAATACAAATGTATTCGAGTTAATATCAGGATAACAATCAAATATCAATCGCAACTATTTAATATACCTGCAGGAGGAGCACTTCTTTTCCAAAGGAGTGGTCTTCCTGATAATTTTCTTTGCCTTTACAAATGTCTGCTTGTGTCTATGTGCAGATGGATATGTGTGTGTGTGTGTGTGCGCGAGTGTATACCTGTCCTTTTTTGTCCTTAAGGTAAGTCTTTCCGCTCCCGGGATTGGAATGACTCCTTACCCTCTCCCTTAAAACCCACATCCTTTCGTCTTTCCCTCTCCTTCCCTCTTTCCTGATGAAGCAACCGTTGGTTGCGAAAGCTTGAATTTTGTGTGTATGTTTGTGTTTGTTTGTGTGTCTATCGACCTGCCAGCACTTTCGTTCGGTAAGTCACATCATCTTTGTTTTTTGATAATTTTCTTTGTTATATTTAGCTCTCACAAGCAATATAGTGATAGCTTGCTCTTACTACACTGTGTCCAAATGTTACTTCTCTTTGGTTAATGTTTATGTAGACTCATTCTACGCAGCTGAAGGTTCTTACTTATGGGCTCTACAGGAAATGATTAATAAATGAATAAGGTAAGCCATGTATTAAGCTTTCCATGGTCACATTACTGTGAAGAAGGGCATTTCCTCAGGAGAGAGTGGTTTTCACACTTGGATGTAACTGTACTTCTACCTCCTTCAGTTGTGTCATACACAGAACATCACATTAGCAAGGCATACCACTAAACTTGGACAAACCTGTAGTTTACAAAGAACACTCCTTAGTATCTTCACTCAAAACATGACACATTAAAAACATGATCATCTTCTAAAATCAATATGGTGAAATGTAAGAGCAGATGCAATATTGATGGGAACTGAATGGACACATTACAGATGGTCGAAGCTTCTACCATTTTATAGTAGCACAAGTAAAAGCTGAGGAAGGGAGAAGGTTTAGGGTTCAACACTGTACATATGAACAGTTCATTAGATACAGAACTCAAGCTCCAACTGGATAAAGCTTGGAAAGGAAATCACCAAAGTTCTCCAAGAAACCATCCCAGCATTTCTTAATTATTTTTCGAAAATCACAAAAAATCTTAAGCTGCATAAATTTCTGTGGGCATCCATGACTCCTTTCTGTTTTGCTTGGTTGTGCTGAAACAATCTGCTGCATTTCCAAGGATATAGGGTGCTTCATGAATGTTTGATGTTTGTTTCATGCCACCTTCATGGTGCTGCAATTTTAATGACGAAAGTTTCCCTATGGTCAAAGGATGTATGTTACCGTGTTACTGCATCTCCATGATAGGCTGTAATGCAGTTCAAAAGTTTTTATCTTCTGTCTGTTATCTGAAACCTTCATTGACAGTTTCCGTGTGGACATACACTCCTTTTTATATTGTATAATGTCTTCGTTGTGTTCCGTTGTCATTATTATTTCTATAAAAATCATTGAAAGCTTAAAATTGTATTATTTTAGCACAATTTAATGCTGTTGTACATCAGTATGTGTTTGTACTTACAGGTTACACATTGGCAGTCTCCAAGTTTCCATGCATTTTATCCAACATCACTTTCCTACCCTGCAATTGTGGGAGAAATTCTGAGTGCTGCAATTTCTGGTGTTGGATTTAGCTGGGTAATAGATTTGTCGTGTTATTTGTCTATGTTTGTCATACTAATTGACATAGAAAGCCACATGTGAAATATAATGCCAGTTTGTACATCTAACAAAAAGTTGTATACATAAATAGCATGCGTTTAAAATCTGTTAATGTTACATTGTGATTTTGCAGATTGCAAATCCAGCTAGCACTGAACTTGAGGTAATAGTCATAGACTGGCTAGGAAAAATGTTGGGTTTGCCATCAGAATTTCTACCATCATCTGATGGGCCAGGAGGTGGTGTCATACAGGTAGTAAATTGTTGCCTCTTTCTACATTAGATTATATTACTTACAATAATGACAGATTACGATTCCATTGAAACTATGGTTTATGAGAAAAGTTTCTTTAAATAACATGTGACTTAATTTTCATTATATAACCAACGTCAATCAGTCACACAGTGTAAAAGTGGCTCCTACTATCACATTTTCTAGATACAATCCAAAGCAAAAACATACACTATGTGATCAAAAGTATCCGGACATCCCCAAAAACATACATTTTTCATATTAGGTGCATTGTGTATTGTGAGGCCACCTACTGCCAGGTACTCCATATCAGCAACCTCAGTAGTCATTAGACATTATGAGAGAGCAGAATGGGGTGCTCCGCAGAACTCACAGACTTCGAACGTGGTCAGGGGATAGGGTGTCACATGTGTCATATGTCTGTACAGGAGATTTCCACACTCCTAAACATCCCTAGGTCCACTGTTCCTGATGTGATAGTGAAGTGGAAACACGAAGGGACATGTACAGCAAAAAACATACAGGCCAACCCT
This sequence comes from Schistocerca cancellata, assembly GCF_023864275.1. Taxonomy (NCBI): domain Eukaryota; kingdom Metazoa; phylum Arthropoda; class Insecta; order Orthoptera; family Acrididae; genus Schistocerca; species Schistocerca cancellata. The sequence continues at coordinate 531,986,109 of NC_064631.1, forward strand.
GTCCGTTGACTGACAGAAACCGCTGACAGTTGAAGATGGTCATAATGTGTAATTGGCAGACATCTATCCATTCCATACTGCATCCGGATCCACTGCAAGTACTATGACTGTTAGATGGGAAGTGAGAAAACTAGGATTTCATGGTCGAGCAGTTGCTCATAAGCCACACATCACGCCAGTAAATGCTAAACAATGCCTTGACTGGTGTAAGGAGCATAAACATTGGACGATTGAACAGTGGAAAAATATTCTGTGCAGTGATGAATCACGGAACACAATGTGGTGATCCAATGGCAGGGTGTGGATATGGTAAATGCCCAGTGAATGTCATCTGCCAGTGTGCATAGTTCCAACAGTAAAATTTGGAGGTGGTGGTGTTATGGTGTGGTCATATTTTTCATATAGGGGGCTTGCACCCCTTGCTGTTTTGCATAACACTATCACAGCACAGGCCTACACTGATGTTCTGAGCACCTTCTTGCTTTCCACTGTTGAAGAGCAATTCAGGGATGGCGATTGCATCTTTCAACAGCTGTTCATAATGCATGGCCTGTGGCAGAGTGGCTACATTACAATAACATCCCTGTAATGGACTGGCCTGCACAGAGCCCCGGCCTGAGCCCTATAGAACACCTTTGGGATGTTTCGGAATGCTTACTTCATGCCAGGCCTTATTGACTGACATTGATACCTCTCCTGAGTGCAGCACTCCATGAAGAAAGGGCTGCCATTCCCCAACCCAAGATACCTTCCAGCACCTGATTGAATGTATGCCTGTGAGAGTGGAAGCTGTAATCAAGGCTATGGGTGGGCCAACACCATATTGAATTCCAACATTACCAATGGAGCACACCACAGACTTGTAAGTCATTTTCAGCCAGGTGTCCGGATACTTTTGATCACATAGTGTACCTCTTGGACACACAAATCTGTATGAGTTATGTCTCGTAAGATCCAAAGTATATCAAAGTGTCATGTGCACACTCCAACAAAATTATTACTTTTAATTCAGATGTCAGATTTCATAGAATTATTGTTAGAAGTAATCACTGAATAATATGAAGCTCTCATAATGTATGACGTACCTACATTCATACATTTCTCTCTTTTATTTATCTATTCTCTATCCCTTCTCGTCCCTCACTCTTATCTGCCATTTTTGCTGCTATGTCCCTTGTGGTTTTTTCCCCTTTGCCTACACATTGTTCATTTCTCCTCCAATTTGCCAAATGATGTGTTTAAAAACATCCTCCTTGTCTTTGCACATCTCTGCATATCTTCATATTGAACCATATCACTCACACTATATTGTTACTCGTTGCCCCTCTTTTTCTGTTCTTGTCTACATTGTAGTAAGGACAGTCATGACTGTTACATATAAACACTGATAAATTTAAGGATTAATTCAGTTTTTCAACAATTTTGTGTATGTGCTACATCATACTTTCGAACGTGTGACGTGCTACAATAATATTTACGCGCAGTATTTACTCATTACCTGTGATTTATTACATAAAATTAAAGATTAATGCTTTTATGATGTTGTTGTTTCATGTATGATTTAGGGTTATAGTTCAATTACAGTGGGGAAATGGCATCTGAACAACATACTGAATGATTTCAGTATCAACTCCCATACGAAAAAAATGTGTAAGAGGTGATAGTTCTGTTCAATAGTTAGCACAACCTTGAAACAAAAACATCAATTTCTATTAATAATAACATAAAGTATACAATAATCAACATGTAGAATTTTGCAGTGAATTTTATAATTTTGTAGTAGGACCACTCCTTCAACAGCACACTGTGACAAATCTCAGGAACTGAAAGTCCTAAAACAGTCATGACAATGATTGAAAAATAATAGCTTCTGCAATAAGATCACAATACCATGTACTCTGGTTGTAGCATTAATATGAGTTACAAACTAACTACATATCAGCCTTGCATGGACTTGAGCTCACTTTAGGCCCTGGAATAAGTCTCAAAAGTGCTGCTTGGAATAAAATGTGTGATGAGTATTTTATACAGTCCTTAATATTGTCTAACCAAATTTTTTGTTCTTTACAAAAGTAAACAATTATATGCTTGTATACCAATATATATCAATAATATCATATTCTAGGGTTCTGCCAGTGAGGCTACGCTGATTGGTCTGCTGGCGGCAAGAGAGACTGCAGTGCGTAAAGCTAAAGCCCTCAACCCACACTTAAATGAAGCTGAATTAAGAGGAAAATTCGTTGCTTACAGCTCTAGTAAGCCCCTTCTTCTCATAATTACTTTAATTAGTTGACACTATATAATTATTAAGCTACAGCAACATATTAAACTTCCTTTCAATTATTTTAATTTCATTTTGCTTTAATTCAGCACGTGACATGTCTGTTTGTGTGTGATCAAAGAACACCGTGCAATAATTAAATACAATTGGGGTATGTTTTATGACTTTTCATCTCTGGCTTTCATTACTCTGAGTGGAAGCTAATTTCCTAGTTCACTAACACAAATGCCAGGATGGTTTCTTAATCAAGGCCACGGCCAACCACCTGACCTGTCCCCATAGGCTGTCTGTCTTATCCTCATAAAGCATGGTATGTATGCTGTGTGTTGTATATTCTGGCCTATTGATTTGCATTGTATTATCATGACAAATCCTATATCATTCTGATAGGGACCTAGGATGACTAAAGACAAATAAAAAATAAAAATTAGCATTGTTGTAGAGTAGGTCCCAAGTTCTTCGATCTACTTAAATAGTAGTAGTAGTAGTAGTAGTTTATTCATCCAGAGACAATTTACATTGCATGGATTTCGTCAAAAAAAAAAAAAAAAAATACATAGTATATATATATACACACATATAGGGTGAACAATACTATACAAAATACAGATGTGCATAGTAGACTATGTAACATCAGACCACATTGAAATAGCATGTACAACTTTGATTATTTACATTGATGTATGAGAAAGACTTTTTACATGGAATACACAGTTGATATTTAGATATAACACATACAATTCTAGCACTTTTGTACATATTATTTATTTAGATCATAGCAACAGTCAGATAAAAATTACTATTGGCACAGAGTACATAAATATGATGGTTTAGTATGGAGCTATTCCAGGTATTCTTTTACACTATAATAGCAGTTGGTCATTAAAAATTTGAATACTGCTTCTTTAAATGAAGACAATTTTTTTATTTCTTTTAACTTTACCGGTAGTTTGTTATACAATTTACTTCCTTGTATGTTTGTTTGTTTCTGCGCCAAAGCCTTGTTAACTCTTTTTATATGAACGTCATTGCACTTTCTTGTGTTGTAAGTATGTAGATCCGAGTTGGATTGGAAATTGTTAATATTTTGTTTTATATTAATTACGCTTTTCTGTATATAGAGGCACGGTAGGGGTAGAATATTCAGCTGTTTAAATAATTGCTTTGAAGGAGTTAGCCTTGAACTGTTGGTAATTATTCTAACAGCTCGTTTTTGTAGAGTGAAGATGGTTTTGAGATTTTTCTTACTATGACCCCAGAAGATGAGGCCATAGGTAATAGCAGAATGTATATAAGCAAAGTAAACAGCTCTGCTACATTCCCTACTACATACAAAGCTAATAACGCGTAAAGCAAAGCAAGCAGAACTTAACTTATGTGAGAGATACAGGATATGGGATTTCCAGTCTAAATTTTCATCTATATGTACACCTAAGAATTTTGTGGTAGCAACTCTCACAATTTCTTTATTTTGTATTCTGAGATCTAGATCAGAGTGTGACTTTGCTTTCCTGTAATGGATATAATTAGTTTTAGAGATATTTATGGTTAATTTGTTCACTTCAAACCAATTTTGCAAATATTCTATAACTCTGGTTGCAGATGTTGGCAATACCCGGTTTATGTCAGTTACTACAATGTTTGTGTCATCCGCAAACAGGGTTATATGAGTACCATTTACTGGAATCTTGATATCATTTATGTAAAGAAGAAATAGGAGAGGTCCTAGAACACTCCCCTGCGGTACCCCTATTGGCACAGTCTGAATATCCGATCTGTAAACAATACTTTGGTTTTTACTGTTTGTTGTTGCAATTTCTACTACCTGTTTCCTATTATGGAGATATGACTGAAACCACTTTTTAGCTACTCCTCGTATACCGACATATTCTAATTTGTCTAGCAGGATATCATGTTGGACAGTATCGAATGCCTTTGAGAGGTCCAAATTTATTCCTATTGTACTGTTGTTCTTATCTAGCCCCGTTACAATATTTTCAATGAATTGGGTGATGGCTGACTCTGTACTCATTCCTTTGCGGAAGCCGTGTTGGTTTACAGACAATAGATTGAATTTCTCGAGGTAATTTGTAATTCTGTTTTTCATGACTGTCTCTATTACTTTTGAAAATACCGATAATAAAGCTATTGGTCTATAGTTTCCCACATCATGTATATTGCCCTTTTTATACAATGGTTTTACTTTTGCAATTTTTAATCGTTGTGGAAAGACGCCTTCCGAAAATGATATGTTTATGATGTGTGAGAGTGGGTCTGATATGACACTAGCACATCTCATCATGACTGAGCAAGGTATCTCGTCAATCCCTGAGGACATTTTATTCTTCATTGTTTTTATTATTTGATTAACTTCCAATTTGTTTGTGGGAGGTAGCAATAATGAATTCACACTTTGTTCTTCTGGGATTGATGTTCTACTAATCTTAGGACAATTTTTATGCAGATTGATTGGACTATTTATGAAGTAGTCATTAACGTAATTTGCTAAAGTACGATTTCTGACTAGCACACCTTGATCATCTTTTAAAACAAAGTCATCTGGATTTCTAACATTTTTGCTTGGGCCTATTTCTTTTTTTACTACATTCCATATAGCTTTTGATTTGTTTGCTGACCCAGCAATTACACTGTCATTGTGCATTGTCTTGGCTTTTTTGATCACCTTCCTGTAAATTTTCTTGTATGTCTTAACATAATCTGAGAAGTGTTCATCTTTGTTATCTTTTTTGAGTTGACTGATATGTTTTAGTGTTTGACTAGATACTCTAATAGCGGGTGTTATCCACTGGCTTGTGTTCCTAGGCATGACATTGATCTTTGTGAGCTTTTTTGGGAAACACATCTCAAATAGGGACATGAATGTACTAGAAAAAGCATTGAAAGATTCCTCGGTTGTAATTTGTGCAAAGACATCTTCCCAGGTTTCATTAGCTAACAACTGGATGAAAGTATTTACTTTTTCTGTATAGAAGTGTCTTTTGTATCCCCACTTATATTTCACTGCCTTGGGGATAGAGTAATTTATGTATGTTAATAGTGTATTGTGATCCGAAAGACCTAAGTTTACGTTTAGTGGCTCAGTGATACCATTCTCCATATTTGAGAAAATATTGTCTAAAAGAGAAGATGACAGTTCTGTTATTCTGGTGGCATCTGTAAAGAGTGGTTTCATGTGGAAGCTGCTGAGTATACTCAAAAGCTGTCTTTTTTCATCACTTTCAATTAACAGGTTAATATTAAAATCTCCACATAAAAATAATTTCACTTCATTACTATAAAAAGTGTTTAATGCTGCTTCAATTTTTTTGAAGAATATGTTTTTGTCGCCCAGTGGAGATCTATATACTGTAATGACAACTAGTTTTTCACTCTTCTCTTCAGTTTTTAACTCTATGGCACATGATTCAAAATGTTTTTCTATATTTAGATGGTCCAATTCTGTTTTCACTTTGAACTGCAGTCCTACTCTAGAGTAAATGCATACCCCACCATTTTTAAAAACACTTCGACAATAATGTGTTGCTAAATTAAATTTGTTTATATTTATGAGACTTAATTCACTAGCCTTGCACCAGTGTTCAGATAAACAAATACAAGAGACATCTGCAAGATTACTTAAAGCTACTTCTAGATCTAGTACTTTGTTTCTGAGGCACTGGATATTCTGACACATTATCCTGACTGTTTTGCAAGTATTTTTTCTTTTGTCATTACCTGGTAATGTGCTGCTTTTTCCATAGTAGTTGTGACTTATCTGCAAATTTTCTTGCTGATTTGTCACAATCTTTTCCATTTCTTTGTCTGAAGCCATAAAAAATCCTTATTTAATGATGTGGATGTACCTTGTCTTTGACTCCTCCTTAGGCAGTGTTGTGTTGCTGCAACTGTTGTTGATGGTTTTGTTGCTGCTGCTACTGTTGTTGTTGGTTCAGAACATATAGTCCTTCATTAGTTGTTGTTTATTTTCTTCCATATTTCTGCTTCATATTTGAATAAAATTTTGCATCTACTTAAATGGAATACACAGGGTGAGTCACCTAACGTTACCACTGGATATATTTCGTAAACCACATCAAATACTGACGAACCGATTCCACAGACTGAACGTGAGGAGAGGGGCTAGTGTAATTGTTTAATACAAACCATACAAAAATGCATGGAAGTATGTTTTTTAACACAAACCTACGTTTTTTTAAATGGAACCACATTAGTTTTGTTTGCAAATCTGAACATATAAACAAATACGTAATCAGTGCCATTTGTTGCATTGACACTTGAAACCTCCGACGTTCAGTTGCGTGTTGTAACAAACACAGGCCACGGTCGGCAAGCAGCATCTGCAGGGACATGTTGAACTCTGAAAAGGCGGAGATGATACTCATCTATGGCGAGTGTCAACGAAATGCAGCTGAAGCTTGCAGGGTGTATGCAGAACGGTATCCGGACAGAGAGCATCCAACGTGCCGCACATTGCAAAACATCTACCGCCAACTGTATGCAACAGGTATGGTCATAGCACGCAAATGGGTCCATAACAGGCCCGTCACAAGAGAAGCGGGTGCAGTTGGTGTGTTAGCTGCTGTTGCCATGAACCCACACGAGTACACGGGACATTGCGGGAGCCGGTGGACTGAGTCAAAGTAGTGTCATGCGCATACTGCATCGTCACTGCTTTCACCCGTTTCATGTGTCACTACATCAGCAATTACATGGTGATGACTTTAATCATCGAGTGCAATTCTGTCAATGGCCATTAACAGAGAATGCGTTGCAGCTCTACCTGTTTACCGATGAAGCAGGTTTCACAAACCACGGGGCAGTGAATCTACAGAACATGCATTACTGGTCCGTGGACAATCCTCGCTGGCTCAGACAGGTAGAGCGAAAGTGACCGTGGACTGTAAATGTATGGTGCGGACTCATTGGTGACCACCTCATTGGTCCTCACTTCATTGCAGGGGCCCAAACAGCTGCAACATACATCATGTTTCTACAGAATGATCTGCCAACGTTGCTCGAAAATGTCCCACTGGAAATGCATCGACGTATGTGGTATCAGCATGATGGTGCACCTGCACATTCCGCAATTAACACTAGGCTGACCCTTGACAGGATGTTCGACGGACGTTTCATAGGACGTGGAGGACGCATAAATTGGCCAGCCCGTTCTCTTGATCTTACACCTCTGGACTTCTTTCTGTGGGGTACGTTAAAGGAGAATGTGTACCGTGATGTGCCTACAACCCCAGAGGATATGAAACAACGTATTGTGGCAGCCTGCGGCGACATTACACCAGACGTACTGCGGCTTGTACGACATTCATTACGCCAGAGATTGCAATTGTGTGCAGCAAATGATGGCCACCACAGTGAACATCTATTGGCCTGACATGTCGGGACACACTCTATTCCACTCCGTAATTGAAAACGGAAACCACGTGTGTATGTGTACCTCACCCCTAATGGTAATGTACATGTGCGTCAGTGAAAAAGACCAATGAAAAGGTGTTAGCATGTGGACATAATGTGCTGTTCCAGTCTCTTCTGTACCTAAGGTCCATCACCGTTCCCTTTGGATCCCTACGTAATTCGGTGCTCTCCGATACACACGATCGAACAGTGGAGGAGTGGTACTCAAGCGTCAACTTTAGGTTACAATATCTCCGGATGTAATTAACATTTTACAATGCAACAAACGGCACTGATTACGTATTTGTTTATATGTTCAGATGTGCTAACAAAACTAATGGGGTTCCATTTAAAAAAACGTAGGTTTGTGTTAAAAAACATACTTCCGTGTATTTTTTTATGGTTTGTATTAACCAATTACACTAGCCCCTCTCCTCACGTTCGGTTTGTGGAATCAATTCATCGGTATTTGATGTGGTTATTACGAAATATATCCAGCGGTAATGTTAGGTGACTCACCCTGTATAGTCAATTTTGAGGACATCATACTATGACAAGACAAAGAATAACTCTCAAATCAGATCTCATAATGTTCACATGACCTAACTGGTACTCACAGAAACTGTCACTGGCACTTCTGTATATGTGTCAGGTTTTGCCACCAGAAGCTTCTTGAAAATTACAATTTTTTAATTATAATAGTTTTATAGTCCAAACACAGAGTTAAATAAAAGAACACTTTTGCACAGAAAAATTAGACAACTTGAACAGTAGTAATAGGTTTTTTGGGTTAGAACACCTAGAATATGTAAATTTAAAATATCAGTTACTTTTGAACAAATGAGTTTTTTGGAAAAATGAACTTTTGTTTGCAAGCAAACAATAACTTTCAAATTAGGTATGTGACAGCTAGTTTTAATAATTAATTACATTATATAAATATATTGTAATATGACTTGTTAACATTACCAGTCATTTGGAATTTTCTTTGAATGAAATGTTTTGAATCAAATAAACTGTACAATTATAATCAGCAAGATGAAAACAAAGGGCTCAGTTATAAATTTCTACATAAAATTGTGTAAAGCAAATGTTTTAAAATTCTTAAAAAATTATGTCCCTGATGACATAGTTAGCAGAATATATAAAATAAAACCCAATATTAATTGCAAGAACATTTACCATCCTCCCTTTAATTGTGTTTGCTTATTCTAAAAGAAATGAGAGGATGAAGAAATTTGTATCAGAAATACTAACTTTATTGTGCAAAATCATAACTGAAAGGAATGCTTGTATTAATTTCTGATGGTTTCAAATAAAGTTTCACTTGATCAGTCTGAAGGTATCATGTAATTCTGCTGTAAACACATACCAAAAGGTATACCACTACATTAAACCCAGTACTGAACACTTCATATGCAAATTTTGTCTATTCCCTCACGTTCTAGAACAATTAGCCAAAAACCACTACTGAGTAACTCAAGAGGACTTTATAGAAGTAGTCTGCAGTAGCTGCTTGTACTAGCTGATGTGTAACATGACTTGTATGACATAACCCCTAAGGCTTTTCTTCAAGATGGCTTTTGCAGAAGATTGTGCAAGAATTAATGAATGAATGATTGAATGATTGAAAAGTCTATTACCTGACCCCTTCCACTTTTGATGTACATAAGTGTTCTGTCAGATATGCTATGTGAGCAAAAGTATCCAGGCACCCCCAAAGACATATGTTTTTCATATTAGGTGCATTGTACTCTCACCTACTGCCAGGTACTCCGTATCAGCAACCTCAGTAGTCATTAGACATCATGAGAGAGAAGGAATGGGGTCCTCTGTGGAACTCACGGACTTCGAACATGGTCAGGTGATTGGATGTCACTTGTGTCCTACACCTGTACAGGAGATTTCCACACTCCTAAACATCCATAGGTCCACTGTTTCCAATGTGATAGTGAAGTGGAAACGTGAAGAGACATGTAAAGGACAAAAGGCCGACCTTGTCTGTTGACTGACAGAGACCGGTGACAGTTGAAGATGGTCATAATGTGTAATTGGCAGACATCTATCCAGACCATCACACAGGAATTCCATACTGCATCAGGATCCACTGCAAGTACTATGACAGTTAGGTGGGAGGTGAGAAAACTAGGATTTCATGGTCGAGCAGTTGCTCATAAGCCACACATCATGCCAGTAAATGCTAAATGGTGCCTTGACTGGTGTAAGGAGCATAAACATTTGACGATTGAACAGTGGAAAAATATTCTGTGCAGTGATGAATCACGGAACACAATGTGGTGATCCGATGGCAGGGAGTGGGTATGGTGAATGCCCAATGAATGTCATCTGCCAGTGTGTGTAGTTCCAACAGTAAAATTTGGAGGTGGTGGTGTTATGGTGTGGTCATGGAGGGGGCTTCCACCCCTTGCTGTTTTGCATAGCACTATCACAACACAGGCCTACACTGATGTTCTAAGCACCTTCTTGCTTCCAACTGTTGAAGAGGAATTCAGGGATGGCGATTGCATCTTTCAACACAATCAAGCACATGTTCATAATGCACGGCATGTAGCAGAGTGGTTACATGACAATAACATCCCTGTAATGAACTGGCCTGCACAGAGTCCTGGCCTGAATCCTATAGAACACCTTTGGGATGTCTTGGAACACTGACTTCATGACCGACAACGATACCTCTCCTCAGTGCAGCACTCTGTGAAGAATGGTCTGCCATTCCGCAAGATACCTGCCAGCACCTGATTGAACATATGCCTGTGAGAGTGGAAGCTGTAATCAAGGCTATGGGTGGGCCAACACCATACTGAATTCCAGCATTACCGATAGAGGGTGCCACAAACTTGTAAGCCATTTTCAGCCAGGTGTCCATATACTTTTGATGACATAGTGTATATTAAAAAGCTTAAGATTACCTCTAACTATTACTGATTATATGAGCTAATTGAGCCAGGCCCAGGATTAAACTGTACAAGAAATGGCTAAAGTAACCTCTGAACAATTATATACATATCTTTTAAGCAGTTAATGCCATGACACTCGGATACACACCTGAATTATGCAGTTACACACTCTTGAAGAGTAGATTTCAATGGCATACAGTGTGACCACTTGTACAAAAATATTTGCTCTTCAGTGGCTGCTTCTTTAGCTCCATTTTATAGCTGGTTGCTAAGATTATACATTACTGGGTATACATAACCTCTTTTCCGGTTGTCTCCATGAAAGACATGCCTGTCAGTGATGGCAGCCATGGCTACCTGAGTGAATCTATTGCATATTTCATTTCATTTTCTGTTGGTCCTTTAACCATTTGCTGTCTAAGGTAGAAAATATGATATTGTACAAGTCATTGTGATTTACAATACACATTTTTAAATCATGCAGGAATATTTACATTGATTTAGGCTTAATATAATCACAGTTGAAAATTCATCTTTCATGCATGATATTTAACATAAGTGATTCAATCAGTTATTTTTTACCTATAACTCTTGATCAACACTTCATGTTTCTTTTTTTAATATTTGGTAATAAATTGTTATATTTCAAGATATTCACATATACTATAACAACACTTTTGTTGCATATAGTTATTGACAGGAGTTTTAAATTTTGAAATTTCTTTTATTGTTTTAATGTTATTAGGAAGTTTATTGCATAGTCTGTTTCCTGTTTGTGGTGGTCCATTCTGTTTTAGTGTTGTGTATGCTTATTGAACATGTCTATCCTGATTTCTCCTTGTATTATACAGATGGATACTCTGGTTAGTTGATACAAGATTGTTGCAATTTTCTAAGATTTTCCTAACAAATATTATTACTTGTAAAATATGTAGACATACTAGCGGAAGGATGTGAAGTTTCTTAAATAAGGGCTTGCATGAGCTTCTTGAGGCAGCATTTTCTATGGCTTCCACAATTCTGTTTTGGCATATAAAACAACTTTTGCTAGCAGATGTGTTTCCCCAAAAGATTATGCCATATCTCAGTAAGGATTCTTCCTGGGCAAAGTATACCTTTTTTGGTGTCTCTTTTAATGTGCAAGCAGAAAGTATAACAAAAGGTATTCTATTTATTTCTAATGTATATTGCATGCTGGACTCATCTTAGATTTTCTTGGATTCATATTCCAAGAAATTTAATAGGGCTTGCATTTTCAAGGGTTCTGATAATAAACTCTATGTCTAGTGTTAGTGGACATTCATTTATCACTGTGTGTAAGTGCATTGTAACTGTTTTTTCTGTGTTTATTACTAAATTGCTTCCAGAAAAGCAGTCTGTAGTGTGGGTGGTACACTTTTTAATCTTATGAAGTAATTATTCTCTGGTCGTTCCTTTTGTTATCACATTTGTGTCATCAGCTAATTTTATGTAATTATGGCGTGGACTGGTTAGTTCCAAGTCATTTACAAAGAGAATGGAGCCTTGTGGTACACTGTACTTAATATTCTGCTTTTCTGAGCAGTAGGACTTTGTCTTGTTCTCTTCTTGGACAGCAAGCTCAACCAATTGCTCTCTATTTTGGAGATATGATTTTATCAGTTTATACCTTGGGCCCCTAATACCTACAGACTCAAATTTCTTAAGCAAGGTGTTGTGACTGATGACATTGAATGCTTTAGAGAGGTCTAGAAATATGGCTGGTTTATGCTCTTTTATTGCATTTTAGGCTTCGTTTAGGAATGCAGAACTAGCAGTCTCACTAGATTTATATTTTCAGAATCCGTGTTGTGTATTTGAAAAGTAATTATTTTTTCTATAAAATCGATTAGTCTTTTATAATAGATTTTTCAATTATTTTGGAAAAAACCAGATAGTATTTAAATAGGCCTTTAGTTTGATACTTCTGTTTTTATCCCTTTCTTGAACAAATGTTTTACTTTGGTATCTTCAATTTTTCTGGGAACACCCCTTCTGATGGAATACAGTTACAGATGTGAACAAGTTTATTTGTAGACCTTATAATTTTTCCTACCATTAAGAATGTTTCATTTGGATTGGTTGCAAAATATTCTGTGAGTTTAATATCCAATTTATTAGGGAGTATTGGACCAAAACACATATTTTTATTGCTTCCAGAAAGACATTTTCACTCTGCATGGAGTGTGCACTGATATGAAACTTCCTGGCAGATTAAAACTGTGTGCCAGACCAAGACTCGAACTCGAAACCTTTGCCTTTCATGGGCAAGTGCTCTACCATCTGAGCTACCCAAGCACGACTAACGACCCATCCTCACAGCTTCACTTCTGCCAGTATCTTGTCTCTTACCTTCCAGACTGCTCTTTGCAGGAGAGCTTCTGTGAAGTTTGGAAGATAGGAGACGAGACACTGGCAGAAGTAAAGCTGTGATGACGAGTCGTGAGTTGTGCTTGGGTAGCTCAGATGGTAGAGCAATTGCCCGTGAAAGGCAAAGGCCCCGAGTTTGAGTCTCGGTCTGGCACACAGTTTTAATCTGCCAGGAAGTTTCATATTTTTAATGGTGGATAACTAAAACTTTATCCACGTTTGGAATGTCACTGTGTGAAGTAATCCAAAACAAAATTCAATGATCAAAAGGTCAGAATATTCTTTTTTTAAGTACAACATTAAAATTCCCATATAAAAACTTCCAAGTAATTCTATGAAATCATTTAATACCCTTTCCATCTGTCTCATAATGCTTAAAATATACAGTCAAACAGGATAATTTCAGGCAGTTTGCATAGGTTATGTAAAAATGCATTGTTTGTTGCAGAAGTGGTGGGAATTATGTTTAGAAAATAAAATATCATAGAAACAGAAAGTCTATGTGTACCTGTACTTGCAGGAGACAGAGAAATAAAGTGTCCAAATCACTTCATGGAATAGGGTTATTTCAGAAACACTTGATTTTTTTAAATCTCTAGATGAAGTTATAAAGTATATGAAAGGAATTCAGACATAAATTGACCCTTCTTTAAATTCTACATTCTTTCTATTTGATTTTAGTGACTTTTAACACATTTTAAGAATATTCATCATTATGAATAAGTAATAAGGGTTGAGATAATGAATTTTATATATTAAAGGTCAATTCTTATCTTCTAACAAATTAAATTGGAAATTTTTAAAGTTCTATATTGAAATAATAAAAACAAAACAACAACATTCTACTAAGTGTTTGAACTCAGTTTTTTTAATCAACACTCAAAATTAAGTTGCAAACATAATAAGGGTTGAGATAATGAATTTTATATATTAAAGGTCAATTCTTATCTTCTAACAAATTAAATTGGAAATTTTTAAAGTTCTATATTGAAATAATAAAAACAAAACAACAACATTCTACTAAGTGTTTGAACTCAGTTTTTTTAATCAACACTCAAAATTAAGTTGCAAACATTTCAGGCACTGACCATAAATTTATAATGGCCTACGATTTTAAAGCACATCTCTAAAAATAAACAACCATCACTTCTCAACTGTTGTAGGAAGTACTTATGAAACTTGTTCTTTTTGATTGTGGGTTTATCATGGACATAAGGAAACACAAATACATTTCTATTTGTATTGTGTGGATGCAAGAATTTCACACATACTTCCATTCACCAACATTTGTGGTCATTTCAACATACTGCCTCATATGCTCCTTGTTTCTGGATGTGTGTTTATAGTCTACAACAAGAAAAGCCTCTTCTTTTGGCAGTAAAACTTCCTTGGATGATTGATTGTTTTAACTGTAACTACAGTTATAAGCACTATCACTTATTTTCACACTGTTTTTGTTTTTATGGATGTCAGGGCCCGTAACTGCTTTCGCAGGAGGAATTTCTAGTTCATAGCAGTGAGAACTACCAGGTTTATTTGGAGTATAGTGAATTTCTTGGAATATTTCTCCAAGACTGGAAGCCCATACCTCTATGTTGGTTTGCTGTCTTTCTTCATCATCAAGCAATTTCTGTGACACATGATCTGGATCAAATGGGATTTAGCCTGTGATGCAAAATCCACTCTTTATGTTTACAGTAGAGTTTGCTGAAATCTTAGTCAGTGTCAGCTTAAGAAGGGATGGAAAAGCATCCTTGGAAATGGTCCTGCAAGAGTATTTCTTCCATTCAGTTAATATGTCTCAGCAGATTGTTTTCACTCATCTGGAAAAGCTTACATACAGTGGTAGAGGAGGTGGCTGTTGTTAGGGAGGAGGACAATGAATGAAGTATGGTGCCACTCACACTCTCCAATAATGTTTAGAGACACATGACTGGATAATTTGTCCCCAATCATCACAGTTGGTTGATTTTGCTTCTTCAAATTGGGGAAAATGACTGTAAAGTAGTGATCTTCAAATACCAGTAGATCAAATCATCCGCTCTTATTCCTATTAACATGAGTTCCCTGTGGACCTCCTTCTTGCCAAATGTACCACAAATGCTCGATTTATAAGGGACATGTGGGGGAAGCA
The DNA here is from genome assembly GCF_023864275.1 of Schistocerca cancellata. Lineage (NCBI taxonomy): Eukaryota > Metazoa > Arthropoda > Insecta > Orthoptera > Acrididae > Schistocerca > Schistocerca cancellata. The sequence goes on from NC_064631.1 coordinate 532,001,260, forward strand.
GTTCACCATTAGCACTTGCTGCTGTTGTTATGAAAACACTAGATTTCATGAGCGGTCTAAGGCGCTGCAGTCATGGACTGTGCGGCTGGTCCCGGCGGAGGTTCGAGCCCTCCCTCAGGCATGGGTGTGTGTGTTTGTCCTTAGGATAATTTGGGTTAAGTAGTGTGTAAGCTTAGGGACTGATGACCTTAGCAGTTAAGTCCCATAAGATTTCACACACATTTGAACATTTTTGAACTAGATTTCAATGAATCCATCACTTTTTCAGTATGCTTACTCCCTCATTTTATAATTATCTGCTGCTTGCCTGGTTCATCTGATATGTGGGTTTTGTCATAGCTGATTAAGTTGATAGGCAGGGTATTTTCCAGTGTTGGCTTTATATTGGAGGAATACATTTTAACTGTTGCTTCATTCACTTACCCATGAACTCTTTTAATACTTGCATTCAGGTGAACAGAGAGATCTTCTGAATGCTGCTTGAGGAATAAATGCACCCATTCTTCTCCAGGTAAATTGTTAGAAAGTTTTGTCTTTTTTCGGCCAGGCTTATCAAAGCAGCCTTTCACTAAATGTCTAATATCCAATTTAGAGAGAAGATATTCCCCAGAGTGCAGCCCTCAAGATACCTTGCTTCAGCATTTCCTCATTTTCCTTATTAGTATTGGTTTTCCTACAAACGTTTTTGGATGTATTTCCCACATTTTATTTTGTAAGGTTGATCTAGATATACCATACAAATCACATGCTTTTCCATCTAATAATTTGCATCATTGAATATCATAACAGCTTTGTCTAAAAGTTACAAGGCATAATTGCACTGTAATTTAGCATCTTTCATTTTTTATACATTCTTGGCATTGTCCGAAATCACCCCACACAGTACACGTTTTTGTAAAAACTGTCATTATTTTATAACTTTAGATGAAAAACTGAAGAATATGTACAGCTACTGCCCCAATGCTCTAGGCTATTAATCTCATTGACAACTGCAGTTATAATGTCTACATCTACATCTACATCTACATCTACATAGATACTCAGCAAGCCATCATGCAGTGTCTGGCAGAGGGATCCTGGTCATTTCCTTTTCTGTTCCACTCACAGATAGAGCAAGGGAAAAACAACTGTCTATATGCCTCCATAAGAGCCTTAATTGCTCATATCTTATCTTCATGGTCCTTATGTGCAGTGTATATTGGCAGCAGTAGAATCATTCAGCAGTCAGCTTCAAATGCCTGTTCTTTAAATTTTCTCAATGGTGTTCCTTGAAAAGAATGTCACCTTCCCTCCAGGAATTCCCATTTGAGCTCCCAAAGCATCTCCATAACACTTATGTGTAGCTCAAACCTACTGGTAACAAATCTAGCAGCCTGCCTCTGATTTGCTTTGATGTCTTTCTTTAATTCAACTTGGTACAGACCCCAAACACCAAGCAATACTATAGAATAGGTCACACTAGTGTCCTGTAACTGGTCTGCTTTACAGATGCACCACACTTTCCTGAAACTATCCCAACAAGCTAAAGTCGACGAATCACCTTACCTACCATAGGCCTCACTTGTCGTTCCATTCCATATTGCTTTGCAGTGTCAAGCCCAGATATGACTGTGTCAATCAGGACACTACTAATGCTACATCTGAACGTTACAGATTAGCTTTTCCTACTCATCTTCATTGGCCTACATTTTTCCACATTTACAGCTAACTGCCATTCATCATACCAACTAGAAATTTTAGTAATTTTTGAGAACATTTCGCCTGAGTACAGTGGTTTTTTTGTTACTTAAAAATGGACATGAACAGTCACAACCCCAATAAATGTTTTTTATATGAGTTTACCAGTTTTGGTCTGCCTTAGACCATCTTCAGACCTCACATATTGATGGTAGGTGATGGTGGCTGTGAAAGAGCCAGGCACTATGACTCCACAAATGTTAGCTGCAAAGCCAAACCATTTTTGTACACTGAAGAGCCAAAGGAACTGATACAACTCTCTAATACTGTGTAGGGCCCACTCAAGCTTGCAGAAGTGCCACAGCACAGCATGGCATGGACTCAATTAATGTCTGAAGTAGTGCTGCAGGGAATTGACACCATGAATCCTGCAGCGCTGTCCATAAATCCATAAGAATACGAGAGGGTGGAGATCTCTTCTGCACAGCACATTGCAAGGCATCGCAGATATGCTTAACAATGTTCATGTCTGGGGAGTTTGGTGGCCAGTGGAAGTGTTTAAACTCATAAAAGTGTACCTGGAGCCACTCTGTAACAATTCTGTACGTGTGGGGTGTCACATTGTCCTGCTGGAATTGCCCAAGTCCATCAGAATGCAGAATGAACATGAATGAACGCAAGTGAGCAGACAGGATGCTTACATATGAGTCACCTGTCAGAGTCATATCTAGACATATCAGGGGTCCCATTATCACTCTAACTTCACATACCCCACACCATTACAGAGCCTCCGCCAGCTTGAACAGTCCCCTGCTGACATGTGGGCTCCATTGATTCAAGGGGTTGTCTCCATACCCATAAACGTCTATCTACTTGATACGATTTGAAATGAGACTCATACAACCAGGCAACATGTTTCCAGTCATCAACAGTCCAATATCAGGTTGACAAGCCCAAGTGAGGTATAAAGCTCTGTGTCATGCAGTCATCAAGGGTACACGAGTGGGCCTTTGGCTACAAAAGCCCATATCAATTATGTTTTGTTGAATGGTTCGTACACTGTCACTTGTTGAAGGCCCAGCATAGAAATCTGCTGAAATTTGCAGAAGGGTTGCACTTCTGTCACATTGAGTGATTCTCATCAGTTGACGTTGGTCTCATTCTTGCAGGATCTTTTTCCAGCTGTCGAGGATATGGTGTTTTACCAGATTCCTGGTATTCATGGTACACTTGTGAAATGGTCATACTGGAAAATCCCCATTCATTGCTACCTCAGAGATGCTGTGTCCCATCACTCATGTGCTGACTGTAACACTATGTTCAAACTCACTTAAAGCCAGATAACCTGCCATTGTAGCAGCAGTAGCTGAACTAACAACTGCACCACACACTTGCTGTCTTATAAAGGCGCTGACGACCCCAGTGCCGTTTACATATCTCTGTATTTGAATATGCATGCCTATACCAGTTTCTTTGGCACTTCAGTGTATCTAGAGAAGAAGAGCGGTCCTATCACACTTCACTGACAATAACGTTGTCTCTGATGAACACTTGTCGACGAGGGCAACATTCTTGGTTCTGTAACTTAAAAAGTATTCAAGCCCTCTCATATCTGTGAAGCTATTCTATATGCTCATGCCTTCATCAACAGCCTGCAATGGGGCACTGTGTCAAATGAATTCTGTAAATCTAGAGATATGGAATCTGCCTGTTGCCCTTCAGCCATAGTTGGCAGTATATCATGTGAGAAAAGGGCAAGCTGAGTTTCATACAAGTGATGCTTTCTAAAGCCCTGCTGATTCGTGGACATAAGCTTTAAGCTTTTCAGTCTCAAGAACATTTATTATATTCAACCTGAGAATATGTTCAAGGATTCTGCAACAAAGCAAAGTTAGAGATATTGGTCTGTAATTTTGCAAGTCCGTTCTTTTAACCATCTTATATTCAGGAGTCATCTGTGCCTTTTTCCAGTTACCTGGGTCTTTGTATTGAGTGAGAGATTCATGCTAAATGCAGTCTAGCTAAGGGGCCAGTGCCATAGAATACTCATTGTAAGACCGAGCTGGGATTCCATCCACACCCTTTCAGTTGTTTCTCTGTGCAAGCAATGCTTATTACTATGTTGTTCATATGGGGATATATCAATGGTCAAATGATGGCATGTTTGTATGAGTGTCCTGCGTGAATGATTTCTTGAACGTCAAATTTAAGATTTCATCTTTCTTTTTGCTATCTTCAACTGCCACACCAGACTCATCAACAAGCAACTGGATAGAAGTCTTAGACCCAAACCAGAATTTTCTTGGGTTCTCTGCCAGATCTTTTGCTAAGGTGTGATGATAGTTGTTGTGTGCTTCACACATAGATCTTTTCACAGATGCACAAATCTCTACTAACCTTTGCTTGTCATCAATTTTCTGGTCTCTTTTGAACTGAGAGTGCAACTACCTCTGCTTTCTCGGAATTTTCTGGATTTTGTTACTAAATCATAGTGGTTCTTTTCTATCCTTAATCCACTTACTAGGCACATAACTTCAAAACCATGATTTACAATGTGCTTAAACTTTGCCCACAATTCGTCTACATCCATCTTACTGGAACTCAGTAATGTCAATTCTCTTTTATCTGCTATTTCTAGCGGAAGCACTCTCCTAGTCTTCTTCGCTGATTTACCAACTTTCGTAACCGCTGTTGCTGTAGGGACAAAACGATCACTGATCCAATTTTTTATACTGACATTATTGATAAGGTCCGGCCTATTTGTAGCTACAACATCTGAGATATTTCCATTGTGTGTAGGCTGCCAAACTAGCAGCTCAAGACAGTTTTCAGAAAATGCATTCACACAACTATCTGTCTATACCATCTGCAATGAATCCATAGACATTCCAGTCTGCACTTGCTCACCTCCAACTACTGACATGTGATATGGGAAAAAAATTTGGAAATTTGTGGTAAGGTCTTGTGGGACCTGACTGCAGAGGTCATTGGTCCCTAAGCTTACACACTATTTAACCTAACTTAAACTAACAACAACACACACACCCATGCCCGAGGGAGGACTCGAACCTCCAACAGGGGGAACCACGTGGGTCATGACAAGGCGCCTCAAACCACGCAGCTACCCTATTAAAACTGTTAACGTTGAGGGCAAGTTTGATTTATATGCTGTCCAATTGCCTGCATTTAGGCATTATAATATTAAGGATGAAATTGTATTTTTCAGTAACAAGTATCAAAATGTTATTATTAACAAGGTGAAGATGTATATATATATATCATATAAATGTTAGGGTTGAGGACTACCATTGGATAACAGTGCTAATAAGAAGTTTTTTGAGGGACAAGGTAATATGGAAAAAGTTAAATTGTGTGTCAGTAATAAACTAGGGCGTTTTAGCTGTCAAGGATTCAATTCTACTAGAGTTCCTTGGAAGAGGTATACTGGTAAAAATGCATATCGGTTTGTTGCCTATAGTAGGCCAGAGAAATCAGTGCCTTAGGATAAAGTAACAGCTACCCCATGTGGTTATGATCTTGGTATTTAAGCACTACTGACAATAAATTTTCTTTGAATGATTCTAGAACTATCACAGCAGAATAAGGTGGCCCTTAAAAACATCCAGCAATTAACTTGTTTTCACCTGCACCTGTTACACGCAACCAGATAATTTCACTGTCATGCTCAGCTTCAACCTCAGTAGAGACAATTTTGTTGTCAGCTGCAATGAAAGCTGCCCCTTCTGTGGTGTCTGATCTGTCTTTATGATATGTGTTCCATAACTTGCTAAGAATCTCAGAGCTTACCACTTTTGTTTTCAGCCAAGTCTCGGCTCCAACAATAATTTCAGAACAAGAACTTCTCTGGATGGCAGTAAATTCAGAAACTTTGTTACAAATACCTCAACAAGTTACTGATAAAATTTTGACAGTTGATCTGTCTGTACTCTGAACATAGTCTGACTTCCCTTCCTGTGTAATGACTGGTGAGTGTTCATCAGAGGATTTCAAAGCACTGCCTAGCCTAAAAGCCCACATGTACACACCACAAGTACTCTACTACCCAAGTAGCTGCTTTTTTTATATAGTGTACTCATGACCTATCCAGGGGAATCGTACAAATTCCCATTCAATATATCAGGTCTAGAAATCTGCAGTCAAGACTGTCACAGAGTTGATGAAGCCTTTGGTTGAGACCCTTCATTTGGCTCCAAACCAGAGGACTCAGATCAATTCAGGGAACAATGATGTAAATTTCAAGCTCTGCTTGTACCTCACACACAAGGCCAGCAGCCTTCACCACCTCTGCCAGCCACCTGTATGAACTGAGGGTAGCCTCAGGACCCAAGCAACAGAAGTCATCGATGCCAATGTAAATCCAACTTGCAGATGATTGCACCCAGCATGCTCGATATCTGCAAGCAAGGCAACCTCCACATCTCAGATGAGAGCTCCAGCACATTGGCTTTCTTTCCAGCCCTTAACACTATCTGTCTAAGAGGCTTCATAAAATGCCTGACGTTGGACCTCCTGACAGCTAGTAGACCCATTTCCCCATGTGCCTGCTCAGACCCTGCTGAAGCAGCAGCCACATGTCCATTCACAGGGTGAATGGGTGAGGCCAGGCAGTTAGTCACTACATTGGCCCTCCACCTTGAGCATCAGGAACGAGTTACACCTACAGCTCACCCTGCTGTGAGGGTGGATCCATCACTTTTGGTACACAAGGAGGTGCCTCAGCTGCAGAGCCCATGGGATGCACCAGATTCTCCACCTCAGTTGCACTCCAAGACAGCAACCTGAAGGTGACTGACCATAGCCAAAAGCACATTCAGCTGTTTGCAAACTATGGCCAGCTCTTCCTGCATCTGCACTCAGCGTGCATACATCCTACCTATCCTACATGTACACATTCTACCCATACTGGTCACAGCAGTGCAAGAGTTTCCACTTGATAATACTGTGTGAACTTTCAACAGGAGACTATCCATCAGATATTTACCTAGGTAAATATTTGACCCAAAATGAAAGTCATGGTGCATGGAAAATACAGTCTCACACTTAAAATAATTTTGCAAATGGAAGTGAAATTTAGTGATCATTCATAGCTATGCAGCAGGAAAGAGAAAAAAAGAATCATACTGTCCAAAATCCTCCTGGTGTCCAAAACTACCCTGTTTGACAGTACCCTCTCGGAGGTTTGTACACAGTTAGGTCTACTAGTTACTTTGTTCTTTAACTGATAATGTGGCAGTTTCCAGAGTGCTGTTTGGCTATATTGGGTACTCATTTTGGTCTGTGATCTTACACTTTGGCAGAGTATTACACATATCTCACAAGAAAAAGAAATTGTAAATATAATTGTAGACAGGAAAATAAAATGGTCAATTAGGAAATAAGTATTTTTCCTGTGCATTTTTAACATATAATATGTATTACATACAAAAACTTCCTTTATATAAAAAGAATCTACCAATTCTGTTTAGCATTTCATGTGACAGAGTTTTCATTGTATAGATATATTGCCACTAACAGATGCATTTAATGAAAATTATGTTAAAAACCACTAAATTTACAACATTTTCTGGAAATTATCCTAAATGAGGACATATAAGTATTTCTAAGGGAAATTCACACTTGATTGGATAAATCTATGTTTCAATGTGTATTGCAGATCAGAGTAATTCATCAGTGGAAAAAGCTGGCCTCTTGGCAGCTGTTCCAATGAAGTTACTTCCATCAGACAACAAATGCCGAATGCGAGGAAACACACTTTTGAAACAAATACGTGAAGATCGTGCTAATGGTCTCATCCCAATATATGTGAGTATTCTGAAAATTTGGGTTAAGTGTGAGTAACAAAATAATTAAAAATAAGAACTTTTAACCAACAAAAGGGGCCACTCACTTGTGTGAATGCTTAAGTCTCCTCGAGTATTTGAGGGAGGGAAGGGACGGAAAGGTATGAAATTTGAGCTCTAGCATGATTTTGTCATTTGGGTACTATACACATCAAATAGTAATATGCAAATTACATCACAAATAGGAAGTACTACCACACCTGGAAATCTTAAGATTAAGATTAGACATGAAATCAGATCAATGCAATAACTATACTCTTTCAACCATTCATCATGTTTCAAATATCTCATCAGGATCAAACTGAACAAGTAAAGCTATACATTAACAAAGGGTAGTGCTTATATAAAAGGAACTGAGCCTGTAAGCTGCATTAACACTTTGGAGATCAAGCCTGAGTGTATCTCACGCCACAACTTTGTGTTAAAAAGACCACACTGCAGCGTAGATATGGTCATGATTTCCATGATGCGCAAGCCACCTGTCACTTGAGAACCAACCTGTTTCATATGAGAACAACATATGGACATCTTGTGACCTGGATCTCAACTGGTGCTGCCTTATGTTGTCAATTTCTAGAATTATTTAAACAAACACATTAGCAAACAGTTGCTGTCATGAATGATTGAGCTAGAATGATTGCACTGAGGTAATTTCATGTCTGTACTTGTTAGATTTCACAGTTTGTTGTAATTCTGCTACAAATATGTCATGCTTCTTAAGTCAGAAAGAAATTTAGGAAACTCAAGAGGAAGAAATTGCTCAGTGACTCACTTCACACTGGCCGGTGTGGCCGAGCAGTTCTAGGTGCTTCAGTCTGAGACCCCTCGACCACTATGGTCGCAGGTTCGAATCCTGCCTCAGGCATGGATGTGTGTGATGTCCTTAGGTTAGTTAGGCTTAAGTAGTTCTACGTTCTAGGGGACTGATGACCTCAGATGTTAAGTCCCTTAGTGCTCAGAGACATCTGAACCATTTGAACTCACTTCACACTCTTTTCTTGGGAGGATTATTATACTACTATCTGTGAAAATTAATTTAAAATTGGTTACCTATCAAAGAAGTAAATTAAATATGAAAAGTAAATCTTGATTCTTGGCCTTATTAGTATATATTACTCTTGAAAATACATCAGTTGCATTTGTAGTGCTAAAACTTTAAATAACAGTGCAAATGGCTGATTTCCTAGGCCCAATATTCTTCTAAGTGGCTGGTCTCCAAAGTGTTAAAAACATGCTATCACTACATTGCTCTACAGTATTTGTTATTGAACAAACTAAATTTGATGTACTTAAAAAAAACAGCAAAGCTGCTATTTGTATAAATAAAAAGGCCAGCTGCTTCCTTCCTCATGTTAAATGACTGCTGTTTGTCTTCTGCTGGTATTTATATGATCACATTTTTTATCATAGAACAACAGATGTGTCATGAGAAAGGAGGCCTGTTTACAATGAACATTCCTGTTTGTCATGTACCAGTGGCTAATATGGAACTCCATTGCCTAAGAATTTAGATAATCATATAATGTTTAATAGTAGTAGTAGTAGTAGTAGTAGTAGTATTTAATATTCTTTTGTTCTTTTGAATTTGTAGAGATCCCCAATTTCTGGCTTTGTGTTATAGGAAATTGTTGAACATTTTTACAGAAGATTTAATCACCCAAGGTTCCAGGAAAATATTTTTGTGTCTTGTATAGTAGTTGTGCAAATTATAGAACAATAACAAAAATTCTTGGCTGGAGCAGAACATAAAATAAGGGAAAGGCAACCGCTCACCTATAGCAGATTGATGTGTGGAACAGTGAAATATGTAACAGAAAATAGTATTCACACTAGCTAACACTAACTCTTTATCTAGCAGAAGGACACACACACACACACACACACACACACACACACACACACACACACACACACATAACCACACAGACACCCAAACTTTCCTTTCCTTGGCCATGGGAGTGTGTGTTGTGCTGTTTTCTATTATATGTTTCTGTTCTCCGCGCAGCAATCTGCTGTAGGTGAGTGGATGCCTTTCCCTTATTTTACATAGCTGTGCAAAATACAAATTTTTCAGATTTTTTTATTATTAGCAATGAGTTCATTAATACATGAATTTTCTGTGATATTGGCATTGGATAGTCAATATCAGTTAAGAGGCTACTGCTACATTTGTAGTTATCTATTTTGCACAAAACTTTTTTCTCTTTTTCCCAATACATAAGCTGTATCAAAGGAATAGTCAGTCAAGGGGCTAATAAACCATGCTACATATAATGTGGCTAGTGCGTACATTCAGGAGGTAAAAAAAAGACACACTACAAGTCAAAAAGTCATACTACCTAGCTCTTCTCTCTCTCTCTCTCTCTCTCTCTCTCTCTCTCTCTCTCTCTCTCTTTTAAGCATCACTATAGGGGCCAACAACAGTTTTGATCACAATTAAACTTCTGTATCAGCTTATTAAAATTGTCTATTACTCCAAAACAAACTGTAATAGTCTCGGCAAACATTCATATAAACCAAAATCAAAGTTAATGTTTCTGATTGAGTTTTAATAAAGTTCAAGCACCACTTAGCCACTATGCATGTGCTAAGTAATTATGAGAGTAAACAAAGCTCCATTGAGCCTGGTAGTTGTGTAAACTACACATTCACATGTTAAACACTATACACACAGTTTAAGCAGGCCCTGGAAACTGTTCATGGTGTTTGTATCTCACGGGTAGAGGCAAGTCAGATAACAGCACCTGAAGAAGAGGGGACCTTATATTTGTCCGCCACAGAAATGTATGTGAGTGGCCAGTGATATTGGCAGTGCTCTCTCCAAAGCACATATATCAGTACATCCATACCTTTCACTTGCACATCCAGTGGGTTCCTGATCCCTCAACCCTTAAACCAACATGTAGGGCTGAAACCTGCCTGGCCAATTCATGGAAGGACAATGCATCAGAAGTGACTGGGAGTTGGGCAGTGTCATGCTGGAAGGCTCCTGCAAAGAGTCCAAGGCTGTTGGTGTCAATGGTGCTGGATCCATAGAGTATTGTGCAGCCCCATAGAATTCTGGGATGGAGGTGTCCTTCAAGGATGTGGCAGCTCTGGTGAGTCAACCATTGATGAAGTCAAACTGATGTCCTTGGACATGTCCCTCTGTTCACAAGAAGGGAATACCAGTTGGCCACTCGCTGTTGCCCTAAAGTGGAGAGAGCTGCGATGTAGTTGTAATAGTGGACTCACCATTGAGGGAGGTTGTTGACCAATGTGCCACAACTGGAGTTGGTTGCAGCACTAGAGCAGCCTCTATAAAGAACCACTAGCTTTTGCTAAAATCAGTGATAAAATTTTGTGCTGATAACGGAGTTTATATTTATCTAATGAATTAATATATCTTGTAATTCTTGATTGTTGTTTTTATTTTAAAAAAATGTACTTGACAAGTTGTCATCTTCTTTACATGTCTACCCAAAGCCATTGGATTATCAGCACATTAATTAGTGTAATCTTGAGAGTTGATTGCAGTAATGAGTAATTGTGACTTAAATTGTGTTTCCTTTGAATGTGCTATATAATGGCAATGGCTTGCAGCATTGTTAACACCAGTTCTGTCAGATCACCTAAGTTAATTGCTGTCAGGATTGTCTAGCACTTGGCTGGGTGACTGTCCGCGTCTGCCAAGTACTGTTAGCAAGCACGGTGCACTCAGCCCTTGTGAGCCTAATTCAGGAGCTACTTGACTGAGAAGTAGTGACTCCAGCCACAAAAACTGACAATGGCTGAGAGAGCCAAACCAAACAGTAATAGTACTTGGTGAACATATGAACTAAAATAGAAATTAATAAGAGACAGTTCCTGTTTGAGTTTGAATACTACCAGTATGTAGCCACTAAGCACACATTTAGCAAGTATGAGATTAAACAAAGTTCCATTAAACCTGGTGGTGTTGGAAACAAAACATTTACAAATGGAAACACTGTGCACACAGTTCTGGTAAATTTTCACGGTGGTCAGATCTCATGGGTAGATGCAAGTTGTATAACAGTGACTGAGGAAGAGACCAGCCTTATATCTGCCCACTGCAGAAATTCATGTGAGTTGCCAGTGATATTAGCAGTCATCCCACCACAGACACCCTCACCAGACATGGGCAACATTACACATATCAACACATCCATATCTTCCATTTGCTTGCACAGCAGGGTTATTAAACTTTTGGGGCTACTTGTTCCTTTGTTGAGGAGAAGAGAGGAATATGTTGAGGAAGTTTGAATTTCATAGGTTGAAACTTTTCAAGTTGTAATTTGCACAAACAAATATGTATTTCCCTATGTTAACAAGTTTATCTTACACAAAAAGGTTATTTTCAGCTGCTACACTTCAAGTTTACCAGACATCTTTGCTGATTTATTGTCTGTATTTGCAGGTTGTAGCAACCTTTGGAACAACAGGAACTTGTGCCTTTGACCCAGCTGATGAACTTGGACCCATATGCAATGAAGAAGGCATATGGCTTCACATAGATGCTGCATATGCAGGTATAGTGGATGCCTTACTTTTATCTTCCATAACATGAAGTTTTTATATTTTCGCACTTTTTGTGTATAGTCGTTTAATAACCAGTCATCAAGCAATTTCACTTGTGAATCCGCTGGTGAGCCAAACGTTTGACTGTTGCCTACCACAAGATTGAATACCACCTGTTAGCACTGCAAGTAAGTGATGCCATAAGAAAAGTTGATAAGCAGAGCAAAGAAAATAGGCAGTCATCCTAGTGATGATATGGGCTGCAAGTGGGGAATTCTACTGTCATAAATAACTTTGAAAGGGAGCATATTGTTGTCACCCAGCACCCAGGATGAACATCTTGGAAATGATGAAGTTGATCAGCTGGTCACACCCCACTGTTGTGAACATCTACAGACAGTGAATGAAGGATGGTGAAATCAGGAGTAGACCACAAGATGTTAACAAGCAGGTCTCATCATGGGATGCGTAGGTTGGAGGCTTGCCCAACTCTGCAAAGCAGGGTAGGGAATTTTCTGTGGCAGAATGATGTTGGTGCAGGCACAAGTGCTTCAGAGCTCACAGTGTACATTGTTTAATGTCGGACTTCACAGCAAATGACCACTCATATCGTATGATTGCAGTGGGAATGGGGCATTGAGATCTGACTGTGATGAATGGTGCCTTGTTGTCTTGACAGATGAATTAAGTTTCTTGTTACACCAGGTCAATAGTCGTATCCAGATAAGCCATCATCCAGACAAATGGCTACTCAAGACATGCACTGCTCATCAGGTGCAGACTGGTGGAGACAGTTTTATGCTACAGGGTACATTCATGTGGACTTCTGTAGGAACTGTGATAGTAATCAAAGGCACCGCAGCAATTATGGACTATGTGAACATTATTGTGAGCCACCTGCATCCCTTCATGATTGGTGTATTCCCCAATGGAAGTGCAATCTTCTGGCATGATAACTGTCCATGTCAAAAGACCCCAATCATGCTGCAGTGGTTGAGAAGTGTGATAGTGATGCCATGTTGATGTCTTGCCCACCCAAATTTGCCTGACCTGAAACCAATTGAACACATCTGTGATGCTGTTGGACACTGGGTCAACAGCCACAAATCACTAGTCCATAAGTTACAGGATCACATGACGTGTGTGTGTGCATCTGGTGCCACATACAGGTACCTCTGGAAACCTTTCAAGGATATTTTGAATCCATGCTGCACACATTTGATGCTGTAGTGTATTCGAAAGGTGGACCAGCATGCTATTGATCAGGTGATCTTAATTTTTTGACTCATCTGTGTAAAGTATCAAGAAAAAGTACAGTGGTCAACAGCTTTGTTAGGTTGCTACTATGTGTGATGTAAATGAGAATGAGCAGCAATAAGTAATATCATTAGCAATTTCCTGTCTGATTACATTCAAGAAAGATGCAACAGAGTAATTACTGTCTATATGTCTCTATACCTTATTTTATTTCCATGATCATTATAAAAGATAAACAGTGAAAGCAGCAGAGTTGTCACGCAGTCTTCCTTGAACACTGATCCTCTCAGTCTATCTAACCAGGTGTCAAAAGAGCGGTGTCACCCTTCTTCCAAAGATACCCATTTAAATTCCATGAAGATCCCTGTTACACTTCTATGTGAGCTCTACTGACATGTTTGGTGTGTACTGTCAAACCTACTTGGTAAGCACTTTTAACGATGGAGCAAGACACAAGAATATGTTGTGTGATTGTCTCATGTAGGGTTTCCTTTAAGGGTGCCTCACACTTTCCCAGAACACTCCAACATCTCTCCGGACCTTACTATAAAAATTATAGTAGATGTCATGGATACCCCTTCTTAGGGATGCAATTAGATTTATCCTGTCAGCTTGTTGCAATCTCGTTTGTTGTGCGAATGTAGTAACCTCCATTTTTGCAACAGTCTCCAAATGGTAGCATTAAGGCCAGGTTGGTCTTCACAGTCATTTATTTCTTTGCTTGATTTGTGTTTATGTGGAGTGCAGTTTATGATGACTTTGAGCTTTAACCAAAGCCTGTACTTGTCTGATATGAACTATGTGTTCTCATTTAATCTTTTAAGTAGGTTATTTGTGAGTGTCTATGAGCTCTACCAGAGAAAAACATTTTCCTAGCTTTCTTGGCAATCTGTTTGCTCTCTATGATTATCATCCCTGTGTACACATCATGTTTGCTAATTCTCTACCTGTAATGACACTATCAAAAATATTGGAACTGTTTATAGTTAGTAAATCTGACCCATTCATTTGAATGTGGGCTGTCAAACTTGCTCAGGGAAACTGTATGACAGTGTGTACAGCACTGCCTCATAGACTGTTTGTCTCTTCTACCAGTTATATAATCATAATTTAAAGTTGCCACTTACTACCAACTATTGTGTCTGAATTTGGTTGCCAAAAGAAGCATTTGCAGTCAGATTCATTTTGGATCTCACTAGACTTAATGTTTGTACTTTCTTCAGCAAGTGATTTATCTTTCTGGTACATGATCAATGCAATATCCAAAGTTTTCCTACTTTCTCATTAAAGAGTTAACTGAGTTCCTAATGTGATACGCAGGTGACTAATTTCTTTGATAGACAAGTTGGGGTTTTGTTCTAGGGATTTTGCAGTTTTGTCTACTCTGAAAAAACTAACATCTATGCTGAGACCCCACAAATGAGCAGTCTTCATCATTTTCATCACTCTCTATAAAGAATCATGAATAGCATCAGTTTACTATAACAGACATAGTTGATGATAACATGAACCGTGATCCACAAATGACTGCACATGTTGCTTTCTATTGCTCTTGAAAAAGACTTCTCTACCTTCTCACACCCAAAATGCTCATTCAATTTGTTCTCCTTACATGACACCATTTACCGGAATAGGGACTATTGCAAACCTAATATTCAATCTGCTTGCAAGTAGCAGCCTCTTCTTGTTCTTCTATGGCTTCTTGGACTTTGACTAAGGAAAGACCACTGCTCTAGCAGCGGGAGAGATAAGGCCAACTGGCTCTTTCATTACCAGTAGTATTGAATGCCCAGACCTATTCTTTGGAAGTATGGAATCAGTCATTTATCCATTAGCCGCATATAACTCTATCCATGAACCAGTCCCAGAGTTTGCAAACAGCTAACCAGTCATCATGAGGTGACTAGTTGAAGTTGGATTAGGGTTCTCTGTAGACCACACAGGCTATAGGAAAACTGGTAAGTTCTCTGATACACTTGCAGTTGTAGGAGACCATCCTGCTTCTACACCATTGACAAAATTAACAGTGGCTATATGAAATGATCATTGGTGTTGATGGCCAGGAGTCCCCACTTGGGGAAGTTCAGCTGACAAGTTAGAAGTCTTCTCATTTGACGTCACATTAGATAACTTGTTATCAGTGATGATGAGAACAGCACAACACCCAATCCATGTGGGGACAAAATCCTGACCCAGCCAGGAATTGGACCCAGACCCACTACATGGCAGTCAGATGTGCTGGCCACTCAGCCAAGGGGGTGGACCAACAGCTATATGAATCTGGTTGACAGTTGCTGACAGTTTCCAACTGTTTGAACCATGGCTTTAAGAATGTCATGTGGGCTTCACATGACTGATGCTTCAGAAGTCCATGCTGTATCAAGATCCCATGATGGCCACATTTCATTGCCATATCGACTCATGAAAGCTACCCATAAGACTAGCTCTTGCCAGGGCAAAAAGGAGTAAAAAAAGATGAGACTGAACTGGCCTCTTATCGGTAAAGAGAAAAGTGTTGACTTACAGTTGCCAAAGTTTCTATGTGTCTTTAGACCCTAGCCTTTTCCATTTCTTGATTAACTTCAATATACACTGAACAAAATAGATTATAGGCATGTTTCTTGTCCAACACACTATTATATATTTAATTTCCCTATGAGCTTATCACTGTCATATTAAAATTGCATTGTTTCTGTGAGACCTATGAGATGCTTTCTTATTCACTCTCTAATTTATTCCACAGGTTATAGTGGATTACTTTATGAAAATCTTATTTATAGACAATAGATGCTGTATTTAATAACATTTCATATTCCTGTAATTTTTGTGAGATCTGTTGCAGAGTGAAAATTGCATCAGCTCATGGAAGGTATTTTGCTCCTATTCAGACATATCCCAGCTGTCAATTCATCCTAGTATATACAAAAACTGCATCAGTTCATGGAAGATATTTTCCTATTCAGACTTAGCTCAGCTATTAATTCACCATAGTATATACATTTAAAGCTGTGAATCATTGAGCATACCATCTCCAAGAAAACCACCCTGAGAAAGTATAATAGGTTGATAACAACCTTCAGAATACTAATGCAAAGTTCTAGTTATAGCCGGGGCCAGAATTCATGCACTCCCCTCTTTGTGATGCGCAGCATGTGAGACAGACTATGTGGCATATTGCTCCTTAGATTTACTGGAAGACCTGGATTAATGATCTACATTACCAAACTATTAAATCGTTCTAAATAAGGGTTAAAATTGTCACTACTCCTATGTCCAAATAAAAGTCTTGTAAGAATCTACTTTCTGGAAAGATTCCAGATGTGAACACAATACTGAAAAAAATAGCAGCACAAACAGTCACTACACCACCTTCAGTTGGCATTTAATGACTCTAGCTGTTACCTAATTATTTGCACTGATTATATCTACAAGTACAAAACAAGATAACAGTTCAAAGTCAATAAACAACTAATAACAAAAAAACTGCACCCTTCAAGTTTCTGCAGAACAAATAAAATTTATTGCCCTCAGTTACATCTCACAAAGGCCAACTCAAAAGAATAACAGTTCAGGCTAGCAGATGGCACCAAGCTCGGATATAAAATGGATTTTCCTATTGATCATTTGCATTCTCAGTAAACTGCACCATTCACCTAGAAAAATATAAGATTAAGCAGATTTCCACCCTCATACGCATGAAAACACTTGTAAGCTGTTTCAAGATATCCATGTTGGCTGTATATCTTTCCTGATGATGAAGGATCACTCATTCCCAGTCTGCAGCTCATAGTCTAGTGGCTAACATTGCTGCCTCTGGATCACAGGTTCCCAGGTTCAATTCCCAGCCGGGTTGGGGATTTCTCTGCACGGGGACTGGGTGTTTGTGTTGTCCTCATCATTTCATCATCATCATCATCATCATCATTCGTGACTGTGGGTAGACTGGACTGAGTAAAAACAAATTGGGACTTTGGGCGGGCGCTGATTATTGTGCAGTTGAGCGCCCCACAAACCAAACATAATTGTCACTCATCCCCAGCTTGATATGGTCATACTCTTAAAAACATCACCTTTGTCCCACAGGGCCCACTCCTTGCCTCCTTCAAGCATGAGTGATGTTGGCCCCCTGATCATGTGAGCACCCAACCATTTCAAAAGTTTATTACTATCAGGTGTTAGAAAACATCTGTGAATATGGCAGTGAAGCCAGCATAGTAGACTCTTATCACATCCCATTTAGAAGGTTTTTGGAAAGACCAACTCATCATCTCCATGCTGAACAAAGTCATAATCTCCCAGATACCAGAAACCAGCTCTGAAATCCACAATAGCCAATAGAGTGAGCCAGGGCTGCAGCTAACTGGTTTGGCTGGCCGTCAAGGTGGGTGGTGGTGATGGCAGGTTGAGGTCAGGATATTGGGAAACCAGCATCCCAGGGCAAGAGTGAGCAGTTGTGTGATGAGTGGGAGCCTGCTAGAAGCCTGATGAGATTTCAATGAACCAATAGTGACAAACCAACAGTACCGTATTTACCCGAATCTAAGCCGCACTCGAATCTAAGCCGCACCTGAAAAATGAGACTCGAAACAAAGGAAAAAAAGATTTCCCGAATCTAAGCCGCACCTGAAATTTGAGATCGAAATTCAAGGGGAGATAAAAGTTTTAGGCCGCACCTCCAAATCGAAACAAAGTTGGTCCATTGTAATATGAGACACAATTTAGGTCGAATGAATGACGATACAGCTACAGTAGTTTGGTTCGAGTCGTAAGCTTTACCAGGTAGCCATTGCTATGCGTCAGGCGCTCCGTCCGTATTTATACGGGTACCCTTCCTTTTTCATGTGCTTCGTCTGGTTTGAATCGATTGCTTATTTTGTTTGATCTGATAAGTGCCGTTTTCTCTGTTATAGTTGTTTACGTCACTCTAAGCTGAAAATGCAAAACTGTACTGTGTCATGCATTGTTTGTCGCATTCTGATAGTGCGTGTTTACGGCCTGTCGCCGTTCGCGGCATGGCTTACTTTTGTGCGTGCTACCGCCGCTTACAACTAAAAAGAGGCGAATCGTCTCATTAGCGAAGCAATGTCAAGAGACTGCTATTTGTTGTTACTTACACTGCTGCTTTCTTTGAGAATGATCAACAAGAACCAAATAATAGGCTGCGTATGATAGAACATGTTCTGAACGAGAGTTAGGCGAAAATTTTTCTCCGTTTGAAAATCTTTGCGGCCGCTTCTTTAGTACATCAAATTCTGCACAGAAATTAGAGTCATCTTAGATTTAAAAATCTAGTCAGTTGCCGTGGTTCATTTCTGACTGTATCACTATTAGGCTAAGAATAATACGAATATAAACAGACACGATAAGTGTATTCTTCCGCGTTTGCTGTTGTCTCACTCTAGTTTCGTAGTTTATTAGGCAGACAGGATTTAAATGAGATAGCAACAAACACAGAAGAACACATGGCAAAATGTTTATATTCATATTATTGTTATGGTGAATGGTGAAGAGAATATTGCTTGTGATTCACATTTCATCAGGTTACTTTTAGCAACCATCTCTTCTCACAGGTAGGAAAAAATTCAGAACGTAGAGTTGGCCATATTGAAAAACATCCCAAACAGTCTTGCCAGTCGGATTTTCGTAGTACATTGAAATTCTAATACATTCGAAGATGAACAATACAGAATTTGTATTTACTTCGTTGGATAATGTATGAAAATGCAGTGGTCGAAACTCGGGGCAGAGAAAAAAAAAAAGCTCGTCTTCCACCCTTTTTTTTTTTTTTTATTTATTTACTGACGCAGAGGTTTTGGCGCCATTATTTATCTTTGTGCCTACGAAGCATGTCTGTGTAGCGCTACATATATTCGACGGCAGAAGTTAGTTGTGGCGGCACCTACCAACATTTTTCAGAACTTCCGCTTGCTTTGCACTCGATTCTAAGCCGCAGGCGGTTTTTTGGATTACAAAAACTGGAAAAAAAGTGCGGCTTAGATTCGAGTAAATACGGTATACATAATTGACTGTGATATTGCTCAGGACAGCCACAGCTTGCAGTGTGTCAGTAGTACACAGCCATTGAAGTAGGTGCTCACCAGGACATGGCTCATTGCTACAGGCCAGTAGCAGTGAGGGAAGCAGAGGCATCAGCACCAGCAACATTGCAAGGCCACTGACCTCGCAGACCCTGCACACCACATCATCCACACTACCCGGTGGCAACTAGCAGCCTCAGAAGTAGGTGGATGGGGCATGTATGATCTCCATGTAGACCATGCATGGAAGAGGCAGCTACCATCAGCTGAGACACACAAATGGTGCAGGCAGCAGATAGTTTACCTGCAGAACTGGGAGTAAACTAGATGCCACTGCAAGCCCACCACTTGCAGAGTTCCGAGTGCATAGAATTGCACTCTACGTGAACACAATGCTGTCACTAGCAGCATCTAAATCCATAGATCCATGGAACATGTAGGTATGGACACAATGACTGCAGACCATTTTTAGCAGACTTTGGTTGCCAGCAGACTGACATATATTCTAACTGAAAATTAAGAATATTTGTAAGGCCCTGAACCATGCTCATTTTGCTAGAGCACTGAAGTCATAACAGAACTACAGCTTGGATATGAGGTACTCATTCCATTCGTGCCACTGTTGCTCCTTCTTCCTGCTGTGTTGGTACTTCAGTGTTTCTAGACCTGGCAGCACAGCAGCTCTCAGCACATTGACATGCAGTATTGCATAACTTGCTTAGTTGACTTGACTCACTTCCATGGCCTGTTTTGTTAACCAAGGGAGATATCTTAATTTTCCTATCTACAGAAAGTACATCTTTTTATAGCACATCAGTATCTATCTCTAAGGCACTGTGGATAGTAATTAAATGGTTTAAAAGGATGTTTTATAATACACAAAATCAGAATTTAGAATGCAAAAATATTCAGTTCAATTAAATATCTCTGTCTCTCTTACAATTTTACAGCTTGAGGTGCCTCATTTATTGGCTTACCCCATAGCTAGCAGTCCTAATTAGAATTTTAAGGGAATAGAATGGCTGGCCAGTACTTATCTTCTAGGAGCCTGAATTCCAAGTACTGTTTATACATTAATTTAAAAGCAGAAAAAATTATTCCTAGTTTTTGGAACTGTTAGTTCCTAACTCAGGAAGGAGAGATGAAGAGGTTTTCCAAAGTGAATTCGTCTTGTGATACAATGAACCTAATTCCAGAACTTACAAAACCTATTTTATTATTTCATTTTATGTTATTGCGAGTTCTATTGGTCCTGATAGCAATGGAGTTTCAAGGATATGGAACAAGTCAGTATTTTTAAAATGTTAACAATACAGCAGCACACAATTTGGTTAATTCATGACAAAACTCATTGTAACGACATGGGACACTAGAAGAAATAAAAACATATTACATACATCAGAATTAGCACTTATATGTACACATTCGGATTAACAATATCAAAGTACTTGAGTAACAATATAACATTACAAAAACAAATAGTTTCATTTATGCATACATTGCATGGCTAACTCAGTTGTATAATAAAAACTTGCTCCTATGTACTAAAAAAATCACTAATTGAATAGAATGACTTGTGTATCAGGTATTCCTTCAGTTTGCTCTTTGAACTCTTGTGTTTCAGGTGCAAGACTTTTGATGACACTGGGTAAAGCATTGTAAATTTTGATGCCTGTATAATTTACTCCTTTCTGTACAAGAGTATAGTTCGACTGGTTACAATGAAAGTTCTCTTTTGACCTTGTGTTGTGACCTTGATATTCACTATTGATTTTGAAGAGAGAGTGGCTTTCATTCATGAAACATACAAGGGAGTATATGTACTGAGATTTCATTGCAAATACCTGTAGTTTCCCAAACAGATTCCTGCATGAGTGCCTTGGTTGCACACCTCTCATGATATGTATAGCTCTCTTCTGAGCAATAAAAACCTTTTTTGCGAAGGGCTAGTTGCCCCAAAAGATGATTCCATAAGCCAAAAGCGCATGGAAATACCTGAAATAAGCAGCTCTTACGGCCACCTTATGTGTAGTTGATGCAGTTATGCATGAGGCGAATGTTGCAGAATGTAGCCTTTTTTTCTAGATCTAGGATATGGTTGGACCAATTTAGCTTGCAGTCTATCTACACACCCAGGAAATTCCACTTCTGTCAGTAATTATTACCCTTTGTTTCCTATCTGTAAGGTAGGATTTAATCTATGTTCCCATTATTCCACTTAACACATAGTAGTCAGCTTTATTTAGCAGAATTTCGTGGTTGACGCAGTCAAAAGCTTTGGATAGGCCAATTTTCTGTTAAGAGATTCAAGAATTTGATTGGTGAAAGAGAAAATAGCATCATCAATTCTTGAAAAGTGGTTTCACACAGGCATATTTTAATCTAAGTAGGACAATACCTTGTTTTAGGGATTCATTAAAAATGTGACACAAGACTGTATTTATATAGCCATGACAGTGCTTGAGTATCTTAGCTGAAATATTATCAACCAACCAAGAGTTTTTTGACTTCATCTCTCTGATTGTCTTATTTATCTCTCTAATTATTATGGGGGTTATCTGCATCTGGCCAACTCTGGCATTGTTGGCTTTATGCAGAAGGACTATCGCATCATCCACTGAGCCTTCACAGCCAATTTTTTCTGCAGCTGTTAAAAAATGTTTATTGAACATATTAGCAACTCCCTCAATATTTTTTTACAACATTTCCATTCTGAATTAATTCTATATCAGTCATGTACTCTGCTTTTTTACCACTCTCCCTTTTTATAACTTGCCAGATGGTTTTTGATTTGTTGTTTGACTTATCAACTTCAGATGTTATTTACATAGTTTTGGAATTTTTATTACTCTTTTTAAAATATTACAGTACAATCTATAGTCCTTCTTTTTGATGGGATGGGATCATTAGATAACCCTAGGGACTCATATAAATTTCTTTTTGTTCTACAGGAAATTTTGATCCATTTAGTAATCCAGGGTTTTGGTTTTGCAGCCTGAGCATTGTTTCTCAAGATTATTTTTGGGAATAGAGCTTCGAATAATGACACAAACTCATTAGAGAACAGATCAAATTTTTCATAAATATTCCTCTCCATAAATACAGGAGTCAAGTCAATCTGCTGTTAAGAGAAGGTTAAAGGTTTCTAAGTTATTATTACTGACAGGACTGACAGTTTTAAAGGAGTATTTAGGTTTACAATAGAGTTTGACATCATTTACTGTAAGCAGTTGACCATCAAGATCTGACAGACCACTGAGAGTTTGACTTACAATAATACTGCTACTTCTGTATCTGTCCAGGAATATATTACCAATTGGGCTCTTACAAGCACTAGTAACTCTAGTGGGAATGTTAACTATTGAAAGTAGGTTCAATGATTCCATCAGGTGTTCTAGTTCTCATCTGCTGTAATTTGTAGTTAAGAAGTTAATACTAAAGTCACCCATGATAATTAAATCCTTGTGTTTTGAATGTATTTGTTTCAGAAGTTGTTCCATATGGTTTATAAAGATACATATTTTCCTTTCAGGGGCCCTGTAAACTGCCAAAATTATAACTGACTTATTATTTGTAGTAATTTCAGTCCCACAGGCTTCAAAATGAGAATCTACACTGTAAGTACTTATGTCTAGGGATTTATACTTTACATTAGTTTTAATATAGACTGCAGTCCCTCGTTTCCCCTTTATGGATCTACTAGCTGGCTGCTAATGAGTATCCATCAATTTGAGGCATTTCAGTTCCACTTGTCACTTGTGTTCTATAAGACCTATTACTTGTGCATGGTTTACAAATTCAGTGTCAATAGAGTTGAGATTTAGAAGTTCCAGTTTGTTTCTGAGATCATTGATGTTTTGATGGAACACACAAAGTTTACTCCTACTGGTAGTTCTTGATTTGTAACTTCACTTTGATAGCTTAGCATCTCACCATAAACTCAGACTGTTTGGTAAATTATTACACCTTGGATTATGACCAGTCTTAACATTTAGCCTAAAAACGCCTTAGAAACAGATTGCTGATGTTCGTCTAATGATATTGACCAAGTGATTATCTCTTGAGGCTTATTTTCCTATTTCACTCAGCACTTTATTCACTGCAAGTCATTTTCCCAGGTCATATTGGTGCTGTCCATGAGTCATGTGAAATCGGTGGCCAATATTGTTTACATTCACTATAGTAATCTTTTTGAGGTATTTAGCAGTCATGTGAAATCGGTGGCCAATATTTTTTTACATTCAATATAGTAATGTTTTTGAGGTATTTAGCAATTGATTCATATTGCTCATCAGCTGCACTTACTTCATGATTCACACCTGACCATTGTGGTAAATCATGACGATGCAGGATGTTGAGAACAACAACATTAGTATGAGTTAAGTGACTCAAACATTCCTTTAGTTCCTACCAGGCATTTGATGTTTCGTTTTTAAGGCTATTGTTTGATCCTCCAATCAGCAAATGTAATAATTTGTAGATAACTTACCAACTTCTGCCAAATTTGCATGCTTCCTCAATTCAGTTAAACCTGCACCTGGTTTGATGAATCCCATAGCAGCAATCATTGTAGAAGCCTCATTTAGTATGTGAGAGGCAATTCTATGCCCATGGTTGTCGGCAATAACCATCAGTTTTCTTCTTGATTTTTCTTCCTTGGAGCTTTGAGATTGTGGGTGATGGTGTTGGAGAGTAGCTGCGTGTTGATCATACTGATTATCTTCAGAGCTGTTATTCACCTTAGCACCACTTATTTGAACGTCTGTCGTACACCGATTAAGTGGCTTCACCTATAAATTGTGATAAAATGGTTTTGTCACTGTAAACACTATAATCCTTAGAACTGTTTTTCACTTGTAAGACTGGTGAGCACTAATCAGATTGTTGAGTCTGCATAATTCACTCTTCCACACTTGAAAGTAATGTACATTATTCTCTAGTGAAGGGTCTAGTTTACCACATCAATAATGTAATGTGCTTTTGTAGTACACACATATTATTGTCTTTTTGGAACATTGTTTGCAAATATTCACACAAACATTTTCATTTTCATTCGATTTACTTTGGTTCTTACTGTTATTGAGTTCTTCCGATGCACTAAATGCTTCATGCTGTATTACTTTTTGTTTTAAGTGCAATAAAAAAAGCACTTCATATGTTACTTTTTTATACACCCAGCTCTATCACAAAGGTCATTTAAAACAGTTCATTGAATTTGTTGAAACACACAATAAATGATGTATAGTTCATAGGAGTTTCTAATCCTGTGAACCTTTATAGGGCTAGAAATGAAAACAATTGTGAATAGCACAACTTAAAGTATTGTGATGGAAACTACTCATAGGCAAAGTGAAAAGTCTCATAGTATCCCAAATCAGAAGTTAATATATTAGATGCAATTCCCAGTTCTCATATTCCAGGTTGTAACATGAACCATCCAGCAAATAACTGCTGTAGTGCACAGTTGTCATCAACACTTCTGTTGCCCATGGAAATGAATGTATTCATTTGTGGGCAGAAGTGAAAGTGGATAGGTGCCTACATGGCTATAAATTGGCTGGATGGCAGGCTCAAATTACCTGCCAGCCTGAGATGCTGTGCTATTCTCAGTTGACAGCAACCCCACTGGACACAGATGTAGTGCACCTTGTTGATAGGTTGATAGTAAGGTGTCGGCCACCAATATCTCTGGCAGAATTACAAGAGTTGCAAGGCTTTTTTTAAGTTTAGTGAAAGCAATTTTTTCTTCATTTGGCTATTAACCTAGTATGTCCTGATGTTCTCAATTAATTCTCACAATGAATAGCTCTCTGTTCAACACTGTCTTCCTTCATTCAGTGTGGATGACTGTTGATTGGATGACTGTTAATGGATGACTGTTAATGGACTTTTCCATTTCAGATGTCATAGGAAAGTACATGGATGCCATGGAATCTTATATAAGCTGCACATGGACTTCATGAAGTAATCTTTTTCCAGAGGGTGGCAGGAAAATGAGAAATGAAGACCATTAAAAATATAGTGATGTTTTAGTACAGATACTGATAGGCACACAAACAATTTTACTGTGGACATGGTGTTATGTTACAGTATAAGACAGATGTTGCAAAATCAGCTGGCATGATATTATTGTTACAAAAATGAAAATTATGTCTGTCTCTTACTCAATCAAAAATTCATCACTGTTGCCTCCTCCTTTGTGAAATTGGCCTTTGGGGCTGTTCTACGATATAATTTCATTTCTACCATGATCTTCCCAAACTTATTTAGTCTTGTAATCCATATGAGAATTTGGATTCATTTGGTTTGGTATACAGTCACTGTTCATTTGAAGAATGTTAATAAAAAATAAAATAAAAATAGAAGCTATTAAGAATTTTCCTACCTAAATTTAATTGGTCCAGAAATATCAGTTATGAAATATGCATGAAAAGTGTGTATAATTTAACTGATTATATTCACCTTGGATCATTTTACTTCTTCAACTCTATTGATCTCTGCTGTATCAATAAAGTCAGAGAGGTAAAGCACAATGTCATTCAGCATTATATGAGTTATCTATGGGTAAATGACCAGAATATAGTTTTTAGGCATTGTAGCTTCAGTGCTTAAAGGGAACTTCCAATTCTTGTAGTGCAACAGATCCTGAAACAAAAGAGAATCAGAAAGATTAATTTAGTTATTTTTAATGTTCAGAATAACTTTTCTCCATGAAGATGCACCCAGACTGTGAATTTGTTCTCAGACATTGGTTGAATAAGTTGCTTCTTCTAAGCAATCGTAAATTTCCCTGACTGCTGTCTAGCAGTTGGAAGCCGCTGTGAATGGTTGTGTTGGGGGAACTACTGAAAGTCAGTACCAGATATATTAAAGGTACCCAGAGTACTGTCCTCTCCATGAAATACATGAACTATTACTACTTTGAATGGTGAGTCTGTGGTAGGTTGGAGGGTCTGACACAGGTGAGGTAGGGACCTGGGAGGGTGCAGGGTATTACATCCACATCCCTTACCAACAAGTTCAAAGTGCTGTCTACCACTGAAACTAAAACACAGCCAGTGTGACACATTTCACTTGTTGGCAAGCCTACAAGTAACGACAAAGTTAGTCCAGATACTCAAGGATAACACAGGAACCAAAATTGAGGGCAATGATGCAAAAGCAGAAATTCTGATCGCTGTTTCACGAATATGACCCTAGTTTGATTCTCACACTACTGCAAACATTAGTAATAGAGATATTATTTCCAGTGATATTGAGAAACAGCTGAAACTGTTACAATTAAAGATGTATCCAAGACCAGGTGGAGTCTCTGTCATATTGTATGCGTAATTTGCAACAGAGTTAGCACCATTTTTAATCATAATATACTGTAGATCCCTCAGAGAAGATACTGTATCAGTGGTTCAAAGAGAGCACAGGTTACACCCGTTTACGAGAAAGGTAGAAAAAGTGTTCCACATAAACATCATCCAATTTCATTGACATCCAATTGTTATAGAATCTGAGAACATATTCTGAGCTCAAACATATTGAGATATCATGAAAAGAATGACCTCCTCCATGTCAACCAGCATGGACCTCTGAAGCATCAGTCATGTGAAACACACTTGACATCCTAAAAGCCATGGTTCAAGTCAGTCAGGTGGTTGAAGTATTTCTTGACTATCAAAAAGCATTTAATTCTGTACAACCACAATGGTTATAACAAAAGTAAGATCATATCAAACAAAATTTGCGACAGGGTTGAAAGTGTTTCCAAGTATGATACAGCGTGTTATCTCAGATGGAGAGCCATCAATAGGTTCAGATATAACTTCAGATATTACCTAGTGAACTGTTTCGGTTCCTTTTCTGTTCACTTTGTACATAAATAGTATTATTAGAATTTTTGCAGATGATACTCTCGTCTACAGAAAAATACTATCTGAACAAAGCTACATAAATGTCCAGTCATATCTGATGTTGTTGTTGTTGTGGCCTTCAGTCCTGAGACTGGTTTGATGCAGCTCCCCATATATCTGATCATATCTGATAAGATTTCAAAATGGTACAAAAATTGGCAACTTGCTTTAAATGTTCATAAATACAAAATTGTACACCTATTTGCACATAAAAGCAGTGAGTAGCAATTTGAAATAGGTGATTCATACAGATTCCTGAGTGTAACAACTTGGTAGAATATGAAATGGAATGTTCATATGGGCTGAACAGTTGGTAAAGCAGGTGACAGATTTCGTTTCATTGGTTAATACAGTTAAAATTCAACTGATCTGCAAAAGAGACTGCTTATGAAACACTCATGTGTCTGATCATAGTGTGACAACTCCTTCCATTGCCTCCACTTGTGGCAGTAGATGACAGGCTTTGCAGACCAAAAACCAGCAATCAGCAAAGTGCCTGCCAACCAAGGCACCACACATCCTCCGAACACCCTTGCTGGTTACTTCCACCAGCTGTAGAGCTAGACGTCCATGCTTCCTGGACCCCATGTGGCTCAAATCATCACTTGAGCGGTCTCTTCTTCCATTTCAATGAGGCAACATCTCCCGGCCATGCTCTCGGCAGCTTATACCTTGCAACATCACATGGCTCATATCGTCATGTGCCACACTTCACTGGAGTATGCACAATCAACAGGATTCTTATCCCATGTGTAGTGACAGTGTTTTGTCATGGTTTGTTTAACAAGAGATGTGCTACTGCATTTTCCATGCCACTTTCCCAAGTCACATTCCCTTGAGGTGCTTCCATTGACTGTGGTTGTACAAAGTCTGATGCTGGACACTGGGTTTGTTCCCCCTGGACTACTGCAATGTGGTGTAAATAATGCAGTGAAGTGCAGTGTGCACCAAGAGTACCAGGGGGGTTTATTACCATTCCATCCCCATCCATTTTTGCACCACTTTACTGCCAAATGTGCCACTGAAGTGGGTTTTCCCATGCCACCGGGTGATGCTGTTCAAAGGCTGTAAGCCATTCATAGTCTGGCCTGTCCAGAGACTCCACCACAAGTAAAGGCCCTCCTTGATTAAGAGATAGTAACTCGTTAAATTTTACTGTAGTTGTTGGCTCTTAGCAATAATATCTCCGAACCAGCTTGCATGACTCTCCAGCACACCTCATTATTTACTGTTATCTTATTTTAATTTGTGCATGGTTATAGGCATGTATACTCCTTAGAAGCATAGAAGGGAATCTAAAACATTGTTTCAGTAGAACTCTGCTCAAGTTTGTGTGACCTTTACTAGATTGGTCTAACAGAAGATATTGAACTTATACAAAGAAGGACAGCTTGAAGGGTCACAGGTTTGCTTGGCTCATGGGAATGCATTACAGAGGTGCTGAAAAATATGAATTGACAGACTCCTGAGAATAGCTGGCAACTATCCTACAAAAGCTTACTTACAGTGTCTCAAGGATCATTATTAAGTGTAGACTTTAGGCATGTGCTTCGGCCCCACACATATTACTCTCATAGGGACTGCAAAGACAAAATTAGACTAATTAGCCCGCAGATCCCACAGGAGCATTTCAACAGTCATTCTTCCCACACTCCAATAAGTGAAGGGAATGGGAAGAAAATTTATAGTTTGTACAGAGGGAAACATCCTATGCTGTCCTACCCAAGAGTCATCCCACCCATTCCATCACCTACCCAACCTACTCAACATCCTAGTCCTTGCCTACATTACTCTCACTCCAAACTCCACATCACAGGGATCATATCCCTGAGGAAGACCCAGATGCAAGACATGTCCAGTCGACCCACCCAGCACCTAATACTCCAGTCCTGTCACAGGCTTAGCCTACCTCATCAGAGGCTGGGCCACGTGTGAAAGAAGCCATGTCACATCACATACCAATGTTTCTTCAGTCACTTCACAGCTTTTTATGTCAGTATGACAACCAACCAACTGTACACTAGATTGAATGGCCACTGCCAAACTGTGGCCAAGAATGAAATAGACCACCCGGTGATACAACATGCACCTGAGACCAACATATTCGATTTCAGTTGCTGCTTCATGACCTGCGCCATTTGGATCCTTCCCTCCACCAACAGCTTTTTTTATTTATGCATCAGAGAGTTATCCTAGGAACACATCGTTCATTCCTGGAACCATCCTGGCCTCAGTCTCCGTTGACTCTCCTCAAGCCCTCCACCCAACAGCTTCCCCTCCATCTGTGCTATCATTTCACCTCTCCATGTCATCTTCAACATATGCAACTCCTCACAGACTCCCATACATCACATGCTTAGCCCAGGCACCCACAACTCCTCCCTCTCACATCCATAGCCATCAAACCAGGTGCCTGCCTCCAAGCCCACCCCAATGTCAGTACCTACCCCCCCCCCCCCCTGTCACTCTCACCCTCTATCCACCCCACCCAATACAATCCCCACTCAGTCCTGCACTCCTGGCACTGTGCATGCAGTTGGCATTATGTAAGGGCATAGGCAGGTGTGTGCATGTGTGTTTTGTGTGTGTATTTGTACTTTAGCAAGGGCATAGGCAGGTGTGTGCATGTGTGTTTTGTGTGTGTATTTGTACTTTAGCAAAATCTAGCAGATTTTCTGTCTTTTTGTGCATGCCTATCCATGACTCAATGCTTCATCTCCTAGCCGGCCGGTGTGGTCGTGCGGTTCTAGGCGTTCCAGTCTGGAACCGCGTGACAGCTACGGTCGCAGGTTCGAATCCTGCCTCGGGCATGGATGTGTGTGATGTCCTTCGGTTAGTTAGGTTTAAGTATTTCTAAGTTCTAGGGGACTGATGATCTCAGAAGTTAAGTCCCATAGTGCTCAGAGCCATTTTTTTCATCTCCTAAAGTATTCAAATTGTTCCAGAACTTTCTTTCTACAACCATTTCTGTTTTTGTTCTTTACAGGTGCTGCCCTAGTTTGTCCTGAGTTTAGGCATTTAATGTCAGGAATTCACTATGCAGATTCTTTCAACTTCAACCCACATAAATGGATGCTTACTAACTTTGACTGTTCTGCTATGTGGTATGTACTAATATATGAAAAAGAAAATCGCAAAGTAGCAACAGTAATTTGTGTAGTGAAAGCTGAGCACTGAAACAAAATTATTTTGAGTTCATCTTTTCAGCCTCATGTAAATTTTTTACCAGAATAAATGTTCTCAGATGTAAGTCTATTGAAAATATTTTAGATTTTATGTTGGATTCTTGCTTGTTTCTGATAGTCTAAGTGCACAGATATGCTCATTTTCATCATCATCATCATCATCATCATCACCACCACCACCATCACCACCACCACCCATTTTCATCATCATCATCATCATCATCACCACCACCACCACCACCATCACCACCACCACCTTTCCTCACCTCCTGTATGTGCATCCTTCACTATGCTTTGTCCAGCCACTGTTCCCATCCAATATTATATGCTATCAAACAATGGAAAATACAGGATGGAATGTAACAATATTTGCCACTCACCATATAGCAGAGATGCTGAGTGACAGATAGGCATAACAAACACATCTCACACCAAATATGTGAGTTGCATTTGTGTGTGTGTGTGTGTGTGTGTGTGTGTGTGTGTGTGTGTGTGTGAGAGAGAGAGAGAGAGAGTCTGTGAATATTTTTATGCTAGTTGCATTTCTATTTTTGAAGTAACTGAAGACCTACTTCTCCCTGTCTTTTGAAGATCTTCAATTATAGCTGTTTCCATAAACTTTTTGATCAAAGTAAACTGTAGATGGGGGTCACATGACAAGCCATGCTCTGCTAATGACCCTGTCACTATAACTGTCTTATTTCAGCAGGATTCCTTACAATCCTAGCTGGCTTCTTTTATATTGTCTCCAACCATCCTGATTTAGGTTTTCCTTGATTTCCCTAAATCGTTTCAGGCAAATGCCAGGATGGTTCCTTTGAAAGGGCATGGCCGATTTCCTTCCCAATCCTTCCCTAACCCGAGCTTGGGCTCCGTCTCTAATGACCTCGTTGTCGATGTTAAACATTACTTGCTAGCTGACTTAAATGAGTCTATTAACATTCAGACAAATTGTTATAAGGTGTCGATAATGAGGTATGATTTTAACTTTTTTTGGATTGGAGTCCTTGTCCCTTGCTTTATTTTAGGTAGGAGCTTATTGAAACATTTGAACTGGAGTACATAACACCATTCTGAATCCTAAACAAAGAGGAGGCAAAGTCTATACAAAAATTACTTTTGTTTCTTGTGTTGAGATTGTCTAGATCACAATCAAACTGAAATCTATTTTTAGTGTGAGCAACAAAACTATTAAGGAAAAATGCATTGAGAAATGAATAAGAATTCCAAGATCCTAAAAAAGACCTACAATTCATCAGTCAATGTAAGTACAAAATGTTGAATAGGCTAGTATTGGAAACCTGTGAACAAGCTTCATTCTAAAGTATTTCATGTACTACACAATAGAATTTGGAAGACTTTTGTATTCCATTGGCTGCCTATTGGTATAGGGTGTCATCCAAAGATACAACACTATCTAAATGCTGTATGTTGTTCACAATGTTGATCTCTTCATTTTTGGATATTAAATGGTCAGTTGGAAAATTTATGTTTAACAAAAAACCTAATGTATTGGTTTTGCTGATTTGAGAACTACACTGTCTGACAAAAAAGTGGGCCACCGCTTGGAAGGGGAGGAGGAAACAAAATGAAAATTCACAGGTTGAGAGGATATGTGATGTTATTTCAGTGATTACACAATCAAGTCAAACTTACAAAGAACTTAGCAGTATGGGCCCAAGCATCAGTATGATGTTGCACTCGCTCTTGCCTGAATGCATACACACTGATTTGTTCCAAAATGATGTCATAAAGCCATTGTATTCTTTTGTAAGGCAAACTGGCCTATAGCTTTTGTAACTACTAATGGATGTACTGGATACTGACACTGGGATGGAGCTGATATCCAAGCTGATCCCATACATGTTCAGCCTCATTTTTTAAATAAGCTGGTTCACAAATTTTGTATGCTGTTTACCAAGGTCTTAATCACACCTCTTTTTTGTCTGGTGTTGTGGTTAGAATATTTAGGAAGGTAACGGTCAGTATGTGTGGCTTTCCTATGGTTCAACAGCCAGTCCCCTCACTTGATAACAGACATGACCAAAAAAATTCAGTTTGTCATTATTCCCCATCTACATAGTAAATTGGATTTTTGAAATAATAGTGTTAATATGTATCAGGCAGACATTCAACTCTTCTGCACTTGTGTGTCATACCATGAAAGTATCATCAACATAGTAGTAGTATTTTACATAATAGAAGCATTTTACATAGTAGTAGTATTTTACTGGCAGTCTGTGATGACTTTGTTCAAAAGTCTCCATAAACAAACTGGTCACAGCCAGACTAAGAGAGCTGCCCATAACTATCCTGTCAGTCTGTTCATAAAAATCATTATTGTATTGAAAACAGCTTGTCGTGAGGCAGTGTCTGAATAACTCCACTATATTTGCTGGAAAAATATCCAGTTTGCATAATACAGCGTCATTCATTGCAATCATGGTAAAATGTTGAGCAATTATGGTGTAGAAACTATCTTCAGACCCATCAGGAACATAAAAGAATGTTTAAGATCAGATATTATGACATCCTTTGACTACACTGAGTGTATATAAAATTCCTTGTAGTTGTGGACTGGTTTATATTTGTACCATGAAAAGGACTTAACACCCATCTGGTTTAACACAGGAGGAATGGGACATATTGATAAATTGGCCATAGCAGAATTTGTTTGCCAAGAGTGTGATCATGAAATAAAATTCAGTAAGATGAGTGTCGTATCAAACATTGCATTATCATGCACACATGTGTAGAGAGGAGACTGAGATTCATAAACACCAGAAGAAATTTAATAGAAAAGAGGATGTTGAATTAGATATAATTTGGATGTCAATATTGCATCATAAAAATGACAATAGACTATTTTCTGTTGAGAATGTTAGCATTATCAGAGATAATCTCATAGCTGTCATCATGTGATGGACTGTGGTGCCCTCTACACTGTCTACATATTTGGCACTTCCTCGAGTTCTAGTTGCTGTTCACTGCTTTACCTCTGAAGATGTCTTCCGCAGTCAGAGATGAAACTCTGGGGGAAAGTTTTGTGCATTGAACATGGCTTATCAGCCCAGAAGTTTTAAGTGAAGTCTTAGTGTAGTACTGCTCCAGTCACAATCTGCACCAGTATTAACTGGTGCAGACAGGACAGGGTAGGCACGAAACATTGCCTCTTTGAGGCTGGCTTATAATTGGATGAAAGTGTTGCTCATTTCTGGCATCTATTCTAATAACTATGCTCTTGGTATTCTTACCAGCAGGCATGTCCATTAATAGTGTGTGAGTGGCAGCTGTTACCAGCAAATGACAGTGGTAACAGTTTATCGTCTAAGTAGCTTACAGTCCATTGGCTTTGGCAGACTACAAAATATGGCTATCTTTTCAGGCTAAGGTCAGATCCCATCAACATAGGAGACTTTATGGCCTAGGAAAGTTATCTTGCTTTAATGCATGATGCACTTATCTTCTTTTAATACCACTTGTAGCAAGCTGGGTATACTGGGAGATTAGTGGGTGGTGGTGACAGGTCATGGGGCCCAGGGTGAACACTGTTAACAGTTAAAAAGAGCTTTTATTGATGTCTGTATGTGATGTAGTGTGGCAGGCATGCCTCTCCCCATGGCCCCTGGCTAGTGCTGTTGAACGGGCAGTGGCTTCCACCTGTAGCTGCTGAGCTGGCATCCTGCATTGCCTTTGGAGACCACAGATGTTGACATTAGTGACACTTTGTACTGGGCTGCCATGGTGTGCCCCTTGGGGAACAGCCCCTCGGCTTTGTGTGTGGCCATAGTGGTGGTGTGTGGGGCCTGCTGTGTGCAGGACTCAACCAGCTGCCCTCAGACAGGAACCAGATAGCAGCTGGCACTGTGGCTTCAAGTCCCACTAGGAGCTCAGCATGGTGGCAGGTACAGGCAGCAGATTGGCAGGGTGTTGGAAGTCACATGAATGAGTCAGTGCTAGTGTCACTTGCAGCACAGTCTTGAACCCATGGCTGCAACTGACAGTGCCCTGTCCTCTCGGTGCCCAGTGCAGCTCTGATGTTGTGGTTGTACTGCTGGCTTCAGGTGACAACAAATGATTCCTGCCTCAAAGTACAGATGTGCTTATATGCCTCCAGTACCCATTTGTTTCACTAAAACCTTGTGTCTAGTTGTGTTGCCATAATTAAGAGACTTGCCCTGGTGTGGTGACACTAACCCGCTTGCAACACCTTTTACCGCTAAGCTCAGCTGTCTTTGCTTTGCATGTTTGTTAATGTGACCCACATGCCCCCACACTGGCAGCTGCCAATCCACAACTGTTAATGGCAGCTTCCACTGTGCTTCTTCTTACTTCTGCTGAAGGCTTGGTAATTTTTTGTCTAAAGACTGGGCAGCTGGACTACACTTCACCCCTTCACAGAGGACAGCCACTCCCTTGGGTCTTACCCCAGCGCAGTTCTCTATAGTAATTATTTCTACTCTTAATCCATAAAACTAAATGGGATACTCTTAATTACTACACAAATTACTGTATTAATCCCTGGTTCTGTGCATTTATTGTTCATCTCTCCCTTGAGGTATCAAGTCCATGGGACCCCCAGATCAGGCCTCCACAAGGCTTTCCATTTCATATACATAAGAGCTAGGCAGAGTGAAATCAGGCTCACCATAGCACTAGGAATTGCAACACTTAGGGTCATGCACACCTACCACCTACAATTCCAATACTGTTCCAAATGGTACAATAATTGCTCTGCAGTTATCGTCCCCTGACGGGCTATGTCATCCAGCTTAATAAATGGTACATGCTAGGTCCCCAGATGTAATTAAGAAAAGTAAGATTTTTGATTGGACGACATCTCTAAAGGTTTGTCTGACCAATACAGCTGTGGCTGTGTCACATTTAGTAAACTCACTCTTGTCATAGTAGCTAGTAAACGAAACATGGATGCTGTAATATCATGCATAGTCCCATTGATCAACAGTCCACCACCTCATAATTCAAAATGTCATGCCCCCATGAGTTTACTTTGCTCATACAAACTAACAACCACCACTACATCATTGTACAGTGAGTATGTCTAATGTAAACCTGCCTTCTGAAAATATGGTTCCAGTTTGAGCACATCCTTTTGTCAAGAATGTCCTCTCATTTACTCATGCAGAGCTGCATGGTGCATGTACTCCTGCTCATCACAATCTCATGACTCAAGCATTTGGTGAGTACATATGGTAAGCACCCCACTCTGGCATTGCTGGAGCTCATCCTCAGTCATCACCACATGTTGCTCACCATCTTCTCCTATGGTAGCACCCATTCCTCTCCTACTTGCACAAAATTCCCAACTTCTGCTAACTTCACTGCCTAAGTGTGCACTGTGTATCACCTGAAAACTACATGCTTTCCTACTACCAGTACCTTCACTGATACATAATCACATGCTCTCCATTGCTACATTCACTGTAGCACCATGGTAGTAGAAAGACAAGTTTTAGCTGCTCATGCTGTGATTCTGGTGGCAATTCCAATTGCATCTTCCTAAACCCTGTCAAAAACTGTTCACATGAAAGAAAAATGAGGCTTAACTGTCCATGTAGTACTTGATGGATAGCTTCCTGCAAACTCATTAACTCCACTCTTGCATCCCAGGTATTATCCCCCACTCACTGCAATAGCCTCATCTCCATTACTTTTGCATCTAGTACTTGCATTTGAGCTTTTATTGCTTCCAGATCTTGGTTCAGAGCACTAGCTGGCATAATCCACAGACTCCATAGTCAGTTGCTGGAGCCTGCATGTATTGTTTAACATGCCACTTTCCAAGTTCGCAATCTGCATGGAATGTCACACCAGAGCTACTTTATTTGCCTCCACCAACCCCTTCTTGACCTCTGCCATTTTGTTCAACTTACTTGCATCACCTTCGTCTGCTGTCCCGAAGATGGCCTTGAATATACTACCTGAAGCATCTATCCATCCCCTTTTCACTGTCCTGGATTTGTGCAGAACAACTCTGATCACGTCCTGCATCTGCTGCTTTAACTATACATTTGTCCCAGGAAAATTCCAGTGCTCCTTTGGTGCAGTGCCTGTTGACATTCTAGTACTTGCACACTCCACCAGACAGTGTTTGCCTCTATCCCCACCTGTACACTACTATCCTCTTCTCTTCCTCACCTCCTCTAGATTGCTACTTGCATCCCACATGATGGCCCGAGATCCTGGAGTTGGTGGCCATATGTGCATGAGGTGTGCTTGCTAGTGTGTGTGTGTGTGTGTGTGTGTGTGTGTGTGTGTGTGTGTGTGTGTGTGTGTGTGTGTATCTCTTTACTGATGATGTTTGTGGCTGAAAGCTGTATGTGAGTGTCTTTTCATCATGCCTGTCTGCGACTTGATGTGTCATCTTTATGGTAAGCAGAAGTCTAACATTTCCTACATTGTTGATATTCCTGCCTGGATTTTCCATTGTTTTGTATAGTACACATTCCTCTGGCAGGTAAACATTTACAACAGTTTCCCTCAGAAAGAATCGAGAATGTCTTCCCATTAAGTTCCACTATACATCATCTAAGGTCAATCATAGCATGATGTCGAGGCAAAAAGTCTAACCCCATGACCATGATGTAATCCTAATTTATGTGAGACACCGCTTGCACACATTGCTTAAACTAAGTTGCTTCAAAAGAGAAACTCGTCACTATTGGCTCCAATGGCTGTAATATGTTGGTACATGTGTTCATAGTGCTTCTCCATCACTTTAATAAACACAACAAATACACATAACAGAGAATTTATTCACAGGGTGCATATACGAACAATTAAAAAAAATACCCAGATTTTTCCCAGATTTCCTAGTTAAAAATACTTTTTTCCCTGGGTGAAAATACACTTTTTTCCATTTTTAAGTGACAGTAAACTTTCCCTCAGAGCTGTAAAACTTATCAATCCTTTGAATGGTTAAGGTTATGTACACCAGTGTAGAACTCACAGGCACTTTAGAAAATGAACACCCCCCTCCAAAAAAAACATGCATCTTGGAAAGATTCGATATGCAGCAACGTATACACTCCATATTTTCGTATCACGAAAGTATATATTCGACTTCCATCAAACAAAGCATGTTAGTTCCTGAAGCATTGAAATAAGATTGTGATGCACTTTTGTAAGCCATGCATAGCTCATCTCGCATGATCTCACCAGCTTCAGAGCATAGGACATGCAATGTATTCAGTCAATAGCAACATCACTGTTAAAAAGCACAAACACACAAATTGTAGAAGTTAATGGTTTAAATTAATATACATATTGTAGCTACAAGAAGAGCTAAGCTTTCACATATAATGTAAGTCTTTTTTGCAAGTGTTACTCTTTAAGATAATCATGCAAATGTGCCAGTAAAATTTTAAATAATGACATAAATGTCTGGTATTCTGGGATCGAGATTCTTGTAAGTGGCTGGCCTTCAAAGTGCTAAGCTTTAAATGAGAGTCAAATGCTCTGTGATTTAAGGAATTCAAAGGACATTCTCACATGTAACACAATCCATCTTTCGTAAAATGAAATTTACTTTGACAGTAACAATTTTCAATTTGTAATTTGAAATACTTTCCCATGACCTGCTAGAATTCATTTCACCAATTGCCAGAGAACACCAGAAGAAAGGTGTTACTGCATGTGTGCAACTAAGATGACACAGGAAGCCTGTATTTTCATACATATATAGTATTAAGAGATCTTTCATAGCATTAAGAGATCTTACGCAACAGGACATCAGATGGTACTCTGAGAACATAGGAATTTCGTAAATCATACTAAAACACATAATTCATTTTGAAGTGCACATTTGTATGTCCAGATTCAGAAAGCTATAAGTCCCAACCTGATATTATGCTTTACAGTGTGCTTTTTGGGGTGAAAATTTTATTAGAGTACCAATTCCGTATTATCTCATGTTTGGTTCTTTATTATGGCATAATGCCTACATGTCAAATGATGAAAATGTGCATTTGAAATTCACCAAATAGTTGAAACTATCCAATGGTGGGGAATGAAACACTTCGTTTCAAATAAATTAACTGCCTCTGTGGGAAAGATTAATAAAAGGCAAATTTCTTTAGCAAAATGAGAAAAATAACTTTGTTGTTCTGCAAGGTGATTAATGCTTGACTGGAAGAAATGTAAAAATAGAATAAAGTCAGATAACTGAAACTAATAACATATTTTAGCCTTCCATATTTTAATTCATTTGATTTTATTTTTAATTCAGTTGCTAGCTCCCAGCCACAGAATTCTATTTTGTTTTAATTTGACGTGAGAACTGTAAATGGAGAGGAAACAGCAAAATCACTAAACATAAAAACTGGTCACATGTAAACTACTCCTCCTCCCCCCCACACAACAATTCAGACTGCTCTGCACATTTGTGAATCTGACAGCTTGGGTGCGCCATAAAAAATTTTCTGGGTAAGATCTGGCTGCTTGTTGCTACTGCTGATACAGTTAACAGCCACACTCCAAGTAGCCAGAAGCAGGAGAAGGTACTGCTCAGACACACCTCAACTGCATATGTGCATGAACCCATTGGCAACTGTTGAAATGAACCTAATGTGAACAGTTGTGACGTCACACTCATAAGAAGCAGTTTGTTGTTATGAAGAATTGCATAGTCTTCATCATAAAGCCTTTGACACACAGTATTGTTCAGTAGCGGTGGGATACAGTACAATTCTTTGTTGGAGTAGCAGTTCTTACCAGTCAAATTTACAAAAATTTAACTGAAAACTAAAACAATGAAAAATTCCTGAAATTCTAAAAAATTCCCGTATTTTTCCCAGTTTTCTCCCTGATGGAAAAGTTCCTGGTTTTGTTCCAGATATTCCAGTTGTCCCACGGTGTACACATCCTGATTCATCAATAACATATTCTCCTTCACTATCTACAACAGTCTGCCAACTGGGGAAACTTTTCAATTCCACGGCTGAAGTAATCATGTGATTTTGAGGCCAAGAACTAATAAAGATGTGTTTGGAGTGCCTTTTCAACCAGAAAGGAAGTTCCTTGAAGGCTGCTCAATAGAGAGCAAAAAAGGTGAACAAGGTGGCTGCAGAATTGTGTTCCAGCCCAACTCCTTTATAGTTTTTTCTGTCAGTCTAGCAGAATGCAGTCAGGCGTTATTGTGGAGTGGCATGACTTCATGCAGTCTTCCTGATTGTTGTTCTTGGATTGCACCAGTAATATGTCTCAGTTGTTGTCAAATAAATGTCAACAGTGGTGGTTACACCTTGGGGAAGCAATTCATAGTACACCACACTGTTGCAGCTCCACTAGATGCATGACATTATCTTTTGTGGATGCATGCAGATATTTGTACAGAGAGTTGCTGCTTCGTTTGGGCTCAACCATTCCTTTAATTTCCTTATGTTAGCATAAAGACACCATTTCTCATCATCATTAATGATACAAGAAAGGAATGGTCAGTGTTGTTCAAGAGCCCATTGATGAAGAGCAAACAGAGACGCACATATGGGTACCTGCTGATTTTTGTGATTTTGGCTTAGCGCATGTGGTATGCATACACCCAATTTTTGAATCTTCCCTATTGCAGGAAAATGTTGCATGATCACAGATCACAGTTCAACACATCTACCTGTTCTTGATTACAGTGACATGGATCATAGAGGATTAATGCTTTTAAACAATCTTCATCAAACCCCATAGGTCTTCCTGAATATGGAGCAAACATTCAGACAGGCTGAAAGGTGTAATCACTGCTCTCTTTGCCATGTCGGTACATGCCACTGGGATCTAGTTGTAAGCTTTTTAATAATCCAACACAGAAAATTTTTGTGCCCGCCATAGCATAGGTGAAATAAAACAATTGTATGGCATTGATGACCAAGGGTCCCCACCAGGGGAAGTATGGCCACCAAGTTGCAAGTCTTTTCAGCTGATGCCATATTGGGTGACTTGCATGTTGATGAAGAAACAATGATGAGGACAACATAACATCCAGTCCTGAAGTGGAGAAAATTTCCACCTGATTGGTAATCGAACCCTGCTCTGGTGAATGGCAGTCAGGCTCACAGATCACTCAATTAAGGAAGCGGACAGAGCATACGTAAATTCTTGGATATTAGGTATTGAGTACTTATCTGGGACTCTTTGTGTGTTCAATCTATGGTAATCAGGGCAGGTGTATTGAGTACTTATCTGGGACTCTTTGTGTGTTCAATCTATGGTAATCAGGGCAGGTGTGCTGTCGGCCATCCTTTTTGCACATCAGATGTAATCAGGATGCCCATGGACTGTCTGGCCTTTGTATAACACAAGCATGGAAAAAAATTGTAGTCTATTCCATGGAAACATGATAAAACTGTTGGATCTGGAATAATGTGTATATAACCCATGGTATTGTGCTTAATGCTGCTTGGCTGCACCGACCCTTACGTCTTGGACTGTTTACTCACATTATTGATTACCCGTATTATGTTTTCCACATAAAAGCTCCCTGAATTCCCTATAGTCTCTCACTTTGTGTTCTGCTTATAATGCATGTATTTGTGAAGTCTACTGTCAGTACAAAATATGATAGGAAATCAGCACCTAATATCAGTTGCATAATGTCTGCCACCATGAAACTCCAAATATTGAGTAGAAAATCCAATTTCTACCATCAGTTCCTTGCACCTGTACATGCTGGTGCTAGAGTTGTTCACAGCTAGGAACTGTAAGGGCTCATGCATCATCATCTTAACTGTACCCATGATGAAAAGGGTGCTGACCTCTGAGGTGAAGTCTCAGCTTAAAAACCCTAAGCCTGAAATCTTGTTGACCACATGCAGCCAATATGATGCTGCAATTTGTTGGAATAGCAGTAAGGATGCCACCATAGGCCTTACCTTCACCATGTGTCCATCTGCACGCAGCTGTGATATGACTCTTCTTATGTCAGTGGCACCATTTGTGAGTGCTGCAATCTGTGGTGTCTAATTTGGACTGTCCTTGTCATTTGGGCACCTACACAGTGTTGTGCACTTTGTAGCTCACAGGCCAAACTGTCTGTGGAACCAGTAGAAGTTATTGGCACTAGCTAGACCTTGACTGATGTCTAATGGCTGTACGTTGAATGTATGCCATGATCACATCCTCTCATCAAAGTCCCATAATCGCATGGCAGTCTTTCCAGCCATGGTCTATATCTCTCAGAGTTCATCAGCAGTATTCAGTGACTGTTGATAAGATGTGGCTGCACAGTTTGTCATTGGATCCTCCAAGAATTCCAGTGCATGTTTGTCACCTTCTGTTATCATGCTTGTAGTTGTCGCTGCAACGGATGCCACAGTAGTCGACTCCATTGTGGCACATGCTCTATCAGATACTTGCAGTAGTTACTCTGACAGTTGTCCCTCATTGTTGTTGTTTTAGTCTTCAGTCCAGAGACTGGTTTGATACAGCTCTCCATGTTACTCTATCCTGTGCAATCCTCTTCATCTCTGAATAACTACTGCAACCTACATCCTTTGAATCCCCTTAGTGTATTCATCTCTTGGTCTCCTTCTATGATTTTTACCCTCCACACTTTTCTGCAATACTAACTTAGCAATTTCTTGATGCCTCAGAATGTGTCCTACCAATTGATCCCTTCTGTTAGTTAAGTTGTCCCATAAATTTCTCTTCTCCCCAATTCTATTTAGTACCTCCTCATTAGTTACATGATCTACCCATCTAATCTTCAACATCCTTCTGTGGCACCACATTTCAAAAGCTTCTATTCTCTTCTTATCTAAACTATTTATTGTCCATGTTTCACTTCTGTACATGGCTACAATCCATACAAATACTTTCAGAAAAGACTTTTCTGATACTTAAATCTATACTCAGTGTTAACAAATTTCTCTTTTTCAGAAACACTTTTCTTGCCATTGCCAGTCTACATTTTAATTCCTATTCTAAATTTTTCTTTTGTCTCCTCAACTGCTTGCTCAATACACACATTGAATAACATCAAGGGTAGGCTACAACCCTGTCTCAATTTGTCCCCAACCATTGCTTCCCTTTCATGCCCCTTGATTCTTATAATTGCCATCTGGTTTCTGTACAAATTGTAACTAGCCTTTTACTCCTTGTATTTTACCCCTGCTACCTTCAGAATTTCAAAGAAAGTATTCCAGTAAACATTGTCAAAAGCTTTCTCTAAGTCTACAAATGCTATAAGCATAGGTTTGCCTTTTCTTAACCTATCTTCTAGGATAAGTTGTAGGGTCAGTATTGCCTCAAATATTCCACCATTTCTATGGAACCCAAACTGATCCTCCCCAAGGTCAGCTTCTACCAGTTTTTCCATTCATCTGTAAAGAAATCATGTTAGTATTTTACAACTGTGACTTATTAAACAGATAGTTAGATAATTTTCACACCTGTCAACACCTGCTTTTTTGGATTGGAGTTATTATATTCTTCTTGAAGTCTGGTGGTATTTTGCCTGTCTCAACATTTTCCTCATCAGATGGAAGAATTTTGTCATGGTTGGCTTTCCCAAGGCTATGAGTAGTTCTAATGGAATATTGTCTACTCCCAGGGCCTTGTTTCAACTTAGATCTTTCAGTGCTCTGTCATATTCTTCATGCAGTATCATATCTCCAATTTCATCTTCATCTATGATCTCTTCCAATTCCATAATATTGCTCTCAATTACATTGCCCTTGTATAGACCCTGTAAATACTCCTTCCACCTTTCTACTTTCCCTTCTTTGCTTCGGACTGGTTTTCAATCTGAGCTCCTGTTATTCATACAGGTGGTTCACTTTTCTCCAAAACTCTCTTTAATTTTCCTGTAGGCAGTATCTATCCCACCCCTAGTGATATATGCTTCTACATCCTTACATTTGTCCTGGTTCAAATTACTAATTGCCAGCATAAATTGTTCATAGTCTTCTGTGATCCATTGTTGTGTGAAAATGTTTTACAGGGTCACAAACTATATGTCCAGTTGTGTGGGTGTGAACAGTGGTACTCGCAATTGTAGATTCAGTTCAGGTATGCACTCATGGCACAACTGCAATTGCTGCAGCTTGTAATCACGTTGTGTCCATCTTGTTGTCATCCCTCAGTGTCAAATGTTCAGAAGCTTCAATATCTTGTTGCAGCTACCAGATTGCATCACAAATGGTTTACAAAAAGCTGTTTGCGCCTTCCATTTTCAACAAATGTAATGTGAAAATTGTAATTTTGAATTAAACCATGCTTGGTTTTGGGGTTACAAATTATGTAGGTCAGACATGAAACACACATATATTTCAAAACATTTATTTTTCTCAATCACAGTCAGAATCAACAGTTCTACATCAGCAAAGAATGAAAGTCTGACTCCAAAATCCACTATGTTTGCAATGAATAAACAGTGTCCTTCATTGGTCAGTCTCTCATTCCCACAATCTGAAAAGTGATGGCTTTCAGAGATCTGACAAAAGATGTGAGACAACTGGCTAGTGATGAGTACAAATATTCTTTTCAGTTTAAGAAAAAAAGCTGAAGATAGAAAATTGATCAGCCAAAACAGAGTCAAAAGCTTAACATGAAAGACAGCATACAGCCTAATGTTATAACATTCACCAAATCCAAAATCATACTGCTATTATTAAATACTCTGAAAGTAACAAACTAAGTGGAAGATGTGGATGACTTCATGGAATGAAGACAGCTTCTGATTTATGAGCTCTGAAAGTAACAAACTAAGTGGACGAGGTGGTTGACTTCCTGGAATGAAGACAGCTTCTGATTTATGAGCTGAATGAAACAAAAGCTAGGAATATATATCTCAGATTAGACTATTGATTGTATTTGTCTGGACATGAGTTATATTCAGAGAGTTGAATGAAACTTAACTAAATAAAAATTGA
The DNA here is from genome assembly GCF_023864275.1 of Schistocerca cancellata. Taxonomy (NCBI): domain Eukaryota; kingdom Metazoa; phylum Arthropoda; class Insecta; order Orthoptera; family Acrididae; genus Schistocerca; species Schistocerca cancellata. The sequence continues at coordinate 532,045,580 of NC_064631.1, forward strand.
GACAATTACAAATCGTTTGGTTGGTACATTAATTCACATATTGTGTTCCATGTTTCCAATCACAAACAGCCATCTTCCCGGATGTTGAAAAAATGAAACAATAGTAAAATTGTTCTTGTACTGGGGCAAACGTAAAATGTGAATCAAAAATACACCATACAAATAGAATGCTGAAAATAGGAAAAGGCCAATTTTGTGAATAACATGGTAGAGCATAAAGACTGTGAAAATCTAATTGTAATGGGTGCTTTTAGTGCACAGGTTTACTCACAGAAAAAAAGGTATCAACTTATCAAATAGGAAGCAAAAATAAAGAAAGAGAAAATTCACTAGATCTATGTGCAAGAAATAAGCCAATAATGAACAAAGTCTATATTGTGCAAGCCTCTTCATCTTCAAATAACTACTGCAACCAACATACATGTGAACATGCTTACTGTACTCATCTTTTGGTCTCCTTCTATGGTATTTATCACCATCACCCCTCCACACATCCACTCTCTCATTCTCTCTCCTCTCTCTCTCTCTCTCTCTCTCTCTCTCTCCCTCTCTCTCCCCTTCCCTCTCTCTCTCTCCAATGACTGCATGATGTCTCAGAATCTGTCCTATCAACTGATCCCTTCTTTTAGTAAAGATACGACGTGAAGTATTTTTCTGCTCAGTTCTGTTCAGTACCTCCTCATTAGTTACACAATCTACCAATCCAATCTTCAGCAGTCTTATGTAGTATCAAATTTCAAAAGCATCTATTCTCTTCTTGTCCATGATTCTCTTCCTTACAAACTACACTCCAGACAAATGTCTTCAGAAAAAGACTTCCTAACATTCAATCTTTATTCTTTACTAACAAATTTCTCTTCATCACAAACACTTCTCTTGCTGTTGCCAGTCTATGTTCTATATCCTTTTCACTTTAGCTTTCACCAGTTATTTTACTGCCCAGGTAGTAAAACTCATCTACTACTTTTAGTGTCTCATTTCCTGATATAATTCCCTCAGCATCAGGTGATTTAATTTGACTACATCCCATTACTCTTATTTTGCTTTTGTTGATGGTCATGTTAATCCTCTTTTCAAGATACCGTTTATTCTGTTCAGCTGCTCTTCCAGGGCATTTGCTGTCTGTGAAAGTATTACAATGTCATTGGCAAACCTCAAAGGTTTTATTTCTTCTCTTTGACCTTTAATTCCTTTTCCAAATTTTTCTTTGATTTCCTTCACTGCATAATCCGTGTACAGATTGAATAACATTGGTGATAGGCTACAACCCTGTCTCACTCCCTTTTCAACCGCTGCTTCTCTTTAATGCTCCTCCACTCTTATAATTGACAACTAGTTGCATAAGTTGTAAATAACGTTTTGCTCTCTGTATTTTACCCCTTCTACATCCAGAATATCAAAGGGTGTATTCCAGATGACATTGTCAAAACCATTCTCTAAGTCTGCAAATGCTATAAATGTAGGTTTGCCTTTTCTCAATCTATCTTCCAAGAGAAGTCATAGGATTAGTATTGCCTCATGTGTTCTTACATTTTTCTGGGCTGAAAACTAATCTTCCCTGAGTTCAACTTCTACCAGTTTTTCCTTTCTTCTGTATCAGCATTTTGCAACAATGACTTATTAAACTAATAGTTTGGTAATATTCACACCTGAAATTGTATTTATTACATCCTGCATTAATTTTGAGAATATTCTGTCTGTCTCATACATCTTGCACAAGAGGCACAATAGTTTTGTCATGACTGGCTCTCCCAAAGATATTAGTAGTTCTGTAGGAATTCTCTAGGGACCTTGTTTCAGCTTAGGTCTTTCAGTGCTCTGTCCAGTGCTCTGTCCAACCTCATCTTCATTTGCATCCTCTTCACTTTCTATAATATTGCCTTCATTTCCCTTATACAGCCCCTCAATATATACTTCTGCCACCTTTGAACTTTTGCTCCTATGTTTAGTACCGGTTTTCCATCTGAGCTCTTGACATGCATAAAGTTGCTTTTCTTTTCTCCAAAGGCCTCTTTAATTTTCCTTCCGACCTGGCCTCACCATCCTTCCCCAGGTCCCTCCCCAAGAACAACAACCTTTCAGCGGAAGAAAGGACTGCCCTACACAACCTAAAAATGGAGTCTGACCTGATCATCCTCCCAGCAAACAAAGGTTCCACCACTGTTGTGATGAACTGGAGTGACTATCTGGCAGAGGGCCTCTGACAGTTGTCCTGCACCCCCACCGACAAGTTCTGCCAAGGTGAGCCCATCCCAGAAGTCCATCATAACCTCCAGTCCCTTTCCAGAACCTCTCCCCTGAATCCATTTTCCTGCTCACACCAACAGCCCACACACCCACCTTCTGCATGCTCCCCAAAAATCCACAAACCTAACAATACCGAGTGCCCCATTGCGGATGGTTACAGTGTCCCCACCAAAAGAATCTCAGCTCTTGTTAACCTACATCTGCAACCAATTGTTCCAAACCTAGCCTCCCACATTAGATACCAACCATTTCCTGCACTGGCTCTCCACCATCCCTTCACCCTTACCTCATGGGTCCCTACTTGTCACTGCAGATGCAACCTCCTTGTGCACCAACATCCCTCATGCCCATGGCCTTGCCACAGTAGAACACTACCTCTCCCAATGCCCTTCGGATTTCAGACCCACCACTTCATTCCTCGTACACCTTGCCAACTACATCCTAACCCATAACTACTTCACCTTTGACGAGAAGATATACAAACAGATTCGTGGCACAGCCAGAGGCATCTGAATGGTATCCTCCAATGCCAATGTCTTCATGGGCCAGCTAGAGGTAACATTCCTAGCTTCCCAAAACCCCTAAACCCTGTTGTGGTTCAGGTTTATTGATGACATCTTTATAATCTGGACCCAAGGCCAGGACACCTTATCCTCATTCTTCCAGAATCTCAACACCTTCTCTCTCATCCACTTCACCTGGTCCTTGTACACTCATTGTGCCATCTTCCTAGGCATTGACCCTTCCTCTCTGTTGGCTCTGTCCACATCTCAGTCCAAATCAAACCCACCAATCACCAATAGTACCTGCACCTCCCATACAGCCTGGTCACCCATGGCAGATGCATCTGCAGTGATGAGAATTCTCTCGATTGGTATGCTGAAGGTCTCACATAGGCCTTTGCTGACTGGCAATACCCCCCAACCGAATACACAAACAGATCCCCCATGTCATATCTCCACATGCACCTGATCCTCACATTAATCCCAAGAACAAATCACAAAGAAGTGCCCCCCTTGTCACCCAATACCACTCGGAACTGGAACAACTGAATCATGTTCTTTATCAGGGATTTGAGTATCTGTCATCATGCTCTGAAATGAGGGACATCCTACCGAAGATACTTCAATCCCCTCCCAAAGTGGTGTTCTGCCACCCACCCTACCTCCACAACATCCTAGTCCATCCCTATGCCATTCCCACCTCCAGTCCCCTACCACAGTAATCATTCCTTTGTGGAAGACCCAGATGCGAGAATTGCCCTATCCATCCACCCAACATCTCCTACATGAGTCCCATCACAGGCTTATCCTACCCCATCAACACTGGCTCTATTGCAACCACTGCACAGCGTTTTACATTGGTTGGTTGGTTGGTTGGTTGGTTTGGGGGAGGAGACCAGACAGCGTGGTCATCGGTCTCATCGGATTAGGGAAGGAAGTCGGCCGTGCCCTGTCAAAGGAACCATCCCGGCATTTGCCTGGAATGATTTAGGGAAATCACGGAAAACCTAAATCAGGATGGCCGGACGCAGGATTGAACCGTCGTCCTCCTTTTACATTGGTATGACAACCAACCAGCTGTTGACCAGAATGAATGTCCACCACCAAACTGTTGCCAGAAACAAAGTGGATCACTCAGTGCAACAACAAGCAGCAGAGCATAACATGCGAGATTTCAATGGCTGCTTCACAACTCATGCCATCTGGATCTTTCCCATCACCACCAGCTTTTCTGAGCTGCACAGATGGGAGCTGTCCTTACAGCATATTACTCACTCCCGTAACCACCCTGGCCGAAACTTAACCTGCTGCCCCTCCCCATTAGTGTGTGTGTGTGTGTGTGTGTGTGTGTGTGTGTGTGTGTGTGTGTGTCCTATAGTTTGAGAAAGGAATTTTATTCTGAAATTTAACAAAGCTTGGTACCTTTGGTTTGTGTATCTATCAACAACACAGCACTTCTACCTTTTGGTGAGTCATCTCCTTTATTCCTAAAAAAACCTTTCCCCTAGTTATACAGAGTGTATTATACTGGTGTAAATGCATATAGTTGAAAATACATGATACTAGAAACAAGAAAATTCTAGTAAACATAGGATCTAAAACACATACCTTAAGAGCTATGAACACTTCATCTTCAGTACTGTGAATTAATTCTCTTCTGCTACAAGCTCTTTGCTTTCCAAATTTTGGGAGGAGGTAGTATGAACCAAAATAAGAAGAAAAATGTCCAGTAAACATGGGATCTAAAATGTCCACCTTTTTTCCCCCTACTTGATCCTCTGCTGCCTTCACTATTTTCTCTCTCAAAGCTATCCATTCATGTTTTTCTATATTCCTTTTCCTTGTTTCAGTTAATCATTCACTAATGGTCCCTCTGAAACTTTAAAAACCCTCTGGTTGGTTCAACTTATCCAATTCCCTTCTCCTTGATTTCCTACCTTTACTGCAGTTTCTTCTGTTTTAATGTACAGTTTGCAATCAATAAGTTGTGGTCAGAGCCTACATCTGCCCATAGAAATGTCTTACAGTTTCAAATCTGGTTCCAAAAGCTCTGTCTTACCATCATATCATCAATATGAAACCTTCCAATGTCTCCAGGTCTCCTCCATGTATGTAATTTTCTTTCATAATTCTTCAACCAAGCATAAGCAATGATTAAATTATGCTCTGTGCTAAATCAGGCAGCTCCATCTTTCATTCCTTTCCCCCAGTCCATATCCTGTGATTATTTATCCTTCTCTTCCTTTACCTGTTATTGAATTCCAGTCCCCACCACAATTAAATTTTCCCCTCTCTTAACTATCTGAATAACTTCTTGTATCTCACCATCCATTCTTTCAATCTCTTCGTCTTTGGAGCTAGTTGGTATATAAACTTGTGCTACTATGGTGGGTGCTGGCTTCATGTTTATCTTGGCAATGATAATGCATTCACTATGCTGTTCACACTAGCTTACCGGTACCCACATTCCTGTTTTCCTGTTCGTTATCAGAACTACTCCTGTATGACCCCATTTGATCTTGTATTTGTAACCCAGTATTTGCCTGATCAGAAGTCCTGTTCTTCCTGTCAACAAACTTCACTAATTCCCTCTTTATTTAACTTCAACCTCTCCATATCCCTTTTAAAAGTTTCTAACCTACCTACCCTAGTTAAGAAATCTAACACTCCATGCTCCACCATAGCAAGGTCCTTGGTTCGTGGGGGAGATTATAAGATGGATTATAAGACATGGAAAACAGACAGAGGCATAAACTGCTAGTTCTTGAATTTGTTGAAAACAAGGCTTCCTTAGCATGTAGCAAAGTAATTCTTAAAATAAAGACATGGTTACTGACTGAATCAAGAATACAGGGAAAATTCAGGGAAGAGGATTTCAGCATGTTGCTAAGAAAATAGCTGAAATCAGCTGATGAAGAATGGAACACACTGAAAGTGGTATTGATAGGTTCAGCAGGTAAAGTGTGTGGATGTGAAATATATGAAAATCTACAGAAATAGTTTGGTGAAATTAGGGTATGAAAAATGTAGTTGTAAATAGGAACTGTACCATACAGCCTTGCATGAAAAAAGAATACAAGGTAATCTAATAAAAAACAGAAAACAAAAAGTCTGATTACATGGTTAAAAAAAGGAAAGGGTAGTAGGTTGCAGCTGTAAAGAAGCATTATAAAGGAGGGTTCACTTCAAGAATGACAATAAAACAAATTTTAAGTAAAATTTAGTGCTATAGTTTTATTTTATACAGACCAATATATTAAAAAGAAGGTGTGCTGTATTACTAATTCCATTCCAAAGGGTGCTTAATAGTCATTACATGATAACAATACATAATTTTTTCAAATGAGATCCACAGAACTCTAAAGAAAAATATATTATTGCATCTACCTTTCATTTATATGGCTCTAGTCTGTCATATATAAAGGGTGCCTTTTCAATGTATATGGAAAATCAAATACCTATTGACAATTCTGTAAGGAATCAAGAAATTATGTACTGTTTTTCACGCATAACAATAATAAGTTGACTCTTGGTTTTTTTCCACAGATCACACATGACGATTCAAAGAAATAAAAAAAAGTAACTAATACATATGTAAAATGATCACATTATGTAGTTTGAGCTACTTAATCTAAACAATGCATGTTGGTTTCAAAGTATGGGATAAGCTTCAGGAGTGACCCAAGAAAAAGAAACTTATTGCAGGCTTAGGTGCTAATACCACGAGGAGAGTGTCTTTAAGCAAATGTGGTATTCTTTTCCTTGAACATATATATTGCATACTGTCAGCATGGAGCAGGAAATCACCAGCTCAGATACTTCTTCTGAGAGCCACAAGTGGCTGCTTATTCAAGGGTGGTGTCCAAAGTTCATTCATAAAAATAAAGACACTTTGATGTTAATTGTTGATGAAAACATTGGTCAAATGATAAAATGGAAGAGGAATTTTTGTCTGAATATTATCTGTACTTTCTGCAGGCGATGTGTCTGTATGAATTGATAATTCGCCCTGTTTAAAAAATTTATCCTTCATTCACAAATCCTATGAGACAGTGTGCAAGGAAATTTCTGTTACTAAGTCTATCAGAGTTGAGTATGTCATAGAAAAATTGGCTTTTCATCTACATGAGAACATGGCAGTCACATTTCAATGTTGCCTTGACTTCCTAGCATCTGAATTTTTTTCTTTTGTTATTTCAAGGTTGAAGGATGCAACAGAACTTAGCAAGAGTTTCTGTGTAGAGCGCATTTACCTTGAACACAAGATGCAGGGGAAAAAACCTGATTATAGAGTAAGTATCACACTGTATGATTAGCAATGAAAACTTTCTGAATATTAATTACTATGTAAACTTAATAACATTCACAGCAGCAGCTTAATTATCCCTAGATACTTTTTAATGGTGATATTGCATATATGGTTTAACAATAAAGTAGCAGTTCCTATGTTAGAAGTGTACCTATAGGGCATTTGATCAGACACACAGCTAATATATATTCAGGTATTACTTTTTGTGTAAAATGCTCTTTTTATTTGCACAATCAAGTAAACACCAATTATCATCAAAAGAACAGGTATGAGTCTGCAAAAAATGCTCAAAATTTATGAAATATTGATTAGGTTTGTGATACAGCTTATTTCTCGTTACCTCAATTTTTTCTGGCATATAATCACTCACAACATAACCAGATATGCCTGTGTCATTATTACATTAATGTAGAATCATAAAAGCTGGGAGAATGGCTAAATACACAAAAATTTGTGTTCAATCCAAAGACCTAAAGATTAGCAAATATTTTATTTATTTATTTATTTTTTATGTATATTTCTAAATCTGTAAGTGCTTGTAGAAACATGAATGTGAATGAGGCATTAATTTACATTCAGTTTTTTTATCTTTCAAACAAAGATAAGAATGGAAATAACTACTATTTACAAAATATAATTAAGTAAATAATTTTGGATTACTAGAGACCACGCACCAAATAGTACAAGTGATTAGTCCACAACAGGCACAGAGAAAAGACAAAGAAGAAAACTTGGTGCTTTTGGATAAATCCTTTAACAAACTAGAGGGGATACACACACACACACACCTTGGTTGGTTGATTCGTGGGAGGGAACCAAACAGTGACATCATCAGTCCCATCAGATTAGGGAAGAAAGTCTGCCGTGCCCTTTCAAAAGAACCATTCCAGAATTTGTCAGAAGCAGTTTAGGGAAATCACAGAATACCTAAATCAGGATCGCCGGATGCAGGTTTCAAGCACTGTCCTCCTGAATGCTAGTCCAATGTGCTAACCTTTGCACCAACTTGCTCAGTCTCACACACATCCTCGTACACCTGTGCATTGGGCAGCTAAACACACAATGCAGGGATTTCAGTTCAGCAGGTGGACTGGTGAGAGGGGCTGTCATTGTTTGTATGTGCAGAGGGAGAAAGAGATGAGAAGCAGGAGGAGGGGTTGAGGAGGAATAGCTGGCAGCTTACAAGGAGGCAGCCAGTGTGTGGGATAAGAATTCAAGAGGGGTAGGCAGCAGATGTATGGGATAGGTGTGCAACACATGGTCACCAGAGCCTGCTGAAGCTGTGGACTGCAAAGGGTCAAAGGGCATAGGAGTAGGATATTGTAGCATAGAGGGTGTGGATGCAATGGATTAGCAAATACTAAGTTCAGGAGGATTATAGAAGCAAAGGATGTATTGGAAGGGTGACACCCATGTATATAGTTCAAAAAAGGTGGTTCTGGAGGACCCAGATGGCAAGGGTTGTGAACCAGCCACTGAACTCAAACATGTTGTGCTCAGTAGTATGTTCTGCCACTGGGTGGTCAACTCTGCTCTTGGCCACAGTTTGCCAGTGGCTATTCATTCTGATGGACAAGAGGTTAGTGCACATGTCTATATAAAATGCTGTGCAGGTATTGCAGGAGAGCTGGAATATGACAGCTGCTTTCATAGGTGACTTTGCTTCTGGTGGGGTGGGATAAGACTGGAGTTGGATGTACTAGGTGGGTGAATTGGGCAGGTCTTGCAATTGGATTGTCCACAGGTATATGACCAAAGTGGCAAGGTTTTGGGAGTGGGAGTAGCATAGGGATGGACCAGGATATTGTGTTGGTTGGTTGTGCAGCAGGATACCACTTTAGGAAGGGTTGGAAGGTTTTAGCTTAAATAACAGCTATCTGATAACTTACATTTCTGTGTGGGAAGTGAAATTTACAAATAAGTCATTTTTGGTATTTAGCTTCTAATTAAATATTATTAGTTTTAAGTGTAGTATTTTCCTCATGTTGCCAACTAATCTGAACTTGTATCATGTGATACAGCTAGTGCTTGGCATCACACATTTCATTTATTAAATTTAGGCTAATGCCTGAGTCTTTACGTAGTCCACAGGTACTATCATGCCTCTCCCATGTTTAAAAATATGCATTAGTGGGGAATCTATTTGCTTCAAAAACAGACTATGAAATGTCCTGAAGATCCCTTGTATGCTGTTAAAATAGATAAACAAGAATTATGTACATGTAGTTCTATAGCACTAAAAAAAACCTGTGTATATCAGTTGCACACCATGTGATGCTGTACTTGGGATAGAAAGCAGTATCTCTCCTTTCTTTAGTTTTTCTAAAACAATGAAGTTTCTGAGTCACAGTTATTTATCACTAGTTTTACTATACCACAAGTAACATGCTGTTCACTGAAACATAGAATATGTCAACAATCCATATCTTCTTGATCATGCACGTTCACTATCAGTTTGTTGAACTAAAGATCTCTGAAGCTTCAGTGAAATATGGTCCGATTTTAATTGTTAGAAGCCATAACAAAGGTGATGGGTAATTTTGGAGGGGCAGCTGTATTACATTTTCTCATGATCTATTTGTCCAAGGTGACCTGTGTGCATGCACAAAAGGAGTGGTTAAAAAATTACTTCACTGTATCTTTCTTTCCACTAGCCATCTGTACAAGGTAGTCTCTGCATTCACTTTTTTTCATTGTTTTCTTGAGTTGTGATGAACCATTAGCTCAAACCTGTAGACTGTTTAAAGCACGTAGTTTCCCAAATTTCTTATATTAGCTATCTTACAAGTTAAGATTATTGAGTGGCTTTGCACACCAATTAAGATAAAACCCAACACTGGTGGGAAGTTCTCTGTTAAATTTGTGTACTCTTATCATGTAATTATTTGGAAAACTGTTACAGATTTCTGCATAATTCTTATTTGTAGTTCTTATTGCCTTATTAACACACTAGGATTGAATTAGGTCATACCTGTGGGGAATGTTGAGAACAATTATGTTGATATTATTCAGTTAGTGTAAAGCTGTTCTTAAGTAATTAACAGCTCTAAAACCTTCATTGTGTGAAACATAATTTGAACTGCTGCAATATGCCTGTCTTTCATAGTCTTATGGAAAATGTCACTTACTGTACATAACATTTAATCCCTGTGAGCACCAGGTTTCATAGAACCTAAGCACTTACGTTATTGTTGGTGTTCTGCTAATTTCTTCATTTATACTTCAAAGGTGTCTGTCACCCAGCAAAATTCCTTTGTTTTTCTGCTATTTCAGAAGCGGTTATTACATTTCATCCCTTCTTCAATTCTCTTCATAGTTGAATTCCTCTTGTTTTTGTTTCCAAATGATGCCTGGTGCAGATCCATGGTTCTTGTAGTAGATGTACTCATTATGTTCAGTTCAATCTAATGCTTACTTTGAACTCTTGATACAGTTACTTGTTGTTCTATGCCAGTGAATGAATTTGATGACACAGTTAATGTTGCATCTGCACTAGAATTTGCCATGTATGAAGCACTTTGGGGTGCACTGAAATTTTTATGGATATCATTGAGCACTTCAGTCACAACTGTTCTGGCACACACACTTTCAGTGTGCATCACAGATTTTTTTATATATTAGCTAACACCTATTATATTCCAGTAGAGTGAGGACAAATTTCTGCAGTGATTTGATAGTTTTGATGTGCTTAACCAAGTTCAGATGTATGTCACATGCTACAACACCCCTTTTTGTAATTGTTGTTTTTTCACTAAAGTTCTTTTGCATTGTACAAAGCACAGAATTTTGTAGAACTCTACAGTTTTGTTTCTTTTTATCTTTATCATCTGACACACTATGAAATTTTGGAGGAACTTCACAGGAATTTTTATAAAAATTACCTCAAAAGCCACTGAGTAACTCTTGAGTGGTGTACCGTAACACTGGCTCTGAAAATACATTAGGTAATAGTACTAATAGTTTATAATCAACCAAGAGGCTATGTTATATGTTTCATTAGACTGCAAGTGACAGTATTAATTAGATTATGTAGAGACTCACTGTTTGTAGAGATTTTAATGTTAGGGTATGTACAGAGTTGTTTTTGTCCAGCTTGGAAGTCCTTCTTCATGACTGGATTTACTGACACATTGTGTTAGTGAATGAAAGCTCTATATTGTTTCACACAGTAAAGCTCCCAAGGAGAATTGAAGTTGTAATGGAATGGATATTGACTATGTATTTCTAAATCCCAATACTTAAAGTACTTTATACATAAAACTGATGATCCGTTACTTATTTGGCCATGATTGTCCAATATTTAAAACAAAAGTTGCCAACAATAAAAAGGCTAAGCTCCACTTTGTAGTATCATACCCAGAGTCTGTTACAGTCCTCTGGCCTGGAATAGAGTGGAAGCTCTAAACCAGAGTCTCAGATGATTCTTGACTGTTACTGGCTGGAGAATTGTAGGGCCCCTCAAAAGATCAGGGCAAGCAATACATACAGGAAGCAGCAACTAGGATAGTGGATTACACGTTTCTTGCCAAAATTGGAGATATATCAGCCACATCATTCTCAGAGCATGTTCTTCCTCACAGATCAAAAATAGGAAATGTTAATATGATGTTAGTAAACTGTAGGAACAATCATGGTAAGGTCCCAGAACTAGTGTTGTTCATTAAAGATAATAATGCCCAGGTAGTATTAGGAACAGAGAGTTAGTTGCATACCATTAGAATAGGTTAGACACCATTGGTGCTAGTGTATTTATTGCAGTAAAGAAATCTGTAATATCTAGTGAGGTTATTATGAATTTCAAATGTAAAATAATATGAGTAAATTAAGCATCAAGGTGTGGGTCAAATGTGATAACCAGATGCATTTATAGACTGACTGCATCAGAAGTTGTAGTTGCAGAGTGCTTCAGAAAAAAAATGTAGAATTTTGTGAACAAGTTCCATGGCCATGATATTGTAATATGAGGAGACGTCAACTTGCCAACTATAGAATGGGAGAGTCATGCAATCAGAACTGTTGCCAGAGACCAGGATTTTTGTGACATTATTCGGAATGTCTTGTCCAAAACTTGCTTCAAGCAGATAGTTGGGGAACAAACTAGTGAGGGTAGCATATTAGATATCCTAGCAACAAACAGACCTGAACTTTTTGGATCAGTTAGTGTGGAGGGGGTCATCTGTCACCATCATGCTGTGATAGCATCAATGACTGAGAAAGTTAGGAAAATATTGTTGTTCGGCAAGAGTGACAAAATACAAATCAGAGTATCTGAGTAATCTACATCAAATATTCAGTGCTGAAGGCAGTGTGGAAGACAAATGGATAGAATTCAAAAGCATCATTCAATATGCCTTTAAAAAATATTTCTGAGCAAGGTTCAAGCAATGGGGAAGACCCACTGTGGTTTAGCAGCCATATTATAAACTTGCAACGTAAAGAAAGAGAGCTTCATCACAGATTTAAGAGAACTCAAAACCTAGCTGGCAAACAAAAGCTGAATGAATTGAAACTGAGCATAAGGTGAGCAATGAGAGAAGCATTCAATGACTTATTAAGTAAAATTTTGCCAACCACTCCAACTGAAAACTTCCAAGAAACTGGTCTAGTGGCTAGCTTTGCTGCCTCGGGACCAAGGGGTCCTGGGTTCAATTCGCGGCCAGGTTGGGGATTTTCTCTGCTCAGGGACTGGGTGTTTGTGTTGTCCTCATCATTTCATCATCATTCATGACAGTGGATAGATTGGACAATGTAACAAACTGAACTGAGTAAAAATTGGGACTTTGTATGGGCGCTGATGACTGTGCAGTTGAGCATTCTACAAGCCAAACATCATCCCAAGAAGCTATGGTCTTACATAAAATCAGTAAGCAGGTATCAATCATCCATTCCATCACTCTGTGATCATACTGGAACCAAAACAGAAGCTGACAGAGAGAAGGCTGATATACTGAATTCAGTCTTCTGAAACTCTCTCCCTCATAGATCATCATACACTCCCTCACATGAATTTCAAAGTGGCAGTAGTAATAGGATAGAAAAGCAACTACAATCACTTAGCACTGGAAAGGCGTCTGGACTAGATGAGATACCTGAAAGATTCTACAGAGATTGTGTGAAAGAACTTTCTTCTCTTCTGGCAGAAACTTATCGCAGGTTGCTAGAGCAACAAAGGGAACCTAATGACTGGAAAAAGTGCAGGTCGGTCTCATTTTAAAGAAGGATTTTAGGACAGATGCACATAATTAGAGGTCTATATTTATGATGTCAGTCTGTTGTAGAATTATGGAACATGTTCTGTCGTCACATATTATGACATTTTTGGAGAACAAAAATCTATAAAAATCAACATGGATTCTGCAAACAGAGATACTGGGAAACTCAGATCACTCTGTTCATCCATGAGATCCAGAGTGCTGTAGACATGAGTGTTCAGCTTGATGCTGTGTTCCCTGACTTCGGGAAGGTGTTTCAGATAGTTCCATAAGGTCACTTAATGATGTAAATATGAGCTTACTGAGTACTGGAACAGATCTGATACTGGATTCAAGTCTTGCTTGCAGATAGAACTCAATGTGTCACTCTTAGCACAATAAAACTGACAGATGTAAAAGTAATTTTAGGAGTACCCCAAGAAATTGTGACAAGACCATTATTGTTTATCATATATATAATACAACCACAAAAGAAATGGCTTGTTTGACCGATTCTGGAGTACTACTAATCAGTTTGTGGCCCTTACTAGGTTGAATTAATAGAAGAGACAGAGAAGATCCAACAGAGAGTGGCACATTTCAACATGGGATCTCTTAGCTGATGCAAGAGCATTATGGAGATGTTCAACAAACTCCAGTGTCAGGTGATACAAAAGAGGCATTATGCATCACAGAAATGTTTACTATTGAAATTCCGAGAGAGTACATTCTGGAGAGAGTTAGACAACATATTACTTCCTCTTACATAGAACTTGGGAAATGACCACAATGAGAAAATGTGAGAAATTAGAGCTATATGGAGATTTACTGACAGTAATTTTTCTCACATGCCTTTTGCTAATGGTACAGGGAAGAGGAGATCAGATAGTGGTAGCATAATTACTCTCCACCAAACACCATCAGGTGACTGTGGAGTACAGATGTAGATGTAGATCTATATAACTAAGTCATAAATTTGGGATGTAATCTTAATGTTTAAACAGAACTCACAGGAAGAACACTGAAAAGATGCTTATGAAGCAAACTGAGTAATCAAAAACGTAACACATGCTTAAACATATTCAAACAGTAATTCTAATCTTATTTCCCCCCAAAATGAATGCAGATAAAATTAACCAGAAGCAGAATTTGGGATGAATAACACCAAAAACTAAAACATCTTCAGTAAAAAAAGAGAAATCTCCAGCAAATTCAAAGAATAGACTATAATCAAGAGTAGAAACACCATATCACCAGAGTTGTAAAATCATCTAGTGCATTAAAAATGGCAAAAAAAGATATCGTCAAAGACTGTAGCAAAATAAAGCAATCTTTAGACTTATTAAAAAAGAATTAAATTAAAGAAGTTATGTCAATGAAGTTTTATTCCCAGGAAAAAGCTGTGACAAAAATAACATCACATTGAAATTATTTGCTAAAAACTTTGAGGAATATTTCTTAACAGTTGACTTACTAATGATTAGATTAGGTGTACTTTTTGTTCCACTTGATCCACAGTGAGGAGACCCTGGGAGATTTGGAACACATCAGAAGACAAGAATAGACAATAAATATTTACAAAATAAGAAGAGATACGCTAATGTACCTTCCACAGATCCCAGATGAAATTTCCATTGTGCATGTGGTGTCAGTAAAAAAAAAAAAAAATCTTAAGTATATTTACATTTAAAAATCCTTTTAAATGTAAATATGCTTAAGATTTTGTCACCAAACATTAAATGTATAGTGCACTTAGGTGCTTATGATAATTCTTAGACAGCTGTAGCCAAGCACCATAATTTAAAAAAAAAAATAAAAATAAAAAGCATCTTACCAAATTATATTTACAACAGTAAACACTGTTTATGTCACTGACAAGCATTAGCTTTAAGAATACTGCCCTTAACGACATTACAAAAATTACCATGTCACTAAAAAGTAGTTATTTTTCTGGCTGTGATGTTGGTCACAGCAAAGTGTTAACATTTAATGCTGACTTGATAGGACCATCCTTGAGCTATTTTTGCAATCAGCTGATCAGCCATCTCAATATGTAGTTTGACAGTAAAGAGCATAAGGTGTGACAGTTAAGAAATTCAAGACTTTATTGCCAGGCAGTAGTCAGTGAGGCAAGGCAGATATCAGAAGTGCTGCAGAACAAAAATCTTTGTTTCCCCTTGTCCTAACAACAGGTGAGTCTAGTTATATGCACTTTCATGTGTGTCTGTTACTGGAATTAAAAATTTGACCTCCTGAAGGTAATTGATGACCAGAAATTATATCTAGTGCATTTTTATCTATATAATAAAGCACTATAATCAAACCATAGAAAATTCAGGCTGGACTAACAACAATATTATGAAAAGGATAGATTGCTATTCACCATATAAAGAAGATGTTGAGCTGCAGACAGGCACATCGAAAAGACTGCTAAACATTTGAGCTTTCAGCCAAAAGGGCTTCTTCTAATGTGTAAATCACGCACGCATTCTTGCAAGTGCAAGTCACACATACACATGATCACTGCATATGGCCACCAAGGCAATTGTGCTTAATCGGAGAAGCAGTCTGGGTGATTGGGATAAGGAGGAGCCATGGTTGGGGAGGGGAAGAGATAGCAGGATAGGGGTGGGGGAATGTGTAATGCTGCATGTGGAAGCATGCAGGAATGTGGTGGGAACAAGATAGTACTGCTAGGTGCATTAAAGAGCTTAGGGGGGAGAGAGGGGGGACAGAAAAGGAGAGAAGTAGAGAAGGGGGGGGGGAGAGAAAGTGAGGGAGAGGGAGTAGTGGGTGTGTTGGTGGAATAGCCTACCTGTGTACCTATGAAGTGCTGGAGTCAGAGCAGTGAAGGGGATATGTGAGAGAAGGACAGGGACTAGCACAAGATGAGGCCAGGGGGTTACATGAATGTAGGATCTATTGCATCGAGGTTCCCACCTACACAACTCAGAAAAGCTGGTGTTGGTACGATGGATGCAGGTGACGCTGGCTGTGAAGCAGTCATTGTAGTGACATAAGTCATATTTGGCAGCATGTTCAGCAACTGGGTGGTCCAGCTGTCTCTTGGCCACAGTTTGTTGATGGCCATTTATGCAAACAGACAGCTTGTTGGTTGTCATGCCCATGTAGAATGTGCCACAGTGGTTACAGTTCAGTTTGTAGATCACATGATGCTTTCATGGGTAGCCCTGCCTTAGATGGGATAGGTGACCTGACTAGAGTAGATGATGGTAGGAGGCAGTATAGGACAAGTCTTACATCTGTAACACAAATATGAGTGATGAGACAAAGGGTTGGGAGCAGGGTTGGAGTAGGGATGGGGCAAGGATATTGTGTAGGTTCAGTGGAATACCACTGTGGGATGGATGGGAAGGATAGTAGGTAGGATATTCCTCATTTCAGGGCATTACGAGAGGTAGACAAAACTCTGCTGGAGAATGTGCTCCAGTTGTTCTAGTTCTGGGTGGTCCTGAGTCATGAGGGGAGTGCTCCTTTGTGGCCAGATGGTGGAAATGTGGGAGATGACTGGAGATACAAGGCATAGGAGATCTGTTGCTGTACAAGGTTGGGAGGGTAATTTTGGTCTGTGAAAGCCTTTGTGAGACCACTGGTATATTTGGGAATGCTCATCACTACAGGTGCAATGGGCATGATTGGCTGGGCTGTATGGAACTTGGTATGGAATGGATGGCAACTGTCAAAGTGGAAGTATTGCTGGTGGTTGGTAGGTTTGATATGAACATAGGTAGGCATTTTTTTAGGTGGACATTAACATCAAGTAAAGTAGTGTGTTGGGTTCATGAGTGGGACCAGGTGAAACAAATTGGGGAGAAGGTGTTGAGGTTATGGAGGAATGTGGATAGGTGTCCTCATCTTACTCCAGTAACAAAGATATCATCAGTGAATCTGAACCATGTGAGGGACTTGGGATTCTGTGTGATTAGGAAGGATTCCTCTAGAAGGCCCATGAATAGGATGGCATAGGATGGTGCCATGTGGATATCCATTGCTGTACCATGGATCAGACTTTATGTGATGCATTCAAAGATGAAGTAATTGTGAGTGAGGATATGGTTTGTCATGGTGACCAGGTAGGAAAGTTATTGGTTTGTAATAAGTCAGGCATTGGGAAAGGTGGTGTTCTGTAGTATCAAGACAGTGAGCATTAAGGATGTTAGTGTAGAGGGAGGTGGTATCATTAATGACAAGCAGGGTTCTGTTTGATAAAGGAATGGGTTGGTGTCTTTGATATAGGAGGGTATGTTGTGGACAATACGCTGAAGATGTTAGTCCGTAAGAGCAGAGTCTCTCTGTGGGGGCACTGTAACTGGCCACAGTGGAGCATCCTGGATGGTTAGCTTTAGGGGCTTTACAAAGCGTGCAGAAGGTAGGAGTGTGGGGAGTGTTAAGGTGAGGAGAGAGACAGACTCAGGGAAAGGTTCTGGGACTGGCCTAAGGATTTGAGGAGAGACTGGAGATCCTGTTGTATTTCTGGAATTTGGTACTATTGCAGGGTTTGTAGGTGAATGAATTTGACAGCTAGCAGATTCCTTCCACTAGGTAATCTCTGCAGTTCAAAAACACATTGGAGGAGCATTTGTCTGGAGGTAGGATTATACAGTCAGGATCACTCTTTAGGTGGTGGATTGCAGTTCTTTCTGCAGATGTAAGGTTAGCTTCCATGTTGAGGAACTTACGGAATGATGGTGAGGCAAGACTTGAGGTTAAGAAATTATGGAATGTTGATAGGGGTGGGAGTGAAGTGTTTACCCTCTATTGGTAAATTTTTTGTGCTTTTCAGTCCCTAATTCCCATATCCCATCTCTCACATTGAAACTGTTGCCCTCCAGGAACCAGAGCAGCATGCATAATGCTATCTCAAAATATTCCTTGGACTACCACTATCTGCCTCCAAACCTCCCCATGTCCCCTCATAGCCGACGAACCCTGCCTCACAGACCTACTACATTTACCAGATACTCAGAAACTCCCTCTCACCACCACACACAATCCAGAAACTAAACACAGTCATTAACCTTTCCTCCAAAAGTCTTAGTCCCACAGAAGTAGCAGTCCTTCCCTAAAGGCCTTACCTTTTGCCCCACTCCTAAATTCAATAATGCTGGACTTGTTAATGACCTTCTCTCCTTCTCCTGCTCCCTACAGTGGAAAAGCTTTTTCACCATCAATCCTACCAATCAAACTCAACTCAAAGCCAATGTTGAACTCTGCCTCACTCAGTTCACTCCCCCACAAACTTTGCCTTACCATAATTCCTGAAATCCCTAAACGTGGAAGCTAACCTTACATCTACTGAAAGAACCACAATCCACCACCCAAAAACTGATCGCAGTCTTATAATCTGACAAAGGCTCCACCACTGTGAGCTTGAACTGCTGATATTGCCTGGGGAAAGGACTGATCCCAATCTTATAATCTGACAAAGGCTCCACCACTGTGGGTTTGAACTGCTGCTATTGCCTGGGGAAAGGTCTCTGCCAGCTGTCAGATTCATCCATCTATATACACTGCCACAGCAACCCCCGTCCAGTCTCTCTTCAAATCCTTAGGCCAATACCAGGAAAGACTTTCCTTCTCATCCCATCTGGTAAGTTCTCTGACCCTGGGTTCTTGGTGACATTTCCAAACTCTTCCCATTTCATAAACCTAACCAGTCATTTTCCTTCATCGTTCTTCCTTTGCCTTCAACCATCCTTCGAAAAAAAGGAGCCACTGGCTCCAAAAGCTTACAAATCTAAATATCTTTATATGTGTAATCACATGCCACCTCTCAGTGAGTAAATTTTTTATCAATCCAATTACACTGTATTTCAAAAATTGATTATTTTAGTTGATATTCTCAGCTATTAATTTCCATTAATTTGTTATAAGTGTTTGCTATGATTGTAACGTTTCATCATTGCCTTTGCCCTGAAGAAGAATGCCATGCTACTTCTGGTTGGCTGAAAACAAAATAAGAATTAACATTGGTGTCCCAAGAGGAGAAGCAATGAATAATTATCACTAGGTCATGACACACCTGGATCATATTGGATAACAAACTTCCCAGTCAAGCCCCACTGACATCCCACAACTTTCATTAGTAGCGATTGTAACCAAGAGGTTATCATTGATCAATGCTTGACCACAAATGGCAAGTACAGCAATGGGAGCAAGAGCAGAAGCTGACTTATCATTTCTGGTGTCTTCCATATTGCTGCTCAGAATAAGCTTTGCTATGTGAACTTTGTTTGTCTATGCCTCTCTGATTGTCCCAGTCCACAGCAAACTTTCAATTCTCTATTAAAAAATTGCACAACATATGCCTAACTGACTGCACACTGGTCATGTTCGGGCAAAATACAGAACTTATTTATGAGCTTTGGGCTAGCAGCACTGATGCCCATCCATCCCATTTGCCACCAGAACTCCACATCCCTAACAATGCCATTCCTGCCATCCTTCCCTCTTTCAATGCTGCTATGACATGAGCCACCATATTTTTCATGAAATTGAACATGCATCATTTTAACTAACTCTCATTGACTCTCCAGCTATTCAGTTGTGGAACTATGATTTTATCTCATTTTTGTTGATGCATCCTGCTTTACCATAATTGTTTAACAACAGAACTATTCTTTGCTGGAGGGTGCTGGTAGGACCAGCCCATCTTTCTCAAAGTGGAGTCAGTCTACAGATACAGTGTTTCAGTTTTTGTTCATCCCTACCATGGCTGTATTCCTCCACCTCCTGGCTCATGCATGTTCATTGCAACCCCACACCAATACTCAACTCAGCTCACTCCAGAAGCCCTTGGCACTGCCACACCACAACCCATGCTGACTAGCCTCGTATCAAGCTGAATTATGATTCACCCCCCTTAAATTAAACTTGCTGTTATTTTTGTTTCAGTGCTCTTACAGCAACCATGTTTACTTCTACAATAATCGATTACTATTACTTACAGTCACCGCACATTAAAAGTTGTGCTAAGCTGGAACGTGGGAGTTCATGGACATCACATGGGTGTGAAATGTGGTAATCCACATTTCCCAACCACCTCCATTGGTAAACAATACCCATATAATGCTTTCATACTACTTCAATAACTCTCCTGCAAGGATTACTCTCCTCCAGCTGTCTCTTCTTCCTTTCCCCTTTTTCGTACACCTTAACTTCCTTAGTGATGACTGAACTTCATACGACTGTTTAAATTATTTTTCTAAGATCACAAATCATTTTTCTAAAGTCACAGATTTTCCTCATGATTTTCTGTTTTCCTTAATTCTACTCAATTTAATTTACTTACTACATTTATATGAGTAGCTTAACATATCACTGTTGCTTGTGGTTTCACTGTCTGTAACACACCTGCCACATTACCCAAATGCTCCACATTTTCCACCCTCTGTCTAATACACTGATACAGAGAAACTTAACCTTAAGAATTAGTTTATTTACCATGTGTTTTCTTTTATTCATTATCACAATAATATGTGTTGTTACTGATCTCCACTTCTGTTTCATGTCATACTTCAGCAGTGCTTTGGTTGTGTTATCTGACTGTGAGCTCATTTACCAGAAAGATCACATTCATTATTACTCTTTGAGTACTCTTTTCCTCAGTAATTTGTTCTTTTGTCTTCCTTGTGGTCATGCAAGCCACTTTACGACACTCAACTTGGCTCATTTTGGAAGCCTTTGGCACTGCCACCCCACAACCCTTGCTGGATTTCCTCATACAAGCTGAATTCTGACTCACCCCTCTTAAATTAAACTTGTTTTAACTTTCTTTTCATTGCTCATACAGCAACTATGTTTGCTTCTACAGTAATTGATTACACTTATTTACTGGCACTAAATATCAAAAGTCACACAAGCTAGCACATGGGCATTCATGCTTACCAAATTGCCACATTTCATGCTGTGTTTTCCCATGATTCCCCCTGAAAATTCTGTCTCCTGTGAGAAGACTGAGGAATCCACATAAGTCTGGTCACATCACATTGCTATCATAATACTTCCTACACACAGTAGTTAACACTAAAGCTGCCAGAATTTTTGAGCCCCCTAAACTCCACCATAGGAACAAAAATGTTCTGTCTTTAGTCAGTGCATTTACAATTAGTTCATATACTTTTTTTTCAGGGAATGAGTTTTTCTCTAACAAATAATCATTCTAATGGTCTGTTATTTTGTTTTAATGCTAAACACCAACTACAGTCATACTAGGTATTTAACAACTTTTTTAATATTTTCATGCAACAAAATAAAAACTGAATATCTTCTCAAACCTTCCACAGGCACATTTTTCATAGTGACTCAATGAAATTAATATTTTATGTATGAAAAATAATGTGATCAGTTGACTACATTTATTTTTTTGACCATTTTATTCTTTTGATTTAGGACCAAAAACTGTAGTGTTCATGATCAAGGGTGAGAATGCACTATGATTGAAATATCCAGTTAGCAAAGAAAAATTATTTGTTTATTAATTCCAATGAACAGAATACAACAGATTTCTAGAGATGTAAGTTGTACTACTTGGCTCAGGCTGAAGGTCAGTCACTGACAATTGCACTGGGATGTTCTTACATGGACAGAGTCTTTGAGGCTATGGTTGGTGGTGACAGTAGGTTGCTCAAGGATGGATAAAGTCTGTAAGGTCATAGGTCCTGATGAGCACAGGGTGCTCGAGAATGGATAAAGTCTGAAGTAAGTGAGACCATAGGCAGCAGTGAATGAATGGTGCTCAAGGATGGATAGACCAGACACTCTGGCAATGGTAGCACTGTTTTACATCAGTGTCTCTGGAAATGAGGTTGGCACCACATAGTACCATGGTGGCTGCTGGAGGTTTGGTTGAAAACCACCCAGCATTTTGTGTTGATGACTGACTGTTTTTGTTTGATCTGGAAAAAAAGTGCCATTAACAGACCAGAGCTTTGGCAATCCATGGCGCATAACTGTATATTTAGTGGCTCTGTTACAGGTAGTAGCCTAGGGATATAGCATCCCTCCCCTAAAGCAGAGATGGTGGAGTCATCTCAGAGATGTTGTTATAGTTAAAGGGAGGAGGCACCCCAGTGAAACAGCCATGGGATGGGTGCTTGCTATGGTACAGGCAGGAAACCAGGGGGTGTTGGCCAGAGGCTGACAGCCTGGACCAGCTGTGACATATGTGTTTGGCACAGATGAAAACAGATAGGAGGAAACTTGGAGAAGAAAGCGCTGCAGTGTCAGCATCCTGAATACTTAACTAGCCACTGTAGCTGGTGACAGATGTGAACTTGTCATCTTGAAAGGTTGATCTGGATGCTGAAGGTAACAACAGAGGTGTAACCCATGTGGCCAGGCTTTGTGTCAAAATTTCCAGGAATGCACAATGCGAGGGCCAGGGAAGTCTTACATATGGCCTGAGGAGGATGTCCAGATGGGCAACAACTGTACAATACAAGAGGCCCATGCGGCCGTACACGGTACTGGCTTGAGGGGTTTTGGAGAGGCAACCAAGCAGGGGTGGCACAGAGTGTGGACTGTTGGGAAGTGTGTTGTGTCCTATGATGTTGCCTGTTGGGAAATAGCACAGAAACATCAGGCAACTGGCCCTTCCAAGAGGAAAGACAATGGGCTTGAATGAGGCTAGCAGAACCACTGGGGCTGGTGGAGCAAAGGGACTGGTGCCGACAGCATTGGTGCTGGTGACACCGGTGGTGGTGGTGCTGGTGGTGGTACTGGAAGGGTCAGTGGCAGATGCACCAGTGACAGATGTGCCTGTGATGGAGGTGCCAGTGACAAACGTGCCAGTGTATTCATAAGGATTAGGGATAGACAGGGAACCAAGGAGTAGCGCAGAGGAATATACTGGCTGCAGCAGCATAAACAGTGTCATAGCAAACTATGAGTTGGTCCTGTAAATGAAGATAGGACAGGGTAGCAAGGTCTGCACTAGGGTTGAGGATCTGAAGAATGTTATAGGTAGGAGCACTTAAGTAGTCAAGGCGAAAAGTTCATTACGAATGCCGTTATGAATAGGAGAGGCTCTTAAGCACTATTTGAACTGGGCTTTGATTCCATCTCTTAGTTGAATTTCTGAGGTAGCAGTAGTTAAGTCATCACCACAGGGGCAAAGGCACCGTCTGGGTGGGTAAACTTGGAAGTTTGGAGTCATGTCGAAGGTCCTGTAAGCAAAGCACGAGCTGTGCTGATGCTGCATTTGGAAGCTGTGCTGTCATAAGGAAAGGGAACAGTGCACATAGAGGGTACACACATATCAGCAACTCTACAAGCTCCAACCTGATCAAAATAACTGGAATGGATTGTAGCACCAGCAATTTGAAGTTATAGTTCATTCATTCATCACAAGGAAATAATAGACAGTAAATCTGCATGCTGCATCAACAATAAAATATCACTGTACAGTTTAATGCTATTCATATCTGCCACAGTGAAATTTAATCACATAAATTAGAAAGAAAGCTGCTGCTCTGAAAAATGCAGCTACCTCCTCATTTATGTTAAGTAGCTGCTTTTTATCTGATATTTGTAGCTATTTACTTGATTACAATAGTATTTTTAGAGAAAATACTTACCTTCATCTGTAAATGTTGAGTCCTATTTGCATTACATTACTATTTGTTATACAGCAGTACAATGAACATGCTCTGTGTCATGCTACTATAACAACAAAACACTATGTGTTCACATTAACTGCTTGGTATGTTTTTGGGTTACTTCTTCTCTGGTGGCTAAGATTTTCTCTACAGAAATAAATGTAAATACATTAAGGTTACAAATTTCAATATTGATCAATACTGACAAGTGACTGGACAGTAGCTACTTCATGGCAGTAACCTGTTCATATTTTCTTTTCATCACAGTTGTAAAATGTAGAGACCATTCTGGCTTTAGAAGCTATGAAGACATGCCAATTATAATTTGCAATGTCTGCAAGAAATGCATAGGCTTGTTCATGCAGTAGAGCATGTCCATGACTGACATGTCAGCTCAGCAATATGATCAGTAGGTATAGCATCCTGCTTTGTTTCTATGTGATCAAAACAACATTAAGATGTAAGAGTTTAAATGGCATAGTTGAGGAATATCATTTACTTTACAAAGCAGCTGTACACATTTTTGGTGTTTGTTCTTTAGAGAAAGAAGAGATTTTTTTCAATGTGTATGTCCTAACAACCTTTAAGAACTCGTATATGAGAAAATTGATATGTACTTATCAAATTGTTCCCAAATAGACAAAAGTGTCTTATAGGCAAACTACACTCCTGGAAATTGAAATAAGAACACCGTGAATTCACTGTCCCAGGAAGGGGAAACTTTATTGACACATTCCTGGGGTCAGATATATCACATGATCACACTGACAGAACCACAGGCACATAGACACAGGCAACAGAGCATGCACAATGTCGGCACTAGTACAGTGTATATCCACCTTTCGCAGCAATGCAGGCTGCTATTCTCCCATGGAGACGATCGTAGAGATGCTGGATGTAGTCCTGTGGAACGGCTTGCCATGCCATTTCCACCTGGCGCATCAGTTGGACCAGCGTTCGTGCTGGACGTGCAGACCGCGTGAGACGACGCTTCATCCAGTCCCAAACATGCTCAATGGGGGACAGATCCGGAGATCTTGCTGGCCAGGGTAGTTGACTTACACCTTCTAGAACACGTTGGGTGGCACGGGATACATGCGGACGTGCATTGTCCTGTTGGAACAGCAAGTTCCCTTGCCGGTCTAGGAATGGTAGAACGATGGGTTCGATGACAGTTTGGATGTACCGTGCACTATTCAGTGTCCCCTCGACGATCACCAGTGGTGTACGGCCAGTGTAGGAGATCGCTCCCCACACCATGATGCCGGGTGTTGGCCCTGTGTGCCTCGGTCGTATGCAGTCCTGATTGTGGCGCTCACCTGCACGGCGCCAAACACGCATACGACCATCATTGGCACCAAGGCAGAAGTGACTCTCATCGCTGAAGACGACACGTCTCCATTCGTCCCTCCATTCACGCCTGTCGCGACACCACTGGAGGCGAGCTGCACGATGTTGGGGCGTGAGCGGAAGACGGCCTAATGGTGTGCGGGACCATAGCCCAGCTTCATGGAGACGGTTGCGAATGGTCCTCGCCGATACCCCAGGAGCAACAGTGTCCCTAATTTGCTGGGAAGTGGCGGTGCGGTCCCCTACAGCACTGCGTAGGATCCTACGGTCTTGGCGTGCATCCGTGTGTCGCTGCAGTCCGGTCCCAGGTCGACAGGCACGTGCACCTTCCGCCGACCACTGGCGACAACATCGATGTACTGTGGAGACCTCATGCCCCACGTGTTGAGCAATTCGGCGGTACGTCCACCCAGCCTCCCGCATGCCCACTATACGCCCTCGCTCAAAGTCCGTCAACTGCACATACAGTTCACGTCCACGCTGTCGCGGCATGCTACCAGTGTTAAAGACTGCGATGGAGCTCCGTATGCCACGGCAAACTGGCTGACACTGACGGCGGTGGTGCACAAATGCTGCGCAGCTAGCGCCTTTCAACGGCCAACACCGCGGTTCATGGTGTGTCCGCTGTGCTGTGCGTGTGATCATTGCTTGTACAGCCCTCTCGCAGTGTCCGGAGCAAGTATGGTGGGTCTGACACACCGGTGTCAATGTGTTCTTTTTTCCATTTCCAGGAGTGTATATCAATTTTGTGTCTGAGAAAATCTGTAAATGGTTTATACATCCTTAGACAGTTCTAAAAACACACACACACACTCACACACACACACACACACACACACACACACACACACACGTGTGTGTGCTCACACAAATGCAACTCACACTCGCATGACTGCAGTCTCTGGCAACTGAAGCCACACTGCAAGCAACAGCACCAGTGCATGATAGGAGTGGTGACTGGGTGCAGGAAGGAAGTGGCTGGAGCAGGGAGGGCAAACAATAGTAAGGTACAAGTGGCAGACAGTGAAGTGCTGCTGGGGAGTGCACATGGACAGGGTGGGGAGAGGGCAGGGCAGCTGTGTGCAGTTGGGAGTGTTGTGGAAAATGAAAGAAGTTAAAATACTGGGTGTGATGATGGAATGAGGACTGTGTAGTACTGGAATGGGAACAGGGAAGGGAATGGATGGGTGAGGACAAAGACTAACAAAGGTTGAGGCTAGGAGGGTTATGGGAACATAGGATATATTGCAGGGAAACTTCCCACCAGTGCCATTTGGAAAAGCTGGTGTAGGCGGAAAGGATCCAAATGGCACAGGCTGTGAAGCAATCATTGAAATGAAGGGTGTCATGTTTGGCAGCATGCTCAGCAACAGGGTGGTCCACTTGCTTCTTGGCCACTGTCTGTCAGTGGCCATTCATGCAGACAGACAGCTTGTTGGTTGTCATGCCCACATAGAATGCAGCACAGTGGTTGAAGCTTAGCTTGTGCCTTTGATGAGATAGGTGATGTTTGTGACCGGACTGGAGTAGGTGGTTGTGGGAAAATGTATGGGACAGGTCTTGCATCTAAGTCTGTTACAGGGATATGAGTCATCAAGTAAGGAGTTGGGAGCGGGGTTGTGTAGGGATGGACGAGTATATTGTGTAGGCCAGACCATGAGACTTTGGGAGGTGGTGGGAGACTGGAAAGATAAAATACAGGAAATTTGTTTTTGTACAAGGTTGGGAGGATAATTACGGTCTGTGAAGGCTTCAGGGAGACCATCAGTACATTTCAAAAGAGACCACTCGTCACTGCAGATGTGATGACCACGAGTGGCTAGGTTGTATGGAAGGAACTTCTTGGTAGGAACAGGTGGCAGCTGTTGAAGAGGAGGTATTGCTGGTGGTTAGCAGGTTTGATATGGACAGAGGTACTGATGTAGCCATTTTTGAGGTGAGGTGACACAAATGGGGGAGAAATTGAAGTTCTGGAGGAATGTGGATAGGGTGTCCCCACCCTTGATCCAGATCGCAAAGATGTCATCATTGAATCTGAACCAGGTGAGGGGTTTAGGATTACGAGTGTTTAGGAAGCATTCCTCTAAGTGGATGGCATAGGATGGTGCCATGTACATGCCCATAGCTGTGTTCCTGATTTGTTTGTCAGTAATGCCTTCTAAGGAACAGTAATTGTGGGTGAGGATATAACTAGTCATGGCCAAGAAACAAGTGAACTACCCTGTTGCTGAGCACGCTGCCAAACATGACAGCTTTCATCTCAATGAATGCTTCACAGCTTGTGCCATATGGATCCTTCCCGCCAACACCAGCTTTTCTGAATTGCGCAGGTGGGAACTTTCCCTGCAACCTTCATCAGTCATTATCCTCATCCATCCAACCCCTTCCCTGTTCCCATTCCAGCACTACACAGCTCTTATTCCACCATCGCACCCAGTCTTTTTACTTCTCTCCTTTTCCGCTACCCCACCCACCCCCTCCAACTCTCCCCTACCTGTTTTCTAACTTCCTGACAGCACTCAGCTGCCCTACCGACCCCCCACCTGGGCCCTACACTCACCCCAGCAGCACTTCACTGTCTGTCACCCCTACCATACTATCCCTTCCCTTCTCCACACCAGCCTCCTCCTTACCCTCACCCAGTCACCTCTTCCAGCATCCACTGGTGCAGCTGCTCGCAGTGTGGCTTCAGTTGCCAGAGATTGCAGTCATGGATGTGTGAGTTGCATTCGCATGAGAGAGAGAGAGAGAGAGAGAGAGAGAGTACCAAACATAATTACTTCTGAGAAAACACAAAATTGAAAAGGTTAAAAAACCTTTATGTAAGTCGTTCAATATTCTTTTAGTGTATAAAGCTAATTTTATTCTCAACTGTATTTCGTTATTCAGTTTTTAATGCAGTTGATTTTGATATCACTTGATTGTGTCCTCACACACCTGTCAGAGATTGCAATTATTAACATCATTGCAGAATTACTGGGATTGTCTGTACAATTTTAATTAAAAGCAGTCACAATCACAGTAGCTTATTTAGTTCTGATTCCAGTAAGTGGTTTCAGTCAATAGAAAATCATCAGACCAGAGGCTCCAAATGACATGATGAGCCACTTCACAGAGCTTTTACATAATACCGGTTGGTATCTTTTGCAATTGCTCCATATTGCCTACTAGTACCTGTCACACTGTTCAGATGAAACAGGTACCAATAGTTACTATTCAGCAGCCCCGAGAACAGAACAATGGGGCTCTGGAAAAGCGCAATCAGCAACTCTGTTAACTAGCTTCTCATATAATCTGGAGTGTCTCATACTGAAGGTGGTCTTATGGGATGACTGTACCATTTTTCATTAAAACATACAGTGTTATGAAAAATCTACTCACTAACTGGCTGCAGAACACACACATAAAAGATGGTTGTAATTGGCAAGCTTTCAGAGCCAGCAGCTCCTTCTTCAGGCAGAAGGGTTGAAGGGGAAGGAAGAGGGGTGAAGGAAAAGGACTGGAGAGGTATAGGAAAAGGGATAGATTTCAGGAAAGTCACCCAGAACTGCGGGTCAGGAGAGACTTACCGTACGGGATGAGAAGAAAAGTCTCCCCCTCGTCTTTTATGTGTGTTTTCTGCTGACACTTGGTAAGTTGATTTTTTATCTACCAAATTAAATAATGTTGTCAATAATTGATTGTTTTTGCTGTAATATTATGAAAAAGGTAGATTTCTGCTCACTGAAGATATGACATGCTGAGTTCCAGATAGACACAATGAAAAGACTGTTACACATTGAGTTTTCGCCCAAAGCCATCTTTTGAAATGAAAACACATTCATTCACACAAGTTAGCATACCTCACACACACACATGATGGCTATCTCTGGCCAGAATGCAACTGTGTTGCATGAAAGGGAAGGAGCGATCTGGCATGGGGTAGGGAAGGGGGAAAGAGCAGGGTATGGGTGGCAGGAGAGAAGTCAGCACTACCTGGAGGAGAGTGCAGGAACAAGATGATGGTAGGACAAGACTGCCAGGCATAGGATTGGGTGGCTGCAAGGGAGGAATGGAGGTGGGGATAGGGAACAGAAAAGGAGAGAGGCAGAGAAGGGGAAAAGGCCAGTGGACGCATTGAGAGAGAGTGGTGCACAATGAGGGCGAGGGGATAGGACAGGTAGGGTAGAAATTCTTGGGTAGTGGGTATGGGCAGGTCACCATAGTTTGAGACTGGGATAATTTAACAAGTGGAGAAGATGTTGTAAGAATAATTCCCATCTATACAATTTAGGAAAGCTGATGGTGGAGAAGAGCATCCAGATGGCTCAGGTTGCAAAGCAGATATTGAAATCAAACATGTTATATTCAGCTGGGTTGGGATTGGGATTAGCATAGGGATTCACAAGGATGTTTTGGAGGTTGAGTGAGCTATGGAACAACAATTTAGGGGTGGTAGGAAGGATATTGAGTAGGATGTTCCTCATTCCAGGACATGATGATAGATAATCGAAGCCCTGATTAAGAATGTGATTCACTTGACCAAATCCTGGATGATACTGGCTGATAAAGGGAGCCCTGCTTTGTAGCTGTTTCTTGAGGGTGGTGGGAGGCTGTGTGTGTGTGTGTGTGTGTGTGTGTGTGTGTGCGCGCGCGCGCGCGCGCGCGCGCGCGCGCGCGTGTGTGTGGGTGTGGGTGCGTGTGTGGGTGTACATGTTACAGAAAATCATTAGGTCTGGAGGATATTTGTGAGGAGAGAGTCAATGTCCATGAAGGTAGCATACCAGATCAAGGTGGACCAGGTAAAATGGCTGAGAGAGAAGGTGTTGAGGTTATGAAGGTATAAGGATAGGGTGTCTTTGTCCTGAGCCCAGATCATGAAGATATTATCCAATGAACCTGAACTAGATCATGGGGTTGGGGTTTTGGGATGCTAGGAAGGTTCCCTCTAGATAGGCCCGTAAACGAGTTCCTATAGCAGGGTGCCATGGGGGTGCCTATGGCTGTGCCATGTATTTCTTTGCTTACCTTCCCTTCAAAGGAGAGATTGTTGGTCATTAGGATAAAGTTAGTAAGTTGTACGAGGAATGAGGTATTGGGTTTCGAGTCTGAAGGCTGTTGGGGAAAGATACTATTCAATAGTGGCTAGACCATAGGTGTGTGGGATGTTGGTGTATAGAAAAGTGGTGTCAACAGTGATGAGTAGGGATCCAAGAGATAAATGGGTGGGGATGGCAGCTAGTCAGTGAAGGAAGTGGTAACTTTGATGTGGGAGTCTAGATTCTGGTTAAGGGGTTGGAGGTGTTGGTAAGTGAGGGCCAAAATTCTTTCAGTCAGAGCACAACAACCAGCTACAATAGTGCATACAGGATTTCTGGGTTTTTGGATTTTGGGGAGCTTGAAGATGGTGGGTGTGCAGATTGTCACAGGTCACAGGGGTGAGAGGAGAAATGGATTTGGGGGAGAGGTTCTGAGAAGGACCTAAGGCTCTAAGCAGGGGTTGGAGATTATGTTGGGCTTCTATTATCAGATCATTCTGGCACAGATTATATGTGGAGGAGTCAGATAATTGGCAGAGGCCTTCTGCCAGACAGACACCGCACTTCATAATGACAGTGTTGGAACTGTTTTTGCAGATGGGACAGTTAGTCAGGATATGTTTTGAGCCCGTGTGGCTGTTCTTTCTTCTACTGAAGGGTTAGTGTTCCTAGCAAGGGACCTGGGAAAGGATGGTGATGTGAAGTAGAAGGTAAGGCATTCATAGAAGGTGACCAATGAGTGGTTAAAAGGGAGATGGAGTGGGATGGGAGGTATGAATGCAGGTGGATAATGCTGTGAACTGGGAGAGGCAGTGTTCAATGTTAATATTGTGTTGGCTTCGGTTGGAGGGTTGATTGCAAAGAAGTGTTTCCATGGCAGGGATTGGGAGAAGGAGTGTAGTTCTTTGAAAAGTCCAACATTGTTAAATTTGGGTATAGTGCTGAAGACCTATGAATTGAATTGAAATTTTTGTGGTCTGAGATTTTTGTTGGAAAGGTTGTCAACAGTGTTCTGGGATTGGTTTGGTCCTGGATTTAGTGGAGTGTTGATAGGGAGTGTTAGGGGATGTGGTTAGTTGAAAAAATCAGCTAGGCAGGATGTGGTTGCTATGAATGGTTGATGTGAAGGAACACTTATGGGTAGGATAGGTGCTGTATAATGGTGCCTCAAGGCATCAGGTGAATGTCAGCAGGCTACATACTGCAACTTATGGAGGTGGTGTCTGGAATGCTCTTCTAGGTGCTGGAGGCCAAGTGATTCAATTCCAGGGGTATGATGTATGTAATAGGGATTGCACAGTAGCAATAGGGGACAGAGGTGGTTCTGGATTGCCTGTGCCATGGAAATGTGTTTTGCAGTACCATGTTTGTGAGGAATAGGGACTTGTGGAATCTGGAAAAATGAAGGGTATTGTGAATGGTGGGGTAGGATCTAGAAAAAATATTTTTTATGGTTAGGCTGTTGGAGAGATGCCGTGGTTTAGGCAACCTTTAAGGCACAGTATGTGGGACTGAGTTTTAACCAGGAGAAGTGGTACTTTCCTGAACTGGTGCAGAAAGATGGAGCAGAGTCCATTGTGGCCTGGAAGGATTTGGGGAAGTTGGAAATGATGTAGAAAATGGGCAGATGAAGGCATTATGTTGTTGTGAGGGTAACTGGATAACAGAAAAAGATGCATAAAGTACACACATATATGTAAATATATGCAAAAATACTTAAAAATATGCACAGATATATACAAACTGCAGAAATACATAGAAACACAGAAAAATACATTTAAAAATGTGGGGAAAAAAGGTTGAAACTGACAATGTATAGGAGTATGCATGCGTTTGGAGGATTGATTAGGTCAATGCTCACAAGTTCGTGTGACACAGGTAGGTGTGTGAAATAATGGGTGAAAATATGTAAGGATGTGGAAAGGAAGGTGATCAATAGGAATAATTATAATTATTGGCAGGAATAATTTGCGGCATGAGATACTGCACCAATAATCCATCTGGTCACGTGTCTGTGTGTTGTGTGTGAATGAGGCCAGTGATACTGTGTGGCTCAGATGTCAGTGTGTATGCAGTTTGGAAAGCGATGATAAAACATAGGAAATAAGACAAAGAATAGACACTGAGTAAAGTACTGCTTTAGAGAATAGTTACAGAGGAAAACATCATAGGGTTGTGGGATGGAAGAAAAACTTTTATGCAATATCAAACAATAGAAGGTACAGGTTGGAATATCAACAGTGTCATGAAAAGGATAGATTGCTA
The DNA here is from genome assembly GCF_023864275.1 of Schistocerca cancellata. Lineage (NCBI taxonomy): Eukaryota > Metazoa > Arthropoda > Insecta > Orthoptera > Acrididae > Schistocerca > Schistocerca cancellata. The sequence goes on from NC_064631.1 coordinate 532,078,082, forward strand.
TGTGCTACAAAGGTGATGTGTTGAGTTGCAGACACGCAGACTGAAAGACTATTACACAATGAGCTTTCAGTCAAAGCCTTTGACTGAAAGGAAAAAAACAAAAACATGCTTACACAGTCACACAAGCAAGTACATCTCACACATTCATGATGATTATCACCAGCCACTCCAGCCAGAATGAAATTGTGTTGTGTCATATGGAAGCAGCAGTCTGAAAAGGGGTGGAATAGGGAGGAATAGTAGGATTCAGGTGGAGGGAGAAAAGTCAGTCCTGCTTGGTGGAGTGTGCAGGGACTAAATGGTGGCAGGACATGGCTGCCAGGTGGAATGCCTGGAGGCTATTGGGGAAGGAGATTGGGTAAAGGGCAGGGAGGCGGAAGTGGAAAAGGAGAGCAGCAGAGAAGGTGAAAAATAGTGGTGGGCATGATGATACAAAGTGGTGCAAAATGAGCGTAAGGGAACACGAAGGGAGGAGATGATAGGACTATCATTATGAATCACAGTGACTACCTGGCAGAAGGCATCTGCCAATTGTCTGTCTCCTTCACCTATAAACTCTGCCAGAGTGATCCCGTCCAAGAAGTCCAACATAACACTCAGTCCCTTCTCAAAGCCTTAGGCTCTTTCCAGAAACTCTGCCCTGAATCCATTTACCTCTTCATTCCCCCCTGCACACCCACTTTCTACATCCTCCACAGAATACACAAACCCAACAATTCTTGACGTCCTATTGTAGCTGGTTATTGTGCTCCAACTGAAAGAATTTTGGCCCCCTGTGACCAACACCTCCATCCCATTATCCAGAATCTAGCCTCCCATGTCAAAGATAGTACTTCCTTCACTGACTATTTACCATCCCCACCCCTTTACATCCTGGATCCCTATTCATCACTGTTGACACCACTTTCCTACACACCAACATCCCTCACACCTATGGTCTTGCTACTGTTGAATAGCACCTTTCCCAACAGCCTTCAGACTCCAAACCTAATACCTCATTTCTCATACAACTTACTAACTTTGTCGTAACAACCAGCAACCTCTACTTTGAAGGAAAGTTTGCAAACAAAAACAAGGTACCACCATAGGTATCACTGTGGCACCCTCCTATACGAACCTGTTTATGGGCCACTAGAGGAAACCTTTCTGGCCTCACAAAACTCTAACCCCATGATCTGGCTTAGGTTCATTGATAATACGTTCATGATCTGGACTTGGGGCCAAGACATGCTATCCTTATACCTTCCACCTCCCTCTCGTATGCCACCTTCCTGGATATTGACCTCCTCCTCTCTGATGGCTCCATCCACAACTTTGCCCATATTAAAACCACCAACCCGCAACAGTATCTGCATTTTGACACCAAAAAATCCCCCCCCCCCCCCCCAATGCTTGCTTTCAATGACTGCTTCACAACCAGGGCTATCTGGATCCTCCCCTCCACCAGCTTTCCTGCATAGGACAGATGACTCTTTCCTGTACCACACATTTTTTTCTCTGTAAATTCTACCAGCCTCAGCTTACAGTAATGTACTGTCCCCCACATCCTCCACCTGACAGATTCCCCTTCCTCTGTCCTATCATCTAGTCCTAATTCAATCCTCTAATCCTCATTGTGCACCACTCTCTGCCAATGCACCCACCCATCTTTTCCCTTTTTTTGCTTCTTTTTTCCATTCCCCATTTCCTCTTGCCCCTTCCCCCACTGCTTCCTGGCATTGTGCCTGGCAGCTTAGTCATGCCACCATCTAGTCCCTGTATGCTATGCCATGCTGTGCTGATTTGTCTCTCCCCCCCTTTCCCCCGCCCCCATACCCTGCTATTTCTACCCATTCCCCACTCACTCCAGATTGCTCCTTTTGCTTTATGTGATAAAGTTGCATTCTGGCTGGAGCAGCTGGAGATAATTGTCATATGTATGTGAGGTGTGCTTGCTAGTGTTAGTGTGCAAGTGTTCTCCTTTCTGAAGAAAGCTTTGGCCAAAAGCTCAATGTATAACAGTCTTTTCATTGTGCCTGTCTGCATCTCAATGTGTTTTTTTTATGGTAATAAGTAAGCTATCCATTTCTTAATAATGTTGGTATTCCAACCTGGACTTTCCACTGTTTTATCATAACCTGTGATAGACCCTCTGCACAATAAACTTTCACAAAAGTGTATCATACTACCATGGATTCCACCTCCAGAAACATATATCAGTATGTCAGAAGGTCTTCTGCACTGAATCAGGCAGCATAAATATGATCATATTGTGCAAAAGTTTATAGATTTGATGTTGTGAAGGTGATTGAAGCTAGTGAGACAACCTATACAACAAACATGCAACTGTGAATCATTACTTTTACCTTGAAATAATTTAATAAAATTGTTTTGAGTGTAGAGCAAGAACTGATTGCAACCACCATCAGAACATTATCAGTGAAGACTATATTCCACATTTATAGATAACTGACAAAATGTTGTTGGATCAGTACATTAAATTGTATATGAAGATACACTGATGCCAGATTGAGATCCACAGAAGAATCCAAATAAAATGTAATTAATTCATACAAGAAGTGGCTTAATGCAACCCTCAATTAACGGACTCTTGAATATTGCTCAGCATTGTGGGACTCTCACTGGGTAGGAGTGATAAAGAATACCCAAAGATAAGTGATGCCTTTCTTCACATGTTCATTGGGAAAGTATAAGAGCATCATGAAGATGTCCATCAAACTCCCCTGGCAGACATTACAAGAGAGGCACCATGGCTAGAGTACACTCCAGTAATAGTTAGACAACATACTACTTCCTCTCAAGTACATCATGTCAAATAACTGTGGCAGCAGAATCAGAGATATTCACTTTCAAATGGAGGCTTACCAATAGTAGTTCTTCCAGGTCACCATTCGCTGTTGAAAGATGGAAGGAAATAAATTAAATGATAATAATAAAAGAAGACCTTCTGCCAACCCCCAAAGGGCAGTTCACAGCCACGCAGGGTAGCCGAGCGGTCTGAGGCATCTTGTCATGGTCCATGTGGCTCCCCCCGTCGGATGTTTGAGTCCTCCCTCAAGCATGGGTGTGTGTGTTGTCCATAGCTTAAGTTAGTTTAAGTTAGATTAAGTAGTGTGTAAGCTTAGGGACTGATGATCTAAGCAGTTTGGTCCCATAATATCTTACCACAAATTCCCAACTTCTTGCAGTTCACAGGGTATTGACATAGATGTGGAAGATTGCCATCTTACTATAAAGTGTTTACATGGTTGCCTTAACTTCGTGTGGCTCCACACTGAATCTAGATATATTGCTCATGAAATATGAACCCTAGCACAGAACTGTGAGAAAATTCTGAGTAAAAAATTATTAATTCACTCACAAAACAAGTGAAAATGCATTTTAAGGCCAAAAAACAGTTGACAATAAGTTTTGACCAAGGATACTACTGTTATGATATCTCACTGTGTACTGCTTAATTTTCTTCTGTTTTGGAAATCTTCAGGGAAACCACCTTCTTGTGTGCCTTATAATGTGTCAAATCAAATTATACAATACAGCAAACATCATCATAATGGGAGCTATGATATGTAAATGGTGAGGACCTATTCAGTTTTAATCCTTTTGAGCAGAAAATGGAATTATGTCAAAACATAAACCACCACAAAAAATTATTAAATGATAATAGCTAAATTATAGTGAGTGTTGGTCAGCTTGCTAGTTTCAAAAGGATCTCATATTGTAGAGCACAAGGTGACTCACTTTGAATTTGAGGGTCATAGATCAGTGTAAATAAGGCATGCCTAGTAATGAACTGTGGTGTTCAGATCAACCCTTGAATTAATAATCACTTTAAATCATTTAAATAATTGTTAATCACTTCCTTTGCTTGTAGACATTCCCTTGTAAACTTAGATACTGAACAATACTGTACCATGTCATGCCACAAATACTGTATTGCATAAGACTGTCTTTCCTTGTAGTGTTTACTTTGAAGTATATGTTTCAGCATTGGCAGATTCCCCTTGGACGACGGTTCCGTGCACTGAAGTTGTGGTTTGTTCTACGCCTGTATGGAATTCGTGGGATTCAGGACATAATCCGAAAACATGTGCAGCTGGCTAAATATTTTGAAACACTTGTCAGAGCAGATCCTCGCTTTGAGATTCCCTGCGACCAAAGTATGGGTGTTGTGTGTTTCCGTTTGAAGGTTTGTTTTTGTTATTGAACAAAAAATGAAATTAATGATACTTAAGTTAAGTGTTGAAATTAACAATTTTCATGTGTAGTTTAGTTTTTGAGCTGATTGTAAAACTGAGTTGAACCTGAATGTTTATAAAGGATCAGGAAAATGAGGTGAGATTAATCATGCACATTAAGAATTTTTCTATTCGTGGAGGTACATGACAAACTGAAATACATCAAATGCAACCATATTGGCTAGCCTTAGCATAGCCTGAATAAATGTTATCACACAAATCTGGAGGAATGTTGTGGTGAGCCAAAAACTGCTGAGCAATTTGGCACACCTACATTTACTTATTATGCTTACATATGCATGCAGTGTATTATATATATTTTTAAACTATTGAGGAAGTATTTGCTATGCACTGCATAGACGAGGCATTGAGGAGCATACAGGCACATTTTAAAGTAGGCTGAAGAATATTATTCAGCTTAACAGATGAAGTCCTTCATTAGATGGAGAAATACGTACACATTTTTTCATACATGCACAATTCACACAATAATAGCAACTGTCAACTCCAGGTGCTGTGGTCTCACTGTGATGAGTAGCAATCTTGACTGAATCAGATTGTGGACATTACATTGCATAACAAAATTAAAGGACCACCTTTTTGTAACCCTGTCATTCTCTCCCATTGTGATGCAGAAGTTTGAAATTTAGGTCAAAGGTGCTTACAACCTTCTTCTGTGATGATACAAAAGTGTGATGCTCTGCCGGCCGCAGTGGCCTCATGGTTCTAGGCACTCAGTCTCAGTTCGAATCCTGTCTCGGGCATGGATGTGTGTGATGTCCTTAGGTTGGTTAGGTTTAAGTAGTTCTAAGTTCTATGGGACTGATGACCTCATATGTTAAGTCCCATAGTGCTCAGAGCCATTTGAACCATTTGTGATGCTCTGTGTTGTCACCCTCAGGTTTGGTGACACTTCAAACAGTAAGCCATCGACATTTGTAAAAAAGAAAAACAAAAAGAGCCAGAGCTCGTATGACCATGTGAGATGTAAGTTGGGTTAACAACATTACATTGACAACAGATTTCATCATGATTCTGCCCAGTGCCACTGTGGATGTGTCACACCATGAAAAGGTCATCACACCTCCCCTTATCCACATTGCTACCTCTGAGGAAAACATTTTGGAAACATCACTGGGCAGGATAGAGAAAAAAAGAGTCTCAGGGTGTATCATAAATGGTATGAATGAAACCATCCTTTCCCTTAGAGTATTCATTTTCACACATTCTGCAGGCCAAAATGACAAGTTTGCAGTGTAATTTGCAGTAGTATCGTGTTCTTGACAACCTCTGACACTGCTGAGACCTACTGGATGATTCAGCCCCTCTCTAAGGACATCACTGGTCTAAAATGCCATTAATCATGACCACACGCCTTTGGAATGTAGCATGGCTGCAATTTTTGCTCTGATGTACAAGGTGGAATGTGACCCAAAGCAGAAAAGTGTGTTTAAGCTTTGTCATCCTTCCTTTTTTCTGCCCTCATGTACCATGTACATGAGAGGGGGGATACTGCTACATTGATACATGCTTGAATAAGATAGCAAAAGGTCTCTCTAAGACCCTCCAGTTTGACAATACCCTCAGTGCCACCTATGCACCTTTGTTGGGCACTTTAAAAAGTCTCTGTACAGGGACAACCAAGCCTTACTCACCAGTAAGATAATCAACCCTCTTGACACTAACACCTGCTGGCCCCATGCAAAATCTGTGAGTGTCACCCCGAAGGGTTGCCTATACCACTGGTAGGTAGGGATCAGTGGATGGGTGTCTCTGTATGGAGACACTTTTAAAGTGCCCAAAAATGGTGCACAGATGGCACCAAGGTTGTTGCTGAACTGTGGAGTCTTAGAGGGACCCTTTGCCATTTTATTCATGTGTCTGTGTCAATGGTACATTCCACATGCACATGCTGCAGGTGCAAAAAAGGGGGGCATGAAAAAGCATAAAAACAATCTTCTGCTTTGGATCACATTCATATTTCATTGAATGGTTTTGAACACTTCCTTGTGGTTTGCACCATGTGTACCAGACCAAAAATTGTGGTCATGCTGCACTCCAAAGCAGTGAGATCACATTCAACATGGTTGCAGCCCTTTGATTTCCTTAGTTAGCTAGTTAGTTACATCTTCCGTTGATCAATGTCCAATCTTACAGTAACTGTTATGATGTGGAATGTGTCCACAAAGCTTCAGACCAGTGCAGTTATGGGAACCAAAAAATTTGCTACAGGCAGAGTTAGAGAAGGTTGAAACATCTAAGGAGTATCAGCATGTTGAAGGTTGTCAAGGAGATTGTCCTGTTGCATTTTGCAATACAGACTGTAATTTTCAGCTGCGAAATGTGTGAAAATGAATGCCCCAAGGGAAGGGGTGGTTTCTTTCATGCCCTTTATTACATGCCCTGCAGCCTTTTCATGTCAATTCTAAGCAGCAATGTGTCCAAAATGTTCCTCTCATCTGTCCATAAGAAAGCTGCACAATTTCAATGCTGGGCATCACTGTTCTGACCTCCATCCTGGAGGCTTCAAGAGATGGGGTGAGATGTGGGTAGGGGGACTGGTGACAATGTATGAGTGCTGGCCTCTTTTTAAAAAAAGAAAAAAAAAGAAAAAAAAGAAAAAAACCACATGCCACTGTGCTGTTTGAAGGATTGCCAAGTCCAAGGGTGATTTTGCAGGGTGCCACACTTCTGCACTATTACAGAGGAAGCTTGTAAGCACCTTAGAGCCAAATCTCAAACTTCTGTATTGAAACTGGAGAAAAGGATGGGGTTTCAAAAAACTGGCCCTTTAATTTTGTTGCACACTGTAGAAGAGACATGGAGTAGACTGGGGGAGGTATAGAAGGGCAGGAGATGATGCTGTAGTGCTGCCTTTGGGAGTGTGCAGACATGTGCCAGGGAGAAGTTGGTGGCCTGCTAAGTGCAGCATTTGGAGAAGCTGAGGAAGGGAAATGACTATGCAGTCAAGCATGTGGGACAGAAAGCACGTGAGGCTGGAATGGCATCAGGGATCAGAATAGAGGCATGTGAGAGACATGGAGTAGCAAAGGTTGAGACCAGTGCAGTTGTAGGAACAAAAAAATATGCTGCAGGTGAGTTCCCACCTGCACAGTTCAGAAAAGCAGGTTTTGGTGGAAAGAATCCAGGTGGTATGGATTTTGCATTGATCTTCATTCATTAATCCCTGTTCCCTACCTGCCCCTTCCATACTTCAATTGCAGCCTAACAAACACCTCCTGTCCCCCAGCTCATCTATAAAGTCCTTCACTTTCTTTGCTTGTCTTCTCTCCTTTCCTTCCTCCCCCCCCCTCCCCTTAGTGCCCCTCTCTAGCAAATATGCTGCTCCTAGGAATGTATCATCCTGTCTCTGTACACTCCCAAAGGCAACACTACAGTATCTTCCCCTACCCTTCCATTTCTCTCCCTGTCCATCTAATATTTCAATATTTCTTCTGCATGGCAACTGCCCACCCCAGTGGAGATCGCTGCTAACCACAATGGGGCCACAGTGCTCATTTATATGTGCATGAGTTGTGCTAGTCGGCAAGTACTCTACCAACTGAGCTACCTAAGCATGACTCACAACCTGTCTTCACAGCTTTACTTCCACCAGGGAGTTCCATATCAGCACACACTTTGCTGCAGAGTGAGTATCTCATTCTGGAAAGATCCCCAGGCTGTGGCTAAGCCATGTCTCCACAATACTTCTGTGAAGTTTGGAAGGTAGAAGATGAGGTTCCTGTGGAAATAAAGCTGTAAGGATGGGTCGTGATTCATATTGGGGTAGCTCACTTGGTAGAGCACTTGCCATGAATGGCAAAGGTCCTGAGTTTGAGTCTCAGTATGGCACACAGTTTTGATCTGCCAGGTAGTTACATTCACTATGTGCTGCAATACCTGAAAGTTTCTGTTAGGTGAATAACATAGCAACTTACGTCCAGATTCAAACAATTCCATGTAAATATCTACAAAATTATGCTACAGTTTTATGAGTCTGAAGGACTTAATACAGCATAATGTTGTGTGTGAAGAGTACTGGTCATGCTGCTTTGTCCCAGAGATCAAGCAAAGACATAATGACAGGTGACATTCAAGAAAATCCATACAGCTCTTTTGCTCTAGAAAAGTAATACTTGTGCTTCTTTGAGAGCAGCAAGCTATTAAACAGCAAATCATTTTTTTTATCAAAATAACAAGATTAAAATGTTTGATTTCATGAATGTGGATGCACTGTTGCAGAAAACTAATAGAATGCAACACATTAACCAATTAATAATAAAAAAATATTTTGGTTCTTTGCTCTGAATGTCTACTACACCTGGCATTTTTACTCAATGGAGTACCAACTGATTATCATAGACTTGGATTCTTGGTGGAGGAACCAGGTGGCAGGAAGTTACAGAATGATGTTAAAGCAAAAGAGGTGGTTTACACATGGTAACTCAGTCTGAATTCTTTTTTTCTGTCTGTGGAATCAAAACATTAATAAAATATTGACAAACTTGCATTGATCTCAATAAAGTCTGTGTTGAAAACTGATAACATGTTTTCTTCTGTAATAAAAAGTTGTTAAGGTTATTTAATGACTTTGTATATAGAAATCGTACAAAGCAGTTATATACAGCTAATCATTTTCTTGTAAAATTACTTTGCTTTGTTTCAAAATTATATTATTTAATGAAAATTTGTTTCTACAGGGTCCTGATGAGCTGACCAGAGACTTAGTTGCACAGCTTACAGCACGAAGGAACATTTACTTGATTGCAGCAACTGTCAATGAACAGATTGCAGCACGATTTGTTGTATGTAGTACTGTGACAGAAGAGAAGGACATTGTAAAATCATGGCAGGAAATTTTGTATGTTGCAAATAAGATACTGGACTCCAATGCTGATGATATGAGTGTTAAAATTGTAGAAAAGGTTTAAAATATATTTGAAACATATGTGGGTCATGTATTTTACAACAGACTGTATACTATGAAATATGTATAACATTTTTAGCTTTAATGCAACTGTGTGTTTCACATACTGCACCATCACAAAAAATAAAATAAAATAAAAATATAACAAAAACATAAAAGGCCTCATACAGCAAGTATTGTAAGATGTCACATACTGTTAATATATAAATCATTGACGAGAAGAATGTTTTACATAAAATGTTTTCTTGGTTAAACACTGCTACAATCTCTCTCTCTCTCTCTCTCTCTCTCTCTCTCTCTCTCTCTCTCTTGTTACACTTTTGGAATGGGCTATGCTGATTTGTTATGACCCTATCAAGCATCTTCAACAAACTCCCATTACACATACAATAAGAAACTGAGGGCCACTATAAATTCAAACAAAAATTAACTTACCTGCTTATAATTTAATAGCATATACAGTCCAGAAGCACTCAATGAATAAAGGGATGCTGATCACTGGCAAGACAATGGCAGATTTTAGGGAATGCTAAGAAAAGGATTACTGTGGTGAAGTTTTCAGTGAGTGCAATACTACCTCTAATTTTTAAAATATTTGTTTGATTAATTATTTTTACTATTTCCCCAAAAAATTAACTTAATGCAGCACTAGGTAACCATTATGAAAACACTGGATCACTACAGGTAATCACAAAAAGCTCATCCATGAAATAGCCAGAATGAGTAACTACCCACAAATACTTTCATATCATAAATATTGCTGAAACATATGAATATAAGTTGTATAAATTCCAAGAACATGCTCATAGCTGTCCATTTGAAAACTGACAGCTAAGACAATAAAATGAAATCAGCACTGAATATTGTAGAAAAGACAGGAAAGGGGCCATGAAAGATGACACTGTTGCTGTTAAATGGAATTAGAGTCTTATAACGGACAGTTCATGTGGAGCAAGTATTACAAATAACTTAAAAATTAGCAAGAAAAATTGTGTAAGCAGTTGCAAGGTGACAGGAAATGTGAATATCAAAAATGCAATACAGATGTGATGTAATGAAATTAAAATTTCTCTCATCCTCATGTAAAATGAAGAAAATCACAAGATGCTCAAAGGCAAAAGTTTATATGAGGCTGCTGATGCTGCTAAGCTATTAAAATGTTCTGGTCTTATAATGTGTAATGTTCTTAGTCACAAGAATAATACATAATTAATTCAGGATATTTTTCCAAATATATGTTATTGTATGCTTCTATAAAATAAAGTGGGAGAGGTACAAATAAGTATCAGACAGTCTATTTTCTGACATCACTTTCCAAAATCTTTGAGAGAATAGTGTACCAGAGAATTGAACCCCAGTTGCACCAATATGACAAGCTTACCCTGTCACACTTTGAGTTTCAAAAGAAACACTTTTGTGGAACAGATGTTTGTACATTCACTGAGATTATAAAAATATTAAAGGATAAAAAATATTACTAATTGTGTTCTTCTAGAATTTGCAGAAGGTATTTAATTGTGTAATTCATATACTTTATTTTACATTTTATGGAATAAACAGTTCAGAACACAAACTTTTTACTCATATTCAAGTGTATTGTATCACCCCAAGCAAAAGACATACTTTGTTATTGTTCCACATTTTTTGCCACTTTGACTGCGATAAACTGATTTCACTGATGTTCATCCTTGGCATGCCGTTGTAGAAGGTGTCACAAATTCAGTTTAGTAATAAAATCCATGCAGCTTGCATGTTTATATTTATATATACCAGCATATAAGGTGACTAAGGTTTTCCTTTGTCTGAGACTCCATGTGCCAGATAAATCTGATTCAAAATTATAGATTATAATATTTTATTGTTTATGTAATTTTTGCTTAATCTTTCATCATTTGTGTCAAGGGTTTTATGCATCATGATACTGTGTAATTTAAAATATTTGTGAGAGGAGTGAAAAATACATACTATATCACGAATTGTAAACCAAATTTGTGCTTTTTAAGCAATGGAAAGTCCAGTTTGGAATGTCAACAATATTCTGAAAAGAATAGACTGCTACTCACTGTAAAAGATGACACATGGAAAAGCACGATGAAAAGACTGTTATGCACTGAGTTTTTGGCAAAGGCCTTCATCAGAAAACAAGAAAACACACACACACACTCACGTACATTCACACTAGAAAGCACATGACATGCATGCATGACTGCTATCTCCAGCTGCTGTGGCCAGAATGTAAGTGTCATGTAGAACGAAAACAGCAGCCCAGAATGGAGTGGGAAAGGAGAAGAATAGCAGGCTGGGAGTGGGCAGTGGTGCGGAAGTAGAGAGTGTTGTTTGGCGGCACTTGCAGGGACTAGATGACAGCAGGACATGGCTGTGAGAGATAAATTCTGCCGAAATTTTTACAAAGGCACAGACGGTGTTTAGAAACGATAGATTGCATGCAACCGGTGGTGGCATTTTTGTTGCTGTTAGTAGTAGTTTATCCTGTAGTGAAGTAGAAGTGGGTAATTCCTGTGAATTATTATGGGTGGAGGTTACACTCAACAACTGAGCTAGGTTAATAGTTGGCTCCATTTACCGAGCTCCCGACTCAGCAGCATTAGTGGCAGAACAACTGAGAGAAAATTTGGAATACATTTCACATAAATTTTCTCAGCATGTTATATATAGTCTTAGGTGGAGATTTTAATTTACCAGATACAGACTGGGACACTCAGATGTTTAGGACGGGTGGTAGGGACAGAGCATCGAGTGACATTATACTGAGTGCACTATCCGAAAATTACCTCGAGCAATTAAACAGAGAACCGACTCGTGGAGATAACATCTTGGATCTACTGATAACAAACAGACCCGAACTTTTCAACTCTGTAAGTGCAGAACAGGGAATCAGTGATCATAAGGCCATTGCAGCATCCCTGAATATGGAAGTTAATAGGAATATAAAAAAGGGAGGAAGGTTTATCTGTTTAGCAAGAGTAATAGAAGGCAGATTTCAGACTACCTAACAGATCAAAATGAAAATTTCTGTTCCGACACTGACAATGTTGAGTGTTTATGGAAAAAGTTCAAGGCAATCATAAAATGCATTTTAGACAGGTACGTGCTGAGCAAAACTGTGAGGGACGGGAAAAACCCACCGTGGTTCAACAACAAAGTTAGGAAACTACTGCGAAAGCGAAGAGAGCTTCACTCCAAGTGTAAATGCAGCCAAAACCTCTCAGACAAATAGAAGCTAAACGATGTCAAAGTTAGTGTAAGGAGGGCTATGCGTGAAGCGTTCAGTGAATTTGAAAGTAAAATTCTATGTACCAACTTGACAGAAAATCCTAGGAAGTTCTGGTCTTACATTAAATCAGTAAGTGGCTCGAAACAGCATATCCAGACACTTCGGGATGATGATGGCATTGAAACAGAGGATGTCACGTGTAAAGCTGAAATACTAAACACCTTTTTCCAAAGCTGTTTCACAGAGGAAGACCGCACTGCAGTTCCTTCTCTAAATCCTCGCACAAACGAAAAAATGGCTGACATTGAAATAAGTGTCCAAGGAATAGAAAAGCAACTGGAATCACTCAACAGAGGAAAGTCCACTGGACTTGACGGGATACCAATTCGATTCTACACAGAGTATGCAAAAGAACTTGCCCCCCTTCTAACAGCCGTGTACCGCAGGTCTCTAGAGGAACGGAAGGTTCCAAATGATTGGAAAAGAGCGCAGGTAGTCCCAGTCTTCAAGAAGGGTCGTCGAGCAGATGCGCGAAACTATAGACCTATATCTTTGACGTTGATCTGTTGTAGAATTTTAGAACATGTTTTTGCTTGCGTATCATGTCATTTTTGGAAACCCAGAATCTGTTCTGTAGGAATCAACATGGATTCCGGAAACAGCTATCGTGTGAGACCCAACTCGCTTTATTTGTTCATGAGACTCAGGAAATATTAGATACAGGCTCCCAGGTAGATGCTATTTTCCTTGACTTTCGGAAGGCGTTCGATACAGTTCCGCACTGTCGCCTGATAAACAAAGTAAGAGCCTACGGAATATCAGACCAGCTGTATGGCTGGATTGAAGAGTTTTTAGCAAACAGAACACAGCATGTTGTTATCAATGGAGAGACCTCTGGCGTGCCACAGGGGAGTGTTATGGGACCATTGCTTTTGACAATATATGTAAATGACCTAGTAGATAGTGTCGGAAGTTCCATGCGGCTTTTCGCGGATGATGCTGTAGTATACAGCATTAGAAAATTGTAGCGAAATGCAGGAAGATCTGCAGCGGATAGGCACTTGGGCAGGTAGTGGCAACTGACCCTTAACGTAGACAAATGTAATGTATTGCGAATACATAGAAAGAAGGATCCTTTATTGTATGATTATATGATAGCGGAACAAATACTGATAGCAGTTACTTCTGTAAAAATATCTGGGAGTAGGCGTGCGGAACGATTTGTAGTGGACTGATCATATAAAATTAATTGTTGGTAAGGCGTGTACCAGGTTGAGATTCATTGGGAGAGTCCATCAACAAAGGAGGTGGCTTACAAAACACTCGTTCAACCTATACTTGAGTATTGCTCATCAGTGTGGGATCCGTACCAGATCGGGTTGACGGAGGAGATAGAGAAGATCCAAAGAAGAGCGGCGCATATCGTCACAGGGTTATTTGATAACCGTGATAGCGTTACGGAGATGTTTAGCAAACTCAAGTGGCAGACTCTGCAAGAGAGGCGCTCTGCATCGCGGTGTAGCTTGCTCGTCAGGTATCGAGAGGGTGCGTTTCTGGATGAGGTATCGAATATATTGCTTCCCCCTACTTATACCTCCCGAGGAGATCACGAATGTAAAATTAGAGAGATTAGAGTGCGCACGGAGGCTTTCAGACAGTCGTTCTTCCCGCGAACCATACGCGACGGGAACAGGAAAGGGAGGTAATGACAGTGGCACGTAAAGTGCCCTCCGCCACACACCGTTGGGTGGCTTGCGGAGTATAAATGTAGATGTAGATGTAGTGGTGGGAGGCTGTGTGGGAGGCTGGAACGGCAATGGTAACGCGAGCAGAAAAAGAGAGGAGCAGAAGAGAGGAAGAGATCAGTGGGTATGTCGGCAGACAGCAAAGCACAATGAGGGTGAGTGGACATGAATTAGGAGGAGGTAATAGAACAGACGGAATGGAAACTGTTGGGTGGAGGATGTGGGAACAGCAGGTTACCATAGGTTGTGGCTGGAATAATTTTGGAAGTGGAAAATGTGTTGCAAGGATAACTCCAATCTGCTGAAATGTGGCCAAGGGCAAAGTGGACCACACTGTGGCATCTTCAATCAGCTTTTATGAACTGTGGACATGGTAATTCTCTGTACACCACCTTCTCTGGTCCTGAAATAATCCCAGCCTCAACATATAGCAACCTACTGTGACCACATGCTCCACCTAACAGTTTCCTCCCCATCTGTGCAACACCTCATCCTAATCCATGTTCCCCTCACCCTCATTGTGTGTTGCTCTCTGCTATGCACCCATTGATTTTTTTTTTCTCTTCGCTGCTCCTCTCCTTTTCAGCTCCCTGTTACCTGCTCACAGTCGCACAACGATGCATCTGGCAGCCATGTCGTGCTTCCATCTGGCACCTGCATGCTCTGCCAGACAGCACTCTTCTTTGTGCCTCACCTGTATGTTGCCATCACCCCCCTACGTGCCTGCCTTGCCCCACTCTGGATTGCTGCTTTCATTGTCACACATGCACGAGGCATGCCTACTTGTGTGAATGTGTGTGTGTTTTGCTTTCTAAAGAAGGCCTTGGCCACAAGCTCAGTGTGTAACAGTCTTTTCATTGTGCCTGACAATATGTCATCTTTGCAGTTTGCACTTTTAAGGAACTCATGGCAACTGTATCCTCAAAAACAACTGTTCCTTAATTACATTGTGTCCTTGCATGATAATAGGCATATTTTTGAGAATTTTTGTACAGTTATGAGTATTGTGAAAACTGTATTCCATAGGAAACTGTGAGCTACAGTTATGTATTCTGTAAATTTTGGGAGTAACGTCTTGTCAGCAAATCTCTTTCCCACTGCCAGTACTGTTCTTAACTACAGGATGTGTTAGTTACTGTTCATTAGCTCTAATGGCTGTCAAGTGACTGGAAGGGGTGTTGAGAATGGGTGTAGTGAGCAAAATGTCTAGAGTCATGTACCAGGGATACCAAAAGCACCTCAAATCTATCGTCTCCAGTGGATTCTGACACTTCTACAGAAAATACAAGTTCCATCACTGATAATGCAGTTGTCTGCGAGTGTCCTGTCAGTGGTAGGTCCACAGGTCCTGTTCAGAGGAGGCTGGGATCAAGATAAACTCAGTGTATTACACCCATCCCCATAACCACAAGTCTGAGGTGCTGTTTTCCACTAGAACTGAAACTGAGTCAGTAAGACTTGCTTAACTTGTTGAGAAGCCTACTGTGACCTGGGTCAAGGGACAAGCAAGCACAAAATGGTAGGGGTCTGTTAAATCAGCATTTCAGAGTCACAGTAAATAATGGTACCCCTTAGGGAAACAGCTGTAAAGGATGGGGAGAATGACCTTTACACTCTTCATGTATGCATGGAGGTCTCATCCAACCTGTTGTTCAGTCTGTTCAGGTAGCTACTGAGAGAGCAAGATGCAACGAAATATAGACTGTGCTCCACATTTTGAACAAGTGATGCCTCTTGTCAGGAATCAAAGTCATACTCCAACTTTCCAGTGACTGGCAGATAGGGGTTGAATTGACCAGCCTTGCTGATAATATCAGTGGACCTCAGAGCAGCAGTATTGACACCAGAACCTATCAGGGCCCATTGGCTCTGAATTCTGTAGATGTCTTGCACATCATGACTTAAGTTTCTGTGGGAAGTTAAATTATTACTTCCTGTAATTATACTACAACGTTTGAGTTTTGGAGAGTCCCCCTAATGGATCAGGGCTGCAACAGAGGCTGCTACATAGGTGGCTCACTGTACATTAATCACAAATCAGTGTTAGTTTTTTTTAAAAAAAAAAGCTTAGGCAACTCTCCAGCCATTCAACAAGATGATAAAGCTATAAAGCTGAACAGCTAAAATCCCAGTGATCAAACACTAAAGCATTGCAACAAAGTCCCAAAGAACACGTGCGCGGGCGCGCGCGCACACACGCACACACACACACACACACACACACACACACACACACACAGAGTCTTTGCCGCACTGTGAGCAGTTGTGTATGATGGAAGACACAACCAGATGGTGGGGGTAAGGAGGAGGCTAGGGTGGGGAGGGGGAGGGATAGCAGGGTAGGGGTGTGGGACAGAAAGTGCTGCATGTGAGAGCATAATGGGACAAGGTGGAGAGAGTGTAGGGTGGCTAGGTGCAGTCAGGAGGGCAGTGAAGAGTTAGTGGAAAAGGAGAGAGGTAAAAAGACTATAGGTGGATTGGTGGAATAGAAAACTGTTTAGTGCTGGAATGAGCACAGTGAAGGGGCAAGAAAGTAAGGACAAAAGACTAATGAAAGTTGAGGCCAGAAGGGTTACAGGGATGTAGGATATATTGCACGAAGAGTTCCCACACGTGCATTTCAGAAAAGCTAGTATTTGTGGAAAGGATCCACATGGCACAGACTGTGAAGCAGTCACTGAAACGTAGAATTTTGTGCTGGCCAATGTGCTCAGCAATGAGGTGGTCCAGTTGTTTCTTGGCCACAGTTTGTCAGTGGGCATTCATGTGGACAGACAGCTTGTTGGTTGTCATGCCTACATAGTATGCAGCAGAATGGCTGCAGTCTAACTTGTAGATCACATGACTGGTTTCACAGGTAGCCCTGCCTTTCATGGGACAGGTGATACTTGTGACCGAACTGGAGTAGGTGATAGTGGGATGATGTATGGGATAGGTCTTGCATCTAGGTCTATTATGGGGATATGAGCCATAAGGCAAGGGATTGGGAGCAGGAGTTATGTAGAGATGGATGGGGATATTGTGTAGGTTCAGTGGGCAGCAGAATACCACTCTGGGAGGGGTGGGAAGGATAGCAGTTAGAACATTCCTCATTTTGGAGCATGAAAAGAGGTAATCAAAACTTTGACGGAGAATGTGATTCAGTTAATCCAGTCCTGGGTGGCACTGAGTCAAGAGGGGAATGGTCCTCTGTGATCAGATGGTGGGACTTTGGGAGGTGGTGGGTGACTGGAGAAATAAGGCATGGGAGATCTGTTTTTGTACAAGGTTTGGAGGGTAATTACAGTCTGTGAGGGCCTCTGTGAGACCCTGGGTATATTTCAAGAAGGACTGCTCTTCTCTACAGATGTGATGGCCATGGCTGGCTAGGCTGAATGGAAGGGACTCCTTGGTATGGAATAGGTGGCAGCAGTTGAAGTAGAGGTTTTGAGGATGTTCGATACATGTGGTATGGGCAGAGGTACTGATGCAACCATCTCTGAGGTGGAGGCCAACATCTAGGAAGGTGGCTTTTTGGGTTGAGTAGGAGCAGGTGAACTGAATGGGGTAGAAGGTGATGAGGTTCTGGAGGAATGTGGATAGGGTGTCCTCACCCTCGATCCAGATTGTGAAGATGTCATCAGTGAATCTGAACCAAATGAGGGGTTTGGGATTCTGGGTGTTAAGGAAGAATTCCTGTAGATGGCCCATGAATGGGTTAGCATTGAATGGTGCCATTCAAGTGCCCATAGCTGTACACCAAATTTGTTTGTAGGTAATGCCTTCAAAGAAAAAATAATGGTGTGTGAGGATATTGTTGGTCAGGGTGATTAGGTAGGATGTTGTAGGTTTGGAGCCCATCAGCCATTGCAAAAGGCAGTGTTCAATAGCAGTAAGGCCATGGGTATTAGGGATGTTAGTGTAAAGAGAGGTGACATCAATAATGAGGAGCAGAGCATCATGTGGTAAAGGAACAGGAATTGTGGAGAGTCAGTGGAGGAAATAATATCTTTTATATAGAAGGGTAAGCTGTGGGTAATAGACTGAATGTGTTGGTCTATGAGAGCAGAGCCCCCCACCGCTACCCTGGTATCCCTTCCTCTTTGCACCCCAGTGCCACAACCCAGTTGCGTCTCCCATTACTTGCGGCTGCTTGCAGTGTGGCCACAACAGCCAGAGACTGCAGTCACGTGTGTGCGAACTGCATTTGCATGTGTATCTGTGTATGTTCTAGCTCTGACAAAGACCTTGTTGACCGAAAGCTCATTTTCTGACAGTCTTTTTGTTGTGCCTATCTGCAACTCAGCATCTCCACTATATGGTGAGTAGCAACTATCCTTTTCGTAATATTGTCACATTCCATCCTGAGTTTTCCATTGTTGAAAGGGTAGGATAATAGAAAATGGTTGTGGTGTATTTATCCCAGTAGATAAGACCTCTAATCCAACAAAATAGAAATGGAAGCTGCAGGTGAAATTGTTTGGGCAAGGCTCAGTAGTGGGCATAAATTAGTGACTGGGTCTTTCTGTCGACCAGCAGACTCCCTCTCCCCTACCCCAATATAACTGAAGACATTGATATATTTTTCCTAATCATATTGCCATCACTGGAGAAGGCTTTCATCATCCAATAATTGGGTGGCATAATTTCAGTTTTGTAAGTGGTGAGCATCACAAATCACTCTTTAAAGCAGTCCAGATGCATTCACTGAAATTTACATACAACAGATAGTTCAGGGCCCCTTATAATGGAAATGTATTAGACCATATAACAACAAGTAGCTTTGACTTCTTTGAAGATGTCCTACTAAAACTAATATCAGTCACTTTGAGACTAAAGTACAAACAGGAATATTTCGATGTCTGTTAAGTTGGATAAAAATGCGTTCGTGTCACATCCAAGATCTTCCATGGTATACAACCACTGTAAAGAAACAGTAACTTCTGCCTAATAGGTGTAAAACAAAGCATGAGATTACATGTAGAGGGAATCGGTATGAAACTCATTTGGCTGTCAAGATAGCAGTGTGTAAAGCCTTCAGTGACTATCGCAGCAGAAAGATCTCTCACAAGACCTAAAGAAGTTTCAGTCATAGGTAAACACTCTTAGCTGCAACTGTTAAGTTGGATAAAAATGCGTTCGTGTCACATCCAAGATCTTCCATGGTATACAACCACTGTAAAGAAACAGCAACTTCTGCCTAATAGGTGTAAAACAAAGCATGAGATTACATGTAGAGGGAATCGGTATGAAACTCATTTGGCTGTCAAGATAGCAGTGTGTAAAGCCTTCAGTGACTATCGCAGCAGAAAGATCTCTCACAAGACCTAAAGAAGTTTCAGTCATAGGTAAACACTCTTAGCTGCAACAGAGTTAATGTCCACACACTCATTGATCACACAGGAATTGAAACTGAGCAAAAGTAAAATTGCTGAGTTCCATTTTCAAATTTTCCTTTACTAAGGAAGTATATGTGTAGTGCTATGGTTTACTTCACACTCTACTGCACCTATCTCTGACCATGAGAAACAGTTACCATTAAACCAGGCTCCAGGGCTTAATGGGATTCCTTTCACATTCTGTTCAGAGTTTGCAGCTGAATTAAATTTCAATTATAATAACTTTGTGGTTGACGTTTCAGTGAGTCAAGTAGTAGAGCATGGGCATTGGCCAATCACAACTGTTTCTTGGGCTCCATGTGCTTGCTGTGTTGCCTGTTCTTCTGGCACAAGCATAGCCTTGCCGACTGATTTAGGCTCCACAGGGTGGAGGCAGACCAGGCAAGGCAGGCTGCGTGAGATACATTTTTTTTGTGCATCTGGCTGTCGATCACATGAACACATAGTATGTTGTGTACCTGCTGGCAACTCCACTCCCCACCACAGTCATCTATCAGTCATATTATCATTTTAGATGAAATACAGCTCCCATTTAACCATCATATACCACAGGTTCCTTGAACAAAAGACTATGAAAAAACTTGTAAAAAGGCACAGGCACATTGTAGTGATCCTTACCATTCATGGAAGGGCATGTATCACATACATCAAAAATAGAACTCAGAGTAATTATGTGCATGATTGCAATTAGTTTGTAAGCACTGGGCCACATATTGTGGGAAAGCATAACTCAACAGGTGCAGAGTGTACCTACTAGAGAGCATTTGTAATCTCCATGGAGCAACAAGGAACAAAGAAGGAGCTTTAGTACCATGGAAGACCTCTGGCACCAAGGAAAATGAATATGATGTATATAAGCAATTGTTGTTATATACTATTCACAGACATGTTGATGAGAGGTCTTTGAAAGAGTAAAATTAGTTGGTTTTGGGAGTAGTAACTTCCCACATGATGTGCAACCATTTATGATAGTTTGTGACAAAATACATAGCTAATTGGAACCAATCTACACTTTATTTAACTAGAGAAGCAGTGTTTCCTTTTATAGCCAATGCACTTACAGAAATCTGCACAGAAGGAAGAAGTTTGTTGCTGAGGAAGAACAGGACCCAGCATAGCTGGACCCTGAGCTAAATCACAAGAGTTGCAATGATGAATCTCTACACCAATTTAACAAAGGAGAGTTAAGGCGATGGTGGTGTAGCTGCATGAAGTAATAGGTGTAGAACAGACATTGCTCAAGCAGTCAAAACATCACCACACAAGCCAAATACAACAGTCATCAGCCATTAACAAACACTCCACGTGGTGACCATATGATTATAAGTGGAATGTGGCAGATAAAAACAGATTTAAAGGTAGAAATTCCACAATAAATCAGCAAACCAAAGAAGTGTTGCCAATGGAAACAGGGATCATAAACAACAACATTGATGCACATAGGCCAAGAACATCCGCCTAAACTGATGAAACACGCAGCCTTAGGTGATCCGCGAAGAGCCAGCACCCAGCTAGTGACATCTGGCCAGCTTGCAGCCATCAACAACTGATCCTTTACCAGTGCACAGTCTACACCCCCATGACACCAGCATGCAGTCTAAACTACTGCATCATCACCATGCATTCATCAGTGACTAGACCATCATCAGCACGCAATATGACTACTGTGAGCTACACCAGAATTTCAGTTCAAAATTGTTTTCATGGGTATAGAGCAGTGATTCAGTAATATTTGTATGTTTTTTATGCCAGTGATAACAAGGAAAACGTCAATAGAGGTTAATATGGAAATATTATTACAAAAACTGGAAGACATACAGAGATAGTCAAATGAAAAGTTTCCACAATCAATAGAATAATCTAATGGAAAATTTTCAAAGCTCAATAATAGATTCATACCAGTAACAGACAGTCATCGTAAATTTCAAGAGGGTATTAATGATAAGTTTGTGCAACTATGTCAAGACTTAGGAAACCAGATTAAAGACACTCATGAGCAAGTAATGGAAAACCACAAGAAACTGTGACAAGAATTAGAAACTCAGATTTAAGACACTCATAAACTATTAGAGGTACATTTAGGATAGAAGCTAGATCAAAGATTCAATGTGTTAAGAGAAGGAATACACACTGAAGTCTTGAAACAATGTGACATAGTTCAGGAAGAGATACATGAACATATTAAAGATTTGCATATGGACATACATAATTTACATAACTTTGGAGAAACAGAATGTAAGTTGGTAAAAGATCAGATGTGCAAACACACATAGAAATTTTAGAACAGAGAAGTGACAATGGTGATTCTGTATATTCACATGAGATACATTCAGTTTTGGAGGAAAAAATATGAGCATTGTTAGATTAGAAATTTCAGGAGACTTCACACACTTTAGGAAATGGGCAGCTTTCCAGGTTGGAAATCACTAACAACACCAATGAGTTTAAAAGTGTATGGGATGAACTGGCAAAAATGAGAAAGGATTAACAGAAAGTCAAGCTAACAGTAAATATTTTGATGCAAAAACACTATTAGAGGAATTACAGTTGGAAATCAGAATGAACTTCTATAAGCATTTTCCAAAGTTTAAACCAGATGGGGAAGTACATCCAATGTACTTCCTTTGAGTGTTTTCCAGGTCATTACCACAAAAGTGGGAAGACTCTAGAAAGATAGATTTTGTTTTGAGTTATTTGCAATGGGAGTTTTGGAGGGAGGAAAATAGACCGCAGAACTTGTAGCGGAAAAGTGGGAGAAAGCTGGAGTTTCATAGTGGATGCAGCCTCAAGATGAGATGAAGTGAAAGGGGAGAAGTACTGAAGTACTCAATAAAGTAGTAGAAAAGGAGGGTGAGGTACTTCAGATTGGGAGTTATGGGTAAGTAATCCCCAAAGAAGGGAACTTATGCCATGTTCAGGCTGACCCATGGATGCATGGACCTTAACCACTCTATGGGTAAGTTATCTCCAGAGAAGGAAGCTTATGCCACATTCAGATGGACACCCCAACCAATTTAGAGGAAAGAAGAAGTACATCACACCAACTGTGCCTATGAAATAAGAGGCAAAGAATATAGAATCCCCTGAAAGATAGCCTTCAAGAGGGGAGAAATACTTAAGGCTAAAATTCGTGAAGAAAAGGAATAAGGACCCTGCCTACAGGGGAGAACCTCCTCCAAATTTGAGAGGAAATTGAGAAAGTTCGAGTCTCGGTCGGGCACACAGTTTTAATCTGCCAGGAAGTTCCATATCAGCGCACACTCCACTGCAGAGTGAAAATCTCATTCTGGAAACATCCCCCAGGCTGTGGCTAAGCCATGTCTCCACTATATCTTTTCTTTCAGGAGTGCTAGTTCTGCAAGGTTCGCAGGAGAGCTTCTGTAAAGTTTGGAAGGTAGAAGACGAGATACTGGCAGAAGTAAAGCTGTGAGTACCGGGCGTGACTCGTGCTTCGGTAGCTCAGATGGTAGAGCACTTGCCCACAAAAGCCAAAGGTCCCGAGTTCGAGTCTCGGTCGGGCACACAGTTTTAATCTGCCAGGAAGTTTCAATAAGTTTACTTTACAACATAATAGTAAGACAAAGGCAGTGTGGTCTGTTGTCAAATCAGAGTTAGGTGTTAAAGTCAGTAGTAATGAAATAACTAAGATTAAAGTAGATGATAATGTTGTTGTAAACCCAGCTCAAATATCAGAGTGTTTCAATGAATTCTTCATAAATGTAGCAAAGTCAGAAGTTGATGTAGCAGGATATCAGAGTAAAGTAAATCCCTTTGGACTCGACCAAGAAGCTGAGTATCTCACAGATTTAAAAAAAGTCACAATAAAGGATGTGAAAAATGTAATATTGTCATTAAAAAATAAAAATTCTGCTGGGTGGGATGGGACACCAAGCAAAGTGATTAAAGCAGTATGTGACATAATAGCACCCCAGCTAGCTAAAATAATCAACCAATTTTTTGAACAGGGGTGCTTTCCTGATTTGTTAAAATATGCCAAAGTGAGACATCTGTTCAAGAAAGGGTTGAGGGAAGATATGGGAAACTATCGCCCTATTTCTATTCTCCCAATCCTGTCAAAAGTGTTAGAGAAAGTAGCTGAAAATCAGATCAAAAATTTTATCGTAAAAAATGATATTATTGTAAGTAACCAATTTGGATTAGAACAAGGAAAAAACACACTGGATGTAGTAAATAACTTTATTGAGAAGATATGCAAATCATTAGATCAGAGGAGTAAAGTCACAGGTATCTTCTGTGATCTTTCAAAAGCATTTGACTCGGTGAATCATGACTTGCTTATCTACAAATTAAACAAATATTGGATTAAGAACAAAGCTCTGAAATGGCTCACATCATACTTGCACAACAGAAAGCAAAGGGTAAGTGTCACATCAGATGCAGTGAATTATTATTCTAAATGGAGTGCAGTATCACAAGGTGTGCCTCAAGGCTCCGTTTTGGGGCCAATCCTGTTCCTATTCTATGTAAATGACTTGCCCATAAATATAAATTCCCTGTCAGTTCTGTTTGCGGACGATACTTCTGTTTTAATTGAAGATGATGCAGAAAAAATTCAGAGCTCCATTGTGAGCACAATGGGTACTCTAGAAAACTGGTTCCAGTTAAATGGCTTGCAACTGAACATTACAAAAACCAATATGGTATATTTCAAAACCAAACATTTGAAATGTGTGGATCTTAAAATACATCATCACAATCATCCTATGGAAGAAGTTAACACAGTCAAATTCCTAGGACTAAATGTGAACAACAACTTAAACTGGAGTTCACATATTGAGTTCCTGTCAAATAAACTAAGCAGCTCTGCATTTGCAATGTAAATACTAGCAAACTCTACTGACATGAGTACACGAAAAATAGGATATCATAGTTATTTTGAATCTGTCATGAGGTATGGTATAATTTTCTGGGGAAATTCAAGTAGTGTACCTCGAATACTGAAACTGCAAAAGAAAATTATAAGATACATGTGTAGTGCACAACAAACAGAATCTTGTCGTCCATTATTTCGGAACCTGCAAATCTTAACAGTTCCCTCCATATACATTTATGAAATTGTAATCTTTGTACACAGCACACAAAAATTATTTGAGGAAAATCATTTTAACCACACGTACAACACAAGAAATAAAAATAATTTTATGTTACCCGCACACCATTTGAAATTATATGCATGAACTCCACAGTATATGGGGATGACAATATATAACAAGCTAATGGGCAAAAATATATTTAATATGAAGCCAGAGAGTCTAAAAATAAGGCTACAGCAGATTCTGTGGGAGAAATGCTACTATTCAGTAGAAGAATTCATAGAGGATGACATGATAATTTGAGCAAGGGGTATTTAATTGTTAGTCTTTTATTTTATGTATAACAAAATTGTATTATTATTATTATTATGATACCATTTGTTAAAATCAGTTGTTGTAATTAATTGTTAGTTTTTTATTGTATGTGTATTTTTAAATTGTATTATTGTTATGGTACCATTTGTTAAAATCAGGTGTTGTATGTATATGGTAAAACTTTACCAAAATTTTGACATGTCTCCTGTACCTGAATCAAATGATTTAGATTATGTACGTTGTGAGACTAATAAACCAGAATTCACAATTCTAAGTATTTAATAGAGTAAAAACAGTGGCACAGTAAATAAAACTTCATTGCTTTACAAAATTTTGTAATGTTTTCAGTTGATTTTCGGGGAGCTTATTGAGTAACTGGATGGCCATGTGAAATGATCCCTTTTGTCAAAATTTTGTATTAGCATGAAACACATGCAGGTTTGAATTTATTCCAATGTAAAGTTTGTGACTTTCAGTTTTTAGTGTGCATTTGGTAGACACTATGTGGTTTTTAAGAATTTTACATCTTCAGAAAATATAAGTAAGGCAGTAATAGGACCTCCAGCTTTCTGAAAATAGGTCTGTAAGAGTCTCAAGTTTTGCTTCCATTAATGATCTTCATGGCTGGTTTCTAAAAGTGCTAATGGCAACTGGAGAATTACTCCAGAATATCACACCATATCTTATATAAGTTTTATGTATGTGTAGTATGTACTATTTACTATTTTATGACCAGTACATGCTTGCGTCACACCCATTGCATAGCAGCCAGTACTTATTTTAGCATTTACCTGATTAATATGTTAATTCCGTTTCAGATTATGTTGTTACCACGGACCCAGGTACTGGAATTTAGTGTTGATTTCTGTTAGTTGTTGTGGTTGAGAGGTTTTTTTTTTTTTTGTTTTGTTTTGTATGGTGTGTAAATTTATGGAAACAGTAATTTGGTACTGCTGCTGTGCTGTCCACCTTGAGGAGTACAGTTGTGTCATCTGCAAATATAATGGTCCTCTGAGCACCTACACTCAGGCTCAAACCACTGATACACAGAGTGAATGGCAGAGGTCTCAGAACTGAGCTCTGTGGTACACTGTTGTTATCTGTTTTACTTCCAGATAGAATTGTTGTTATAGAATTGAGTTGCATCTCTGTGTACATCACACTGACCTTCTGTAAGTGATTGTTTAGGTACAATTCAGTGTATTTGTGTGTCAGTCCTATGACATGATACTGTTTATTTAAGCAGCAATAATTTGTGATCTACTGTGTCAAAATCCTCTGACTGACCAAGAAAGATGCTTGTAGTGGGTTGTTTTGTGTCTTGAACATCTAGTAGCATATAAATGCCCAGAGACTGACAAGCTTATGTCCATGAATCAGCATGGTTTTAGAAAGCATTGTTTGTGCAAAACTCAGCTTGCCTTTTTCTCACATAATATACTGCAAACTGTTTCTAGATTTCCGAAAAGCATTTCACATGGTGGCCCACCGTAGACTGTTGACAAAGGTATGAGCATATGGAATAGGATCCCAGATATTTGAGTAGATTCTTAAGTAATACAATCATGTATGTTGTCCTCAATGGTGAGTGTTCATCAGAGTCAAGGGTATTACCAGGAGTGCCCCAGGGAAGTGTGAAATGACTGCCATTACTTTCTGTATACATAAATCACTCTGTGAGACTCAGAGAAATGCAACTCCATTTTAGCAATTTTACGTGAGAGACGAAATAAGATATTGCAACAGTAAGTTTCACTTTTCACTGACGTAGCATAATCTTTATTGAAAAATCCCTACACCACTAAAGAACATGCTTCAAAAGCTGTCAGATGATAATATGTCTTTAAAAATAGTCCTTACTCATTCACCATTATTTATTATTTAATATAGTGCTAAGGATGTATGTCATTATGATTCTGAGTGAATCAATCTAAATAAATGTTTTACACATCATACCTTTTTTTAAGGGACTGAAGGCATGGTAATTCCCTGGGGAGGGATGAGGACTATAGGGCATGTATCTCCTATTTGATTTGGCATAATTTCTGCACTACTACATTTGAAATATGGGAACATTTTTTGTTATGGAGCAGCAGTATCACTTGTCACAGTTGGATATTTTGCCGTAATTGCTTGTCACAATTTCAGCAGTTTGGTTATTGTGCCCCCACTGAAAGGATTTCAGTCGCCATTGACCAGTACCTTCAATCAATGCCCATATCTAGCCTCCCACATCAAAGATACCAACCACTTCTTCACCGACTCTTTTTTTAATATAATACATTATGGAGTCGAGGTAGCAGTTGTTGTTACACTGGTTATCACTGTTAGCATTCAACCGCGATTCTTATACATATATTTTACCAACGCGTTTCAAGAGACAATGCTCTCATCATCAGGTTGTAAAGTCTATGTCATGAAATTAAACAGACTAAAAAGACAAAATACCATCACAAATAGTTGGGAAGTCCATAGAGTAAAACAGAATTAAAAGTATATTGGACTGTGGGTCCTCGTCTTACATTGAAGTTGTTGACACAAGTCAATTGCCGTCCCATAGCTACCAGATATGCTGTCGCTCTGCGCTGGCTCGGGAGCTGTTGTGGACTGACGTGCCTAGGTGTTGTGGCATGGTTACAGCCATGTGCTTGACGGTAACGCTATGCTATTGGGCACCTGATATCCTTATTGCATTGGTCTGCCATCGTTAGCCTCTCGCAACTCCGTCAGTGACATGCTACAAGTTTAAAGTCGCATACCTGCCCTAAAATAATTCTAAAAACCCGCTAAAAAATCTCATTTCTTTAAAATTATCTTGTGCATTTAGAATATTGCTTTGTTTCTTTTCATGGATAGCTACCTCGAATTCCTCTAGTAAATCAAGTTTCCTCCCTTTCTTTTCTACATGCAACACAGTATTTCTACGTTGTCTTCTATGCTATTAAGGGGATGGCCTGTTTCATATATGTGGTTCACAACAGCTGATTTGTCATAATTTCCTAACCTGAACACATCTTTGTGTTCTTTGTACCAGATCGCGAATGATCTTCCTGTCTGCCCTATATATTTTGCATCACAAGTTCTGCACTGAATCTTATAAACTCCCGATCTTTCAAACTTATTTTTCTTCTCACCAATATTATGCTTAAGGCTATACCTCACTAGGTTATTAGTCTGAAAAGCTATTTTGACATTGTATGGCATAAAAATATTTGCTATCTTTTGTGAGACTTTTCCGTAGTATGGCATCGTGATAATTTTCACTTTCTCTCCATCAGGTTTATTCTTTTTGCGCTTATTACTTTTCCGTAACAGTTTCACTGACTTTCCATCATCCCTACCACTTTACCTTGTGATTCCCTACTGGTCACTGTTGACATCACTTCCCTATAGACCTCAACACCTTCTCTCCCATACACTTTACCTGGCTCTCCTTGGCCCAACTAGCCACCTTCCTGGATGTTGATGCCCTCATCTCTAATGGCTCCATTCACAACTGTGTGCAAAATAAACCCCCCCAACCACCAAAAGTATCTCCATTTCGACAGGTACCTCCTTTTCACACAAAAAATTCCCACAACACACCCTGTCCTCCTGGTGATGGTGTATCTTCTGTGACAAGAACTTCCTTTCCTAGTGCACTGAAGGTCTCAAGGCCATCAAAGGCAGGCACTACAGTCCCCCTCCCCCCCCCCCCCCTTAGACCATGACTAAATCTGCAAACAAATTCCCCATGTTATTTCCCCTCCCGCACACTCCCAGTCTTTACACCACACCCAAATAGAGGTCCAAAAGAGTGCCCCCTTTGTCACCCAATACCATGCCAGACCAGAACAACTGAACCACATCCTTATTTTGGGCTGTCATTATCTATCATCATGCCCTTGAAATGTGGGACAATCTGTGGATTATGCCTCTCACCCCTCCTGTAGTGGTGTTCTGTTACCCACCCATGACTACCAATTGGTCCTCCACCAGGATGAATGGCCAAGAGCAAAGTTGACCGCTCTCTGATACATTGTGTAGGTTAACATAACATGCTTTGTTTCAATGGCTGCTTCATAACCCAGGCCAAGTAGATCCTCCATCCTACCATCAGCTTTTCTGAACTGTGCAGGTTGGAGTTATCCTTAAAACACCCTCTCCGCTCCCGAAATTATCCCAGTCTCAACCTATGATAACCTACCACCCCCACACCCTTCATCCAACAGTTTCCACATCCTCATCCCTCACACTCTTTGTGTGCCACCCTCTACGCCGCCCCCCCCCCCCCTATCCATCCTTACCCTTTGTGTCTGGCAGTTAGTCCCTGCGTACCACACCAGACTGCACTCTCTATTCCCACCTCTACTCTGCCATCCCTCCCCCTTACCCCTCTTCACTCCAGATTGCTGTTCAATGACAATCGCATTTCAGTCAGAGCAGACAGGCCATAATGTGTAACAGGTATTTTGTTGTGCCTGTCTGTGACTCATTGGGTCATGTTCATGGTGAGTAGCAATAATTCCTTTTCCTAATATTGTTAAGTCATATGTGTAATTGTTGTTGTGGTCTTCAGTTCAGGGACTGGTTCAATGCAGCTCTCCATGCTATCTATCCTGTGCAAGCTTCATCATCTCCGAGTAACTACTGCAACCTACATCCTTCTGAATCTGTTTGGTGTATTCATCACTTGGCCTCCCTCTATGATTTTTACCCTCCGAACTTCCCTCCAGTACTAAATTTATGATCCCTTGATGCCTCAGAGCATCTCCTACCAAGCGATTCCTTCTTCTAGTCAAGTTGTGCCACAAATTCCTCTTCTCCCCAATTCTATATAGTACCTCCTCATTAGTTGCATGATCTACCCATCTAATCTTCAGCATTCTTCTGTAGCACCATGTTTCGAAGGCTTGTATTCTCTTCTTGTCTAAACTATGGATCATCCATGTTTCACTTCCATACATGGCTACACTCCATACAAATACTATTAGAAAAGACTTCCTGACAATTAAATCTATACTCAACATTAACAAACTTCTCTTCTTCAGAAACCCTTTCCTTGCCATAGCCAGTCTACATTTTATACCCTCTCTACTTTGACCACCATCAGGTATTTTGCTCTCCAAATAGCAAAACTCGTCTACTACTTTAAGTGTCTCATTTTCTAATCTAATTTCCTCTGCATCACCTGATTTAATTTGACTACATTCCATTAATTTTGTTTTGATTTTGTTGATGTTCATCTTGTATCCTCCTTTCAAGACACTGCCAATTCCGTTCAACTGCTCTTCCAGGTCCTTTGCTACCTCGAACAATGTCATTGGCAAACCTCAAAGTTTTTATTTCTTCTCCATGAATTTTAATTCCAACTCCAAACTTTTCTTTTGTTTCCTTTCCTGCTTGCTCAATATACAGATTGAATAACATTGCAGATAGTGTTGCAACCTGTCTCAATACCTTCTCAACCACTGCTTCCCTTTTGAGCCCCTCGACTCTTATAACTGCCATCTGGTCTCTATACCAATTGTAAATAGCCTTTTGCTCCCTGTATTTAACCCCTGCCACCTTCAGAATTTGAAAGAGAGTATTCCATTCAACATTGTCAAAAGCTTTCTCTAAGTCTACAAATGCTAGAAATGTAGGTTTGCCTTTCCTTAATCTATCTTCTAAGACACATCATAGGGTCAGTATTGTTTCACGTGTTCCAACATTTCTACAGAGTCTGAACTGATCTTCCTCGAGATTGGCTTCTACCAGTTTTCCCATTCATCTGTACAGAATTTGTGTTAGTATTTTGCAGCCGTAACTTAATAAACTGATTGTTTGGTTATTTTCACATCCGTCAACACTTGCTTTCTTTGGGATTGGAATTACTATATTCTTCTTGAAGTCTGAGGGTATTTTGCCTGTCTCATACATCTTGCTCATCAGATTGTAGAGTTTTGTCAGGACGGCTCTCCCAAGGCTAACAGTAGTTCTAATGGAATGTTATCTACTCCCGGGGCCTTGTTTTGACTTAGGTCTTTCAGTGCTCAGTCAAATTCTTCACGCAGTATTGTATCTCTCATTTTCATCTTCATCTACGTCCTCTTCCATTTCTATACTATTGCCCTCAACTACATCGCCCTTGTAAAGACCCTCTATATACTCCTTCCACCTTACTGCCTTCTCTTCTTTGCTAAGAACTGATTTTCCATCTGAGCTCTTGATATTCACACAAATGATTCTCTTTTCCCCAAAGGTCTCTTTAATTTTCCTGTAGACAGTATCTATCTTACTCCTAGTCATATATGACTCTACATCCTTACATTTGTCTTGTAGCCATCCCTGCTTATCCATTATGCACTTCCTGTCTATCTCATTTTTGAGATGTTTGTATTCCTTTTTGCCTGCTTCATTTACTACATTTTTATATTTTCTCCTTTCATCAATTAAATTCAGTATCTCTTCTGTTACTGAAGGATTTCTACAAGCCCTCGTCTATTTACCTACTTCATCCTCTGCTGCCTTCACTATTTCGTCCCTCAAAGCTACCCATTCTTCTTCTACTGTACTTCTTTCCCCTGTTCTTGTCAATCATTCCCTAATTCTCTCTCTGAAACTCTCTGCAACCTCTAGTTCTTTCAGTTTATCCAGGTACCATCTCCTTAAATTCCCACCTTTTTGCAGTTTCTCCAGTTTTGTTCAAAATGTTCAAATGTGTGTGAAATCTTATGGGGCTTAACTGCTGAGGTCATCAGTCCCTAAGCTTACATACTACTTATTCTAAATTATCCTAAGGACAAACACACACACACACACCCATGCCCGAGGGAGGACTCGAACCTCCGACAGGGCCAGCCACACAGTAGCACCTTAGACTGTCTCCAGTTTTAATCTACAGTTCATAACCAATAGATTGTGGTCAGAGACCACATCTGCCCTTGGAAATGCCTTACAATTTAAAATGTGGTTCCTAAATTCTTCATTTGTGTGTCCATAGTTGCTTTGTAATTCATGAGGGTATTTTTGATCCATCATTGCAACTACAAAAATGTATAATTTCTTCACCAACTGTGTTTTGCTTTATTGAGATAAATCATCATCAGCGGTCTGCAATTAAATTTATTTACATTTTGATTTGCTTTTTAGATAAAAAAAACAGTTCATTAACAATAGGTTGGTTTGTACTTACAGTGATTTTTCAGCTGCTTTCTTGCTTAGATTGGGAAATTCAGTCTGCTAGCACATCGTTTTTGTGTGTTAGACATTGATACTTTTTGTCTACTTTTTAGATGTTCTGCAGCTCTACACATTTCTCACAACACACTTTTATCCACACCACTGTATTCTGTTTGTTTTTGTACCGTACTTCAAGTATGTGTTGATGTTTGTTTTATAGTGCTGCCAACATAACCCTTCCACT
Organism: Schistocerca cancellata; assembly: GCF_023864275.1. Classification (NCBI taxonomy): domain Eukaryota; kingdom Metazoa; phylum Arthropoda; class Insecta; order Orthoptera; family Acrididae; genus Schistocerca; species Schistocerca cancellata. Next base: position 532,110,361 of record NC_064631.1, read on the forward strand.
ACCTTTCTTTGACCTACAAAAATATTCTTTTTTAAATTACCATTATATAATCTCTCTGAAACCTTCTGGTATCTCCACACCTCTTCCACATATACAGCCTTCTTTCTTAATTCTTAAACCAAGTGTTAGCTATGATTAAGTTAATTCCACCGGGCGGCTTCCTCTTTCATTCCTTACCCCCATTCCATATCCACCTACTAATTTTCCTTCTCTTCTTTTTCTTACTATCAAATCTCAGCCCCCATAACTATGTGCACAAGATCTATGTGCACAAGATCTATGTGCACAAGATCTATGTGCACAAGATCTATGTGCACCAAAACAAGAAACATACCACAGGCACTTTAGCATCAGCTATAAGTCAAAAAGTGTATCACCTTTTACCTAAATTGACTGTGGACTCTTAATTAGTTTCATGAACTGTGTTAATCTTCAATAATGCTTACTGCAACAGTAGGATCAGACTGACTTATTGTATTTACAAATTACACTTACTGTGTACACCATTTTCATTTTGATTTTGTGTCTACTTGAAAGGACAGTATAACTGGCAAATGTGTTAATGATTTACTTGCCACACATTAATTATTGTGAATCAGTACCTCTATGTTTGGTTACTGCTTGCTAACAATCATAATCATAATCATAATCATAATCATAGGACTTCAGCTGGGTGCAGTATGTTGTTAACCATTTATCTGTGCTAAACTTTGATTTATGAAGCATGATCTAGCCATAGGCGATTCAACATAAAAGCGCTGTTACAGTGTCTGAACTGTAAACTGCATGTGGAGTATTAATAATTGGAAATCTTTATCATACATGTAGAATTATTCTATTGTCTGCCTTTTAAGCTTACAGATACATTTACCTGTACCTTATACGGAATAGCCTAGTACTGCTGCACAATCACCAGGGGAACCTCCAGAGATTGAGATGCTTTGTTTGCCACCAAACATTATGGGTGGTGTGGAAGGCAATGAGTAGTGGAGAGGTGTGGCTGGATGTCAGATGTGGTTGGATGACTCATAGCCGCATGCTGTGAGAATTTTGATAAATCTGTTGTGACGATAATAGGTCATATCGACCATGAACAAGACAATCTTTGACTTTAGATCACTCATCCAAGCCGCCACGTTAATTCATTCAGTTTTCATTTGTATCTTGTGTTGTGTATATGTGTCTGTCTACATAAATATATATACTTATGTGCAGATATTTGTGGAACAGTTTGTTCAGTATACCTCTATACGCATCACATTCCCATACTGGTGACCCCGAAGTTTGCACGTCTTCCGTGACAGGTGTTGTAGCATCAACAGGTTAAGCGCACACCACCATGGCCGCCTCACTCAACACTGTTTGAAGATGTGGAAGACCAACAACAATTGCCAGACCTCTTCATTCCTTCACCGAAGGCCGGTTCTACATTAATTCACAGTGATTCACGATCTCCAGCCATCAGCCATGTTAACCTCAAGCCTTGTCACTCTACAACCGTCGAGTGCTACACTGCTAACACAAACAATGGACTTGGGTTTTGTGTCACCGGACTGTGCTGTCCAACATGTGAAGTGAATAATATTCAGAACTGTAATTACCAATCGATCATGTAATGCTCAAAGCGATCTACATTCACACACATACTTTGACTCTCAACAGGCCACAACAACAGTTACTGTCGTGCCATGTGCAGTTCCGCCATTATCGCAACACATCAAGGACAATGCAACCCGCCATTGCTACAGACGTTTTCACCAGAAACACATCCTTGTCTACCATGCTGGCCTGCTGTGTAGCCTCTCCTGCCATGGACCAGCTAGCTTTCCAAGAGACACCGAAGCCGTCTTTGCCCCCACTCCCAGGTCGTCTGCCAATGCTGCCACCTTTATACAAGGACAACCCAGTGTCATGGTTTGTGCTTGTCGAGCATCTTTTTGAATTGCATCATGTATCTGGTGACAACTATAAATTCCTGTGCCTTGTCACGCACCTCCATGATCATTCAGACTTAATTTGATATCTACTCCTCTTGCCATCACCTCCACTGAAATACAAGTTTGCTAAGACGATGATCACAGAACACCTTGCCTGCTCACCACAAGAATTAATAATAAAGATCTTGTATGAGGAACACCTGGGGGACCAAACCCCGTCACAAGTCTGGCATTGCCTTCTGTTACTTGTGAATGAGCATACCATGCTGGACGTCACACTGTGAGGCATGTGTTCTGCCAAGCTGCCTACTGACCTACAGATCCATCTGCTACCACACTCCTTTGAGTCAATTGGCTCTTTTCTCTACATAGCAGACCAACAGCATTCATTGCTATGACAATGCCAGCCAGATCACCACTCACTGCTACTTGGCACAACTGCTCCCGCTTACCGGCTATCCGCTGGCAGAGGCAGGGCTTTCTCCACCTTCTACATTGCCTGGCAGCATCCGCTCGCTCTCTCCACCATACAATCACTCCAGGATCGCCAACCCATCATATGTGCTGGTATACATGCCAGAACAAATTGACGAGGACAAGCCGCCTCTGCTGCTGGAGTCACCACCACCACCACCACCATCAGCACCACATCCATACTGGTGGTACCACAAGGTTTTCAGTGATAATGCTAAGAAGTGCCAGTTACCTTGCTAGCACCCAAACACTGACCATAGGACCCAAAAGACACCGAGTTCTTTGGGGAACGTCACAGGCATCCTCATATATTGCACTCTGTCCGCTCGTCTTCCATGCTGAGTGGTCTTTTGTACATGACAGGCATTTCATCATGGCTCATTTTCCTGGTTGACACTGGAAGTGACCTGTGTATTATACCTACATCAATGGTTACCCCCCCCCCCCCCATCTTTTCACCAATGAAGTCACTTCTATGAGCTGTCAACGCATTGACATTACAAACCTCAGGCTCTGCCAAACGTATGGTGCACCTATCTCATTCTCTGTGTTTTCTGTGGATTTTCTACATTGTTGACATCGATTAACCAATTCTCAGTATAGATTTTTTGTCCCATTGCAAACTCTCTCCGAACATAGTTCAGGGCTCAGTGCTACACCATCTCACTAACACTCAGATACTGTGCTCCCGCATTTATGTTCCACACTCTGTTTCCCTCACAACATGTGAGTTAGTACCCGAGTGCTTCACCCTCGCAGAGGACATTGTGACCTGCCACTATTCTACTGTCAGAATACGACTCAGTGGCACAACTCCATCCTGAAATGACAAGCTGAAACAACACGTAGCACACACTTACAATGAGCTCATCACGGCTCATACTTCGCTGTTGAAACTGCAGTCCATAGTTCCGTCACCAAGTTGAGCTTCTCCGGCCGACACCAGCTCGGACACTCAGGTTAGTCCAAAAACATTAACTGCATGTGATGATTTGCGTCCAGTAGACTCCACACTTCCAATGCAGTCACCATGTTCAGTGCCATGTGTTTCAAACAGTGCCTCTAATGACAGTCACACGTGTGCCATACCCAACACCCAACACCCAACACCCAACACCCAGGCAAGCAGCCGCCCCCACATGTTGATAAACATTCCCCCTCTCTCACACACAAGCCACATGACTTAGTGACCATCATTATCCCACGTGTGACACTAACGCTGTTCTTGTCTGCACTGGTTATCAACTGCAAGGTTGACAACAGACAGTTGCTGCATGTTTTGACCTGTTGCATACGCAGCTGCCCTCTCCAAACAAACACACGCCACGCTCACATACTAGACATGTGACTTTCAGGCTGCCCTTTCTCACTCGTGCTAATGGCTATGCCTCATTGCACCCTACTCGTCCAAAAATTTTGCATCAGGACAATGATCAGCCTAGTGTGCAGTTCTTGGTTCTTCAGCCACGGAAGATGCACAAGATAGTTACCACTGCCAGCCCTACTATTAGGAACAATGTTAGATGCCTCAACCCTATTAAGTTATGTGCAGTCTGGCAGCAAATTAACAAACTTATGGAGGCAAGTATTCTGCAAACGTCAGACAGCAACTGGTCTTCATCGATTCACCTAGTCCTCAAACGTGATGGTTCTTTCTGAATGTTCAGCGATTACAGATGTTTAAAATATCGTACCATCATGGACAATTACCCCATCCCTAACATAAATGATTTCACTCATATGTTATTGGGCGCTACAATCTTCAGTGTTATTGACTGTAAATGTGCCTACCACCAGATTCCTGTAGCACCAGAAGACATCCCTATAACAGCTATTATCACGCCGCTTGGGTTGGTCCAATACAACTGCATGCCATTCGGCCTGAAAAACGTGGCACAAATGTGGCAGCATTTCTTGACTCCGGGACAACATACTCATTTTCAGCAAGTCAGCTGAGGAACATGAATAGCATTTATCCATGGTCCTTCAGACCTTGAACTCCAATGGCATCCAGGTCAACAAAAAACAAATTCCAACTGCATCAGCTTTCTGTCTTTTTCTTGGGTTACACCATCTCCACGACAGAATACAGCTCCCAAATATTGTGTGCAGGTGATCACATCACTGCCACCCCCGACTACTTACAAAGAACTCCAACGGGGCCACCGCTGTGCAGGCCCCACTGACAGACTCGCTGTTGGGTGAACAGACATCAGGACTCAAACCTGTTTGCTGGACTGCACCTATGCTGGAGGCCTTCATGCACTAAACACTTCTTTAGCTCATGCCATGATGCTCGCCCACCCCGACCCCTCGGGAGGGGGGTCGTGTGGCATTGATAGATCGCTCATCTGAGCCGCCATGTTAATTCATTCAGTCTGCGTTTGTATCTCATGTCATGTACGTATGTCCGACTACATAAATATATGTATTTATGTGCAGATATTTGTGGAACAGTTTGTTCAGTATACCTCTATATGCATCACGTTCCCATACCATTAAATTTTGCAGGGGACAAGATTGAGAATTAATCAGTGTTAGAAGTGAGTCATTAGCGAAGACCAGTAAAAGCAATGGTTACATCAGGAAAGTATAACAAGCCAAAATAAGAGTGAACATCACTACGTGTGTATGTGTATAAATGTTAGGAATGTGACATGTACTAGAGACTATATAACCTTTCAGTTCTATGAAGTCAGTGTCTTCTTTTGAATCCTTTTCATGAATATTAGAACTAACTGTGTGTGAAATTTTTTAATCACAAGTGTGGCGATTTTGATAGCACATGTACTTATAAGCACATGGTCCCATTTTTAGTCTTCTGATACGTGTTCTTTGAGAGTAAGATGCCCACTCAGAGTTGAGCAAAACATTGGTCTGATTGCTTTGGTTATATCAATAGAGCTTTTTTTTTTAGTGAGAAACTTGGCCATGATTGATACAAGTAAGCGAATAGATATCTTACAGCCTAGTAATAAAAAAATCCAGTGTGCCTCAGAGCTACTAGTTACTTCTTCAGAAAGTAAGTTAACCAGACTACATGATGAGAGAGAAACCTCTGTTGTCCTCTCATCCTGATATCTGACTTGCTCCTCCTTTATGTTACCCAACCCATCACTCTTTCCTATCTGAGGAATGAACTAACAGATCCAAATATAAGAAGAGGTGTGATGATTGTCAGTGAATAATACTACTTCTGGTTTCCTGTTATATCCATCTGAAAATTTTTGTTGGCTGTTTACTGAATTAAAAAAGGTAAGCTTCTTCTAACATATATTTATTGTTTTCCATTTATCTCCAAAAATTTAACTCAGTCTGCTCAATACATTTTAAGAATATATACACAACTGTAGGATTAAAAAAATTATTTACAAACTCTTATGTTTAACATTAAATTAAAGAAGATAATTACAAGAATACACAATTACTTTAATTGGACCCATTTTTAATACAATACTTTGAGCGTTTGTACACAAATAATTACATAAAATTACTCTAATTTACATATACATATATTATTCATAAAAAAATAAAATATTCAGTGTGTGTATACCCTGTGTCAGGTGATTTGAAATACGTCAACTAGAACGAGCAGACTGGCACACTCACTAGGAACATGCATGAAAAATAAAATCTGAGAACTACAGTTAACAGATACAAGCCACAGCTTTTTTTTAAACTACTCACTATCTTGCAAAAGCATTGGTAGGCCCATTGTTGTAAATACCATAGTCTTAATACTTTGTATCAGTGAAATTGGTCCACTATTTGGTCTCTCTTGTTACCTGTAATTTAAGGTATATGCTCGCACTCTAAAAGTATGATCTTGGCTTTTTCTACAGCAAGTTAATGAAGAGTCTTGCTTAATTTGGGTAATACCTAAATCTTGAGAATCTACGAGTAATTTATATTTTTACAAAAATAAATAAAAGCCCATACTTAACTAACAAGGAAAATACTAAATGGTTTACACACACACACACACACACACACACACACACACACACACACACACACACACACACACACACACACACAAATAACTATAACCCACAATACTGATGTAGAGCCTGACAAAGTAAGTTGTAAAAGACAGGTTATAATGTTATTTACGTCATGCTATCTCATAAGGTCTGTAAATGCATACAAAATGTGCCAAGAAGTTACTATCAGTGTAGGCCTACACCAACTGTTTTAACAAGCATATAAGAAGATTGTGCTATAATATCCAATGGTGCCAGTTGTACTTTACACCTAACCTTTATGTACGTTCTTAAGAATGAAATATTACAGCTTTGTGTAACAGTATCATACAATTACTTTCCAGGCCTTGCTTCAGCTAGTACTTCATCTGCTAAGGAGCTAATCTCCTTCCAAGATAGCTGAATATCACTTGACTCACTGAAACGAGAACAAATTGCCAATCTGAGGAAATATGTGTCCCTCACTTTTGATGGAACCAGGTGGATAACTCCATTAGCATTTATTCTTTTCAATAAATTTTCATTAATTTCATTTGATCCCTGTAACATTAAGAATTTTTATGAGAACATGAGAAATTGGTAGTTATAACTAGTACAGGTAAGAAAATTAAAAAATACTGCCACACCCAGAGTAATTTAATATTTTGTTTCATATTAAATAGGTGTATAACACATATTAAAATAGCTATAAAAGGATTCACAAATAAAAATTATGTATGCAATTTTAAGCAATAGTAAATTGGAACAAAATTTAATATTTACCTTAAGACGAAAGCAAACAAGAGCCATTGTGACTTCATGAAATATCTCAAAACGTTCATCCTTACGCACAAGTGCTTCAAATTCATGTGCCTGTGCTATGTGTTTTCGAATATATGCTTGAAGATTTTGCACTCCATAAAGCCGCATGACAAACCACAGTTTAAGGGAACGGAAACGGCGACCAAGAGGAATCTGCCAGTGCTGGAAGATAAACCATGCATATAAACTATAAAAATAAAACAAGACTACCACATTTGATGAGAAATTATTATTGTCCAACAGACTCACACATTTAGAAGAGAACACTGAACCCCAAAAAAGTTTGCATATTAAGAGGTATCTTCTTGACAGATTTTATGGTTAATCATATGTAAGTAGAAGGTACAGAATGGTCTTACTTTCTATTTCTTTCTCTGCTATAGCTTTTCATACTGTGATAAGGATAGACCATATTACTAGCAAGTCACATGATTCACTTTGTCTTCAGTGAAAAATTGTGGATTGCTAATTATTTTAAAAAATCATGTACCTGAATGTTGACAATAACACAGCACATTTCCTCCTCCAACACACTATTCCATGTCTGTCATCAATATCAACTATTAAATGTTATCATCATCTAGATGTCAAACACAATGGCTCAGAAAGCAGAGACAGGTTGTATGTCTACTGATACCAAGTTTTTCCTTCATGAAAGCAATTGTGTGATATTGTGCAAACAGTACTACTGACAGCAGAAATAATAATGACGACAATAATAATAATAATAATAATAATAAAACAGGAGAAAAAATTGAAAAATACATCCAACTGGCTGAGGAAGTCAAGGACATGTGGCATTAGGATAAAGTTGACATTATACCAATTATACTATCAACTACAGGAGTCATACCACACAATATTCACCAGTACATCAATGCAATACAGCTACATCCAAACCTATACATACAACTATAGAAATCTGTAATTATTGATACATGTTCAATTACCCGAAAGTTCCTAAATGCAATATAACATATACCGTACAGTTAAAAGGAAGTCACGCTTGATCAAGGTCCGAGTCACTTTCCATTTTTGACCAGACATAACGTCTGAAAAATGAAAGAAATAATAGTAATAATAGTTTTCCACATCAGTTTTATGTAGAATTGCCCCCCCCCCCCCCCCCTCATTTTTTTATCCTAGCATAGCATTTACAAACACTGTTCTTTTACTTTACCCAGAAACTCAAGCTGGACTATACAAATATTCTAAGAACACCAATAAAATGTACACAACTAATGTTCTGAAATTTTTGACTATATCTTGCTTACTGCTGATTGTTTAACTTCTATGAAATGCAAGGTTTTGGCAGCCATTTTTAACAATTCTTGCAATTTTCAATTTACCTGGCCTATTGTGTGGGCCTCCAGACCTACACTTGCAACACACACACCATTTAGACTGAGGCAGTAAGAGGTTGGTAGAGGGATTATTTTAACATAACGATTTTATGGTAGGACTGATGCAAATTAGTGTTTGGAATGGTTCATGCACACTTTTGGTGAATGTTCACCTTCTAAGGCAATAGTTTGCTACTAGTTTAGTAGCATCAGATGTGAAACTTTAAGAGACAAGTCTGTTGGAACAGCTGGTAATAATCACTATTGAATAAAATTTGCTTCAATTCCAGATTATGATTGAGGAGGATGTTCACTGCATCCGTAAATAAACTGAGTGCAATCTTTGTGCCTGATGGCAATGTTTCACAAGATTCTGTTTGAGAATATTTTGGTTAAAAAGATCTGCAGTCACTGAATACAAAGTGTATTACTATATGAAAATATATTTTTATATGCATGTGAAAACCTTAAAAATTGTGAACCCACACAAACTCAGCATTTATCAAATCTAGTCTGATAGTTTGTTTCTCCATTGGCCCTGAATTCAGTAACGTACTTCTTTTTACCTTAAATTATTATGGAAGGTGGTTACAATATTATGGAAAGGAAAGTAGCCACTCACCACATAGAAGAGATGCTGAGTCACAGATAGGCACAACAAAACAAGTGACAATCTTTTTGTTGTGCCTATCCATGACTCAGCACCTCCACTTTATGGTGGCTGGCAACTTTCCTTTTCATAATATTGTTACATTCCATCCTGGGTATTCCATTATGTAATTGGATTAGGAATTTAAAATATTTTAATAAAAGGTAGTTAAGTCAGACAACCCATCAAAAAACTCCTTAAATGAAATTAAAAACTTTACCATCAGAGATGAACATAGTACTAGCTCAATTAACTTGCAAAATTTACACATTGCTGTAACTCTGAATGTAATACTTAGAGACACACCATAGCACCAGACCACTGGCACACTACACTTTGAATATTCTACCAGCAGCATCTGAATGGGTTGGTCACTAGAGGCCATTTGCAGTGGGCCACATGACTTGTACACATGGCACGGCATCCATTTACTGGAGCCCTCTTGATAAGTGCATTGCAGCTGGCACTTGCTCTCATATTGTGTTTGTACTCATTGTCAGCAACTGCTTGTATAAGTACCTGGATTGTTTCTATGTTTGTGTCTATGTTCTCAACTGTTGTTTGCTTGTAAGTGGAAGAATAAACTTTGGTTCATTGGGGCCATGCTGTTGTTTCTCTCTTACAGTATGATATTGTGACAAAGCAAGCTGGGATATTTTTACTTCCCTTCTTGTTTTGCCACCTGCCTCCTTAGAATTCTTTTTTTTAGTTTTAACTAATTTTCATTAACATATTTGAGCATAATCTGCATTTTCATACATGAATAAGACTGGCTCTCAGTTTTTCAGAATATAACACTAGATCATATTTCATGCTTAATTTTATGTATGTAATTGATTTTCAAATTTATTTTGATAATAACTAGCTAGTGTTATAGGGTGAAATCAGTAACTGTTTCATAGCTTACATTCTATTGTTGATGTATAAATGAATGTAAATTCTGTACTAATTATAAACATTTGGAGGAACAACTAATTGTATTCTTAAAGGATCTATTTGGCACATTTTAGTGAAGCCAGCCCTTAATTAATTCCACAGTAATTAACTATTTTGTCAAAAGTATTGTTTGCATAACTATATATGTTAATTTCATGATTTAAACAAATAATTTGGCTAAGTCCTCGTAGTAGGAGAAACTGTTAAAAAGAAGGAAATGTTCTAGGTGTTCAGTTAATTTAATGAGTTAAATTAATTGTAATTTCTGTAAATTTAACTTTGAGCAATGTGTAGTTTCAGTATCTATTATTGTGAGGATATATAAGGCCCCAATTTTTAGTCCCGAGACAGTCAGTCAACAGCCGAGTTTCAGACGAGAAACCTATGTTGGTTAAAACAACAACAACAATGCATCAACTTAGCTGTGAAATAAGTGTAACACAATGAGGCTATGTGTAAAAACAATGACAGTGTCTGCCCCATAAGTAACTTTCTATTCTTCAAGAACTGTGAACTTCGTGGTTATGTTTTACTGCTTGTAGATATTCAACAGTAAATTATTGTAGCAGTATGCGGATGTTCGCATGCAACCTTTAATGAGGCTTATCAAAAGTTAAACAATAGTTCACTGGCCATGTAACTGTGTAATATTGGGGGGGTTGTAAACAGTGAAAGTAAAAGAATGAACCGCAACTGTGCCTCTGTCGGCTACATCATTTACAGTAGACACTAGTTGCACTTCCACCCCCTATTTCATCAGCCAGTACATGACACTGGGGACAAACAAATGAAGAATTAAAGAAAGCAGGGAACATTGTCACAATACAACTGGAAACAAGAATAGGATTCATTTACGCACACTCAGGCAATACGGATGTTCCTTCAGTGGTTGTGTTCCTGAAAGCAGTGTACCAATCTCTCTTCAAGCAGTAGCAGGTTCTTATAGTTGTTATCACAAACTTGACAGCTACATTCACTATGCAGGCTTCCCCCTGCCACCCATCCTGCCTTAAGACAATGAAGCTGAAGACAAGAAGCTTGAAAAAGCAGCTTCAGCAACACTTTCTTGCTTCTGATGTCACAGTGCAAACATGAATAAGGCTTTGTTCCTTTCTTGGAGTTCTCCTTAGATCTATGAGCTGTTGTGCCAGTTATCCCTGCTCCCAGAATCTGTCACTTTCATTCGACAAAATGTGTAGGTTGACAAACTATCACTGTAAACGCGTGCATGTCTTTGCAGTGTCTGAAGAGTTTTATCATTGTCAAACAGCCCCACAGGTCCTATTGAGCTTAGGTAGCCAAACTACATGGCCTCAGTTGCAAATGTCTGTGTTACCAATGCTCATTATGACTACCATCCTGATTCTATGATCCATGATGCCACCATTCAGTTGGTTCCTGAGAAGGAGATGCATCAACATGTACTAAAGAGGGACAGCCCATCTTTGGCTGAAGTGTTCAATACTGCTCAATCTTTTGATGTATCTTGCACCGCTGATAATCAGATTGAGGCTTGGTGTGGAATCACCCCAGTGGCTCCTGTTCCTGGTCATTGGGTATCCGTTAGTTCTTGTAGAAGGAGGAGGGGGGTAGGAAAGAGGGGGAGGAAGGGAGGGGGGTAGGACAGCACAGCAGCCATACAAATGCGGCCCCGGCACTACACTGGAAAGTGATGACCCAAACAGCAAAAGCAGCAGTGCTTCGTGCTCCCAACTTGCAAATAATGTCTTTTTTTTTTTTTTTTTTTTTTTTTTGCAACACTACAGGGCCACATGCCCTAAGACACAGGTGACTTGCAGCAACTTTAGGAAAAAAAGGACATGCAGGATTTGTGTGCTATGTGTTGTTCCCAGCCCCCTCCCTCCCCCATTCCCATCTGATCTGCGGACATCGACAGTGATGTCAGTTGTGTGTGTCCAGTGCTTATGAATCATAAGCAACTGTTTATCAAAGTGTGAATCATGGACAAAGTACTCAGACCACAAGCGGACCCGGGTGCAGGTGTGATTTTACTGAACTCTCAAACTTTTGTGGATTTAGGATCTCTAGCATTATCTCTGGTTACCTAACGTTTGAGTTAAAACAAGCAGAGTATTCCAATTTTGGGGCAATTTATGGCTCCTTCTATGTATAAATTTGTGGTTCATTCCTTGACTTTTTTGGTAAGGGATGATGCTGGCAGCACAAATTTGGTCTGGGTGCTTTCAATGCTTTTGGTTTTTCCATTTTGGGTATGGTGTACGTCATTTCCAGCCAGACCCCTAACCAGCAGTTGTTTTGAGTTTTCATCTCTTTTCTCAGATGGGTTAGGCTGTGCCACTAATTTTGTGGCCTGCATTATCCTGAGAAAGTACAATGTGGCCTTCCTTTTCTCCAAGTTCGCCCTACTGCAGTGGCTTTGTGTGATCAAGTGAAATCACAATTGGACAGTCAGTCATTGTTTGCTGATCATGTGATCTATTACATTGAGTGTGTGATCTAACCCCCTTGTGGGGTCAGCTTCACCTCTGCATTGACTTTAAAGTTTCAGTTAACAGCTCCCTGGCAATTTGTGGAACAATTGATGCTGTCCATTCCCAGATGCAGCAACTATTTCAAAGACATCATCATGACAAGTAACCTCATGGAAGAGCATTTACAGTCCCTATGCAAGTTGTTTATGGTCTTACATAACACAGGGTTGACATGCAAATTGTCCAAGTCACTTTCCTCAGCCATCCATTATATATTTTGGGTTCAACTTGACTTGGGATGGTGTTAAGCCTTTACGCCGTCACTTTGCTGCCGTCAAAGCTCTGCCACACCCTACAAATTTCAAAGAACTGAGTATTTTAGGTACAATAGCTTACCATCACAAATTTATTTCAAGTGCAGCCATGTTGGCCTATATCCATCAAGAGTTGCTTGACAATTTTTCTTTTCAGTGGATGATGGCCTGCCAGTGAGCATTCACGTTTTTTGAAATATACATTACATCTGCTCCTTTTTTCGCTACTTTCCATCCTGGCCATCACCTAGTTTTAGCTACAGGCACATCTCAGTGTGAACTTGGGGCCATTCTTGCACATCATGGAACCCTTCCTAAATTCTTCCTGATCATTTGTTGTCGATGCTTTCTCTACATTTCCATACATTATCTGCAGTACTCTGACATCAGCCGTGACTATGATTCTGGGCCTCTCCAAAATGCATTATATGCTTGTGATGGATAATAATTCACAGTTTGTGTTTCGGGCCCTGCACCCAACTAGGCATTCACCATGTGACTACCCCTACTTTCTCTCTCTCCTCCCCCCTCCCCCCCCCCCAATCTAATTGTGATACAGAACATCTCGCCCACAACTTCAAGGTCAAAACAAAGAAATGCATTGCAGACTCCTCCACTGGTGACGCCTTGGCACTTAACGAGTTCTCACATGTTCATGCCATTGGGGGGAGGGAGGGGGGGGATTCAAAATCCAGACAAAGTGCTCTATGGTCACCAGCCACACTCACTCCTGTATCTGCCCTTCTCACCCCATGAACACTGGTTGGTAGAGTCCTCAACACAGTTCACACCTGGCTGGCTTCCATGGTCTGGGCTCGGAGGTCCGGCAACTGACCAAACTGGATTCCAGCTAGGGTCTACAGATGCCAAGGCTGCCACTTCTGTATGGTGGGCACCAGTGATGGACTGGTGATGTGCCACCATGAGTAGCTGTGCCCTCGCTCCATGGTGAGGGCCACAGGTCTGTTACTGCCGCCGATTCCGCCTCCTCCCTCAGCACCAGTCCCAGCCTCTGGAGCATCCCTGCTGTGGTGGCAGACCCACCCTCCTTGTGGATGTCACATCTCCTGCCTCTAGACTGGGGTCCAGACCCACAATGGCTGCTAATGGGCCTTCCTTTGATGCTTCGCTGCCATCTGCAATTCTGCCGCTGACTGGGCCAGCACCTTCAGGTTCTTTAACACTGACGTCCCTGACCCAGTGGTTTGTACCTTCACCATTTGTCCAGTTCCATCATGTCGAGATGCTACCAGAACCCTGTCACCTGTTGTCTTTTATGGTACTTGATGGGGGAATGGTCGTCACATGTGTCCATGGCAACACAACTTCTGCCTCTACTCGTGGGCTCTGGCCCAGAATCTCTTTCCGCAGCCACCACTATCTGTGGCATCTACTGCAAAGGCCATGGATGTTTCAACAGTCACCCCGATACCTGAATCAGTGGAGTGTCGTTTCCCCAAAGGGAGCGAAGGGGGGAGAGGGTTGCTATACCCTGTGCGTAGTACTTTGATACATTCTGGGCCACCAGGCCATCAGCATGCTACCTTTAAGATATTCTACCAACAACATCTGCACAGGTCGGCCACCAGAGCCTACCTACAGTTGGCCATGGCACAGCATCCACCATGTCGTCTACTTGAGTCCCCCTCTTTGTAAGTGCAGTTTAGCCGGCACTCGCTTTTGTATTGTGTTCATATTTATTGTCAGCGAATGCTTGTATCAGAACCTGGATTGTTCCCATGTCCATGTCGATGTTCTTAACTGTTGTATGTCGAAGAAGAATTAGCTTTGGTTCATTGTGCCCATGTTGTTGTCTTACAGAATGATACAGAAATTTTCATCAATTGACAAGTAAATCATACCTCAAAATCTAATCAGATAAATAACTCATCCATAACAGTTGTTTTAGTTTCTAGCAAAAAGAGCAGAACATCTCCTGTGAGGAGGCAATGGTGCATATTATCAGGTTATTAACAGCAGTGACTTAGATTAAGTCCAAAATCATTGTGGTTTCTGTATAATGGAAAAACAAGTCTGAATTCATTTTACATTACTGATAAACCATAAACCTCAGTTGTAATTGCATAGTGGATACCAACTCTCTACAGTAAATTGTTGATTTCTTAGGACGAATAGGATGTGTGACTGCTGTGTATGGATGCAGGAGGAGCTGGCCACTGTTCGTGAACAGTGGAACGTGTTGATGGCCGCGGTCAGCTGCCGTCAGGCTGCTGCCTCGGAGAGTAGCAGCAGTGGGGAGTCTGGTGTGTCACATGGTACTCCCCAGGTGTTACATGCTTCACCCATGGTCCCTGCTGTCGAGACATCTTTGTGGGTACCAGGTGTGGTTGGGCCATGCTCTCCCCAAGGGAAGTGGTGGGTTCAGTGGCGTTTGCGTCACATGAGGTGGAGGAACAGTGTGGAGGCTGGCCGTGTGGCAATGCCTGCTCTGCCTGTGAGTGGACATGTGGCCGCTCCTTCAGCAAGGTCCAAGCAGGCACGCGGGGGGAGGGGTTTATTAGTGATTGGGAGCTCCAGTGTTAGGTGGGTGATGGAGCCCCTTAGGGAAATAGCAGAAAGGTCGGGAAAGAAGGCCACTGTTCACTGTCTGCTTGCTGGGGTTCTCATCCGATATGTGGAGGAGGTCCTGCTGGACTTTTTTTTGTTATGGTTTTAGGACGCAGAACTGCTACAGTCATTAGCACCTGGTCTCTGACTTAGGAAAAGGTAAAAAAAACGAAACTGGAAACCAGCAGCAATGCGAGCGAAATGCAACAAAGTGGGGAAACTAAAAACAGAAGAAAAGCTTAAAAAACCACTATAGAAGGGGGGTTGTTTGTTCCCAAAAAGAGCTTCAAATGACTGACGTCATCTCACTCACACTAATAAACTCACAAGTGAGTGAATGTCATTTGCTAAAATGGAAGATATATCAGGCAACAGCTGTAGACAGGCGCATAATGGAGTAAAATTGGGGCGCTCAAGAAAAAGGTGTCTCACCGTCCACAGTTGAGAGCAGTGGGGACAGAGTGGAGGATGCTCACCACTTAAAAGATGTCAATGGCTAAAAAAGACAGTGTCCTATCCGGAGTCTAGATAAAATTACCTCATCCCGACGACGAGTTCAGGAGGAAGAGGTCCAAGCACAGGGAAGAGCTTTCAAGTCGCGCAATTTATTATTGGGAAGTGTCGACCAATGTGCGTGCCATAAAAGAACAACACGATGACATAAAACACTCTGTAGATCGGCGAAGGGAATCACGCGAATAGCAGGCTGAAGAAGAGACTGCAGCCTTGGCCACTGTAACGGACGCCTCATTTCCACAGATGCCAACATGTCCTGGGATCCAGAGGAATGCCACAGAGACGTCCCCCAAGTGGAGCAAGTGGAGGCAGTCCTGAATCCGGTGGACCAGAAGGTAGACAGGGTAGAGAGCTTGGAGACTGAGGAGAGAGTTGAGCGAATCTGAGCAGATAACATACTGTATCCACTGATGGTGACAGATGTATTGGACAGACTGGAGAACAGCATAAAGCCCCGCAGTAAAAAACAAACACTGGTCGGGAAGCCGAAATCGATTTGGGGTGTCACCAACAATATAGGCACTCCCAACACCGAATGATGTTTTGGAGCCATCAGTGTAAATAAATGTGGCATCCTTCATTTGTACACATAGTGCAGCAAATGCCCGATGATAAACAAGAGAAGAGGTACCATCCTTGGGAGACTGACAAAGGTCACGGAGCAGGCAGGTCTGGGGCCAGAGCTAAGGCAGTGCTGTACCCCAAGTTGTCAAGAAAGTCTTAGGAAAGTGGAAGGAAAAGAAAATGTAGCAGTTGACAGAAGCGGACTCCCAGTGGTGGTAGGGGGGGAAGGGCGGCCTGCATACCCTAAATCCAAGGAGACATCGAAAAAAATGTCATGGGCCAGATTAGCAGGCATGGAAGACAGGTGGCTAGCATAATGACTCAGGAGGACAGCTCGCTGATTGGACAACAGAGGTTCAGCAGTCTCAGCATAAAGGCTTTCCACAGGGCTGGCGTAAAAAGCTCCAGACACTAAATGTAATCCACGGTGGTGGACAGAGTCGAGACGCCGAAGAACAGACGGACAAGCAGAGGAGTAAACTATGCTTCCATAGTCCAATTTTGATTGCACTAAGGCACGATAGAGGCGGAGAAGGACCACTCGGTCTACTCCCCAGAAGGTACCATGCAGGACACAGAGGGTGTTGAGGGATCACAGACAGCGAGCCGAAAGATAGGAAATGTGGGAGGACCAGCACAGTATTCTGTCAAACATAAGACCCAAGAATTTAGCGACGTCCGCGAACAGAAGGGTGACAGGGCTTAGATGTAAGGAAGGCAGAAGAAACTCCGTACGATGCCATAAATTAACACAAACGGTCTTACTGGGAGAAAAGTGGAAGCCTGTTTCGATGCTCCAAGAGTGGAGGCGATCCAGACATCCTTGAAGACGTCATTCAAGAAGGCTGGTCCATTGGGAACTGTAGTAGATTGCAAAATCGTCCACAAAGACGGAGCCCGAGACATCAGGAAGGAGACAATCCATAATTGGATTTATGGCAATGGCAAACAGTACAACACCTAGCACGGAGCCCTGGGGTACCCCGTTTTCTTGGGAGAAAGTAGTGTTCACCACACTTTAAATGTGCGCTCTGCCATAAATTCACGAAGAAAAAGGGGCAGCCGACCTCGAAAGCCCCAAGAGAACAGTGTGCGGAGGATGCCTGTCCTCCAACAGGTATCGTATGCTCTCTCCAGATCAAAAAATATTGCTACAGTTTGGCACTTCCTGAGAAAATTGTTCATGATACAAGTGGAGAGAGCAACAAGATGGTCAACAGCAGAATGATGCTTTCAGAAACCGCACTGGGCAGGTGTTAAAAGACTTCGGAACTCCAGCCACCAGGCTAAACAGCAATCCACCATATGCTCCAAAACCTTACATACACTACTCCTGAGAGAAATGGGGCGATAGCTAGAGGAGAGATGTTTGTCCTTTCCAGATTTTGGAACACGAACGAAGATAGCTTCCCGCCATCTTCTGGGAAAAGTACTGTCGGTCCAAATTCAATTATAAAGGTGAAGGAGGTAACGCAGACTATGGTATGACAAATGCAGCAACATTTGGATGTGGAAACCATCCGGTCCTGGCGTGGAAGAGCGAGAAGAATAGAGTGCATGTTGGAGTTCCCGCATGGAGAAAACAGTATTAAAGCTTTCGCGATTTTGAGAGGAGAATGCAGGAGGTCGCACTTCCACTGCACGTTTCTACGGGAGAAAAGCTGGAGGGTAATTTGAAGAGCTCGAAATCTCGGCAAAGTGTTGACTCAATGAGTTAAAAATTGCAACGGGGTCCACTAATGTATCATGCGCGACAGTGAGCCCAGAGACCGGGGAGAAACTAGGGGCACCAGATAACCGTCAAATCCAACTCCAAACTTCTGAGGAACTGCTTATAGCGGATACAGTTGGTCAAAGTTGGACGTTGCCAGAAAACGTGAAGAGCATGTCGCTGCTCATGTATTGGGTCACGGCATGCGTCATTCCACCAAGGAATTGGGGGGGGGGGGGGGGGGGGAGGGGGGGTGCCTGGGCAAATCAGAGGTGAGAGGTATTGAACATTCCACAGCAGGAAATTTGTCGTGGAGGCAGAGAAAAATGTACGGTCCCCAGTGTTGAGGCAAACAAGATCCACTTGTTGGACGACGTCTATCAACAGTGAACCGCACGGACAAGGATGTGGAGATCCCCAAAGTGGGTGGTGGGCGTTGAAGTCCCCAACCAGCAAATAGGGGGACGGAAGCTGACCAAGAAGATGAAGGAGATCAGCTCTTGCCATTTGTGTGGACAATGGAATGTATACAGTACAAAGAGAGAAGGTGTATCCAGAAAGGGAAAGATGGACAGCAACAGCTTGGAAGAAACTGTTTATGGGAATTGGTTGATAATGGACAGTATCATGGAGAAGAATCATGAGTCCTCCATGTGCTGGAGTGCCTTCAAAAGAGGGGAGATCAAATCGGACTGGCTGAGAATGGGGGAAAACAAAGCGATCGTGGGGACACAGCTTTGTTTCCTGAAGACAGAAGATGACCAGCGAGTAGGATCATAAGAGGATCAACAATTCACCCTGATTGGCTCAAATGCCGTGGATATTCCAATGGATAATGGATACAGGGTGGACAGAAAAGGGAAGAATGTGACCAAGATTGCCCTCAACTCAATGACTGCTCAGAGCCAGCGACCGACAGTGTGGAACGGCATTCAGCTGAAGGCAGAAGATCCTGATCCATAGGTTGTTCAGGAGCAGCTCCTGTCACCAGCAATCGGCCGGTTGATCGGCTGCCAGCAGTGCGCCTCGGCGTTGAGATGAAGGAGGAATCGATGGTTGTGAAGTCTGGGTATGTAAAAAAATCTTCACAAGTAGGCTCTTTTTTGGAAGTCCAGGTGTCTGATTTTGGGGCTCGAGATTTAGCAGAACCCAATGAAGGGTGAGCCATAGAGTGAGCAGGTGAGAGTGGGAAGGTTGAACAGGTGATCTTTGCAATGGCCGACCTGACGACTGTGGCACTAAAGGTGAGAACACAAGTCTGCATGGCTGCCTCCTTTGTTGGCCAAGGAGAGGCAAGGACAGTGCTGTATTTACCTGCATGAGGCACAGTGGGCTTTCGACTGGCAAATAACTTTCGAGCAGCAAAGGTCGACACCTTTTCCTTCACTCTGAATTCCTGAATGAGCTGTTAGTCTTTAAAAATGGAACAATCTCTAGAGGAAGCAGCATGGTCACCCATACAGTTGGTGCAACAAGGGGATGGAGGTGGACAAGCACCCTCATGGGCATCCTTGCCACACAACACATTTGGCCAGATTGGAACATGACTGGCTGGTATGAATGAACCGCTGACACTGATAGCGACACGTAGGGTTTGGGATGTAATGGCGAACGGAAATTCTCACAGCCCACTTTTATGTTCAATGGAAGTTGAACTCTGTCAAATGTCAAGAAGACAGTACGGGTTGCAATGATGTTCTTGTCAACCCTTTTCATGACTCGAACAGCTGTTATGCCCTGGTCAGACAAGTAGTTTTGAATTTCCTCGTCGGACAATCCATCGAGGGAGCGTGTATAAACGACCCCACGTGATGAATTTAAAGTGCGGTGTGCTTCCACCTGGACAGGGAAGGTGTGTAGCAGTGAAGTATGCAGCAATTTTTATGCCTGGAGGGCACTGACTGTTCCTAACAACAAGGTGCCATTTTGTAATCGGGAACAAGACTTCACAGGACCTGCAATTGAGTCGACACCTTTCTGAATAATGAAAGGGTTGACTGTGGAGAAGTCTTGACCGTCCTCCGACCGAGAAACAACAAGGAACTGTGGCAACGATGGAAGACTTGTCCGATGGCGCACTCCTTTCTTGTGGGGGCCCTCTCCGTGGGCACTCCTACCATAGGTGATTGTTCACACCTCAGGTCACACCTCCCAAGAAATGGACGGAGGGAGGGACCAATCGGCACTTTTGGAAGGTATCAGCTCAGGCAATCACCCCTCCCTGGGCCTGGCCATTACCAGGGGGTATGTACGTGTCCTACCTGTCTACCCGGGGTGGGGAATTAAGCGTTATCCCGTCACCGGCTATGCGTGGGAATGCGTGGGTCGGCCTTCAGACATGCACAGGGAGGAAAAAAGAGAAAGGGAGGAACAAAGAAAAGAAAAGGAGAGGAGATGGAAAGGAGAGGAGAAGGAAAGGAGAGGAGAAGGAAAGGAGAGGAGAAGGAAAGGAGAGGAGAAGGAAAGGAGAGGAGATGGAAAGGAGAGGAGATGGAAAGGAGAGGAGATGGAAAGGAGAGGAGATGGAAAGGAGAGGAGATGGAAAGGAGAGGAGATGGAAAGGAGAGGAGATGGAAAGGAGAGGAGATGGAAAGGAGAGGAGATGGAAAGGAGAGGAGATGGAAAGGAGAGGAGATGGAAAGGAGAGGAGATGGAAAGGAGAGGAGATGGAAAGGAGAGGAGATGGAAAGGAGAGGAGATGGAAAGGAGAGGAGATGGAAAGGAGAGGAGATGGAAAGGAGAGGAGAAGAGAGGAGATGGAAAGGAGAGGAGAAGAGAGGAGATGGAAAGGAGAGGAGAAGAGAGGAGATGGAAAGGAGAGGAGAAGAGAGGAGATGGAAAGGAGAGGAGAAGAGAGGAGATGGAAAGGAGAGGAGAAGAGAGGAGATGGAAAGGAGAGGAGAAGAGAGGAGATGGAAAGGAGAGCAGAAGAGAGGAGATGGAAAGGAGAGCAGAAGAGAGGAGATGGAAAGGAGAGCAGAAGAGAGGAGATGGAAAGGAGAGCAGAAGAGAGGAGATGGAAAGGAGAGCAGAAGAGAGGAGATGGAAAGGAGAGCAGAAGAGAGGAGATGGAAAGGAGAGCAGAAGAGAGGAGATGGAAAGGAGAGCAGAAGAGAGGAGATGGAAAGGAGAGCAGAAGAGAGGAGATGGAAAGGAGAGCAGAAGAGAGGAGATGGAAAGGAGAGCAGAAGAGAGGAGATGGAAAGGAGAGCAGAAGAGAGGAGATGGAAAGGAGAGCAGAAGAGAGGAGATGGAAAGGAGAGCAGAAGAGAGGAGATGAAAAGGGAAAAGGGAGGAAAAGGGAAAAGGGAGGAAAAGGGAAAAGGGAGGAAAAGGGAAAAGGGAGGAAAAGGGAAAAGGGAGGAAAAGGGAAAAGGGAGGAAAAGGGAAAAGGGAGGAAAAGGGAAAAGGGAGGAAAAGGGAAAAGGGAGGAAAAGGGAAAAGGGAGGAAAAGGGAAAAGGGAGGAAAAGGGAAAAGGGAGGAAAAGGGAAAAGGGAGGAAAAGGGAAAAGGGAGGAAAAGGGAAAAGGGAGGAAAAGGGAAAAGGGAGGAAAAAAGAAAAGGGAGGAAAAAAGAAAAGGGAGGAAAAGGGAAGGAGGGAGGTCTCAAACGCTGCAGCAGAGAAAATGGTAAAGAGAAGAGGTAAGGAAAAGAGAAGACAAAGGTAGACAAAGACTTGCCAGCAGAGAAAGCAAAGGAGAGAGACTGTTTTACAGTTTCGAGCATCGGTCTCTGAGTGTTGGCACTAAACATACTCCCAGAGGGGGAGAAAGGGAGGGGAAGAGGTGGAGGTGAGGGGGGGGGGAGAAAGATGGGGGATGGGGAAGGATGTGGAAAAGGAAGGTATGCAGCCCAGAAAGAAAGGAGGGCCACACTAGCTTGGGGTCCCGTGCTCGCTACACACATATCCACAAAATAGTTGTGGACCCCCTGGAGAGGGGGGGCCTCCTGCCGGAGGTGACAGAGAGCACTGGGTGCACCCGACTGCAAATTGATGCTCATGTCAGCACCAATGACTCCTGCTGTCTGGGTTCAGAGGTCATCCTCAGTTCATACAGGCGGTTGGCAGAGTTGGTGAAGGCGGAAAGCCTCAGTTGTGGGGTGGAATCAGAGCTAACTATTTGTAGTATCGCTCCCAGAACCAATCACGATCCTCTGGTTTGGAGCCAAGTGGAAGGCTTAAACCAAAGGCTCAGACAATTCTCCGCAGATCTGGGGTGCAAATTTCTCAACCTCCGCTATCGAGTGGAGAAATGTACTGTCCCCTGAATAGGTCACGTGTGCACTACACGCAGGAAGCAACTATAAGGGTAGTGGAGTGCATGTGGAGTGCACATGTGGGTTTTTTAGGTTAGAGAATTCCCTCCCTAGGCCCAACAAGATGCTTCCTGAGATGCGACAAGGTAGCATTAAGCAAAATGCAACAGGGAATGACAATATTAATGTGCTAATAGTAAACTGCAGGAGTGTCTATAGAAAGGTCCCAGAACTGTTCTCATTAATAAACGGTCACAATGCCCACATAGTACTAGGGACGGAAAGTTGGCTGAAACCAGATGTAAACAGTAATGAAATTCTGAACTCAGATCGGAATGTATACTGCAGAGACAGGCTGGACAGTGAAGGGGGAGGCGTGTTTATAGTGATAAAAAGTGCGATAGTAATTACAGAAATTGACAGAGATCTGAAATGTTAAATAATTTGGGTGAAACTTTGGTAATTGGATGTCTCTTTAGGCCTCCTGGCTCAGCAGCTGTTGTGGCAGAGCACCTGAAGGAAAATATTTCAAGTAGATTTTCCGACCATGTTATAGTTCTGGGTGGAGATTTTAATTTACCAGATATAGATTGGGAGACTCACATGTTTGTAACAGGTGGCAGGGACAAAGAATCCAGTGGAATTTTTTTAAGTGTATTATCTGAAAACTACCTTGAGCAGTTAAACAGAGAATTGACTCTGTGGCGATAACATATTAGACCTTCTGGTGACTAACAGACCCAAACTATTTGAAACAGTTAACACAGAAGAGGGAATCAGCAATTATAAAGCAGTTACTGCATCGATGATTTTAGCCGTAAATAGAAATATTAAAAAAGGTAGGAAGATTTTTCTGTTTAGCAAAAGTGACAAAAAGCAGATTTCAGAGTACTTGACAGCTCAACACAAAAGTTTTATCTCAAGTACAGATAGTGTTGAGGATCAGTGGACAAAGTTCAAAACCATTGTAAAATATGGGTTAGATGAGTATGTGCCAAGCAAGATCGTAAGAGATGGAAAAGAGCCACCGTGGTACAACAACCGAGTTAGAAAACTGCTGCGAAAGCAAAGGGAACTTCACAGCATACATAAACATAGCCAAACCCTTGCAGACAAACAAAAATTACACAAAGCGAAATGTAGTGTGAGAAGGGCTATGCGAGAGGGGTTCAATGAATGAAAGTAAAGTTCTATGTACTGACTTGGCAGAAAATCCTAAGAAATTTTGGCCTTATGTCAAATCCATAGGTGGATCAAAACAAAATATCCAGACGCTCTGTGACCAAAAAGGTACTGAAACAGAGGATGACAGACTAAAGGCCAAAACACTAAATGTCTTTTTCCAAAGCTGTTTCACAGAGGAAGACTGCACTGTAGTTCCTTTTCTAGATTGTCGCACAGATGTCAGAATGGTAGATATCGAAATGGATGACAGAGGGATAGAAAAACAATTAAAATCTCTCAAAAGAGGAAAGGCCACTGGACCTTAAGGGGTAACAGTTCAATTTTACACAGAGTACGTGAAGGAACTTGCCCCCATTCTTGAAGCGTTGTACCTTAGGTCTCTAGAAGAGTGTGGCATTCCAAAAGATTGGAAAAGGGCATAGGTCATCCCCATTTTCAAGAAGGGACGTCTAACAGATGTGCGGAACTGTAGACCTATATCTTTAACGTCGATCAGTTGTAGAATTTTGGAACACGTATTATGTTCGGGTATAATGAGTGTTCTGGAGACTAGAAATCTACTCTGTAGGAATCAGCATGTGTTTCAAAAATGACGATCATGTGAAACCCAGCTTGCGCTATTTGTCCATGAGACTCAGAGGGCCATAGACACGGGTTCCCAGGTATATGCCGTGTTTCTTGACTTCCACAAGGGTTCGATACAGTTCCCCACAGTCGTTTAATGAACAAAGTAAGAGCATATGGACTATCAGACCAATTGTGTGATTGGATTGAAGATTTCCTAGATAACAGAATGCAGCATGTCATTCTCAATGGAGAGGAGTCTTCCGAAGTACGAGGAATTTCAGGTGTGCCGCAGGGGAGTGTCATAGGACCATTGCTATTCACAACATATATAAATGACCTTGTGGATAACATCAGAAGTTCACTGAGGCTTTTTTTGGATGATGCTGTAGTATATCAAGAGGTTGTAACAAGGGAAAATTGTACTAAAATACAGGAGGATCTGCAACGAATTGACGCATGATGCAGGGAATGGCAACTGAATCTCAATGTAGATAAGTGTAATGTGTTGCGAATACATAGAAAGAAATATCCCTTATCATTCAGCTACAAAATAGCAGGTCAGCAACTGGAAGCAGTTAATTCCATAAATTATCTAGGAGTAGGCATTAGGAGTGATTTAAAATGGAATGACCATATAAAATTAATCGTCAGTAAAGCAGATGCCAGACTGAGATTCATTGGAAGAATCCTAAGGACATGCAGTCCAAAAACAAAGGAAGTATGTTACAGTACACTTGTTAGCCCACTGCTTGAATACTGCTCACCAGTGTGGGATCCGTACCCGATAGGGTTGATAGAAGAGATAGTGAAGATCCAATGGAGAGCAGCGTGCTTTGTTACAGGATCATTTAGTAATCATGAAAGCATTACAGAGATGATAGATAAACTCCAGTGGAATACTCTGCAAGAGAGATGCTCAGTAGCTCGACATGGGCTTTTGTTGAAGATTCGAGAACATACCTTCACCGAGGAGTCAAGCAGTATATTGCTCCCTCATATGTCTATATCGCGAAGAGACCATGAGGATAAAATCAGAGAGATTAGAGCCCACACACAGGCATACTCACAATCCCTCTTTCCATGAACAATACAAGACTGAAATAGAGGGGAGAACTGATAGAGGTACTCAAAGTACCCTCCACCACACACCGTCTAGGTGGTTTGCGGAGTATAGATGTAGATGTAGATGTAGATGTAGATAGAAAACACAAAGCCAACTGTTTACAAGCTTTCAGGAGGAAATATTTTCTGTTTCATTATTGTCTGAGTATTAATAAGGTTATACAGACATCCGAGATGCAACTCTGTATTTACATTAAGCAATTTAGAGAAATCACAGAAAATCTGTACCCTGTAGGTCAGAAGAGATTTTAACTGCCATTTCTCCAAATTTGAGTCTAGTACCTTACCATAGTGCTACTTCACTCAGTATCAGATGTGAAAGTTTAAGTACTTGCTCATACATTCATAATACAGAATTTCAATGTGTGATAATTTATAGATAGTTAATAAGATTTTCTTTTAATTTAGTTTTGTAGTTCTGTAAGGCCCAATTGCATTACTTATATTTGTGGACATCTTTATACAAATTTTTGTTCTACAATAAAGACCTCCCACTTTATACCATAGGTATGGTTGTAGAATTTACTACCGTCCCCCCTCCAGTAGTATTAATGATTTTCTGTTACAAATGGACTTGTTTCTATCCAAAATAAGTCAGTGAAAACTGGAGGTGATTATATGTGGTGACTTTAATATAGACTTTCTCACCCACAACAGAAACAGGGAAACATTGATTAACATTGCAAAAACTTATAATCTGCATGGGCTTGTAAACAAGCCCACTAGAATAACACCCACATCCAAGACAGCTCTAGATCAAATTTTTGCAAACAGAAATAAACTTAACCCAACTCTAGAAGTATACAATGCAGGATTCAGCGACCACCAAGCTGTCATTCTAAAGGTTGATGTTAGCAAAGATACCTCAAACCCAGTCCCACCTAAAACTTTACGAAGGTTTTTCACCCAAGAGAACTTGAACAAGCTAAATGCCCTCCTCAGTAAAGAAAAGTGGACAGAGATGTACACAATCAATGATGTCAACATGAAATTCAACATATTTCTTGACAAAATGATCCACCACTTTGAAGAGGCCTTTCCGCAAAAACCAGTAAGAATAAATAATAATAGAAACAAGAGTTGGATTACACCAGCTATAAAAATCTCTTGCAAACATAAAAGAATACTCCACATGTTATGTAAACAAAGTAGTGACTCCCCCCAACTAACAGAATACTATAAATACTACACATGTATCCTAAGAAGAGTGATAAGACAAGCAAAAAGGATGCAGAATGATGAGTACATTGACAAATCCAGCAATAAAGTAAAAGCAATGTGGAATATCATAAAAAGGGAAAGAGGGGAAATGAAAGCTTCACATACGAACATAGAAATCAAACTCCACAATGAATCTATATCTAATCCCGAAGTTGTGGCGAACTCATTCAACAATTTCTTTACAAGCATAGCTGAAAAACTGGTCCAAAATAATCCTAACACAAATTACCAACCAGCAAACCAAAAATATCACACATGTGCAGAGTCAATTTTCATTGCCAAAGTTACTGGAAATGATGTTGCAAAAGCCCTCAGAGAGTTAAAAAATTCATATTCAGCTAGAATTGATGGTATCCCAGCAGCTGTAATAAAAAATTGTGAACACACAATTGCTGAACCATTAACTCACCTCTGTAACTGTTCTTTCCAGGCAGGTATCTTCCCTGAAGCTCTGAAACTTTCTAAAGTAATTCCTGTCTTCAAAAAAGGTGATAATAAAGATATGAATAACTACAGGCCTATCTCAATCTCATCCTGCTTTTCTAAAGTTTTTGAAAAAATAATGCCCAAAAAATGATGGACTTCATTGAAAAAAAAAAGATTTGCTAAGTTTAGCTCAACATGGGTTCAGAAGCAACAAATCTACAGAAACTGCAGTATATGATTGCATAAATACGCTTTTATAACTGTTAGATAGAAAACAACCCATAACAGGCATATTTTTGGATCTGTCAAAGGCTTTTGACACTGTTGACCACAAAATATTACTGGAAAAATTAGAACACTACGGTATCAGACGAATTGCAAACAACTGGATTGCTACATTCCTAACCAATTGGATGCAGAGAGTCAGCATGAAATATACTAATATACAAAGCAACTCAATAACCAAAATACTATCAAGTAATAAAACTGTAAAGCAAGGTGTTCCACAGGGCTCAGTATTGGGACCCCTACTTTTCCTCCTGTATATTAATGACTTGAGCCTGAATGTTGATGCACACAAAACAATAATATTTGCTGATGACACAACTGTACTCCTCGAAGGAGAGAATACAGAGGCGGTGCAAAAAGCTGTGAATGTGGCTACTGATCAACTCAGCAACTGGGCAAAAATCAACAGATTAACTATCAACACCAAAAAGACAGCTTCCATGAACTTCCACACAACACAAAATGCAAATTCCTCTCAGCCATCTGTCACTATAAATAACCAGTCAATAGATACTGACACTGTTTTCAAATTCCTAGGTCTGTGGGTTCAAGATAACCTGAAATGGAATACACATACAGGAAAGGTAAATGCCAGGATTTGTACTGGCTGTTATGCATTGAGTGTACTGAAAACATGTGCTAGCCTGAAAACATTAACCAGTGCACACTACGCTTATATACAAGCCCACCTAAAATATGGTGTAATATTCTGGGGAAATGCTCCAACTGCTCTGAGCACATTCAGGATCCAGAAGAGAGCATTGAGGATTATTAATGGGAGCAAACCCAGAGACTCCTGCAAACCCATCTTCAGAAAGTTAGAAATCCTTACACTGCCTTGCCTCTACATTCTTGAGACTCAAATTCTTCAGAAAACATATAGTGCCAACTGACCCCAGAGTCGTAAAAAATAATGAAATACATTAACACAACACCAGAAAAAATGCAAACTGCGTAAAAAGGGAGTTTTCCACATGGGCCTCCAACTGTTCAACAATCTTCCCACTAGTATTAAGTCCATCAAAGACAACATAAAATTTAGCAAAGCCGTGAAGTCATATTTGTTGTGTCACTGTTTTTACTCTGTAAATGAATACTTAGAACAGTAATCTTGCTGTTTGTGCTAAATTGAAAACATTGAGCAATATAATACATTAGAATACTATAGGCTTACATTAACACATGTTAACAATGTTAAATGACATTTTCCGACATCTGCAACACACTGTGTATCATCAGATCACATGGAATAAAGATAAAAATACTTTAGATGTTTTAGTGTGTTTAGTAATTTGTCCGAGGATCATTTCACAATGATTCAGAACTTACCAGCTTATTAAAAGGAAAACTTAAGTCATATGTTTTGTGGTCACACACAGCTTAGCCTTTAAATTCTTTTAAAATTATATTCTGAGCAGTATGTAAGTTCCTTAGGTCAACAGCTTCATTTTTGTTGCCTCAGAGATTCTAATACTTGGTGAGAAAAATATTTTTTATCTGAAGTGATCTACACTTGAAGTGAAGTATACATACTCTGTAGTCAGGGGCAGATCCTTGCTGATCATGTTTGAGGTATAAGGGGTCCACATTGAATGCATTTACAACAGCATCTGGATCTTTCAGCCTGAAATCAAAGTAAGGAAAAAATGTTTCTCTCTTTAAATATATATTATTTGGAACTACAATAACAAAAATTACGTTACTGTTCATTTTGATGAAAGATCTGTAGGAAGTAATTGAGACCAAGTTCCATGCCTGCAGATGGTAGCACTTTGAAAGCAAAATAATCATGTGGGATCAGTACCAAAAATGTATACTTGTCTCCTCAGTTTA
The DNA here is from genome assembly GCF_023864275.1 of Schistocerca cancellata. NCBI lineage: Eukaryota > Metazoa > Arthropoda > Insecta > Orthoptera > Acrididae > Schistocerca > Schistocerca cancellata. The sequence goes on from NC_064631.1 coordinate 532,139,509, forward strand.
AGAAAGGCAGTTACTGCATCTCTGATTCCACGTAAGATTCATCTCTGAAGAGGCACTGAATCAATTAAGAATGGCGGCACCACTTCACATTTGCCTGCTGTCTGTTGCTCAAGGGTTGTGCTCTTGAAAAGATAATTTATGTAAAGTCTGATAAATGCTGGAGTGAACAGACCACTGTTTCAGAGTCTCTAAAATGTTGATCAGTCTAAGTTCATGAAGTTCTGGTTGGGTGAGTAGTTACATTATCATCACTACCACCTACCGCAAATTTGAAAGATTACATTTGCGTGAAAAAACTGTTTATAGAACTGCAGGAAGAGTGTTGGAATGCTTAAACTTGGCAAAAATTAAAAGTTTTTTGCAAAAGTTCACAGTAAATATGAAATGTACCAATGACTCAGCATTTAATGTCACTGCACAGTTTGATACTCTTATTACTATCAATCACCACAAATGGAAAACCTTAATTATTTGAACACTAACGCAAGAGCACACATAAAACTATAAAGTATTACCATTATCTCCAACTCTTTTACAGTGCCAGCATCAAAGTTCAGCTATCATTAGTAGATTAACAATTTATTCGGCAGTTAACCAACAAAATAAATTTATTACTAACCACATTGCTGAACAGTCAAAATTCACCAGCATCCATTTATGTGGGTTAAAATTGAATGAATCAGCAAGTTCAACTCCCTTCATATGATGTCGGGTCTCTGGACAGATGAATGCTGATCCTGCAAAACAGAATAGTTTGAGAATCTCATTGATGAGATGAAAAATATGTATAATACTTTTATACAACAGAAACCAGTTCTCTCTCTCTCTCTCTCTCTCTCTCTCTCTCTCTCTCTCTCTCTCTCTATCTCTCTCTCTCTCTCTCTCTCTCTCTCTCTCTCTCTTTTTTTATTTTCAGTGGGGGAGAGAGAGGGTGAGGAGGAGGATGGAGGGAAGAGTGTACACGGACACACTGTCTCTCTTTAATAAAGTTCTTATGACTACAAACATATGTAACTGCTTACCAGCATAAGCTGCGTCCACATGCAGCCAGACCCCTTCTTTATTACAAACTGCACCCGTTTCTTCAAGATTGTCATATGAACAGCAGCTTGTTGTGCCGAGTGTTGCTACAGCCTAAAAAGAATAAGGTACAGAATAAAATAGCATTTCTTTAGGAGGGGAAACTACATATACATCAGATGATAAAATATTTTAAAAATTAGTAACAACATTTGTACATTTTGCCTCCTGTAAGACCCGTCTCTCATCCACGTCACAGGAAACAAGCAACAGCAGACAGTAGGCAACTGCCTGATGCGGTGATGTACATTTGGGACTGTATGCACTCTGGGACCATTTTGATAGCTCTGAAAACCCAGCAAGAACACTGGAAAGTGGCAACTAATCCGGCACTAGTGAATATGCTACTGCGTTGTAGTAAGTGAGGTTGTCTCACTGAAGGCCATGGGGAAAAAAAAAAAAAACCATGAATAAAATTTACCCATCCTCTAGAAAGAATTTGATGTAGGGCTGATAATCCACTCCATAAAAAGAACTCAAGTTGCAACACTTCAACAAAAGAAAGGTGGATTGGTAAAAAGTGTCAAATGTGCCAAGGGAAACAACAATAAATGCACGTAATGGCAGAAAGAATATAAATATATAGTACAAGTCAGATTTATGTAGTGGAATCTAGAATGTGATGTATCTGTATCACCGAGGAGGCCTAGGCTGCTACTAGACCAAGAACAAAAACTGGAACAGAGTATTATAGCTCTACAAGAAGTAAGGTGGACCAGAAGAGGAATACGGTACTAGAGAAGCGTGATGCTAGCATATGCAAACAATGGAAACTCCAGGTTGGAATATCAATATTAGGAAAATGATAGACTGCTACTCACTGTAAAAATGACATTAACATAAGCAAGCACACTTGCAAGCTTCATTCTAGTAGAAAAGTTTACAAGTGATAGCAAGCTTAACCAATGAACACTGCTCAACACATCCAGCAGTGGTGTCAGCCTCAGCATTGTGAACTTGTATTGAGTCACTTATCTGAGAAGACCAACAACTTACAGTCAAACAAAATGCTGAAATATGTCATGTAAGTGTGAACACACCTCATTCCATCAAATAAAACTAAGTAAACTACCTTAAGACTTCTGCATTGTGGGCTCCCAGAGAGTTTAAAGTTCATTACAAAGAACAATGATCTCATTTGTACCAAGCTCAAAATCATTTCAGTAACTAATGAGATACATTTTTGGGCAAGATTTAACCTGTAATGAAACATCGTTACATGACTGAGCAAAAGTCCCAATATCAAAGAAGTCAATGGAAGCACCCTGAACCATCTCCCAATAAGAAATTTGAAGCACAACCATCAACTAGTAAGGTGTACCTATGGTTGATTTTTCTGTGACTGACTGAAGGAACAACATCCTCTCAACTGCATATACTACTAATGCCCAATTGAGAAAGTCAAGACTGCACTGAATGTCTGGGACGGCAGAGGAAATGCATGCTGCTTCTTCAAGACAACAATCAACATCATAGAGTACAACTGACACTGGAAATTACTGTCAAAGTCAGTTGGGAGCTCAAACCTCATCCTCCTTACAACACTGGTCCTGTCCCTTTGCACTTTTATCTGGACAGACCGATGAAAGAAGTTGTGTGTGGCATCAAGTTAAACAGCAAAGAAGGTGTACAGCAGGAAGTGCAAATCTGGCTTCAAGATAAAGGTAAAGGGTACACAACAGATGATGGGACAAGTGTATAGAAGTTGGTGGGAATCATGTGGAAAAAATAGACAAAAAATTGTACTGATTAAATAAACCAGTTCTGCTGTACAGTTTTTTGTCTGTTTAATTATTGAATGATTGTTGTACAAGAGAAGAAAATGGTCCAGCAGTTGTTTAAAAGAGTTCATTCACACACTGTGTTTGGCAAATATCAGTGTGTAGGGAAGCCTTCAGGAATGTGGAACGAGTCAAGTTATACATCAACAGGCACAAACAGCTACTGCATGCTACTTCTGTAAAGTGTACTAGCAACAGATGATGACTAGTGCCATTTACTCACACTGATAATTATGGGCCTTTCAATCCTGGATAGTGATGTGTAGTTAATATGGAAATTATTTTTACATCTTATACTGTGGTTGCAACTTCCGCAGTTCATCATAACTTCACTGTTGTTACTAACCATAACAACCACAACAGAGAGAATGTATTGACACTTAAGTGTAATAACTCCTAGATTCCTGAAGGGTCTTCTGCAAGATGTTCGGTTGTGAACCTTACACAATATTCTCACTGTAGGCTTCTGTGGAATACTTCTTTGATCTTAGATGCACTAGCCCAGAAGATCATGCCACAAGACTCAGGAGTGAAAGTACGCAACACATACTAGCAATCCTGCCTGCAGATCAACACAGTAAGGGGGCTGGACTGGGCTGTTTGGTTAACTTATCCATATGCTGCTGCCACCTTAGTTTATTATCCTTCTGGATGTCTAAGATCCTCATTCACAGAGCCTCATCCAGCGTAAGGCCATTGATCTCTACTTCTTATAGCTGCAAATCAGTATTAGTTGTTTGGAACTGGCATAATACGAGTTTTTTAAGAATAAGATTTAAGCTGTTAGCTGAGTAACAGTTGAAATTCAGTCCCATTATTCTTATGGCTGTGTCTGGTATGGATGTTTGGGCCATTTATCAATATAGTCACATAATTAAGAAACATTACAGTTTTTGAAGGTTCGTTAAATTTCCCAGGTAAATCATTTATGTATGCCAGAAACAAGTGCAGGTTAAGTACAAAATTTTGCAGAATACCATACTTAATGTTTTCCCAATAACTTTAGTCTTATTCCTGTGTTGTTATTTTGTAATGTGACACTCTTTTCTGTTGCTAAGATGAAGATTCTATCCATGAAAGATGAATGCCTATAATGTCATACCATTTTAGTTTTTCCTAGTAGAATTTTATGAACTGCACAACCAAAGCTTGGAAAGATTGCATGACATTTGGTAAGTTTCCTGGCCAAGTCTACTAGAACTGAGTTGGTGAAACTATATATTGCTTTCTGAATAGTGATGCTATTACAGAAGCTTAACTGAATTGATGTTAAAATACTATTCTCTAAGAGTTTGTTGAATATTTTGTCATAAACTATCTTCTCAAAATATTTTAAGAACACAGAAAGTAAGGAAGATGAGTCTGTAATTAGAGAAGTTGCTTATCTCAGCTATAAAAATCTTAAATGATGACATTCTTTTGCCATGGACTTTATATAGTGGTGTGGGTATGTGACATACCTATGAATGAGTGTGCTATCAGACCTCCACTTCATCTAGAGCTAAAGGAAAGTTATCTGTCCTTTCTCCCATAGTGAAACTGCTTAAATAAGACCCATATTATAGCACACACTTCAAACTATTTACTCAATCACCAGAGAGACAGTGTGTCAACAACATTAACATAGATAAGGGATGTGTGCTCAACAATGCATGGATGTGGACACCTGATAGCAAATGACTGCATAGGAGTGTATATTTTACTGTACATCATGGCAGAAATGAATCCGCTGCAGATGACAATCATCATTGCCACTAATGTTCTCTCCCATAAAGTGGAAATTTCTACATCATTTACACCCGTGTCAGTCTGTTACTTTTTAACAGTAGGTTGCTTTCCTGACAAAGACAATGGTGGGTATTTTTGGAACGTGTTACAGACCATAATATGACAAGCATCAAGAATATCTAATACAATAAGACTTCACAAAAGAGTTTATGGTTATATTACTTTCACAGGTATCTTGCTTTACAACATTTGTGTCTCCTCCCCTCTCCCACCAGTGACCTATGCAAATGCAATACCATAAAAATTTGAAATGATTTGCTGTGTATGCAACTGAAGAAAACGTAATCTTCATCTGTCAGAAGTTAACTTCATGCTGCACTCTTGTGGATGAAATAAAAATCATCATTTAAATAAACTCTAGTGTTTACAGATCAAATTTGCATACATACTCAGATAACTGTTGCCTATCTTAGACAGTCATTTTAACTGTTCATAGTTTACAAGTTATACACCATATGATTTATTACAAATTAACATAATGAAATTATACTTACATAAAAGGGTATTAGTCCTTTTGCCGTATCTTCTTTAATGGCTTGCTCAAGTGTCTCACCCCGTAGACTAAGCTTGTCATCTGGCTCCAATAAATGGAACTTCACACCACCGAGGAGACCTGCACGCTCCACAGATGAATGAGCTAGATCTAAACATAGAATATTTTAATTAGTTTGCAGTTTTCCAAATTCAGAAACAATTGTTACAGTTCACACACACACACACACACACACACACACACACACACACACACACACACACACACACACACACACACAAGAGAGAGAGAGAGAGAGAGAGAGAGAGAGAGAGAGAGAGAGAGAGAGAGAGAGTAGAGTCTAGTTTCAATAAGAAGTAAAAATCTTTGTCCATCCAATGAAACTGCAATTACTGTTTTGTATAACCAGGCCAAGTGTCACAGCAAATATCTTAGCTGAAATCTATTATCTTAGTTTGGAAATGCCACACTCAATCATCAATGTGGAAACAACAAGATCTCATATTAGGTCCCACATAGATAGTAATTGTGTCACTCAGCAAAAGATTAGACGTAATGTTGTTTTTGAGTATCTTCCTCATAAGTGAAGGAATAGATGAAAGCCCTGTTACATTTTCAGAGTAGTTGTAGTATATCATTGATATACATCCTTTATTAATAATGTTAGATTCATTTTGTATTAGACTTCAACATCCTTTTTTATATTGTGAAGAGAAGTTCAAACATAGCAATGACAATATTATGCTTCACTTCGAAGTTGGTCAGCAGACATAGCTAACTAACAATTAAATCACAGACTAGTGAGTTTGTTCCAGTTTGGTCAGATACTATTGTACAAAATGGCGAGGAAATCCAGGTACAACAGAATGAGAATTCTATAGAGCAGTATGTCACATAACCAAAGACACTGTAGGTACTTCCAAGCTTGTGTCCTTTACACCTTTCTTCAACAGTTGTTTTATTCCACCCAATAAGCAATACACCACAACAAATCACATTTTGTAACCCTAGTCTACAGAATGGTGATGGGCAACTTGTTATTGCTAGTAGTCTAACTTATACGTGAAGCATTTTGAGGACAAGTCAATCTGCTAAATATAATCCAACATATTTTTATCAGAATATCCCCTCCCCCCAACTCTTCCCCTAAATGGACAATGTGCCTACACCTGGAGTACCACTGAAACCATTGTTGTGGCTTCCCTTCACGTGGAAGCAAAGAGCAGTACTTAATAGCAGCACCAGATGCAGGCGTGCAAGCCTGGAAACCTTGCGGAGGTGGAGGAGAGGGGGGGTGGGGTGGGGGTGAGTGGATTTCATATAGCTCGTGAATGGCAACCCCCCCCCCTGCCCTTAGAAAAAAAAAAAAACATTGTACTAACCACTGATATAAACGAATTATTGCAATTGTATTAATACATTTCATATATTTTATTCTTATTGTAGTAAAATCTTGGCCATCTGGGGCACATTTCATATGGGAGTGACAGTATGTTATATTTTGGGGTAGAGGAGAGACATTGAAAAATTATGAGCATCCCACCCCCTATCCTTTGCACCCCATAGAACCGAAACCTGGATCTCCACATGTAGGAGGGGCACCACATCATCTTCAGACGAGTCCCATTTCTGCATTCAGTGTCATGATGGACATGTCTGTGTGGACTCTCTTAGGAAAACAAAATTTGCCAGTCTACACTGGTAATTGGTATATGGGCTCAACACTTGTCATGAGGGCATACACTACTAATGGGAACACAACACTATCACCTCTGATTTCTACAGCCTCGTCTAGGTAGTATTGCTATCTTGAGAAAAAATTATGATATGTTATTTGATCCATTTTATGTAGTTTGGTGTTTCCTTTGTTTTACTAATGGCTTGAAACTAACTTCAGAGGCTGCCCTGCTTTAGTTGTCACAGGCTGGCTTTCTCTACAAAATGATATAGGTTCAGCTGTCTTTTGTACAAGTCTAACTTAACTTCATTAATGCTATTTGTGTGTATAATTTAATGTTGAAGGTAGTTCTCAGCTTAGAGCCCTAAGTGGTGGCTGATGACCTTAAACCAGCCCTGACCGCATGTGAGTATGATACTGTTTGCAGACAGAGGGGTTTTACTGAAAATAGGTCTCATGAGATTTCAGTCAAATCCTTAGATTGTAGTACCATTTTTTACTCTCTCAAAAACGAACATTCATCAGAGGGTAGATGAAGTTTTTACTCTTGAAATAATTTAATTGAAGTCAACAGACACAGCTTGTTTAATTATGAGAAGGGAAATATTATGAAATGAAGACAGAAAAGTGAATGTACAGTATTAATATAACCTCGAAAACACACATTTTGTAGTAGCAGAAGGAAAAGCAGGGATATTACCCTGTGGGAACTGTATGGCAACAAAGAACATCGGCTGCAGATTTATCGTACTTGTACCGCCTTAGCAAAAATAAAAGTGTGCTTACTCAGATTATGGTCGTTTCGTTATACATCCTACATCTCATCCATAGTGTAGCACTACATTGCTGAACAATGATGACCACATTAATTCAGAACATCTACAATTATTGCTCAACACCAATTCTGGGATTGTGGCCTCAATGTAATGCACAATTTATGCACCTGGGACAGCTGTTTTTGTGCTACAGTACCTAGAGCTGTGCACAACACCCTTCACACACCTGAAGTTATAAAGGTGATAGTGACACTCTTCACAACAGTGTTCCAACAGTGAACAATGGTGCTGAATACAGGAGTGCACTGGATAATCTACTCTATTATTTTGCAATGGACACCAATTTGCTTGCAAACCCAGATACTTCAAAGCCACACCAATCCAAATAGATTTTACATTTGCTCGCTTTCACCAAGATGGCATTCCACACTGCATGTAAATTCATTCCCTCCAGGCCTCGTGTAGCTGGCTAATTGTCTTCTAACCTGCCACATATGGAGCCTAATTACAATGCTGTTCTCCCTCTGTTGGTGTTACCGTGCCAACCTATTGGACTGAGAACACATTGAGACTACTACCTTTCTGGCCTGATCAACCAAGCCTATGGTTTGACACAGTGGACAACATTTTAGCTGCAAGTGATGGCATCAGTGAAAGCATGATATTTGTCATACTGCTTAGTCATTTGGGTGAAAATATGGATATGCTCAGTACCCTCAAACAAAAAGTATGAGAGCACTCAAACAGCACTCCTTCACCACCTCTCCCACTTCCTGGAAGAACAATTACGCCAGATCAGCTTAAATGAAGATTTAGAGGACCAAAGTCTGTCACAACTATGGCTTCAGTTACACACTCAAACTGATTTTCACCTCATGCCTGATCACACACTATGGACATTGTGGGTCATCAAGCTGCATCCCATAAGTTCAACTGGCGATGGTTGTCCACAAGCAAGAACCATTAGATGATTGACAGAATATTTTCCATCATTCAACATCGACAATGTATTAATAACTCTGACAATAATGGCACTGAATGTGACTCGAAACCACGGCACATAACATTACCTGAGCTGATCTCACCCAGCCTCCATGGACCCTGGTTTCATCATACCTGGCTGAAGCGATGACCCCTGTGCTGCCACAGCAAATCCCTACCTACTCTCCACCTGGGCTGTGCCAGCATTTGTGCAAAAGCTGCTTCTGCTGGTACCATTGATTAATAGGTGCTTCAGCTCACAACTTTTTTTTGTTTTGCTTTAGAGCGCATAAGCAACTGGGGTCATATGTACCCAAGTCAAAACTATAGAACACAAAGACAGGGAGGAGTTGAAAACGACTATACATCAGTCCGAATTGGTATAATAGAAGACAGCTAAAAACAGGCACGCAGAAAAAGGGCTAAAAAAGACACCATACAGAAACGGAGGTCCAAAACTAAAACTTAAATGGCCTTACCACATTGCTTTGGCAGATAAAAAGTAAGATGCGGTCGACAGCCTGCGTGTCATTTGCTAAAACGACCGATAACTCAGACGGCAAACACAAACAAGAACGTAAAAGGTTAAATGGGCATTCCATCAAGAAGAGGCAGACAGTTAAAACTTGAGTGCATTGCGTAAAAAGTGGTGGGGTAGAGCCACTTAGCAAATGAAGACAGCTAAAAAGGCAGTGCGTAATATACAACTGAGTTAAAATAACCTCCTCCCAGTGGGAGGGCCGAGAGGTGGTCATCCGAGCTGCTGGAAGAGGCTTTTAATTAGCCGGAGCTTATTTCAGTGAAGGGAGGACCATTGGTGACGCCTAAGGGACATCACATTGTGACAGATGGCAACACAGAGATCATTGGAGAGAATAAGGCTACTCACGGGCTGAGGTACGAGGACTGCAGCTTTGGCAGCTGTGTCAGCAGCCTCGTTTCCTGGCAGACTAACATGACCAGGAACCCAAAGAAAAACATCACACTGGCTCCACCAAGAGTGAGCAGTTAACAGTTTTCCTGTACCTACACTAAGGGATGGGCAGTGTACAGCACACACAGACTTTGAAGGGCACTGAGTGAGTTTGAGTGGAGGACACAATTGAAAAGGCTATGTCGCTGGATTCACTCTGTGCCCTGATACAAGGTGAAGAGCTCAGCTGTAAATATTGAGGAGTGTGCCAGAAGCCAATATCAAAAGACATGGGTGCCAATATCAAAGGTACACCTTACCCCATGGTCAGTCCGAGAGCCATCAGTATATACAAAGGTACTATCATGAAGTTCCATGTGAAGGTCATGAAACTGAAGGTGATAGACCAACGCTGGAGTAGTGTCCTTAGGAAGAAAGTGAAGGCCAAGATTAACATGAGCCACTTCATGAAGCCAAGGTGGTGAAGGATTCATACCCACTGGGAACAGCACGGGTAGTGTGAAGTTAAGCTGCTGTGGCAAGTGCCGAAAGCGGACTCCAGGAGATAACAGAGATGGAGAACGAGCCACATACTTACAATCAAAGGAAGCATCAAAGAAGGAGGCATAAGATGGGTGGCCACGCATGGCAGACAAACGGCATGCATACCTGCTGAGGAGAAAGTCACAGCGGTAAGACAGTGGCAGTTCAGCAGCTTCAGCTTACAGACTGTCAACCGGGCTGGTGTAAAAGGCACCTGTGGCCAAATGGAAACCACGATAGTGGATGGTGCTGAGCGGCGTAAGAGGCATGGGGGTGTAGACACATAAAGCACCCATAGTCGAGTTTCGAATGGACAAGGGACCGGCACAAATGGAGGAGTGAGTCGATCGGCACCCCAGGAAGTACCATTGAGGACACGTAGGACATTGAGGAACCACCTAAAGCGGGCTGCTAGATAATATACATGGGAGGACCAAGAGTGTTTCCTATCGAGCATGAGCCCCAGGTATTTCGTAGTTTCAACGAATGGAAGGGCAACAGGCACAAGACGTACAGATGGTGGGAGAAGCCACTTGCGTCGCCAGAAATTCATATAGACGGTTTTGTCAGTGGAAAAGCGAAAGCCATTGTCGATGCTCCAGGTGTAAAGACGATCACAACACCGATAAAGATGCCGCCCAGTGAGACAGGGCCATGGAGAACGGCAATAGATGACAAAATCGTCAACAAAAAGGGAGCCGGAGATGCCCAGTGGTAGACAGGCCATGATAGGGTTAATGGCGATAGCAAAGAGTAAGAACACTGGACTCGCATTCGGGAGGACGACGGTTCAATCCCGCGTCCGGCCATCCTGATTTAGGTTTTCCGTGATTTCCCTAAATCGCTCCAGGCAAATACTGGGATGGTTCCTTTGGAAGGGCACGGCCGACTTCCTTCCCTAATCCGATGAGACCGATGACCTCGCTGTTTGGTCTCTTCACCCAAACAACCCAACCCAACCCCCCAAAGAGTAAAACACTCAGGACGGAACCCCGAGGCACACCGTTTTCCTGGATAAAGGTGTCTGACAAGGCAGGACCCACACCCAACTTGAAAACTCGATCTTGTAAAAATGCCTGACGGAAACAGGACAGGTGGCCCCACGTGTAAAGAGTATGGAGAATACCAGTTCTCCAGTACGTGTCTTAGGCCTTCTCCAAATCGAAAAACAAGGCCACAGTCTGGGATTTCCATATAAAACCATTCATGACATGGGAGGACAAAGTAACGAGATGGTCAACTGCAGAACGCCGTGCTCAAAATCCACACTGTGCACGCATCAGTAAATTTCGAGACTTGAGCCACCACACCAGCCGGGGATGAATCATACGTTCCATCACCTTGCAAACGCAGCTGGTAAAAGAGATGGGGTGGTAGCTACAAGAAAGGTTTTTGTCCTTACCAGGCTTAGGTATGGGTCTGACGGTGGCTTCACGCCAGCATCCAGAAAATGTGCTCTCTGCTCAGATGTGGTTGTACGTGTTAAGCAGAAAGTACTTGCCCACAAGAGAAAGGTGCTGCAACATGTGAATGTGGATGGCGTCCGGCCACAGAGCGGAGGATCGGGATGAACTGAAAGCATGATCGAGCTCCCTCATAGCAGAGGTAGCACACGATTCGGAGAAGAGAAGGGCATCGCTCGAGCCGCCTCCACTCGTTTCCAATGGAGCAAGACAGGATTACAGCGGGAAGAGCTCCAAACTTCCGCAAAATGGGTCCCAAGGTGTTGGAAATAACAATAAGGTCCATGATAACATCGCCTGCTACTGTGAGGCCGAAAATGGGGGAATAGATCTTGGTTCCAGAGACCCACCGGAGGTTGGTCGACACGACAGACTAAAGGGTTAGTGAATGAAATCCAACTAGCTCATTCGCTATCACGAAGAATGCGACGACACTTTGGATGAATCTGTTTATAATGAATGCAGTTTGCTAACGTAGGATGACAGTTAAAGACGCAGAGAGCACGTCTCCATGCGCGAACTGCATTGCGGCATGCCTCAGTCCACCAAGGGACTGGGGCACAATGTGGAAAAGAGGATGTGCGAGGAACTGAACGTTCCGCAGCACTAAGGATAATGTTGGTGGGATAGTCCACCTGGTCAGCACAACTGGGGAAATCTTGTTCTTTGAAGGTCGCCAGGGAGCAGTAAAGCTGCCAGTCAGCCTTAGTAAGCTGCCATTTGGTCATGCACGCAGATGGGGTAGGAGTCAGCGAATGGAGAGCACACAGGAAATGGTCACTCGAGTAGGTGTCAGAAACGAATGGACCACTCAAGATGATGGGCAAGCTGGGCAGTGGAAACGGATAGAACGAAATTGGAATAGGTGTGTGAGGAGTCAGAAAGGAAAGTGGGTGGTCCAGTGTTAAGGCAGTAGTTGGTTAACAAGGTCATCCAAGAGGGCACCTCTCTCACAGGTCCTGGGAGAACCCCAAAGGGGATGATGTACATTAAAGTCACCGAGCAGCAAAAATGGGGGAGGTAGCTGCCCAGTAAGCCGAAGGAAGTCTGCCCTGGTGACATCGAATGATTGAGGTATGTAAATTGTACAGAGAGAAAAATTCAGGCATGGAAGGAAAGGGCGAACTGCAACAGCTTGAAGACGGGTAGTCAGGGAGATGGGATGGTTATGAATGTCATCCCGTATGAGCAGCATGACACCCCCAAAAGATGGAACGCCGACCTCAGAGGGAAGGTCAAAACGAATTGTTAAGTAATGTGAAAGCTCAAAGCAGTTGTGAGGGGGGCAATTTCGTTTCCTGAAGGTAGAGTACAAGGGGATGCTGCGTTGTTAAAAGCAGGCATAAATCCTCTTTGTGTGACCAAAGGCCGTGAATGTTCCACTGGAGGACAGTCAGGAGGAGGAAGAGAAGTAGGGGTGTCAACTCGGCGGCCGCCAAGTGACAGCCAGTGTAGAGTCACTACTACAGGGCACAGAAGCAGGAGGATCCTGCTCCACGGGAGCCACAGAAGCTTCAGCTTGCTTGTGCAGTCAGTCCATGGAGTCCAACGCTGAAAAACGGTTGGTTGAGCGCGCCGGCGAGACAGAGGCCGGCCAGGCTAAGGTACCACGTGGCGACACCGTCGAACAGGATCTTAGAGTTGTTGAAGAAGAAGACCGTTTGCCATTGGTGGACTTCTTTGAGCTTTTCCGGTTAGAGGAAGACTAGTATTGTTTGGCTGGAGGGACGGAGGAAGTCTTCAATGGGAGTACTCCTTCTGTCCTTTCCTGCCTACTGGTTGTGTAGCTTGTGGCTTCGACTCTTGAGGCGAGAGTTTGACGGTTTGTCGCACAGTGGGACGAGGGATGGCGATGCTAAATTGACACTGGGCGATTTCACAACCTCAGAGCTGAATTTGAGGTCACATGTCCGTGTGGCCATGTCCTTCATGGAGTGAGGGGTAATAAGAACAGAACTATAGCTGCCAGATGAGAGAACACACGGTTTGCGACTAGCCAGTAACTTGCGAGTTACTGGGTAAGGCACTTTTTCCTTTACCCGACTCCCTTGGACAGCTCTCAAGATACATGGGACAATCCAGAGAGGCGACGGCATGGCCGCCGTTGCAGTGTTACACAGGGAAGGAGGTGGACAGTCGCCCTCGTGCGCATCCCTACCACAGGTTACACATTTGTCTGGGTGTCGAGAAGACATTTTAGTGTGGTTGAAACGATGACACTGGTAGCAGAGCATATGGTTCGGAATGTACGGCTGGACTGAGTTAATTTCATAGCCTGCTTTGATTTTGGACGTCACCACCACTCTATCAAAGGTGAGGAAAAGAGTGCGGGTGGGCACTAAGGAGGAATCTACCTTTTTCATTATGCAATGGGCAGCAATGACACCCTGATCAGTGATGTAAGACTGGATTTCGGCCTCAGACCGTTGAGCAGCCTGGTGTAAATTACACCACGGGAAGAATTCAAAGTTCTATGGGCCTCGACACGAACAGGGTAGCCATGGAGAAGCGAGGCAGCAAGCAGTTGTTGTGCTTGAGAATCAGAAGCAGTCTCAAAAAGCAAAGTGCCATTCTGTAAACGACAACAGGCTGTCATAGGGCCAGCAACTGCATTAACACGTTTCTGATTAAGAAACGGATTTACTGTGGCAAAGGACTGACCATCTTCAGTACGTGAGACCACGACGAACCGTGGTGCAGCGTGAAGGGTCTTCGAATCATTAGCCCAAAAATCCAAATCAATATTTTAACCATCTCGACCAAACCCATCCTTCTCTTTAATCATCAATAACCCCACCCCCATCCCAATCTGAAATTAACTAACAACTTTTGGACGATACATTTGCCCATCACGTGTAAGGAAACACTTCAACAGGCAATATGTACCAGGTACACTACTCCTCCATGAATATTCATCTAAATGGCTCTGTAGTGTCTACGTATGTCGTTTCCCCCTCCCTACAACAGATTTTATGGCTGACCAATAACTTCTATACTATTGGTACAAGCTCCAGTTGATGACGATATGAATTCAATATTATGACAACAAGATGCTGAAAACCTCTATTCCCCAAATCCCTAAACGAAGAAAAACCATCGGAAATCACAACAGAACCCTCTGCAACACAATCTTCAATTAATTTCACCAAAACTTTCTTCGTTCGATTAGGAACTACTTTAAAACTACAACGTCACATTCTGGACCTGAAATTACAGCCCCAATCCCACAGTCATACTGCAGATTCCCCCCTGTTGTACTCAGTTTTGCAAAATGAGACTCATCGATTTCGACAACACCCCCCCCCCCCCCCCCCCCGCCCCAAAGGCCCCTATACTTTATATATTCCCAGACACTTCCCTACAAAACGAATACCAGTCTAAAACGGTACACTCACTCACACGACATTCATGCACACACAGCCATACAGGATTCCTCAAACACCAACAGTATGTAATTTTTATTATATCCCTCAAGACCAGCTACGATTTCTTAAACAATGTTCCACGTCTAATTGAGCACCATAGTCCATCCTTGATACAGCTCGATACCTATAAATCGTGAGTACGACGAGCAGACACGCTCAGGCGCATGTTTACCTCACTCACGACATCGAACGTAATGAGTAAGAAAACCAGACGTTTACAAAAATCGAATGGTTGCCATCATGTCTACGCCCAAAGCCTCCTTTAAATCTTCCATATTCATGGGAATAGATAAACCCATACCTACAAAAAAAATTAAAAACTAAAAATTCTTCTAAATGAAAAACTATTCTTCCAAATTATCTCAAACTCACTAAGAGTGAAATTACGTACCGAATGAATTAGAAAGAACCAATTGTTTAAATCAATGCAAACTAAAAAAATCTTAATGTCTAGCGCTGTCTTTTAAAATCACATTCATTTTTTTTTTCAAATTACAATGATTGCGCTTATCCACAGCAGAGAACAGATTTATTATCTATGGTCAGAAAGTAAACACACAATATTTACGAGTAACCTATGACGTCATTGGTCAAAGCCGATAGATCGTTGTATCCCGTTCTTCAGTTGTCCCTCCACCCCTGTAGTTAGTTTCTCAGTAAAACTTTTGCTTTTTTTGTAAAAAAAAAAGCAAAACCACTGTTATGGCTTTCATGCGTTCTCTGCTACAAAATCTCCCCTTTTAATTTTGTGGAAAGCTTTCAATAAAAGAAACTGGTTAATTTGCACCTTACAGTCTGACATCACAACCTGAAACGAAGTCTCTCTCTCATCGATACTGGCTGTAGTTATTTTGATGTTTCGAGATCAAGTAACACATACACGTCGAGAACGTTTCCAGCAAAAATGTTGTCTGTGGCCACTTTACGTTTGATGCATTTTAAGTCATACATTTCTGCATACGAAATGTAGTTAACGCACAGAAATTGTTTTTAACAGTGGTTAGTGGGAATCGGGCCTAGTAATTACGACATCACTTACTATGAATGCTTTTATTCCTGCAGCGTATCGATAGCTGGTATCAGAAAATAGTACCATACTATAGCATGCCATTTAAAAAAACTAAGTTGACCTTCATATATCTGACGCGACCCCACCTAGCAACAAAAAAACAACGTCATATTTGGCCCCCGTTGTCCCACGCAACTTTTGTCCCACAAACTTTTCAGCTCCTATCATACTTTCCGAGCTACTCTAGGTGGCAATAGTTAGTGATTCACCCTGTATAATCCCAGCCCTTCTCCTGACAGAATTTCGTTTAGACTGATACTAGACGGCAGGTGCTGTGGATGACTACGACTTGACAGGTTGCGCTAAGCAGACGAACACAGTAGATCAATGCACTAAAATGTGCTACTTAGTTTCCCACTGATGCATTCGTTGCCCTCAAAAGGTATCTTTTCCACGAAGTGGTGATCGTCATTTGACCATCGGTACCAGACATTTCAGCAAAGGCTGTATCTATTTTCTATTTTAAAAGCTTGTAAATATTTCAACTCTGCAATTTGTGCTACGCCTAAGCAGATGGAAGATTATGAAGCGTCATTATGCTTATCTTGTCTATGTAGAATCAAGTCCATAATGTTACATAGAAGTCCCTCGTACTTAATACAGTTCCTTAGTCCCCAATGATCCACTGCTATTA
The DNA here is from genome assembly GCF_023864275.1 of Schistocerca cancellata. Taxonomy (NCBI): domain Eukaryota; kingdom Metazoa; phylum Arthropoda; class Insecta; order Orthoptera; family Acrididae; genus Schistocerca; species Schistocerca cancellata. The sequence continues at coordinate 532,156,133 of NC_064631.1, forward strand.
ACTAGATCGGTAGTATACAAAACATCAGTGCTGAAATGTATAAGAAATTGTCAGAGGACTATCAGAGGCAATGACATCTAGCAATGAGTCAACGCCAAAGCCAGGCTGGCGACACAGACGCGGCAGTCCCAATTTACTTTCAAAAACGTAAGTTTAGCGTACACTAAGAACATCCCGCGTGACGACGTCTCTGAGGCTGGTGCTCTAAGGCAGCCAGTGCGCGACGAGTAATAGGAATAGAAAAGCAACTACAATCACTCAACAGAGGAAAGTCCACTGGACCTGACGGGATACCAATTCGATTCTACACAGAGTACGCGAAAGAACTTGCCCCCCTTCTAACAGCTGTGTACCACAAGTCTCTAGAGGAACGGAAGGTTCCAAATGATTGGAAAATAGCACAGGTAGTCCCAGTCTTCAAGATGGGTCGTCGAGCAGATTCGCAAAACTATAGACCTATATCTCTGACGTCGATCTGTTGTAGAATTTTAGAGCATGTTTTTTGCTCTGGTATCATGTCGTTTATGGAAAACCAAGAATCTACTATGTAGGAATCAACATGGATTCCGGAAACAGCGATCGTCTGAGACCCAACTCGCTTTATTTGTTCATGAGACCCAGAAAATATTAGATACAGGCTCCCAGGTAGATGCTATTTTTCTTGACTTCCGGAAGGCGTTCGATGCAGTTCCGCACTGTCGCCTGATAAAGTAAGAGCCTACGGAATATCAGACCAGCTGTGTGGCTGGATTGAAGAGTTTTTAGCAAACAGAACACAGCATGTTGTTATCAATGGAGAGACGTCTACAGACGTTAAAGTAACCTCTGGCGTGCCACAGGGGAGTGTTATGGGACCATTGCTTTTCACAATATATATAAATGACCTAGTAGATAGTGTCGGAAGTTCCATGCGGCTTTTCGCGGATGATGCTGTAGTATACAGAGAAGTTGCAGCATTAGAAAATTGTAGCGAAATGCAGGAAGATCTGCAGCGGATAGGCACTTGGTGCATGGAGTGGCAACTGACCCTTAACATAGACAAATGTAATGTATTGCGAATACATAGAAAGAAGGATCCTTTATTGTATGATTATATGATAGCGGAACAAATACTGATAGTTACTTCTGTAAAAATATCTGGGAGTAGGCGTGCGGAACGATTTGAAGTGGACTGATCATATAAAATTAATTGTTGGTAAGGCGAGTACCAGGTTGAGATTCATTGGGAGAGTCCTTAGAAAATGTAGTCCATCAACAAAGGAGGTGGCTTACAAAACACTCGTTCAACCTATACTTGAGTATTGCTCATCAGTGTGGGATCCGTACCAGATCGGGTTGACGGAGGAGATAGAGAAGATCCAAAGAAGAGCGGCGCATTTCGTCACAGGGTTATTTGATAACCGTGATAGCGTTACGGAGATGTTTAGCAAACTCAAGTGGCAGACTCTGCAAGAGAGGCGCTCTGCATCGCGGTGTAGCTTGCTCGTCAGGTATCGAGAGGGTGCGTTTCTGGATGAGGTATCGAATATATTGCTTCCCCCTACTTATACCTCCCGAGGAGATCACGAATGTAAAATTAGAGAGATTAGAGCGCGCACGGAGGCTTTCAGACAGTCGTTCTTCCCGCGAACCATACGCGACTGGAACAGGAAAGGGAGGTAATGACAGTGGCACGTAAAGTGCCCTCCGTCACACACCGTTGGGTGGCTTGCGGAGTATAAATGTAGATGTAGATGTAATGTGAATCGTGGAACCTTGGGATCGTGGGAACTGACACTCTCAGGACGAAAATCTGGAATGCTGTATGTGACATTCCCTACATTCATCTACGGAGCAGGTTGTCGATTCTGCAACCACCACCTTCTATCAAAGCTGCGGGAAAAACTTATCGAAATGTCAGAAACCCATATTTTTATAATTATGTCACACTAGGACAATCTCATTGAGAAAAACTAAGTTTCTCGTTCTTAACGACGTACATCGCCTCTACAAATGATAAGGATACTGGTCTCGCAGCAGTCAGAGATGGATTCTAAAAGTACGATTGTACATTTTAAGCCACTGTATGATTTGCGGCGGAGGGCATATGACCTACCACAATCATAATCCTCACACCTGTTACTCATGGTGGACTTTGTGACCGAGCGAGGTGGCGTAGTGGTTAGCACACTGGACTCGCATTCGGGTGGACGACGGTTCAATCCCGTCTCCGGCCATCCTGATTTAGGTTTTCCGTGACTTCCCTAAATCGCTTCAGGAAAATGCCGGGATGGTTCCTTTGAAAGGGCACTGCCGATTTCCTTCCCAATCCTTCCCTAACCCGAGCTTGCGCTCCGTCTCTAATGACCTCGTTGTCGACGGGACGTTAAACACTAACCACCACCACCACCACATGGTGGACTTTGTGCGGAAATAAAGATTTTCAGTACCCCTCAGTTAACGCCCGCATTACTCTAAATTTTTCTTTGCAGACACTATGCGTGCCACAACTTGTTACTGAAAGGAAGGTTTTCTAAATTTTGGTAGCGAGGTTCTCCGCGATGTACAGAACATTTATTATGACGTCTTCCACTAGAGTTAGGCGATCATTTCGGTGAAACAGAAGTACCACAAGGTAGTATTCTTGGTCCCATATTTCTTACCTGTTAGGTCCACAATTTTGCTTCCACCGTCACGCAATACATAGCAGTTGCGGAAGGGGGAGGGGGGGGGGGGGGGTTCAGGTGGTAGTAGGCCGGAAGCGCAAGTGTCATACAATAAGCTAAGGCGTTCGTAAACATAACGCCCTCAAAATATCAGTACATTTGTGATTGCGTCATAAAGCTCTTCTGTGTTGCATAGCCGGCCGCGGTGGTCTAGCGGTTCTAGCCGTTCAGTCCGGAACCGCGCGACTGCTACGGTCGCAGGTTCGAATCCTGCCTCGGGCATGGATGTGTGTGATGTCTTTAGGTTAGTTACGTTTAAGTAGGTCTAAGTTCTAGGGGACTGATGACCTCAGAAGTTAAGTCCCATAGTGCTCAGAGCCATTTCTGAACTGAAAGACAAAGGGCCACGATACAGCAATAGGCATGAAAAGGTGATTCTGCAGCATAACGATACTCTACCCCATGTTGAGAAATGGGAAGTCCTACACCACCCACCGTATTCTCCATACATTTCTTCCTCTGACTACCACCTTTCTCGTTCAACAGCAGGCGGCCTGGGTGACCAGAACTTCAGGTCTTATGAACAAGTGCAAAATTGTGTAGATTCATGAACCTCCTCGAAAGACGCGCAGTTTTCCGTCGCGGAATTAGTAGAAAGTAGTGGATAGCAATGACTAATACTTAGAATCGTAAATGTTTTGTAAGTTTTTCACAATAAAGCCTCGAACTTTGTTCCAGAAGAAACGGCGGAAGCAAGGCTGTTAATATAATATACACATCTCACATAGTGCAGCCAATATAACGCTATTCGCGGATAATATTACTGTGATAAGTGAGTGAAAGCAATTCCTGCCTACAACTACTGATAAAATCCTGAAGTATGTTCCCACTCTTGGATTAATGCTAACGGCTTCACATTCAATGTAAACAAATTTGGGAGAATAAGCTAAAATATGAAGCAACATCTGGTGCTGGGTTACAAAGCCAAAGAGAGAGGAACATCTTCAAAATAGCTGAGGATTCATATTTACGAAAACTTAAATTTTATTGACTGTGTAACAAAGCTTATACAAAAACGCAAGATAGTTCTGCTCTTAGAATTCAGTCTACATTAGAAAGTTGGAATACGAAAATAAATTTAAAGCAAAATTAAAAACGTTCTACCCGATCAATGCTTTTATTCACTAAGTCACTATGTTTACCAGTAACATTTTTTGATAATATGAATACCAAATAAAGAACTAAAATACTATCTTTTGCCCCCGAACATTTTCATTACTAATGTATTTACTTACATATGTTATGGACAGCGTTGTCTGGTAAAAAAACTCTACTGAGTAATTGTTGCGTATAAAACGATTTTCCAGCTCAGTGAGATAAAAGTAAAGATTGTGAAGAACTGATTATTATTTTTAACAACAGAAGCATATAAATATATAGAAATATTTATTACTATGTATTGCATCACGTTGTATTATTTCGTGTGTGTGATTTTATGTATTTATTTGTATGCTCCACTTCTTTGTAATGATTTCACATAAAACTGAATTGTACATTTAGATAACATCCATACAACATTATACAGGGTGGTCCATTGATCGTGACCGGGCCAAATATCTCACGTAATAAGCATCAAACGAAAAAAACTACAAAGAACGAAACTTGTCTAGCTTTAACGGGGAAACCAGATGGCGCTATGGTTGGCCCGCTAGATGGCGCTGCCATAGGTCAAACGGATATCAACTGCGCTTTTTTTACTAGTAACCCCCATTTTTTTTATTACATATTCGTGTAGTACGTAAAGAAATATGAATACTTTAGTTGGACCACTTTTTTCGCTTTGTGACAGAAAGCGCTGTTATAGTCGCAAACATATGGTTCACAATTTTAGACGAAAAGTTCGTAACAGGTAGGTTTCTTAAATTAAAATACAGAACGTAGGTACGTCTGAACATTTTACTTCGGTTGTTCCAATGTGATACATGTATCTTTGTCAACTTATCATTTCTGAGAACGCATGCTCTTACAGCGTGATTACCTGTAAATACCACATTAATGCAATAAATGCTCAAAATGATGTCCGTCAACCTCAATGCATTTGGCAATACGTGTGACGACATTCCTCACAATAACGAATAGTTCGTCTTCCGTAATGTTCGCACATGCACTGACACTGCTCTGACGCATGTTGTCAGGCGTTGTCGGTGGATCACGATAGCAAATATCCTTCAACTTTCCCCACAGATTTAAATCCGGGGACGTCAGATCCGGTGAACGTGCGGTCTATGGTATGGTGCTTGACGACCAATCCGCCTGTCATGAAATATGCCATTCAATACCGCTTCAACCACACGCGAGCTATGTGCCGCACATCCATCATGTTGGAAGTACACTCCTGGAAATTGAAATAAGAACACCATGAAGTCATTGTCTCAGGAAGGGGAAACTTTATTGACACATTCCTGGGGTCAGATACATCACATGATCACACTGACAGAACCACAGGCACATAGACACAGGCAACAGAGGATGCACAATGTCGGCACTAGTACAGTGTATATCCACCTTTCGCAGCAATGCAGGCTGCTATTCTCCCATGGAGACGATCGTAGAGATGCTGGATGTAGTCCTGTGGAACGGCTTGCCATGCCATTTCCACCTGGCGCCTCAGTTGGACCAGCGTTCGTGCTGGACGTGCAGACCGCGTGAGACGACGCTTCATCCAGTCCCAAACATGCTCAATGGCGGACAGATCAGGAGATCTTGCTGGCCAGGGTAGTTGACTTACACCTTCTAGAGCACGTTGGGTGGCACGGGATACATGCGGACGTGCATTGTCCTGTTGGAACAGCAAGTTCCCTTGCCGGTCTAGGAATGGTAGAACGATGGGTTCGATGACGGTTTGGATGTACCGTGCACTATTCAGTGTCCCCTCGACGATCACCAGTGGTGTACGGCCAGTGTAGGAGATCGCTCCCCACACCATGATGCCGGGTGTTGGCCCTGTGTGCCTCGATCGTATGCAGTCCTGATTGTGGCGCTCACCTGCACGGCGCCAAACACGCATACGACCATCATTGGCACCAAGGCAGAAGCGACTCTCATCGCTGAAGACGACACGTCTCCATTCGTCCCTCGATTCACGCCTGTCGCGACACGACTGGGGGCGGGCTGCACGATGTTGGGGCTTGAGCGGAAGACGGCCTAACGGTGTGCGGGACCGTAGCCCAGCTTCATGGAGACGGTTGCGAATGGTCCTCGCCGATACCCCAGGAGCAACAGTGTCCCTAATTTGCTGGGAAGTGGCGGTGCGGTCCCCTACGGCACTGCGTAGGATCCTACAGTCTTGGCGTGCATCCGTGCGTCGCTGCGGTCCGGTCCCAGGTCGACGGGCACGTGCACCTTCCGCCGACCACTGGCGACAACATCGATGTACTGTGGAGACCTCACGCCCCACGTGTTGAGCAATTCGGCGGTACGTCCACCCGGCCTCCCGCATGCCCACTATACGCCCTCGCTCGAAGTCCGTCAACTGCACATACGGTTCACGTCCACGCTGTCGCGGCATGCTACCAGTGTTAAAGACTGCGATGCCACGGCAAACTGGCTGACACTGACGGCGGCGGTGCACAAATGCTGCGCAGCTAGCGCCATTCGACGGCCAACACCGCGGTTCCTGGTGTGTCCGCTGTGCCGTGCGTGTGATCATTGCTTGTACAGCCCTCTCGCAGTGTCCGGAGCAAGTATGGTGGGTCTGACACACCGGTGTCAATGTGTTCTTTTTTCCATTTCCAGGAGTGTACATCGCCATTCTGTCATGCAGTGAAACATCTTGTAGTAACATCGGTAGAACATCACGTAGGAAATCAGCATATATTGCCCCATTTAGATTGCCATCGGTTAAACGGGGGCCAATTATCCTTCCTCCCATAATGCCGCACCATACACTAACCCGCCAAGGTCGCTGATGTTCCACTTGTCGCAGCCATCGTGGATTTTCCGATGCCCAATAGTGCATGTTATGCCTGTTTACGTTACCGCTGTTGGTGAATGACGCTTCGTCGCTAAATAGAACGCGTGCAAAAAATCTGCTATCGTCCCGTAATTTCTCATGTGCCCAGTGGCAGAACTGTACACGACGTTCAAAGTCGTCGCCATGCAATTCCAGGTGCATAGAAATATGGTACGGGTGCAATCGATGTTGCTGTAGCATTCTCAACACCGACGTTTTTGAGATACCCGATTCTCGCGCAATTTGTCTGCTACTGTTGTTCGGATTAGCCGCGACAGCAGCTAAAACACCTACTTGGGCATCATCATTTGTTGCTGGTCGTGGTTGACGTTTCACACGTGGCTGAACACTTCCTGTTTCCTTGAATAATGTAACTATCCGGCGAATGGTCCGTACAGTTGGATGATGTCGTCCAGGATACCGAGCAGCAAACCCAGCACACGCCCTCTTGGCATTCTGATCATAATAGCCATACATCAACACGATATCGACCTTTTCCGCAATAAGTAAACGGTCAATTTTAACACGGGTAATATATCACGAAGCGTATACCGTCCGCACTGGCGGAATGTTACGTGATACTACGTACTTATACATTTGCGACAATTACAGCGCCATCTATCGCAAACCGAAAAAAGTGGTCCAACTAAAACATTCATATTTCTTTACGTACTACACGAATGTTTAATTAAAAATGGGGGTTCCTATTAAAAAAAACGCAGTTGATATCCGTTTGACCTATAGCAGCGCCGTCTAGCGGGCCAACCATAGAGCCATCTGGTTTCCCCCTTCAAGCTAGACGAGTTTCGTTCTTTGTAGTTTTTTCATTTGATGCTTATTTCGTGAGATATTTGACCCGGTCACTATCAATGGACCACCCTATAGAAGGATGGTTAATAAATAAAAAGCATTCAAGCTGACTAAATTTCTTCTCTGAAACTCCGTCTCGTCCTCCAATCCAAGACGGAAACGAAACCCAGTCCAACGAATAATACGCAACAAATGGTCGAAAAAGATTTTTCTGATTTCTTTTTGTGAGCGAATTCCACTTAGGATTCTCCCTCTAAATATTAGTCTGCCTTACCAACCACTAGATTTGTATCTTCCTTCCGCCTTAAGTCACCTCAGCGAGATACTCGTAAATATTCGACGGCTGAAAATGTATCTAGTGCTTCATCGGCTATCGTGTTGCGCGGCATTAGCCGAGCGGTCTGAGGCGCTGCAATCATGGACTGTGCGGCTGGTCCCGGCGGAGGTTCGAGTCCTCCCTCGGGCATGGGTGTGGGTGTTTGTCCTTAGGATAATTTAGCTTAAGTAATGTGTAAGCTTAGGGACTGATGACCTTAGCAGTTTGGGTCCCACAAGATTTCACACACATTTTTTTATTTTTTTATTTTTTTTTTTTTGCTGTCGTGTTGGCAAGCGAAGTTGTATGGCTCCGAACATCACGCACTCTTTTCGACTTAACTCCACTTCAGCGGCTACAGTGTCAGATTCGCTGCTGATTTATCCAAGAAGCTTCTCATTTACGTTTACGAGGCTGAATGTTGCATCCATTCCGTATCTTGCCTATAAAAAAATTAAAAATCCGAGGGTGTCGCCGAGAATCAAACCTGCATCGGGTTAACCTTTACGAGGCTGAATAATGGTTCGCTACCTATCTTGTCACTTGATAAAAGTCCGTGGGAAGCGAAACCACTGTACCGTGAGGGTCATGACGATAGTATCATCCTCAGGGAAGGACAGATTTCCAATGTCAACAATGCATTTGCGTAGGAGGCGAATTTTGCACCGAATTACACACTTTTATCAGACATTCTTTTACGTTGAAAATAATTGCTTCAGTCACGCACGAATAGGGAGAGCGTCGTGCATGACTAGAGCTGTAAACAGCGTGCGCTACTCAATCACGGCGCTCCATTGAAAACGGCCCCTCTCCGAAGCGCAGGGTAATTGAATCGACAGCTGCGAAGCGTCAGCATCATCTCATTAACGTCGCCATGGCGACGATGGAGCCTGCAGCAGCAATTGATCCGCTGACACAGGGCCACTCAGCGTCTGGCGCAGCTGCCAGAAATCGCCGCGCGCCGTTCCGTTCCCCTTCCCCTCCCCCGCCCCCCTCCATCATCGTCTTGTTCGCTGTCATATCTTCCCAGGTATTGCAACGGCTATACGCAAGGCAAGGCAAGGCGGAAATTTCTCGGGCTGGCAGAGAAAAGGCGTTGTTATCGATAACTCGACTGTCGAGCTGAACCATAGAATAGTTTTTTTTTTATAGGCACAGATTTTTAAAATTGCCTTTCAAATTGATAATATGAAATAACACACTATAAAAATTACCTGTTTCAGCGATTTATCAGCGACGGAAATGCATCGAATTCAATGATGGTTGATAAAATCACTCCTGCCAAATTTTCAAAAGTAAGGAATTGGTAGCTGCTTTTATACTGGTTTTGGCTAGTGCACTCTACAATGAAAAAGTATGTTCTACTTCATTAAATTTCGAAAGGTAAAACAATAGCTTGTAAGTAGTTCACAAGTTCTCTGGGCCTACTGGACGAAAAAATGAGCGATAAAACTAAAAAGAATCTTTTTTCATCTGAAAGATTTACCTGCCTACAAAGATACGTAAGCTATGGGAAAACTAAAGAATTTTATGCACAAATTATTGAAACACTCGCCCTTCGCATCCTCCAATATTAACCCATGCGCACTATCAAAATAGTCGATGGAAATTTCGTATGTTCAATGAAGAGGTTATGGCAAGAAAAATAGGAATTTTTGCAGACCACCTGAATAATTCTTCTTGGCTGGAATGTACCGTTGGAAAAACGTTGCACAAAGTGCATTGACCTTAAATGGGATTACGTTGGAGCATATTGGTAATATGAATACGTGGTGTCCGTATCCGTAACGGTCACGTCAAGGTTCTTCTCTTATACTAGTTGGTCGTAATATAGTTGTAGAGAAATAACACTGATCTGTGACGGGTAGCTGAGACTACATTGTCGTTGCCATGTATATGATAGGTGTCTATTGTATATTGCACAATAAGGTTGAGATGATGGAAGGGATTAGGACTAACATTTTTTTGAGGGGTGCTGTATGGCATATGCGAGTGGCTTGTTCCATGTATGGATAGCGACGTGTCTTCCTTCAATATTTTGTCTAAAATTTCTCACTGCTTTGTAGATGGTGAGTAGTTCAAGATCGAACATGAGCCATTTCATTTCTGAGGCTGAGAGTTTTGAGAAGTGAAGCTGTTCTTCACCCAACACAACTTTTTCTAAGACCGCTCTGATGCCTGAAACACTAGCATCAGTTGTGACTGCCGTGCATCAGATACTGGGTGCGTCAAAGAGGTCAATTTTGTGAGGCAGCCTTTGGATAGCTTGAAAGGGTCTTGCATTTTTTCTGTCGACCCTAATGTTTTTCCCCTTAAGAATTTGACCTGGCAAGAGCATCAGCGTGTGTGTGTGTGTGTGTGTGTGTGTGTGTGTGTGTGTGTGTGTGTGTGTGTGTGTATAGCGGAGGGGGGGGGGGGGGGGAAGCTTGTATTGCTGCTGCCTATGGCAGGAGACGCCAATAAAAATTTATAATGCCTTGAAATCGTGATAGGTCATGGTAATTCTGCAGAGATGTAACTACTTAATGAATTCCGCCTTGCTGAGGTGGGTTTGATCCCTGTGACATTTAGTATGTGTCCGAGAAAGCTCACTTCACATTCTACAATTGTGATTTATCCTCTTATCCTCATTTATGATCATGCCCGCATCCCCCAACGTAGTGAGAACTAGTTCAAGGCGCCATTCACGATCGTGTGGGGTGGTATAATATGTTATTATATCGTCCAGGTAAGTGTAAAAGACGTGCAATTTGAAGGTAACTTTATCAATGAACTGTTAACCGCGTTTCAGCTGCATTCTTAAGTCAATAAGGCATGGGTAGAAACTCAGAAAATCCGAACTGTGTGATTATTGTGCCTTTATAGACGTCCATTGTCAGCCGTTTGAGGAAAGTTTTCGACAATCAATGACACTGAAAATAGCGGCGCCTGCCAGAGAGTATGTGTAAAGTCTTTAAAATTTGGAATTGGCTAAATGTCGTGTATCGCTCAAACATTGAGAGCACTGTAATCACCACAGAGTCTCGCGGAACTGTCCTTTTCCCGTACAGCTTTTGTTGTGGAAGCCCTCAGGCTGTCCATAGGGCAGACTACCTCCGACTGAAATAGTTCATCGACCGCCACTTTTGTGGCCTGTAAGTGTGCCAGTGCTAGCCGGCGTGCTTTGTGGCAGACAGGCAGACCAGGCGTTTTGAGAATTTGGTGCAACATACCGTTATGGATGGTGCACTGTTTAACTTCCGCTCACACTTGGTTGGGTGGGGAGGACGGTACACTCATTTTATGGGCTGATACACAGGGCAGTGTGTGCTGTACTGACCTGTATCGGACGTGGTGTGCTCGAGGTCATTGAGTGTGTAGTTGTGTGTGATGAAACGTAGTCGGCCAGAATGAGCATGGCGGATGTAGTGCCGACATCAGCTGTGTAATACTTGAGTGAAAGGCTCCCGCACTGCTCACGTGTGTGCAAAAATACAGGAGACATGTAGTGTATGGGTTGATGTAACGCTGCTGTGTGGAGTGCATCTGATGCTTTGCAGGCACCCAGATAAAGTCAGTGTGTCCTCGTTAGGCTCTCGACAGTCATAACACACTCCTTTAGTAAATCAGAGTATGTGTCATCATTGTGCTGAAACCCATTGGAGCAGGTAGATTCTGATGAACGAGGAGGTGTCAGTGTGAAGATAAGTCACACTGCGGTTTTTGAATCTGGTGAAAAGTGAATTTGCCATAAGAAATCGATTGTTACCACTAAATCACTCACACTGGTAATGAAGAAGGTCTGTGGAAACTATTCATCCGAATTGTTGTGATCCTTCGGTACTGTGCTGACGCCTAACCACATACCTATGGGGAAGTATTTATGCGTGCCTCGATCAAATATACAGAGCCTTCCATTTGTCGCTAGGAGTGGTGCAGAGGTGGTATGTCGTGGATGTTGGCAGCTTTACGTGTTGGCGTGGGCCCCGCCTACTGCGGCCTGCGTTTGGAGTTTGGGTAGCTGAAAGGAAGCTGGTAGTTACATGTGGCGTTGCCACACAGGACGTTATACCAACGGTTTGGTGTCCCTGAGGTGGCGGCAGCACTTGGTGCATTGCTGCTGGTTAGGTTAGGTTAGAGGGTTTTGTGTGCGTGTGCGTTTTGCAGGTCAGCGTCCTGTTGGGGGCGATGACGTCAGCGTCATGCGCTTTCGACATGGATGGGAGTGGTTCGGTGCATGTGGAGTTCGACTGAGATCTAGCACTGTGTGGCATGTTATAATCCACAGCATTGGTGCAGTGTCTATGTTTTAGTCCAGTGAACATTCTGTCAACCAGGCATAGCTGCTTCTCTAGCGTCTCTATCTCATGAGAAATTATGACCACTTGTAGCTGCGGCAGAAGCTTGACAGCCCGTAGAGTCCGTAATACAGTGTGTGGCACGAGATTTGCGTCGAGTGACGCCCACAGCCAGCGCCACTGCTTGCCTACGAGTTGCTCAACACATACTGCCTGTGTCAGTTGTTCTGGGCTGCGTGAAAAGCGTTTGAGCAATGCGTTTTTCACCATTTTCTATGTATTTCAATCAGGTGGCGTGAGGGTCACATTGCTGATGATTTCAGCATGCTCTGACGGATGGAAAATTAATGTCACAAAGTGAGAATTATCAACCGAAATTCCCAATGAGTAAACACACATTCTACTGTCACGAACCAGAGTGCTGATCTTTCCGGCTGGAACGCCAGCAACTTGGGCTGTGTGCAGAGAGTGTCTGAACTGAAATATGACCGAGTTGTTATTGCACTGACGATGTCGTGCAAAACAGTATAACTGACGACGTATCATGCAGTACACGGGGCGCAGTTGCGAATGCACTAATCGTCTCTGGGTAGTGCAGGCCTGTTGCACTCCGCCTTACATGGTGGTCTTATTTCCTAATGGCGTTTGCGACACAGCTGACAACTGCGTGTGGGAGTTATGTCATTGTTCGTACTTTGTGTGACCTATCCTGCAGAATCATGGACTGATTCACTTGGTGACGAATCATGTACATAGTCTAACAGCAGACTGTTCGACTGCAGCCATTGTCGCAGCGTGCCAAAGCATGCTTGTTTTGAGAAGCAATGCCAGTGGTCGTATTTAGTTTCTACTTGAGCAATGGTTCACAGTTAATAGACTGTTGATGCACATCATTTACGCTAGTTCTTTGAATCGCGGTCTTGAGGAGCTCCTGGTGACGTATGACCGATGTAAGATGTCTGCATTCTTAGTGTGTATTACCGAGATATGGAACGAAACGCCTCCCTGTCACGTTATGCGGTTGTCGCCAGTCACCAGTCCGATAGATTTTCGTATTAGGTGCAGAGATCGTACCAATAACAGAGACGACACATTGATATGGCAACACTGGTTTACTGCTCACAAACCGACATACAAGAATCCACACAGTACAAGGTTCTAAACTTCTTGGAATCCACACAGATGTTGCATTCAGCCACTTATGTTTTCTGGTCAGAGGTGTCCCCACAGCTTTGCCCATACAGATTTGATTGTCACCTTTGTTGTGTTTCACTGTTCACCGTTCATGGTTGCAATTTCTCTTATTATATTAAGGGGAGAATTCTGCTGAAACGTCCATGCAGGCATCATATCTTCATTAAAAACTAAAAGAAAGGACGAGACTAGCCTAGTATTGGCGACGTTTTAACTGAATAATACGAATCACATATCGTGACAAAAATAATCACTTGGGTCGTTGCATTACAGTAGCAATATTAATACCATATACACATAAATGGAGCATTTGACCTTTATTAGTTAGGAAGTGTCAGAGCAATGAAGAGGTTAGATGATTTAGTATGTTTACGCCACCGGAATCTCTTCCAAGTACTCGCAGTTTATTTATATTTACGTAACTGCTTTCACGGAAATGTTTCTTAGAAACACGTCACCCCACTCGCAGCCGCATTCCTAGCACATAGGTTCTTGTCAGCTAACACGAGTGCTAGCTAACACGAGTGCTAGCTGTAAGTGAAGTACCAAGTGGTGACACCCAGTGTGCGCTGCAATTATCGTATGCCAACGGATCTTGGTAAATATTCTAATGCGTTAATGCGGAACCCATTTGCGCTGAAAAAATAATAGTTAAAAATGTTGGTCAAGAGATGCAAATCTGCTGTTGTGAATGCAGGGAAGACAAATACGAATGTTTCTATGTTACGGATTAGGAACGGGAAGTGAGCAGAAAAAGTTCAAACAAGTGACGAAAGTATAATGTTGATACTATTAAACGCCACTTACATGTAAATTGTTTCCGCGTTAATGGATTAGAATATCTACCAAGATTCACTGCAGTACGATAATTACAGCCCATGCTTGACCTCTATGAGTAGCTGCACTTTAATTAATTATAACCATTCGGTATGAAGGAGTAGGTTATGGGTGCAAATGGTTTAGAGCCACGATGTCTTAAGATTGTAGAACCTCCTGTGCGAATTTATTCTTCAGAAAGAACCATTAACAATGACTGACTATTAAGAGTGACACCAAACCATATTACGTGCTTACATGAGAATTTTGAAGGATGACATCCCCCATCCCCGATATATAAACAAATTAATGTTTTACTGACCTTAAGTGGTTCGACGTATAGCGTTCGTCACATGGTCCAAACCGGCTCAATCAGTTCAGTTCATGTTTCTGGTCTGTTTAAGACCACTTCATTCTGGTGAAGGCAACATAACGTTGAAAATCGCTCTAAATGAGATTTGTCAGCACTGGAAAGGCTGCGCACTCTTAGCAAATACGTAAACTTTTAATTTAATTTTTCATACGCTAGCAATTTTTTTCGTACAGTCACGAACAGTCAATCGCCAAAGATGGCAATATATAAACTTCTTGTGCAATGCGTATAAATTTTGAATATATACAACCATTAAACAAATGTATTGACAATGGGAAGGTTTATTTGAACATTAAGGCGTAATACTCTTGCAGGTCGTATGGTCTTGATTTCTGTCAATCTGTGAACCTACATATTTTTATGGGTTTTGGCCATCACTATGCAGCCATCGAACCCATCATTCTTAACGTATACAGTGATCGCCCTTGTGCTACCGTCAAAGTGGGGATTTGTGTGTTGTTACTTGGCAACATGGCAGGTGGTTACGGTGACTGCATTCATGGTAAACTGTGGCAGCTTGCTGTACATAAGCTGACGACCAGAGAAAGTGTGTCAGCGGAAAAATCAATACATATATTTCACTTTGTAAGTTATTCACTGCAGACCAATGACGTTTATACATGGGAGTAGCCCTAAGTCTCGCATTATGGGCTATGGACCGATCTGTGGTGTTCTGGTCGCGATGGGTGGAAGTGGGTGGCACAAATTATAATGCTAAAGTAAAGATTCGGCGCTGCCAACACAAACTGCGTGATGTATTCTCTTTCTAGCGCGTCTCAATCAACGTTTAGTCCAAGTTGGATTACAACCATACGTAAGAAGTGAATTATTCAAAGTTAGTTTTGAACTAACGAACAAACTCAGTTATAACTTAGACGATCTGTATCACTACATTAAAGAAATTGAACCAAAACTGAAAATCGCAGCTGACTGTTTACGACAGGACTTTGATTTGTATTGAAAGAAATGAAGGTGGGACTATTTTTTTAGATACTCCAGGTGGGCAGGTAAAACTTGTCTTATTAATTTGGTCTCATTTACAGTTCGAGTTAAAAAAGAAATCTTATTAGCACAGGCATCTTCTGGAATGGCGGCGACATTAATGGAGGGCGGTAAAACAGCACACTTCTGCTTTGAAACTACCATTAAATGTAGCTGAACAAGAGTTTCCGGCCAGTGATACATTATGTGTTGACAAGTATCCGGACACCTGGGTGAAAATGACTTACAAGTTCGTGGCTCCCTCCATAGGTAATGCTGGAATTCAGTATGGTGTTGGCCCACCCTTAGCCTTGGTGACAGCTTCCACTCTCGCAAGCACGCGTTCAATCAGGCGCTGGAACGTTTCTTGGGGAATGGCAGACCACTCTTCAGGCCTGGCACGAAGTCGGCGTTCCAAAATATCCCAAAGGTGTTCTATAGGAAGGATTCAGGTCAAGACTCTGCAGGCCAGTCCATTATAGAGATGTTATTGTCGTGTAAACACTCCGTCATAGGCCGTGCATTATGAACAGGTGCTCCATTGTGTTTAAAGATGCAATCGCCATCCCCGAATTGCTCTTCAACAGTGGGAAGCAAGAAGGTGCTTAGAACATCAGTGTAGGCCTGTGCTGTGATATTGCTATGCAAAACAACAAGGGGTGCAAGCCCCCTCCATGAAAAACACGACCACACCGTATCACCAGCGCCTCCAAATTTTACTAATGGCACTACACACGCTGGCAGATATTCACCGGGCATTTGCCATACCCACATCGTTCCATCGGATCTCTACATTGTGTAATGTGATTCGTCACTCCATACAACGTTTTTCCACTGTTCAATCGTCCAATGTTTACGCTCCTTACACTAGGCGAGGCGTTGTTTGGCATTTGCAGGCGTGATGTGTGGCTTAAGCAGCCCATACACAGCCGGACCGGTCCGCCGACCGACCTGTTGAGAGGGTTGTCCCCGACCGGCTCGCCTGTGTGTGAGCGGTGGGCTGGCGCTCGTGTCCGAAGTTGGGGTGCGTCGCCTCCACCGGCGAACCGCTACCTGCTTCCCCGACCGCCACCTGCTGGGCCGGGGCCACAGCTCAGGCCGGCCGCTTCCTCCTAGCCCACGTTCCGTCAGTACGGTGTCCGACTGAGTCGTCTTTCGTTGTCACTGCTTTTCGCTGCTTTTATGATAACGTCGATCGAGGAAAACAAAGACTTTTGGGCGTGTTTCATTAATAATGTACAGAGAATGGCCATGTTTGTGGGAGATAAAAATCGAAGGACTACTCCAATAGGAATATGAGGAACAAAGCCTACAAAGTTCTTATAGCTAAGTGCAAAGAGATAAATCGTGCAGCAGACAAGGCGTTTGTTATTAAAAAAATTTGTTCTCTACGAGCGTCTTTCCGGCGACAGTTTAGAAAAATACAGGACGCTAAATCAGCAACTAGAAGTGCTGCTGAAAATATGCCAGAACCGATGCTTTGGTACTACGATCTCCTGCAGTTTACCCTGGATCGAGAAGAGGTGCGATGAGGGATATCTTCACTAACACAGGGGAGGACTCTGATGGATGACCAGACTGAGGAAGTAAATGATGAGTCAGATATTTATGTTGTAAGTATACAAACGCTTTTATTTATTAAGTATACAAAGTATAAATAAATGTTGCTCTGCACATAAACTCTAAATGATCAAAGTTTCTCGAAATTCTAATTCATTCGCGTCACTGAAAAATTGCTTGTATTTTCCTCGCACTTCCTCTGCAGTAACTGTGCTGGTTTGTCGTGTCGTGTCGAGTCTTAACATTTGTTGACTACCTGACTGCAAGTTTTTATCAGTAAGGTTTACAGTTTGTGAGCTATTGCAATCACCGGCAGTATGAATGTAAAAAGTTGTGCAAAACTGTACATGCAAGAACGATTCCATCAACAGTTTTTACGCCAACCGCTGTTGACGTTAATAACACTCTAAATCTGTTTGCCATTATTCCAAAAGCATTCTCAACTACCCGCCGAGCTCTGCTAAGCCTGTAATTGAAGATCTTTTTCTCCCTTGTTAAGTTCCTTTGAGGATACGGTTTCGTTAAATTCGGCATCAAAGGGAAAGCATCACCTACAAACACAAATGGCACTGTAGAATCCACTCCTTCCAGATAAACTGGATCTGGTAAATTTAGAGTTCTAGATACTAGTTAAGTGTAGAAACCTTTAAGCTTTAGAATACCACCATCTGACACTCGACCATTCGTACCGGTGTGACCATATATAAACTCATAGTTTGCATTTACAACAGCGAAAAGGACAACTGAAAGTACCTTTGTAATTATAGTAATAGGAGCCACTACCCGCAGGTTTTTTTAATCAGGACATGCTTGTTACTAGTCGCTCCTCAGCAGTGATGGTAGCTCTTATATGCGTTTCTTCTCGATTTTAGGCCGTATGAGATCCAGTAATTCACAGAAAGTATTGTCATCCATACATAAGGAGTTTTTATAGTCTGTAGGCTCTTTAACTTGGAGGGTACGTAACAGATTTGTGTGAGAAAACTTTAATTTATCTCTCAACCATTCTTTCATCCATAAACGTTTCTTTTTCTTGTCTTTATCTACACATCACTGCTGCAGGCACAGCAAGTTTTCCTTTTTGTTTTGGCATGGCGAACGCTGCCACACGACTGTGCGCTCGCAGCTAGAGGCCGCCCAGCGGTCGGGGAGGGCCACACACAGCCCGACTTGTCGGGGCTAGCGTTAGCGAGCGGTTTGGCGGACCGGTCGGGGTGTGAATGGGCAGCTTTATGAGCAGCCGCTCGACCATGAAATCCTCCTCTCCTCCCGCCTGACTGTCATAGTACTTGCAGTGGATCCTGATGCTGTCTGGAATTCCTGTGTGATGGTCTGGATAGATCTTCAACTGTCGGCGGTCTCTGTCAGTCAACAGATGAGGTCGGCCTGTACGCTTTTGTGCTGTACGTGGCCCTTCGCGTTTCTACTTCATTATCACATCGGAAACAGTGGACCTAGGGATGTTTGAGAGTGTGGAAATCTCGCGCACAGACGTATGCCAAGTGGCGCCCAGTCACCTGACCACGTTCGAAGTCTGAGGTCCGCGGAGCGCCCCATTCTGCCCTCTCACGATGTATAATGACTACTGACTTCGCTGATATGGAGTACCTGGCAGTAGGTGGTTGCACAATGCACTTAATACGAAAAACGTATGTTTTTGGGGGTGTCCGGATACTTTTGATCACATAGTGTATAACGAGATCCTTGGAGCTTGGTGAACTTTTAACATGATGCAAAATGATTATACAGAACGAATGTACAATGTCCCGTAAAACAGTCTAACTCACTACAACATTACAAGATCTTCGGAAAAACAAACAATTAATGGGAGGAGTTTTATTGCTACTATGAGACTTTCGGCAAACATTACCGGTAATTCCAAAATCGGCACCTGTAGAAGAAATAAACCCAAGGTTAAAGAGATTAACATTTTGGAATAAGGTTGAAAATTTTTTTGAAATAAAATACGCATGCAGTAATGACAGGAGATACAAAAGCCCAAATATTTAGCGAAAATTTATTGAAAACTGGAAGTGGTATTTACCCTCCTGACTTGTACTCTGGCAAACTTATTGCAAACCAAGAATTATGCAATGTGGTAGAAACAGAGGAACAACTTTTTGATAAAGTGTATCGCTCGACAGAAATAAACGACCTAAATGAAGTCTGGTAGTGTGAGCGAACAATTCTAACACAAAGGAATGACGTTGTAGAACAAATAAATCAGCAAATACAGTTGATTCCAGGAGCAGAAACAATACATAAATTGACGAAGAAAGAAGTGTCAACTTTCCACCCGTATGTTTAAACTCATTGAATGCGTTCGGTTTGCCTCTGCATGCACCGAAACTGAAAGTTGGATCGCCGATAATACTATTATGAGATATTAATTCACCCAAATTATGTAATGGCACAAGATTGTGTGCCTAACAACTACTTCATAATATTGTTGAAGCAATAATTGTAACTGGTAAACAAAAAAAGAAAATCGGTGTTCATACCAAGAATCTCAGGGATATCTACTCAAACACCATTTTCTTTTAAAAGATTACAATTTCCTGTGAAATTAGCTTATAGTATGACATTCAATAAGGCTCAGGGCCAAACATTTCATTAATGCAAAATTAATTTGAAGGAATCTCACATGGTCAGCTCTACATTGCATTTGCACGTGTCAGACAAGCAGAAAATATATATGTGTATGCGCCATACAATCAAACCGCAAATATAGTATATAAGAATGTAATCTAATGTAAAGACTTCGTATGTAAGATTTTTGTCAGTAAAGAAAGAAAAGAAAAAGAAAGAAAAAAAAGAAAAGAAAAAAAAGAAAAGATAAAGAAAGAAAAGAAAAAGAAAGAAAAGAAAAAGAAAAAAACGAAAAAGTCTTTCAGTGCAGTTTTTTTGTTCATTATTACATTTATAAAACTCTTGACAGAAACTGGTTTGTTTGCGTGGCCATCCTTCGCACAGCAAGCACAGTAATACTTCAAAATAAACCGCCTTTTCTTGCTGCAACTTTATTTTTCCCAGGCGCGTTCCGCCTTTTTCTTGCTCGAAGCGATCAGTAGTGTCCATAATAAAAACACAGTGTCCGAAGAAATAGCTATATCGAGTGCGAAAAGAATAATTGTACACCACAAAAAAGAGGGAGAAATATTGTGAACAGTGTGAAGAAGTTCAGAATACAAAACTGTGCTTACGTGTCGGTAATGAAGTTGTTATATAATCTCCAGACCAGATGACAGGATACGCAGATCACAGCAAAAGCTTAAGTAATTACTTATTTACATAAAAAATTGCAACGTGAACTGTTTGATGATCTAAAAATAACAAAACTGTATCGTTATAGATCCCACTGATGATGCCTTCGAGCAAGAAAAAGGCGAAACGCGCCTGGGAAAAATAAGTTGTAGCAAGAAAAGGCGGTTTTATTGACGAAACAAGTACTACTGTTACACTACTGACAGAAAATTAGAACCTTAGCGAAGCAGGTTATTATCGGCTATTACGCAAGAAAAAGTTTTCAGTAAGCCCTTCAAAAAATCATTGTATCTTTGAACACAAACTTCGAGACATCCAATCTTGTATACTGATATTTGCGATTACAATACTTTATCTTCACAGAATTAAAAATGAATAAATAAAAATTCTTTTATACTGTAATTATTTTACATGGTCATAAGAACAGGCCGATCGTATTGCAATGTGTGCAATGATTAATGAAACACACACAAATTAGAATAAAGATTCGTTATCTCTAAGTGTTGTGTCTATACCGTGGTGCTTTACTATGCATCGTCCTACTATAGATGGCTTGCCCTTTCCCTTCTGAATCAGCTTGCCAGACAGTTATCGGAAGACCAACACTTTAACGCAGACAGTGAAACTTAGCATTTTTCACAAATACAAATCATCGTTGGAGTAGAAGGAAGCGTTATCTGACAGAAAAAAATCCTATGTCCAGCTGAGCAGACGCTCGGGTTTTAGTCGGACATCCCCTTCGTAAACATTTCATCACCGAGTCAGACTGTCATGTAAGGATGAAATGTCTGTATAACTGCAAGAAGGGAAGGAGCAAACTAAATGAAACTTGTCTGATAAACGGGGCATGTCTAGTTATTTCGGTGATTACAAAAGCGAATCAAATTTACTGAAAAGTATGTAGTACGAGACCAATTATCGCTATGATATTGCACCCCTTCTTGCGTTGATCTCTGCACGGATTCCACTGAGAAGCGTATCATATGCAGCTGTAATGAGGCAGACTGGACCATGACTGTTATAACTGGCCTTGATATGCTGGTGTGACGGAGTTGGCATCCGAGCTGGTCACACACATGTTGTACCGGAGACGGGTCTCTGGATCTTGCTGGCTACAGGAGTACCTCAGCATCACGCTGACGGTTGGTACACACAGGTATCAAGTGTGGACGAGTATCTACTTGCTGAAAAAATGTGACTACGGCACTCTCACACGAGAGACTGCAAGTCCGTGACGTAACATGGCGCCATCAGATTTCCCTTAATCACAACCAGCCGAGGCCTGAAGACATAGCCGATGGCTCCCCACATAACATCATACTCGTCGACGATGATCGTTTGGGGTAGTGCAGAACTGCGATTCATTGCTGAACACAATGCGAAGGCATTAGTCAGCAGTCTAGCGTGTCACCACTCCAAATGCAACTGTTTATGGTGCGGTAACGGCAGCCTACGCAGGGGACACTAATTCCTTAGTCGGCTGCTGCTAATCTCCGGCCAATGTTTCAGGGAATCCACTACTTGTTTTTGATGATATGCACAGATGTCTAAAGGTTACGATGAGCTTGATGCATGGCGGTCGTCCCTTGTGGTCATACGTGGTCGGCAGGAACCTTGACGATGTGTACGTTTACTCTCACGTTCTCAAGCAGTCGAACACCGGGCCACTGTAGCATCCAAATGCCCCAGAAGTCTGAACCTTTCACGATTCGACCAGTCGTTCAAATGGAGACCGGAAATGAGATCCATTTCAAACAGTGTCTGTTGCTGATAACACTGTCTTACAAAAGAACGCGGCATCTCACGTCATTCAGTGTTATCACTAATCTTCAACGCTTTTTACGCCCGTTATATACCATACTACGCTTTGTAACAGCACTGAACACTAACACCGCTAATGAACTGTGGTGGCTGTTCTACTTGTCACAGATAATTGCAACTCGAATCAGTTACGTACCCGCCGATGATGTGCACGGACAAAAAGTTGCGTTAACATCTGACCTTGTATACTGGGTCTTTTTTGTCAGGCAACGTAATTACTTTCAAATAACAGATACGTAAGGGAAAAATCGTAATTCAGAATTGACTTAGTGAAAAATGCAGTTTCAAGACTCCAGACGACGACGATTATGACATAGCCAAGTAAAAAAAAAACTTTTTAACACGGATACACCTTGCAAAATGACATCAATAACACAGAACAAGGACTGAATTACGCCCTGTTTGTATTCCTACTACTTGGCTGTCACTTTAATGATAACTTATTCGAGCAGAACGTGATAGCATTCCGCTTAGAAGGAAACAGTGGAGCAAATCTAATGCTAATCTTCGTTTCTCCCTTTGTCAGACGTAAACATGCTGCTGCTGCTCTGACGCACGTCCAGAGTCTGACTCGTCGAGTAACTCATACAAATTCATAAGTACATTCTGCTGTCTGATCGACAGGTTAAGGAGCAAGGTTCTTCAGTAACTCCCGTCTCTATTTATGTTTTTGGTACTAATCTGTCTGAGATGATGATGATGTTTGGTTTGTGGGGCACTCAACTGCGTGGTTATCAGCGCCCGTACAATTATCCAATCTTTGCTCAGTCCAATTTCGCCACTTTCCTGGATGATGATGAAATGATGAGGACAACACAAACACCCAGTCATCTCGAGGCAGGTGAAAATCCCTGACCCCGCCGGGAATCGAACCCGGGACCCCGTGCTCGGGAAGCGAGAACGCTACCGCGAGACCACGAGCGGCGGACTACTACTAATCTGTCTGCATCATATTTCTGTAAAGGAGACATTTCCTGTATTCCTCTGTCTCTCTCCTATGGTTCGTGCGAAGTTCGGAAGTGATTAGTATTTCCATTTCTGTGAGATCTCGCAATATTTCTTAAGCCCTGTGTCACCGACTAAATGCCTTGCACGTGTATCGCATAATTTCTATCATATTACTTTACGTTATTATTATTGCTACGTATATTTACAGATAAACTAAACGTAGTACTTTTCACTTCGCCGCACAAAACCGTTTATTAATGTGATACTCTTCTTATATCCGGCCAAAAGGAGTGACGAGAATGAAATACGCTGGCGTCCTAAATTAAAGCAACAAACGGTAATTTTGCAAGGCTGCGTTTATTTTGCCACGAAACAATATAAACAGGTGACAGTAAAGCAGAAACAATGTAAGGAACACAGAACATAACTGCTACATGTATAACGGTAGGCAAAAATATTCTCCCTAGTGCATACCATACATGCTCTATGGGATTATAATCGGGAGAGCGAACAGGTCACGCTGAGCGTGCATCAATTTCCGTTTCCAAGAAAACGTCAGTGACCCTTTCTCTAAGAGGTCGAACATTATCGTCCATCAGTTCGAAGTCTGGGTCCACACCACCTCGCAACAACATCACACAATGTCCCAAGATCTCGTCACGATACCTGAAAGCAGTTAAACTTTGCCGATTCACCCGTACAATTTGATAAAGAGGTGTCCGAGTGCATCACATAATCGCTGCACACACCATTAGGGATCCTCCTCGATATCGGCCTCTTTTCACAATGTTTGGATCCAGAAATCGTGTTCCACATGCGAAGGTTTGGAGAATCACTCTCCAGACCAAATCGGGACTCGTCAATGAAAAGAACATTAGCCCACTGTTTGACGTCCAGGTGGTATGTCGACGGCTCCACTCTAGACGATCCCTTCTGTGAAGACGCATCAGAAGCACGCATACAGCAGGTCTCCGACAGTAAAGGCCACTCTGCCGAAGCCTTCTGTCACCGTTTGCCTCGATACACGTCCAGTGGATGCTGCGAGGTCAAATGTCAGTTGCCGTGCAATACTAAGGTGGTACCGTCGTGACTTTACAGCCAAATGATACTCCTCTCTTTCTGATATCACACATGACCGGCCCTTCCACGGTCTTCGGGATACTGTTTCGATCTCTATAAATTGACGCCACATCCGAGAAACAACAGAACGATTCACATTAAGCCACCGGGCCACATCAGTTTGCGATATCCTGCATCCATTCTTCTTATGACCTACCCTGTTTCATAGGTGCCCTGACGTCATCGTTGGCGTGGTTGTCCATTGACCGGAATGCCACCTTCCGTGCAGAACACGATAGTACCTAGATCTGTTGACAGTTTGTATGATTATACCGTGAATAGAGGTTTGTTGCTTGAATTTTGGACAGCAGTGCAGTAGCTATACCCTTTCTAATTGGTGTTTTCCACTGTTTGCAAATTTAACAGACGAAATTTGAAGCCAAGAGGTCCTATCTATTTTTTCTACGAATATTTGTGAAGTAATAGGTCCTGGCATGAAGCTAGACAACAGAATCCGCCATATACGACGTACTCTATAGTTTAATAACAGTGTGGCAGAGTGGAACTCAAAAACTGACTTCTGTTTCTACAGGCAAGTCCTCGACAACGTAAGTGAAGCATTTCATTTTTTTTATGTCGGCGTGAAGAATGACTATTTTTAGTCACTACGTAAACTGAATCTGAACTGTGTGGGTCCGAGGCACCTTTTTCACCTGTCTTACATAATTACATGCACACAATGCATTCAGTTTAAAGTAAATTTTATACTATGATCACACTTTTAGCGTACCTACTGCTGTGCTGTCTGGCTAGTTTCAGAGAACTTTACACCAAGGAAACCCGAAGCCCTAAAAACACATTTTGGTAATAAGTTTCCTTTAATTTACGACTGTGGTCACAAACTTTTGTCAACAGATTATCGGTTTCGGTCTATAATGACCGTCATCAGATCTGTTTTATAAAAAATTAAGTCCTAATGTACTGCAGCCATAGTGGCATCGTCAAATGTTAAATGCAAAATCAGCACCAGCGTCATCATATATACACTCCTGGAAATGGAAAAAAGAACACATTGACACCGGTGTGTCAGACCCACCATACTTGCTCCGGACACTGCGAGAGGGCTGTACAAGCAATGATCACACGCACGGCACAGCGGACACACCAGGAACCGCGGTGTTGGCCGTCGAATGGCGCTAGCTGCGCAGCATTTGTGCACCGCCGCCGTCAGTGTCAGCCAGTTTGCCGTGGCATACGGAGCTCCATCGCAGTCTTTAACACTGGTAGCATGCCGCGACAGCGTGGACGTGAACCGTATGTGCAGTTGACGGACTTTGAGCGAGGGCGTATAGTGGGCATGCGGGAGGCCGGGTGGACGTACCGCCGAATTGCTCAACACGTGGGGCGTGAGGTCTCCACAGTACATCGATGTTGTCGCCAGTGGTCGGCGGAAGGTGCACGTGCCCGTCGACCTGGGACCGGACCGCAGCGACGCACGGATGCACGCCAAGACCGTAGGATCCTACGCAGTGCCGTAGGGGACCGCACCGCCACTTCCCAGCAAATTAGGGACACTGTTGCTCCTGGGGTATCGGCGAGGACCATTCGCAACCGTCTCCATGAAGCTGGGCTACGGTCCCGCACACCGTTAGGCCGTCTTCCGCTCACGCCCCAACATCGTGCAGCCCGCCTCCAGTGGTGTCGCGACAGGCGTGAATGGAGGGACGAATGGAGACGTGTCGTCTTCAGCAATGAGAGTCGCTTCTGCCTTGGTGCCAATGATGGTCGTATGCGTGTTTGGCGCCGTGCAGGTGAGCGCCACAATCAGGACTGCATACGACCGAGGCACACAGGGCCAACACCCGGCATCATGGTGTGGGTAGCGGTCTCCTACACTGGCCGTACACCACTGGTGATCGTCGAGGGGACACTGAATAGTGCACGGTACATCCAAACCGTCATCGAACCCATCGTTCTACCATTCCTAGACCGGCAAGGGAACTTGCTGTTCTAACAGGACAATGCACGTCCGCATGTATCCCGTGCCACCCAACGTGCTCTAGAAGGTGTAAATCAACTACCCTGGCCAGCAAGATCTCCGGATCTGTCCCCCATTGAGCATGTTTGGGACTGGATGAAGCGTCGTCTCACGCGGTCTGCACGTCCAGCACGAACGCTGGTCCAACTGAGGCGCCAGGTGGAAATGGCATGGCAAGCCGTTCCACAGGACTACATCCAGCATCTCTACGATCGTCTCCATGGGAGAATAGCAACCTGCATTGCTGCGAAAGGTGGATATACACTGTACTAGTGCCGACATTGTGCATGCTCTGTTGCCTGTGTCTATGTGCCTGTGGTTCTGTCAGTGTGATCATGTGATGTATCTGACCCCAGGAATGTGTCAAAGTTTCCCCTTCCTGGGACAATGAATTCACGGTGTTCTTATTTCAATTTCCAGGAGTGTATATATATATATATATATATATATATATATATATATATATATATATATATATATGCACGAGTCATGTTGTCAGCAGGTAGTGCTAAAGTTTGTGATCATAGACGTAAATTAAAGAAAAGTTATTGTATATACGGGCCACTGTTTTATTCGTGACAATGTCGCAACTTGTGAAACATTTTGGTAATATAAAAAGGTTTGCAGTTTTATTCTGCAAGAATAGTATGATCG
Source organism: Schistocerca cancellata (assembly GCF_023864275.1). Classification (NCBI taxonomy): domain Eukaryota; kingdom Metazoa; phylum Arthropoda; class Insecta; order Orthoptera; family Acrididae; genus Schistocerca; species Schistocerca cancellata. The sequence continues at coordinate 532,182,901 of NC_064631.1, forward strand.
ATTCGTGACTAAGCATAGAAAGACTAATACCATATACTGAAGTGCAGGAAAAATAAAGACGAGCAGGAGGCAGAGAAGAATAAAAAAGATAGCATACTTACTGGACGCGTAGGCGACGAACTTGGAGATAATCTCGTAGTCACTCCAGTCGGGGTGCTGCTCCTTCACTTCCCGCAGTTTTCGAGCCTTAGCTCCCAGGAGAGCCACAAAAGTTGCTTCACTGGCAGTTCCCTGTTCAGATAAAACGCCAAACTTCATTCTGAGACAGTAGACATAGACCGAAAAAGAGCAGAGAAGGAAAAGCAATCGCGATTAGCAAAAGACAACAGAAATGTTGCTACGAAAGTTTCACCACTGTTTCCACACTGAGTAAAATAGTGCTCGTTGGAATATTCTTTCGTCTTCTGTAACTCTCCACCATAGCTTTCAGACAGATATTTTCTTTAAAAAAATAGAAGGGCAATTAGACTACTATTTCACTAACCGTTACTGGACTGCAAAAAGAAGATTAAAAAACCAGTTAAAGCAGTCTCTGACGTGTGCGTTCTCGTTTGTCTTCACAGCCAGCGTTATCGACGTCAAGCACCTAACGCACGTTTAATTTCAACGTACCTCCGTAATTATAATTGCCCGCATTACTATGTAAAACTGAAATCTGAAGAAAAGCCCCATTATAAGCAGAGTCCGTTCAGGGTGAAATTATCGCGAACTTATATACGAACTCTTGAAGCGATGTTTTGTAATTAACAGGTACTGTAAGCCTCATAGGAAGATTTCACATTTACTCATGAGCAATTGAATTAGAGAAAACACTACTCTGACTGGGATGTCGTCAAACCTTGTATTGGCTGTCAGCGTAACGGTGTAGGGCAGGATGGGCAAGACGCACAGTACCAGCGCATTTGATCACGAGCGTCTAACTAATGGACATTCCATCGTCGAGGTTGTGCAGCTACTGGGACTCTTAGGTGCCACAGTGTCAACGGTGTACTGTGAGCATTTTTATTCGGGGAGAAGTAACCTCCTCACCGGAGGCAAATTACCATCGCCAAAGAAGAGTTTATATCGCAGTTCGCCATCGACTATTGCTGACTGTAACTAGGAACAGATGGGTTACAGCACAGAAAATCACTCGTGAAATCAGTGTTGAATAAAAACAATGAATATCCAACCAACTCAACCGCCCAGACCCACGACCTCACACGTTTGTTAATCGTACGTACAAATCTTTTTAATTACCATGGACACAGGAACAGTACAGTTGGTTGCTTGAATATTAAGAAAGGTAGCCTCACAATACAAATTGGTACCAGTCGATGGCTGATGAGTATTCCGACAACCATGTGAGGCAATGAGGATGCATTAACAGCACGGGCGTCGTTCTGACAGATGGGAGATGTGCTAGAATGGAGCGAGGGGGTTGGGGGGGGGGGGGGGGGGGAAGGGAGACGGCAGACATTGTGCGGAGGGTTTTACACGGAATGTAATGGAGCCTCTGATACTCCTGTCGGCTCTTACAAGCGAACGACACAGGAAATTACTGTCAAATCAAATGCAACCATTTGCTGGCATAGAGTACATGCAGGCGACCGAATGCACTACTTCATAGGTCACAACTTGGGTCAGAAGTATTATGATGTGTAGTTTCGATACAGGCACGAAGGGCTGCTTACGCAGCAACGTAGATCTGAAGATGATCCAGCGATACCGAAACTATTCATACTGTGTTTTAAATAGTGCAACTGGGACTGAAAGATAATCTATATATTAAAATTATTTTATACATTTACAAAAAATGGTTCTAAGCACTATGGGACTTAACATCTGAGGTCATCAGTCCCCTAGACTTAGAACTACTTAAACCTAACTAACCTAAGGACAACACACACAACCATGCCCGACGCAGGATTCGAACATGCGACCGCAGCAGCAGCGCGGTTCCGGACTGAAGCGCCTAGAACCGCTCGGCCACAACGGCCGGTTATACATATAGCAGAATCGTTTGAGGGATTCTTGAGAGGCATGAGGGTACTTGTTTAGCCTGCTCCACATTACTTTACCTCAGTCCATCTGAGCATATCTGAGACGCCACCTAGTCACATCTTGGGGTCTTCGCGATGTTTAACACCAGTAATGAAATTCGTTACGACGGAAACTCAGGCGTTATTAGTATTCACCGCACCAATTTTAGATGCCCATAGCGGTAATTTTACATGTTTGTGAGCCTTATAGACTGTGGTGGAATAGTGAACAGCACAGGAAACATTATTATTATTATTATTTCTATTTTTCTCAGACCTTAGGTCTGATTAAAAATGGAAAGTGACGCGGACCTTCATCAAGCGTGACTTCCTTTTAACTGTATGGTATATGTTATATTGCATTTAGGAACTTTCGGGTAATTGAACACGTATCAATAATTACAGATTTTTGTAGTTGTATATATATGTTTGGATGTAGCTGTATTGCATTGATGTACTGGTGGATATTGTGAGGTATGACTCCTGTAGTTTATAGTATAATTGGTATAATGTCAACTTTATCCTGATGCCACATGTCCTTGACTTCCTCAGCCAGTTGGATGTATTTTTCAATTTTTTCTCCTGTATATTTGTTGTGTTGGGTATGGATATTTCAATTAGTTGTGTTAATTTCCTCTTTTTATTGGTGAGTATGATGTCAGGTTTGTTATGAGGTGTTGTTTTATCTGTTATAATCGTTCTGTTCCAGTATAATTTGTATTCATCATTCTCCAGTACATTTTGTGGTGCATACATGTATGTGGGAACGTGTTGTTTTATTAGTTTATGTTGTATGGCAAGTTGTTGATGTATTATTTTTGCTACATTGTCATGTCTTCTGGGGTATTCTGTATTTGCTAGTATTGTACATCCGCTTGTGATGTGATCTACTGTTTCTATTTGTTGTTTGCAAAGTCTGCATTTATCTGTTGTGGTATTGGGATCTTTAATAATATGCTTGCTGTAATATCTGGTGTTTATTGTTTGATCCTGTATTGCAATCATGAATCCTTCCGTCTCACTGTATATATTGCCTTTTCTTAGCCATGTGTTGGATGCGTCTTGATCTATGTGTGGCTGTGTTAGATGATACGGGTGCTTGCCATGTAGTGTTTTCTTTTTCCAATTTAATTTCTTTGTATCTGTTGATGTTATGTGATCTAAAGTGTTGTAGAAGTGGTTATGAAATTGCAATGGTGTAGCTGATGTATTTATATGAGTGATTGCTTTGTGTATTTTGCTAGTTTCTGCTCGTTCTAGAAAGAATTTTCTTAAATTGTCTACCTGTCCATAATGTAGGTTTTTTATATCTATAAATCCCCTTCCACCTTCCTTTCTGCTTAATGTGAATCTTTCTGTTGCTGAATGTATGTGATGTACTCTATATTTGTGACATTGTGATCGTGTAAGTGTATTGAGTGCTTCTAGGTCTGTGTCACTCCATTTCACTACTCCAAATGAGTAGGTCAATATTGGTATAGCATAAGTATTTATAGCTTTTGTCTTGTTTCTTGCTGTCAATTCTGTTTTCAGTATTTTTGTTAGTCTTTGTCTATATTTTTCTTTTAGTTCTTCTTTAATATTTGTATTATCTATTCCTATTTTTTGTCTGTATCCTAGATATTTATAGGTATCTGTTTTTTCCATCGCTTCTATGCAGTCGCTGTTGTTATCCAATATGTAATCTTCTTGTTTAGTGTGTTTTCCCTTGACTATGCTATTTTTCTTACATTTGTCTGTTCCAGAAGCCATATTTATATCATTGCTGAATACTTCTGTTATCTTTAGTAATTGGTTGAGTTGTTGATTTGTTGCTGCCAGTAGTTGTAGGTCATCCATGTATAGCAAATGTGTGATTTTGTGTGGGTATGTTCCAGTAATATTGTATCCATAATTTGTATTATTTAGCATGTTGGATAGTGGGTTCAGAGCAAGACAGAACCAGAAAGGGCTTAATGAGTCTCCTTGGTATATTCCACACTTAATCTATATTGGCTGTGATGTGATGTTATCTGAATTTGTTTGGATATTAAGTGTGGTTTTCCAGTTTTTCATTACTATGTTTAGAAACTGTATCAATTTAGGATCTACTTTGTATATTTCCAATATCTGCAGTAACCATGAGTGGGGTACACTATCAAAGGCTTTTTGGTAATCAATGTATGCGTAGTGTAGCGACCTTTGTTTAGTTTTATCTTGATATGTCACCTCTGTATCTATTATCAGTTGCTCTTTACATCCTCGTGCTCCTTTGCAGCAGCCTTTTTGTTCTTCATTTATAATTTTGTTCTGTGTTGTATGTGTCATTAATTTCTGTGTAATGACTGAAGTTAATATTTTGTAGATTGTTGGTAGGCATGTTATGGGGCGATATTTGGCTGGGTTTGCTGTGTCTGCTTGATCTTTAGGTTTCAGATAGGTTATTCCATGTGCAAGTGTATCAGGGAATGTGTATGGGTCTGCAATGTAACTGTTAAATAATTTAGTGAGATGTGAATGTGTGGAGGTGAACTTCTTTAGCCAGTAATTTGCTATTTTATCATTTCCAGGGGCTTTCCAATTGTATGTAGAATTAATTGCTCGGGTGACTTCATGTTGCAAAATTATCACTTCAGGCATTTGTGGTATCATCTTGTATGAGTCTGTTTCTGCTTGTATCCACTGTGCATGCCTGTTATGTTGTACCGGGTTTGACCATATGTTGCTCCAGAAGTGTTCCATGTCTGTTATGTTTGGTGGATTGTCTATTTTAATGTGTGTGTTATCTATTGTTTGGTAAAATCTCTTTTGGTTTGTGCTGAATGTTTGGTTTTGTTTCCTTCTATTTTCACTTTTTTTGTATCTTCTAAGTCGTTTGGCCAATGCTTGTAATTTCCGCTTCTTTTCATCTAATTGCTCTATTGCTTCTTGTTGTGAGATTTTACCTAACCTTTTTCGTTTTTTGTCTGATATTTCATTTCTTATAAATTGTGTTAGCTGTCCAATGTCTTTTCTCAGTTTTTCTATTCTGATCTGTAGCCTGTGTTGCCATGCTGGTTTTGTGGGCTTCTTCTGTGTGTTGGTTTGTTCTGATCTCTGCCTAGTGTGTATACTTAGTGTAGTGAGTGCTCCTACATAAACCAGTAGTTGTAACTCTTCCATAGTTGTATTTTCATTTATTTTGTTGTGTATGATTGTGTTGATAGTTTTTATTGTTGTTTCGACTTGTGGGTTATTTGGCGGTCTATGCAAGAATGGTCTAATGTCTGTATTTGTGTCTTTGTATTCTATATATGTCAGCTGAAATTTCTCTTCTATATCTAGCACGAGTGTCTCTTCGTGTTCTATTTGTGCTTGTTCTGGTGGCTGTCTTAATATTTCGTTTTCCTCTGATTGTTTAATTGATGCGTGTTGTTCTTTGTTTGTTTGCTCTGGGATGTTTGAGTCCATTGCTGTATTTTCTTCTTCTTCTGATTGCACATTATTTTGTTCCAGTATTTGTTGTACTTGTTGTTTGATGTTTTCTAATTCTGACTGGGGTATCCTGTTATTTTTTATTATCACACGGATCTGATCAGCTAGTCGTTGTTCTGTTAAAAATTTTAATTCCGGGTATCTGGTAATGAATGTTTATATACTTGTGATCTGTATCCAGTTGTGTTGGTTCCTAGGTTTGTTGCTTGGTAATAGCAGAACATGAGGTGTCGATTAACTTCATCTGACCATCTCATCCTCTGTCTCTGTTTTCCTTCTAGGGTGGTTGCAGGAAGCATATCCTGCAAAATACCCCTATTTGGATTTAAATCGTTTTCCAGTTGGCTAGCAGTGTCGTTACCATTGTGGGCGGGCATAGGGTTCAAGCGTCGTCCCCGACCATGACAGCGCTTGTCCGAGGCTTCTTTAGTTCTGTCCTGAACCAAGTAATCACACTAAAAGGGGGGGTTAGCCCTTCTAGTGGTTTGTTCTTTTCGTCGCCTTTTATGACTGGCAGAACATACCGGAGGTCTTTTCCCGGGCCTCCACGGGGTTATTTTTATTATTTATTATTTATTATTTATTATTTATTATTTATTATTTATTATTTTTATTATTATTATTATTATTATTATTATTACTATTTGGATAAATGATGCAGTTAAGCAGTTGGGTGTTCAGCAACTGTAATCTTCCGCATTCCAGATAATTTTGTCAGGAGCATCAAAAGCACCACATTCGACTGAAAATGTAGCTGTCTGTCAACATTGCTTGATCATGTTGTTGAATATGGGGCACTGAATTGAGTATGGATTAGTGCATGAAGGTTCATGGTAAAGCTACAGCTGTGGATTTCAATATCAATGTTGTCGAGTAAAACTCGCTCATAAAAACGTTTAGCGAACTTTTTCTACTGGCGAAAAAAGTATACATCCAAAGATTGAACAAGGTTAAGTCCGAGCTGGAAGCGGCGGCGCATCTTGGCCGCATTCATACTGCGGGTGAACACCACTGTATCGTCAGAATAGACTGCTAACTTCACTCGCGCCACCAGGGGAGTGTCGGCTGTTTAGAAGGAGTACAACAACAGGGAGCCGACAACGGACCCCTGCGGCATCCCCGCGCGAATCTGCCGGTCGGTAGATGTTTCTGCTTCTACTCTGACGTGGAATGTGCGTCCCGAGAGATACGAGCGCAGCAGGACCACGTGCGACATAGGTACACCATGTACAAAGTGTTTTTATACCGGGCCGTCGTGCCACACGCAGTCAAGGGCGTCGGAGACGTCGAGAAGCACCGCCCCTAGGTACTCCCGCGTCTCTAGCGCTCGCATCGCCTGCTCCACGAGGCGCAACAGCTGCTGGGTGGTCGAATGGCCGCTCCGGAACCCGAACCGCTCCTCAGGAATGAGCCGTTGGTCCGTGAAGGGGCGTAGCAGCCGATCCACGTACAGTCTCTCAAATACTTTTGAGAGGGACGGGAGCAAGTTGGTCGGCCGGTAGTTCGCTGCTTGGCGGGGGTCCTTTCCGCTCTTGTGGATGGCAACCACATCCGCGTGTTTCCACGATGAGGGGAAGGTCCCAGAGCGAAGAACGCTGTTGAAGAGTGATGTATCTCCGGCGGTAGCACCTTCAGAAGGCAATTGGTGAAACCATGCGTTTCACCCGCCTTCTTTGCACTGAAGCGGCAGACCTGCAGGTCGACTTGCTCAGCCCTTATTTGCTCGATTACATCGTCTTCGTCTCTGTCGGCGAGGAAGACCCGCAGGCATTCTTCAATGAGGCGGACGTGGTCGACATCTACCACGCCCACAGCAGGTTGAAAGTTGTCGGCAAACGTGTCTGCGAGGATGCTGGCTGTAGCACCAGGTTCACAGACGACGGCAGAACCCACTTGGAGTGGCGGAACTGTTTGGTGACTACGGAGGAAGCGTTTGACCATCCACCAGGCACTTCCATCCGTCGTCTTTAGAGTGGCCACTTGCGGTGGTCATCGATGGTGGCCCGAATTTCTCTCCACGCCCTGTTGAGATGGCGCTTCGTCTCTGGTAGCCTCTAGAATGTAAGGGGGCGGAGGGGGGGGGGGGGGGTTAGCGCGACATCTAACGCGCCCTTCTCTGCCGCCTCTGTTGCGCCGATTGTGTGCCGTGTGAAGAAGGCAAACGCCTCGTGGCTCCTTCCACGGCAGGATTGAGTACGCCCTCTAGACGGTGGAGCAGCTCAGCACAGAAGCGTGCCTCATCAATGCCGTGGAAGTTGTGGCAGTCTGTCGGCATGGAGGCGCCGATGACGTCCATGTCGAAGACCACCGAGGGATGGTCAGACGACAGGGCGCATCGGACAGCGGCCGACGTGAAGTGCCCAACACCCATGAGAACGGCGATGTCGAGCACATAGGACTGGCAGCAATGAGGGAAGACTGTGTGGTCATCTGCCCCTAGGACTATCGCACCGTGCCGTTGTGTGGCACGAAGGAAGCGGCGACCGCTGGCGTTGGTGGTGCGGGAGTTCCATTGCGTGCTCTCTTCATTTAAATCGCCCGAAATGAAGAGCTTCCCGCGCAACGCCAACAGGGCGTCGAAGTCAGCTTCCAGTTCCAGTCCCCTCGGCGGGCTGTAGGCTGAAACGAAGGTAGTAACAGCCGCCGTAGCGTTAACAGCCACTCCAGCGGCTTCACTGCGGTAAGAGGCGGAAGCTGTACTTCGTGGTGTTTGAGAGACGCCTTTACATTAACAGCAGTCCCTCCACCAAGGGTCAACTTAACGGTGCGGTACTACCGATAGTTGGCCACCCTGACGTGAACGCCTGTCTTCAAGAAGGTATCGCACACGAGGCAAATATCAGTTGCCTCGCAGCGGAATTCACTCTCCTGGGGAGCCAAACTGTTTCCGTTAAACACCAAACGGTGAGTCCATGGATGTGATTATTATCCATTGTGAGCTGCAGTGAAGACGCCGACCTAGAGGACCATCGTAACCGCGGTGACAAGCACCGGGAGTTGCTCGAGCAGCTGGCCCAACGACTGCAGAAGCGATCAGAGCTCAGCTGAATCGGGGCCATGGGGGCGGCGGGGGCCGCTGAGGCGACGTAAGTGATAGCTGCGCCAATGCACTGCCCTTTTATACCTTGTTTACGTGATGCTACTGCCATATGCGTATGTGCATGTGCATGTCGCTATCCCATGACTTTTGTCACCTCAGTGAAATACCCGCCAAAGTAGCAGAGGTAGCTTGTATGGTGGCGCACAACTCCGACATCTAATCGATTCCTAGCTGTGGAAAAGTTTCACTCCCAGTATTTGACCACCAAGAACGTAAGAGGTGGTGGCGTAGTTACTGAACACTGGCCTTCGCGCCAATACCCTGGATTAAATTCCAAACTTCTCCGCAGTGTTTCATGAAGTGAAGACATCGGATACTTTTGATGGTGATCTGTTCGTCAAACTTGGCGGGCCCCTTGGTGCTATTCGAGAGGCGCAGGCTACGTGCCAGCACAAGGTTTCACCCCCTCTCTATCTTTCATCCACAACACAAACACATCGCTACACTGTACAAGCAATCATCAGAGTCATCCATGCAACAATGATACACACTTCAGTCATCATGACAGGTCGGAGGAACGTAACCGCAAACCACCTCCATTAGAACTGACTGTACTAATAGTGTCTGAAGGGAGTTGCTGCATACAAGCATTCGCTCTTAAACGGCTAACAGCAGTTTGTTAGCGAACTGTGAAATTCTGATTTTTGGTGAAACTGAGTTATGAGTGTCACTAAAAACTGAGTGCTACGTAGCGACTGCTGTGCGTTCTCTATGGTACTACAATGTGTAAATGGGTCTCTCAATAATTTATTGTGAGCTGATAAATATTATATTTACAGCTTCAAGGAAAATGATTCAAATGGCTCTGAGCACTATGGGACTTGACATCTAAGGTCATCAGTCCCCTAGAACTTAAAACTATTTAAACCTAATTAACCTAAGGACATCACACACATCCATGCCCGAGACAGGATTCGAACATGCAACCGTAGCAGTCGCGTGGTTCCAGACTGTAGCGTCTAGATCCGCTCGGCCACCCAGGCCGGCCAAAGCAAATGTGATGGACTCAACTATGGTAAGTCCTATTCTTTCTTTTAACCCCACACAAGTGCGTTAGGTACATGCTGTCCTCACCATTTTCGGTTATAGTTTGCTTTCGTTTTAGCAGTCTAAAGTGGACTGATCATGAATATCTGGATAAATCGCCGTGTACAAAAATTTGGGCTCATCTAGTGCGTCACCTTACGTATTGCATTTCAGTTTACTAGATCTCATTTAAATTACACAGCTTAAAATAGACTATATTAAGTGCTCTCCAGAGATGAAAGAAGATTCAAGCTGATAAATGACACTGCACAGCAACAACTACAAATGGTGAACATCACAAAATTAACTAACTGAGTGTACCAATTCAAAAGTCCTGGGTTCTGGCATCCATTCCCACCACTACTTAGATTAAAGCTTTTAGTCTATGCAGTCACCGTCATTCGGTCATTGGCCTTGTCAAAAAGAGGGCGGAGGAGCGGCTTAAAGTTCAGGACATCCTGTTCTCTTTCGGGTGGGAAACTGCTCCTAAAGGCGCAACAACCAGCAATTATCAGCGGTATGAGGATGCAAATGACAGTGCACAATGTGGGTCCATATGAAATGTGAAAATTACCCTGATGAGCTCTTCATTGGCAGAAGATTCCAAATTAGTCATCCACTCCGATTCCTACGAGCTAGCTGCTAAGGAGCAGGCGACAATCAGAAAAAATAGTAACACTAACGAATGGTAACATTCTACGAGTCGCTGCATAGGGCGTCAGAAGTGTGAGAGTCGTAGCGAAGATAGTGAATTTAAACAGGGAAATGCAAATGCTGAATCTAGATGTAGCAGGCATCAGTGAAGTGAAATGAAATGAAAATAGCCGGCCGAAGTGGCCGTGCGGTTAAAAGCGCTGCAGTCTGGAACCGCACGACCGCTACGGTCGCAGGTTCGAATCCTGCCTCGGGCATGGATGTTTGTGATGTCCTTAGGTTAGTTAGATTTAACTAGTTCTAAGTTCTAGGGGACTAATGACCTCCGAAGTTGAGTCCCATAGTGCTCAGAGCCATTTGAACCATTTTTTTGAAATGAAAATATGTCTGGTCAGACAAATATAAAGTAATACCAACAACGGCAGGAAACAGTGCAACGGGAATAGGATTTGTTATGAACAGGAATGTAGGACCAAACAGTGAGTTACTGTCAATAGTCCAGCGATAAGATCATTCCGATCAGAATGGAAACCAAATCGTCAGTAAATACAGTTCAGGGATAAAAGCCGACGTCGCAAGCGGAAGATAGATAGAGAGAGAGAGAGAGAGAGAGAGAGAGAGAGAGAGAGATAGTATATGAGGATGACAAACGCGTTATTCAGTACGTAAAGGGAGGTGAATACTGAGCACGTCTTTCTTTCATCACTTCAATTAGTCGGTAATGACAACAAACCACGTGGTAAAAATACTGTATATTAAGTTCTTTTATATGATCTTCTGTTACGTAACAGTAGCAGATGTAGTAGTAGTAGTAGTAGTAGTAGTAGTAGTAGTAGTACTAATATTTGAATGTCGAAATAATTGTTTAATTACAATAAAATGTTTTACGGTCACTTGCTTGGAATGAGCCCGGAAAGACTGACTAAGAAAATATCTTACCAGTATCACACAAATCCCAAAACTCAAATCAGTTGGTTCAGGAAAGCGAAAAAGGACTTAGCAGAAATTAACGTTAAGAAAGCAAAATTTCTGGACAGGCCAGCTTTTCGAGACAAAATTAAGAAATTCGGGGGGGGGGGGGGTTTCAGAAAAGGGTCGGGAAGCTCCATCTCTCTATGGACAAACTAAAAACAGAAATGAACACAGTGGAAGAAATCATGAGAAAGTATTTCACGTGGTCCATATGCAGCTGTAATGAACCAAAGAAAGAAACAAGCAACGCTTTAGTGTAACCTCCAAGACATTGCAATTCAGAGCAATATAACATGTGGAAAGCATTTGTCCAAAAATTTGGGATGTACACGCGTATTGATTTAAGAACTATTACAGCAACACTAACAACTTTCATACCGTCATGTTTTAACAACATAAAACCGTTGTACTTCGCTTAGCACTGCATTTGTGAACAGATGTCTGCAGTATGCGAGTGTCTAAATGAGTTGTGTGATATTTGTTTCACTTGTTTCGGCTATCTTCGCGAACCTTATTGTTTTCTTAGTGGCTCAAATCAAATGGCTCTGAGCACAATGTGAGGTCATCAGTTCCCTAGAACTTAGAGCTTCTTAAACCTAACTAACCTAAGGACATCACACACATCCATGCCCGAGGCAGGATTCGAACCTGCGACTGTAGCACCCGCGTGGTTCCGGACTGAAGCACCTAGAACCGCTCGGCCACCGAGCCCGGCTTTGTTAGTGGTGGTCTTTCTGCTACGGTCTTTCTTCACTAAACTTCCTGTAGTTTGCCGGTTGTACCTATATATAACGGTATAAAATTATTTTAACAAATTGATAGCAGTATCTTCGTAATTCATTAAAATAATTTTCATACCAGTACTGTTGTGATTAATATCAAATTCTCACAGTCTCTCCAATATATTTCGTCGATCAACATCCGCGATGCGACACCAAGACGTGCAGAAGACATTGCAGGCGACATATAACATTTGGAGCAGATACGTCGATAGTTAAATCGAAACAGGCTTCGTTTTTACCGCCATTTTGTTTCTGCTGCATGGCAGAGTTGATTGTAAAATTTAATTGTGAGACTACGGCCTCCACTCGGGTAGACCGTTCGCCAGGTGCAAGTCTTTCGATTTTACGCCACTTCGGCGACTTGCGCGTCGATGGGGATGAAACGATGATGATTAGGACAACACAACACCCATTCCCTGAGCGGAGAAAATCTCCGACCCAGCCGGGAATCGAACCCGGGCCCTTAGAATTGACATTCTGTCACGCTGAGCACTTAGCTACCGGGGGCGGGCAGAAGTGATTGTGGTGACGTGTTTCAAATGTCCTTTTCAAGTTTATTGACAGTGGCTAAAGAGATCCAAGTAGCCACAGTAATGGAGACAACTGAACATAGCACAGGGAGACAGCTATTCGGTATGAACAAAGCAGGTGACTAAATACTTTTTTTATGTGGACATTAGACCAAGAAAGGAAGTGACCATTCATATTGGTTTATCCTCTTTTCAGCAGGCTGACCCCAATATATGTCAAAAACTGTAAAGAACAACTTTAATAACCATGTGTACTTTCGTGAAACTTTTTTTGTATCGCCGTTGTAGCGTAAGGATGAGTTTTACGTCTCTAAAGATGATGTTTCAGTGAGTAATTTAAGCACGTCTACAATATTTTGTGACTGGTAGCAGTCTGTGAAAAACCGTCTCGTACTAATGAAAGCGACTGCAGCCGGTAGAGACCCACGGCTGGTTGTGTCGCAGGACAGGCATTCCGCGCCCGCGGCCGCGGCCTTGGTGGGCAGCCCGCTTTCCCTGCCGGTGACGGGAGAACGGTTCTGCACGCCGGTCCCCAGATCCTTATCGGCTACGTCCGGCCTCCCGCAGGCGTCTCAAGAGCATAGCGCTCTGCAGGGCAGTGTCGAAGCCGGCACTCCCCTCTGTCAACGACAAGGATAATGTGCCACGGGCGAGGTCCGAGAAATTTGGAGGTAGTCCATCAGGGCTTGGGCAGGACTGACCGGAAAAGGGCGGTTGACATATCATCCATCAAGAAGTATTAAATCGTTGGCTGATGATACAACTTCATCGTGGCTCACTTCACACTTCATGGAAGTGTAATTAACCGACTCTAGATTTAGAGAATTTACACCTTTTCGTCGTTACCTCCCCTCCCCCCTCCATCATCACCATTTGCACAAATGTGCTATATCAGAACGTTTTCCATCTCTGTCTGACCTGGTGCACTCTCTTGAGTTAATGCCATTCCTTTCCTCATCCTTCCAGATCCTGTTCCACGTCAGCGATCCACCATTTTGTGGGCCCACTTCTATATCTCTTGCCTTCCAGTTCTTTCTCAATTTATTTTCTTACCGTACTGTTCTTGTTAGATCTACGCCCTTCATATGTGCTACTGTCTCTGCTGATGACAAATTTCATCATATATTGTCATAGGTCAAAAATATATTTTTAGTGTGTTGTTGGTTTTCGTGGACGAACTGTAGTTTGCCATTAGGCTGATTTAACAGACGGTATTTTCGTATTATATTCTGTACATATTTTATTTAGATCACAAAATAATTTTTGTAAATCGTGATCCCTCAAAAAAATCAGTGTAAGATCATCAGCATACAAGAGTGATTTCGTTTAGTTGTAGCCTATTATTTATGTATAATTCCATTTGCGAACTGCGTCGTCAATGTAAATGTTGAACAGCGTAGAGAATAAACTGTAGCCTTGTCTCCCTCCTTTACTTAAATAGGCTCTGTACGTATGCCTTCTATATCTAAGATTACTGATGTTTCTTTCTGCAGAGTTTCGATGAGTGATATAAGCTTTACAGGGTAGCCTCTGTGCTCCATTATTGCGCATAAATTTTCTCTAACAACGTTATCAAAACCTTTCTCAATATTGAAGAGTGTTCCGAAACTATTCGTTCAAATTAATACAGCAGGTACAGGACAGCAAAACTAATATTTTTAGTTATGGTACATATGGTCTTCCGATGGAAATTTCTGATGATGGGGACGATTTACACTGAATGTATCTCAGCATGGTAATTACAGCTGTTGCATCCACAGCATCTGCTCAAGTGGGCGACGATGGGCCTGTACGCACGTAGTATGCCGTACATTGTCGGACCATTGACTGTCGTATCTGTTGGAAGATACCTGGCATGTCTGCAATGGTACCAGCAACCACAACTGTTCTAGCGACGACGTTTTCTTCAGTTTCCACAGCGGATTCGTACACCAGCTGCTTCATATGCCCCCAGAGCAAGAATTCCAGACACGTGAGGTCAGGCAACATGGATGACCTCGGCCGATCCAGCAATTCCCGAAGGTGGCTGTCAGACAATTCTTCGTAGCAGAGCTGAAGTGGGCCGGCGCCCCATCATGCTGAAAGTACATCCTTTGTATAACATTCAGAGAATCATCCCATAGCAGTCCTGCCAACAAATGTTGCACGAGGATGCTGTATCTCCGTCCGTTGAGGTGGAATGTAAGAATGTATGGTCCAATCTATCACCGACAATGCCAGCCCACAGGTTAACACCGAACGCTATTGAGTACGTAATCGAGTACCTCCCACATATTCCCAAACATGGGAATAGCGGAAATATGAATGTCAGTACACACTCCCAGTCTACGACACCGGCTCAACAGCTCACATCAGCACCATTAACAATATCTTCCTTAACATTTAGAAGTTGACTTCAAGGACCAAATGGTCATTATTGAAATATTTTTTATGTTATTTCTCTCAGTTCGAAAGAACAGTTTCAGAACAACCTGTATAAAAGCAATGTGTGTGTCTCTGTCAAACATTCTGCGCTTTTTAATAAGCTGTCGTTGATCGTTCATTTCAAAATCCGACCTATACCTGCACTACAAACATTCTGATACTGTTTTTAGCCTCGTGTTTAAAATTCTTGCATACAGCTTATATATTGCAACCAAACAAGGCTTATCCCGCTGCCATCTTCACCTGTATTTTTCTCTCCTGTCATATATTGATACTACTTTTGTTTCCCGGCGAGAAGACATTTTTGTCTCACAGACTCGCGAGACGAAGAGAGATAATGGTTAAGACGAGACACCTTTTAGACACACGTGGCAAATTTATTTATGATGTCAAAACACTGCACATGTATCAGGGGTAGTTATTAAGGTTTAATCACCACCTCCAAAAAATCAAGCTTCGGCCACAAAACTTCGTGATCGTGTTGGTCGTCCTCTACATATTCGCCCTTCAGTGCAACATTTTTTGCAGCGATGTACGACTCTACGGATACCTTTGTTGTAGAACTCTGCATTTTGGCCATCCGGGAAACTTCTTCACATTGAAAAACACATTGTCATCCTGGAAAGGTCTGACTCGCAATGACTTCTTCATCCGAGGAAAGAAGTCACTGGATACCATGTCAGGAGAGCGAAGGATGTCAGGATGAAGGGCAACAGCGGGCACCATAATTATAGATTTCCGTAAAGCACTTGACATGATGCCATCCTCTTACGTCTTGAAGAAGGTATAAGCATATAGTACAGATTACCAAATATGTTAGTGGGTCTAAGACTGCAAGTAACAGAGCCCAGTATGTTGTCCTCGACGGCGAGTGTTCAGCAAAGATAAGGATGTCGTTAGGACCGCTGTTAAGTTTTATATATACCGGGTGGTTATCATTAAACTTTCCCTATTTAAACGTTATAACACGAAAACTAATAACCGTACGAATACCAAACTCGGTAGCGTTAATGAGAAGGACATGGGGAAGAGAAATAACGCAGATTCAATACAACTGAAATACTTTTAATGTGCTGCTACGATAAGGCATACCATTACATACCGGTACCATTACTGCCACAAAAGGGCCTCAATATGGCGACCATCAGTGTCCAGAAGAGTCTGAAAGCACAGGATAAGCATGTCCGTAGGTATCTGGCAACCTCTCTTGATATGCTGCGCTTCAGATCAGCACATGTGTGATTGTTGCCCTGGTAAACTCTGTCCTTCAGGTAGACCCACAATCAGAAATCACAGGGAGTGAGGTGACTGTGCCAGCCAAGGATCTGTAAATGACCAGCTGATAATTCGAAAAGTTTCCAAATGTATTTCGGAGAAGCAGCTGAACTTCATGTGCATGTGTGTCGGTGCCCCATCTCGCATGGAAACTGTAAAGTTCAATGTGTCTCTCTCCTGAAGGGCGAGTCAAAAAAGAATGTTCATCATACAGAGGAACTTCATGCACTTTGACTGGAGGTGAAGAGTCCGCCACTCGGCAATTCTGTTTGTTCACCTCACTCGTCAGAGGAAAAGGAGCTTCGTCTGTTCATAGGATGGTGCAGGGCCAGCCCTTATCAACTTCAATCTTTGCAAGAAAGTGGAGAGTGATGTCAACACGTCGTTGTGCGTCCTATGGCGCAAGCTGCTGTAGGATATGGATCTTGCACGGATACCATTTGAGAATGGTTCGAAGAAACTTCCGTTCAGTGGACCACGGGATGTTCAACTGTCGCGACACAGCACGCGCACTGCCTGACGATCGGGAAATGCGCGCAGCGTTGTCTGCCATAGCAACAGCGATTTCATCAACCACCTGTGGTGCAACCAGTTTTCGGCTTCTTCCCGGAGCGGCACCCAGTTCCCCAATTGATTCGAACTATTACTTCATGCTACGCACAGCAGGTAGAGAAAGAGGGCACTTCCGTAATCCTTTCAGTCGGCGATATTCTCGAACTGCAGCTGCAGCATTACTATTGTTTTGGTAACAGAGCTTCACCAATAATGCCCTGCTCCTTTTGTCCAAGCTCATATTGACACGTCAACAAGGGTACTGCGACTGGTCAGGTGCGTGAAGCTATGAATCACAATGACTGATCTCTGCACCTGGTGGCCATAGTTGGAACTGGAGGTGGTGCTGTGATGTATGGAAATTGTGTACTCCGTACTATGAACATCAATGCTACAAAGTTTTGTACTATTACGGTAATTAGATTCCGTGTTGTAACGTGTTAAATAGATAAAATTTAATTGTAACCACACGGCAGATAAATGATCTGGCCAATAGGGTGAGCAGCAATCTGTGGCTGTTTGCTCATGATACTGTGGTGTATGGGAAGGTCTGGTCGTTAAGTGACTGGACGAGTGTTATCCCAAAAGTAAGGTCTCCTATTTTTTTTGTAAGAACAGAACTCTGTTTATGTGGCAGTTGGTCACACTGTTATGAAGAGTGCTTCACGCGCTGTGTGTAAACATGCGCAAACCGCGCTGAGGCTCTCAGTCTTGGCTTGGCAGCCGTTGAGAATGGAGCTCCCACTGAATGTTACCGCCAAGTGCGAATTACGCGCAGTTATTCGGTTTTTGAACGCAAAGGGCATTGCGATGATTGAAATCAATCGCCAATTGACGGAGGTGTATGGTGAGTCGTGCGTGGATGTAAAAAATGTTCGTAAGTGGTGTAGAGAGTTTGCAGCTGGTCGGACCGAAATTTACGACAAACAAAGTAGCGGGAGACCGTCAATTTCTGAGAAGACAATGTTGAAGGTTGAGCAAAGCATGCGTGAAGATCGGCGGATAACCCTGGATGATCTCTGCACGTTGGTTGCTGAGGTTTCCCGAAGCACCGCTCACAGACTTTTACCGGAAACATTGAACTACCGGAAGGTGTGTGTAAGATGGGTGCCACGCATGCTGACTGAGGACCACGTGCAACAACGAGTTGATGCTTCCCGCGCATTTCTTCACCGCCTTGCACCCTAACAGGACAACTTTCTGGATTCAATTGTCACGGGTGACTAAAGCTGGGCATACCACTTTACACGTGAGACAAAGCAACAATCACGCCAGTGGCGGCGTCTTTCTTCGCCAAAGCCGCGGAAATTCAAACAAACACAGTCTGCCGGCAAAAGTCATGACAACCGTTTTTTGGAATCGGAAAGGGGTATTGTTGGTCGACTTTATGCCCACTGAAACCACAATTAACGCTGACAGGTACTTTGAGAGACTGAAAAAACTCAAACGCGCAATTCAGAACCGGAGAAGAGGAATGTTGAGCAAGGGCGTACACATTCTCCATGACAACGCTCGCCCACACATCGCCCGGCAAACCGTTGCTCTCCTACAGTCCTGACTTGACGCCCAGTGACTATCACCTGTTCCCTAGGTTAAAAGAACATTTGGCCGGAAAGCGATTCAGCTCTGACGACGAAGTGAAAGAAGAGGTCCATAACTTTCGTAACAGCATGGTGGCGTGCTGGTATGACATGGGCATACAAAAACTGCCACAGCGTCTACAAAAATACATCCACAGAAATGATGATTATGTCGAAAAATAGCTAAATGTTCAAGCTGTAAATTGATGTAAACCATTGCAGAAATAAACAGGTCTATGTACTTCCAAAAAAATAGGCCTTACTTTTGGGATTACCCTCGTAGAAGGATTCAGGATGACAGACAAAATTTCTAGTTTTTGAGGTGAATGTCACCCAGCTCAAAATTTAGAAAAATATAAGTTAATGGAGAAGGGTAGAGGAAACAAAGCCATAATATTCGATTACAGCATTAGTTGTGTGATGCCTGATACAGTCACGTCGACTAAATATGTAGGCGTAACGCAGCAAATCAGTACGAAATGAAATGAGCATTAAGGATTGCTATAGGGAAGGAGAATGATAAACTTCTGTTTTTTTGGGAGAATTTTAGGAAAGTGTGGTTTATGTGTAAAGAAGACCGCATATAGGACACTAGTACCACCCACTGTTGATCAGTGTTCGAGATCCATATCAGATCGTATTAAAGGAAGACGTCAAAGCAGTTCAGAGGCAGGCCGCTAGATTTGCTATCTGTAGGGTTTAAAAAGCACGCAAGTGTTGCTTAGATGCTTCAGGGACTCGGCTGTGTCAGGGGGATCCTTGGACGAAGGTTTACGTTCTTTTCGAGAAGCACAGTTGAGAAAATTTACAGAACCGGCATTTGAAGCTGACTGCAGAACGATTTTGTTCCCGCCAACATACATTGCGTGTAAGGACCACGAAGATAAGATAATAGAAATTACGGCTCTTACGGAGGCATATAGACTTTTTTTTCCTTGTTTTGTTTGTGAGTGGAAAGGGAAAGAAAATGGGTAGTACTGGTACAAGGTACCCTCTGCCACGCACCCCCCCCCCCCCCTCCCAAATACTCCCGCTTGACAGGCTGCCGTAACCTCAGCAGAAGATTTCGATAATAAGCTCATGCAATGGTTCACTCCTTACGAGCATAATATGACAGCATCACACCAGGGCAGGTCCCAAAAGATACTCAAAATCCCTTGCTGCAATGGTGGTCGCGCGTAGAGTCCATACGTTTCCATTACTTACTTTGCTTCTTTCTTACGGTCATAGTGAAGCAACCAGCTCGTAGAAAGTGATAAACTGGCTAAAGAAGTCATCTGGATCGGCCTGACAACTGCAACGTTGCCACTGCTGTTTCGGTCCGGCGGGCTTTTTGAATGGATGAGACCAGTCGAGAAACCAAATGGACGGACGGCGACCTTCGCCATATTCCTTATGTCGTGCGAGATGTTGAAAATTAATGCGTGACTGGTGATCACTCTTGTAGGCTGCCGCCTCGATTTGCGACACGCCGACATTCGAGCAGTAGCAGCTCTACTTTTCTTTCGATTATCGCTTCTCAGTCATTCACACGTTTTTGACCACCCTAAAAGCGTCTACCTAACCGCTGTCGTAGCTTTTAAGTGTCTGCTTGTGGTTGTTTGAGCCAGTGCTATAAAGCTGAGTACTTGGGCTTTCTTACGTTTAAGTTGTCAATGTGTTTCACTTCATGTTTAAAAGCGCGAATGCCATGTGATGTCGCCTTTGTAGAAGATATTTTTCCACTGTGAAGATGGTCTATGACCGAAACCGGCTGTGAATAAATAATTCACAAGAAGCACTGTGTTCATCTTGCATTTGACTGATTTTGGCTATTCGTTCACTTCGTCCGTCGTCGACAGCAGTGCCCGCCTGCTTGTCCCACCGGTCTCTGCATTAACGCCAGTGCTTGTTATCATAAATTGTGTTCTGCCTGTGTAGAGTAGCATAGAATAGAAGTGACGTACCTGTATGACTCCTCCAGCCTTGCCTCCGGAGCAGGCGAGGAACTCTACCGGCAGGCCCAGCATCTTCCCCAGCCAGTCCATCATAACGACCTCCAGCTCCGTGCACGCGGGGCTAGAGATCTGCAACAGACGTGGTCGGCTCAGTCAGATTTTTCAATCTCCGACGCAGATATATTACTACCGTTACATCACTTAGTTCTTACAAGAAAATTGCCACACGAGAGAAAACTACTTGATTTGTAAACAATTAATTAGACTATGAACTGTTAACTACCTTCCCATTTTATTATAACAATGACCTGTTTTGAATCTAACCTGTATGTTATGTGCAAACGAAAAACATCGTCTAATATTTCAGGACACCCACTGAAGATGCCTTGTACGTAAGGCGAAACGCCTCTGGGTGCACAAATTAAATAAAAAGAAAACTTGAAATGCGGTAATCTAATAGGAGTTTTTCTTTTAAACTACTACAATTTGTACACAGCTGCTGCGAAAATGGCCACTACAAGAAACATTTTGATTTAATTCTTAACGTTCTACTCATCCATAAAAATAAAAAAGGGAAAGCATTTATACAAGTACGACACAACATGTGGTTCATGCACGATGGAGCTCCTGCACATTTCAGTCTAAGTGTTCGTACGCTTCTCAACAACAGATTCGGTGACCGATGGATTGGTAGAGGCGGACCAATTCCATGGCCTCCACGCTCTCCTGACCTCAACCCTCTTGACTTTCATTTATGGGGGCATTTCAAAGCTCTTGTCTACGCAACCCCGGTACCAAATGTAGAGACTCTTCGTGCTCGTATTGTGGACGGCTGTGATACAATACGCCATTCTCCAGGACTGCATCAGCGCATCAGGGATTCCATGCGACGGAGGGTGGATGCATGTATCCTCGCTAACGGAGGACATTCTGAACATTTCCTGTAACAAAGTGTTTGAAGTCACGCTGGTACGTTCTGTTGCTTTGTGTTTCCATTCCATGATTAATGTGATTTGAAGAGAAGTAATAAAATGAGCTGTAACATGGAAAGTAAGCGTTTCCGGACACATGTCCACATAACATATTTTCTTTCTTTGTGTGTGAGGAATGTTTCTCTATATAAAGTTGGTATCTGTTCCTTCGGACATGTCCGAAAGAACGGATAACATCTTCATATATATATATATAAAGCATTATTCAACACGGTGGCGTTGCTGTCAAGATTACTCCGAGCCATAATCCATAGGTAGCGGTCATCCACTGCAGTAGTAGCCCTTGCGCGTCCTGAGCGAGGCATACATCGACGGTTCCTCTCTCTCTCTCTGTATCTCCTCCATGTTCGAACATCACCACTTTGGTTCTCTCAGAGACGCCTGGACACTTCCCTTGTTGAGAGCCCTTCCTGGCACAAAGTAATAACGTGGACGCGATCGAGCCGCGATATTGACCGTCTAGGCATGGTTGAACTACAGACAACACGAGCCGTGTACCTCCTTCCTGGTGGAATGACTGGAACTGATCGGCTGTCAGACCCTCTCCGTCTAACAGGCGCTGCTTATGCATGGTTGTTTACATCTTTGGGCGGGTTTAGTGACATCCTCTGAGCAGTCAGAGGGACTGTGTCTGTGATAAAATATCCACTGTCAACGTCTATCGTCAGGAGTCCTGGGAACCGGGCTGATGCAAAAGGTTTTCTTCTTTTTTTCCCTTTATGTGTGTACTATCGCGCGTTCAGAGACTTAATTCCCGTCATGTGGCTTTAATCACGTCAGAAACCTTTTCACACGCATCACCTGAGTACAAATGGCAGCTCCACCAATGCACTGCAGTTTTCTACCTTATGTACGCCATACTACCTCCATCTGTAATTGTGCATATCGCAAACGTATGACCTTTGTCGCCTCAGTGTTTAGCTGCTGTTCGTGTCGACGAAATGGTTCGAACAGAATTTCCTAGGAAAGAATGAGTTTATAATATCTTTCTTTAGCACTTTCCTAACGTTTCTGGTTTTATGCTTTGTCCCATCAGCAAAAGATTTAAGCGTGGAAACTGTATATCGAAATGAGACCTATATATAACTGCCCGAGTTCCATCCCTGGTTGTTAAATGTCTGAGTATTCTTTGTGCCCACAGTCTTTCAATATGCTTCGTCTATTTTGTCATGCCGTTTTCTATTCTTCCGTTCATGCAAAATCTATTTCGTTCTTTCCTTATTTCAGAATCCTGTATTTGATCTTTAAGACTACATTCTTTAACTTTGGTCGTTCCTAGTTATTGTCCACGTCTCGCTTTGGTAAGTGAGCCTAAGTGTTGCCATTCCTTTGTAGAATTTTGTCCGCGTGTTTCCTAGTTTTATTAGCTAATATTTTATATATCGTACCACACATCATTCGAAACTTGTTTAACTTTTTGGAGATATCATGTTCATAATTTGTATCACGTGCCAGTAACTGAAAGCGAGATACCATTTCAACTGATTTTCCACTTATTATTTTAGAACGTACTGGTTTTTTCCTCTAGAAGTTGTAACTTCTGTTTTATTTTCTGATATAGCCAAGTGATAGATTTTGTCTAAGTCTAAGAAACGTGTAGTAAATTGTTAATCATCTTCTGTTTATTTAAAAAATTATTTGGTCATCAGCAAATAGTGCTATATTTAATTTTATATTGTCACATGTCACCGTCCTCTAAATCCTTTTGTTTCTCCAGCAAGAGGAAGTCAGGTATTCTTTTCAGACTTATTAACTGCTCGTGCATATAGTTTATAGCCATTCTTACCGTCCTGTAATTTTCACAAGCATTTCTAGATTCTTCTTTTATAGAGCGACATCACTTCCACCACTCTCCAAGAGTTTAATATCATCTTTCATTTCCAACATTCATTTAATAGATCCAACAGCTTGTGCTCTAAAATAAATCTTCTCTATTTGATGCATTATGCATTAATGTTATCGGGTCCTGCTGCTTTTTTATTCTTCATCTGCTTTAATGCTGCTTTTATCTCCATTAATATTGTCTCCTTGCTGTATTTCATGATCTTGTTCTTTGTCCTGGTCTATTTTCGTTAGTTAAATTACATAATTGCTTTCTACCCATAATCCCTGATAGCGCTTATCTAAGTTAGCTACTTGAAATAGAACTAGCGGCTGCAGGATCGAAATCTGACCTTAACGGTCGGGAGAGCGGCGTGTCAAGCACATGTCCTTCCAGCGCTGCCAACACTGACATAGGCGCCACACGAATTTTATCTCTGCCGCGAAGTGTGCGCTGTCATGAGTCAAAGCAGCGCCTACTCTGCTGCACAGTAATAGTCATTCTGGGAACTATTCTCTAGGACCTAGGCTGTGTCTGCGCCATTTCTTCTAGTATCGTTTGTTCTAAGAATGTTAGTCATGCTAAGTACGCAGGAGAACTGAAGTTTGGAAGGTAGGAAACAGGTACGAACGGAAATACGACTGCGAGGGCGGTGGAGTTGTGCACGGATAGTTCAGTCGGTAAGGGCGCTGTACGAGAAAGGCAAGGCGCCACATTAGAGTCCTCGTCTGGCAAACAGTTTTAATCTACCAGAAAGTTTTGTAAGTAGGCTGTTAAGATTTTCATGTTGGTAACGCCACGTAGCGTTCTGTATGAAAATCTCTGACTGTGCTGTGTGCAGTCTGTGGCTGGTTGGCATTGTTGAAATATTCTCTATTGTAGTGGTGGGCAGCTGGATGTTAACAGCGTGTAGCGTTGCGCAGTTGGAGATGAGCCGCCAGCAGTGGCGGCTGTGGGGGAGAGAGATGGCAGAATTTTGAGAGCGGACAATCTGGACATGTGTCCATCAGAGACAGTAAATGTGGTGTGTGTACTGTAAGACCTTCGGTACACACGCCATCAGATTATTTGACTCGTCGCTCTAACGAAGTAGGCGAGTTTCAGCAATATGTCACGTGGTCTTATCGTGGCGTGTTTATCTTCTGCCGTTAGGTCAGACGATAGAAATGCCACTTGCGCGCTTAGAGTGGCAGATTGACGGTGACCAACTTTAAACAGAACTTTATTAATTTTAACACACACACATTTATTAAAATAATTAAAAGCATAAAATTACTTAACTTCGTTCTGGATGCTATTTACAACTGACAATCTGAAGTTCCTTTACTATTGGTACGTTAATCTTATTCTCATATATCTCTGATACTTGACAGAGTGTCTATACATTTATCTTCATGGCTATGTACAGGAATATGATAATTTTCTTAGGTGCAGACTGGTACAGACTAATGCAGACTGGTATGGACTGGTGCAGACAAATGCAGACTGACTAATCTGAGGTCTGTACACTCGTTATAATACCTCGTGCATTCAGGTATCACTGCGCGAGTGTGATCCGCGAGGCGAAAAGGTTCTACATTAGCAGCAATCTCATTGGCTGCGTTACATATTAATACGCAGATCGGCGGAAGTAGAATTTGGTCTGTCTCTAAGGCAGCGCCATCTTGTAGTGCGGAGACAGACGAGCGCTGCGCCTGCGCTGTTGTGTTTAGCGGGGCGCGCTCTAGTGGGAAAGTTGTGTACGCGCTGACTACGCGGAACTATGTACACAACAGTAAATTTCTAATATTGGATATCGTGAACTGATATATATATATATGGTAACTTTGGAACATTATTAAGGTAAATACATTGTTTGTTCGCTATCAAAATCTGTCATTTGCTGACTATGCCTATCAGTAGTTAGTGCCTTCAGTAGCTAGAATCTTATTTAGCTGGCAGTATTGGCGCTCGCTGTATTGCAGTAGTTTGAGTAACGAAGATTTTTGTGAGGTAAGTGATTCATGAAAGGTATAGGTTATTGTCAGTCAGGGCCATTCTTTTGGAGGGATTATTGAAAGTCAGATTGTGTTGCGCTAAAAATAGTGTGTGTCAGTTTAGTGTAGATCAGAATAAGTGAAGAGCGAAATGTCTGAGTACGTTCAGTTCTGCTCAGCTGTTTTAAAATCAAATAATGTAAGAGGTTTATCAGCACAATCATTCATAAATTTTTCTAAGGGGACGTTTCAGTTTCATCGCGTTAGGGGTTCACAATCAGACGGAAGTTTAAGTTCTTTTGACTTCAGCGCTACAGAAATCAGATTAGTATACAATATCATACGAAACGCGTCATGACGCAGACTATGATCTACCTCCGCCTCCGGGAAAGATAAATGTAAGTGCGCGATTTGAGTTCGGGTAATTAGCTAACATATATCACCACAGATCTTTCGTAGGCGAACCGTGACAACAAATTGGTTAGTCCTAATGTTCTTGGGGGAATAACTTGCGAATAAATTAGCAAAAGAAGAGCAAACAATTGAACTACTCTATAAAGAAGTAATTCACGGGTAACCGGGCAGACGTCTGGGTCCAACACGCAACCGACCACTTTGCCGCCACCAAGTGGGTTGACAAACTTAGTATAGCAAGATGGCAACATCGTTGCAGGCCGAAAAATTGTGTCTGTTGGGCACTGCCATCCGGCCGTTCACCCGTGAATTACACTCATGTGCAAAAATTAAGGACGAAAGTAACTTTAGCGCGATGTGTCATTACCACGTAAAATAGTTCAATGAAAACTTGGACCATCCATAGAAACAACTGCTACAGCATCGTACAGAAGTAACTGAAAGAAATACGCCGTTACACTGATGCCGCGGTGATTCATGATGGCCCCTAGACATTACGAAAGGCAGGACATGTTTCTCAATAAGGTGTGGAAACACCATCGACGACAGTGCTTGGTCTGCAACGTGTTCCTATGCTGGCCATAAAGCTGATAAACAGTTCTTGTGGTAGGGCGTTGCGTTCCTCCACCAGCGCAACATGCGCTCGATGGGATTTATGTCGGGAGAACGAGCGGAGCAGGCCACTCCATTCGCCGGATATCCTCTCGTCCCAAGACCTCCTCCATCTGCGCTGCTCGACACTGTTCCGTATTTCATCAATAAAGACGAAGCCAGCGCCGAATGTAACCCAAAAAACACGCAGAATGACGTTGGCCGGAGGGGTGTGCCGTGTTTCAGCATTTGGAGGTCAGCGCGCCCATGCAACATTACGCCTCCACACACAGTAACACCTGGAAAACGACAATGTTCGACAATACTGGACTTAACCTCGTACGACGAGAGGAGCGAACACGTAATGCACGCAGGAATACTGTCACACGTGATTGTTTTGGTGGTCCAAATGTTATGATGTGGGGAGGCATAATGTCGCATGGGCATACCAACTTCCAAATCTTTGAACGCACTACACTTACCGATCAACGTTATTGACACACTGCACTCTTTCGCCATTTGCGTCTTTTCAGGCGTACATTTAGTCCTAACTTCATTTTTGTAGATCACAATGTGCGCCTGCATCAAAGGATGTAGTTGGAGGAGCTCTTTCAACGAGAGGTTGTTCGGCGAATGGACTGACCTGCCCGTTCCCCCAACCAGGTAGGATGCGTTGGGAAAAGCTTTTAGTATGTTACAGAACAACCAGCTCATGCTGTTACTGTTTCTGTGATCCGCGAGTCTTCTTTCCTGGACTTGCCTCTTAGTGGCTGTCCAGATCAGGTATCATTGCTTGTAATGGTCTGCCTTCACTCGCTTGCTCCATTGTACTGTACGATGAAGTCATGTAAAAAAAGAGTTCAAGGGAGCGTAGGTGGTCTTATGTTGTATTTTAGGCTATTCTCATTTCGTGTGCTACAGCTCCATTCGCCTCACACACAGCAGCAGCATCAGCATCATACTGCAGCATGTCCACACGCCCAACGACCACCGCACTGGTGGAGGGCTGGATTGCCCTATCACAAGCAGTCATTACCGACCTTGTGACCAGCATGGTAGCACGTTGGAGAGCATCCATTGCCACATGTGGTTATCACACGCCATATTAAGTACCATGTCCTGCCATTTGTAATGCCCCGTCTTCAGGCCACGAGTGGCCTACCGGGACAATCCGACCGCCGTGTCATCCTTAAGGAGGATGCGGATAGGAGGGGCGTGGGGGTCAGCACACCGTTCTCCCGGTCGTTATGATGGTATTCTCGACCGACGCCGCTACTACTAGGTCGAGTAACTCCTCAATTGGCATCACGAGGCTGAGTGCACCCCGAAAAATGGCAACAGCGCATGGCCACGCCAAACAGCGCTTAACTTCGGTGATCTCACGGAAACCGGTGTATCCACTGCTGCACGGCCGTTGCCCAGGAGACCATCATGAATCACAGTTACTTCAGTGTCATTATTTTTTAATCAAAATGTCATTTCTAGAACGACATTTTTACTCTGCAACAGAGTACACGCTAATATGAAACTTCCTGGCAGCTTAAAGCTGTGTGCGTGACCAAGACTCGAACTCGGAACCACTGCCTTTATCGGGCAAATGCTCTACCAAATGAGCTACCCAAGTACGACTCACAACCGACCCTCACCCCCTTTACTTCCGCCAGTACCTTATCTCTTACCTTCTAGCGCATACTCCGATGCAGAGTGGAAATTCCGTTGTGGAAACTTCCCCCAGGCTGTGGTTAAGCCGTGTCTCTGAGGTATCCTTCTTCCAATATGGCTAGTCAGCCAAATTTCTCAGCAGAACTTCTGTGACGTTTGGAAGATGGGAGGCGAGGTACTGGCGGAAGTAAAGCTTCGAGGACGGGTCGTGAATGGGTAGCTCATTTGGTAGAGCACACACCCGCGAAACGCAAAGGACCCGAGTTCGAGTCTCGGTCCGGCACAGAGTCGGAATCTGCCACGTAGTTTGTAAATCATTTCCTTTCGGCTCATTGCATATTTCTCTCAGTTACCTTCTGTACTGTACTGTACAAGTTCTTTTTATGTATTGTCCATTTTTCATCGAGCTTTGTTACTTGGCAGTGACACATCACACAGACATTACTTTCGTCCTTATGTTTGGCAAACCAATGTAATTTGTCATGAACTGCGCCGGGAGAAGCGGAAGAATCGCAGGTTTACTATATATTTTGCACTGAATATACGGCTCGTTAAAATTTACCGAGTAGCATTTCATGTTCCAAGCAAAATTCCCAACAACGGCCCGCGGGCAGCTGAATAACGCAGCAGGACTCATTGGTGTAAATGTTAGGGGCACGATTAAGACCGCACCGCATACCGTTGTAGCTCTCTTTGCACTGGCAGTCAGCCAACAAGCTGGCGACTTTAAGACACTAAGCCTTGACCAATATCGCCACATTCCCAGTTCAGTGTCTGCTTGCCAACACTCGCAAGATGAAGGTGAAAACTGGCAGTGAGGGAAAGGAGAGCGAAATCGGGCAGTGAAAGGACGTGTCCCACTAACGGGCCACTGGGTCTGATATAATTCGGCGTTGTGACTCTTAGTGCGGGCAGCCTAGCGTTTCCTACACCGGATGTACAGTAATTACATAAAGAAACACTGAGCGCGCGTCCCGCTAAGTAGAATAAGAAAAGAAGGTCCTCTCAATCCCACGGTACTGAGGAAAGCATACTGTTCAAGTCTCTGCCCACTGAGAACCATTGTTAGCTAAGAATTTTTTATTGCACGGCATCTCACATTTCATATTGCGCCACCCCCCCCCTCCCCCCTCCATACAGAAAATAGACGAAAAACTCAGAGTGCTTAAAACTGGAGTAGTGAGCGTTGGAACAAAAACACAATAACGTTATCTTAGGTTTCTTGCCAGTTTTGTAAGTGGTGGGCATGACAACATGTTCTGCGAAACTCCACTAACTTTGTCATTCGGAAGTCGCTAGTCATAAAATTTAACCACCAGCCGTTGATAGTTGACTATCATAGGCAGCCGAGACATCTGTAAAAGCGACTCCAGTTATCTGCTTCCGTTCGAAGCCGTTCTCCATGTGATGGGTAAAATTGAGTATTTGGCGACAGCGAGATCTACCAGGCAAAAGTCCTGCTTGCTGCTGTACGAGTTTGGTCTCTATTGTGCCAAAAATTCTGGCAAGAACCATCCTTTCAAGTGCCTTGTAGAGATTGCACTGAAGTAACACAGGCCTGAAGCTTTGTGGATCTGTGCGCTCTTCCCCTGGTTTTAGCACGGCTAAATTCTTCCAGAATTTCGGTAAGTGCATGGAAGTGATATAATTATTCATTAACTGAACAATCCATTTTAGGGTTGCAGCTTTATTTGTTCAGTGCGGATGTCATCCAAACCAGCAACTTTATACATCTTCATTTGGAGGATCGTTGTTCTTAGCCCTTCAATACTGAATGGTATGGCGAGGGCATCCACTTCATTACTCATTAATCACGTTGGATTTTCACTCTTTTTAAATTAAATGGAATTTTCCCATTTAATAGAAAACGCAGAACTGACCTGTCGGGAGTTACTCCAGTGAGATCAGGTGACGGAGCAGTAGGATCGTTGCAGTGAGTTTTTATTGACTTTCACACTCGCCGGCCGTTTTGCTTCATCTCGAGATTCATCACCGGTTTGGACCATCTTTCCGTTCGAACTGTTGATACTACTTGTGCTTCGCCTGCTTGAGTAGCGCTTTCCGAGACAGGATCGTCGTTTTACATCGATTGATACTGCTCTCATTGGCCGGCAATGTATTCAGGCCTACAGCCCTTGGATGTGTACTTTCTGTACTTTTTTTTCTTCTAGAAGAACCAAATTGACGTAAGAAATGATACGTGGTTCCAACAGCATGATTCCTCGGTCCAATTCTTCTGCAAAACCCTGCTATTTTGCTTTTTTAAAATAAAAACGTCTTTAAAAGACAACTACTTCGGGTCTGACAGCCGCACTGACTATGCAAGTGATTGGTCTGTGTTGCGCCCTTGGTATCGCTTTTCCCAACAGTTTCTGATTTCTTACCAGTTATTTGTCACTAACAAAGATATTGTCCGGGTTGTATCGTCGGTGCCACCTTCCATTGTTGAAGGATGTGGGCTGTTTCGCGTATTTTAAGGTCTGAGACCAGAAATTTCTCTAGCTCTAGCAATCGTGGGACGTTGTCAAGCCGCAGTAGTTCTTCCAGTGATTCCCAGATATCATCAGTAGGATTATGTTCGAGCACACTAACTAGGTACTCATCTCACCATCTCGCTTTGTAGTATGTTGTGCAACGACGAAACAATGTGGAGACTAATTCTGTCGTCGATAAAAACAAACGAATTTAATGCTAACAGCTTACTGTAAGCCAAAGAAAGTAACAAAGAATTCAGAGTCGTAAAAAAATCCATTTTGGGTTTTAAGTTCAGGTCCGTACACTCCAGATTGCTTAATTTTGCATTCATCCATTACGGTGATATAGGAATGTTTCACCCGCAAGTGTAACATTCTCTGCTCTCTCTCTCTCTCTCTCTCTCTCTCTCTCTCTCTCTCTCTCTCTCTCTTCTCTCTTTTTCCACGTAATTTGTTAATGAGCCTGAGCCTTTACTGTGTCGTGTTGCTAATAGCACGTGCGCGGAGGTAACCTTCACAATAGTGGCTGTGGACAGTTAGGGCTGATACTTTCCGTCCTGTTGCTACTAGGAATGCTTGCCTCTGTCTTCTACCTGTATTTTGCCGCCTGTTTCGATGGGCTGTGAGGAAGTTTTTCGTGCACGACCTTGTCCTGACGTTCTTCGAATACTTCCCTTTGTCTAGAAGCAACTCTATAGCCGTGAAATTACTCTGAGGCAGTCCATTGCATTTACTGCGTCGCACTGTGACCAACCAGCATCTGATCTTGACAGTGATTTGGCATATCACAGATTCAGCTAAATGACGCATTTAAATCATTGCACCACCGCCACTTGCATCGAAGAGAATGGTACCACTGAAAGCAGACCACTCTTGAAGCTGAATTTTATATTTTCGGCATTAGTCAAGCGACTAATTGTTCGGACAGTGTAAGGGGAATGACCTCCTTCGTCTTCGTGTTTCAATATTGAACGATTGTACCCCAAAGAGATAGGGACAATATTTTATGTGTGTGTGTGTGTGTGTGTGTGTGTGTGTGTGTGTGTGTGTGTGTGTGTGTGTATAGCAGCTGGACAACAACAGTTGATTTACGAGAATATCTTAAGCAATACTTCGGGACTACTCCATAATACCAATCTTCTGTTAAAATTATGTTCGGTGTATAGATGCCCGAATACAGTCCGTGTCTCGACGTGCTTAATAAACTGGGCTTCACTGATTACGCAGGGGGAGAGCTCACGCAGCAGGATCTGATAAACCCATTACCGACGACGGTACATCACATATATAAAGCTAATCACACTTGCGTTGACGCTTAGCAGTACAGAAGATGCCAAGATCTTCTTCCATTCAAGTGCTGATACCGAATTCCGAGATTGTAAATGCAATGTTCTCAACTTGGAAAAACCTATGTCCTTGTCGCTGGTAATAACTTATCACCAGCACCTCTTTATCAAATGCAAGAAACATGTATCCCACCCCACTACACAGGCAGACGTAATAGTTCATTCCGCCTACCTACACACACACACACACACACACACACACACACACACACACACGGCACTTATCAATAAGGAATTATTAAGATATAATCGTATCTCCCTCCCAACAACAATAAACAAGAATCTCAAAAGTAGCATTATCGAAAATTGAAAGCTACTGAATATACCATTATTTTGAACTGCTGTCTTGTATCTTCAAGAGAAGACGACACTTCTAAAGAACTGAAGAGTACCGCAAAAAACCTGACTGACAGAAAACATCGAGCCAACGTTTACACCAGAAGGGGCATCAACATATATTACCAAATTAAAGTCCACCGCCACGTTTCTCTGTCTCTGTGTGAAGGCTAGTTTCATGAACTACTGTTAGGATTGTTGTAGACTGGTTCACGAGAACAGTTTTTTATATAACTTATCAACACTACGCCAATGCCCGTAGGTACTGAGTGTTACACGTGCGAAACCGATATAGGCAGATGTGTTACACGTTACAGCTCATTCAATTCCTTTAATGAGTGTTACGGTCGAATCCTGATGGTCCCAAGTCCACCGCAATGATGTCGTTGGGTCAATATGTGACTACGTAGGCACGGTCTGGTGCAGAGCTCCATGTTCAGCAATGTACGCTAAACGTTGTACCCCGAAACATTTGTGCATGCACCAGAATTGTGGTTCCAACAGAGATGCCTACTTTACAGAGCAGGCAAACCTCCGAACTCCTGGTGGTAGTTTCATTGCCTCATAACAGTAGCGCGTGACCATTCGATCAGCTTCGCCGTTTTCAAGAAACTCGTTCACAGGCTCTGCGTAATAATAATCTGCCATTTGTCGAAGTCACTTATCTCAATTGACTTCCCCATTTGCAGCCCATATCTGCGCTAAGGTGATCCCCCGTCCGTGTCTGGTCCCCTTATATACTTAAGTTACCGCGTCAAGTGCCCACAATGTTACCACGCGGAGTCCAACGCCCCGGTGGGCAGTCGTCATAATGTTCTGGCGTATCAGTGTATTCCACGACAGTTTTTACCCTATACAGCTCCCTGTAGTGCCATGGCAGTTACTCTGCGTCTTAACACATAGCGCATCATTCCATCAGTGTTTTCCACATATTTTTTGCTCTCTGATTCTACGGAGAACCACCTTATTTCTTATCAGTCCATCCAATTTTCTACATCCTTCTATAGCACCACATCTCAAACACTTCTATTCTCTTATGTTCCGGTTGTGCCACAGTCCGTGGTCGCTTCCACGCATTGTTGTGCTCCAAACGAACTTTGTCAGAAATTCTGTTCCTCAAACTGAGGCCTATGTTTGCTACTAGAACACTTATCTTGCCAGGAAGACCCACATTATCCGTGCTAGTCTGCTTTTTATGTCTTCCTTGCTTCGTCCTTTTCCTTCCAAGGTAGCGGAAGTGCTTCATTTGCTTACTTCGTGATCTCCCAGTTTGATTTTATATAAAATACAAATCACGTTTCTGATACTCCTCATTACCTACCTGCTCGTTCGGTTTACTTTCAAGCCACTTTCTATGCTCAGTATGCTGTCGATTCCATTCAGTACCTCTCTAAATTCTTCCTTGCTTTCACTCAGAGTAGCAATTTCATCAGCTAATCTTGTCACTGATCCCGTTTCATCCTGAATTTTAATCTCAATCCTGAATCTTGTTTTCTGTATTTGCTTCTCCTATATGTGTAGGGGAGAAAAACTGCATCCTTGTCTTCAACCCTTTTTAACATTTCCTTCATAATCATCCATTACAGTATATATAGTACATTACCTACCTTTCCCTATAGCTAACTCCTTTGTTATCTCACCAAAGTCTCCAACAGCCTTGACAATGCGTAGCTAGGCAGGCCTGTGTGCCGCCTTAGAAATTCCATTGCCAGAACCAGAATACTGCTGAGCCGCATGTTACAAGACTTAATCGAGTAGGGTTACCACATGCCATGCCTTGATATCTGGGCCTTTCTATGTGACCGGAGAGGCAACCAAAAATGGCATTTACAGTTGCTTGTGACCAATATCGATACTGGTATGCACGCTTCTGCGATACAATATTGCATCGTTCTTCTGAACATCATGAGCTCTGCAATATTGTATTTATCCGCAGATACCACGCAGCGACTTTCAACTAAAACGTCCTCACCTGTACGAATATTATACAATATGTGTACGAGAACAGATTGTGACCACGAACGACGGCATACGGAAGTTGGGGGCCAGCCGTGAGTCGTGCTCGGATAGCCAAAGCTGTTAGGCGACCGCTCGCGTAAAGCGGGAAATTCGGGTTCGAGTCCCGGGCCGGCCCAAATTTTCAATGTCATTCCCTGTACAGCTGATGGTTGTTCGTATTCGCAACTGCGAATAAGTTTCACGTATTTCATAACGGCTGTAATCGCCACAGTGCCTGTTCCTTCAGACATGAATGCATCCCCGAAGGAACATGACATCGTCGTTCTTAACAACAGAGGTACTGCATTATCGTATCGGTGTCTACACGGTGGATATGCAACTCTCCCTCAAATTAGCTGACTGATTTCGAATCTTCCCGCTTTACAAATCAGAGGAAACCTGAAGGTCGCCCATTAAATTTGTTGAAGTTAAATGCCTGGAACAGAGCTGTTCTTAACATGGATGTCTGCTGGGGTCCGTATTAGTTTTGTATGAAGTCGGTCGCTGCACTTTGAAAGAATTATACATCGCTGGTTGTATACACGGATATCTTTTGAACACACGTATTCAAATGTTTATGTTAGTATGACAGAACGGTCAGTTAAGTCTACATTTTTGATGGAGTGACGTTTCTTGCATATCTTAACCTCTTTTCGTAGGTTTTGCTAGTATTGACAGTAGTCTGCAACGGACTTTGCCCTCGTAGGTAAGAGAAAGTCAGAAAAAATTAAGAAAAAACGCTAAATGAAGTACTGTAAGCTCGATTGTAAATATATAGTTACATGAACGGCTTTAGATAAGCAGAGAACAAAAATTCTGTAAGTATTACGGCATTTCGAAGTTCGAAAGTTAGAAAAGTTACGTGCTACTGCTTTCTTTCTTATTGTTGAGAGACGAGATGAAAACCTCCCTTTCAGAAGTAATTACCTGCATGACCTCTGTGTGTCTGCATCTGATTCCTAAATCTCTCTTATTTGCTGGTCATGTATCAACCGCGTTAAACCTGCAGCTGCGAAGAGAGAAAGAAAAAATATTGAAGAGTAAGACAAAATTGCAGCTACGATAAATTATGAGCATATGAACGGCATTTTTGAATGATAACGATTTTCTAGTCGCCACAGTTTCCTCGTATCTACGGAGATACGAACGTTAAAATCAGCTCACGTTACTAGACGTAGTCTACAGAATCTTTTTACGACTCACATTGTTATCACGAGTACTTTCCAGAACTTTACCGAAAAACTTGGTTTACCGATGCGCTTCCAGTCGATGCGAATGAAATGTGGTGTAAGTAACATGAAGTCTCCTGTTAACTTCTTTAAAATTTCTTTTTCAATTATATGGTCTCTCCTGCAGTTCTAATGATACTGAATCAGTATATTTTCTTTTATAAAATGGTGGACGGCATTTCATAAATTTCTCATAAAGTGAAGACTAGTTTGAAAGTTATTCCTTCTGTTCCACCTCACATTCCTGTACACTTTTCCTTAAAGAGGAAATTGTGGCCAAACGAAAAATCACTAGCGGGGCAGAAGGCTTTTATTCAGTCACTCGTCGACAAGTCTGGAGTGGCAATAGAAGAGAGCAAAAGGTAAGACGATGTTCTAAATTTCGCGTTTAAGAAATCGTGTTCCGAAGCTATTCGTTCAAATTGATATGGGAGTTAGAGAACATCAAAACATATCTAGTTATGTTACATATGGTCCCTGACAGCAATTTCTGACGCTAGGGACGATTTACAAGGAAGTTAGTTTAGCATGCTAATTATAGCAGTGGAATTCACAGACACTGCTCGCGCTACCCGTGGCCTGTATGCACGTAGTGCATCGTTGGACCATTGATTGTCGTGTCCGTCAAAAGATTCTCCGCATGTTCCTTAATGGTACCAGCAGCGACGCCAATTCTAGCTACGAGGTCTTCTTTCCACAGCGGTTCCATACACCAGCTGCTTCATATAACGCCAGAGAAAAAATCCAGACACGTGCGGTCAGGTGATCTGGGGCCACATCAACCGATCCACTGATTCCTGAAGGTAGCTCTCAGATGATTCCTCACAACAGTGCTGAAACGGGCTGGTGCCCCACGGTGCTGAAAGTACATTATTTTTCTAACGTTCAGAGGTACAGCCAACAAGTACAAGTACACATAGTAGTTTTAAATGGCTATACTCATCCCCAGTCGGTGACACAGACACAGCTTACATCAACACCACTAGCAAAATGTTCCCTAACATTACAGATTGACTTCAGACACCATATGTTCCTTGTTGAAATATACTAGTTTTGATGTTTCCCATCTTCTGTATTAATTTGAACGAATAGTTTAGAAACACCATGTATATGCATAGATTATCTGACGTACTGGATTAGCAGCAATCTGTGAATGTGTTGTGATGATGCTGTAGTATGGAAATGTGCCCTAGTTGAGTGGCTGTCGGAGGATACAGGATGACTTAGAATTTCCATTTATTGTTATGAATGGTAGCTTACGCTAAATGTAGAAAAATGCGTACTGATGCAGATGAGCAGAAGAACCAATCCTGTATTGTTGGAATATAGAGTTGGTTATGTGCTACTTGAAACAGCCACGTCGATTAAATATGTAAGAGTATCAAAATGTTCAAACGTGTGTGAAATCTTATGGGACTTAACTGCTAAGGCCATCAGTCCCTAAGCTTACACATCACTTAACCTAAATTGTCCTAAGGACAAAAACACACACGCATGCCCGAGGGAGGACTCGAACCTCCACCCGGACCAGCTGCACAGTCCATGCCTGCAGCGCCTTAGACCGCTCGGCGTAAGAGTATCGTTGAAAGCGCTATGAAATGAAACGAGAACGTTAGATCGATAGTAAAAGGCGAACGATCAACAGCGGTTTATTGAATAATCCTGGGAAACTGTAGCTCATCCAACAAGGAGATCGCGGTCAGAACACCAGTACGACCCATTCTCGATTTGCGCACCAATGATTGGAATATTGGGATCCTCCACCTCCTCCTCTCCCCCCAAAAGGTGGGATTGAAGGAAGACATCCAAGCGGTGGGCTGCTAGATTTGTTTCCGGTATGTTCGATCAGAACGCTAGTGTTACGGAGACGGCTTTTGAACTCAAATGGGAATCCCTGGTACGGAAGACGTCCTTTCCGGGAAACACGGAGAAAAATTCAGGTAACTGGCATTTGTGGCTGACTGCAGAAAGATTCTGCTGAAGGCAATGTACTTTTCTCTTAAGGACTGCAAAGAGAAGAAGTAGGAGGAGGATGAGGAGGAGGAAAAGAGAAGGAAGGAAAAGAGAAGGAAGGAAAGAGAAGGAGAAGAAGAAGAAGAAGAAGAAGAAGAAGGAAAGAGAAAGAGAAGGAGAAGGAGAAGAAGAAGGAAAGAGAAAGATAAGGAGAAGAAAAAGGAAAAAGAAAGAGAAGGAGAAGAAGAAGGAAAGAGAAGGAGAAGAAAAATTAGGGCTCGCACGGAGAAATCTTGACTTTTTCCCCTACTCCATTTGGAGTGGAACAAGAAAGGGAATGACTAGTAATGGATTAGGTACCCTCTGACATCCAATGTATGGCATCTTGCGAAGTATGTATGTAAACGTGGATGTAGACGTAATAAACAAGGTGACCCGAAAGTCCGTTAACATTTGAAAATTCAATAATTCAAGGAATAATGTAGGTAGAGGGTTGAAAACTGACACACATGTTTGAAATGACGCAAGGTTTTACTGAAACCAAAGAAACGCACAAAATAACCAACAGAAGAGGCTTCATACGATACAAGAGCAACAGTTAGCATAACAATTGATTTTGAGCAAAGACGATGTTCTTTGTAACAACTGCTCAACAAGTCCGCCGTCATTCGTCAACAATGCCTGTAGTCGAAGGACAATTCTGTGAGCAGCGCAGTTCAGCGTTGTCAGTAGGTGTGGTGTGTTGTCTTTAAGCATCCATAAGGAGGTTGGACGGTCGCGGTAGACTTGCGACTTGAGGTAATCCCACAACCACTAATCACACGGCTTGAGATTTGGGGAGGCCAAGCATGAGGGACGCCGCGGCTCATCACGTGATCCAAACGATGTACGCAACACATCTTTCACACTTGTAGCAGTATGGGGTTGAGCGCCATCCTGCATAAAATTCATACCCTCCAGCGCGTGCATATCAGCCAAGTTAGGGATGGTGGGATTGCCTCTCTCACTGCTACGCGTTTTATACACGATTCTCATGCGTCGCCACTGACTTGTTGCTGTCCAGCACCATCTTTTTGCCAGTTCTTGTGCTCGTTTTTTGTTTCGATAAAATCTAATGTCGTATTTATCTCATTACCTATATTATTCCGTGAATCAGTGCGATTTCAAATGTTAACGGACTTTTGGGTCACCCTGTATAACAGCATTATCATGAATACTTTAAAAGTACTCAGTAAGGCATCTAGTTTACAAATATGAATTGTTAGAGAACTACTTTTCAAGGGATCTGGCATTTCAGAACAATTGAAAAGGGTCTACTTTTGAAAGAGATTCGGAAGCTCTGATTTAGAACGTAATCCGAAGTATGGGACTTTCTATCTTCCAATAAATCTGGGAACGAAAATACTGGAGCATCTAGTTAACGAACTGGAAACACATTCCGACAGTGCATTAGGTTTTATGGCCCATCACATCACCTCTGCTCCTCAGAGCAGAATCCAAATTGCCCTGTTCGCACTGAACGACAACAGGAATCGCGTGTTGCGGCGCAATAGTTATGGCACTATACTTACATTAAGGAGAAAGCTACTTTTCTAACACCACTAAATACCGTTTTAGGTTTTTCGTTGTTCCCGTAGCTGACTTCAGGCAAATGGTGGGTTATTTCTAAACTTTCTGGACGTTGTCCATCCACATCCACATCAGCTAATGCTCAGTATCTGGCGGCATCAAGATTGACGACATATTACCTTTCTGCCTAGGTAGGAACAGTAGTGGTTCTCTGAGACAACCCAAACGAATTCCATTTTTTTGGAAGCAGAGTTCTAGACCAACCATGAACTTAAACAGCAACATATTACAGTCTTGGAATGAAATATTTGTAATGCAGTTATTCTACTGGAGTCGTTGATATCTGTTGCCTTTGGAGCTCAGTATTAAGTAAATAGGAAGGTTTTTAAGTTGGCAGTGTTTCCCCCTCTAGTCTCAGGCAAAGTAAAAGAAAAATGACGAGTCTTTTTGAAATTCATACTCAGCTAAATAAAAGTCTGAAAACTACTCTTATCTGGGACTCAGTTGAATTTGGTGCGTTTCATTTTTAAGAGACGACGAAGTTAAAAATAACAAAAATAAATGAAAAAATAAATAAAATAAAAATCACTACAATTGAAATTATTTGTTTAATGGAAAAGCGTTTTACTGTTTATAACGGGAATGCGCTACTTTAAAGGTTTCACTCTTCTGCGGTAATTAAAAGAATGTGTTACTTTTCTTCCTAGCAATACCAGTATCAGATTTGAAGACCAGGAACTTGTTCCGTGCAGATGCTGACACGGAGTCCCCAGGCGACTCACCCATGAGAAGCCGATGCATGCGATGGCTCCGCACAGCATGTCTGCAACGATGGCGGGGTACGAGTTGGCCGTGGGGAAGTACGCGTGGAACCGCGGCGACTGCCAGTGCGTGACCTGCACAACAGACACACACCGTCTTTAGTTGTCCTAATCTAATGAAGCTCTTAAACCAGGTCACATCACGGCCCATGTTCTGGGCGCCAAATAATTATGTCTGCAATAAAGGTTTAATAAAAATACACATTGAGAACTGAATTTATAGAAATGAATTTATAGGATAAATAATTTTATGGGATTAGTTTATGTTACATGATGATCATCTGGCCAACTGGGCAGGTCCATCAGTGGTTCAGCATTCTCCAACACTCCCGGTTTTCTGCCATCATTTTCGTATCTATTTTTCTTGATGACGTCAGTTAGCCGGTAGCTGCTTCTTTCTCTCGTCCTCTTCCTAGTCAAAATTACTTATTACAGTCCCTTCTCATTTAGCCCGTTTTCTCTCTTTTGTTTCCAATATTTATCTGTTCTTATTCACCCTTTGTAACAACCTCATTTTTTATCAGTCCATAAAAATGCCTTTCGAAGCCTACCCAGGAAAATAAATCTGTGAAAAGTAATTACACAAAAGGAATAGTGTAGAGCGCCCACCAGCAAACCTGGGACAGACATGTTAGTAACATAGAATATAATATTCATGGTCAACAGCACATAGCGTGTAAGACTTTCAAAATGTCCAATAAAACTAAAGAATACAAGTTGTCTAAACAATATTGCGAAGGAGGGTAGATCAAATACCATAAAAACCTATGGTGTAATGCTAACGTAGAAGAGAAGAAAGGAAAATTATCCAGAAATATAAGTAAAAGGCCTAGGTGACATAATAATGAAGGAACTCACAGCAGCCTTGAAGACCTCAAAAATCGAAAACCAAAACGTTTAGATGAAATTAATGAAAAATTAATTAAATGTCGTGGATTGTCACTGCGCTGTAAACTGTTTACCAAGTGCTGGAAGAAAAAAGATGTACCACGAAATTGGAAGAGAGCAAAAGTAATATATCGATATATAAAATATATTTTTTCTTCATGTAAAAACTACTGAAGGATAAGTTTACGGGACACAGCTTGTAAACTTCAAGCAAGAATTTTAAACTTAATATTGAAAACAGAAGAATGTTAGTTAGTGGAAGAACAGGTCCGATTTACAAAGTGTCGATCAATTACTAACGTTTTATTTCACGCCAGCTTATTGAACAGCAGAGGATTTAACAAAGAGACAGCTATTGTTTTTATATATTGAGAAAACTTTTGATAATGTGGTTAGAGAGAAGTTATGGAGAATAATGGAGCACAGGTTACTCTTTACAGTTTATATCCGTCATCGAATATCTGTATAAAGGAACAACAATAACCGATACAAATACAGTAAATAAAAGGAGTAAGCCAACGCTGTGGTTTGTCCCCTACACTGTCCAATGTTTTCAATGGCATGCAGTTTGCAGATAGTTGTACATAAACAAGTCAGTAAAGCTAAAATCACTCTTACGTGCTAATTACGTTAATTTAATTTTTTCGAGAGATGACCATTTATAAAAAGCAATTTACGAATCAAATCAAATAGTCACAGAATATGATACGAAAATATCTTCTATTAAATCTCTGTCAATGGCATTTTGTAGAAAATAATCAGTGAGAACCAAGACAGCTGATGAAAAAACAGCAGAGTAGGCAAAATATTCGAACGTCTTCGAGGTAAGATGTCGTACGAATATGAAGAAGTTATACAGAGTAAGTTCAATAGATTTGAGAGTGTATTTGGAACAATTAATAAAACTTGAAAAGCGTAAAACACGGGAAGAAACACGATAAATTTTGTGAAACAACAGCGTTGCCAAGCCTATTATATCTATGTGAATCGTGTGAGTACTGACAGACAAAAAAAGAAAAAAGTACAAGCAGTAGAAATGAGCTTTCTTAGAGAATTGAAGGGATGTGAAAGAGCAGAGATAATAGAAAATGAAAATACTCGAGTTGAAAATCTGAAGTGTGAAGACAAACTGGATCAAAAAAGGATTGTAGCGACCATCTGCGAAGAATAGTTCCAGAGAGACTACCACGTCGGATAAAGAATTCAAAACCAAAAGGGAAAGAGAGATCCTGAAAGACCGAGAAATAGATGGTAACCGTAACAGACCACAAGTGGTCTCATATGGAAAGTGTAGAAGACGAAATGTCCAACACCTCTCCCAGTTTTAATACCTTCTGTCTAAACGGGTTCAGTAAGTTAAATGAGCTGGGTGGCAGGTTGGTTGCTAAACTCCTGATAAAAATGCTCTTAAAAATGTGGTGCAGAAATGTGAGGCAATGAGGCATCGAAGATGGTATGAACACGTTTTTGATCCTTGCAAATTGGCCAAACAGCAAGATAAAATCTTTACTACACGATGATTTAGGAGTACAAATATTTAACTACTGCTCACAGCGCAAATTTCTCCCAAGACTTTTCGCCAGAGTTGCACTAGACCCACATGATCTATGGGATTGCAGTTTTAATGTTTATAGCGGCCAGAACTGGGTAGATGATGAATTGACGAGAGAGTAATGGTGGCCATAGGATGGCCAGCAACCTATCAGCAACGACCGGCTCCTGTGACAGCAGCCTTCCATCTAGTGTCAACAGGTTGGGAAGACTGCAAGCTATCAGCAGTAGACTGTGCACCAGGAGTGACGGTAACTGGCAAGGCTCGGTGGTAATGACATCTACTGAGCCATCCTGACGCCTTGAAGAGCACGACAAACCAAGTTCTCCAAATGCACTTCGGCAACGCTACAACCGAACAGTACTGTCCCATAAGGTTTTCTTGCCGTTGCTCTTCCTTTCCCATTGCTGATTCCCAATGCCTCGTCTGCCGTACGTTCTGGAGCCAGTAGGGTGTGGTATTATCAACTCGTAGCTACCGCTTAAGTCTTCTTGGTGTTACTTGGTTCATTTGTCAAATAAATTCCCGCCAGAAACACGTTTCAATAGGAATTTAACCCTCTAGCTGAGGAAAAATTACTTCACGTCCACCTATTTGCCATGACACGGAAACTTCGATCTAATTGAAAGAAAAAAGAACCATCCCCTGCCTGGAGTGTCAGTCTGTGGAACTCATTGGGCGTTCTAAGAGTCACCTCTTATTCCGGATTGTTAATACATTCGACAGTGACAGCTGCATCTTTCAAGTTAAAGAATCGGAAGTGGTAGCCGTCCTCTGTCGCATCCCTGAAGCTCCACAACATTAGAACGATCCTCCGGTTGTTACGAGTCAGTGTTTGGGATGGGATGCTTTTAACGAATGAAATAAAATGATCGTAGGGCATTTATTGGCCGGGATATCCCCTTAGGAGTTCGGCCGCGGTTTTGAAAGTCTTTAGTTGATGCCACTTCGGCGACTTGCGTGTCAATGATGATGATGAAAGACACAAAACACCCAGTCAACTGCCGGGAATCGAACCCGGGCCCCCATGCGTGGTAGGCGGTAACGCTACCGCTGTGCTCTGGAGGCGTACGCTGTCAACGAATAATGTTGATCATTGAACGTGTATGAGATTTCGTGGGTTGAGAGCTCGCTTGTGAACCGAAAATAGTAGAAAGTAATACTACTCATTGAACTCTTAATAGAATGTAGCATGCCACTGACAGATTCAAAGACTAATTCAGTATGGCGAAAAGTAGGAACTCTGAAGTGCGCACAGCGGCTAAATTAAATGCTGGTGCTCGTGATTTAACGTTGCTTTGTCAGTGTATACATCATGTGGCTCTATGGGCTATAGACGTCATATTTCCGATTGTTTGTCGGAATTTTTTCTCGCAGTTATTGGTTTATATCGTGTTTACCACTTCCACAAAGAACAAAATTATTAATGTAATTAAGAAAAATTATTGCAGACTCACCCCTGGCATGATGATGCGTTCGACGTCCGCCATCACGTCCTGCCATTTCTCCGGTTTCTGTGGGGCCTCGTCAGGCAACAGCGGGCGCAGGTAGCCTGGACTCACCTTCGGTAATACTTGTCTGAAACACAAATAGTGTGTTAACTTTTTCCGTAGGGAGGGAAGGGAGGCAGGGAGTGGATGGCAACGACAATTCCACTTCATGAAGAGTACATTGTTATAACAACATTTTTTTTTGTAATTGAGACAATGAAGCAAAAATAGAGTCCGCGACACTCTAAAAGAGAATCGTATGAGTATGTTCTAGAGTCCTCATTATTGCTGAACTAAAATAAAATCAAGATACAAAATACGGCAGTTTTGCAGCAACAAATCGCCAAAATACCGCAAGAAGAATGCTTCAAAGCAACAGTGCACTGTAAATTCAAGTTGGCTCTGAGCACTATGGGACTCAACTGCTGTGGTCATCAGTCCCCTAGAACTTAGAACTACTTAAACCTAACTAACCTAAGGACATCACACACATCCATGCCCGAGGCAGGATTCGAACCTGCGACCGTAGCGGTCGTGCGGTTCCAGACTGTAGCGCCTTTAACCGCTCGGCCACTCCGGCCGGCTAATTCAAGTCTACTACTTCAAAATGAAATCCAGTAAGACAGCAGAGACTATAATACCTCAAATAAGAACGTCATTGGAGGCTGATTGTATTTATTTTTGGAAAGAGGAGGAAGTGTGAATGAACACTACACATGGTATTAGTTTATTTTGGGCGCTATAAGGCTCACCTAACAATACAACTGTAAAATAAGTGCTGTTTCCGAGATGTTACATAAACTTTCATAGAAGTGCAGTAGTAAAAATTTATCAATTTAAGATAAGGAAAGGA
Source organism: Schistocerca cancellata (assembly GCF_023864275.1). Lineage (NCBI taxonomy): Eukaryota > Metazoa > Arthropoda > Insecta > Orthoptera > Acrididae > Schistocerca > Schistocerca cancellata. The sequence continues at coordinate 532,227,173 of NC_064631.1, forward strand.
CTCAATGAAAAGTTAAGAAAGCCAAACGTGGTACAGGATAAATCTATCAGTGAAATACGAGAACGTACTAATTATTATTAGTACAATGCAATACTTTTTATTGGTCTGTACGTAGTTGCTACCATTGTGTGTTGCAGAAACCAAATTAACTGGACCTGTGTGCTTTGTTTTGCTGAGAGATGTGCTCTTAAGCTTCCTGTAAGATATCCCACTTTATTTTCGTGCATGTACGTGGGAACTATTTATTTACAACCACTACGAAAAAGTTACATGTTTGCATCTGTTACCGTCCTTCAAAATAGTCACCAACGTTGTGTAGAACCGATTGCCAGCGATGTGGAAGGCGTAGTACACGGTTAGCAGAGCCTGTTCTGTTGATGGTGCGAATGGAGCGGTCTACTGCCTGTCTAATCGCTGGAACAGTTCTGAAGCGAATGCCACGAAGTGGTTCCTTCACCTTCGGATTCACATCAAAGTCACAAGGACTTAAGTTCGGGGATCTCCCAGTCCCATCGACCGAATAGAGCACCCACAGCTCGCGCTGTACACGAGTAATGAGTGTGTTGGGGGTGGGACACTACGAATGTAGTGTGTGGACATACAAGGTGAGAATGTGGGTCTCGTGGGAGGCGCAGGCGCGCTATCCTCTGTGCCCTCGGTGACTCAGATGGATAGAGCGTCTGCCATGTAAGCAGGAGATCAGACGTTCGAGTCCCGGTCGGGACACACATTTTCACCTGTCCCCGTTGATATATCAACACCCCCCCCCCCCCCCACACACACACACACACACCCTCGTTAGCAGCAACTGGATACGTGCAACACAACGTACATATTAGTTTCGCACGAAACATGGTCAAAACCAAATATTAGGGAGAAAGTATGTACTGAGAAATTACAGAAATTCGTAGTGTCATGCAGTAAAGCTAAAACAAAATATGAATAAACATCAAAGCTGTTTTATTCCTTTCCTGGGTTTGCTGTTAACGAATTGTTCGCTGATTTATCGGTCGGCTGTTAAGAGGCTTAGCGTGGTGGCATTACAATTGCATCTGCCCTCTTCTCATTCCTACCGAATTTTCCCCAGAAAGTACACTACTATTTTCAAGAACGAAAAAGCGGTTGAGGATGATCAGACTTACAGGCATTCCGATCACAATATAACACCCAACAGAAGAAAGAACAATTGCGTCGCCAAAAAAACTATCTTGGACATACTGTGAAGGAAGCACTGAATATTGTGTCTTGCTGTCTGCTGGTGGCTTGTCTACACCACTTGCCACCTTGTGATGTAGTGAAATTTTAATGAGAGCGAGTTGCTTAAATTCGAAAATGGGAATACTAGTTTCCTGTAGATCATTTAATAACCACGTATCTACCTCTAATCGTCTGTAACTCCATCACATTCCAACACGTCCGTCGCTTGGATCCTTAATGAGCGTGCTAGTGGCTTGCAACAAGAAGTCTGGTTCCAAAGCATTACCCTTAACGAAGCACAAGTGACGCAAACGAGGAAAAGCAACGGACCGACTACACAACCTTGTGCCACTCCCCATCTTAAGAGTATGGCCCACTTAGATGTGAGGCCACTATTTCATAACGCTGTACGGCTACCTTTTTTATTTGCTACAGTTTAGATTGGAATGGAACCGGCTGTGGAGTTTCTCATTCATCCGTCATGTTCCAGTTTAAGCAGATGTGTCATAAGCCGCAAAGCTAACAGCCTTACGTCTAGTCAGAGATACCTCTTGTTTTCTTGTGAATACAGTTGCAACATATGATACTTTGTAACTACGTTTCAGGTTGATTACCAAACGTCTGTTTAACACATTCTTTCCGTACCTAGCTCGCTGTTCTTCCGTCAGTCGTCCTCAGCTTTAACGTGTCCCTAGACTGATAACAATATAGAAGTGAATGTCAGAGTTTTTGGAATTAATTATGTAATGCACGGCCATGTATCTTAGGTTACAAAAAAAGTGTTAATTATATCACTAGATAGAAGCGTGGTCAATATTATTTTAGCATAAGAATAAACGTGCTTTACATTTTGCAACATCTGTCTATCTGACAACGTCAGTGTTCTCTACACAGGGTTAGGATAGTTCTCGTTGGACAAGTTACATGAGTGCCACACGGTATGTCTACTTCATCGGCTCCACAGTGCAAAAGCACGCCAGTACCTCGCGTAAGAGATCAAGTACATGTAAAGCTCATCGTAATTGCAACAAAGGTCTCACTGATGTAGCATCCCAGCTGTACTCTTACACAAAACAAAAACCATTCGCAAATTACTCTGCCGCTGCCGCTGTCCATCTCCCAAACAAGCTATCGTATTATTTGCACACAAATGCCCCGTTGCTTTTTTAAAAACGTCAAAGCGCTTGCTTTTGTAAACATATATTCTCTCTAAAAAAAGATAACGTAAATACATCAACAAAAGTTTTGCATGAACTCTATTTCGAAATTCACGGCACAAACAAAAATTGGCTCTGGGGTATGAGTATATATTAGTAATGTGGCCGGATTACAACGTTAAAAAATAAACATTTGTGTAACTACAAAATCGTCTGCTTCCCATGGGCGGTTTTTTGCAGCACTCTCGAGCAACGTCAATGCTTGGTGGAACGTCGCTTTGTTCGTATGCAGTATTGAATCCGTCAAGGTATATCATCAATAAGATCAAACCAGCCATAGTCCAAATTGCCACACACTCCAATAACTATTCTGCCTAAGTCGTACAGAAACGTGGTCGTTGTCGACATCCAAAAACAGCTCGTTTCAATCAATACCACATATTTTCGATTGGATTGAAGTCCGGGGAACAGGCAGGTCACTCCATTCTTGTGACCCCAGCACGCTCAAGGAACGTGTTCACGAGATCAGCATCTTGAGCACGCGAGTAAGAATTCACCGAGGTAAAACTGTCACCGAGATGGCTCAAATGGCTCTGAGCACTATGGGACTTAACATCTGAGGTCATCAGTCCCCTAGAACTCAGAACTACTTAAACCTAACTAACCTAAGGACATCACACACATCCATGCCCGAGGCAGGATTCGAACCTGCGACCGTAGCTGTCGCGCGGTTCCAGACTGTAGCGCCTAGAACCGCTCAGCCACTCCGGCCGGCGTCACCGAGATGAAACTGTCACCGAGATGATGGCGATACGATATCGCTAATTGGTTACAGAATCTCGTCCCTATAACGTAGAACAGTAAGAGTTCCTTCCGCAACCACGAGAGGTTTACAGTTGCTCCATGTAAAGCCACCCCCAAATATCATTCCAGCGTCATCTTGTTCATCCTGTTGCGCATGTGGGACACAGTGTTTTAGGCGTTTGATGTTACAGGGTTGTCGCCAAACACGTTGCCTCCTATTATCAGAGTACAAACAGATTCGAGTTTCATCCGTAAACAACACCCTACGCCAATCCTAGGGTGCCCATTCTGCACGGCTTTTCGCTCCCTGTATCGAAGCCCATGTGCGAGATAGTGCTCGACTTGGTCGTCGGGAATGGATATTCGTATGATGCGATATATGACGTCCCGTAGCCTCTTTGAACGCCGAATTCAGTTATGGAGCTCTCAGCCTACGGGTGCTTAGACTCTTAAAGTCTTAGGTATCGATCATCCTGTACCCTTGTCGAGCACTGTGTGTGCGGCGTGAGTCCTCAACACTTGCTGTCAACTGGAACCGGCTGCACGTCCTCATCACATCCTTTTAGACACCGTTGGATAGGTCGAGCAACTTCCCTGATTGACAAGCCTTTTATGCGTAACGTGGAGCCGGACACTGGCCGCGGTGTCCTTCGTGGCATGATGGATGTTCACTCTACTGTCCAGCAGACGTTTCTAACGAGACCCTACTGGTGCTATTCTCTCAAGTGAAATGCTACAATCCATTCGAGTGTGGCGTTCTATCCGTAGGTAACGCTCATGACAACTGTACATGTTAAAAAACAACGTCAGGGATGACGTTACTATCGGTACTTTCCACAATAGCAACACACTTGCAGAACGTATCGGGGTGATGCAGAATTTTGTTGGTGTATGTATATGGCCAGTTCTCACTGTCAAACGATAGAGTGAATTCACACGTCTCGCACCACCACCACCACCACCACCACCAACACCACCCTTCCTCTTCAATACGTGTGCTCTACAACGTTGCTCTTTCTCTCCCTCTCCCACCCTTTCGCACAAGTCCATGGACACCAGTAATCTTACCTTAAATTTATCTATCTGTAGTTTGCTTTTGTTGCTCTATTTTTCATGAACGAATATAGAATTTTTCTGCTAGAACTACTACTGTTTCCGCTATTTATGACAGTTTTTCTAGGCGGTGGATTTAAGATTTAAGTGCCTTTACAACGAACATATCGTAATAAATGTAGTGTAGTATTTTTAGATTGTGTGGTTAGATGTATCAGAGGGTCTGATGACTTTACTATTGCTTTAACAGAACAATACTCTAACAGACTGGTCACAACCCACCCTCGTAGCTTCAATAGCCGGAAAGCTTGAAATTCCTAAGTTTGTAATATAGCGTTCCTTGAACAGTTGTCATTTAAATACGGCAAAATAATGTTCCTAAGCGACTGAAATCAACAAAGAGAATGTTTAAAGAAGTAAGGAAATTTTGAAATGAAAAACTGAGAATGTTGTCTAATTCCTGTGACATACAGACGTGATTAAGGGAAAGAACTACAAACGTCGCTAATGGGTTTACACGATCTTGTTATTCTCTTAATGCCGCGTGTCGCGAATTTGCATAATACCAATAAATGGTAGGCAAAGTGTTTTTGAACGCTGGAGTTTGTAGGTACAGATTCTCTGACGTGTGCCGCCATTTCTTGAGTGTTTCTGATACTTCTACAGCCACTTGCTATTCGCGGCTTGCCTTTGTTCACGACACACACACACACACACACACACACACACACACACACACACACACACACACACGAGCATGCGCGCCTGAAAAGTTATCGCCATTGTTTGGAACATTACAGCTAGGTAGGCCTACAGAGGTAAGTTTAATTCTGAAAATTGTTTGATCGTTCTGTAGTATCTGTGACATGACTTAGATCACATTTTGCTCTAAAAAAAATAGGCACGCGTGCTAGATGGATCAGGAAATACTGTTTGTGTAAAATACGCATCATAAGTACTTTCTTATCTATGCGTGCGCATACCTGAGATGAAATCATGTGAAGTAAAAAATATTTCCGTTCATTTGTAGCATTGTAACACCTTAGTGTCCAGTTGGTTCCATTATTTACATATATGTATAATTTATTATAAGTCTCCAATAATTCATACTACTATCCGACCTCAACACTGCTTTGACTGCCTACATTTCATAATTAGTGTGACGTGAAAAGTACTGAACTGCTGATTCTTTCAAAACGATACGTTTTAGCGAGCCCCAATGTTTTATGCTTCATGAAATGCAAGTGGACATTCCATAGCTCGTGTACCACGTGTGGCAGTATCTGTGGCAGTTTCGAAATTCCCTGCAATAGACAAAATGATCTGCTAGAATTCAAACCCAGAATAGCAGAGGAACTCTGAAATCAGGGAAAATACAAAACAAAAAAGAAAAAGAGAGGCCTTCAGCCAGTATAGAGGCGGAACTACTATGCAGGAATCGGGGGCCAACAAAACCGGTTCGATCTAAGTCTAGCCGAGCTCCTGCAGTAGGTCACTGGCCTTAGGTTATAGGCACAGAACAAAAGATGTAGCAGACCTAACTGCGAGAGACAGAGACAATATTCTTGTGCAGTGTTCATCTGTTTATGCGAACTTCACGAATAAGGCTATATTTTATTATAGATAATTATTTAAGAAGTATCCCACCACGTATTTTTCGTTCTTTGTCATGTAAATCCTATCAATGTACCGTCAAAATGATAAATAAAATCTTTTACTACGTGAAGCATTGCAGATGTTCAGTTTCCATAATGCCTGTTGTCGCAAATATGCGACATACCCAGTTATACCTGACAGGTAGAACGTATCTTAGATTTGATGTTGCGTACTGTACAACACTCCATTACTGATTTACAAAATATGATTTTTGATTTTTTCTTGGAAGTAGTAATTTATTCAGTTATTAATAGGTTAATTTCGATACTCATGGTACCGTAATTATTTATTTATTGCTTATTTAGCCCGACCAGGAACAACACATATAGAAGTTTTTATAAAAACATTCACAAAAATTATAGACAATAATAATAATAATAATAATAGAAAAGGGCATTTAGAATGATATAGATTAGTTTGGGACATTTGAATACGTGTTTAGCACTATAGAAGCGGAAGAGATAAAGAAAGAGAAGATGAAATGACAGTGACAGTTACTCTTAGGAAAGAACGGATTTTAAATAAAAAACTTTAACATGGGGGAGGTAGAACCGACTAGAATGAGCTGCAGACAAATATGGGGAGAGATGGCTATCGTGATGGAAGGTGAGTTTCTCCAATTTTTTGGGGGGAGGTAGAACCGACGAGAATGAGCTGCAGACAAATATAGGGAGAGATGGCTATCGTGATGGAAGGTGAGTTTCTCCAATTTTTTTGAGGAAGATTGTTCCAAGTCGGGTTCCCGATCTTTATCAGCATGATTTAGAGAACATGACAGTGTTATATGATGGTACTGAAAGAATTTTATTTGGGGGAGAACGAGTATTTTTGTTGTTCTCCTTAGACAATAATGTAGGAGTTGAAGATAAGAGGCAGAGGTATGATTGATACGAAGAGAGAAGAGTTTGATAGTCTCTATGCATATCGGCACAAAGCCGTAGGCAGGAGTGATATGATCGAAGTAGCTTATGTTAAAATGTAGTGCACACAAGCATTCACCGCCAGTTCTAGCCTTTGTGAGCTATATCGTACGAAAGTCCTTGGACAACAGTATCACAGTCAAGTATGGGGAGTAATAGCGACTGTACGAGCTTCTTTATTCGGGAGGACGACGGTTCAATCCCGCGTCCGGCCATCCTGATTTAGGTTTTCCGTGATTTCCCTAAATCACTCCAGGCAAATGCCGGGATGGTTCCTCTGAAAGGGCACGGCCGACTTCCTTCCCTAATTCGATGAGACCGATGACCACGCTGTCTGGTCTCCTTCCCCAGACAACCAACCAACCGAGCTTCTTTTAAACTCTGAAGGAAATACTTTTATTATTTTTTATAATGAATGAATTGACGCCGACCCATTCTTACAGACTGCAGCTGTGTGTTCAGTGCGATCGAATCTAAGTAATGATCCCGAATAAAGTGCAGACTCTTTTACAGAAGACAAAATGTTATTTCTGCGCCGTTTAGGATTAAGAGCGGAAGAGTTTCATTTAACTGACGTGGTAGTAAGTCTCTCGTGAGCGTCTAAGATTACTAGCGTTATGGATGAGTTAAGTTTGTTAAGTTTCAAACCCACGTTCTGCACCCACTCATATAAGTAAATCAGCATTTGCATGCTGGATGGCTATGCACTTGTTTGTTGGACTTGCACTTAGTATAACAAGGTCGTCAGCGTACAGGTGATATTTGCGATGGGAATGACTAGTTGATTTGAGGAGCCCTTGATACTGCTCGTACATTCCTCCATTTAGTTCCAGTCATTGTACAATGTTGGCTGGATGTAAAGTACGAGTGGAACAACTGCACAGCACTTTAAGAAAAAATTTGCCTTGTGAGTTTAGCAAGTAGACTGTCAAAGTCAATAGTTTCGAAAACTTTGCTGAAAACCAAAAGGCAAATAATAGTCAGTTGTTTGTCCATAGCTTGTTTCAAGTCGTCAGTCAATTTTATAAGAGCGTTCGCCGTGCTGCGATTTTCCGGAAACCATGGACAAAAGCAGACGTGGAAGATTCTTGCTTCCAGGGCTGTTATTTCGCACGCACAGTACAGAAATCTGACAATGTGCACATAGCAAATTTCTTGAACCACAACAAGATTTATAGTATACAGTCTAAGACTTTTAGACGCATTAAATGCAGACTACCTTAAGTGGAGATTGTAGGGGTTCGAAACAGGTGTAAGAGAACGAGCTCTTCGAAGGGAAACACTTTGACCTGATTAGGTGTACTACATAAAGAATTAAATAGTAAACGGCAGTAACTATGTGTATTGAAGTCCAGACAGGGGCCTAACTAGTACTTGAATGACGATGACGAAACCAGCGGCTGTGTTTGACTCTAAAGTTATTTATTCTTTTGAACACATACTACCAGTTTCGACACCACATGGTGTCATCTTTACGCCCCGAATGTACATATACCTTGCCGGGCCAAAATTAACTGGATTCCGTACCTTGCGAGGCAACAACAAGCCCAGCATGTTCATTGTACATGAAAATGGTTGTGGATGGTGTCTTACGTTCGGGGCCTCAAGATGACACCAAGTGGTGTCGAAACTGATAGCATGTGTTAAAAAGAATAGATTCCAATATAGCCGCTGGTTTTGTTATTATTCAAGTACTACGAGTCCGGCTGTAGTCCCACTTTCCTTGATGGATTACCAGAGAAGAGCCTAATTGGACAGTCACTTTTTGAAAGTACAGTCAGTGACCAATTATACTCGTGTTTGAACATACGAAACACATCGTTTTTATTCGCCATTCGCACACACTCTAGAAGGCAGTAATTTTTCTTGCAACAGAATAACATTCTACAACTTTAGAACCGGATGACTATCATCCAGAACAGGGAATAGAATACCAGCATCTGATTTTTTTCCCTCATGTTCTTTGGATTTAACGGCGTTGTGTGTCTACTTACGGGAATCCTGCATGATATTATTTTCAATACGAAGCTAGCTACAGTTTCGGAGAGCGTTGGGAATAAACTGTAATGCCATGTGACGCAGTCGCAGGGAATTCTTCCTGAAGTCTCTGGACAGGGAAGGGGGGAGGGGAAGATTTTGAGCAGCAAAAGTAACTAAGAGCGAAGGCAACTGCTATATATGTTGCAGCAAATGTAGAATTACACTCCTGGAAATGAAAAAAACAACACATTGACACCGGTGTGTCAGACCCACCATACTTCCTCCGGACACTGCGAGAGGGCTGTACAAGCAATGATCACACGCACGGCACAGCGGACACACCAGGAACCGCGGTGTTGGCCGTCGAATGGCGCTAGCTGCGCAGCATTCGTGCACCGCCGCCGTCAGTGTCAGCCAGTTTGCCGTGGCATACGGAGCTCCATCGCAGTCTTTAACACTGGTAGCATGCCGCGACAGCGTGGACGTGAACCGTATGTGCAGTTGACGGACTTTGAGCGAGGGCGTATAGTGGGCATGCGGGAGGCCGGGTGGGCGTACCGCCGAATTGCTCAACACGTGGGGCGTGAGGTCTCCACAGTACATCGATGTTGTCGCCAGTGGTCGGCGGAAGGTGCACGTGCCCGTCGACCTGGGACCGGACCGCAGCGACGCACGGATGCACGCCAAGACCGTAGGATCCTACGCAGTGCCGTAGGGGACCGCAACGCCACTTCCCAGCAAATTAGGGACACTGTTGCTCCTGGGGTATCGGCGAGGACCATTCGCAACCGTCTCCATGAAGCTGGGCTACGGTCCCGCACACCGTTAGGCCGTCTTCCGCTCACGCCCCAACATCGTGCAGCCCGCCTCCAGTGGTGTCGCGACAGGCGTGAATGGAGGGACGAATGGAGACGTGTCGTCTTCAGCGATGAGAGTCGCTTCTGCCTTGGTGCCAATGATGGTCGTATGCGTGTTTGGCGCCGTGCAGGTGAGCGCCACAATCAGGACTGCATACGACCGAGGCACACAGGGCCAACACCCGGCATCATGGTGTGGGGAGCGATCTCCTACACTGGCCGTACACCACTGGTGATCGTCGAGGGGACACTGAATAGTGCACGGTACATCCAAACCGTCATCGAACCCATCGTTCTACCATTCCTAGACCGGCAAGGGAACTTGCTGTTCCAACAGGACAATGCACGTCCGCATGTATCCCGTGCCACCCAACGTGCTCTAGAAGGTGTAAGTCAACTACCCTGGCCAGCAAGATCTCCGGATCTGTCCCCCATTGAGCATGTTTGGGACTGGATGAAGCGTCGTCTCACGCGGTCTGCACGTCCAGCACGAACGCTGGTCCAACTGAGGCGCCAGGTGGAAATGGCATGGCAAGCCGTTCCACAGGACTACATCCAGCATCTCTACGATCGTCTCCATGGGAGAATAGCATCCTGCATTGCTGCGAAAGGTGGATATACACTGTACTAGTGCCGACATTGTGCATGCTCTGTTGCCGGTGTCTATGTGCCTGTGGTTCTGTCAGTGTGATCATGTGATGTATCTGACCCCAGGAATGTGTCAATAAAGTTTCCCCTTCCTGGGACAATGAATTCACGGTGTTCTTATTTCAATTTCCAGGAGTGTATTTTTGTAATGTTACTTTTCCATCTGCCAAGTGAAAATAACTACACAGCCTTTTTTCTCTCTATCTCTCTCTGCAACACGTAGACACGTGAGTATAAGAGGGCGCTCCGTATTTATTTACATTTTATTTTTGTCCCCCATCATTCATGGTGCGCCATGACTCATGATTACAGTGGCAAGTATGAAGTACTTTTCTATAACCGTAAGTGGCAGGATAACTAGAAGTTTAATCCCTGCACAGTACTGCCCATTTTTCCGAATCCTGTCGTTACTTGAGCGGAAAACTTAGAGTACGATCATCAAGGACAACGCTGCACGACCTGGTTTCTGTGGAACGAGGGTGTTAACTGTGCGGATATTCGCAGGCGATTGGTGGCAGTGTGTGGAGAGAGTCCACCACCACTAAAGTGCTGTTACAAAACAATATTCGTCCCATACGAATCGAGAAAGCACGGCTGCCGTCGTTGCAATGGGGTTCTAAGTATGTCCACGATCACCGTTATCTCCTGACTTGGTGCCTTTAACTTCTGTACGCCTTCCTGTAACTTCTTTTCTACACTGTTGAGCCCATCGCAGGACAGCTGCTCGCAATGATGTTCGCACAGAGGCTTCTTCACAGCCCCGACAATACGGTGTTTGTGGCGGTACCTGGAACTGCATTTCAGCGACGGCAGCTGTGATTTTTCTACTCTTATGGGGACGAGCGTCGTCGAGTTGGAAGAGCATTTTTTCGTGCGATGCTTGCTCGCGCTCTCTCTCCACACACACACCCACCCACACACCCACACACCCACCCACCCACCCACCCACACACACCCCCCCACACACACACACCCACCCACACACCCACCCACCCACCCACACCCCCCCCCACACACACACACACACCCACACCCCCCCCCCACCCACACCCACACCCCCCCCCACCCACACCCACACCCCCCCCCCACCCACACCCACACCCCCCCCCCACCCACACCCACACCCACACCCACACCCACACCCACACCCACTCACACACCACCGACACCACTCACACACCACCGACACCACTCACACACCACCGACACCACTCACACACCACCGACACCACTCACACACCACCGACACCACTCACACACCACCGACACCACTCACACACCACCGACACCACTCACACACCACCGACACCACTCACACACCACCGACACCACTCACACACCACCGACACCACTCACACACCACCGACACCACTCACACACCACCGACACCACTCACACACCACCGACACCACTCACACACCACCGACACCACTCACACACCACCGACACCACTCACACACCACCGACACCACTCACACACCACCGACACCACTCACACACCACCGACACCACTCACACACCACCGACACCACTCACACACCACCGACACCACTCACACACCACCGACACCACTCACACACCACCGACACCACTCACACACCACCGACACCACTCACACACCACCGACACCACTCACACACCACCGACACCACTCACACACCACCGACACCACTCACACACCACCGACACCACTCACACACCACCGACACCACTCACACACCACCGACACCACTCACACACCACCGACACCACTCACACACCACCGACACCACTCACACACCACCGACACCACTCACACACCACCGACACCACTCACACACCACCGACACCACTCACACACCACCGACACCACTCACACACCACCGACACCACTCACACACCACCGACACCACTCACACACCACCGACACCACTCACACACCACCGACACCACTCACACACCACCGACACCACTCACACACCACCGACACCACTCACACACCACCGACACCACTCACACACCACCGACACCACCCACACACCACCGACACCACCCATACACCCCCGACACCCCCCCCCACACACACACCCCCACACTCACACACCCCCACCCCCCCCCCACACCCCCCCCCCACACCCCCCCCACCCCCCCCCCCCACACACACACACACACACACACACACACACACACACACACACACACACACACACACACACACACACACACACCTGTGAATACCAGCAGTGTTTACAACCTGCTTCCACAGAAACCACATCTTCCAGCGCTGTCCTTAATTATCTCACCATGTTGTTCGCTCTTGTAATGACGATATCTGGGAAAACTGGCTGCACAACACAGGGATTGCACACCTAGTGATTGTCCTGCAACCTTCGGTGAGACCAAGGTACTACATACTTGCTACTGTAACGATGAGTCAAATGGCATGAAAGATGAGGAAAAATAAAGTGAAATCGATATTGAGCGCCCCTCCTACAATGACAGCTACTAAAGATGTATGAAAACTACAAGATTATGTCAACAGTCAAAATTTGAGATGCGTGCGGTGTCAAAGCACTGAATGAACGACGGTGTCAATCCTGCACAAATAGCGAGGATGTTAAATTTGCCGGCGACCGCTACGCCGGCAGTGAAACCTGCTTTCTAGCGGAATATGTCGCTTCGCTTCACGTGCAACGGCCAGGCGTTACGTAAAACTGCCCGGCGCTCCTAAATTGGTTCCACAGGTTGTTAGCAGGTGCCGGTTACCAAATGGAAACAGCTACACAGGCGCAACGGCGACGAGATCTCTCGGGGGAAGCGGGACCTTGACTCCACAGTGCGCTGCAGCAACGGCGTGGCGAACCAGGTTCCCAGAGCTTCGCGTAATTGTAGCTCGACTTCCATTCTTCAGTAGCAAACAAACAGAGCATTTACGACAAACAGAAATCGGGGCACGGTCCCGGACATCTGCCTTTCACAAACAGTTCTAATCAAATTGAGCCACCCAAGAACGACTCGCGAGCTGACAAACTTGCCACAGGCTCTTCTCCATTTATATGGACACTGCCGCGTTGTTGTAGCTTCACCATCTCTAGGAGTACGGCTGTAACGCGGACGGTGGATTGAGTTCAGCATATTCACAGAGGGCTTATTACAGACGATGAATTGCAAGAAATCCATTTTACGCGCTAAGAAGAAGCATCCCGTGCCTCTCAGAGCGTAATCTCAGATAAATTTTAGTGAATTCTGTGCTTGGCAGAGTAAGGTTAAATAGCTTCTTCGATAGTGTACTTAAAATAGTTTCCTTGAGCGAGTCAGGTAATTGTCCTGCCACCCAGATAAAATTAACAAGAGCGACCAACATGACCTTTTCTTACATTTCTCTATGATGTGTCGCAAGATCCTGTGTATCGTGATCAGGTGATTTGTCTTGAGTTGCAGATAACGAAGTATCCAGTTCCCATTTGAGAGACAGTAGTAAGAATTAAAACACATACAGAAGAAATAAAAAAAATGAGGTTTGCCGATGACATTGTAATTCTGCCAGAGACAGCAATGGACCTGGAAGAGCAGTTGAACAGAATGGACAGTGTCTTTAAAGGAGGACATAAGATAAACATCAACAAAAGAAAACGGGGGTAATGGAATGTAGTCGAATTAGATCAGATGATGCTGAAGGAATTAGAGTTGGGTAGCAAAATAACTGATGATGGACAAAGTAGAGAAGATATAAAATGTACATTGGCACTGGCAAGGAAAGATTTAGTAAAAGTATTTGTATCGAGTGTAGCCATGTATTGAAGTGAAACATGGACGATAAATATTTTAGACAAGAATAGAATAGAAGCTTTCAAAATGTGGTGCTACAGAAGAGTGCTGAAGATTAGATGGGTGGATCACGTAACTCATGAGGTATTGAATAGAACTGGGGAGAAGAGGAATTTTTGGCACAACTTGACTAGAAGAAGGGATTGCTTGGTGGGACGAGTTCTGAGACATCAAGGGAGCACCAATTTAGTATTGGAGGGAAGCGTGGATGGTAAAAATCTTAGAGGGATACCAAGAAATGAATACACTAAGCAGTAGTTACTCTGAGATGAAGCTTGCACAGGATAGAGTAGCATGGAGAGCTGTATCAAAGCAGTCTCTGGATGGAGGACAACAACAACAACAACCGAATTCTACATCGTTGGTGGAGCTGAAGTTCCATATATATGTCTTAGAGACTGATCTGTAGTGCTATAGGAGACTGACGAAACGTTCAGACGCCATCTGGGCTATGTTACATTGGTAGGTCTGAAGCCATCCATTCGCACTGCAGCGGCAGCAGCCACCGGGAAGTTTGGTGGCCAGTGGAATTTGTTTAAACTCAAAAGAGTGTCCTTAGAGCCACTCTGTAGCAGTTTTGAACGCATGGGACGTCGCATTGTCCTGCTGGAATTTCCATAGTCCGTCGGAATGCACAATGGACATGAATCACTCCAGCTGCCCACGTCCCACACCATTACTGAGCCTCCACCAGCTTGAACAGTCCCGTGCTGACATGCAGGGTCCATGGATTCATGAGGTTGTCTCCATACCCGAACACGCCCATCCACTCGATAGAATCTGAAACGAGACTAGTCTGACCAGGCAACAAGTTTTCAGTCATCAACAGTCCAATGTCGGTGCTGCCGGGCCAGGCGAGCCGTAAGGCTTTGTGTCGGGCAGTCATCAAGGATATACGAGAACGAGTGGGTCTTCGGCTCCGAAAGCCTAATCGACGATGTTTCGTTGAATGGTTCGCACGCTGACACTTGTTGATGGCCCAACATTGAAATCTGCAGCAATTTGTGGGAGAGTTGCACTTCTGTCACGTTGAACGTTTCTCTTCAGTCGTCGTTGGTACCTTATTGCAGGATCTTTTTCCGGCCGCAGCGGTATTGGCGATTTGATGTTTTACCGGATTCCTGATATTCACGGTACACTTGTGAAATGGTATGGTCGTACGGGAAAATCCCACCTCATCGCTGCCTCGGAGCTGTTGTGTCGCATCGCTCGTGCGCTGACTATAGCACCAAGTTAAAACTCACTTAAATCTTGATAGCCGATCTAATAACTGCGCCAGACACTTGTCTTATAAAGGCGTTGCCAACAGTAGCGCCGTATCCTGCCTGTTTACATTGTTATATATTTAAATAGGCATGCCTATACCAGTTTCTTTAGCGCTTCAGTGTATTAAGGAGTTGATATATGATCCGGCTTCAGAAGACGACACAGTTGTGTGTTCAACCATAGCAAGTTGGCTGTACAAAATCCAATTTTTATTCCAACGAGGGGTGGGGGGCTTTTCTGGCATTACTGTATGGCTCTGAGGTCATCAGTCGCGTAGAACTTAGAGCTAATTAAACCTAACTAACCTAAGGACATCACACACATCCATGCCCGAGGCAGGATTCGAACCTGCGACCGTAGCGGTCTCGCGGTCCCAGACTGACGCGCCTAGAACCGCACGGCCACACCAGCCGGCTGGCATTACTGTATCGGGCAGGTGAATGCAGATAGGGAAGCTGTCACTGGAGTAAAAGTCGTTGACCTCTTCCCTCAGAGATTTGAATGAGCGCAGGGAGCACAGGATCGCTAGGGCTGTAAGACCACGTTGCAATGGTAGACTGCTTGCTCCACCTCTTGTTAATTATACACGTATGTGGAGATGGAGTTCTCAACAGCTCGACCCCTGGACAGACGAGCGATGAACCACGCAGACCGTTGTGTGCGATAAATCTCGTAAAAGGAGGAACAGACTTGAGAGCTACGTATTGTGTTTACTGAGAGCCTAGAGGCAGATACAGACAAATACAGTAATCATGTGAGGGATATACACCGATACAGCAATTGTGTGTTATTTGTTGATAAGAGTGAGGAGCGGTGGAGGGTGGGGGGGGGGGGAGGGGGAAGGATTGAGGAGTGGTAAGCACCATTTCCAGGAACAGCCATTCTTTAACGTGTGATCTTACGATGTCAAGGAGCACCACCAAGCGCTCTGCTAACTGACGAAGGAAGGAAGATTAGGGTTTAACATCCCGTGGAAGGTGATATCATTAGAGAAGGAGCACAAGCTCGGAAAGTTAGGGTGGGGAAGGAAATCGGCCGTGCCCTTTCAAAGGAACCATCGCAGCGCTTCCCTGCAGCGATTTAGGGAAGTCACGGAAAACGTACGTCTGGATGGCTGGACTGGGAATTGAATCGTCTTCTTCCAGAATGCTAGTCCAGTGTGCTAACTACTGCGCAATCTTGCTCAGTCTCCGCCAACTGATGTCGTAGGATCGGCTGAGTGGGACTTCGACGCTCGACGGGTATGGTAGATGCGCTGAGGGTCGGGACCGGACCGGAGTTAGTGGCCAACTTTCGGCGGTCACGTCCTCTCACCACACAACACGACGCGGCGTGCGGTCGTTTAGTGAGGGAAGCAGTGGGAGAGCGATAAGAGTATACAGGAGGCACTACGCAGCGGGGACGCTCATTCTACTGATATCAGCTGAAGATGACAAGGTATGCTGCCGAAACGTCGTGTTCCGTAAACCAATGCAGCCGGCTGGACACCCCAATCCGTCTCTTCTGTCGGATCAGTAAGCCATCAGCAAAGGGAGCATCTGATTCTTAAACATTAGCTTCTTACAGACACATGCACAGGACCTTCCACTAAGCCCTCACGTACCTCCTGACAGCATCCATGTTCTACTGTTTGAGCAGTGACGTTTTTCTGTGTCTCCCTTTTCTTTTGCATTAACTGCGTGAATCTGTGGTTATCAGAAGGATGGAGGGAGGAGGTCTGAGGAATCTTTGGAGTTCTTCAGTCAGATTTCCAATTTCTGACTTTGTCAGACATGGTCTCGACAGATTCATCGGACACAGCGTCAACTGTTGGGATGGGTTTGAAGCGGTACTTTTCGAGTTCTGATTTTTGATTCAATATCTGTCTATGTTGTCAGCAGTGGTCTTTGAGAGCCATTTTTATAATTTTCTTAGTGGAGTTCTAAGTTATCCTGTGTGGACTTTTAAGCAAGAACACGTGTTCGTTCCAGCGTTATTTACTTGTGCGTGCGAGATAAAGTCAACTTAGTGATTAGTCTTTCAGTTACTGATGCCATACATGTAGATGGATGTAATTCGTTGTAATATTTTTTTCGTTCTCGCGTGTAATCCCCCCGCCATTAATTTTCTCTATTCTAGATTAAAAGTTTTATTTGCGGTAAGGTATAGTTAACAGAGAGGACAAGGTTCATACAAACTCTGATCCTCTTGTCTAAAACGACAACGTCTCTTTTCTTTACGAACATTAATTTTCAGCTTTAGCCGAAAAAGGCTGCTTTGAAATATTTAATATTTCATACCATTTACTTGGTTTTTTGTGTTCGTAAGTAATATACTTTTCAACAACGGCTAGACTCAATAATGTTCGGACCACCAGTTAAATTTAGTTCCACTTTCATGCTGTAGTTTGCCAATACAGTATTGCTTTTCCAAACTAAGCTATTACGCTGTAACAGCTCGCTTAAGATATATCCCGCCAACAGATGCTACTTACTAAGAATGACGTTATCGATTTATTCCCTTACTTCGTATGTAATTACGCATATCCTCCCCGAGTAAACTGATTAACCACTCCCTGTTGCCGTACCATTCCACGGAAAAGTTCTGAACTCTTATTTTATCAGCATCTGCAAACTGTTTCATATATGTGGCGCACTAACTGCATACGGTCGTTGCCCATGCAATCCGAACAGTCATAGCTCTCGTGGTGAGCGGTGGCGCTTGGGCATTGTTGAAAGAGCAAGACAGCTCCTCTTGCAGGGAGAAGCGCGCTCCAGAGATAAAGCGATGCTAAAGAGTACGATCGACAATGTCACACCGCTATCGATAGTAATAGCACTAAGGGCCGGTGTACCAAAGTCGATTAAAAAGGTGACGGTGGGGCCCGTGATCGCGGTTAAAGCTTTATTGCGTTTAAGTTCTCTCTGCTCTACGCCAACGTTAAATGCCGGTTAACAAAAAGCAATCCGCTGACCAGAAATCGACCATGGTTAACTCAGTCTGTTACTAAGGAAGTACCGATTATACGAGGGCTATTCGGAAAGCAAGGTCCGATCGGTCGCGAAATGGAAACAGCAATGGAAATCAAAATTGTTTTATTTGCTGCAGTTTGCTACACCTTCCGGCTACTTTTTTTACACAGTCGCCGCTCCGGCTTAGGCATTTGTCGTAGCGTTGTGCCAACTTTCCTATACTTTCGCCGTAGCTGGTCGTAAGTTTTGTTCCAAAAATGAACAGCATAGAGACAGAAGTGATGACATTTTCTGCAGGACCTGACCATCATTTTGCAGGACAATGCTCAAGCACGTACAGTGCAAGCTGTTACTGATTTGTTTGACTGATGGGCCTGCTAAATGCTATACGATCGACTGCACTCCCCTGACATAAGCCCTCTTAAGTTTAACTCGATTTCTAAACCGAAGGAAACACTTCATATCATTCGCTTCAGAACTGCTACAAATTCGTCGGGCAATAGACCGCGCCGCTCGCACTGTCAACACTATTGGCACTGCTAAGAGTATCCTACGACTTCTACATGGCTGGCAACGGGTTATACACAACGCTGGTGACTACTCTGAAGGTCAGTAAAAAACTTTGAAACACGTATCTATTTTGTACGAGCTGTAAATAAATAGCTGCCACTGTTAAAGTTCCAACTCTCGTATACTTTCCAAGTCTGTCATTGTGATTGCATTGTATACTCCAACATTCACAGTAATGTTATAGTAGGGCTTATCTTCCTCGACTAATAGTTGCTTGTTATGTTGCAAAAATTGATAGCATCAGATTATCTTAAATGAGTTGTACTTACCGCTCTCTAATATTTTCAAGGTAATTTGCTATGTAGTCCGCCATCTCGGTGGCGAATTCCTTGAACTGTTCTGCCTCCATCCTGAGATCCCTGTAACAGAACGAAAATAAGTTGGTACTTCTTGTTTGTAACCTGGCGCCCTTCAGTGACCTTTGGAAGTTTTAATGACGCAAGACGCCTCTCCTGCAGGTTTCTGATAACATCACCTTCGTAAATACTTGAAGCAAATCAGTTATCGAAATAAGAGTACATGAAAATAATTCCACACTCGAGATTAGGCAGAGATAAGATTCACAGTAATCGTTCATTGATGAGTTCACATCTGAAACAAAACTTCATTTATCCGTTGAACAGACAACGCACGAATCTTTCTAGGCAATTTAACTCTGATGGTTAAACCTGAATACACCCACCACTTATGATCAACACATCTCTGAAGCACGAAAAGAACACTGAGTCTTCCAGACCCACAGCTGAAAACACGTATACCGTAATACCGAATACCGTAATAAGCTGAAAATATACTTTCCATTAACCACGCCAAGAAAATTAAGCACACACTGTAGTGTTCCTGTCCAGTAATGGGAATTATTGTGCAAGATGATCGAAGCTTGGATGTACGAGTTCCCTCTGCAGAGAAAACACAAGCAAAATGGGACCAAAGTACTTCGTTGTTTTGCCTTCATGTACCATAAGCTAGCAGGAACGTTGATTTTTTTTTTACCCTGTTAAAATGGCAGGAGGATCAGAAGGAAGTACAGGGCGTCCCACTCAAACCACCCTGATTTCAAAGACCCAGAAAAAAAGAAAAACACCGTAAATACGACACTGAAAAATTCACCACATTGTAGAGTATCTCAAAGAATTTATTTATTTATCTATTATCAATACACCTCTACACGTGAACCATTTTTAGCAAGAATAATATCGAGTCTATATTCAATTTCTTGCCAAGTTCTTTGTAACATTTCAACTGTCATTCAGTTGCATTAGTGATACGATGTCGCAACGTAGGAATATCATCCACTTTGGTCGGAGGGAATATCGTCCACTTTGGTCGCATACACACCGTCCTTCACGAATCCCCACATGAAGAAATCAAGCGGCGTAATGTCGGCTGAACGTGGTGGCCAGGCAATGGGTCCTCTGCGTCCGATCCAACAATTGAGAAATTTCCTATCCAGGAACTTGCGAACAGCCGTTGACCAATGCGGCGGAACTCCATCTTCTTGAAAAATGACGTTGGGTTGCAGGTCTTGTATCTGAGGGTACGCAAACTGCTCCAACATGTTCAGATACACTGACTCATTTACTGTTTGTTCCACCAAGAAGGACGGTCCAACAATCCTGTCGTGCATTAGCCCACACCAGACGTTTAGTTTAGGGCTATCACGAACATGTTCCATGACAACGTGCGGATTTTGTGAACCCCAAATCCGAACATTATGCCTATTAAATCTTCCTGATAGATGAAAGGTTACCTCATCTGAGAATAAACAGATTTCCAGGAAGCTGGCATCCATATCAATACGCTGCAGCATATCCGCAGCAAATTATTGTTGGCGTGGTTTGTCGTTCGCCGTCAGATGTCGCAGAATTTGCACTTTGTGAGAACACATGTGAAGACGCTGGTGAACCACACGATTCAATGTTCATCTAAGTACATCAAGTTCCCTAGATACTTGACTAATTGACTTACTTCTGAGAAACGATTGCCTGATGTCCTCCACTGCCTCTTCTGAAACTCCATAACGTGCACCACCATAATGTTTCAGAACACTTCCTGTGGCCAGAAACTTCCTGTATCATTCCTTAATTGTTTTCACATCAGGTGGATCACATTCATACACAAAACAATAATTTCTTTGCTCAGTAATCGGCGATTTTGTTTATGCAGAACCACACTACTGCTTGCCCACAGTGCTGTGGAGTCGCCATTTTGACTTCATGCGACCATGCTGCACTCTGGCGACAGTAGTTGGCACTTCTGATGCAGGAACAAATTCTTTGAGATACTCTACAATGTGGTGCATTTTTCGTTGTTGCATCTACTGTGGTTTTTCTCTCCTGTCTTCTTGAAATCAGAGTTTTGAGTTGAACACCCTGTATTTCTACACCACATCCAGCGCATGCCACAATTCTTCCATCAATGCCGCCGTCAGTTCTGGTTCTCTCCTCCCATTGCCTATCTGAAGACTTCCATACTGGTGCAACAAACTAATCATCCTACCAAAGAGCAATTTTACTTTGACGTTTTGCCAGAACAGGAAGCTTTCTCATTGGTGCAGACTGATGTTTTATGACATACGTTTTTGGTTCTCAGATAATACTTCCCTAACTCTGCTTCACTACTCTGTAATAGTTTTCAGATGGATGCCGGTATCTTGCGATGTGGAACTGGTAATTAAGTTACCTCCTGTGTAATGTCAAGAAGAGTAGTTTGTTGGCAATTCGTTTCACTAAACCAAGTAAGAATGTTACAAGACATAAAAATATCGAATGATCCATACCTTAAAATGACCACCACTGGTGATGTACGCATAATAACAGACTTCACCTAAGTGTCGTCGAAGTTCAGAGTTTTGGGGAACTATCAGGAATTCTTCACCGGCTTTAATGTCAACGTTTATATGGCACGCTACTGGATTTGAACTTTGTTTCGGTCACCATGTATTCGCTACCCTCAAATACTCTGTTGAAAAACCTGTGCAGCCTCAGTAAGATGTCAGTGCCAAAGCTGTTTCTTGAACGGTGGACTATAAACTTACGTTAATTTCTCTAGCCATTTTATTCGATTATTTAAATTTTTACTAAGCCAACTTTAATTCTCTAACAGAAGACTACGTCTCATTCATATTTTAGCTACTAAGATATGTTTATTTGATATCGTTCGCACATCAATGTGCAGTTAAAACAGAGAAAAGAATAACAATTGTTCTAAAACTGATACGCCAGTAAAACGAGAAGAAACAACTCTTGAATGAACGACTTAATAGATAAGATAAAAAGCACTCTAACACTTAAGTTTATTTTTTATGTATAAACCTTTTTTTTAAACACAATAAAAGTAAAATTAATGAAGTGTTACATTCCTCGTTTTTCCCAATACCTTCTGCTCCACACCTAAGAGTATATTCATTTATGCTACCAAAGGTTTTCTATCTAGATCCCAGCGTGTGCCGTAAGTATAGGACCCGGCCATGCTGTAAATATACTGAAACTGGTTTCTGGTTGGTATTGACCAGTACAGTGTACGTTAGTGACATGTCTAGAGACCACAAATCTAGTTTCACGATATTTATTCTATCCGTTTCACACGAAGTTTAGGGTGCTATATATACCTCTGTGCGGAAGGTTAATGCGACGACTATCGACATGAGCCGTATAAGCTAATTTATTTTATTCATGTTGACGACTGCTTTTTTGGCACGTGAATAATGTTTGTCAATTAATCCAAATTACTTCATGCAAAAACTGTGAAACAAGTATGGATACTAAATAACTTAAAAATTTATTATTGGTTGCACGTTAACCACTGTAAAGTAATTCTAAGGTTGTAATTGCATTTGTGGGAATTAATAAATAGTGCTTTCCATGGCTAAAATTCTATTCGAATAAAATCAACAAGACTGCAAACCCGAGATTAACGTAACTGCGTTCTCTGACATTGCTCACAGACGACCTAGTTTTCCAAAGTGAGCTAATGTCACTACAAAATTGGGCAAGACTGTAGTACAATATACGCCTCCGTCCATCCGAAACAGACTTAATATCGGACAGGGACATGAATTTTGAAATGGAACCACTTTTCCATTTCTACCCTTCCCATTGCTATGTGCAGATCTTAGTGTCTACTTCCGTTTTTTAGCAATTATGTGCAGATCTTAATTACACATTTTACAATGTGCAGATTTAGTGTCTACTTTCGGTTTTATGCCAATTGTTACTCAAATCTTAATTACGCATTTTCTAGTGTGGCACAATTATTGATATTAATTTTAGTGGAATTATTGATATTAATTTTAGTGGTTGATTCGTTAATCTTCCATTTCCAAAGATGTTAATGTTTTGTAAATTGTTTGTTCTTTGGGGGGAGATGTATTTTGGAGGGAAGTTGGAACGGCAGTTGAATGCACGTGTCTGGTGTGGATGGAACGGTTAGACAATGAAAATGTTTTGTATTTTCGTGAATAAACGTCGATGACTCAATAATTCTGCAGTTTATTATTGCAACATACACATATAGGAAGAATCAGATATGTAATGATATCGACAAGCATGACCCAAAAGGCTGAAGCCATCCGATCGTGTTCATGGATAAGCGCAGGTCATTAATACCGAAAGAACTACCAGAAGGAAACAGAACGAGAATTGCAAGAACAAGGTTGAATGGAGATGCAGATAGTTGGGCAGTTCGGACCTTGGGAGGTTGCGAAGCGAATTTCTGAAAGAATTTGAAAAAGAATACTGGTCAGCAAACAAGCAAGAGGAAGTGATAATGGAGTTCACTTATGCTATTCTGTACCGAGGTGGTAGGGATTCGAGTACGAAAACCTACTGCGAGAACCTGTGTACAAAAGTGAAACACACAAAAGGAGTCAAAAACAAATGCCGGACATATTCTGGGACAAACTACCACGAAATGTCCGAGGGTATGTCATTGAGTACTGTGATAAAGTCTAGTTTTAAGGAAGTAGGAGACTTAGAGGCCGGCCGGAGTGGCCGACCGGTTAAAGGCGCTACAGTCTGGAACCGCACGACCGCTACGGTCGCAGATTCGAATCCTGCCTCGGGCATGGATGTGTTTGATGTCCTTAGGTCAGTTAGGTTTAAGTAGTTCTAAGTTCTAGGGGACTTATGACCACAGTAGTTGAGTCCCATAGTGCTCAGAGCCATTTGAATTTTTTTTAGAAATCTGTACGAGAATAATGCTGACAACAATCCATACTGAGCCCGTTATAACAACAGTAACCAGAACAGAAACCACAAAATCGATAATGTCAATGATTAGCGTCAAAATGGTAACAGTAACGACTAAAATGTGAGGTCGACACAGGCAGATAGAGGGAGAAGAAGCAGAAGTAGTTTTAGTCCATGAAATGGTCATATTGCAGACACCGTGAAAATAGCTATGAGGAAAACTATGACTCGCGTCAGTAAAGGGGCAGTCTGCTGCGAACAGAATTACGAGGCCCTCGACACCAACAGAAAAGAAAGCAGTTTCGTTGCAATTATGACAATATAATTGAAAGTGAACAGGAAAATGTGTTTAGGCATAGTCAATGTCGCATAGAGGCTAGCGGGCACGAGCAACAAAACGCTAATGGCTTGTTTCAGATACAAGGCGAGTCAGAGGCGGAAGCTCGTGAAATTACGTGTTGTCAGAGTGAATGTCCGCGTATGTACGAGTAGTGCTGCTCTACCGGTTCTAGCTCGGCGTTCAGTTACAAATATGCAAAGTGTCTCGGTAAATGATGTTGAAACTGTAGTTGAGTGTAAGGAATAGTTAAGGCAGACGAATAACATGTACGAAGGGTTAAAGTACGGACAATAAAGTAGGTTTTATAAGTAATAATGATGATGAAGCTAAGAGGAAGAGAAATTGAAGTGTACTGAATAAGAAGATGAATAATGAATACATTATAAGTAAAGCAGATGAATTTTTTAATTATGATGAGAAGTACTCGTATGAAGAGTTTGAGATATAAGAATTTTTTGATGTCATTCCTGAACCCAATGAAATCAGCGGATTAGAAAGGAAGCTGGAAACTGTGCTATGTGACAAGAGCATGGAACTTTAAATGATTGTTTAAGATTAATAAATGAAACCGAAGATTTTAATGTATATGAAGTTACAGCTAATGTAATACGTTCAGATGAAAGTGATGGAGAGAGTGTTCTTGGTGATACAATAAATACTGTAAAAATGAAATGTATTCTGTATCAAAAGGAAGAAAGAGGTAGGAAAAGAAAGAAAAAAGCCACCAGATAAAACGCTGAAGGAGGAGGAAATTCAGTGGAGAGATTTAGAAATTGAACAAGATTTATTGCGGGGAAATACAGATAATGAAATAAGGACATGTCAGCAAATAATGATCCCAATGAAAGCACACGATGTAGAAACAAGTGTTAGTTGACAGTGGTAGATTAGCGCTTTGGTTCAGTCACTTTCCGAGCATATAAAAGGAAAATCAGAAATAGCAGAAACGCCAGTTATGGGAGTGAAAATAATAGGCGCAATGAGTAGTTGCAGCAAACCAATTGAAGCTCACATCTTGATAGAATTTGATTATAATATATTGACTGAACATGACTTTTTACTTGTTCCTCAGTTGCGTACTGAGAACTGTAGGCATGGATTGGATGACAAAACAAAGAAATTGACTGTTAGGAAAGTAATGGTATGTTTAGGCGAGAATAAAATAGTGAATTTCGATGGTTGTGTGAAAACTGATATGAGAGAGGTGTGGCGGTGTTATAAACAGAGTAGTTTCTTTAGCCAGTTTTAAGATAGCTCAGTTTTATCAGACAGAATCAGCAGCACAATGAGACTGTTCGCTTACGATTTGTTGTCTACAGTACGAAGTCTCAAATTTGCCTTTTCATCACTCTTCGAAGCCATGATATATTAGTTTTGATATATTTTATCTAATCTCTAACCTGTTCCGGTGATCTCTTTGAAGGCTTGGTGTCAGCGTTCACTAGCTGTCGATCCGACCCACTGATACAGTTATCTACAGTGAAGTACTATAAGAAAAAGGCACAGAAACATAGAGGATGATATTATTTCGAAGTGGCTGAGAGATTCGTAACTTCCTTTTAATATTTAGAAATGTACATTTTAATATTTAGAAATGTACATTTTAATATTTAGAAATGTACATTTTAATATTTAGAAATGTACATTTTAATATTTAGAAATGTAAAATCTTGTACTTCACAAAATTCAGACACGTAGTATCCTATCAACACAGTAACAGTGAATGACAACTGGAATCAGATAATTCAAGCAAATCTCAGGGTGAAACAGTTTGTGGAAATGTGTAGTATCAAGTATAGACTCAACCATGTGTAAAACAGGTGTAGCCTACAGTTCGTTAATTGGATACTGAAAAAATGCAATCAGTCTGCAGAAGAGACGCTTACAAGAAACTCGTACGGTCTATCCTACAATACTGTTCTACAGTCGGGACTCGAACCGAACAGGACTAGAAGGCGACGTTGAACATCTACGAAGATGGACGTGGAGGTGCAAAATGATAAAATTTACATTTTGTGTAATGAATCGTATGTCTCTTATAAATATGGATAAATGCAAGGTAATGCCCATCACATTAACGGTCGTAGTCTTGATTTCATCACATCTTTTGAATAATTAGGGGCAATACTAGTAAGCGATTATACAAAATGCTAGTGTAATCAGTTCTTAAACACTGCTCCAACGCTTTGATTCCTTATCAAACACGCATGACAATAGAAGGCAAACGAACTCTCACACTCTACAAGAACAAACGGGTTTAGTCCACAAGAAAATAGCAGAGATGCTCAGGGAGTGTAAATGAAATATCTGGAAGAAAGGCGATGATGTTGACAGAGTGAGGGGCGTTATGTGACAAAACGCCGAGGTCATCAGTCCCACGATTCAAAATTACTTGCATAAGATACAGGCGTATTCAGTCAAAGGGGCCAAACGATAAAGCGAGGAAGCTAAAAACATAACTGAAAATGAAAACCACTTTCACGCAGGAAACTGAGGACTACTTCAACCATCCGTGAATCGACTGCTAATATTAAGGACAAGGAATCTGGAAGACTATACTTAGTACGAAGGGCCAAAAGACTGACATTCCACCAATATATGGGATACAGTCAGTCTGGCTCCACAGCTCGTTACGCAAGAGAATAAAAAATGGGCGAGCCTAGTATGACCGATATGTAGACAGCATAAGACAGTGGACTATTTCAGAGAGGAGCGGAAGGAAGAGCGCCAAACTGCACTAATCTCTTCTATTATGGGTAGTTTATTACTTGGAGCAGTAGATGTCATTCCAATTTTGGGAAGAGAGAGATTTGACGTGTATCCGCATATCTGCAGCTGGAATCATGAAACGAAATAGGGAAGTATCTGCCCCTCTAGCCAAATGGTCCGCCAATTCATTCCCTGGGATGCCCACATGACTAGGGACCCAGAGGAAGACAACTGAGCAGGCGGCACGGGCAAGGGTAGAGATTAGGTCATGGATAGCAGGGACCAAAGCGTGATGAGAGTAGCATCGGTCTAGGAGATGAACGTTCTCACGAAACTCTGTTGGATAGAGATTAGTTTCGATTAGATATAAGTTTTATTCCAGTAGATCCATGTTGAGGTGATTCTCCAGAGCTTATCAGAAAACAATAACACACAATAAATACTTACAAAGAGTGACAAATATGCTAATGTGCTGTGAAGCGGCGGCCTGTTTCAGACATTTCTCCTCACATTTCATCCTATTTGCATACTGAATTTATATATGAATCTCATGCTTTATTTTCTCTCAGATTCAGTTTCTACTTTTCACCGGTATTGTGGGCTGATTACATGGTTGGTTAAGGCATAGCTTGTAGCAACGTGGGGTAGCCACCTCTCTGCAGCTAATCTAACATTTCATTCTTTCAGTAGTTTTTTCCCCTTAAATGCACCTGTTCTTGATCAGGGGAATTCCATTTCGCTCGGGTGAAAACAGGAGGAAGTTTCACACGCTCTGGAAGAGCAGCCCGTCTCTCATAAGGCAGTTCCTACGCTAGCAAACCACACAGAAAGGTGAGCCTCTCACTGAATATCCTGCTGGCTCGGCCTCCGCACGCAAAGAACGGCGGAATGGAAGACTGGTACCCTCTGTAGCAGAACAGGAAACAACTGGTGAAAGAGGTGGGAACTCTGCTTGTTAGTAACATTTGTGTGGAGTCCTCAGCTGTCCACTCGCCGTTATCCCTGATGTGTGTGGTCTACAGACATGTTTCCTCAAGCAAAAATATACAGGTGCTCGGGCGTCTGCAAATTTCCAAACTACGCGAAACCCAAAGGTTTCCTGAATTTCCGACAAATCTGTACGTGGGAGTGGGGCGATACCTGTTTACAGAATGAAGGCTTTCACGTCCGGATGACATAGCTGCTGATAAATCTTTCGGGATGTGTGGTCGTGGTCCAAGAAACCCTTCTGTTCCTGACGTTTCGTCCAGGACTGCGCTGGACATCCTCAGAGGTGCTCCTCCGCTCGACAAGACTCAGCGGAGGATCACCTCTGAGGATGTCCAACAGTCCTAGACGAAACGTTAGGAACAGAAGAGTTTCTTGGACCACGACCTCACATCCCGAAAGATTTATCAACAGTGACACCTGTTTCCCGTTTCCTTATACATGTATCTCATTGGAGGATACATCTTTAACTTTACGGTAGGAGCTAGGGAACCGACTTCCAGAACCTTGATTGGAAGAGCGCTGGGGTCCTTTCTGGGATTGGCAAGGGAAGATCGTGCGAGGTGCCTTTCCGAGATCAGAAGGAAGGCTGCCAAAAATTTGGAGGGGCATTCCGAGTCGCTACTGGAATTCGTATGGAAATTCTGATTCGAGCTTCTACTTGGTGATAATACTCTGCACTCTGCGCTCGTGTATGTTTTTCTTGACTTCAGACAAGTCTTCGAATTTTCACTTTGGACGTACGGCAGGTAATCAGGACGATGAGGAGATCCCCGATTCGCAGTCATATCACATCGATTCAGCCCATCAACAGCTAACAGCTGGCGCTGTTTGGCACACCTCGATCTGGTGGCAACACCTTAATTGAGTCACTGTGTGATCGCATTTGCAGTGCACACTCACGACTGCGAGAATCGCGATATACTACATGAAGAGGAGTTCATTCCTGGTTTCTATTGTTTAGTCTTCCTAATTTTATCTACGCGCTTCACGCACTGGTATGCAAGTTTTTCTGCAATCTAATTCTTACTTCAAAACCACTCATTTATGTTTCGCTGTTGATTTAACTCACTGGAACTCACTAGCCAACTGATGTTTCTTTCTTATTATTCCTTTATTCACAGCCCTGTTATGTGTTCTGTTCGAATTCCTACCTTTTTTTTTTTTTTTTTTGTAACACCACAAAGTCTTTCAATCACGAATGAAAACGTAATCGTGTCCTTTGTGTGTCTGGGTCCCATCTCAGTCGGAATTGTCCAGCATCATGCTGGTGACGACTTTAATTGCCATTCATTTTCTTATCACGTAAATTCATTCTCAAATTGCTTTATAACCTTGACGTTTATATGGCCTGAGTAAATTTTACTCCGTGTTTGAATAAATATTATTTTACCAGATCTATCATTTAGCAAACAATTCAAGGCACATTATTCAATTGAAATGGCCAGGCCCTCCAACCATAGGCAATAGGCGAGGCTCATTACGAGTTCAGGAACTTAATAAATAACGTTTTCCGATTTGCGCAGCAGCTGATTTTGCAAGTAGTCCATTAGCTTCAGGCGGGTGATTTTATACGATCGATGTGGTCGATTCAGGATTAGTCGAATCTGCATATCCACGGAGCACCCGAAGGGCAAGAGGTTGTGTTCACAAACACATATGGCTTCTGGCATTACCTTCTACAGATCCCAAGTGAATGTGTCCTCATGGATGTGGAATAAGTAACAAAAAGTCTTAAGCAAATTTTCATTTAAAAGGTAATACGTAACCTGTCACAAAATGATGTGAGATATTGCTGTCTCATATCACTCTCAGTATCAATTTCACAGCCCGTAGTTTGCCATTAAGTTGGGTCATGGACTGTGTGCTGGAAGAGAAAGTTTCACAGTCTGCTGGCGTTTTCATGGCAGGCTGCGATGTCTTTTTGTGGCCTCAGAGAGCCAGTTGATAAATCAACCACGTTTCCTTGTGAGTGGGCTAACCTTAACCGAACAAGTCTGTGCACCTCACACCACTATCATTGTCGGAGAGGCGCCAAGGTAAGTAGCGACGTCACATCTGCCTTGCTTCCCCCTGGAGATGAATCAAGTGCGACAATTCGGTTCCTCTTTGCTCACTGATTAAAGCCAGATAGCTTCGCCTGGTGCAGGATGCAGACGGAGCTACCAATCTAAAATATAGTTTTCAGTCACTGAACTAAAACCGTGTTATTTTCAATTCGCCGCTGTCCGCATCCTGCACCTCGTGAAAGTAAGATGTGCATCGAGCACACGGAGATGGGAAAGTCTGCTGTCTTTCTCCCGAGTTTTCGAAAATTTTGTGATTTCTCGGCTGTCACTTTGGCCATAATATAGGATCAGCCTCACCACCTGAGATTTTTCAAAGTTTGAAAATTGGGCAGGAGGAAGGAATTTTTCACAGAGTCGCGGGCGGAGGTTAGAAGGACGTGGTCGGTGACAGAAACGGGGGCCTAAGGCTATCCGTGGCTGTTTGCAGCACCTGTTGACTTGGAGCTGAGGGAAGTTTTCTGTAATCCGCGGTAGCGCAATCCGTAAGCTGAGCGCTTCGCTTCTCCTATATTTTGGATGAGCACAGATAAGGATATCTTGGTTCTACAGCCTCTATGCGGCCTACTACAGGTCGCCTTATGAAGTTTTAGTCTCATTTTGTTTACTTAATTCTAGGTTCAACTGATTTTATTTCACTGCTAACTTTTTAATTTGCTTCACTTAAGAGAGGCTCTGCAAAAGGCAGATCATTTGTGATCAACTTCTGTTTCATTTAAAATGAAAATCTGTTAAAGGCAAATAACTTTTGACTCATCTTGTTCATCTTTAAAGTAAATAATTTTTTTTAAAAAAGCAGACTTGACTTACAAGTTCCTCGACTTGTCCTATAGTTTTCCTGGTTTTATAGTATAAAGATAACCTGGTAAACGATCAGGTTCCGCTGTTGTCCTTTGCATACAGTGGCGAGATTAGACGATAGGACATCATTGTTCCACTTGCCGCTGTAGAAGCAACTTGAGGGGACACGCTGTACCACATACGCAGAGCTTAATGTAAGACACAGCCCTGCTCGAATGTCGAAAGTTCAATATAGTGAGGTGCACATGATAATTCTTAGGCTATTGTAGCTACGCATCATCAAATAGAAAATCATTTTAAAATACTTACAAGATCTCATTACTGCAATGAATTTGTTCAGAAGTCAGATTGTACTAATACTCTCATTATTTGATATTATTAGTAACGTATACACATCACTTGGTTATATTAAGAAATAGATCAACGGAGTACGAATTGGTGAGTGGTATATTTTTTGGAGTCTTCTTAAACTGAGCTTCATTAGAAGTAAAACTTTTTATGGCTTCCAGTAAGTTATTAAAAATGTGTGTTCCTGAGTAATGACCAGTTTTCTGGACCAGAGTAAGTGACTTTAAAACGTTCTGAAGATTATTCTTATTTCTATATTCCATTAACTGAACCATTTGTTTGAAAAAGAGATTTTTGATGACAAATTTTACTAAGGAATTAATATATTGGGAACCAGTAGTTGGTATCACTAGTTCCCTAAAGAGGCCTCTGTAGGATGTTCCCACAAATAATTCTTTTCACACGGTTTTAGACTGGAAACTTTAGCTTGGCTTTATGAGCTACTAAATAATAATAATAATAATAATAATAATAATAAACCCCGTGGAGGCCCGGGAAAAGAATAGGCCTCCGGTATGTTCTGCCAGTCGTAAAAGGCGACGAAAAGAACAAACCACTAATAGGGCTAACCCCCCTTTTAGTGTGATTACTTGGTTCAGGACAGAACTAAAGAAGCCTCGGACAAGTGCCGTCATGGTCGGGGACGACGCTTGAACCCTATGCCCGCCCACAATGGTAACGACACTGCTAGCCAACTGGAAAAGGATTTAAATCCGAATAGAGGTGTTTTGCAGGATATGCTTCCTGCAACGACCCTAGAAGGAAAACAAAGACAGAGGATGAGATGGTCAGATGAAGTTAATCGACACCTCATGTTCTGTTATTACCAAGCAACAAACCTAGGAACCAACACAACTGGATACAGATCATAAGTATACACAACATTTATTACCAGATACCCGGAATTAAAATTTTTAACAGAACAACGACTAGCTGATCAGATCCGTGTAATAATCAAAAATAACAGGATACCCCAGTCAGAATTAGAAAACATCAAACAACAAGTACAACAAATACTGGAACAAAATAATGTGCAATCAGAAGAGGAAGAAAACACAGTAATGGACTCAAACATCCCAGAGCAAACAAACAAAGACCAACACGCATCAATTAAACAATCAGAGGAAAACGAAATCTTAAGACAGCCACCAGAACAAGCACAAATAGAACACGAACAGACACGTGTTAGATATAGAAGAGAAATTTCAGCTGACATATATAGAATACAAAGACACAAATACAGACATTAGACCATTCTTGCATAGACCGCCAAATAACCCACAAGTCGAAACAACAATAAAAACTATCAACACAATCATACACAACAAAATAAATGAAAACACAACTATGGAAGAGTTACAACTACTGGTTTATATAGGAGCACTCACTACACTAAATATACACACTAGGCAGAGATCAGAACAAACCAACACACAGAAGAAACGCACAAAACCAGCATGGCAACACAGGTTACAGATCAGAATAGAAAAACTGAGAAAAGACATCGGACAGCTAACACAATTTATAAGAAATTAAATATCAGACAAAAAACGAAAAAGGTTAGGTAAAATCTCACAACAAGAAGCAATAGAGCAATTAGATGAAAAAAAGCAGAAATTGCAAGCATTGGCCAAACGACTTAGAAGATACAAAAAAAGTGAAAATAGAAGGAAACAAAACCAAACATTCAACACAAACCAAAAGAGATTTTACCAAACAATGGATAACACACACATTAAAATAGACAATCCACCAAACATAACAGACATGGAACACTTCTGGAGCAGTATATGGACAAACCCGGTACAACATAACAGGCATGCATGGTGGATACAAGCAGAAACAGACACATACAAGATGATACCACAAATGCCCGAAGTGATAATTTTGCAACATGAAGTCACCCGAGCAATTAATTCTACACACAATTGGAAAGCCCCTGGAAATGATAAAATAGCAAATTACTGGCTAAAGAAGTTCACCTCAACACATTCACATCTAACTAAATTATTTAACAGTTACATTGCAGACCCATACACATTCCCTGATACACTTGCACATGGAATAACCTATCTGAAACCTAAAGATCAAGCAGACACAGCAAACCCAGCTAAATATCGCCCCATAACATGCCTACCAACAATATACAAAATATTAACTTCAGTCATCACACAGAAATTAATGACACATACAACACAGAACAAAATTATAAATGAAGAACAAAAAGGCTGCTGCAAAGGAGCACGAGGATGTAAAGAGCAACTGATAATAGATACAGAGGTGACATATCAAGCTAAAAGTAAACAAAGGTCGCTACACTACGCATACATTGATTACCAAAAAGCCTTTGATAGTGTACCCCACTCATGGTTACTGCAGATTTTGGAAATATACAAAGTAGACCCTAAATTGATACAGTTTCTAAACACAGTAATGAAAAACTGGAAAACCACACTTAATATCCAAACAAATTCAGATAACATCACATCACAGCCAATACAGATTAAGCGTGGAATATACCAAGGAGACTCATTAAGCCCTTTCTGGTTCTGTCTTGCTCTGAACCCACTATCCAACATGCTAAATAATACAAATTATGGATACAATATTACTGGAACATACCCACACAAAATCACACATTTGCTATACATGGATGATCTAAAACTACTGGCAGCAACAAATCAACAACTCAACCAATTACTAAAGATAACAGAAGTATTCAGCAATGATATAAATATGGCTTTTGGAACAGACAAATGTAAGAAAAATAGCATAGTCAAGGGCAAACACACTAAACAAGAAGATTACATATTGGATAACCACAGCGACTGCATAGAAGCGATGGAAAAAACAGATGCCTATAAATACCTAGTATACAGACAAAAAATAGGAATAGATAATACAAATATTAAAGAAGAACTAAAAGAAAAATATAGACAAAGACTAACAAAAATACTGAAAACAGAATTGACAGCAAGAAACAAGACAAAAGCTATAAATACTTATGCTATACCAGTATTGACCTACTCATTTGGAGTAGTGAAATGGAGTGACACAGACCTAGAAGCACTCAATACACTTACACGATCACAATGTCACAAATATATAATACATCACATACATTCAGCAACAGAAAGATTCACATTAAGCAGAAAGGAAGGTGGAAGGGGATTTATAGATATAAAAAACCTACATTATGGACAGGTAGACAATTTAAGAAAATTCTTTCTAGAACGAGCAGAAACTAGCAAAATACACAAAGCAATCACTCCTATAAATACATCAGCTACACCATTGCAATTTCATAACCACTTCTACAACCCTTTAGATCACATAACATCAACAGATACAAAGAAAGTAAATTGGAAAAAGAAAACACTACACGGCAAGCACCCGTATCATCTAACACAGCCACACATAGATCAAGACGCATCCAACACATGGCTAAGAAAAGGCAATATATACAGTGAGACGGAAGGATTCATGATTGCAGTACAGGATCAAACAATAAACACCAGATATTACAGCAAGCATATTATTAAAGATCCCAATACCACAACAGATAAATGCAGACTTTGCAAACAACAAATAGAAACAGTAGATCACATCACAAGCGGATGTACAATACTAGCAAATACAGAATACCCCAGAAGACATGACAATGTAGCAAAAATAATACATCAACAACTTGCCATAAAACAAACTAATAAAACAACACGTTCCCACATACAAGTACACACCACAAAATGTACTGGAGAATGATGAATACAAATTATACTGGAACAGAACCATTATAACAGATAAAACAACACCACATAACAAACCTGACATCATACTCACCAATAAAAAGAAGAAATTAACACAACTAATTGAAATATCCATACCCAACACAACAAATATACAGAAGAAAACAGGAGAAAAAATTGAAAAATACATCCAACTGGCTGAGGAAGTCAAGGACATGTGGCATCAGGATAAAGTCGACATTATCCCAATTATACTATCAACTACAGGAGTCATACCTCACAATATTCACCAGTACATCAATGCAATACAGCTACATCCAAACATATATATACAACTACAAAAATCTGTAATTATTGATACATGTTCAATTACCCGAAAGTTCCTAAATGCAATATAACATATACCATACAGTTACAAGGAAGTCACGCTTGACCGTGGTCCGCGTCACGTTCCATTTTTAACCAGACTTAAGTCTGAGAAAAAAAAGATAATAATAATAATAATAATCCCGTATGGTATAATGGAATGAAAGCTAGAGCAATGTGCTCGCTTTTTATATTTGCGTCACCCCTGTCTGACAATATTCACATTGTAAATAAAGATTTGTTTAGGCGCTTCACCAGTTCTGTTTCGATTTAGATAACCAGCATTCGACGAAGACTATAACAGCTCTGATACAATCACCGTATCTCACGATGGGATCATGAGAGTAACGTGATAGGGATTACGGCGGGTGCCGAGGTATATAGTCCTTTTTCTCTCACTCAGTACAAGAACGCAACAGGGCACAGTAATTAAATCCTTACGAAGTGCTCTCCCCCACGCGGTGATCAGTGGCTTGCGGAGCGTATACAGTGATAAGCCAAAACATTATGATCACCTTTTGAGCGCAATGCAGGAACGATTCTGAGTGCGTGAACTAGACAAGCTTTCGGCACATTTCCAGAGGGGTATGGCACCAGATGTCTTCGCACAGCTTATGCAATTCCGGTTAATTAAGGGGCAGGTGTTTTCTTAAGCCAGAGCTGGAGACCAACAGCATCACATATTTGTTCCTTCTGGTTCAGATCAGGCGAATTGGGTGACAAAAGCAGCAACGTTAGCTCATACTCGTGCTTCACAAACCACCGTAGCATGAGACTGGCTTTGCGACATGCCTTGCTGGAACATACTATCTACGTCAGGGAAGACCTCGAGTATGTAGGGACACACGTGGGCTGCAGTAACATTCACGTAGCCTACACCTGTCTCGGCTCTCCGATTAGTACCATAGGCCCCATGGTAGCCAACATGAGTGTCAGTTATAGCATAACACTGCCCCCAACAACACACGTCCGAAGTGCAGTGCATGTTCCGAGAAGCCATTTGCCTGGATGACAGCATGTCTGAACACGACCAGTTACCTGGAGTAACAAGAAACTAAATTCATCTGACCAGACAAGAAGTTTTCACTGATTCACATCCCAATCACCTGCAGAACCCGTGTTTGACAATGTGCGCTATGATCCGAAATTCTTGTGCCTGCACCAACACGGTGCTATGTTACGGTGCTTGCGTTCTGTGATGAGGCGTGGACATCCAGCACCATTTTGGCTGCTTGTGGTTTCACCGTCCTTCAACCACTTTCCGTATACCGTATGTTCACGACAGCAGCGCGCGAACAGCTGTCCAGTTTCCCTCTTTCCGGGCCACAACAATCTCCCCTTTGTCAAAGTCTCTTATGTCAGTATTTTTCCCACACTGGCAGGCTGTACCGTCGGCAGAATGATGATGCGCTTATATACACTGCGCAACACGATTAAAGGATCACTTTTTTAAAACGGCGTAATTGTCTCCCACTGCGAGGTGGAACTCTGAAATTTGGCTCACAGTTGCCCGCAACCTTCCTCAGTGAAGGTGCAGAAGCTGGAGGGTGGTCTGCGAGTCACCCTCGGGACGATGTTACAAACAGCGAGATGTCGACACATACGCCGGCCAGAGTGGCCGAGTGGTTCTAGGCGCTACAGTGTGGAACCGCGCGATCGATACGGTCGCAGGTTCGAATCCTGCCTCGGGCATGCATGTGTGTGATGTCCTTAGGTCAGTTAGGTTTAAGTAGTTCTAAGTTCTAGGGGACTGATAACCTCAGATGTTAAGTCCCATAGTGCTCAGAGGCATTTGAACCATTTTTGTCGACACATACAAAAAAAAACAAAAAAAAAGCCGAAGGTAATAAGTTCACGTGTGCTCTAAGATGGGTTAACGATATCGCAAGGGCACCAAATTTTACCACAATTCTTCCCAGCGCCACAGTGGGCGCGTCACGCGATGAGAAGGTCGTCACACACCCTCTCACCCATATTTCACTCCTCCTTTGGACGCTTCTGCGATGGCTGTCAGAATCGCGACGCCTAATGTTGAAATCACGCTGTGTTCTTATGGGTGGCCTAGGAAAACGTTTCAGAGACAGCCGCTCAGAATAGACATTGAAAGGTCTAAGGGGGTCGCATAAGAGGTGTCAATGAAACTACCCTTTCCGTGGGAAAACGAAAGGACTTTATTTGAGGATCTTTCGCATTGCTAATACCACCGGACAAGTCAGCCCTTCCCTAAAGGCATCGTGGGCCAACACCGCCACTGAAAAAATGTGACGTACCGCTTGGAGTGCGGTGCGACCGCAATTTTTTCTCTGGCATATCGGGTGGAACCGCTACGGACCCTTCAAAACCACTCGGTGAAATTTTAACGCGATACGAAGCAGGGAAGCTTGCTTATGGTTGGCGTGGCATCTGGCGAAATTTGGTGCTATTGTGACGTCATTAGCCCATCTTACACCTCATATCAACTTCTGACCTCTGGCCTTTTTCTCGCAGCGTCGCCGAACCAAGAGGTGGCGCCTGTGTGCGCCCGCAGGTTTTTGCGCCAGTACAGAGAAAGGCTGTGGGCATCTCTACAACAAAATTCATTATGGCGTTTCGAAAAACTTACCCTTTAATTGTGTTGCGCAGTGTACTTCCCTCAACACATCACGTACCCGTAACGCTACTAGATGGCGTTTATCTACGCTGTGAGCACTTTGACGGTAGCTGTCTGGAATACCATTCTTCAGAAACACATTCCAAGCCTATGTGATTGAAATTAAAAAGGTTTTAACTTATCAGAGCGTTTTTCGGTGGCTCCATCAGTACTTATTTTGGGCACCTATTTCATTGATCTGCACACTGAGTAATTTTTTCCAGTTCAGTGTCACATGTAAATCAGGTGATTCCGGTTTTTCATTATTTATTTATTATTCACAATTGCAGTCTCTTATCTGAAAAGCAAAAATAGGCCATACAAATCACATTTCCTTGATTAGTAATAAATTATGTATTTATCATCGGTTTTTTATATGTATATTACAACAATACTACAAAATTTCATTAAACCCTTAGCCAATTACCCAGCTACTAATTTACTGCAAACACTACAGAATTTGTTCTCTGCTTGTTCGTTTATTTTGGTGCATTTAACTTTGTATGGCTGTCTTCGCTACTGGATGCGCCCTCATACTACCCCAGCCAACAGCAATAGTATGCTGGATTCCTTGGGCGACGGGCACTACGTCAGCAGCGTTTCCCGCTAGTGCAAGTAATTCCACCCATCACTGTTACTTCTTAAAGTCCACACTTCATCACTTGCGCCATTGCAACGTGGATTCTTGGGACTGCGTTTCACTCTGTGGTCGCCGTCCTCAGTCATCTTCACTCCATCTGCAGAGTATGTTGTCTAGCCTGGATGGCAGCATGACGACTTGTGGTTGAATGCCTCTTGAAGTTTCCTCTGGCTACCTGGATACTGCGGCTGCAGTATCGTCCAAGTCGACTTGCTCCTTAGTGCTGCTTTGGGATCCCGTATCCTTAATACCTGACGTCCATTTCCCGCTGCATCTTCATAAGAGCCTGTAGTCCCACAATGTGTTTTCTGGTGTGCCCACAATGCCGCAGGACCAGTTATCATTCATCTGTCTTCTGATTTTGTACAGATACGTGGCATAAGGGCCATGACCAGTCAGGTAACGTATCAATCCTCTCGATGGGTTAAGAAATCTCTATTTTAATCTCTCCCTGATGTTAGAGAGAAAATCCTATGTTCTCCTGCCTGTGCCTGAAGTGTACCATCCATTTTGCCACAGTTTTGATGTGCGATATTTTGTTGCCTTTTTCGAATTGGCCTCGGTTCCTTCGTACTTCAATTTGATTGCCTTTCCTTAACCAGTGAAAGACTGACTTTTTCCTGATTTCCAAGTATAGTGGGCATTTTCCTAGAATTGCTAACAAGGCATCTTTTGTTTGGGTTAGATAACGGTGTTGTAGGTGTCCGGCCGGGACTCCCAGCGAACACAAACAAGAAGGCAGGCAGGGCGTACGGTAGGTACAGAGCGACCGACCAGTTTGCCTTTCGCCAGTCGCTGCCACCAGCAGTAGGCCAAGGTCACGCCGTCCTGACCCTCTACACACAGTGACCTCGCAGCAAGTGTCCACTCCAGGCCGTACTGTCCCCCTCCTCCTGCCCCCCCTCCAGTCTAATCACAACGCTCACCATCGTTTCCACACCTCCATTTGGCATATTCGTTCCTCACAGCCTGATTCCAACCAAATTGAGTGCCTTTGGAATGCTGTCTCCGTTGTGAGACTGGATTCGTGATTTCCTGTCAGAAAGTATACGGTTCATAACTGAGGGGAAGTCATCGACTACGGAAGAAGTCATATCTAAAGTTATAGGCCCTCTACTGCTCTTAGACTATACGAGAGTGAGTCAAATGAAAACCTTAAATATTTTAAAAAAATATTATTTATTGTGCAGAAGTGGTACAAAGCTGTATCACTTTTCAACATATTCTCCCCCACGCTCAATGCAAGTCCTCCAGCGCTTACAAAATGCATAAATTCCTTTAGAAAAAAATTCTTTTGGTAGTCCGCGGCAACCACTCATGCACTGCGTGGCGTACCTCTTCATCAGAATGGAACTTCTTTCCTCCCACTGCATCTTTGAGTGGTCCAAACATGGAAATCACTTGGGGGCAAGGTCTGGTGAGTATGGTAAATGAGGAAGACACTCAAAATGCAGGTCTGTGATTGTTGCAACTGTTTTACGGTCAGTGTGGGGCCTTGCACTGTCATGTTGCAAAAGGACACCTGCTGACGGAAATCCACGTCGCTTTGATTTGATTGCAGGCCGCAGATGACTTTTTGACTTTTTAGGAGATCTGCGCATGATGCACTGGTGTCAGTGGTCCCTCTAGGCATGTAATGTTCCAAAATGACGCCTTTTTCGTCCCAAAAGAGAGTCAGCATAACCTTCCCTGCTGATGGTTCTGTTCGAAACTTCTTTGGTTTTGGTGATCAGGAATGGCGCCATTCCTTGCTCGCTCTCTACGTTTCCGGTTGGTGTAAGTGAACCCAGGTTTCGTCCCCCGTAACGATTCTTGCAAGGAAGCCATCACCTTCTCGTTCAAAGCGCCGAAGAAGTCCTTCACAAGCATCAACAAGTCGTTCTCTCATTTCAGGAGTCAGCTGCCGTGGCACCCATCTTGCAGACACTTTGTGGAACTGGAGCACATCATGCACAATGTGGTGTGCTGACCCATGACTAATCTGTAAACATGCTGCAATGTCATTCAGTGTCACTCGGCGGTTTTCCTTCACTATGGCTTCCAACTGCTGCAATGCTCTGTGGAGTCACAACTCGTTGTGCCTGATCTGGACGAGGAGCATCTTCCACTGAAGTCACAACATTTGCGAACTTCCTACTCCATTCGTAGACTTGCTGCTGTGACAGTCATGCATCACCATACTGAACCTTCATTCGTCGATGAATTTCAATATGTTCCACACCTTCACTGCGCAAAAACCGAATAACAGAACGCTATTCTTCCCTGGTGCAAGTCGCAAGTGGGGTGGCCATCTTTATGCTGATACTGCGACGGTATGTGTGCATCTGCACTATGCTGCCACCTACAGGCCATTCTGCACGCTGTTTGTAGCACGCTAACCAACTTACAGGATAACGGCGTGAAATTTCGATTTGTTATTATAAATTTAAGATTTTCATTTGACTTACCCTCGTATAAATGATTTAGGAGGCAATTTGAGCAGTACCCTTTTTAGATTGTTTACAGATGACGCTGCCATTTACCGTATACACTCCTGGAAATTGAAATAAGAACACCGTGAATTCATTGTCCCAGGAAGGGGAAACTTTATTGACACATTCCTGGGGTCAGATACATCACATGATCACACTGACAGAACCACAGGCACATAGACACAGGCAACAGAGCATGCACAATGCCGGCACTAGTACAGTGTATATCCACCTTTCGCAGCAATGCAGGCTGCTATTCTCCCATGGAGACGATCGTAGAGATGCTGGATGTAGTCCTGTGGAACGGCTTGCCATGCCATTTCCACCTGGCGCCTCAGTTGGACCAGCGTTCGTGCTGGACGTGCAGACCGCGTGAGACGACGCTTCATCCAGTCCCAAACATGCTCAATGGGGGACAGATCCGGAGATCTTGCTGGCCAGGGTAGTTGACTGACACCTTCTAGAGCACGTTGGGTGGCACGGGATACATGCGGACGTGCATTGTCCTGTTGGAACAGCAAGTTCCCTTGCCGGTCTAGGAATGGTAGAACGATGGGTTCGATGACGGTTTGGATGTACCGTGCACTATTCAGTGTCCCCTCGACGATCACCAGTGGTGTACGGCCAGTGTAGGAGATCGCTCCCCACACCATGATGCCGGGTGTTGGCCCTGTGTGCCTCGGTCGTATGCAGTCCTGATTGTGGCGCTCACCTGCACGGCGCCAAACACGCATACGACCATCATTGGCACCAAGGCAGAAGCGACTCTCATCGCTGAGGACGACACGTCTCCATTCGTCCCTCCATTCACGCGTGTCGCGACACCACTGGAGGCGGGCTGCACGATGTAGGGGCGTGAGCGGAAGACGGCCTAACGGTGTGCGGGACCGTAGCCCAGCTTCATGGAGACGGTTGCGAATGGTCCTCGCCGATACCCCAGGAGCAACAGTGTCCCTGATTTGCTGGGAAGTGGCGGTGCGGTCCCCTACGGCACTGCGTAGGATCCTACGGTCTTGGCGTGCATCCGTGCGTCGCTGCGGTCCGGTCCCAGGTCGACGGGCACGTGCACCTTCCGCCGACCACTGGCGACAACATCGATGTACTGTGGAGACCTCACGCCCCACGAGTTGAGCAATTCGGCGGTACGTCCACCCGGCCTCCCGCATGCCCACTATACGCCCTCGCTCAAAGTCCGTCAACTGCACATACGGTTCACGTCCACGCTGTCGCGGCATGCTACCAGTGTTAAAGACTGCGATGGAGCTCCGTATGCCACGGCAAACTGGCTGACACTGACGGCGGCGGTGCACAAATGCTGCGCAGCTAGCGCCATTCGACGGCCAACACCGCGGTTCCTGGTGTGTCCGCTGTGCCGTGCGTGTGATCATTGCTTGTACAGCCCTCTCGCAGTGTCCGGAGCAAGTATGGTGGGTCTGACACACCGGTGTCAATGTGTTCTTTTTTCCATTTCCAGGAGTGTAGTAGAGTCATCAAAAGATGAAAACCAACTGTAGCAAGATTTAGATAAGGTACACTCAGCTGACAAAAGTCATGGGATGCCACCTCATATCGTGTCGGATCTCCTTCTGCAAGGTGTAGTGCAGCAACTCGACGTGGCATGGTCTCAACAACTCGTTGGAAGTCCCCTGCAGAAATATTCAGCCATGCTACCTCTATAGCTGTCCGTGTATGCGAAAGTGTTGCCGGAGCAGGAGTTTGTGTGCGAATTGACCTCTTGATTATGTCCCATAAATGTTCGATGGGAGACATGACGGGCGATCTGGATGGCCAAATCACTCGCTCGAGCTGTCCAGAATGTTCTTCAAAGCAATCGCTAACAATTGTGGCCCCTTAATATTGGACTATGTCCCCTATAAAAATTCCATCGTTGTTTGGGACTGTAACGTCTAGTAGGAAAAAAAAAACATTATGTAGTAAAGAGAAAATTATATGTATCATATTGTGTTATTGTATAAATTTATGTATTTTTTTTATTTATTTTAGAGAATATCTGCGTCGGCGAGTAATGAAACCGCCACAGACGATAAATATCAAACAAAGATTAGAATAGGTAACTAGTATATAATACTTGATGAACATTAATTTCTCTGTCTTCTTCTTCTTGGAGTTAAGCGAGTAGGATATCCTGTGACGTTGTATTGGACGCTAGCGTAGCATTCTTTTGTCAAGACTGAAAGATGTACGCCATTACGTGCGCATTTTAAACGTGTGTATTTAAGTGTTTGAATAGAGTTATTTAAATGAAACCTGCATTATTAATTGTTATAGCTTGCTTGCATCTTATCCCATCCCGTTGAGACATTTTTCAGTTATTTAAAATATTATCTGTGGTTCCGAGCTGCGCGGCGAACGAAAGAGCCGCTGCCGCGGCGTATTCAAACTACCTCAAATAGAATCTATCATACCGCAAGGAAGCGGGAAGGTAACAGTGAAATAATATTATTTCTTTTAGCTTCCGGACTTGCAGTGCAGAGCAGCAAATTTTATGATGTGTTACAGGTTGACGCGGGCTGCTGATATTATATAGCTAACAGTACAAAAAAGATAATGTACCTTCAAAATCTAATAGGAATCTTGCTGTGCTCGGTTCTGATCTGGCAAACTTTATAGTGAAAACATATTTTTTCAATAAGAGTCTCATGTTCTTGTGCTAGTCGTGGTATTGAATGGTGTTTTACCGAGAAACAAAATCCACTGCAAAATCTTGTTGCTGAACAATCATACGAACTGTAACATCAGTATTCATAACAAAGTAATTTTCATTTTCAATAACTATAAAGTAGGGAAGATATGTTGATTTTTAGAATGAGTTACAGTCACGAAAAATGTTCCTTTAATAGAAGGCCAGATACAGAACAATAAGAACTCAATATATTCTTTTTGTTAAAAAGTAATGATGATAAAGAAATTCATAGCACAGC
The DNA here is from genome assembly GCF_023864275.1 of Schistocerca cancellata. Classification (NCBI taxonomy): domain Eukaryota; kingdom Metazoa; phylum Arthropoda; class Insecta; order Orthoptera; family Acrididae; genus Schistocerca; species Schistocerca cancellata. The sequence goes on from NC_064631.1 coordinate 532,271,273, forward strand.
ATTACTAAAAGATATTTCGCGGCTCTTTTCATATATGCGTTGTTACGCAAGCAATAGTAATAATAATAGAAAAGAGGGAACGAACTAGACCGAACGCGAAAGGACACAACACGGTGTCGAGTACAGGCTCCTACGTGTGCTAGTAACAGTAGATGCGCCAAGGAAATCAAATACTCTTTTGGCAGTAGTGAGGCCTGACTATAGCGGTAGTGTGCCGTCGAAACCAGTTATGTGACAGAATAAAGACATTCTCAAGATACAGCTGCGGTGGTACTTTTTCTCTTATATATCGTCAGCTGAAGTCCCTCGTCCATGCAATAAGATGGACATCGATAAAGTAATCCACCTTCCTTTCACGTTCCTTCCTCCCGTAAGTCTGTAACGAGCCTCGTTGCACCCTCCCCTAAATCGGTAACGAGTCGTGTGCGATCGCGGGAATTACGATTATGACCAGAAAATAATACATTAATGAGATTAATTTCTTTCGATACAGGGAAAAGCAAATACGCTACCCGATCAGAAGTGTCCGGAAACCCTTATTTGATGCAGAAATGAGCACTAGACGTCGCAAAAGGTATATCGGCCAGAATAGAAGGAGGGGAGCTTATTGTGTAGTCAGTTACAGCAAAATGGCCAGGACAGCAGAGCTCAGTGACACTGAACGTCGACTAGTTAGATGATGCGACCCGAGTAAAAAATCCACCAAGGATATTTCAAACTTTGTAAAGCTGTGCAAGTCGACTTACTGTGATGTAACCGTGGAGCGGAAACGCGAAGGAACAACCATAGCCAAACGAAGACGGAGCAGACCTAAGGTACTGATGGAACAGCGCCGTCGAGCAATGCGAAGGGTAATTGTAAAAAATTCCACGAAGGCAGCGGAAAGTGTCATTCATCAGTTCCAAAGGACTACTAGCAGTCGAGGCAGTACAATGACTGCGCGCTGGGAGTTAAAAATAATGCGGTACAATGGTCGACCTGCTCATCACAAGCCATACGCTTCTAAGGCCAATGCTGAGAAGCGCTTGAGGTCGTGTAGAGAGAGAGAGAGAGAGAGAGAGAGAGAGAGAGAGAGAGGGAGAGGGAGAGCAGCGGACAGTTGACTGGAGACGAGTGATTTGGATTGATGACTCACGCTTTACTCTTTTGCAATCCGATGGAAGGGTTGGCTTTCGCGAATGCCTGCAGAACCTCACCCGCCATCACTTATAATGGCAGTAGTGAAGTACAGAGGGAGTGGTGTTACGGTATGACGGAATATTTCGTGGTTCGAGTGTGGTCCCCTTGTTCGGCTTAAGCAAAGGCTAAATGTTGAAGGATATGAACAAATTTTACAACTGGTGTACTGCATATTGTGGAGGAACAATTCGGAGACGATGACTGTATGAGCAGGACACAGTTCCTTGTTATAAAATAGCATCTGCGATGCAACGGTTTGCAGGCTGTACCGTTATCCTGTATCCCGATATGCCTCTGTGTTCGATTCGCTGTAAGGAGTTATGGATGACCTGTATCAACTGCTCAAGCGGACACATTCGGTGGACTCCTTGTAGCGCACTAAGCCAGTCAAAACAGACGAGCAGCCTGGTACTGCGATGCCTCTGAAACCATTCCCGACAACGTCCCTGTCGTTAGCGACGAACCAGTTTCTCCGTTGGACAATGATGTGGTTGGTAATGTTCCTAACCATGTTTAATGAACCATTCGGCCTGATGTAATTCATGGAACCACACAAAACCAAAACGTATCTGAGTGGATCGAGACTACAATCCCATTCAACCTAAATACGAGTCAGTTGCCTTAACCGAATGTGATTTACAGTTATGTTCTCGGAAGAAAACTAAAAGCCCAATGACAAACAGGAAAACTGTAAAGGGAATTCCATAGCCAAGAGCGTAACACGTGTTTCGTGTCATTTAGCCACCACACACACACACAGGGTTTCCCAGAATGGCCCTGGCGCTTCAGCATCAAGTTTCGCATCGATAGAAATGAAGCGATAGAGCAGGAGGATACTGCGCTCAAGGAATTTAAGAGAAACCGTATCACATAATGGAATTGTGGCATCCGAGCTCTGCGGAGATTCGCACCGTTAAGTACAAAACGTGAAGCTATAAATTCTACAAAAAACGTCAGAGAAAAATCAAGCCAACTTCTATTTGACAGTATGCCTGATAATTTCGTTACGTAAGATTGAAGTGAAGAAATCCTGAAATGAAGGATAACAGAAGCGACAAAATAAAATAACTGTGAAACTGTTGTATGTTAATTTATCTTTTACTCAAGAGTAATTATTAGGAACGAAACGTCCTAGTAAATTTTATATATCCGTATGGTTAGTACATGCAGCGAGGAAGCATAGTAATTTGTGTTGCATCCTTTTCAATGCTCAGTACATCCGAAGACAAAGATGTTACAGTTCATTTAGGACACGTTTATACATTACGTTCGGAACGCCACAGGAAAAGAAATCATATGAGGGTAGTTCTGAATGAGTTCCGTTCGGTAATAAAAAAGTAAGTATGTAACATAGCGAGACCTCGATGCCGGAATTGCAAGTTGCTATCAAGTCTTCGAATGAATCACTAGAGTAACGAATGAATTCACAACAAAAATGGTTCAAATGGCTCTGAGCACTATGGGACTAAACTTCTGAGGTCATCAGTCCCCTAGAACTTAGAACTACTTAAACCTAACTAACCTTAGGACACCACACACATCCATGCCCGTCATACCGTAGCGGTCGCGCGGTTCCAGACTGAAGCGCCTAGAACCGCTCGGCCACATCGGCCGGCAATTCACAACATCCAGAAATTTATGGGTCTGACATTTTCGTTTATTTGGAGGTATGCATATGGGACCTGAAGATGGCGTAGTGAAATGCTGAAACTGGTGGCCTTCAAAATAAAACATCATCGTAAGTTTCACGGGTGTCATTAACATTGACAATTACTTAACCAGCCCATGTCCCCTGTCCATAATTGGCCAAGAGAGATACTTATGAGTAGTCTAGTTTAGTATACAGAAATGGGAAGGAAAATGCTGTAATGCCAACTTTACTTGTTTTTTCCTCCGCACGCCGTTGTTTTAACTCAAAATTTGACCACCACTCCCCGTTGTCCAGTTTCTAAAAATGACCGCGCGCGCAGTTTGCCACTTGAAGAGCAGGTAAGATTTCGGGTCCGCGCGCAGTCGGGATCGCCCGTGAACACGACACGAGACGGACGGGAAGTTCCCTCCCTGAGCCAAGGCCGGCCGCCCGCCCGCCCAGCACACGGAAACGGCCAGTCTGCGACCCCTGGTCCGGTCCTGCCCGGTTTCCCCGTGAGCGTCACCTTCCCGGAACGCCGGCCAGTGCAGCAACGCCTTCCGAGAACGTCCAGTGGCGGCGCCGCGGTCCAGCCGCGAGTCGGCGCGCCTCTGGCCAGGACAGTTTCCCGGTGTCGGCGTACGAGTCCCACGCCGTTACGACACCGACCTCCACACTTTCTACCGTGCCGGCTCGTGCCCGTTGACTGACTACCGTGGAGACTGTGCCTCCTGCGCAAGCAGTGTACGTTCTCACGCCACAAAGGGACGAAACAGATTTTATCATTTTTTCAAATGTTCGGATAATAAGTTGCCGTCTCTTTATCTACGAATAGAGGATGAATGCAGCTAGCCGCTGTCTCTGTGTAATGTCTTGTCTGTATAGACGTGTATCTGTTGCCTTTAAGATCACTTCACCTTCACACATAAATCTATACAGTAAAGTAAGGCCCTCCCCGTTTTTGGCTGATCCGTGATAAGACAGGCGAAAAATTAGACTAATGGAGGATTATTAATATTATCTCTATTTTCATTCGCTCTCTCTCTTTCTCTCCTTTATCTATGTACAGTTTTTAATATAATATTTCATTACGTGAAATCAGCCAAATAGGATCTTTGGTGGAGTCCTTCGTCTTGGTAATCAGCGGCTGGCTTGCTGTAAGAGATCTTTACATTTATTATTACTGTTAAACACTGCAGTCAGTCGGGAGAATCAATCGTTTGGACAATTTGTTCCTTTTACGGAAGATTGCGAATTCCAGATGTGTACGAAGCCTTTTAGGACGATTTAACACAGACTCAGTGATTGCAGGCTCTCTTCGACACAGCTGAAACTTCCCCACTAATTACAGGGCCAAAGTGATCATCAAATGATTCAGAAAAAGCTCATTCGTTCATTCACTCCAGAACAAAAAAGTCACAAACCTCATTTTTGAAGGAAATTGTGTATTAAATCCATCTCCATTACATGTCCAGATCTACGGTGATTCCACGCCTTAATTATTTTCCGTTTACAGTCTCTCTTCAAACAAACCGCTAGCGGCACAAATGTTAATTGGCTCGCTTTAGCGAGAAGAAAAGCAGAATATGTATCTCAGAAGCACGTCAATACCTCAACAGATACTCCAGAAGCTGTCCTAGTTACCACTCTAACAACCATGGAGAATGCATATATGCATCTCTGTTATTTCAAAGAATAAACGCACTAGAAAATACTTTGGCGTCGTCGAGCTGTTGCCGCATATATTACGAGAAAATCAGGTCAGACAACTTTTCCAAAGTGAATGAATGTGTATGGTTTGATTGAAAATTATTAATTGGTGCGTGGTAGAGGGTATTTTCTGTGGGGACATTACAATTTGCATTACCCGTATATCGCACCCCAGGGAGAAAAGTAACTGAAGTCGAAAAACGGCAATTTTTAATTGATGCCACTGAAAAATAAATGTGAAATGCCCCATTGTGCACGTGAGGACAGCTGAGTCAATTTTGCTGCAGGCTACTTCATGATTCGCCACAGTAAGAACAGTGTCGCTTCAACAATGCTACTGGAAGATGTGTATGGGTCATTCAAGAAGAGGCCGGCCGGAGTGGCCGAGCGGTTCTAGGCGCTACAGTCTGGAACCGCGCGACCGCTACGGTCGCAGGTTCGAATCCTGCCTCGGGCATGGATGTGTGTGGTGTCCTTAGGTTAGTTAGGTTTTAGTAGTTCTAAGTTCTAGGGGACTGATAACCTCAGCAGTTAAGTCCCATAGTGCTCAGAGCCATTTGAACCATTCAAGAAGAGCGGTACATTCTGAGTTGTCACACTTATCGTGTGTAGCGTAATTTAAAAGTAATTTTAATATCCTTGATTATTACACTGTATAAACAACCACTGTTTTAACGATTACAGGTGTTGTAAACGTTACGAAATTTCATGATATTTACAATATCTGTAATCGTCAGAACAGTGTATATCCATGCATGTCTCAAGGATATTGTAAAGTAATACACGGCCACTGTATGAATACAGACATTTAGATGATCAATGATGCTCTTGGCTCGATGGGCTTAAATGATAATCTATGGTAAAAAAGATTGTGTCTCTGTCTGCGCGGTAACCACAAGTGTGAGATTAAGGGACACGGACAACGTGACAAAGTACTCTAAGGGCAGAATAGTTACCCAGGCATTCTTTTGGTGGGAACCGTACACGAGCAGACCATCAACAGTACCAGGAGAAAACAGCTGAACATATCTGGAATGGAAATTTTTGCTTTAAAGAAAGCTCACATTGAATCTCTTTTCTCGGCAAAATGTATTCCTACACTATATGATGCCAATTATCTTTTCGTAAACTGATCCTTGAATTGTATTTAGTTTATATTCATTATTAAACTGTATTAATTTTCAAAAATTATAATTTTGCATTTTGTACTTTTCTAACAAAACAATTTCATCTTCTTTCTCTTTTTTCTACTTTAACTATTAATTTTACCTGATGCAAGTTCTAATGTCGTATAGCATTACAGTAAAATATATAACATTATTCGGGGTCGACAACAGGGAAAAATAGCACATGAGGGGGTCATAACCAAAACAAAACGTTTTTAGGAAAGCGACAAAAGTGACAAGTCAAAGAACCAATAATTACTTGATAAGATCTCACATTCGAAGAGAACAGGATTACGTGTCCACATTACTGTTGTACAGAATATAATGGAATTTATTGCTAAAAATATTTACATGGAATTTAAAGAAAGTTTATGCTATTTCAGTATAAGTTTTTTAGAATCCTTTAAGTCGATTTCTTTGAAAGTGTTGCATTTTTGAATTGTGTTACCGTTCATTCCGAGGTGGTAGACGTGAAGTCCCTGCATCTACTATGTCCTAAGTTTTGAGACCGACGTTACAGGTCACTCGTCAAAGAAATAATGACACTTCCTAGCAGATTATAACCGTGCACCATGCCGGACCGGAAATCGAACCTTTAACCTTTGCCTTTCGTGGGCAAGTGCTCTACAGATTCAGATATTCAAGCACGACTCACAACCGGTCTCATTTCTTCACTTCCACTACCACCTTATCTCGTACTTTCCAAGCTTCATTGAAGTTCTCCATCTACCTTGCGTGTCTAGTAGTCCTGAAAGATAGGATAATCTGGAAGTAATGATAACATTTGGTTCACTGGCTTGGTGCCAGCCTCTGGACATGATATGTTTGCTTTGTCCCTGGCAGTGGGGGAGGAGCCTGCACAGGCAGACAGCTTTGTTCTGCTGAACATCATTAAAGGGATAGCACGATTTTAATTTCTCCGACTGACAGTTGTATCACCGTGTATTGATTCCCGTGAGAGAGCGGTGATTCTATATTCCCCGTTTCAGCGAAATAATGAAAATTTCTTCTGTCACCGAAATTCTAACCAACCATTTATAAATCTACTTTAGGTCGCGTTGCACAGATTCGCCACCACGTTGAAAAATGCTTTTCGTGCAGCCACAGGACGTCGTGTTACGACTCAAACTGTGCGCAATAGGGTGCATGATGCGCAACTTGACTCCCGACGTCCATGGCGAGGTCCATCTTTGCAACCACGATACCATGCAGCGCGGAACAAATGGGCCCAACAATATGTCGAATGGACCGCTCTGTATTGGCATCACATTCTCTTCACCTATAAGTGTTGCATACGCCTTCAACCACACAGTCGTCTGAGACTGTGTTTGGAGGCAACCCGGTCAGGCTGAATGCCTTAGACGCACAGTCCAGAGAGTGCAGCAAGGTCGAGGTTCCCTCCTGTTGTTGGCGTGGCATTATGTGGGGCCGACATACGCCGCTGGTGGTCATGAAAGGCGCCGTAACGGCTGTACGATACGTGAATGCCGTCCTCCGAGCGATAGTGCAACCATATCGGCAGCATGTTGGCAAGGCTTTTTTTCCCCTTCATGGACAATTCGCGCCCCCGTCGTGCACATCTTGTGAAGGACTTCCTTCAAGATAACGACATCGGTCGACTAGAATGGCCAGCACGTTCTCCAGACATGAACCCTATCGAACATGCCTGGAATAGATTGAAACGGGCTGTTTATGGTCGATGTGACCCGCTAACCACTCTGAGGGATCTACGTCATATCGCCGTTGAGGAGTGGGACAGTCTGGACCAACAGCGCCTTGATGAACTTGTGGGTAGTACGCCACGACGAATTCAGGCTTGCATCAATGCAAGAGGACGTGCTACTGGGTATTAGAAGTACCCGTGTGTACAGCAATCTGGACGGCCACCTCCGAAGGTCTAGCTGCATAGTGGTACAACATGCAATGTGTAGTTTTCATGAGCAGTAATAACGACGGAAATTTTTATATTGACCCCTACTCCAATTTTCTACACAGGTTCCGGAACTCTCGGAACCGAGGTGATGCATAACTTTTTTCATGTGTGTATTATCGACAATATGCCATCCAGCAGAGTTTATATTTTAGAATTGCTATATCGCATGTCCATACTTTTGAAGTATGCCATGTGTTCTTAGTGCTTTGGAGCAAAGTGCGCCTTGTGACTATACTGTAATATGCAGGGTGATTCGGTGATTACGTTACTGACTTTCAGGAATGACGAAAGAAGGGTAAATATATCAGATTGAGTTGAGAGACCTTAGTCCGGAAACGACCAAGTTGAAATTTATAACCGAAAATCGTTCCGATACCTCTGACAGTGGACCGCTTCTACAGCTTGCTCTTTGCTTTCCATATTTTGAAAAGAGGTAGCATGGATCAAAACAATAAAAAATGTGGGCTTCAAAATGCGTATCTTAAGATCTATGAGCGCTCGATCAGTAGAAGGCATGTCTTTCACAGGTATTAAAAATTGCATTTTACAGCCCATGTTTATTGAAAAGGTTTGCCTTTTTTGTCCATACTACTTAATCCTCAAATATGTAAAGTAAAGAGCTTGCAGCAGAAGAGGTCCACTGCCAGAGGCAGCAGGACGATCTTCGGTTATAAATTTCGACTCTGTCGTTTCCGGACTAAGGTCCCTTACCTCAGATTGATATATCACAGAGAGTTTATATCATTGTGGTATCGCCCTGTATAGGCCGAAATAAAATACTGTGCACTTACTGTTTGTTACTCCCAAGCCCAAACGTGCGACTGCATGAATTACAGATTGAAATACGCTGAACACAAAGCTAGTTTTCATTGTTGCTGAAGGTTCTAGAATACGTTGTAGTGAGGAAATTTATTTGCGACGAATAAAAAATAATGTTCACAATACACTCAAGTTTTTTGTTTTAAACAAGATACAGAGCTTATTGTTGTCTTTCTGCATAAAAAAATGGCTCTGAGCACTATGGGACTTAACATCCATGGTCATCAGTCCCCTAGAACTTAGAACTACTTAAACCTAACTAACCTAAGGACAGCACACAACACCCAGCCATCACGAGGCAGAGAAAATCCCTGACCTCGCCGGGAATCGAACCCGGGAACCCGGGCGTGGGAAGCGAGAACGCTACCGCACGACCACGAGATGCGGGCCTTTCTGCATCGAAGTAAGGTAACGACTGTTCGAAAGCTTTAAAATACAACAAAAACAGAGTAGCATACCACGTTAACTAACATGTGAATTATTGAGTTCACACGTACTCGCCGGAGTATTGCCAGGTATTCGCTACTGACATGCCCGAAAACAGTAAGTCCCCGATTTCGTACCATACTTATAAATTTTCCGGGCACTACGGACCTGTGACCTAATCTCCGCTCATACGTACGTCTTTCCTGCTGCACTTCGTACAGCCGAATGACCACGAGCAAGATGGCCATCGGCTATTTTAGCCTTCACAGGGTCCAACTACACTTGACATTACTTACTGCAATTGTGAAGTCACTAGTGGGCTGTGTCTATCGACTTTTGCGAGAGCGAGTGAACTACCCTTGTGTCGACTGTGTGCATTTCGATTATTGATTTAGGGTGTGTGTGTGTGTGTGTGTGTGTGTGTGTGTGTGTGTGTGTGTGTGTGTGAACACAGTCTGGGACTTCGTTATAAATGTGATACAAGTATGTTCTGATTTAACCATTTCCGTCTAATTAGAGAAGGAAGGATGAAATAAATATTTGGGTGTTTGTTTCCGAATATGTAGCGATTTGCGAGTGTGTGGTTAGGCAGGAACCTAAGAGGACATCTTAAACTGATGCGAGTGAAACGATGAGCAACAACATTAATATTCTTCCTTGTCACAATTTTTCCCCATGTTGCGCAACCACAAACACATACCTGCAAAGAGCGCTCGCTACAACAGCGAGATTTTCCTCTCACTAACACATCCATAAGCCAACGGCCTTGCCGCAGTCGTAACACCGGTTCCCGCCAGATCACCGAAGTTAAGGGCTGTCGGACTAGGCTAGCACTTGGATGGGTGACCATCCGGTCTGCCGAGCGCTGTTGGCAAGCGGGGTGCACTCAGCACTAGTGAGGCAAACTGAGGAGCTGCTTGACTGAGAAGTAGCGGCTCCGGTCTCGGAAACTGACATACGGCCGGGACACATGCCCCTCCATATCCACATCCGGTGACCCTTGTGGTCTGAGGATGACACGGCAGCCGGTCAGTACCGTTGGGCTTTCATGGCCTGTTCGGAAGGAGGAGTAACACATTCATGAACACCAGTTTGGCGCTATAGCGATCGACAAATGCCTAGCCTCGTTTAGGGACATCTTCACAGCGCCACTTCGTAATTATTACGTGAGTCCCTGCAAAAAGTTTGTGAAACGTACTTGACCCACCTTAGCAGTGTCGTTACCCAGATTCACATCCTTTCGTTTTCCAATACTTGAAAACAATTTTACACTATACATATGCATGATACATTAGATAACATGGAAATTCACTCAACTTTTCACTGCTATGCTTGTTTTTCAGCTACGTTCATTTGTTCGTCCAATACTTAGTATTTTGTATGCGAAAACACATCAAGCAGTTCCATTGTTAATAAATTAAAACAATAAACGTAAATACATTTAAAGATCAGGAACAAAGTCTGATTTTGTATGCTGCTGCTACTTTCATTGTTTTGCTGAAAACTCACGTCTTTATGCATGTAATACATATTCCGGCATGTAGTTTAACAAGCAGTGTTACCAACAATCTATTACATTCTGATACGTCTATCTGTGTTACATAGTTTATAAAAATAGCACAAGACACTGGGGCGACTTCTCCGTTTGTATAAAGGAGAATCACGTGAAAGAAAAGTGTTCTGAACTTACTGAAACTATGGTATGTGAAAAGGAAGTTTTCTCACCTAAAGGGACTTTTCTAGAAGTTGTACGTGAAGCTGCCATTCTGTATTTACTACCTGCTAAATGCTGCCAGACTTGATAACGCTAGTCCGCATTTACTGATTTCCCATATCTTTGACAGAATAGAATTTTTCCATCACTTATAAAGATGCCACTAAATTCAGTAACATATTGTTGCAAACGGAAGCGAACACTTTACTTTCGTTATTACATCGCTATTCACTTCACTGAAGATACTTTACTGTACAAACGTTCTGTTTTAAACAAGACGAGGACACTGATTGTTGTGTACATTGCATCAGCCATCCACATAATAAATAAGGGATTCCCTTTCAGATAGCGTGGCAGCAGGTGTAGTGGAGGTCATTCACTGCGCAATACTTTTACGAGTGAAGTTCATTCAGATTTCAGTCTCATATGATAATGGACGAGATCTTTGTTACATTTGAAAATTATAACAAAGAAAAGTGACAAATTGAGTTTTAGCAGAATTATTTAAATATTTATTTACGTATAATATTACAAAAAGATATATTTTTATGTGAAACAGAATTTTGTATATGACTGAAGTGTGCTGTTTCGGCAATTTCCATCTTATCGTTTCTTATCTATAAGCAAAAAAAAAAAACTTTGTTTACGTTAAAAGCCGTACTCTAGATATGATGAAACTGTAGATAATTTTTGCTTTTGTAAGTATTATCTGTTTTTCACAACTGATAGAGGACAATGTGTAACGTCCCGTCGACGACGATGTCATTAGTGACTGAGTAAAAGCTCGGATTAGGGAAGGAACTCGGTCGAGTCCTTTCAAAACAGCCATCCCGGAGTTTTCCCAAAGCGATATAGGTAAATCATGGAAAACCTAAATCAGGATGTAAAGATTAGAAACAGTCCTGATCGAAATTTTTTATTTTCATTGGAGTGACCGGTTTCGATTCTATTTAAGAACCATCTTCAGACTCCAGAACGGTGGGTGGACTGCATGGAGCAAGTTGCGCCGATCCTCGACGCTGGAATAACTGCTGTTCTGGAGTCTGAAGATAGTTCTTAAATAGAATTGAAACAGGTCACTCCAATAAAAATTAAAAGTTGCGATCAGGACTATTTTTAATCTTTAAATTTAAATTTTTATAGATCGGTGATAATGTTTTCTAAAATATTAAATCAGGAGGATCGGACGCGGGTTTTGAACAGTAGTCCTGAATGCGAGCCCAGTGTACCAACCATTGTATCATCTCGCTCGGTTTTTCACAACTGACATGTTTGACCAATTTATGTTAGGCAGGGTCAGTGGTTTTCAAGCTGCTTTTCGTGTGCCCATTGGCTCATGTAAGCAGTAGGTGAAAATATAATTTTTCAGTCAACTGTATGCCAAAATTATGCTTTTCACTGAACGGAAGTGTGGAACAGTAACTTCTAACGTATACTGTATTCATCTAGGGTTTATGTAAGTACATTAAAAGGATTTAAGACACGGTGACGATGTAACTTCCTGCCAGGTTAAAATTGTGTGTCGGACCGAGACTCGAACTAGGGACCTTCGCAAAGGTCCCGAGTTCGAGACTCGGTCCGGCACACAGTTTTAATCTGCCAGGGAGTTTCACCTCAGCGCACATTCCGCTGCAGAGTGAAAATCTCATTCTGGCACCGTGACGATGTCTAACACAAATTGGTGAAACATGTTTCATTGGAAACAATAAATATCAGATTCAAAAGATAAACAGTATTTATTCTTACCCACGTGATAAGCTTAATTCAAGTAGCAACTAAGGAACAATGGTTGCAAATATTAGCAATATCACTCCGCTATATTCTGTGGCTATAAAGCCGGTTTTTTGGGAGTGTGTCGGAAAGTTGGACACTAAGCTGGCGTAATTAGTGATTGCTAAGGCTTCCTTGCTCTGTTGCTTAGCATAATTTACAGGAACCAGTGTTAGAACATTAGTCGTAAATAAGTTATATTGTTTCCAAGTAATTTTTTGGAAGGAAACATCACTAGCCCTTTCCTCTTTCCCCATGCAGTTCTTCTAAACGCGCACCTCAAAAAGTTTCTTGCATTGACCGTGGAGCAGTAGGTGATACGGAGCGACAGTAAGGTGATCCCCAGGGTGGTATTTTAGTGCAGGTGCTCGCTTAAATACAATATGTACACTGGTGTCCAAAATTGAAGCAACAAACCGCTGTTTCGTTCACCTGTGTCTCATTCATGATATACTCATACAAACCGTCAACAGACGTACGTACGATCGTCGTCTGCACGGAAGACGGCATTCTCGTCACGGGAAAACAAGCCAAATATGACGCCAGGGCACCTACAAAACGGGATAGTGTTTTCTGGGTAGTTCCACATCCACAATCGCTCTATACAGAGTCACATACACTGCAGTAAGGCGCAGAGAATACGCCTACCGGACTCTGCGATCGAGGGCCGTAGGAAGAATGGAAGCAGGAGAGTCGCAAACTGGTGTGGCCCGATGGGTTAATGTGAATTGTTCTGTTGTTTCTCGGAAGTGGCTATAGTTTAGAGAGACCAAACTATATTCTGAAGACCAGGGTAGGGCCGGCCATGTGTGACTTCAGAAGACAGGACCGTTATTTGGTTGTAAGGACACGACGGTACCGTCTTAGTACTGCATGGCAACTGGCGTCTGACCTCTGAGCATCGAATGGATATGTTACACCGAGGCAAACAGTGTGCAGAAGGCTTCGCCGGAGTGGCTTTTACTGTCGGGGACCTGCTGTATGTGTACCTCTGACGTCTTCACAGAAGGGAATGTCTAGAGTGGAGTCGTCAACATGACACCTGGACGGTCTGACAGGAGGCCAATGTGCTTCTCACACCAATTTGGCCTGGAGAGTGATTCCCGAGCGATTCGCACCTGGAGGGAACGTGTAACACGATTTGGGGACCCAAACCTTGTGGAAAAGAGACCGACATCGAGAAGGATCCCTCGTGGTGTGGGCAAGGATTGTGTTAACCAATCAAACACCTCTTCAGGAAACTTTACGGATGACTAAGCAAGGTGTAACTGCTCTCGGTTATCGTGACGAGATTTTTAGATATCATGAGCGGTTGTTGTGAGGTGCTATTGGTCCAGACTTCATAATGATAGACAATAATGCTCGACCTCAGAGAGCACGGGTGGTTGACGTTTCCTGGGAAACTTCATTTATTGCACACATGGCTGGCATGCTCGCTCTCACGATTTGAATCCCATAGAGTATGCACTAGGGAGACTGGTTGCATCACACAAACATCTACCAACCACTCTTGTAGACTAGTGAGCAGCTCTGCGGTAAGGAGGGGCATTATTGCCTTAACATGAGATTGATGGCATTATTCACAGCATGCCCCGTCGCTGTCAAGCCGGTATTGCTGTATTAACCAGATGTCGGAATTTATTTATTTATACGTCAAGTTCCGTAGGACCAAACTGAGGAGCAAATCTCCAAGGTCATGGAAAGTGTCAGTACATGAAATTACAACATAAAAGTAATAATAGATAAAAATAAATGTTTATAAACCCGTAAAAACAGTGTCCGTAAGTTCAAGTAAACGCAATCAACAACACAACAAGAAACAGCTCAATTTTTCAAAGAACTCCTGGACAGAATAGAAGGAGTGACTCATGAGGAAACTCTTCAGTTTCGATTTGAAAGAGCGTGGATTACTGCTAAGATTTTTAAATTCGAGTGGTAGCTTATTGAAAATGGATGCAGCAGTATATTGCGCGCCTTTCTGTACAAGAGTTAAGGAAGTCCGATCCAAATGCAGATTTGATTTCTGTTAAGTATTAACTGAGTGAAAGCTGCGTATTCTTGGGAATAAGCTAATATTATTAACAAGAAATGACAGTAAGGAATGCGTATAATGACAGGCCTGTGTCAGAATACCCAAACTAGTGTAGGGGGGTCGACAAGAGGTTCGCGAACTTACACCACTTCACTGCTCGAACCGCCCGTTTCTGAGCCAAAAATATCCTTTTAGAATGGGAAGGCTTACTCCAAAATATAATACCATACGACATAAGCGAATGAAAATAAGCAAAGTAGACTAATTTTCGTGTCCAACGATCACTCACTTCACTTCAGTAGTATAGTAAAATTGGCAGCGTTAAGTCTTTGAACAAGATCCTGAACGTGGGCTTTCCACGAGAGCTTACTATCTATTTGAACACCTAGAAATTTGAACTGTTCAGTTTCATTAAAAATATGCCCATTCTGTGAAATTAAAACGTTAGGTTTTGTTGAATTGTGTGTTATAAATTGTAAAAACTGAGTTTTACTGTGATTTAGCGTCAGTTTATTTCCTACATGCCATGAACTGCATTATTTGAAACCAAGCCAATGTTGCACACAACACTGTTTACTACCATGCTAGTGTCATCAGCAAACAGAAATATTTTGGAGTTACCCGTGTGTGCAAATCCAGGAAAAAACTAAGAAATTTTTTGTCTACCATTATACATGTTGCAGTTGCCTTAAGTTCTGTATTGATTACATTGTTTCTACTTTTCAGTCACCTATTTAAACTGTTTTGTGGCAAAATACACTCAAGCTTGCAACATTTCCGCTTGTTGCTTTAATTTTCAACACCAGTATAGTCGCTGCATCCTCAACTCCGCTCATCCCCGAACTCGCAGCCAGCGCCACCCCAGTATTTAGCCATCAGCAGTCTTTGTTTCTTTTTTGCAATCCCATGACACTATTTTTGGCCTTGCTTTGCGGTACATACTGTTGTAATTGCCTAGCTAGTGTGTAAATGTTTCGCGTGTTCAGCTCTTCTGCTATCATTCGTATCAGTGCATGCGGATAGTCCCGCACGATAAGCAACACGCCACACGAAGTACGAAACCTTATTGGTTGTCTGAATACGATCATCTCTCTTATCTCAAGTCAACTTTGGAGTCGTTTACACCGAGCAAAGTCATTTGATAGCATCGTGTAGATGCGATTTATTTTTTCGCTAGCAGTGTAACATTTCCGAGAAATGGTGTTATGGTAGGACTTAGTGGATGGCTTGATAAGTCTGAAACTTGCCGCCATTTAAATACAACAAACTTGTGTGCAGTTTTTTCGGTTTGTAATTTATTTGAATTTCTGAGGAACTACTTCCATTTTAGAAAGTGAGAACTGTCTCTAAGACGTTGCTTCGTTCGGCACATAATGGGAAGACACTCCATCACAGGTTTCTACACCAACAGAATTGAAAAAAGTATTTAACCAATTTACTACTTTCTGAGAGAGCGCTGGGATGAAGTGTCAGGACGCGCGTAACCATACTGGCAACCACCCGCCTAAAAAGTAAATCTGGTCACATTAGGAAAGATTTCATTGCGAATTCTATTGCAGCCACCGACAGCAGATTCTTAACTGAATCAAAGCGCGAAGTTATTTAGTCTTTGCGTATACGGAAAAGAGAAACATCAAAAGAATTCAGTCGCTTGTCATGGAGCTCAAAACCAGGCGGAGGTGTTAGACTGAAAAGAATTTGGGTTATCTAACTCTCTCCCAGTTGCCTTTTCAATAGCTACCTAGAACGATTCTTCCACGGCAGCGTAGTGTGTGCTGTTTTGAAAACTTCCTGAAAGAGTAAAACTATCTAGCGGCGTGGGACTCTAATGTGGAGACTTGCCTTTGCTGGAGAATACCAATTGAGCTACCCACACAAGCCTCTTCAGCTATCAGGATGTTATGTTATTGCGTGAGCAAGAAATGATTGAAAACTTAACAGACTAAAATGTATTTGCGGTAGGAGTAAATTTGTTTAGTTATGGAAGGACACTAATTTCATTTAATGTGGGAACGCATTCCTTTTTCAGTAAAGGAATGCACTCGCTCTTCGGGCCCCTTCTGCCCCAAATGTTGCTACGTAACTCTCTGATATAGTTCTAAGACTTGGCCTGATGCACACCACTCAGTGCAGACTATATCTCCGCTCAGCACAGCACAGGCTGGTTCTACGACACTAAGTAATATTGGTTAACATTGAGTACACAAGGAATTCTGAACCTTCTGGAAGGAAGCTGTTGAAAATGTTGCATTATGGACGAATTCTGAATGGTAAAAACGACAAGATTTTACGGCAGTTTTCTCACGATCGGCGAAGCTTAATGGAGTTTTGTGTAATTATACGACTAGTGTACCATTTATTGCAGACGAATAACTGAGCGAGGATAATCTCAGTAACTTGAGACATTGTAAGTGGTTATGTCATACACATCACTATAGCGAAAGTCATGGTGTACTCACATTTGTGGTATGAGATGCCACTGAAACTCAATGGGCTGCTGAAAAAACGGTGCAATGTACCGGGTGATCAAAAAGTCAGTATAAATTTGAAAACTTAACAAACCACGGAATACTGTAGATAGAGAGGTAAAAATTGACACACATGCTTGAAATGACATGGGGTTTTATTAGAACAAAAAAAAAAAAACAACGTATTGCTAGACGCGTGAAAGATCTCTTGCGCGCGTCGTTTGGTGATGATAGTGTGCTCAGTCCCCACTTTCGTCATGCTTGGCCTCCCAGGTCCCCAGACCTCAGTCTGTGCGATTATTGGCTTTGGGGTTACCTGAAGTCGCAAGTGTATCGTGATCGACCGACATCTCTAGGGATGCTGAAACAACAGCCGACGCCAATGCCTCACCATAACCCCGGACATGCCATACAGTGCTGTTCACAACATTATTCCTCGACTACAGTTATCGTTGAGGAATGGTGGACATATTGAGCATTTCCTGTAAAGATCATCATCATTGCTTTGTCTTACTTTGTTATGCTAATTATTGCTATTCTGATCAGATGAAGCGCCATCTGTCGGACATTTTTTGAACTTTTGTATTTTTGGTTCTAATAAAACCCCATGTCATTCCAAGCATGTGTGTCAATTTGTACCTCTCTATCTACATTTTTCCGCGATTTATTCAGTTTTCTAATTTATACTGACTTTTTGATCACCCGGTACTTATAAAGCGCAGCACCCATCTTTGACACCATTTCAATATTTGTGGGTCAAACCGCATCTCAGAATGAACCTTTCAGAAGCTGGCGTTGCACCAAATGCACGGTGCCACTCTACGAGAAAGATAGAAATGCAATGTTTGCCCAGAGCCACTGTCGCCTTTGGCTTCTGGCGATTTACACACACATCCCACCCGCAGTTCAGGGAAACACTACTACATAAAAATAAACTACCCACCCATTCAGCTGATTTGTCACTGACCTTTAACAGGACAATGAATATTAAAATTTCGTACGGAAAAGAATTTTTAACGTGAATAGTGTCTAGTATTCTCCGAGAATAGGTATGTACAGTATTATAGAGAGTAGTAACGAGAAAGGTATATTACTGGTTAGATGTGCCAACGTTTTTCCTTTTTTACATTTTACGCACATGACTTCTTAAATGAAAACAACATCGTGTTATTCAGTTATTCTGTTTTATTCTTCTAAATTACAAAACAGAAGTCTATGTGCTGAGCTACTATGGAAAGAAAGGACCGTACAGGTCTTTTTAACAATTTCGGAAACCGCATTTCTGTGCAGTGAGTTCCGGTATGTCCTGTCTGCTCCTTCATGGCTGATTACCAAACAACATTAGGAAGCAGTAACAGATACTTTATTTCAGTTCATAATACAGAATGTGTCAAGAAGAATAGTAAATATTTTATGAGTTAGTAACATTGATTAATTCGGATTAAACAGTACACGTAACAAGTGTCCAACTGTTATTGTTACAGAGGTACAGCTGTTGGAATGTAACAAACAAATACTGACAAGTGTTAAGCAAAGTAAAAGGTTAAGTTAAAAGTTCATCATCATCATTTAAGATTGATTATGCCCTTCAGCGTTCAGTCTGGAGCAAAGCCCCCTTATAAAATTCCTCCACGATCCCCTATTCAGTGCTAACATTGGTGCCTCTTCTGATGTTAAAGCTATTACTTCAAAATCATTCTTAACCGAATCCAGGTACCTTCTCCTCGGTATGCCCCGACTCCTCCTACCCTCTACTGCTGAACCCATGAGTCTCTTGGGTAAACTTGCTTCTCCCATGCGTGTAACATGACCACACCATCTAAGCCTGTTCGCCCTGACTGCTACATCTAGAGAGATCATTCCCAGTTTTTCTTTGATTTCCTCATTGTGGACACCCTCCTGCCATTGTTCCCATCTACTAGTACCTGCAATCATCCTAGCTACTTTCATATCCATAACCTCAACCTTGTTGATAAGGTAACCTGAATCCATCCATCTTTCGCTCCGATACAACAAAGTTGGTCGAAAGATTGAACGGTGCACAGATAACTTAGTCTTGGTACTGACTTCCTTCTTGCAGAAGAGAGTAGATCGTAGCTGAGCGCTCACTGCATTAGCTTTGCTACACCTCGCTTCCAGTTCTTTCACTATGTTGCCATCCTGTGAGAATATGCATCCTAAGTACTTGAAACCGTCCACCTGTTCTAACTTTGTTCCTCCTATTTGGCACTCAATCCGTTTATATTTCTTTCCCACTGACATTACTTTTGTTTTGGTGATGCTAATCTTCATACCATAGTCCTTACATTTCTGATCTAGCTCTGAAATATTACTTTGCTAACTTTCAATCGAATCTACCATCACAACTAAGTCATCCGCATATGCAAGACTGCTTATTTTGTGTTCACATATCTTAATCTCTCCCAGCCAGTCTATTGTTTTCAACATATGATCCATAAATAATATGAACAACAGTAGAGACAGGTTGCAGCCTTGTCTTACCCCTGAAACTACTCTGAACCATGAACTCAATGTACCGTCAACTCTATCTGCTGCCTGACTATCCATGTGAAGACCTTTAATTGCTTACAAAAGTTTGCCTCCTATTCCATAATCTCGTAGAACAGACAATAACTTCCTCCTAGGAACCCGGTCATATGCCTTTTCTAGATCTATAAAGCATAGAAACAATTCCCTGTTCCGCTCATAACACTTCTCCATTATTTGCCGTAAGCTAAAGATCTGGTCCTGACAACCCCTAAGAGGCCTAAACCCACACTGATTTTCATCCAATTGGTCCTCAACTAATACTCGCACTTTCCTTTCAACAATACCTGAGAAGATTTTACCCACAACGCTGATTAAAGAGATACCTCTGTAGTTGTTACAATCTTTTCTGTTTCCATGTTTAAAGATTGGTGTGATTACTGCTTTTGTCCAGTCTGATGGAACCTGTCCGGACTCCCAGGCCATTTCAATTATCCTGTGTAGCCATTTAAGACCTGACATTCCACTGTATTTGACGAGTTCCGACTTAATTTCGTCCACCCCAGCTGCTTTATTGCACTGCAATCTATTGACCATTTTCTCCACTTCGTCAAATGTGATCCTATTTCCATCATCATTCCTATCCTATTCTACCTCGAAATCTGAAACATTACTGATCGTATTTTCATCTACATTGAGCAACTCTTCAAAATATTCCCTCCATCTGCCCAAGGCATCCACAGGATTCACCAGCAGTTTTCCTGACCTGTCCAAAATACTTGTCATTTCCTTCTTACCTCCCTTTCGAAGACTGCTAATTACACTCCAGAATGGTTTTCCAGCAGCTTGACCCATAGTCTCCAACCTGTTTCCAAAGTCTTCCCACGATTTCTTCTTGGATGCTGCAATTATCTGTTTGGCTTTGTTTCTTTCTTCAACATAAATTTCTCTGTCTACCTGAGTTCTAGTATGTAGGCATTTTTGATACGCCTTCTTTTTCCTTATACAGGCTGCCTTGATTGTATCATTCCACCAAGCTGTTTGCTTCATCCTACTTTTACACACTACTGTTCCAAGACATTCTTTAGCCACTTCTAGTACTGTGTCCCTGTACCTTGTCCATTCCTTTTCCAATGACTGTAATTGACTACATTCAACTAACTGGTACCTTTCTGAGATCGCTGTTATGTACTTGTGCCTGATTTCCTTATCCTGAAGTTTCTCCACTCTTATCCTCCTACATATGGACCTGACCTCCTGCACTTTTGGCCTCACAATCCCAATTTCACTGCAGATTAAATAATGATCAGTGTCATCAAAGAATCCCCTGAATACACGTGTGTCCCTCACAGCCTTCCTGAATTCTTGATCTGTTATTATATAGTCAATGATAGATCTGGTTTATTTTCATAAATTCCACCTCCGACTTCAGTGTACTTTCGAACTATCTTGACAACACCACGACTAGTTCTTCTGAATTTGACTTGGTCCTTTTTTATGAAGGCATCACTAATCGTAATCCGATAAATTAGTCTCGAGGGTGTGCTTTTCCTTTGAACACTTCGCCTTTAAAACACCACTGCAGGCAAAACAAAATTACGGGACGTTGGCGGCCGAGGAACGTGACTATTTCTGCTGACAAAACTCCCGGGGAATGTTAGTTTCAGATAAGCGTCAGCTGACGACGACTAGAATGTGCAGATGCCTCGACACTCTGGAAGAACACAGCCCTCCTTGTAGACAAAGAAATCTCTTCCAAAAATGCTGGAAGCTCGTTTTCAATCGAGTCTAGATAACGGGGCTTCGCCGTACGATGCGGTAACATACCAATTCCAATCAACTGCTCGTCTACCATACCGAACAACACATTTACAAAGAAGCTTTATTCAAAAAGTGACACCAGAAAGGTATGCGGGGTTTCGTCAGACTACCGACGAAAATCGCGAGTGTCACTGGTACCCCTGCGAGTGAAAAAAGTTGCTGCCTCTATAAACAGTATTAAAATGATTACTTGGCAATTTTCAGTCAACCAAAGACAAAATTCCTGTCGTCTACCTTCACCTCCTCGTCGAAGGAGTTGAATCCGCTGTAAAAGATAAGGTAATGTCCGCCACATTCTTGTATGTAGAACACCTATACGTGTAGAAATTCTGCGTGGGTTTGGTGAAAGACTTCGGTCTATCAAATCAATATCTTCTGCTCCATCCACTCTTTGTTTATTTGCACGTCTAGGTGAGACATGGCTGTTGGGAAGACAACATTAGTCCCGCGCAGTTTAGCGAAACCACGAGTTAACACTTAGTACTCTGCAATTAGAATATCGTCGACCATACACTCTAGAACCAGGCTGTACACAAATCCCGTATTGGCTACTCGGCATTTTTAAAAACACTAAGGAGGAAGAATTATCCAAGGGGGACAGAAATCGATGTGACATATGTACAGACAAAACAATGACCACAATTTTAGAAAAATTGCATAATTTATTTGAGAGAGAGAGAAAACTTCACAAACTTGTCAATTCGATAACGCGTTTGTCCGCCTCTGACCCCATATGCATGCAGTTATTCGGCTTGGCAGTGATTTATAGAGTTTTGGATGTCCTCCTGTAGGATAGCGTCCCAGATCCTGCCCAATTGGGTGTTATATCGTCAAAATCCCATGCTGGGTTGAGGTCCCTACCCATAACGCACCAAAGGTTCTGGATTGGTGAGAGATCCGGTGATCTTGCTGCCCAGGGTAAGATTATGTAAACATGAAGATAAGCAGCAGAAACACTCGCCGTATGCGGGAGGGCATGATCATGCTGAAATGTAAGCCCCAGCTGGATTGCCTTAAAGGGCAACAAAACCAGGTGTGGAATATCGTCGACGTACTGATGCGCTGTAAGGGTGCCGAGGATGACAACCTGGGCGTTCTGACTTAATGGTGCGTAGCAGTTTATGAAAAGTGTCTTCATAGCACTTGCAACACTGGAAATGCATATCCTCCTATTTCCATCTATTGTACAATAAATTTTTTCCTTATTTTACTACATGAAGATATGACATTTCGGTATCTTTATATATTGTAATTGTTTTACTATATATATATATATATATATATATATATAATGTGTGTGTGTGTGTGTGTGTGTGTGTGTGTGTGTGTGTGTGTGTATGTCGATGTATAATTGGTTTGTTTTGTAAATATTGTTTGTAATTTTACGCTGGGTCTTGCCTAGGGAAAACTACGCTATCGAACGATTACATCGATTGGTCGTGTGGAGAACCAAGGTGTTTAGGATCTTTGAGAGTGTTAAACTCTAAACTCTGCCGCGTGGAGCGCGGGCAGAGGAAAGTCTGGCTGGAGTAGGGCGGTGGAGCAGATGTGTTGAGTGACGCTCCCGCGAGTTGCCGCGCTTTCGGGGTTTGGCAGCATGTAATTGCGCTCGACTTGCTATGATAGTTTCTGGCACGGTGTCGCGGACTGGAAGCATTAGGGCACACGTCAAGAGCCCGTTTCGCCTGGTGACCGTGTCGAGAAGAAGGCGCGCCAACATCCAGCTTCTGCAACAGCGACGGCCGACAATGAGTGACTGTCGCCACCTCCTCGATCGACGACTTCAAACCTTCAATCAACCAACAAGGAAGACTGGAAGCACGTAAGGTTTTAGAACTGTATGGCAGACCTCAGCTTTTCAAACTGTTCCATTTGCCTCACAAAATTACAGCAACTTAGCATGAACCTTTGTTGCTCATTGTCCCAATTGCATTACCAAGCAGGGTCCCTTCCTTTTCCGGAATGAACCCGAGTGTCGTTGAAATTCAAATGCCAGCATTAAAGTAATATCATTCCATATCACTGCTTTAATTTCAAGTTAAAGTATTCATAGCTGGCTACAATATTTAGATTACACAAGCACAAATTAAGAGTGCGAGTTTTGTTACCATATTTCAGCTTACCTGTGACTGCAACTCAGCTTGGTACGTACTAAATTTCACTATTGTTAATTGTTCAGAATCATTTAATTCAAGTTCAAAGTTGAATCTCTTATTTCTAAATTGCATAGATTCAAGTAGCTTTTGAAATGATTGTTGAGGTAGCAGTAACAAAGTTCACTATTAATTTCTGTCACTAAATTAACTTTCAATTTTCCGGTTTTATTAATTCTTTTGCTAAATTAAATCAGAGTGTAGCGAAATTTATTACTTCTGACAAACATTTAGTTTTCACACAACACGCGTCAACCTTCAGTTGCCACGCTTTTAGTGCTAATTACATGTGCATTAATCTTTCATTTTCAGTTATTATAGTAGTTGTCCATAGGACTGGCGACCGTAATTTTCCCCAAATCTCAAATATCTAATTAACGCCAATTAATTGTTAACGTAACGACCGCACATTTACTTTATTAACTTTACCCCTTTTCAAAATTGATTTCCACCAGTTTCATTTGCATTTTTCCTTTCATTTAGATGTAACCCTTTCCTCCCTCTTTACCGACAGATTAACTTCGGTGACGATTGCTTTTCCCAAATTTCCATTAGGTACACGCGGTTTAATTTTTACTGTCATTAAGGTCGATAACTGAGGGGGAGGTTACACACTGCGCATAGATTGTGGTTCCTCGCACGAAGAACTCTACGACGATATGTCCCCTGCAGTATAAGAACAAGATCATGACCTTACCGGAACTTGTGTGAACAGCTTTGGATTTTTTTCCCGTTGGAGATACGGGAACCCCTTGCCTCCAGTTCCATGTCGTTGGAATCTAGCTGAAAAAAACTGATCCTTCGAGTGCCCCTTATAAAATGATTTTGTTTTCTCGGAAGTGTCAAAATAAAAAGAAGCGTCAGAGTGGAGGAAACGTCAAGGCAGATGGTAGAGCTATTTTTCAAACATTGAACACACCTCATCAAGAATGGTCTAAAGAGAGAACCCATCACATGGAGCGATGTTAGTTGGTAAACAATAAGAACTAAATCAGAACCCCTGCCGCTACACGGATAAATAACCTTTAAAAATATCAGTTCTGTATACAAATTTCGACAGAAAAGCAGTTAACCGGAAAACTCACGGAGCAGGCGATTTAAATTCTTGGGTGGTTTACACACGTCGAACTTCTTGCTTCCTCAGAATAACTCTAATCACGAGAACAGCAATCACACACTTATTCTACACATTTGCTGACAATATCTACAGCAACATATCAAACAGACGTCGCTTATTATGTTGTCAGTACAATGTGATTGCGAGCAAGTGCCAATATTCATTCCTAATAATTTTATGCTTTAAGAAGCTTTCATACGAAATATACATGCAAATTCTTTACTGTGACGTCTCAAAAGCTGCCTGACTGATGCTTGAAACTTACCGAACGGGGTCGCCTGAGATGTGTCCAAATCCTTGGATGCCACTCATGATGCCTTTGGACTTTCAACGGACGAAAAAGTCACTGACTCGGTTCCCGGAATAGATTTCCGGAGTTATTACCCGCGCGCGCAAAAGAGAGAGAGAGAGAGAGAGAGAGAGAGAGAGAGAGAGAGAGAGAGAGAGAGACAGGAGTGGCAATTTACTCCCTCCTGAATGAACAGCTGGAGCTGAGAGAGCACCCGCGACCCGTTCAGCGCCGACTCCGCTACTTATATATATCTCGTGTTTACTTATCAGCTCTTGGCTCCAACTTCTGATATCCAAATGGCGCAAAGCACTGCCCTCAGACACCGAGGTCGGCAGATATGCGGGCGATCGCCACGGTCATACGAGGCCAACATCGGGAGAACCAGTTTCATATCCAGTCAAGGCCGCCTGCAGACTGTGTCATTAACTGCGCGATAAATGGCGCGACATGCACCGTTGATTAAAACTGAGAAATAAATGTGCACGAGATAAACTGATACGTTTATCTCAAGTATCACAGATTGCTGCTGATGACCAAACACGAGCGACGGAGCAACTACACCCGGCGGAAACACGTAATCATTCTACACACGCATCAACACTCCACAGCAAGTAGTCGGTCGCTCCTCCCGTCCCGATCATAACCCCTCTTTGCTTCTCTCTCCAGTTCGCAAAACATGTGTGGGTAATGACTTTTTGTGTTTGTAATGTATATATGATGAAACTTCTCTGTGGAGTCGTTTCATAGACGCTCGTCTCACTGGATTCTGTGCATACTATTCCGTTCATCGCCTGATTGCTGTTTAATTTATTAACTCTCCCAGAAAGACTGAGGAAACAAACTAAGGCTTATTTAATGATATTATGTTTGATTTTTTGGTGTTCCATAAGAAATCATGACCTGTATTTATTACGTTTTTCCCTTCACCCTACCCTATGTGTACGTGTATGTGACAGTGTTTTTACGTGTGGTTTCGGGTTTCTTTTGTGGGGGACGCTGAGTTGGTTGTCGTCTGCTAGGAGCAGGTGATGTTTGCTTCTCGTTTGGAGGGTAGCATAGGATGACCAACTTAGAATTCCAGTTGCTGGACAGAGGGGTTTACCCCTGTTAGTCTGAGGTTAGTTTGTCAGGTTGGTGGCGGAAGCCTACCCCTCTGGTAGCTTCCGTGCACCGGTAGTTAGGCGAAGCTCGGTGGTGAAAGGACACACTGCAGCTAGCGGTTGGCGAGTACAGTTCGTAGCTCCTAGAGAAGTTTTCTGCTGATAGGAAGTAGGTCGAATTAGAACTTCCCTATGTTAAATTCATGGCATATTTAAGAACTTCAGCTTAACTGAAGCGGGAGTAATTATGTATTTTGGGAATGTGGCATAATTATTTTGTTAAAAATTGGCGAAGATTGTGGTTGAAATTAAAAGTGTGGAAGTAGCTTCGTTCCTTTCGGACAGTCGTGGGTATGTAGATGGAATGACTGAATTAGTGTGTTCCACTTCCCTTTTGTGTGTTTTTCCTTTTTAATTGCGCGATTCTACCATTTTTTTGCGAATTATTTAGTTGAACTTTTTTATTCAGGCACCAGTCATGTGTATTCATAGGATGCGCATCAAATTCAGTAATGAAATAAATGTGCTACATAAAAGATAAACTCTGCGTTCTATATCTTTCTCATTGATGCCAGTTTTCAAATTAATTTTCCATTCCCTAGTTTTTTTTTATATATGACATACAATGCTGTTCATCTTGTTAGTTTATTTAAAAAATTTCATTCCTATAATTAAATTCTTAATTTAATTAAACATAATTTACTGTTCGGTCTTTTCTTAATTGATAGGGCTGGTGGCGACCCAGTAATTTTTAAATTTATGATTGTCATTGTGAAGTGGCTTAACCAGAAATTGCGCACAAGGGTTACATCACCATTAATCTTGGTACATAACGTATGTCAAGCCTTTGCTAGGATCCGTTTACAGTTGTACATACATACTTTACAATATGCACATTATTTTCGGATCGTTGTTACTTGTTTACCTTAGTATGTGGTGTGAGGTATTCTTGAGAAGCAGCCATTTTGGAATTATTTCTTACAACGGAAACTCCCGTCGTACATCTGTCAGATTTAGTGGTACGATGGCCCAGAGAATAGCCCGTCAAAAACTGAACACACAAGTATGAAAACAAGAAGAAAGTATACTGAACTGTGAAAAAAGAAGTAAAATAGAAACAGTGAACGGTACAAGCTCAACATCTGCAACATCGAGCGAAAGTGAATAGCCGTAACGTCGTGGTCGAATGGTCACGGCGTTGGGCTGCGAAGGGGGAGATCCATGTTAAAAGCTCCTTCGTGACCCACTTTTTTCCGATATTATTAATAGTCCGTATCATTGACGGGTCTGTTCGTTATATTGAAATTTGTGTCTGTGTAGTGGTGTGACGTCCGTCTGCAACAGTGAGGTATAAGGAAGGGACCTCTAGACGTTAGTGTTCCCTGTTTGTTCTACACTTGTTATGACTCTTGCGTTCTGTTTTGGAAGTTTTGTCTCTTGAATCCTTTGTTGTAACATAGTTCATACGCGTTTATTTGTTGTTTTCATTTCTGTGATAAATCGAAGCGGCATCTCGCCTGCTCTCACTATTCAATACATTTACTTGCGACAATAATATGTCCTTACCACGTGACTCATATTCTAATTAGCAATGTGTAGTATGATAATTATCAAGACTACAGAAAGAACAGACACAATCAATGACCGGACTGAAAGTTCATTATTTCGTGAAAAAGAGGGGCGCGAAGGAGATTTGGGCACAGATCTCCCATTTTTTAGTTCAATATCGTGACCGCAAAACCACGACATCGCTGGTCTTGCCATTCTAGCGACGTTGCTTATCTTGAGCTTGGACCTTTAACTGTTTCTATTTTGCTTCTTTTTCCACTGTTCAGCACACCATCTTCCTGTTTTCACGTTTGTCTGTTAAGTTTTTGACGGGCTACCCACTGGTCCATTTCACCACCAGATATGAGGGGGATGCGCGGCTGACCACATTCAGACATTTATAATCCTAGAGTAAGATTCTACGTCTACAGCCACATCCCGCCAGGCGCCACACGACGCACATGGCGGTGGGTGCCTTTTACTAGTACTAGTTATTCCCTTTCTTGTTCAATTCACGAAACAAAGCGATAGAAAAACGACAGTCTATAAGCCTCCGTGCGAGCCGTAATTTCTTGTGTCTTGTCCTAATGGACACTTATTGCAAAAATGTTCAAATGTCTGTGAAATCTTATGGGACTTAACTGCAAGGTCATCAGTCCCTAAGCTTACACACTACTTAACCTAAATTATCCTAAGGACAAACACACTTATTGCAGTCAACCGCAAATGCGGGTTGTCTAAATTTTCTCAATAGTCTTGCGCGAAAAAACTGTCACCTTCTTTCAAGGGATTCCCATTTGAGCTCTCGAAGTATTGCTGCAATACTCGAGTGTTGATCGAACGCACCGATAACCGATCTATCAGCACGCGTCCGAAATGCTTCGATGTCTTCCTTTAATCCGACCTGATAGGGAGCCCAAACACTTTAGTAGTACTCAATGATGGGTTGATTTAGTGTTCCGTAGGCGGTCTCCTTTATAGACAAACTACACTTAACGTAGAATTATTCTCCCAGTGAACCAAAGTACACCAGGTATACAGCTGAAGAGGAGTACTGTAGACATCTTTAAAAATGGCAATCATAGATGTTGGACAGTCAGAGGCACAAAGAAGATAAGCCGAATAAACCATGGGCAACAGAAGAAATACTTGAACTGATCGATGAAAGGAGACAGTACAAAAATGTTCATGGAAATACAGGAATACAGCAACCTAAAACACTTAGCAGACATGCCAACTTTCAAAAGTGAAAAATCAGGAGAATTTTAGCGCTGTACTATTGTGAATTACAACACATCCCTGACAAAGTTGCAATAATTCAGTACCTGTACCTGGCACACCCATATTGTTTCGCATTTTCAGAACCGGGAAACATTTTGCGAAGCAAAGGCCCAGCGTGATCGGCACAGTTTATAGTCAAGTTATGCTCTACAATAAAAGAGGTAAATAAAGCCTCGGCATTCGTCACAGAATCTACATTTTGGGGTTTTCACGAGAAGTATCTGGTTCCGTTCTACACAATGGACACTCTCCTTGTGTTTTTTTAGTTTGCACATGTTTAAGAATGCCGCATTTCCCGCCATGAGCCACTGAAAAGTCACATCTACTAGAGATGGGTAGTTCGCGAACAAACGGGTGCAAAGGAACGGTTCACCAAGATGAACGAAAGAACCGAGGAACGAATTTCAAGGAACGATCGGTTCATAGTTCACTTCGGTCGCGGCGATCGGCGATCTACTTATAGTTAACGGGAACGAGCAACGATCGGTTCATAGTTCACTTCGGTCGCGGCGGTCAACTTAATAGTGCCCGGGAACGAGGAACGATCGGTTCTTAGTTCACTTGGGTCGCGACGGTCACTTCGGCAGTTCTCGTTCCAGCCTCGGTCGCGTGCTCGTCACAGTCTCGGCCTTCCTCGGCCACACCCGTCGTTCTTCGCATGACCAGGTACACTGATAGACATAGATTGCCATAAAATCGTATTTACTTACTATCGCAAAAACATTTGTTCAGAAGGAGCTTTCAAACCAAAGATTTTATTACTGCGAACTTAATTATTATTATTATTATTATTATTATTATTATTATTAAAGCTGCATTAACTTTAATAATGCAACATAAAAACCTAATTTTTACTAAGCGTGTGACGCAAGTATGAGAAAATCATATTTTATTTTATGCTTCTATAAAGTCTCTACTTCGCCTACGAACTCAGAGACAACGTGAAGTATAATAAGGTGCAAAAGATTATTGTTTACAACGTAGCATAGCTACAAGTCGAAACGAAGAATTTTATACAAGGCACTTGTGGTCTATTAATTTGGGAAACAGCCACCAACAGGTTTACAAGACTACATGAGCTATAGGCCCATGCGCGTCGCGTGAGATTTTCATGTTCTCTTGTCCAGCTCTCTACACATCGTCATCGATTGTTTCGCAATTGTTGCTTGCATTAGCTTGTTATTTCTTCACTGCCTAATTATTACATGTTTGTTTGTTGTATCTGCTCGTAACGGCCAACACATCGTCCGTAATTGGTGAGCAGTCTGTACTCGGGGCCGGTTTTCCGTGCACCACTCTATATTAATTCCCTGCGATCAGCCACATAAGACTACAGTTGGCTAAACGAGAGGTTCTGCAGGATCACAGAAATTACTTCTAAAAGTTTGTAAGAATTCTGTAACGAATAAAAACTCTATACTCCAGGGGGGAGGCAACTGCCCCCTCTTGGTGCCCTCCATCCTTCACTCACCTACACTACTAGTTTACAGTTTTTCATAAGAACCATATACCAAGCACAAATGAACGGTGAACGAGTAAAATGAACGGTTCCCAAAAAAGAACGATCAGCAGTGAACTAGTTCCCAAGGATGCACGAGTTTGCCCATCTGTAACATCTACATACATTACAAAATGCGTAAGTTTGTCCCTTCCTCGATTCACTTAAACATGGAAACTCTTCCTTATATACGTTTCTGAACACTGCATATTATTTCTTCACCATCATGCACAAAAAATAATCAACACCTACATGATATGCAGCCAACAACTACTACAGAGTACACAAATCGCGCAGCAGAACCGAGAACACAATGGTCCTACGTTCTAGTCAATGGTCATGTAGCAATGATGCCAACCCTGGTGCAGCGTTTCCCCCTATATTGCACTTCAAATTCCCCTAAATAATTTGTGACACTGTCGGGTAAGCGAGCGGGGGGGCCGGTCGGTGTGGCCGTGCGGTTCTAAGCGCTTCAGTCTGGAACCGCGTGACCGCTACGGTCGCAGGTTCGAATCCTGCCTCGGGCATGGATGTGTGTGATGTCCTTAGGTTAGTTAGGTTTAAGTAGTTCTAAGTTCTAGGGGACTGATGACCACAGATGTTAAGTCCCATAGTGCTCAGAGCCATTTGAACTATTCGAGCGGGGCGTGGGGCGGTAAAAGGGAGTCAACAATGAAATTGTCGAGTGGAGGGGAGGGTAGTAACCCTTAATATTTTTCCCCCCTGAAACATTTATCCCTCTAATTTCCCCCAGGCAACTTAATTCCCCCTAAATTTCGGAGGAAGTCCCCCAACTTGGCAACACTTCCTTGTAGAAAGAACAACGCTAATCACTTCGCTTGGAACGTCTATCGACTACTACTTGTCCACAGTAACTTTACGATTGCACTGATGCTACCAGAAGTGGAGGAAATTGGCACTGGTTGAAAGATATTCATTTGTCTCCGAACGCTGCCAACGATAAGTTCCTTACTTGTTACTTCCTAGTAGATACGAAGCGCGAGCTACGCCTACTGCCGCTCCCGAAAGCCACAGCACGAATCTTTCAAGTTAACCTAGACAAGTAGCAGCCTTACACTGTCATTCACCAATATATCGAAGGGGCAGGATTTTCAAATAGTAAGGAAAGTATTGAAACTGCTCTGAAAATCGGGAGATCGGTTTTCACGGTCGGGAGATCGGGAGGAAGAAGGAAAAATCGGGAGTCTCCTGCTTAAATCAGGCGAGTTGGCATGTCTGACTTAGGAATGAAATAAATATGAACTGCAGGGCAGCCAAGGCGAAATGGCTGCAACAATTCATCCGTGCGCTGACGAAACCAATCCATGACGATGCGAGCTGTGTGAATTGCGGCCTTGGCGTCTTGGACAGTTAAAATGGTCTCTTAATCCTTGGCAGTCAATTGACCTTGCAGAGTATGCACAGGACCCCTGGAATACCACGATATAGCTGCCCATATCTTCACCGAACCCCCGCCATATTTCAATCTCTTGGCGTAAAGTTGGAAACAGTGAGAACGATACTCATCCGACCAAACTACTTTGTTCAATTGCTCCGTAGTCCACGTTTTATGGCTTCGGCACCACGTTTTCTTGTTACGGGCATTTGCATCACTGATGAGTGGTTTTGTAATTCTGTCTCACCCTTTTCTTCCTTGCTTGCGGAACTTTCTTCGGGTTGTTTTGGTGCTGACGAGCTTTTCGAGGGCGACATACAGTTCTGCTGAGAGTTTTTGCAGCTTCGTCCTCTTATTTTTCGTCACAGTCCTCTTCAATAACCAATGCGAAATGTAAAATTAAAAACACATTCAGCGGTCTACATTTTGAACTCTGTTTATTTGTGCGGCCAGTTTCGTGTTTTCACTACTTCAAGCCCTGTGTACACACAACAACAATAATGACAGTGTCAACTACATAACAAAGGGGCGGTGTAAAATTTAAGAGAAATTATATACAGCGGTAATGTGTGGTAAACATTAACAAAAACCAAACACAAGGCGTGACATCAAAAACGAGATGACAACTGCTCACTGTCAGTGGAGGATTTAAAAATTTTGCGTCCCTAGGCACACAATATTATATGCAACCCCACTTCCCCAATAAAAATATGTTTTAAATAATAATTATTACCCGATCGCTTCACAATTGCCGTTTTGGGTGGGAGCGCAGTGAGCTGTTTCCGTACTCTGCTATTCGTTGTTCTGAAGGGCACGTCAGCGGTCTAGTCGCGCTCAATCAAAATGTAATATGGTTCCTGAACTGATCTTGGTGTACGGCAGCGGATAGAACAAACTTAAAACTGCATTATTTTAACACATTCTTCTGTTGAAAGACAACAGAAACGAACACTAAAGTAATTTTTCTTTTTTGGCTTAGAAATTCACCAGAGCGTGTAGGAGTCAACGGATTTTTGTTATACATTCGCTTTTAATACGTTCTTTTACACGAAGCCGTTGAAAATGAAAATAAAGTTGTCTTACGATCTAAAAACTGAAGCGAACGTGACGTACGATAGAAATTAATATGTACTTTTACAGAGATGCGTCCAAAATTAAAATTAAACTGTCGTTTTCGATCTAATAACTTTAATGTGTAGCAGATAAAAAAAACACGTTCGGTATTAATATGTGAATCTATAGGAGAGCGTAAGAGATGAAAATGAACTAATACCTACTGCAAATACAGACGAGCAAACACAGAACTGGATTTGCTATTACGTAATTTTACAGACTAGTGTGGTAAAATCAAATTTGTTTTATAATGTAATAGTTAACGTGTAATGCATTAGGGTCTGTGTAGCTAGATGCTGCATAATAAGCGTACACAATTACTTTAATCCATTTAAGGGCTGAACATTTTTGTACTGCAGCTACTGCTCTCACCATAGCTATTTCTAACGAGCTTTTACGTGTTTATCGCAGAACTGAACTACGTTATTTATTAACACTTTTTCACCTGGTCGTATTCTCCGATAACGTATATTTGCGCGATAACTATACATTTCAGCAGACACCATCATTTGCAATTTACTACAGTATCAGAATGACTCGACTGTACAGCGCCGAGTGACCTGGGTCATTCGGGTATTGTTTACTATTGTCGGGCGCCTTCGGTCACGTCTGCACTTAAACGAGGTTTAGTTCCGCGTTCTGCCATCAGCAGTTGTAAGATAAACTGGTAATACGTAGTTTGTAAATCCAATGACTGTGCTCTTATAAATCACATTACAATCTTAAATTTTTAAAACTAATATGAGTAAATAAACTAACTCACCAGTCAGCGAAGTTTGCATCTGGCTTTGACGGCAGAAAACTCATTGATCAAATCTTCATAGTTCAGACGGTTATCAGTTAGCAGGTCGGCTTCGATGTGAAGAATGGACAAGGCGTTCAATCTCTCCTCAGACAACGTAGAACGTAGGTACGATTTCAGTCTTAAGATCGTTCAAATAGCTCTGAGCACTATGGGACTCAACATCTGAGGTCATCAGTTCTCTAGAACTTATGAACTACTTAAACGTAACTAACCTAAGGACATCACACACATCCATGCCCGAGGCAGGATTCGAACCTGCGACCGTAGCAGTCACGCGGTTCCGGACTGTAGCGCCTAGACCCGCTCCTCCACAGCGGCCGGCTCACTCTTAAGAGCCGAAAACGAGCGTTCTGCTGATGAATTTATAAAAGCCATGCATAGAGATATTTTAAGAGCAATGTCAACATTCGGAAACGCGGACTGTAACATCTCTTTTCGCAAAAATTTACTTATTCCAACTGGTATATAACTAATCTCAGAAGATTTCACTAGGGAAGGAAGGCTGTAATTCTGTGTCATATGTCAACTTGGAGTTTTGCTGCACGTTCAGCAATACCGCCAGGTGAACTGTTCTTAAGGTTACTGAAACCTGTGAAGGAGTCCAGCAGTTTTCTATAGCTTTCCGTCCTCCTCACTGATTCGGCGTACAAGTAATGTTTCGACTCTAAATTTTTCCCTTCCAGTCAGAAAAACTTCTTCCGAGTCCGCTTCTTCGCCATCATGAAGTTTGCGTTTTCGTGATCTTTTATAGATGCATTCATAGTCTATATCAGTCACAATCTCCATGGATTTAGTTTCATAATAGTCGAACATGCCATGAATAGATGCAATAAATCCTAAAAGTAATTCATATAATTCATGCAATATTTTAGTATCAATATTTACACTTTGCAATTTCAGATTTACACTATTAAATCTCTGGAGTATGTCCTTACAAACTGTCATCATGAATACTGTTTCTAATCTGCTGAGTTGATTCAGTAAAGCTGAAGCCATTTCGCACTAGTGATGTTACAAACGTATTATTAGCAATATGTGTGAGGGCATTTATAACGCCCTTCCAGTTTTCATACAGACTTACACACACTTCCTCTCTTGCTGAACAACATGTTTTTGATTACCTTTTTACCGTTTTGCTTCCTGTCTTCAAGAAAGAAGTTTATCGCAGCACTGTGTAGAACCAGAGAAAAAATTATAAAGGTTTTGCACTACAATGAAAAATGAGCATGCTTTCCGACAACAGGTTGCAGCATTAGTGCCAAATTCAAAGAACGTGCTGCACGAAGCACATAATGCGCTTTCAGATTTCGTTCTTTAATGCGTGCCAGCGAATTAGTGTAGGTCCCTGACATATTGCTTGCGTTGTCATATGACTGGCTTCAGTCAGTAATATCAATGGAATTTGTAAACAGGCGTTTTAGTACGGCCTCAGCGAAGTTTTCGGAGCCGGCCGAAGTGGCCGAGCGGTTCTAGGGGCTACAGTCCGGAACCGCGCGACCGCTGCGGTCGCAGGTTCGAATCCTGCATCGGGCATGGATGTGTGTGATGTCCTTGGTTAGTTAGGTTTAATTAGTTCTAAGTTCTAGAGGGCTGATGACCTCAGAAGTTAAGTCCCATAGTGCTCAAAGCCATTTCAACCATCTTCTTGAATTAGAAAAATCACCGTTAGAATTTTGATTAAAGCCACGTTGTAAGAGAATGTCTATTGTTGATTCATTGACACACCATTCTGCACGATCATCACTAACGAGGCTATTTATTTTTGTAATTTCTGACTCGACACTTAGCTTTTCGTGAAACTCAAAATCAGGAACAATTTGCTTTTCTTCATTTTTAACTTTTGTTTCGTCTGTACTTACTTCTTTTACAACAACTGCAGTGACAAATATCATCCGTACTACTTGAAGTCGAACCAGCAACATTTATTGTCAAAAATTTGTACTTACTTCTTTTACAACAACTGCAGTGACAAATATCATCCGTACTACTTGAAGTCGAACCAGCAACATTTATTGTCAAAAATTTATCTACTGTGGCAAGCGTTTTTGGAACTGTCTTCTCGTTCTCGCCATTCCTTCGATAATTTCCGAAATGCCGCCCCACTTAATTTTGCGCGTTTGCTTTTTCCACTGTTATTCATGTTAAGGCACTTAGAAAATTGTCAAGCAACACTCAAAACAAAAGAAAAAAATTGTGGAAGGAAAGAAAGACTATATCGAGTTCCAATCGTACTGCAACGCACATGAGCACAAAGATTTTTCCTTTAAACACGGGGCGATGAACTGACCAACTCTGATTACTCGACCTAACTGTGCTATGAAAGAACGACAATGCAGAATAATTTAATTTCATTGTCGCCTGTTTCTCTGTTGTCAGTGAACAATAGCAGCACACGTGCCGCCTGGAATTCGTCACCGGAGTTTTAGATGGGACGCAAATATATTCTGAATATTCTTGAAACTGTCTTTCTAATGTTAAAAGCAAATAATTTTTGCAATTTCTTGCAGTGAGGTGTGCTAGATCGACTCTTATCCCACTTATCTTTACATTTTAGCAGTTTCTATGGGCAGAGAAGACAGAATACGAAGTTTTAAGTTGTCTTGTTGGCAGTTGATGTAGTGTGTTCTGTTGCAGGCTGTACCACAATAAATGAGCAACAAAGGTTGGTTTCTTCTATTTTTTCGCCAAAAAAAGTAAGTAAATAAAATTTTTAAGCTGTGGTGAAGTGTATTTCACACATTATTAGGTATTCTGCTTATGTTCTTTTCGTATAAAGATATGTTTAAAAATGTAAAACATTCCGAGTATCAATATGTTTTGTTAAACGTGCGCCGTTAAGGCTCAGATATTTACGACCACAGAGCTTTCAGATTAATTACAGTAATGGAGGGTTGACTATGCTTCCTCGTAATTTCTACAGGAAATTTCAGTAGAGTCGGGTTTTACACACTGACGCCCACACATGTTACAGTATTTAAGAAACTGTTGAATAGTTCATCACAGCTTTTCAGGGGTCCCGGTATTTTAATTGGGAAAATAAGGTAGGGTTAAGTACAAGCCGGCAACATTCTCGGAATAATAACGTTTCAGACATTGTATTGTAGATTACCGTCCTGACAGCTTACTTCAAAATTTTTGAACAGTCATGACGGTGATACCAGACAGAAACCGAATGTTAAATTTCCATTCAGTCACCAGGTAAACTATGTATATTTCCAAACTTGTATTGCCAAATTTCGTTCTTAAGGCTTATTTAAACTAGCAAGTTGTTTAACAATATCATTTTTTTTCTTTTATAAGCGCAGTTATTTTAAAACGTAAAAGTTAAAATGAGTACAGAGCAAAAAATGCCACCCCCTGAAGGTACTGCCCCTAGGCCCGTGCCTAGTGGGCCTATATGTAAACCCGCCACTGCTCACTGTACAAACTCAGGAACAAAATATACAACAGCTATGTGAACCTAATAATCGGAAGTCCAGATTACATGACATTTTTGTGTTGAACAACCGAAGTCTCTGAGCCATCTTGCACAAAAACTGACTTACAGAAACTCTTCAATGACAGTGGAAGACAATCATACGACACACACTTTCGTCGGCGTTTTGACTTAGCGGATTATTATTTTCCGCTTTCCCTATCTGCGGCATAGATCTTCGATACGGTGCGCCTTGAAACACCAAACAATTCGGCTACCTCGGTTACGGAAGCACCCACCAATAGTTTGCGCACGTTCTAATTCACTTAGCTCCGCGATAATGCACTCAACTGGAAAGACCATGTTCCGACCACGACTATCTCTTGCAATTATTGAGGCCATCCGCAGGCGCCGTTCGCGGACAAATACAAAAGCACAACCTGCAATCTGCACGACTGTCAGCGTGTCATCTGCAACCAAACGATATTAATGTGGACGTTGCGTGCTACCACATCACTTTACGGCTAAACTTAATTTTTCTTTGCCAAGACGTTTCGGGCACATGTTGGCAGTTTCTTACATTATGCTTTAACAGAGCTATTTACTGTTGCTTTCCTATGACTTATTGAGAAGCGGGAACACGTCTCCCTCCCTCCCTCCCTACGCACACACAGATGTTTCTAACGGACACTTGACTTCACCAACACAGCCGAATTTGTTCTCTCCCCCCCCCCCCCCCTCTCTCTCTCTCTCTCTCTCTCTCTCTCTCTCTCTCTCTCTCTCTCTCGTGCTGTGTGTGTGTGTGTGTGTGTGTGTGTGTGTGTGTGTGTTTTCTAGCTCAGTTGTGGAAGGTGTATGTATGTCCTGAAATTTCCATTGTTTTCTCTGTTGGTTTAGTTTATCATATGGGTATCCTAACTGTTTTCCGCCGCTACTTGTTTTATTGTATTTAGTTCCTGAGTGTGGTTCGTTTGCTTACGGGTGTTCTGTTTAATCTTTGGA
Source organism: Schistocerca cancellata (assembly GCF_023864275.1). Lineage (NCBI taxonomy): Eukaryota > Metazoa > Arthropoda > Insecta > Orthoptera > Acrididae > Schistocerca > Schistocerca cancellata. The sequence continues at coordinate 532,309,148 of NC_064631.1, forward strand.
GCAGGTATGTGAAACTTGTTTGCTTGTGTTCAGTGGGTTTGATAGATTGTGAATGATGGTGTTCATGGCTGTCGGTTTTCTGAATACTGTGAAATCATGAGAACTACTTTTTGGTGCAACTCAGAAAACTTAATGTGCTGTCCGTTTCTGTTTCTAACGTGAAGTGAATTTATGAGTGTAAATCTTTTATTTAATTGTGTAGCTGTTTTATGTTTGTATGTGGTTCGTCTATCAGGCACATGTCATCGACATAACAATGCCAGTATATATATTTTCGGTTTTATTATGTGTTTGAAGACCTTGTCTCTAAGTTGTTCATGAACATGTTGGCTAGGAGGCCACTAATCGATGATCCCATTGGCAGTCCATGTTGGGAATAAAACTGTTTGTTGTACATCAAGTAATTTTGTGCTGTTACAGTCCGAGTATGGCCACTGCTTCATCAATGTGTGCATTTGTTGTGTTTCCTTGCTGTTTGGGGACTAATGACCTCAGAAGTTGAGTCCCATAGTGCTCAGAGCCATTTTCAACCATTTTGAACCTTGCTGTTTCGGTCCTTGTGTGACGATGTCGATAGCTTCATCTACTGTAATGCGAGTGTACATTGATGTCACACCAAATGAGGTAAGAGTCGCTGTGTCTGGTATGTCTACGTTCTTGATTCTGTGGTAATTCCTATGAATTTTCCAGGTTCCCGTTTTCGAAAATTATACTTTCTTATAGACGATACGCCTTTAGAATAAGCTTTTGCTTTTTAATTCTCACGGTACTAAGGTAAGTCGTTTTTGAAATATTTTCGGCAAAACTATCCCCATGTACGAAAATATTGAGTCGTTTTAGTATTAACCGAAGTGATTATGGGCGTCATGGCGCTGTCAGCAGGGATGGAAGCGTATCAGCACTCCCTCCTCTCCCACCACCACCACCACTCCTGCCTTCACAATGTTCCCAGCGAAAAGGGCGTAAATACGAACGTAAATTATTTCAACGGAACGAAGTATCATAGAAACGGAGATTCTGCATTTGTGCTTTGGCGAAATCGTATAATTTAACTTTAGACCTGCAGATCTGAGAAAGTAATTAATTTGCGTCTTTCGCTCTAACTGGTGGCTGATGCAGTCTCTGAAAGACACACAACACGATGTCATTACAAACCTCTCCTTGAAGGAAGTTTAAGAAATCTGGACTATGACAAAAATGTGTAATTAGCATATTGTCTCACGACTGGAATCGCTATTTTTAAACCCACCAAAAAGTAGAAAACATCTGTAGTGAGTCAGTCAATGCGCTGAGTTACACGGACGCGTAACACGAAAGCTAGAGCAGTCCTGTAATGTTCACAGTCTGCAACACAGTATGTGTCAACTGTCAGGGCTGCAAGGAGACTAGCGTAGTTTATGCCTCGAGATGTTCGGATGCAAGAGGGCGGTTTCAGTTTACCGTATTGGATAAGTACTAGCATATCTTAAGAAGTAATCATCTCAATGTTCATTTGAACTGATTTATGGCTGGCCGTGTGCAGAAATTTATCCGGGGTTGAGGCGTGTCGGAGAAGTGAGGTGAGGAGAAGATTCTAAAATTTCCATTTTTTGTGTAAAAGAGTTGGTCAGTTTCGAGAAGCCATAATATTGTCTAACCAGAATCAGTGACGTAATTTCAAAATTGGCTAAACGAGAGGTTTAGCGGAATCGATTCCAGAAGCGCACGAGATTTCCGTGATAGAAACTGTACTCAGATACTGTAGCGGGGCTGGGAGGAACGAAAAATGGTTCAAATGGCTCTGAGCACTATGGGACTTAACAGCTGTGGTCATCAGTCCCCTAGAACTTAGAACTACTTAAACCTAACTAACCTAAGGACATCACACACATCCATGCCCGAGGCAGGATTCGAACCTGCGACCGTAGCAGTCGCGCGGTTCCGGACTGCGCGCCTAGAACCGCGAGACCACCGCGGCCGGCGCTGGGAGGAAAGATTTGAAGTGAAATGATCATATAAAATTGTTAGTAAGGCGGGTGTCAGGTTGAGATTCATTGGGAGAGTCCTTAGAAAATGTAGTCCAACACAGGAGGTGGCTTACAAAACACTAGTTCTACCTATACTTGAGTATTGCTCATCAGTGTGCGATCCGTACCAGGTCGGGTTGACGGAGGAGATAGAGAAGACCCAAAGAAGAGCGGCTCGTTTCGTCTCAGGGTTATTTGGTGTGTTAGCGTTACGGAGATGTTTAGCAAACTCAAGTGGCAGACTCTGCAAGAGAGGCGCTGTGCATCGTAGTGTAGCTTGCTGTCCATGTTTCCAGAGGGTGTGTTTCTGGATGAGGTATCGAATATATTGCTTCCCCCTACTTATAACCCCGGGGAGATCACCAATGTAAAATTAGAGATTCGAGCGCGCACGGAGGCTTTCCGGCAGTCGTTCATCCCGCGAACCATACGCGACTGGAACAGGACGGGGAGGTAACGACAGTGGCACGTAAAGTGCCCTCCGGCACACACCGTTGGGTGTCTTGCGAAGTATAAATCTAGATGAAGTTCTTGCGGACTCATTAAAACAGCCACGAGAAACCTAAATCAGTATGAGCGGATGGAGAGAACTACTCTTCTGCATTCGTCTGTGTACCTCTTCTTTCAGTTTTTAATAACCTGTGGAAGTCCAGATTCCTTCATCTTCGCTGTGGATTCCGTGCTCGGAGCTGGTTTTCCAAATACTGTACTACTGTCGGTTCCGTGCAGCATGGTGCAATATTCTGCCTGAAAGAACCTCTTCAACTATAATTTTCGATATCGACTGCTACCGGAAACAGCTTGATATGGAAGGGAACGACGGGGAAAGCTTCCGCTACTGACGTCAGTGCTTTCAATTGAAAGCCGCTGTCAGGGGCTAACGGCGAAGTAGGTGTGACTCGCAGAACCGGTTGATGGTCATTCCCCGTCCACACACGGCGTATAGCCTACGCAAGGACGTCGCTACGTCATTCGACTGCAGTAATGACTTACGCCGTAAAAACCCGGACCAGGCGTATCACAAAACACGAAAATCTTTCACACGCAGTTTTTAAAGAGGCTGTCGGTTATATTACATTACTTTCTTCTTGTTCTTTTTTTTCCCTCTCTCTCTCTCTCTCTCCCAAAGACTGCATATTATATGGACTTTGAACGTCCTCTGCAGCCTTACTTTCGACTCTCCGTACCACAGTCTGACTACGGAGGGGAGCTCTCGCCTAGGCACACAGGAGCAGGAAATTCACAATCTCCGGTTTCGGCAGTGCGAGCCGCAGAGAGAAGCGAGCTGGCAGCATTCTGCCTAGGCTCGAATTACGAGATGCGGCCACAACACTTCGCCTACAGCTGACGCTCCGGTTCCTAATTGTTCCGGATGCGCTTTAATCTTGAAGCACTACACAACTTTTCACTCCAGACGCAACAGTTAGGGCCGTGGAATTCCAAACTTCCTGTGCGCTGCGGCACGACTAAACTGCTGCAAAAGCTGACAAAGCTGAAATTAATTTCAAATCAACCGAGGCGCTAGTCTTAACCTTTGATTACTAAGAGGGAACATACCAGGTGTACCGGTATGAAATGAGCGTTAAGATATAAATGTGTCGCTGGGGAACATTTGTTGGGAACGAGCCTTAATTTTTTTTGTTTGGTTGGTATGACATCTGTCAAAGATATTTAGTATACATCAAGTCATGGAACAAACATCATCATATGTTTTCATGGTGTTGTTAACGTCGAATTTTGTACTAGAAAGTGATGATTTGCGGAAAGCATTAATTTTTTGTTTTCTTTGAAAAAAAGTGCTGCAGAGTCGCATCGAATGCTTGTCGAGGCGTATGGTGATCATGCTCTATCAGAAGCAACATGCAAAAGATGGTTTCAACGGTTCAGAAATAATGATTTTGATGTAAGAAATGAGGAATATGGAAGACCACCAAAAAAGTTCGAAGACGCCGAATTGCAAGCAATATTGGATGAAGATGATACTTTGAGTCAGAAGCAAATGGCAGCAATGCTAAATGTTGCACAACAAACAATTTCTGACCGTTTGAAAGCTATGGGAAAGATCCAAAAGTGTGCAAAATGGATGCCACATGAAGTGAATGAAAGAGATGGAAAACCGAAAAACCATTTGTCAAATTTTGCTTCAAAGACATGAAAGAAAATGAATTTTGTATCGAATTGTTACTGGCGATGAAAAACGGATTTATTTTAAGAATCCTAAACGGGAAAAATCATGGGTTAATCCGGGACAGCCATCAACATCGACTGCAAAACCAGATCGATTCGGCAAGAAGACAATGCTCTGTGTATGGTGAGATCAGAAAGGTGTGGTGTATCATGGGCTTCTAAAACCCGGTGAAACTGAATACTAATCGCTACAAACAAATGATCAATTTGAACTATGCATTGATCGAAAAGAGACCAGAATGGGCCAGAAGACATGGCAAAGTAATTTTTTACACGACAATACACCTGCACACAAAGCAAAACTGGTTCAGGATACAATCAAAACACTTGGCTGGGAGCTGCTACCCCACCCGCCGTATTCACCAGACTTGGCCCCTTCAAACTACCATTTGTTTTCATTAATGGGACACGCATTGGCTGAGGAACACTTCGATTCCTACGAAGAAGTTGAAAATTGGGTGTCTGATTGGTTTGCTTCAAAAGACTAACATTTCTATTGCCAGAAAGGTGGTCAAAATGTATAGAAAGCAATGGTCGGTATTTTGAATAAAATGTTTTTACTTTTCAGTTCATAATCAGTGTTTCATTTTCACAAAAAAAAAAAAACGCTCATTTAATACCGGTACACCTGGTATTTTACTAAGGTCATATACGAGCTGTGGTCAAAAATAACGGAAATCTGTCTTTCTTAAAGAATCTATTCATCAACATTTTGTCCTCTTAAAAGTAATCCCCATCGGATATAACACTCGTCTCAGCGTTTGTCCCAATCTTGGAAGCACTTCCGGAACTCACTTTTCATTATGGTGTTCAGCTCATTCAGCAATTCTGTTTCTCTCATCAGTCGCGGCAAAACGATGTCTTCACGGTTCTTTCAGCCTCGGGAATAGAAAGATGTCGCAGGGGGCCGTGTCCGGCAAATACAGTGGCTGAGGCAACATAACGGTTTTGTTTTTTGCCAAAAAAATCATGAACAAGCTTTGAGGTGTGAGTGGGAACACTATCGGGATACAGTGTCCACGAGTGGTCTTGCCGCAATTCTGGTCGTTTTCTTCTGGCGAACGACGCGCAACTTCCAGGTGGTGCCTGTATTCCTTACCGACCGTGAGGCAGGAACTCACGGTGCACCATCCTGCTGTAATCAAAGAAGACAGTAAGAAGAACCTTCACATGTTACTGAACGTGTCCATTTTTTTTTGTCTTGGCTCTTCAGGCAATTTCCATTGGGCCTTGGTTTCGACGTCACACCCGAATACCCATATTTCGTCACCTGTTATAAATTTCTTGAGAAGTTCTGATTCGTTGCCGACTTCATTCAGTAATTCCTGAGCGATGTCTGTATGTCATTGTTTCTGACCGGAATTCGACGATTTCGGAACAAACTTTGGTTATGGATTGCGGCAAGAAAAAGGAATAAAAGGGAGATGGTGTTAATACTTTCATCCTCCTTTACCTCCTCTGCATTACTGCAGATGACGTGTCACTGAGCACATTTGTACTGTGCATGCAGTAAACGTGAGGTGCCTAGTTGTTTCCACTGCCCTGTGTGGAATACATAAGTTTGTGTACACTTCACTAACCTGCTGTCTTCATGATGGTGGTGATGTCCCCAGTGCAGAAAACAGCACGCAGGTCGTGGATTCTTTTTCTTGAGGCTGAACTCATTTGGGATGCCACTCGCGTTTTTATTGATATAGACACGAGAAACTATTCTTGATCACAACGTATTGAACATATCTTTCCACAGTCATTATATCTAGCTAAAATAACATGAAATACATCCTGCCACGGACAACATGTCTGTCTACTGGAACCGTCAGAACTGAAGAATAAAATTACATGAATCAGATACCACTATTACAGACAACATGTCTGTACCTAACAATGGTCGAAACTGTAGTAAATAAAATTGCATGAAACAAATACTGCTATAACAGACAACATGTCTGTGTACTGGAACGGTCAGAACTGGACAGCCGGACTGCCCGACACGCTTCGCGCGCCAAGCCAGCAAGGCGTGACCCGAACTCCACCGAAGTGCATCGGCAGTAATATCGTCAGTCTTTTGTTTTAGTAATACTTTGATTTTCATAATTTTGAAATGACTGACAGCTGGCTGTTGAGAGATGTTTATTTTAAAAAATGAAGTAATTTGGATGATAGGTTTAATTAATAATAGCAGCTAAAGTTTAACGTTTTGGCGCCCTACCGCCGAACACAGCAGCCAATCACAGAGCAGCAGCATGATGAAGGCGGTCTTTCGCACGGGAGTGGTACCGAATCTAACATCTGTCACCGGTACCTCATCCCACATTCCGTCATCTCTATGCTTCTTGCATTTCCACTGCCCTGGGAATAGCTTCCTGGAGCCTAATATGATGGCTGAATAAGCCAGAAATATTGCAAGATCCGCCAAAAGCAAAGTCAGCATTTCGAATGCGGTACTGCACTTATTCCATTTTTCAGGCAAAATTTAATGCAAATTCTTTGATCCATCTTTTTCGAAAGCAAAAATTCGCTCAGCACTTATAGCCTTTTCAACCGACAACAATAAACTAATTATTCAAAAGAGCTGAAAACACAGACAGACATCAGGAAAATGTGTACCAATACAATAAAAAAATTTAAAATCGGATATATAAAAACAGCGAAATTAGAAAATTTGTTACTATTTGATCACACCTGACATTTTCTAAATTATTATTGGATTCTCTGGAAGAAATTTTTAAGTTGTTTGTGCATTTGTGGTTTAAGGTATTACAAACATATGATGAAATTTATATTTACATCTATAGGCATTGATAAAAATTTGGACCCACTTGGTGTTTGTTTTAGTTAATTTTTATTGCTTGTTCTAATTAGATTTTTAGTAAACCTGATAATTTAAAAATAACGTTACATTCAGTTGACTGATGTCAAGCAATGCAGGTATTTACTTAGTGAATATGGATTCCTATGAAGGAAATACGGAAGCAATAAAAAATGTTACAAGAAGTACTAGACGCAAATTAAGATGATGGTAGTGATACTCATATATTTGGTGGTGGTAATAATGATAACCATTTATTATGTGAACATTCAGACGTAGGAGAAGTGAATCATGTATCTGAAAATGGAAACTGTTCTGACATGCGAAGATGAAAATGCAAAATCTGAGGACAACTACATGGGCGAAAATTACACTGGAAAAAATGCTAAATTATGTTAAAAATTAGCTCCTCTAAACAGCATAACATTGTTACAGGTAAGTCCCTTGTGAATCAATAACAGACAGGAAGTCAGACGAAGTGTGACCAATGCATTGAATGGATTTGCAAATATCACTTTAATACGGTAACCCGTGTCGTTTGCAAATATTGTCCGGAACTAATGTTGTTGTTGTCGATTAAATTTTCTCTTTGGCTCAAACCTAAACATAGTGGAAACAAAATGTAGCCATTCTCAAAAGTCTAAAACATTTTACCTCTTAGATCAAATGCTGACTCGGCGCTTATATCTTGGCTGCGGGCGGAAATGGTTAAGTTCCACATTGAGAAAGCAGTTGCATCAAGTCTCATGTTCAACGACGTTGGATACCAACATACTAGGTCGCATATCTGATTAACGTGCAGCAAAAAGGCAACGGACATACTTTGGTAACTTGATAAGAAATAGTCTACTGTTAGCTAGTCCGAAGTTTCTAGAGGCCGACTGTCAACACATTTAGGACCTCTATATTATGACTTACGTTCACGTGAAAGATATATAGGCCTACAGGAGTGGCTAAGTTTTGTTCATGACTGGCTTGTATATCACCTAAGAAAAGCTATAGCCTGAGCTGTATTCTCTACAGGATTTTTTTTGCACAGACTTCTGAAAAGAGAAGCCGTTGACCACATTTCATGCTGGAATTCAAAAAAGCTATGCCAATTGTCGGATATAGATAGCTACATAAAAAGAAACCTCTGTAGAGCCTACGTGGAATTCGGTGCTGTTTTCTCCGTACGCTACAACTCAATTTTCCACTTCGTGGATCGACTACTATGGTTTGGGTTGATTTGGTGGAGGAGACCAAACATCGGCGTCATCGGTCTCATTGCATTGGGGAAGAAAGTCGGGCGTACCCTTCCAAAGGAATCATCCTGGAATTTGCCTGAACCGATTTAAGGAAATCACGGAAAACCTAAATCAGGGTGGCTGGACGCGGGATTGAACCGTCGTCCTCCCGAACGTGAGTCCAGTGTGCTAATCACTGCACCACCTCGCTCGGTCCGACAACTATGCTCGTTATTGCTATTTCTTATACTCGTTTGAATCATGACAATCTGCACGTAAATGAACACAACGAAAAAATGCTTAATTTCTAGTTTTTTGATTGACCTACCGCAAGTAACATTCAAGTGATTAAAATAAATATTACATCCGCGCGTGCGTCGGGGAATTTAAGATACTGCAATGATTACTCTTATGATAGGTACAACACTACATCGAGCGTACATCGGGTCGATGAAAGCAACTCCACAAATAATCGTCATCTCCTGATTCGTACAAAAGATACTGGGACAATTCTCAAAATTATTTCATTTTACAATGAAGACTATCTGGATAAAATAATGTGCTAAACATGTCATGTACGCTGAGTAGGCAGATGATGTAAACAAAGAACCGCATTTTTTAATTTTTTATTTCCTCTTTTCGGAAAGATTAAGAAAAGATTCGATGATATACGGAGTTTCAGTGATACGCGAGGTAGCCGATACTACATCACACTGGACTTTTTCAGAGTTTTCGTGGACAAATGAAGAGTGGGAAACAGACAAATGGGGTATCAAACTGACCAGCATGATGTCTAGTTTTTTTAAAAAAATAGTGGTAATCAGGGTAACCGAAGAAAAAATGTATAGTTCAAGGAATAACTCGACTCTTTCACTGACGGCTTCTCCTGATAGCAATGTAAATGAAGTACCGAAAATCATCAACGCAGAGCATAAAATGTAACTTCCCCGCTTTCTCTCGATCTGTATACTCGCTGAATACCGATCAATATTTCAGTATATTACATTTTACGCTTTGTGTTTAGTTGAAAAACAAAACAAATTTGAAAAAAGTCAAACGTTTTGTAAATTGATTTTCTAGAAGAAAGAAAAGATTAGGGAAACAATCTGATGCCCCTTTGAGTGCTGTTCGAAATCCTGTACAACAAATGAGGTGTGTCTCTCTCTGCGTGTCCAATACGTACTCGCTTCAAAGCCAATTGTCATGTGGAGTCCTTTACTAAGTCTTTCCCAAATACATATTTTCTTCTTGCATTTGGCGTCTCTTTTTATTTCAAGTTGTAGCCCTTTCAGATTTAATAATGCTATGTTTGAAATTGTTTGCACATTATTGTTGTAACAATAGTGTAAAACTGTACAATAATAAGGAATCGCGAAACTGTCTGGTAAAAAAAAAGAAAAAAATGTTCAGTGCACTTTGATTTCGAAAAAGTGACTGTTCGACAAATCTGGGTGCACTTTTGTAATGTATATCAAAAACCATAGAACTTATAAAAGCTTTCTTCTGTCTGTTAGCGTTACGTCACTAACGTATGAGCATCTCAGCTACTGTACACGGACGCGTCAAATGTTTCTCATATCTGTATTATTTCTTACTTTTAGGCAAATAATTTCACAAAAAATTGGCCTTTTGTTTGTTTCTTTTTAATTGAAATTCTGTATCTGCACCCATGCTCTGCAATCGGCGGAGAAGTGGATGGAAGAGGGTACTTCCTATTAGAGCTTTATCCCTGTTCTAGTGACGCATGGAGCATGAGGAGAATGTCGCTGCCGTGTGCGTAGTAATTAGTCTAATCTTGTTCCTGTGAACGCTACGGGAGAGATACAGACGGGGTTGTATGTTCCCAGATTCATCACTTACAGCTGGCTCTTGAAACTTAGCAAGCAGGCTGTCTCGGGATAGATTGCGTCCATGTTCAAACGCCTGCCAGTTCAGTCTCTTCAGCAGCTCTCTGACGTTCTACCAGGAGACAAACGAAACTGACCATTCGTGCTAGCCTTCTCTGTATACGTTCAATACATATCCCCTTCTAGTCCTACCTGGTACAGATCCTAGACACGAGTAGCATTCTAGGATGTGTCGCCCGAGTGTTTTGTAAGCAATCTGCGTTGCAGATACAGCATTTCCCTAGTACTCTACCAATGAACCCAAGTTCCCACCTACTTTACCCACACTCACGACTGAGCCTATGTGATCGTTGTTACCCTCGGATATTTGTACTCCTATGTATTCATCGATTCCACTCGTGATTCGTTGACTTTGCAGTCCTAGGATATTATGAGTTTTCGTTTTGTGAACAGTACACCTTCACATTTCTGACCATTTAATGTAAGCTTACAACACCTGCACAGCTTTGAAATCTTATCACGATCCGAATGAATATTTGTGCAATTTTTTTTCAGACTGTATGTCATTATAGATAATCAACATCCACGAAAGGTCCGTTGAAGTATTAACTTTTTTTTAATGACTTGTATATTTTACCTTAAAATGGGTCCTGCTCTCGCAAAGCGTCGTGTGATTTGTGAGGTTCATTACGAATTGTAAGTGGTTGAGTCAAATTTTTGAGTTTGCTAATATTGTACAATCGAGACGTCGCCTCCATCTGAAATGGAAAATTGTAAACTTTCTACACGAAATCTGAAAACTTAACTCTCGCAATCTATGTGGACCACGACTTCCGGCTTAAGAAAATCACAATTGCAAGCTGCTCCTTGTCCCTCTGAGCGCTATCGTCGCTAAACCCTCCATGATATCAGGAACGGATACCTGAAGTACATGTTGCATTGAAACTCAGATAAATTGTGTAACATTTGTCTTGATTGGCTCTTACCCCTGTTCTTTCGGCTTGCGCTTCTAGTTCACATTTGTTTTTGACGCATGTGGCTACAATTGCACCTCTCTTTAATGGTTACTTACATCCAAACCTTTAAGAAATCTCACTGACATCAGTACTTGAATTAGCAAGTTATTCGGTTGTAATACCGGGTAACGACAAAAAAATGTGTCCCTTGCCTTTGAGTGGAGCAGTCTCTCTCGCCATTAGGCTCCTCTGTTCATTTGCGTTCTTGCCATCAGTCACTTTGTACAAATATCCTCATACACACTTACGATAAAAACAGAAAACGTATTGGTGAAGCCGGCCGAAGTGGCCGTGCGGTTAAAGGCGCTGCAGTCTGGAACCGCAAGACCGCTACGGTCGCAGGTTCGAATCCTGCCTCGGGCATGGATGTTTGTGATGTCCTTAGGTTAGTTAGGTTTAACTAGTTCTAAGTTCTAGGGGACTAATGACCTCAGCAGTTGAGTCCCATAGTGCTCAGAGCCATTTTTTCGTATTGGTGAACGCTGCGGTGTTGGCAGAAGTCACACACACACACACACACACACACACACACACACAGTCTTACGGCCGGCTGTTTCAAGGAGAACGAGTTATAGTCGACATTCTCCCTTCTCTAAGGCATGTAGAGCGCAAGCTGACGATTGTAATGGCACGTGCAGTGTGCTTTGCATTGTGTGCTGATCTATTACGTACCTTAAAGGTCTTGAACCGAAAAGAATGTACACTTTTGAAATATATGCGCAACAGGATTTCTCCAAAGATACAAGGACAGATCAATAACTGAAGATGAAATTTTCTGCACTGTAGGTTGACAGTGGCTTGCCTTTACCTCTCTGTTCTCGTGCGATACCTGTGTTGGTTCAGTGAATAACTTTATTCATAGTATCAGATTTCCATTGTCCGCATGCGCCAAGTAAGAAATGTGGAGTGTGACCGTTTCCCGCATTCTGAAGCGACTACAGATGTAGGGATTATCTGCAGAATGCAGCTGCAGTATGATGGCTGTTTCAGTGAACCGAAGATTTTCGAGTGCATAGATCGTTTTAAAAGCGGGCGTTTATCTGTAGGCGACGGAGAACATCAGGGTAGGCCATTCATTCGAAAACGGACGGGAAAGTCGAGACAGCTGACCGTCCGGTTCGCGACGACCGTTGCGCGAGAACTGATGATACTGCGGAAGAGTTGTACGTTAGTCACGGTTCAAAACTTGCAATCGTCAACGAATCTTTAAATTATCACCAAGTTTCTGCTCGTTGAATACCACTTCAACTGACAAACACAAACAGGAGCTTTTGGAGATGTCGAAATCACATTTAAGGGAGGGGCCGACTTGGCGCAGGAGAGAGACCACAGGACATTTTAATTTCCACTGTCTATACATTTACAAATAAATTCATAAAATTTTGTCAGCATGACCAGGAAGGATTCAGGAATCACACTTAGAGCAGTGGATGTTCAAAAACATAACAAAATTTTTTTTTAGATGCCTAAGAATCTCTTACTTATAAAGAAAGGTGTACCTACAGGAACAAATGCAGTCAATATTAAGTGAAAAAATGATGAAATTTCACATGTAAAAAAATATTTTGCTATGTTTTTGAACTTCCATTGCTGTGAGTGTGAATCCTGAATCCTTCCTGCTCATGCTGACAAAGTTTTATGAATTTATTTGTAAAAGTATAGACAGTGGAAATTAAAATGCCCTGTGGTGTCTCACCTGCTCCAAGTCGGCCCGTTTGACGTCCTACACCCCCCCCCCCCCCCCTTAAAGCGGTTTGAAGGGAAGGAGAGGACTTCGTCGCACAGTAACTGTTGTTAAGATGTGGGTCCATCACTACGAATGACATCGTATGTTGCAGAGGATGGTGTGGAAATATCCATCTTTACCAACAGCAAAAGTGTTCGAAAGCAAGCTCCTGTAGCCAAGATGACAGTGTTTTGGGATATGAAAGGTATACCGCTAATCCTTTACACCCTAGAGGCCATACATGGAATGATAGCAGCTGTGAGCTACTGCGAGATCTGAAACCCAAAATGAAGAGGAGGAGGAGAGGGAAGCTTTCAAAAGGTGGGATTTACTTCAAGATAATCACATCTATCACGCAAGTGGGGAAAGAAACCCTGTACTCAGAATCCTGCTTCTGAGCGGCTGGAACACCCACCCTACAGTTCCGACCTAGCTCCAGGTAATGTTCACGTTTTCGGTACGATGATATAGAAGCAGCTGCCTGAGTCCATGTTTTCGTCAGATGACCAGATTGTGGAGGCAGCGTGAGACTGGTAGCGGTGGTGCTTTTTCCCAAGAATAATAATAATAATAATAATAATAATAATAAACACGTATATTTTAAATTTCCTTTGCTTTCTAATCTGACCTTGTAATAACGTGGTCTTTCAAGTTTGTTAAGAGTTGAATATCCCATCAACAACTAAGTTCATCAGTTGGGTGGGGGGGGGGGGGGGCATCATTACAGTTGGACCACTAAGATGAGCCCATAAATTCCTAAACTTGATTTGACTTCAGGAAACGTTGGGAAATAAGCGTGAAACACTGTGTGGGAGAGTTTACAACGCAGAGCAACTTCATAACAGTTTAAAACGGTTCCTGACACGGACTTTGAAGTCGGACCTTGATCCAATGTATCCAACCCTCTTTCCAAGCGAGTCATTCGAAAGCACATAAATCTGACTCACGGCTTCAAATGGTTCAAATGGCTCTCAGCACTACGGGACTCAACATCCTAGGTCATAAGTCCCCTAGTACTTAGAACTACTTAAACCTAACTAACCTAAGGACATCACGCACGCCCATGCCCGAGGCAGGATTCGAACCTGCGACCGTAGCAGTCCCGCGGTTCCGGACTGCAGCGCCAGAACCGCTAGACCACCGCGGCCGGCGACTCACGGCTTCATTCCACCAATGTCTGGCTGTTTCTGTTTCACATTCCACGGAAGTTCTCAAGCATACCTCTCTGTACTAACTTTCCTGGGAGAAATTGTATTGCAGAGTGCGCTATAGCTGCAGTCTGTGTTGTGTACGAAACAGAACTTTTACTCAAATAACTTTGTATAGCGTTCATTGTAATGAAACTTCATGACAAAACTGTGTCACATGGGGAAACAAACCCTTGGATCGGAAAACGAAGCCGAAACTTTCCCTAGGCAATGCAAATAAAGTACGAATTCTAGTCTCGGCCTGACACACAGTTTTAATCCGTTAGGAAGTTTTCGTGGAAATCTGTGTCAGTAGTATCTTCAACAAATGTTCAGACTGTTTTCTGCTACAACCCTCTCCATGGCAAATGGACTTTAGATGTGGGAGGGTAATTAATCCCGGTAGTGCTAAAACAAATATCTTTCTTCTATCCGAAGCCAAATGTACACGATGAGACGCTCTAAGATGTAGCACAAAATTTCTTATGGTATTACTAGGTAACGTGAAAGTTTATTCTGTTTTAAAATTTTTTCGTGAGTATTCAATGATACTGGTTGGTATGAAAAGTCGCCACACAGCACTTCACCCTGTGCGGCAGATTCAGTTCCTTGACCATTCCCTGTGATCTTTTCCTTATGCTCAGTAACAAGCTCTGAACACTGTCGACAACGAATGGCCTTTTTAAACAACTCAAGGGGTGGAAGCCACCAGTTTCGGTATTTGTTGCCTTCCTCAAGATGTGACGTATTTTACGTTTGCCTAGTGTGACAAACCATTACATCAGTATTATTTGCAGATGAAAATTTTTTTATGTGGTGGTGTAGGATATTTCAATACCTTTGCAAAGACTGACGCTTGCTACATTACAACAACATGGATATCTTCTAATTGCACTACATACGTTGTATGATCTCAGCAAAAGGGTAGGCATTCAGCAACCTGCTTTCTCATTCAGTCGTACTTTGTTCCTTTCTCCTGAATTTTCAACCTTTTCACTGACGAAACGGCGTCCTAAACCTTCGAAGTATTTCTCCAGTGTCGTTTTCATAATCGAGTTCCAACTCACGTTACGATTATATTAGTGGAAAAGATCTTTGCAGCAATTCTCTTTACACACGTGACTGAAAAATGTCAGCCCTTCCTTTACTCCGGTTTTACGAGTAAAAGTAGAACAAAGTTGAAGGGAAAAAATCTATGTTCTAACGAAAGTTCTGCAGAATTAAAGCTTCAACCGGTAACCGAAGTCCTCTTCACTATGGAGAATGCGGATCTCGACCGGTTCTCCAAACCCCTGCAGACTCGTGTATAACGCTCACTGCCGCTCTAGAGCTTTTAGAAGTTCCGCCTCTAATGGCATCGTTATTGATGACCCTGAAACATAAACCTACACGCCATTGTTTTCAGGGATAATCCAAAATTTTATCTCCTTCGTCGTTTAATGAATTTCTTTTGTTTTTTTAAAGTCGATCACAAGCACGTCACATATTTAGGGGTAACAACATCAAGTGATATGAAATTGGACGATCATGTAAAATCAGTATTATGGAAGGCGGATAGAAGAGTTATGTGAACTCTCATTTCATCGGTAAAAGAGAGGGGGGGTGAGATATTAAGATAGACAGATAGATAGATCTCATTTCATTGCACTTTGATTTCCATATTTCACCGACCCCTATTTTACAGCATATTTTAAGCTTTCGGGTACATCAAGTAAATATCGCTGTCGAACTGAACTGAAATGTATAAAACAATGAAAAATATTAGTTAATTGGAATTTGAACAGATGATTTCTGTCGTCAAGCGTGACTGCCCTTAACCACCGTACCTTGGTCACACTTTGGGCAAGATATTCCATAAATATGCTGTTCTGGCTGGTGTGGTATAAGTGCACTATCTAATTTTCCCGTTAGATTGTGAAAAAGACAATCACTGCCGTTTAATGATGGGCGGGAACAGCCGGTTAACAAAAGAGCTATGGGAGACGTCAATAAAATCCAAGCATCCTATGTTCTTTCATAAATCCCAATAAATATGTGCAGGAGGAGCAATATAAATAATTGTTAGTTTTTGTCTCCACTTGATACTCAAAGCTCCACTTCAACCAGATCAGATCTTGCCATTGTTGTCCGTGCGCTCGAGTGTTTTGATTAATTCGTAAGGAATCTTCGACAGACTCTTCCTGCCGTAATATTGTCGGGAAATGAACTATTCTCAAAACCAGCCCAGCTGCCCTTTCAATATTGCAGGAAATTTAGAACCTAAACTTTAATTAACCTCTCCTCCCATCCCTCGAGTGTCTCCAGACCACCAAATACTTTGTTACCAAGTATTTTGCCTTGGCTGCTGACAAAACCATGACACTCCTCAGGTTGACTGCCAAACCAACACTTCATTATACATAACAGACATCTTTGCAATAACACACTAGCACAATATCCAACTCCTTCGTCATACAACTCTATACAGAGGTATCGCCCTCTGCACACAACTATTAGAAACTTCAACCATCCACAACTATTGGAAGCTGGGCATAACTAGGAGTAGCAGCAGCAGCAGCATGAACAACAACAGCAGTAACATATCCCTCAAGAGAATCACGTGAGTACACATCTTCACATTAGCATCGCTATGACGACGTCTGACACTAAAAATTCTTCTGTTGCAGATTGTGATCCTTTAACATTTAAAACATCTTGACTATCTCAGTCGTGGAGTATATCTGCCTTTATACAGATGAAGAGCAGATACTCAACTACCTTCACCCCAGCCCAGCAACGAAACATCGCAGTCAAAGGTAAGACTACAGTTTATTCGGTAGTTTCTCTGCCTGAGAATTGGTCTTTGCTACATTAAGCGAAATTTCGTATTAAGTGTCTTTTTTTTTCCTTTTCTTTAAGTATGTGACGATTCAGGTTTTCTAGAACTTCCCACTCCATCCTAAATGTACTACGAACTTAAACCATCGGCGCTGATTTTCTGTGTATATCTCCAGTTTCAATTAAAACAAATCGCACAGTCTTTGGTAGACAGACCGATTGTCTTTGAACACATCTCTTTCGTATACGAACTGCGTCTCCCACTGTCTTACTAATGACTCGAAATATGTCATTTGCGTTACCTGTGTTTGAAGCTATGAGATTATCTTATTCCAGTATTCTCTCTCTCTCTCTCTCTCACACACACACACACACACACACACACACACACACACACACACAGAGACACACAGAGACAGACAGAGATATTACTTATACTCTCTCTCATTTTCACGTACGCAATCATGTCAGATCACAAAGAATGTAAAATTATCAAGTATTCCAATGTCCAAGTGTGCTATGTGCTATTAAAATCCCGACTGAACTATAGAATAAAGGCTCACGACAGAATGTGTGTGGGGCTGATCACTTCCAGACAACTGGAATACGTCATCTACGCTGACAACACATTAAAACCTTTGTAATAATTAAACCATGTCACACAAGCTTAAAACTCGTACCTCATTAGTCTCGACGTACGCAGAAACACGGTACACATCAGCAGGTAAACTAACCTCTGCCCTCCTTGTTGGAAATAAAATATATTCAGTTAAAAAGTGGCGTACTGCTATGCGGATACAGTGTTATTGTGATTTGGCGCTACTAGGACAGTTCAGACGCATAAAAGATGAGCGAGTATCTCACTAAACGTTTGTCCCTTATAAAGGACTTAGATACGAAACGTGTAGCGGTGAGCGTCTGTGTGTGTTGCAGGCCGCTGCGCACGTGCCGAGCTGATGTTTCGCCGCGTGCACTCGGCGTCGCCCGCCTAGTGTACTGGCACGCTGTGGACGCGGGTCATTAGCGGCTGTCTGAGGCGGTTGCGCTGTAGGCCCAGTGACTCACCTGTTGCGGGTTGCTGTAGCTGGCAGTACCGTGGTGTCCGAGCGGAGGTGTGCGGCGAACTGGCGCGGTGGAGGCTGGCTGGCTGGCTGGCGAGCGCGCGCGCCGTCGTGTGGTGTGACGTGCCGGGGCTGTCGTGCGCTGCCTAGCTGGCTGGCCGGGCGGTGGGGGCCGTGCCCCGCTGCTGTAGCTTTTATAAGGGCTGTCCCGGCGCGGCCCGGGTGGGGGTATCGATCCGGCCCGCACTCACCTTGCTACAACTGCGCTCGCAATCACTGCCACCGCCACTCGTCTCCACCCCACCAACCCTTCCCCACTTCCCCCCCTTACCAAACCTCCCCTCAGGACGCCAATTACTTGCAGCCTCCGTCACAGCCACCTGCTCTCTTTCTGTCGCTTCGCTTCCCCCTTTTCTTTCTCGGAGTCCTCCACCTTTGCTTCAGTTCCGCCTCCTCGTCAGCTTCAAGCGAGCCGTAAATCTGGCGAGCTTCCACTAGTTAAGTGCGCTCGCCGAGCGGACCCTTGTGCTAAACGGATGAATCGATGAGGACCGTCAGCTCACAATCGTATCCGGAGTCCTATCTCGCGCGATACCTCCGCCACAAAGCCATGCTATTTCTAAGATAAAAACTGGGCTGGTACGAGTGGAACACGCGCACTGAGGGTGATGCTTGCGAAGAACTTCTTCGACACTTTGAACGAGAAGGTGATGGCTTACTTGCAAGAATCGTTACTGGGGACGAAACCTGGGTTCACTTACACCAACCGGTAACGTAGAGAGCGAGCAAGGAATGGCGCCATTCCTCATCACCAAAACCAAAGAAGTTTCTGTCAGAGCCATCAGCAGGGAAGGTTACGCTGACTCTCTTTTGGGACGAAAAAGGCGTCATTTTGGAGCATTACATGCCTAGAGGGACCACTGACACCAGTGCATCATGCACAGGTCTCCTAAAAAGTCAAAAAGTCATCTGCGGCCTGCAATCAAATCAAACCATTGTGGATTGCTTTCAGCAGGTGTCCTTTTGCAATTTGACAATGCAAAGCCCCACACCGCCCGTACGACAGTTGCAAAAACCACAAACCTGCGTTTTGAGTGTCTTCCTAATCCACCATACTCACCAGACCTTGCCCCAAGTGATTTCCGTATGTTTGGACCACTCAAAGGGGCAATCGGAGGAAAGAAGTTCCGTTCTGATGAAGAGGTACGCCACTCGGTGCATGAGTGGTTGCGCGGACTACCAAAAGAATTTTTTTCTAAAGTAATTTACGAGCTTTGTAAGCGCTAGAGGACTTGCATTGAGCATGGGGGAGATTATGTTGAAAAGTGATACAGCTTTGTACCACTTTCGTACAATAAATAATATATAAAAAAGGTTTTCATTCATCGTATATATACAGTTTGCCCATTTAAGGAATTCAGAATACTGTCGATTTTTGCCTGTTATTGACAGTGACTCCCCATGAACCATGGACCATGCCGTTGGTGGGGAGGCTTGCTTGGCTCAACGATACAGATGGCCGTACCGTAGGTACAACCACAACGGAGGGGTATCTGTTGAGAGGCCAGACAAACGTGTGGTTCCTGAAGAGGGGCAGCAGCCTTTTCAGTAGTTGCAGGGGCAACAGTCTGGATGATTTACTGATCTGGCCTTGTAACAATAACCAAAAAGGCCTTGCTGAGCTGGTACTGCGAACGGCTGAAAGCAAGGGGAAACTACAGCCGTAATTTTTCCCTAGGGCATGCAGCTTTACTGAATGGTTAAATGATGATGGCGTCCTCTTGGGTAAAATATTCCGGAGGTAAAATAGTCTCCCATTCGGATCTCCGGGCGGGGACTACTCAAGAGGACGTTGTTATCAGGAGAAAGAAAACTGCCGTTCTACGGATCGGAGCGTGGAATGTCAGATCCCTTAATCGGACAGGTAGGTTAGAAAATATAAAAAGGGAAATGGATAGGTTAAAGTTAGATATAGTGGGAATTAGTGAAGTTCGGTGGCAGGAGGAACAAGACTTTTGGTCAGGTGAATATAGGGTTATAAATACAAAACCAAATAGAGGTAATGCAGGAGTAGGTTAAATAATGAATAAAAAATAGGCGTGCGGGTAAGCTACTACAAACAGCATAGTGAACGCATTATTGTGACCAAGATAGACACGAAGCCCACGCCTACTACAGTAGTACAAGTTTATATGCCAACTAGCTCTGCAGATGACGAAGAAATTGATGAAATGTACGATGAGATAAAAGAAATTATTCAGATAGTGAAGGGAGACGAAAATTTAATAGTCATGGGTGACTGGAATTCGAGTGTAGGAAAAGGGAGAGAAGGAAACATAGTAGGTGAATATGGATTGGGGGGAAGAAATGAAAGAGGAAGCCGTCTGGTAGAATTTTGCACAGAGAATAACTTAATCATAGCTAACACTTGGTTCAAGAATCATAAAAGAAGGTTGTATACATGGAAGAATCCCGGAGGTACTAAAAGCTATCAGATAGATTATATAATGGTAAGACAGAGATTTAGGAACCAGGTTTTAAATTGTAAGACATTTCGAGGGGCAAATGTGGACTCTGACCACAATCTATTGGTTATGAACTGCAGATTAAAATTGAAGAACCTGCAAAAAGGTGGGGATTTAAGGAGATGGGACCAGGATAAACTGACTAAACCAGAGTTTGTACAGAGTTCAGGGAGAGCATAAGGGAACAATTGATAGCAGTGGGGGAAAGAAGTACAGTAGAAGAAGAATGGGTAGCTCTGAGGGATGAAGTAGTGAAGGCAGCAGAGGATCAAGTAGGTAAAAAGACGAGGGCTAGTAGAAATCCTTGGGTAACAGAAGATATATTGAATTTAATTGATGAAAGGAGAAAATATAAAAATGCAGTACATGAAGCAGGCAAAAAGGGATACAAACGTCTCAATAATGAGAGCGACAGGAAGTGCAAAATGGCTAAGCAGGGATGGCTAGAGGACAAATGTAAGGATGTAGAGGCTTATCTCACTAGGGGTAAGATAGATACTGCCTACAGGAAAATTAAAGAGACCTTTGGAGAGAAGAGAACCACTTGTATGAATATCAAGACGTCAGATGGAAACCCAGTTCTAACCAAAGAAGGGAAACCAGAAAGATGGATGGAGTATATAGAGAGTCTATACAAGGGCGATGTACTTGAGGACAATATTACAGAAATGGAAGAGAATGTAGATGAGGATGAAATGGGAGATACGATACTGCGTGAAGAGTTTGACAGAGCACTGAAAGACCTGAGCCGAAACAAGGCCCCGGGAGTAGACAACATTCCATTAGAACTACTGACGGCCTTGGGAGAGCCAGTCCTGACAAAACTCTACCATCTGGATAGGAAGATGTATGAGACACGCGAAGTACCCTCAGACTTCAAGAAGGACATAATAATTCCAATCCCAAAGAAAGCAGGTGTTGACAGATGTGAAAATTACCGAACTATCAATTTAATAAGTCACAGCTGCAAAATACTAACACGAATTCTTTACAGACGAATGGAAAAACTGGTAGGAGCCGACATCGGGGAAGATCAGTTTGGATTCCGTAGAAATATTGGAACACGTGAGACAATACTGACCTTACGACTTATCTTAGAAGAAAGATTAAGAAAAGGCAAACCTACGTTTCTAGCATTTGTAGACTTAGAGGAAGCTTTTGACAATGTTGACTGGAATACTCTCTTCCAAATTCTAAAGGTGGCAGGGGTAAAATACAGGGAGCGAAAGGCTATTTACAATTTGTACAGAAACCAGATGGCAGTTATAAGAGTCGAGGAGCATGAAAGGGGAGCAGTGGTTGGGAAGGGAGTGAGACAGGGTTGTAGCCTCTCCCCAGTGTTATTCAATCTGTATATTGAGCAAGCAGTAAAGGAAACAAGAGAAAAATTCGGTGTAGGTATTAAAATCCATGGAGAAGAAATAAAAACTTTGAGGTTCGCCGATGACATTGTAATTCTGTCAGAGACAGCAAAGGACTTGGAAGGACAGTTGAATGGAATGGACAGTGTCTTGAAAGGAGGATATAAGATGAACATCAACAAAAGCAAAACGAGGATAATGGGATGTAGTCGAACTAAGTCGGGTGATGCTGAGGGAATTAGATTAGGAAATGAGACACTTAAAGTAGTAAAGGAGTTTTGCTGTTTGGGGAGCAAAATAACTGATGATGGTCGAAGTAGAGAGGATATAAAATGTAGACTGGCAATGGCAAGGAAAGCGTTTCTGAAGAAGAGAAATTTGTTAACATCGAGTATAGATTTAAGTGTCAGGAAGTCGTTTCTGAGAGTGTTTGTATGGAGTGTAGCCATGTATGGAAGTGAAACATGGACGATAAATAGTTTGCACAAGAAGAGAATAGAAGCTTTCGAAATGTGGTGCTACAGAAGAATGCTGAAGATTAGATGGGTAGATCACATAACTAATGAGGAGGTATTGAATAGAATTAGGGAGAAGAGGAATTTGTGGCACAACTTGACGAGAAGAAGGGTCCGTTTGGTAGGACACGTTCTGAGGCATTAAGGGATCACAAATTTAGCATTGGAGGGCAGCGTGGAGGGTAAAAATCGTAGAGGGAGACCAAGAGATGAATACACTAAGCAGATTCAGAAGGATGTAGGTTGCAGTAGGTACTGGGAGACGAAGAAACTTGCACAGAATAGGGTAGCATGGAGAGCTGCGTCAAACCAGTCTCAGGACAACAATAACAATAACATTGACAGTGATACTGGAATCTTTCGGGAATGTTTCAATTTCAAGCTTGTCGGATAACAAATGACAAAAGAAGTATTTTTTCGTGTGATATATAATTTTTTTTTGGGTCATCGGTCTTCTGACTGGTTTGATGCGGCCCGCCACGAATTCCTCTCTTGTGCCAACCTCTTCATATCATAGTAGCCCTTGCAACCTACGTTCTCTATTATTGTCTGAATGTATTCCAATCTCTGTCTTCCTTTACAGTTTTTGCCCCCTACAGTTCCCCCTGGTACCATGCAAGTCATTCCCTTATGTCTTAATAGATGTCCTATCACCTTGTCCCTTCTCCTCATCAGTGTTTTTCACATATTCCTTTCCTTTCCGACTCTGCACAGAACCTCCTCATTCCTTACCTTATCAGTTCACCCAATTTTCAACATTCGTCTGTAGCACCACATCTCAAATGCCTCGATTCTCTTCGGTTTCGGTTTTCCCACAGTCCATTTTTCACAACCATACAATGCTGTACTCCAGATGTACATTCTCAGAAATTTCTTCCCTAAATTAAGGTCGATATTTGATATTAGCAGACTTCTCTTGGACAGGAATGCCCATTTTGCCATTGCTAGTCTGCTTTTGATGTCCTCCTTGCTCCGTCCGTCACTCGTTATTTTACTGCCTAGGTAGCAGAATTCCTTAACTTCATCTACGTCGTGACCGTCGATCCTGATATTAAGTTTTTCTGTGTTCTCATTTCTACTACTTCTCGTTACCTTCGTCTTTCTTCGGTTTACTCTCAGCCCATACTGCGTACTCAGACTGTTCATTCCATTTAGCAGATCATGTAATTCTTCTTCACTTTCACTCAGGATAACAATGCCATCAGCAAATCGTATCATTGATATCCTTTCGTAAATCAAAGATTATGAATGTTATTGTATTGCAATAATAGCGATCCCAATGGCCACAGTTCGCAGTATTCTCATGTAACCCTCCATGCGGCCCTGTCATTTGTTACCCTCTTGGTTTTCAAATGGCTCTGAGCACTATGGGACTCAACTGCTGAGGTCATAAGCCCCCTAGGACTTAGAACTACTTAAACCTAACTAACCTAAGGACATCACACACATCCATGCCCGAGGCAGGACTCGAACCGGCGACTGTAGCGGTCGCCTCTTCGTTTCCTCGTAGTTGTTTCCTATACTTATCCTGTCCACCGTTTAACATCTTCTGCGTCTTCTTCGTTGTATTCCGTTCACCGTTCCTTCCGAATCATCCGTCAGTAAACAATATCTTCTCATCCAATGGCCAAGGCAGTTATGTTTCCTCCTGCTGATTACCTTTAACATTCCTTTATCTCCCCTTCCCCCCTCCCCTCTTTTCAACACTTTCTAGATTCTCACTTTGTCTACCCATTTTATTCCTTCCACCCTCTTCCAAATCCAAATCTCAAATGCTTCTATTCTTCTTGTTTCCTCTTTCTTCATTGTCCACGTCTCAGTTCCGTATAATGTTCTGTGATCTGGCTAAAGCTTTTGATTGTGTTAAACATGATATCCTTATACAAAAGTTAAAATATTATGGTATAACCGGAGTAGCAGACTCTGGTTCTCATCCTATCTTTTTAATAGAAAACAGTGTGTGTCTGTAAAAGGCTTACCACAACAACAGTCATTTGAAACGTCTCCTTAGAAAAATTTATGAATTACTGTGCTGATAAAACTCTTACGCTATTTGATTTTCAAACAGCTGAGCAAACTGAACGTACTCAGACATTTCGCTCTTTCCTTATTCTGATCAACACTTAACTCACACACAATATTTTTAGCGCAACGCAATCTGACTTTCAATAATCCCTACAACAGTATGGCCCTGACTAACATTAACCTATACCTTTCATGAATCACTTACCTCACAAAAATCTTCGTTACTCGAACTACTGCAATACAGCGAGCGCCAATAATGCCAGCTAAATAAAAGATTCAAACTACTGAAGGCACTAACTACTGTTAGGCATAGTTAGCAAATGAAAGATTTTGATGGAGAACAAACAATGTATTTATCTTAATAGTGTTCAAAAGTCATAATATATATAGCAGTTCATGACACCCAGTCTTACAAATGTACTGTCTATGATGGACACACGTCCAGATCATCCGCTCTCAAAACTCCGCCATTTCTCTCCCCACATCCACCAATGCTGGCGGCTCACCTCCAACTGCGCAACGCTATGCGCTGTTTACAGCCAACTGCCCAACACTACAATAGCAAACGACAATGCAAACCAGCCACAGACTGCACACAGCACAGCTAGTGTTTTTCATACAGAGCGCTACGTGGCGTTACCAGTAAAGAAACCTAAACAGCCTACTTACACATTCAAAACATGAAACCATCAGACAAGGGGTGTCCCAGGGCACTATTTTAGGTCCCTTGTTGTTCCTATTATATATTGAATAAATGCAGTGTCACAACATGCAAATTTTGTCTTATTTGCAGACGATACAAGTATTGGTGTGAAAAAAACAGTATTCTTGATCTCAATGAGCAATCAGCGAATTAAATATTTGTAAGTATCAATGGGTGGTTCACAGCAAATGGGTTATCACTGTATTTTGACAAGACCCACCACCTACAGTTTAGTACCTAACAAAGAATACCTGACCCTATAAAACAATGAAAACAATGAAATTAGAAATGTAGACCGTGTCAAATTTTTAGGGCTACAAATTGACCACAACCTAAATTGCACTAATGAGTTATGGAATCATCTTTTGGGGAAAGCCCTCTCACAAAGAGAACATTTTCAAAATTCAGAAACGAGTCATTAGAATTATATCTGTTGTCAGTCCTAGATCATCATGCAGAAATCTCTTTAAGAAACTTGGTATTCTAACTACTACTTCTCAGTACATATACTCATTGATGTCCTTTGTCATTTCCAACATGTCTCTTTTTACACAAAAGAGTGCAAAACATGATTATAATATCAGAACCAAAAACAGTCTGTATAAGGACTATAAAAGCTTAACATTAGTACGAAAAGGAGTCAGATACATGGGTACTCATATGTTCAATAACTTACCAGAGCATATCAACGGTCTTATAAATGATAAATATCGGTTTCAGATTGAATTAAAGAACTACCTGTTGGCCAACTCCTTCTACCCCATCGATGAATATCTTCATAAGGATTATAGCTCATATGTCTGCATTAGAATTGTACAATATCCATCCCTGAGACTCCTCTCCAAGGAGTGCATGGAAAACCATAAATGTAATGTAATGTAATAATGCCACGCTCCATGTAAAGCTCTCCGCCAATCTCTTCCTAGGTTCCTGTCTGTGCACTCACATAGAAGTCTCTTTTTATTAAATGCTTCCTTGGCGATTACTGTACGCGTTTTCTCCTCCTTATTGCGTCTAATAACTTCCTTAATATTGTTTCCCAGATATCTGAAAGCACTAACTTGTCCTACATCTTCCTATCCTAACTTTATAGTTGTTCTTACTTTTCTTGCGCTTAGCACCGTACGTTTCGTTTTTCTCTTACGGGTGTCTAGGAAAATATTCATAAATTCAACCCGTCAGCTTGCCTGTGAAATAACGGTCCGATGAGCACGCAGTGCAGAGCAGCGGTACAGCTCTGTCGGAAACAACGCTCTAGGCAGTGTAGCCAATTAATCTCAATCTGACATTTCAGTTCTGCCAATATATTATTCAGAACAGTATTGTAGTGCCAAGCTTCCTATAGTCTGTATTGTTTGGGATGGAGCCTCTTTTAACATCGTAATTTTTACGTTTTATGCCATCCCTTAGCTGCTGTTATTTTCATTTTGGAAATAAGATCCACCTAGGCAACTAAATAAAATGCTTTTTTTTTATTCCATGTGCATTTCGCATCTTTTTACCTGCGAAGGATCTTCAGCGCTCTGTAATGCACGTTTGTTGGACGCATATAATAAATGTGTTTCCATATTGATTACTATACTACAGTTTTTTCGTTTTTCCGTATTGTTCGGTAAAAAACAACTTTTTGAAGCGCAAGTTAAGTAAGATTAAATTATTGTTTGTTTGTACTTGCGATTTTTTTGTGATCTTGTCACATATGTGTTGCCCTAGAATCGCACTTCGTTGTTCTGCGTACTCCAGAATGGCCGATTATCCGCGTTTTCGAGGTTTTTCAACATAACACTTCAGTTTCACTGTGCACTTAAAAAACTTGTGTTTGTTACCTGTGTTTACTGTTTATAATCTTAACAAATGTCGAACTGTGTATTTCGGTCGTCTTTATTTTGTGTCTTGCTGTCTTTATGCAGTTTGATATTCAAATGGTTGAAATGGCTCTGAGCACTGTGGGACTTAACATCTGACGTCATCAGTCCCCTAGAACTTAGAACTACTTAAACCTAACTAACCTAAGGACACCACACACATCCATGCCCGAGGCAGGATTCGAATCTGCGACCGTAGCAGTCGCGCGGTTCCGGACTGAAGAGCCTAGAACCGCTCGGCCACCGCGGCCGGCTAGTTTGATATTCATTCGATAGTTATGTAGGTGCGTATATTACTGTGTGTGTGGTAGGACATGTTCTGAAAGAAGAAGGGAATTTGAGTGGAGGGAATCGCCAATTTTTTTTTTCGAACAGTGATGGTGTTATATGTTCCCTCTATAGCTGTGTCGTAGGTCGTGAAAATCATGCGCTTCTCTCGTCTCAAAGGATCTTTGCTGACGCTATCAACTTGTGGGTTGCTACTGTACTTGACTGACTAACATTACTTTTTTACTGTCATTCCGTTTGAATGGTGAACATTACACGGTATTCATTCGGGATGTGCTGTCACAGTTCTTGGCGGCTTCACCTCTTGTTTGCCATGAGATAACGTGGTTTCGACAGGACAGGCTATTACCACACTTTAATATTAACATCCGTGAGACACTGGACAACAGGTGCCTTCATCGTTAGACTGGAAGGACAGGTTCTATCCCACGATCAGGGCAATCGCTAGATCTCACTCTTACACATTTTTTGCTATGTGGTTACATAAAGTCGTTGGTGTATAAAATAACTGTAGAAACCCAACTGTTTGTCTTAGCTGCCTGTCCCGCCATGCAGCAGACAACAGGGGTATTTGAGAGGGCACATACAATGAGACTGATGGTCATCTCTTTGAACAGTTGCTGTAAGCTGAAGTTAATGCTCTAACGTACAAGTTGTTTACGTCAATAAAAAACTAAATAATTTCCTACCGTTAGTTCCTTACAGCACTCCATTTAGGATCCTCTATAATATCATAATTTTGGGCCTAAAGCCTTGCGACAGCCTGTATACTCTCCTTTCACGTTGAGTTCCTCTTTGCGCGCAGTGTGGAGATGGCTGGTGAACACAGACCCAGCCACAGTGCTATCCATCAAAAGAGACTTCGGTCAGTGACGCGTTATCTGATCCTTGCTATTGGATTACTTGAAACACGAGCTGAGCACTTTGCCTGGAATATTAGCAGCACCATTAACCATAACGTGTTCTCAGTGCTGAGTGGCATGTTTTATTCGCAGTGTTATACACTGAATTCAGGAAGCTAAGCTGCTTATTCACTGTGCGACAAATAATAGAGAAAAGAAGAGAATTTAAATTAATAATCTATCTGGGTTTTATAGATTTTGAAGAAGCCTTTGACAAGGTGGGTAGAAAGAGCCTGTGGGAAATTATGGTAAAACGTGGATTCCCAAATGACTTAATAAATTGCATCGAGAGTCTGTATAATGGAACTTACATTATACTTCAAGTCCCCAGTTGCACAAGAGAAAAGATTTTAATAAACCAACGTATGAGACATGGAGTGCACTTTATCGCCTACTCTTTTTAATATTTATGTAGACGATGCCATCCGAAAATGGAAAGAAAGAGAGCCAGAAGGGATTCATTTACACAAGGTTAAATATATTAACATCCTACTACATGCTAACGACATTGTATTAATGTCAAATTCTGAAGATGAACTACAACTATCAATCCAGCATTTAAACTTAATTAGAAAAGATTATAATTTTAGGATTCTAGTGAATAAAACTAAGACAATGGCACTCCATGCAAAATACCCAATACAAAGCAGATTTTGGAACAAGTTCAGCGTTTCAGTTACTTAGGGAGATGTACTACTTTTAACGAAGATAAGGATTTAGAAATTACGGAGGTACCAGATTTTATGCGTCCCTATAAGCAGTAGAGAGACAAAAATGAAATTCTGTGAGGTTATGACCGTACTAGTTCTACTGTATGACAGAAAATTCTTGGTTTTGAAGAGGAAAGATTTTAGTCACGTTCAGGTGACTAAAATGAAAGTTTTACGAGCAGACGAAGGTTGCAGTAAGTTGGACAGGATTCCTAATGAAATCACTAGACAAGAAAAGAATATTTTTTTGCAGTAAATCACGACACAGAAGAACATAAACTAAACGAATACAAGAGACAGGGATTGCAAAGATGGCTTTAGGATTCAAAACCAAAGGGAATAGGGTCGTAGGATGGCCAATTAAAAGATGGCTCTGAGGCCAGAACAGGTCGAGGGGCCCAACCTGTTAAAGGCAGAAAAAGAAGAAGAAGAAGAAGAAATTGCTTAAATAGGACTAGCGAGTGAGGTGGAGTAGTGCTTTAAACACTTGAATCACATTCTAAATGAACGTGGTTCAAATCGTCGTCTGGCCATTCGTGTTTAGGATTTCCGTGGTTCCCATAACTCTATTTTGGCGAACGAGAGAATGATTTCTTTCGAAGGGGACGTAATCGTTTTCCATCTTTATTCTCGCCTTATTGTAGTTTATGCTCTGTACTTTGTCCTTGTCGTCGATGGGAACTTGACCCCGATTTTATTTCTTTCCTTTCGAAAAAAGGTGCATGGATACCTCGTAAACCACGGTGTAACTTTCTCTAATGGTATCGAAGGGACGCTGTTCTCTTAAACTGCCAGTCAACACATTCTAGCTATTTTACTTTCGTGACGAAAAGTTCTGAAATTGTCTGACGTGTTTGTTGTTGTTGTTGTTGTGGTCTTCACTCCTGAGACTGGTTTGATGCAGCTCTCCATGCTACTCTATCCTGTGCAAGCTTCTTCATCTCCCAGTACTTACTGCAACCTACATCCTTCTGAATCTGCTTAGTGTATTCATCTCTTGGCCTCCCTCTACGATTTTTACCCTCCACGCTGCCCTCCAATGCTAAATTTGTGATCCCTTGATGCCTCAGAACATGTCCTACCAACCGGTCCCTTCTTCTTGTCAAGTTGTGCCACAAACGTCTCTTCTCCCCAATTCTATTCAATACCTCCTCATTAGTTATGTGATCTACCCATCTAATCTTCAGCATTCTTCTGTAGCACCACATTTCGAAAGCTTCTATTCTCATCTTGTCCAAACTATTTATCGTCCATGTTTCACTTCCATACATGGCTACACTCCATACAAATACTTTCAGAAACGACTTCCTGACACTTAAATCTGTGCTCGATGTTAACAAATTTCTCTTATTCAGAAACGCATTCCTTGCCATATCCAGTCTACATTTTATATCCTCTCTACTTCGACCATCATCAGTTATTTTGCTCCCCAAATAGCAAAACTCCTTTACTACTTTAAGTGTCTCGTTTCCTAATCTAATTCTCTCAGCATCACCCGACTTAATTCGACTACATTCCATTATCCTCGTTTTGCTTTTGTTGATGTTCATCTCATATCCTCCTTTCAAGACACGTCGTATTTGTGGCCAAGCAAAATCTTATGACAGCCTCGGATACAAGAAACTTGGTATTTGAGTGCACTAGCACCGTACTGTATGTTACCTTGCAGCAGGCTTTGGTTTCACAAATGTCCACTTACGAACTCGTTGTCTGTAACTTTTTGTTTTGTTTCACAGTAATTTTTTTTTTGGACATAATGTTTCATTCTGTGATCAACTTAAATTTCATCTCACACACGTCCGCATAAGCACTATCTTCGTTGTTTGGTCGGGAAAGTTCAGTGACTTCGAGTGTGAACTAGGCTTTGGACTCAGCTGCGGAACAGATCCATCGAGGGCATTTCAACCCTTCTAAAGCTGCCCAAGTCGATTATTGGTGATGTGGCTCTGAAGTGAAAACGCGAAGAAATATCCACAGCTACACTAAGACTAGGTAGATCTCATGTATCGAGGGACACGCGCCATCGAGCAGTGCAGAGGATGGTTGTAAGAAATTGCATGAAATTAGCCGAGAGAATCACTCTTGACTTCCAAAGTGCTACCAGCAGTCCAGCTGGCATAGGGAGTTAAAAAGAGTAGGATACGATGGTCGAGCAGTAGGCACATATTCGTGTAGTTATTGCGAGGCGACGCTTGATGTGGTATAAAGAGCAACGCCCACTAGACCTTGGATGACTGGAAACGACTGATATGTAATGATGAATCGCGCCATACTCCATAGCCGCCCGATGGAAGAGTTTGGGTTTGGTGGATGCATGGAGAATGTTACCTGCCACCATGTGTGGTGTTAACAGTGAAGGCAGTGTTACGATATGGGGCTGGCTTTCGTGGTTGCGAAGAGGCCCCCTTAGGAAAACGCTGGATGTGGAAGGTTATGAACACAATTTGCTGCATTTTGTACTGTGTACAGTAGAGGAACAGTTCGGAGACGACGACTGATTGTATCTACATGACAATGCAAGCTTTCACAAAGCATCATCTGTGTCGCAATAGTCGGAGAACGGTAACATTCCCGAAATGTACTGGCCTCTCCAGGGTCCCGATGGGACACATTTCGGATGAGTTAGAACGTCGACTTCGCTCGAAACTCTAGAGTCCAACATCACGACCCTGTCTGCTTTCGGCTCTTGAGGAAGAATGGGCTGCCACTCGTCCACAGACTTTCAGAAACCTCATTAAAACGGTGCTCAGCCGAGTTTCAGCCGTCGTAAAGAAGAAAGGTTGACACACCCCATATTACCGTCGACTGATATGTGTCCAGGTGCTTTTGATCAACCTTAGCATCCTACTTAGATAATCAATGGGCGCAATTTAGTTCCACAGTGACGGACTTAGAGAAATTACGCACAAATTTTAACCTGATTGTGGCCGAGCGGTTCTAGGCGCTACAGTCTGGAGCCGCGCGACCGCTACGGTCGCAGGTTCGAATCCTGCCTCGGGCATGGATGTGTCTGATATCCTTAGATTAGTTAGGTTTAAGTAGTTCTATGGGACTGATGGCCTCAGATGTTAAGTCCCATAGTACTCAGAGCCATTTGAACCATTTTAACCTGATTGTAAATCGCTCTTGAAGAATTATGTACGTAGCAAGCGGATTAAGAATGCTTTAATAACAAAATTCGGAAAATACTAAGGTAGAACAGATTGTTGCACTACCGGATCAAAAAAGAAGGCAGAAAAGCCAATAAGCAAAAGATGGTATATACAGGGTGGTCCATTGATCGTCACCGGGCCAAATATCTCACGAAATAAGTGTCAAATGAAAAAACTACAAAGAACGAAACTTGTCTAGCTTGAAGGGGAAAACCAGATGGCGCTATGGTTGGCCCGCTAGATGGCGCTGCCATAGGTCAAACGGATGTCAACTGCGTTTTTTAAAATAGGAATCCCCATTTTTTCTTACACATTCGTGTAGTACGTAAAGAAACATGAATGTTTTAGTTCGACCACTTTTTCGCTATGTGATAGATGGCGCCGTAATAGTCACAAACATATGGCTCACAATTTTAGACGAACACTTGGTATCAGGTAGGTTTTTAAATTAAAATACAGAACGTAGGTACGTTTGAACATTTTATTCGATTGTTCCAATGTGATAGATGTACCTTTGTGGACTTATCATTTCTGAGAATGCATGCTGTTACAGCGTGATTACCTGTAAATACCACATTAATGCAATAAATGCTCAAAATGATGTCCGTCAACCTCAATGCATTTGGCAATACGTGTGACGACATTCCTCACAACAGCGAGTAGTTCGTCTTCCGTAATGTTCGCACATACATTGACAATGCGCTGACGCATGTTGTCAGGCGTTGTTGGTGGATCACGATGGCAAAAATCCTTCAACTTTCCCCACAGAAATAAATCCGGGGACGTCAGATCCGGTGAACGTGCGAGCCATGGTATGGTGCTTCGACGACCAATACACCTGTCATGAAATATGCTATTCAGTACCGCTTCAACCGAACGCGAGCTATGTGCTGGAAATCAATCATGTTGGAAGTACATCGCCATTCTGTCATGCACTGAAACATCTTGTAGTAACATCGGTAGAACATTACGTAGAAAATCAGCATACATTGCACCATTTAGATTGCCATCGATAAAATATGGGCCAATTATCCTTCCTCCCATAATGCCGCACCATACATTAACCCACCAAGTTCGCCGATGTTCCCAGCCATCGTGCATTTTCGGTTGCCCAATAGTGCATATTATGCCGGTTTACGTTACCGCTGTTGGTGAATGACGCTTCGTCACTAAATAGAACGAGTGCAAAAAACATGTCATAGTCCCATCATTTCTCTTGTGCCCAGTGGCAGAACTGTACACGACGTTCAAAGTCGTCGCCATGAAATTCCTGGTGTATAGAAATACGGTACGGCTGCAATCGATGTTGATGAGCATTCTCAACAACGACGTTTTTGAGATTCACGAATCTCGCACAATTTGTCTGCTACTGATGTGCGGATTAGCCGCGACAGCAGCTAAAACAATTACTTGGGCATCATCATTTGTTGCAGGTCGTGGTTGACGTTTCACACGTGGCTGAACACTTCCTGTTCCCTTAAATAACGTAACTATCCTGCGAACGGTCCGGACACCTGGATGATGTCGTCCAGGATACCGAGCAGCATACATAGCACACGCCCGTTGGTCATTTTGATCACAATAGCCATTCATTAACACGATATCGACCTTTCCCGCAATTGGTAAACGGTCCATTTTAACACGAGTAATGTATCACGAAGCAAATACCGTGCGCACTGGCGGAATGTTAATGAGACCTCGTACTTCGTTTGTGACTATCACAGCGCCATCTATCACAAAGCGGAAAACGTAGTCCAACTAAAACATTCCTGCTACGTACTACACAAGTATGTAATAAAAAATGGGGACTTCTATTTAAAAATAAAAAGCAGTTGATATCCATTTGACCTATGGCAGCGCCATCTAGCGGGCCAACCATAGCCATAGCGCCATCTAGTTTCCCCCTTCAAGCTAGCCCAGTTTCGTTCTTTGTAGTTTTTTCGTTTGATGCTTATTTCGTGAGATATTTTGCCCAGTCACTATCAATGGACCATCCTGTATGCGAGGGTAATCCCAAAAGTAAGGTCTCCTATTTTTTTATATAAGTACATATACCTGTTTATTTCTACAACGGTTTACATCACTTTACAGCTTGAAAATTTAGCTATTTTTCGACATAATCACCATTTCTGTCGATGCATTTTTGTAGACGCTGTGGCAGTTTTTGTATGCCCATGTCATACCAGCTCGCCGCCATGCTGTTTAGAGAGTTATGAACCTCTTCTTTCACCTCGTCGTCGGAGCTGAATCGCTGGGGCCACAATTAACGCTGACAGGTACTGCGAGCCTCTGAAAAAACTCAAACGGGCAATTCAGAGCCGGAGAAGAGGAATGTTGAGCAAGGGCGTACACATTTTCCATGACAACGCTCACCCACACATCGCTCGGCAAACCGTTGCTCTCCTGCAACAGTTTCAGTGGAACATGATCACCCACCCACCCTATAGTCCTGACTTGGCGTCCAGTGACTATCACCTGTTCCTTAGGTTAAAAGAACATTTGGCCGGAAAGCGATTCAGCTCCGACTACGGGGACAAAGAACAGGTTCATAACATAATGTTTTTGCAATGAAAGTTATTAGAAAAAGCCTAGAAATGATAAAAATGTGACCTCCAATACAACAGTTTCTACGTGTAATGACATTTAAATATCATGTGACGAACTTTATGGAAAGACAGAAGAAGGCATCGAAGCAACTGAGAGGCAGGCAAACATTCTTTTTACGAAAGATTATTGAGAAAGTTCAGAGATCCTACATTCTCATAAGATTGCAGAACGGTTTACTGCCGCCCCATTGCCCCATTTGTGAGTGGAAGAGGAAAGGGAATGACCAGCAGTGTACAGGGTACTCCTCACTGTATACCGTATGACTGCTTGAGGAGTACGCCTATGTATGTAGACGTGAATTGAAATGAGATGGAAACGTAAACTGAGCAGTAGTCAAGGTGAATGGACGACATATTTCTTTTGAGGATTCAGCGAAAGGATGGTGCATCTGTAAAGAAAAGTCAATGATACGTGGTACTTACTGGAATTAAGGAAAACGTGGAAGGGAGGACCCACCAATATAACTTCCTTTTCACACAACCCGTTTATTTAACAACATATAACCATAAAATTTTCTTTAGCAAAATGAACAAATTTCCAAAATACTTTTGACCTTAAACCTTAAGTTGAGTAAGCTTTTGCAAAAGAAATCTGAAGTGCTGTATTGCAAAACAGCAGACAGTATGACGATAGTTACAAGACGGCCGGATCTGCAGCCCGTCCGTTATCGGGTGAAACAGCGGTGTTTACTACCGCGCTGGACACAGTCTGTCTTATTAAATGCCCTTCTGCAACACCTGAAAACTTATATAAGCACCTTTGATGATTAAGGTGATTCCCCGTCACTCAAAACAGATGACTTAACTTTTAATTTGAAATTGTATGTCGAAAGCTTCGATATTAAGATGCGCACCTGTGCTCAAAGGTTAAACAGACTAGGAAACAATATGACAATGATAAGGCTTACTTCAAAGCAAACAACCTCTTAATTTCAATCGGCAACCAGGGTGCGACTGGGTCCCAGCCCGTCCCTTCTGACAATTTCATTTTGACAAAAGCCCTGGTGACAGTTGGCTGTTAAAATTTTCAAAGTTAAACTGATTGTCAGTTATTAAGACAGCTCTGAAGGAACGTCTTGAAACATTACTTGTGAGCACTTATTACAAGATAACTCACTCGGTGGAACCACAAGATCCACCAGTAATGACCCAGCCTTTCAAACACAGCAACGAACAGCTTAGTACAACAGGGTGTTCAGATTATAACTATTGACTGAGAACTGCAAATACAATCAAAGAATTGAACCGGTTAACATCTAAATCTAACCAGAAGGTCCCTCTTTTGTTTAACGGCAACCTGTGCCTTAGTACAATTGTTCCGGCTGTATTTACGAGCAGGAGCTGATTCATTAGAACATGAATGATCGGGTACAAACCGAAAAGGAAAGGCAATATAATAGCAAGACAAATTTTCAAACGATAACTAGTGTCTTAGTACAATACTACGGCCTATATTGTCCGCAGCTCGTGGTCGTGCGGTAGCGTTCTCGCTTCCCGCTCCCGGGTTCGATTCCCGGCGAGGTCAGCGATTTTCTCTGCCTCGTGATGACTGGGTGTTGTGTGATGTACTTAGGTTAGTTAGGTGTAAGTAGTTCTAAGTTCTAGGGGACTGATGACCATAGATGTTAAGTCCCATAGTGCTCAGAGCCATTTGAACCTTTTTTTTTTTTTTGAACGGCCTATATTTACGACCGACCGACCGACCGAGTAAAACTCTGAGGGTCGGGTGCAAACCAGAAAATAATAAGGAGGGCAGGTAGACAATGACACAAATCACCACGAGAATTCCAGAATGTTACACCCCTTTATCAGCAAGCAGTTCCATGGATCCACGGTGCGCCACAGCGTTTACTGAGTGGTGCCGATGAAAGCCAGGTAGAAGAGGGCAGCCAGGCCACGAGTGGTCGACCGACACGAATGTTGCCAACCAACCGACGGGATGGTGGCCTGGTGCTTGAAGTCAACGCTGACCCCGGTGAAGTACTCTAGTATCTTCGCTCTGCGCAAAAGGGATAGTCGTTACTACACCTAAGCCAGTGGCGTCAGACAGAACAGTCTACTAACCCAACGGCGTCACGGCACAATCAATACCATAAATTCTTGAGTACTCACCCACGGATTTGGTGTTGTTATCAAGTAGATATGATACCATTTATCGAATGAATTTAGAGACAGGATACTGGGATCATAACAGGTCAACACATCCATATGGAAGCGTAAAAGAAGGCTCTAAGAACTCAAATGAGGAAGTTGAAAATGAAGGGAAACATCTGCAGCCTTATGAAGCTGTTAGCAGAAGACATAGTTGTATACAAGGAGAATACATCTTCAGAAACTTCTAGTGGCACAAAGACGAATATCCCTAAGACAACTGGTTTGAGCACTACAAGAAGGTGACGAAGTCAGTTGTCGAAATACTGTGAGCAAAATGGAATCGTTTGTACAGAAATTAAGTAATTTATGTTCATTCAGTTCCGCCTGTAAATGTTACAAATCACATCTTTTATTTTACATATAATCACTGTGAACACACTAGGGAAATAGAAAAGAAAAGGTTGTGGATTGAGGTATGGAGAAGTGAGGAAGAACTAAATATTTAGGGGATTAGCTGGGAATAAGAATTTCTTGTGTTTAGTGGTACTTCATTTCAACTACAACTCTATTTAGCTGCTGATGTACCTTTAGAATTTCTGAGTATAATTGTCACACGTTTGCAATCAATAATAAATGGCGGTGTAGTACACCCACTTGGAAGAAAGACCGAAGATGCGCATGAGTTAATTGTCCTATGGTGTCTTTGTAGTTTTCCAAAAACTATAAATCTTTTCTAAAGGATGCTGGCGTGATACCTTCAACAGTGACACTGTGCTCCACATGGCGGCTTAGAAGTCTCAACAGATCGAGCATGCCAGTCAAGAGATGTTGCAGTGAATTCTGCTAGATTTCCAGTAATATGTGGCATCACATGTTTACACAATCTCCGTAAATTTCAATGGAGAGCTAGTGTTCTACAGCGTCACAGTTGTGTGCAGATCGGACGAATTTGATTGGTTGAGAAATGAACGTGAGTGCTCGTCAAACCGGAACAGTATGAAATCCTTCCGAAAGACATGGCTGCGAGCATAGGGGTGGAAGAGAGATATTGCTTGTAGGAGAGAATCGAACTATCCAAAACGAAATGGATATTCACGGAATAGTGCATACATAAAGTGAATTTTACTACAAATTTATGAAATTTTATTGCTTTTCCTATGAAAAGCCTGAACATGGATTATTATCAATGTGTATATCTGCGGTAGTGGAAGGGAAGATCAGAGACAGTTTTCTAGTACAGTTTCTCATTGCTGGTAGTCGCTACTGCTGCTGGTTTGACAGTTTCTTGGGTACTATAAAATGGGGTACTATAAAATGAAACTGTAACAAATTGCAAAACTGTGAGTAATAGGCAAAACTGTGAAAATTGTAACTATATGGCTCATGTGACAGCTTAAATTGTAACAAAATGCCCATGTTATGGTTAAACTCTAATAAAATGACTCATGTCACAGCAAATCTTCTGCAAATTACACCATCCATCACCATATTACAGCAAACATTTTAACTAATTACCCAATACAGTGGTGTGTCACATCAATATTCGCTGAGCATTCGGAAGTTGCAGAGTTATGTGGGTGCTGTAGGACAGACCACAGACCCCCAAGCCATGTCTCGACAATGTCTGTATCACTCACATACTCGTACTGATCTCACTGATGTTGAGTTCAGCGTCACAGCTTTCACAAGTGTTCAGTGATGTTACTAACGAACTCTTAGCTCCCACACTGCCATATCGAACAGGATTTTTTTCTTGGCATAATGCATTGTAGTGATTGTGGGATGTATTTATAGTCCACAAACATTTCGTAGCTGGCACAGCCTGCGCGCTTGTCAGGTTTCCTAGGTTTTTCCCAGCTCTCTGAAAAAAATCCAGGATGATAGAATTGGGTTATATGTGAGAAGCCTGCTACATTGCCAGCCCAAAACACACTGATAGAAAAAAAAATCCTGACACCAAGAAGGTCTCGTGTGAATAAACAAAAGTTGGTGGCGTGTCTCCACATCTGAAAGATGATGTCTATTCAAATTTCATGTCAGTCGCATAAGAGAGACACCAGTAGTGCCACCATGAAGACGCGAATCAGGCATGATTTACATACACACTGTAACGGTCATGAGCCCTAGTTACCTTTGAGATTGGATGTGGTGTGTTGGTGTAAGTGAAGAATGACTTTAAGGCGACAAATACGCCATTATCAACACCTCACTTGTTTGAAGGAGGTAATGTAATAAGGCTACAAGAATCTGGATGTCCGTTCAACGGTACTGCAAAAAGGCTTGGCAGGAATGTGCCACTGTACTTGACTGCTGGCAGCGATGGTCACGAAAATGTATGGTCCCAAGAAGACTGGCATTACAGAGGCAAGGCCATTGTGTTTGACATGTGGCTCTGGTGCATCATAATGCATCTGCAGCAGCAATTTGAGCAGCAGTTGGCACCATGCAGGCACAACGAACTGTTACATCTAGAGATGGGGGATCCGCTCTTGAACTAATTCATAGAGTTCAATCTTTCAAAGGAGTGAACAATTAGTGATTCAGAAAAAAAGAACGGTAGCTCCAAACGTTTCCCACGGCAGAGAGAGAGAGAGAGAGAGAGAGAGAGAGAGAGACGGAGCATATCAGCAGCGCCTCTGCTGGTCAGAGCACAGTGCACGCCACACAACACAGCCAGCGCCGGCCTCTGCCCTGCTTCTACCTTGGCTGCCTGCATTGTGCAGTGCCCCATTGGATTTTGTGTTTCACATATGCCGTGCCGTCTCTGTGCGTCGTCTGCCGTGTGCACTGTGCAGTGTCTGGCGCAGCTTAACTTCGCATCGCACTCTGTCGGCAATCGTTTCAGTCGCACGTCCTGCCCTCTGGGCAGTTGATGCGAGCAACAGGACAGAGAGCCATCTAGCGGATAACATAGGAACTACTTGCAAAAACCTGCTCGCAAGGGAATGGACGATTTGTCTCGGAGCGGGTGAGTTCACCGCTCCCCCCCACCCTCGGAACTCGCCCGCTCAACGCTCACCCCACCGTCTCGACTCTAGCCAGAGCGTCGAGGAAAGCGACTCAAGTGTCACTTTGGTCTCTGCGGTCTCAGCTCATGCAGTAATACAGCTCGCGGCTCGACCTGCTCGACTCAGCGCCTCTGCATCGGAGTTTGTCCCCACTGGATATTGTTCTTCGTAGTAATACCGCTATGTATATTACATTATTATGTTATGTATACATCAATTGTTTTTATTTTATTTTTATTTGTTTAAACTGATTAGATTAGGTTCCTGATGACTCCTCTTACTATAGGATTTTTATTATGGACACTCGAATTTACGCTTTAATTACGAGCGAACCGATAAACGTATCGCAAAATGTGATACACCAATATTTTCCTTGTTTTATTCTGCGTAAGGCTATATGCAGCACTTTCGTTTTACAGTCAAATTTATATATTTTTTTCTTATTCTGGTACGGATTTTGCGATTTTAGGCGTCTTCGAAAGGAAACGTTCACTTTAAAAATATATGGCTTGCGATGTATTTGTATGAGGTTAATGAAATTTTAGTACATTATAGCCAAATATATTGTTAATGTAAATCTCAAGTTACAACATTTTCCGATCACCCAAAAAACCACGATAGTGCAAAATAAATCAATAATCAAAAACTTTGTCATATCGTGGAAATTTCAATAAACAATACAAAATTCTTACTCATTATCTGTGTTACTTCAAAATAGGATCAAATAAGATCCAAATACAGGTATAGTACTGGAATAAACCAAGTTTAAAGGGCAATGTGCCTTCCATTTATTTTCTATTGTAAATGAGTGGTGAGTCATGAAAAAGAGCTAATTCATTTCAGGGAGTGAACAGTTCTGATCCAATCTCTGAAAAGAACAGTTTTGCCCATCTCTAGTTACATCTTGGTTACTTCAAGGACAGCTCCGAGCCAGAGACAGCTCCGAGCCAGAGACCCTGTAATATGTGTTCCACTGACCCAAACCACCGCCATTTGGGACTTCAGTAGCGTGCCCCAGTGCCAGTGATGGCCATGTGTTGGTTGGAAGGACAGTTGAGGTCATGCAACCAACTTGTCTGCATGCTAGATACACTGAACCTACATATGGAGCTATTGTCGGGGTTGAGATTTTGTATAACGACAGTATCACTATCGTGATTATCCCATGCAGCC
The DNA here is from genome assembly GCF_023864275.1 of Schistocerca cancellata. Taxonomy (NCBI): domain Eukaryota; kingdom Metazoa; phylum Arthropoda; class Insecta; order Orthoptera; family Acrididae; genus Schistocerca; species Schistocerca cancellata. The sequence goes on from NC_064631.1 coordinate 532,349,957, forward strand.
TGACTGCAAATTTTTACATCAGTCTGGTAATTCGACCTGTTGTACTACCATTCATGAACAGCATTCCAGGAGGTGTTTTCCAACTGGATAACACTCGACCGCATAATGTTGTCATAGCCCAACATGCTCTACAAAGTGTTGAATGATGGTTGGCTGGTTGGATTAAGGGGGGAAAGGGACCAAACTGCTTGATCATTGATTGGTTCCTTCTTCTTATAAAACAAGTCCACAAGGGAAGGAATAAAACAAACAAGACTTATCGCACAAAACCTGGAGAAAAGGAAAACCACATGAACTCACATGAACTACAGAAGGGCAACAAACACTACAATGGACAAAATAAGGCAAGAATACCACAGAGAGACGCAAGAAATAGGTAGAAGGCATTAGAACAGCAGAGGAGACGATCACAGCTGGCTGATCACAGGAATAAAAAAGGACAAGCTAGCTGCTTTGCAACACATTAAAAACTCCAGCCTAAAAGCACTAGGGCAGAGAACGCAGATGGTCAAAGGCCATGCACTTAAACTTAGATGGAACGATAAAAAAAACCCTCTCTCATATAAAACAGAAAAATAAATCAGCTGACAAGCCATAACTAATGGTCATGAGTCAAGTAACAGAAAATTCCGTCACAGGCAACTAAAGCAGGACAGTGAATCACAATGTGGGCCACTGTCAACCGGCCGCCGCACCGACACTGTTGTGGGTCATCATGATGGAGGAGATAGCCTTGGGTCAGCCAAATGTGGCCAATGTGGAGTCGGCAGAGGACCACAGAGTCCCGGCGAAAGGCTGACATGGGGGACTTACACGCATTCGTAGTCTCCTTTATGGTAAGCAGTTTATTGGGCATACCTAGATTATGCCATTCCGTATGCCAGATCCCAAAAACCTTGGGGCATAATATCTCCAGATGCAGTTTCCGACTAGCCTGCTTGGCTAGTCTGTCAGCAAGCCCATTTCCTGGGGTTTCGACGTATCTCGGGGCCCAGACAAACACCACTGAACGACCAGACCGTTCCAGGGCATAGACGGACTCCAAGGATGGTCGCTACCAAAGGATCTACAACTACATCTACATGACTACTCTGCAATTCACATTTAAGTGCTTGGCAGAGGTTTCATCGAACCACAATCATACTATCTCTCTACCATTCCACTCCCGAACAGGGCGCGGGAAATACGAACACCTAAACCTTTCTGTTCGAGCTCTGATTTCTCTTATTTTATTTTGATGATCATTCCTACCTATGTATGTTGGGCTCAACAAAATATTTTCGCATTCGGAAGAGAGACTTGGTGACTTAAATTTCATAAATAGATCTCGCCGCGACGAAAAACGTCTTTGCTTTAATTACTTCCATCCCAACTCGCGTATCATATCTGCCACCCTCTCTCCCCTATTACGTGATAATACAAAACGAGCTGCCCTTTTTTGCACCCTTTCGATGTCCTCCGCCAATCCCACCTGGTAAGGATTCCACACCGCGCAACAATATTCTAACAGGACGAACGAGTGTAGTGTAAGCTGTCCCTTTAGTGGACTTGTTGCATCTTCTAAGTGTCCTGCCAATGAAACGCAACCTTTGGCTCGCCTTCCCCACAATATTATCTATGTGGTCTTTTCAACTGAAGTTGTTCGTGATTTTAACACCCAGGTACTTAGTTGAATTGACAGCCTTGAGAATTGTACTATTTATCGAGTAATTGAATTCCAACGGATTTCTTTTGGAACTCATGTGGATCATCTCACACTTTTCGTTATTTAGCGTCAACTGCCACTTGCCACACCATATAGCAATCTTTTCTAAATCGCTTTGCAACTGATACTGGTCTTCGGATGACCTTACTAGACGGTAAATTACAGCATCATCTGCGAACAACGTAAGAGAACTGCTCAGATTGTCACCCAGGTCATTTATAAAGATCAGGAACAGCAGAGGTCCCAGGACGCTTCCCTGGGGAACACCTGGTATCACTTCAGTTTTACTCGATGATTTGCCGTCTATTACTACGAACTGCGACCTTCCTGACAGGAAATCACGAATCCAGTCGCACAACTGAGACGATACCCCGTAGGCCCGCAGCTTGATTAGAAGTCGCTTGTGAGGAACGGTGTCAAAAGCTTTCCGGAAATCCAGAAATATGGAATCAACCTGAGATCCCCTGTCGATAGCGGCCATTACTTCATGCGAATAAAGAGCTAGCTGCGTTGCACACTGTAATGGTCGCCTGGTCGTAGATATTGCTAATTGCTATAATCGCACTATTTCACTCCCATTTACGGAGCTTGTTAGCACTTGATGTTAGGTTGGCGCCATTAAAATGCATTGTAGTAATCACTGCTGCTTGCTGGATCGCTGCTGTGTCTCGATGATGATGCTGGCTCTAGATCTGGTTGTCTAGGGTTGAAAACATGAGGTCCCGTGTTTTTTATGTGCTTTTGATGATAAAGAATGAACGAAACCAACAAATATGTAAACTTCAAATATTTATTTCTCTGGTGGCCATCTTAATTCCACTGTCCACCAAAGACTATGACACAACACAACTTCCTTTACATGTTCTTTGCATTGTTTATCCACCTCAAACAATAACACACAAACACACTGTACCAAAGTGACATTCCGACTGCCCTCTCGACCCTTCTTGCTGCTCGTATTTATAACATTGTCAAAGAACTACTAAAAAGAGATATAGTTTACAAGTCACATGTACTTCTGTTATCATAATTTGTGCAGAAAAGTTATTAATTTGCATCGAGTGACTTAATTTAACATGTTATTAAAATGACAGACAGATTTGTTGACTTGACAGAATAATTCTTTGTTACAAAAAGTCCGTTTTCTAGACGTTTGTCAATTGACTTCTCTAATTTGCATAAATAAATAATTAACATGAATTATTAAGAAATACATTGGTTTTCGTCTAAAACAGGATTGATTCGTGAATACTAAGTGAAACCGCTCCTAGTGAACAAATAGGTTTCACTGGATGATTTTTTTTTAAGGAGATCCAAAATACCTAAGTTGTACACTATTTTTCATACTTCATATTAATTATTTAAGATGAACTCAGTGTTTTTACATGATGACATTTGCTGTATCAGTGATCAAGTGATATTAACTTTTGTGTGGGTTAGTTATTCAGTATAATTTAATGGGTTGACTGTTTATGGAGACATGTTACGCAATCATTGTTAACATACACAATAACTTTTCTATAATCATAAATACTCGTTAAACTGGTTGAATTTGGAGGGTATCGCATACTTCGGTACAGTAAAGCCTTTAATATGTTCCGTTACAATACCCCCCTCGGGTAATATCATTTACAGAATGTTAATGATTTTAGCCGACTAGGACAAATGTGTCAAATGGTTAAAATTTGGAAAAGTACTACTTTAATTTTTTTTTTTTGTTTTACTATGCATAATGTGAATGTATGCAATTACCGTTACAGTGTTCCAAAATGACTTTTTCCCGCAAACATTTTAGTTGTGTTGTTTCAAATGCACTTTGAGTTATGTCATTCAGTATGACAGCATAATAAAAATAATTAGTAATATATGAAAGTAAAAAATATGTTAATCTTTGCTCCCAGTGAGCCACATGGAAAATGATTAAAAACAGACACAAATATATCACATGCGATTTTAAGATATATCAAAAATACATGTAAATTATTTCAAAGTCAGTTCTCATTGAGTCACAGATTAATCAAGATAATAGAAGGAACATAAATATATTACATAGATGGACAGGTCATATGTCCATAGGAAAATATTGCAACTGTCTGCTCTTTTTGAGCCACATAAAAGAAATGAAAACAAAGAACATAAATATAAGTATGGACATGATATATAAACACAAACACTAGAGAAGTCACATGTATGAATATAATATGCACTTGCAAAAAAAGGAAATATTTAAAAAAAACTTGTCTCCCATTGAGACACATAGTCAAGGCAGTACAAGAACATATTAATACTAAAATTGGACACTTAAATTGGTCACAACATAACACAAACATCAAACTTGGTGAACATCTGATTAACTGTAGAAAATTGTACACAAATCTTATGCCTAAGAACACAATAGTCACAAAATGATGGGTCTTGCACAACATTTTTTTCATTGTCTTTTATTTGTTGCAAGTATGTCCCATATTCAACAATACAAAAGGAAAGTAATAAATGTTTGTCACCTTCTTGCCCGTTGCAAGTAAAGAAGATGTCTCAATATTTAATATTCAATAGTGACAATATAAATATAAAAACATTCTCTCAGAGATCTGGAACTTCTCCAGGCTCTGTAGGATGAGTGGTAGTTGCTATTAGACACACCCAGTAAAAAACTTTGCTGATAACATGCTTTATGGAAAATGGGTAAGTAACTGTATTGAAACAGGGAAATGTGCTTAACCATGTTTATATGGTTTCTATTCAGTGATGTTTCTTAATCCAAATAACCTTCTTGATCTGGGAAAGATAAGTCTATACGCATTAGGATGTGGGCTTTCTTTTATTTCAAATGTACAAATGTCAATGTTTACTTTAACATATGGACAACCTAGCTCAACATCTTTGTCTATTTCAGTATTTTCAACCAATAGATCATTTTCAATTTCTTTAGTTCCTAAGTCTAATGTCTCTTTCCTACACTTAGACACACCCCTCTCTGTTTGCAAAGCATTGAGAATTAAACATAAACCTTTGTTTTCACCTGTTCCTTTTAATACTGTGTTGTCACTTAACAAACTACTGTTTTCACCCCCTTTTTTATAAAGTCCACTACGGATTCTTGTCCACCGTGTAGGATACAAGGTTGCACTTACCTTTACTAATTCTTTCCAAAAGGCATCTTTGTTTATACAGTTTCCATAGTTGTTCCACAAAACTTCTAAAAACTTTTCCCCTTTCTCTTGAAAACACACATTTACATTCCATCCCTTTATATTTTCTTTAATATTATTATTATTACCATTTTCATAGATTAGTGTTTCATAGTTCCCAATAGGCAATAGCTTGTCCTCAGATACACATTCCCTAGTCTGCCTTTCACTTACATTAACCTCATTATGACCCATGTTTGCCACACCACTTACCTTTACCTCATCATCACTTTTCAATTCTACAAATACTTTTATTTCTTCCTCCACACTCTCATCAACAACATCACTTGATTTAGGATCATTATTTAAATGTCCCTCTATTACTTCTTCCTCCTCCTCCGCAACAACCCCATCTTCAGTTTCCCCCCTATGTATCTGAATCTCAGCAATTGAGTCTTTGGCTCCATTAAACACTTCGTTATCCCCCTTCTTATCAAATAAACCCCCCAAAATAGATTCTATTTGTGGTGTGTCTGACTTGATATTAACACCAGTATCTTTTTCAGCCCAACTATGGAACTCTGCAATACCTTCAACTTCTGCACTTTCACTAACTACCTGTGCTTGAACACTGTTTTTATTAACTGTATCACTTTTACTCATAGTATCCCAAAACCTTTTATTAAATTCTAATTTATTCATTCTAACAACATCAGAGTTTTCATGGTACTTACTCTTTACATTGTATCCTCTCCTTTTCCAGTTTCGGTTATGTGTTGTCCTATCATAATATTGTCTAGCCCCAAAACTACGGACATCTAGTGGGACTGTCCACCGTTTCCCGGCTGGTTCCCTCGGTCTGTCCGTTTGTAGTTGTCGTTTTGTTCACTAGTTTCAGCAAACCCCCTTCTATCTTGTTCTCTTCCCCAATACCTACTTCTATCATTCCTGTTATCTCTCCTCCCTCCTCCCTCCTGTGTATTGTTTCTGAAATCATTTTCATATCTCCTATCTCCCCTATTTGGAGCATTATTTCCAGAATTTTCAAAGTCTCTCCTCCCATAATAATCTCTATTTACATTCCTGTTCCACCCCCATACTGGTTGTTGCCAGAGCCAAAACTTTGGTTATTTTCTCTTTCCAAGGCCCTATCTAATCTATCTACAAATTTCAGGAACTCTTCCATTGAATCGTCTGGTCCATGGCCCAATTCCCACTGCAGTCTCTCTGGTAACCTTCTTTTTAAAACATCAATTTGTGTCATAATATCAATAGAGTTATTCAAGTGAGCAAGCTTTTTCAATTGATCTCTGCAAAATTTTTGCATTCCCCCTACTTTCCCTCTATACACTGGTCCATTTAGAAATTCTGACTTTAATCTGGCTTGTATGGATTGTGACCAAAATTTGCAAATAAATTTAGCTTCAAACTCTTCAAAAGTATTCCAAGAATCATTATTCTCATTTGCCCAGGATAGGGCCTCCCCTTCTAGAAACCGTTTTACTAACTTGATTTTTATGTTATCTGACATTCCTACCACAAACATATCCTTACATTGGTGAATAAAGTCAATAGGGTGCAGATTTTCACCACGAAAGCATTTCACTTGGATGTGCCCATACATTGTATTCTGATTGTAAATCGTTTGTTTGGACATCAATGCGTCCTCCAATTGTGTACATTTAGTGTGCATATTTTCTACTTTTGTATCTACATTAGTGGTATACAGGTTGTATTCTTGTTTAAGGTTTTCTGAAGTTTTGTCTATTCTCTGATCAAATCTTTCAACTTCAGTATCTACTCTGTTGTAGATGACAGCAATGCTGTCTGTGTTAGCTTGTATGTTTTCATTTAAACTTTCAACTTTAACTTGAAATTCTTTTCTGAAGTGTATCAACTGTTCTCTAGTGTCCTTACTGAGGGTAGTTTTAATTTCCTCACACTTCTCATTGAGATGAGTACTTAATACATCAAAATTGAAACTTAACTTATCCAGTCTATCTGTGTTTTCTTTCAGTTTCACACTTATTTCTTCACTGGATTGTTTAAGTTGCGAGCTTATTTGAGTTGCAAACCCTGCTAGCCACTCTGTTAAGTTTAATTGTTCACCATCCCCTGGTTCAATTTTTACATTTCCTACGATCTCATCACTCTCAGGTAGAGACATGTTAACTATTAATTATTTTAAATGACAACAACAACAAAATACCTGGCTTTATGCTATGATGTCGTGATCGGTGTTCCTGTTGGTTTCTTCACTTCTATTCGGTTTTATTGAAGCTGAGGTCTTGATTGATGACTTCTGTTGACATAATCCAGACGTTAATCTTCCGAGCGGTGTGATGATGGTTTTTGGTAGTCGCACAAACACACTTTATTTATTTATTTATTTTTGACATATTTTCACTGTTGCCACACTGCACAAATAAACTTTTTTTTGGAATGCTAAGCACTTACGAAATTTATCGCTGCACTATTATCATCGATGCACTTAAAGATCCCGGACGAGCCCCCACTTTTGTAATGGTCGCCTGGTCGTAGATATTGCTAATTGCTATAATCGCACTATTTCACTCCCATTTACGGAGCTTGTTAGCACTTGATGTTAGGTTGGCGCCATTAAAATGCATTGTAGTAATCACTGCTGCTTGCTGGATCGCTGCTGTGTCTCGATGTTGATGCTGGCTCTAAATCTGGTTGTCTAGGATTGAAAACATGAGGTCCCGTGTTTTTTATGTGCTTTTGATAATAAAGAATGAACGAAACCAACAAATATGCAAACTTCAAATATTTATTTCTCTGGTGGCCATCTTAATTCCACTATCCACCAAAGACTATGACACAACACAACTTCCTTTACATGTTCTTTGCATTGTTTATCCACCTCAAACAATAACACACAAACACACTGTACCAAAGTGACATTCCGACTGCCCTCTCGACCCTTCTTGCTGCTCGTATTTATAACATTGTCAAAGAACTACTAAAAAGAGATATAGTTTACAAGTCACATGTACTTCTGTTATCATAATTTGTGCAGAAAAGTTATTAATTTGCATCGAGTGACTTAATTTAACATGTTATTAAAATGACAGACAGATTTGTTGACTTGACAGAATAATTCTTTGTTACAAAAAGTCCGTTTTCTAGAAGTTTGTCAATTGACTTCTCTAATTTGCATAAATAAGTAATTAACATGAATTATTAAGAAATACATTGGGTTTCGTCTAAAACAGGATTGATTTCGTGAATACTAAGTGAAACCGCTCCTAGTGAACAAATAGGTTTCACTGGATGATTTTTATTGAAGGAGATCCAAAATACCTAAGTTGTACACTATTTTTCGTACTTCATATTAATTATTTAAGATGAACTCAGTGTTTTTACATGATGACATTTGCTGTATCAGTGATCAAGTGATATTAACTTTTGTGTGGGTTAGTTATTCAGTATAATTTAATGGGTTGACTGTTTATGGAGACATGTTACGTAATCATTGTTAACATACACAATAACTTTTCTATAATCATAAATACTCGTTAAACTGGTTGAATTTGGAGGGTATCGCATACTTCGGTACAGTAAAGCCTTTAATATGTTCCGTTACAACACGAACGATGTTTTCTGAAACCATGCTGATTACGTATCAATAGATCGTTCCCTTCGAGGTGATTCATAATGTTTGAATACAGTATATGCTCCAAAAGCCTACTGCAAACCGACGTCAATGATATAGGTCTGTAGTTCGATGGATTACTCCTACTACCCTTCTTAAACACTGGTGCGACCTGCGCAATTTTCCAGTCTGTAGGTACAGATCTATCGGTGAGCGAGCGGTTGTACATGATTGCTAAGTAGGGAGCTATTGTACCAGCGTAATCTGAAAAGAACCTAATCGGTATACAATCTGGACCTGAAGACTTGCCCGTATCAAGCGATTTGAGTTGCTTCGCAACCCCTAAGGTATCTACTTCTAAGGAACTCAGGCAAGTAGCTGTTCGTGTTTCAAATTTTGGAATATTCCATTCGTCTTCCCTGGTGAAGGAATTTCGGAAAACTGCGTTCAATAACTCCGCTTTAGCGGCACAGTCGTCGGTAACAGTACCATCGGCACTGCGCAGCGAAGGTATTGACTGTGTCTTGCCGATTGTGTACTTTACATACGACCAGAATTTCTTCAGATTTTCTACCATATTTCGAGACAATGTTTCGCTGTGGAACCTATTAAAGGCATCTCGCATTGAAGTCCGTGCCAAATTTCGCGCGTCTGTAAATTTTAGCCAATCTTCGGGACTTCGCGTTCTTCTGAACTTCGCATGCTTTTTCCGTTGCCTCTGCAACAGCGTTCGGACCTGTTTTGTGTACCATGGGGGATTAGTTCCATCTCTTACCAAGTTATGAAGTATGAATCTCTCAATTGCTGTTGCTACTATATCTTTGAATTTGAGCCACATCTCGTCTACATTTGCATAGTCAGTTCGGAAGGAATGGAGATTGTCTCTTAGGAAGGCTTCTAGTGACACTTTATCCGCTTTTTTAAATAAAATTATTTTGCGTTTGTTTCTGGTGGATTTGGAAGAAACGGTATTGAGCCTAGCTACAACGACCTTGTGATCACTAATCCCTGTATCAGTCATGATGCTCTCTATTATCTCTGGATTGTTTGTGGCTAAGAGGTCACGTGTGTTTTCGCAACCATTTACAATTCGCGTGGGTTCGTGGACTAACTGCTCGAAATAATTTTCGGAGAAAGCATTTAGGACAATCTCTGAAAATGTTTCTGCCTACCACCGGTTTTGAACAAGTATTTTTGCCAACATATCGAGGGAAGGTTGAAGTCCCCACCAACTATAACCGTATGAGTGGGGTATCTATTTGTTACGAGACTCAAATTTTCTCTGAACTGTTCAGCAACTATATCATCGGAGCCTGGGGTTCGGTAGAAGGAGCCAATTATTAACTTAGTTCGGCTGTTAAGTATAACCTCCACCCATACCAATTCGCACTGAGTATCTACTTCGACTTCACAACAAGATAAACCACTACTGACAGACACAAACACTCCACCACCAATTCTGCCTAATCTATCTTTCCTGAACACCGTCCAAGACTTCGTAAAAATTTCTGCAGAACTTATTTCAGGCTTTAGCCAGCTTTCTGTACCTATAACGATTTCAGCTTCTGTGCTTTCTATTAGCGCTTGTAGCTCAGGGACTTTCCCAGCACAACTACAACAATTTACAACTACAATTCCGACTGTTCCTTGATCCAAGCACGTCCTGTATTTGCCATGCACCCTTTGAGATTGCAGCCCACCCCGTACTTTCCCGAGGCCTTCTAACCTAAAAAACCGCCCAGTCCACGCCACACAGCCTCCGCTACCCGTGTAGCCGCCAGGTGAGTGTAGTGAACTCCTGACCTATTCAGCGGAACCCGAAACCCCACCACCCTATGGCGCAAGTCAAGGAATCTGCAGCCAACACGGTCGCAAAACCGTCCGAGCCTCTGATTCAAACCCTCCACCCGGCTCTGCACCAAAGGTCCACAGTCGGTTCTGTCAACGATGCTGCAGATGGTGAGCTCTGCCTTCATCTCGTAAGCAAGACCGGCAGCCTTCACCAAATCAGATAGCCGCTGGAATCCAGAGAGAATTTCCTGATCCAAAGCAACACACGTCATTAGTGCCGACATGTGCCACCACCTGCAGCTGGCTGCACCCTGTGCTCTTCATGGCATCCGGAAGGACCCTTTCCACACCAGGAATGACTCCACCCGGAATGCACACGGAGTGCACACTGGATTTCTTCCGCTCCTTAGCCGCCATATCCCTAAGGGGCCCCATTACGCGCCTAACATTAGAGCTCCCAGTGGCGAGGGTAACACTGGTCAATAGCTTGTAAGCCGCTCAAGGAGTCACTACGGACAAGAAGGACTCATCGGAGCAGGAATGGATATGCTCAAGAGCATGGGATATGGCCACCAGCTATGCAGTGAAAACACTGCAGCCATCTGGCATGGAGCGCTGTTCAATACGTCCTGTGTGAGCATAAGCAAAGCCAACGTGACCATCAACCATGGAGCCATCGGTGTAGACTACTTCAGAGCCCTGGGACGATGTTGACATGATGTCTTGGCCTACTTGATCACCAGATCTGTCTCCAAACAAACTGATATGGGACATCATCGGACGACAACTCCAGCGTCATCCACGACCGGTCAGGAACTCCACCCTACCAAATGATATCTGGCACCTACACAACACAATGCATGCACATTTGCATGTCTGCATTCAACATTCTGGCGGTTACACCAGTTATTAATTGCCCAGCATTTCACATTTACAATGGCTTATCTTGTGCTTGCATTAACTCATGATCTTGCAATGTTAATCACGGTATCTAGATAAATGTATTCCTAAATTTCATTACTCTACATTAATTATTGTTATGCGTTGCCGTCTTTTTTGTCAGTGTAGTTGCTTCAGTTACTATGGTGCCGCAGTCACCTATCCTCAGCACTTATCTGTATCGCCCACTCCTCTGGAGAGCTCAGCAGAAGTGTTCAATACATATTAGTAAAAGGTTGGCTACCATGAAGCGTCTCAGAGGCCCACAGACCTCACACAGAATAAAAAACAGGCTCACACAGTAAAATGTAACTAATTATCCATGACAGTGTTTATTATTGTTATTATTATTATTCATTGTGTAATTGTGTATTTTCAATGTTTCCATTTTTTTCTACCTCAGCACAATGGCTTCCAGATACACTAAAGCAGAAATCAACTTGGCACACTGACATACTTCCTAAACCGGCACCTGATACACTGGAGCAGTACACACAACTGTTTTAAAACAAGGTCCCTGATGCAGGATACAGAATTGTTTCCAGAGTTTCAGTTTCCACTATCTCAAACATCTACACTACTTGTCTAGCTGCTAGCATTGCATCGTGCACCAATGAATGTTGTATTATTCTTTGCAACATACAAGCTGAATGTAAGTGACACTAAGTATGTTGTTATAGGCTTGTAATCAGCGAGTTTTGATGTAATGTAGTAATTTTGAGATTTCTGTACATGAAACAATGCATAACCATTGCAATTACAGAGGAGAAACAATATAATTTCATAAATTTCTAACCTAAGTGTCTACATGTATAGAATTTGTCCAGACAGTAATGCACAGCGTTTTTTTAAAAAATATGTTGGTTGGATAGGTTCAACGACTTAAAATTCTTCGAAGTATGCCCCTTCCGTATCAACGCATTTTTCTCAGCGCGGTTTCCATGAATCATCACCTTTTTAGAACTCCTCAGTCGGAATGATATTCAAGAAAGCCATTAGAGTAACTTTTTCGCTGTCCATCGACTTGAGATGCGTTCCTCTGAGGTCCATTTTTGCCGAGGAAACAAATAAAAAAGTCCGCTGGGGGCAGGTCGGGACTGTAGGGCAGCTGTGGCACTGTTGTCACACCGATCGAGGTCAAGTGACAGCTGGGATGTTGTCATGGTGTCATTTCCATGAAGTGAGGAACTCCTTTGAGATGCAGTCGACCTCGTGATTCAGTCTCTGGAGCACTTCGTTGTAAAACTGAGTGTTGAAAGTCTAGCGAAGCGATCCGAACTCATAGTGCACTATTCCATTCGCATAAAAAAAAACAATGTGCATGAAATTCACCTGAGGCTTGCCCATGCAAGTCACCTGATGGCATGGCAATGATGTCATGTGCCATTCTACACTCTGCCTCTTTGACTCGAGATTGTACTCTACGACCTGAACCGAGCGAGGTGGCGCAGTGGTTAGCACACTGGACTCGCATTCGGGAGGACGACGGTTCAATCCCGTCTCCGGCCCTCCTGATTTAGGTTTTCCGTGATTTCCCTAAATCGCTTCAGGCAAATGCCGGGATGGTTCCTTTGAAAGGGCACGGCCGATTTCCTTCCCCATCCTTCCCTCACCCGAGCTTGCGCTCCGTCTCTAATGACCTCGTTGTCGACGGGACGTTAAACACCAATCTCCTCCTCCTCCTCCTCCTCTACGACCTGAGACACATCCCCAGTGATTATTTTGTCCAAAAAATTGGGATCATTGTCACATAGCTACTCGAGTTCTTCAGATACATCCGCTCGGTGATGCTTTTGCACATTGGCCAAAACTCTGGGTACAAATTTTACACGAATCTTCCACATAAATCTTATGAATAATCGTTTTCGGCAAGTCCAATAATTCCGACATCAAGTGAACACTCAGTCACGGTCTGAATTCAGAAACTGGTGAACATGAGTGTCATGGGGGTCTGTCTGCAATGTTGAGGGGTGTACTGGCTGGTTCTCACTGGCGACCTCCTCCCGACCTTCTCTGTATATCTCGTGTCATCTGTTCAGCTGCGATCTGGTAAGGCAATCAACCCCAAACACTTCCTGAAGCACTCCAAAGTTTACAGTGGCGCCCTGGGCGTCTTGTTGAGATTCATGCAAAACTTTAACACATAGCGTTGGTCGAAGCTCGAAGCGACCACTAAACAGAAATTCATGGAAGAAGCTGTCCTAGTCGCAAGAGTACAGCAGTAATTGAGCTACCTACCATTGGAAAGCTAAGGGTCTCTTCTGCCCCGCCGTCCCCAACCAATCCGACCGCTTTGCGATGAATAGTCGCGTCCGGAAAGTGTCTCATGCGTTACTTTCCAAACACATTCTGTACGCACTATACTGTGTGTGTGTCCATTTTATTTTGGGTAGTTGGATTCACTCCTACAGGTAATATCTTTCTTTCATCCTTATCTTCGCATGAATTTGTACATTATATCTTTTGGCAGGATAATGTCTGTTGTACACAGCTCAAATTATGCTACAGTGATTTATTGAACACTCATGTTGATATCTTAGTCGTCAAATTCGCCTGATCTGAACACATCTGTGACGCTATTGGACGTCAGGTCTGCACTTGGAGTTTACAGAAAATGTGTAAGCATGTGATGCCACATACCTGTAAAGATCTGGAATGTAGCACAGCTTCACTGTCATCTGATTATACTGTTATCTGATGATAAGTCTTCGAATATTCGAATAAATGAATCCAATTTGTTCGCAATATTTGGGCAACCGACGTAGTTGTCTTCTTAAAGTGCTGTGACTAGTTGTCTAATGTATGTTCGTCTCTGTGCCACTGCAGGTTTCGTCGTCTGCTAACAGTTTCATAGGACTCATTTGAGTTCTTAGAGCATCTCTTTTACGTTTTCATATGAATATGTTGACCTATTAGGATCCTAGTACCCTATCTCTAAATTCGTTCGATAAATGCTGAATCCTCGAAATACTTATTTTACGTTTTCATCTCATTTCAAATCGCATCTACATACAGGGCTATTACAAATGATTGAAGCGATTTCATAAATTCACTGTAGCTCCATTCATTGACGTATGGTCACGACACACTATAGATACGTAGAAAAACTCATAAAGTTTTGTTCGGATGAAGCCGCACTTCAGGTTTCTGCCGCCAGAGCGCTCGAGAGCACAGTGAGACAAAATGGCGACAGGAGCCGAGAATGCGTATGTCGTGCTCGAAATGCACTCACATCAGTCAGTCATAACAGTGCAACGACACTTCAGGACGAAGTTCAACAAAGATCCACCAACTGCTAACTCCATTCGGCGATGGTATGCGCAGTTTAAAGCTTCTGGATGCCTCTGAAAGGGGAAATCAACGGGTCGGCCTGCAGTGAGCGAAGAAACGGATGAACGCGTGCGGGCAAGTTTCACGCGTAGCCCGCGGAAATTTGGCTCATGCCACAACTGGAGACCGACAGCGCCGACTTCATCTTTCAACAGGATGGTGCTCCACCACACTTCCATCATGATGTTCGGCATTTCTTAAACAGGAGATTGGAAAACCGATGGATCGGTGGTGGTGGAGATCATGATCAGCAATTCATGTCATGGCCTCCACGCTCTCCCGACTTAACCCCATGCGATTTCTTTCTGTGGGGTTATGTGAAAGATTCAGTGTTTAAACCTCCTCTACCAAGAAACATGCCAGAACTGCGAGCTCGCATCATCGATGCTTTCGAACTCATTGATTGGGGATATGCTGCGCCGAGTGTGGGAGGAACTTGATTATCGGCTTGATGTCTGCCGAATCACAAAAGGGGCACATATAGAACATTTGTGAATGCCTAAAAAGACTTTTTGAGTTTTTGTATGTGTGTGCAAAGCGTTGTGAAAATATCTCAAATAATGAAGTTATTGTAGAGCTGTGATATCGCTTCAATCATTTGTAATAACCCTGTATATACGTGTACGTCTCACGCAATCGTATGGCATATAGCGGAGACTACCTCGTACTGCTGCTTGTCATTCCCTTTCCGGTCTACTCGTAAATGCAGCAAGAGGATGGAGGTAAACCGTTCAGCAGTCTTCCGCACATTTTGGTTCTCAAACAGCCTCAATAACCTTTCTTGAAAAGAATGTCCACGTGCCTCTATATTGCTTCGATATCTTCTTTTGGTCCTTGCTGTTAAATCCATCACATTATATTTAAATAGCATTAGATGTAGAAACTGTTGTACTAGACATCAGACACATTTTTCAGTTTTAGGCATTTTTCTAAAAAGGTTAATTGCAAAATAATTAACAAACTTTTTCTCCTTTCGAACGTTACTGGAATCATAACTACTATACACTCTTAGGTAATTAACTATAAAGACCAGCAGCATGTCCAGGCATCTTAAGGGGTGTATACATTCGTATAGCCTAGAACGCCATGGAGTAAGTACATACAGATCGCCAGCCAGTAGGTCCTCCTCCCGAACTCTGATGTGAATTGGGATGGTTGGCGTGCCACGTCTGGTCTATTTGTTATTTGTTTATTTTCACTCCTGGAAATTGAAATAAGAACACCGTGAATTCATTGTCCCAGGAAGGGGAAACTTTATTGACACATTCCTGGGGTCAGATACATCACATGATCACACTGACACAACCACAGGCACATAGACACAGGCAACAGAGCAGGCACAATGTCGGCACTAGTACAGTGTATATCCACCTTTCGCAGCAATGCAGCCTGCTATTCTCCCATGGAGACGATCGTAGAGATGTTGGATGTAGTCCTGTGGAACGGCTTGCCATGCCATTTCCACCTGGCGCCTCAGTTGGACCAGCGTTCGTGCTGGACGTGCAGACCGCGTGAGACGACGCTTCATCCAGTCCCAAACATGCTCAATGGGGGACAGATCCGGAGATCTTGCTGGCCAGGGTAGTTGACTTACACCTTCTAGAGCACGTTGGGTGGCACGGGATACATGCGGACGTGCATTGTCCTGTTGGAACAGCAAGTTCCCTTGCCGGTCTAGGAATGGTAGAACGATGGGTTCGATGACGGTTTGGATGTACCGTGCACTATTCAGTGTCCCCTCGACGATCACCAGTGGTGTACGGCCAGTGTAGGAGATCGCTCCCCACACCATGATGCCGGGTGTTGGCCCTGTGTGCCTCGATCGTATGCAGTCCTGATTGTGGCGCTCACCTGCACGGCGCCAAACACGCATACGACCATCATTGGCACCAAGGCAGAAGCGACTCTCATCGCTGAAGACGACACGTCTCCATTCGTCCCTCCATTCACGCCTGTCGCGACACCACTGGAGGCGGGCTGCACGATGTTGGGGCGTGAGCGGAAGACGGCCTAACGGTGTGCGGGACCGTAGCCCAGCTTCATGGAGACGGTTGCGAATGGTCCTCGCCGATACCCCAGGAGCAACAGTGTCCCTAATTTGCTGGGAAGTGGCGGTGCGGTCCCCTACGGCACTGCGTAGGATCCTACGGTCTTGGCGTGCATCCGTGCGTCGCTGCGGTCCGGTCCCAGGTCGACGGGCACGTGCACCTTCCGCCGACCACTGGCGACAACATCGATGTACTGTGGAGACCTCACGCCCCACGTGTTGAGCAATTCGGCGGTACGTCCACCCGGCCTCCCGCATGCCCACTATACGCCCTCGCTCAAAGTCCGTCAACTGCACATACGGTTCACGCCCACGCTGTCGCGGCATGCTACCAGTGTTAAAGACTGCGATGGAGCTCCGTATGCCACGGCAAACTGGCTGACACTGACGGCGGCGGTGCACAAATGCTGCGCAGCTAGCGCCATTCGACGGCCAACACCGCGGTTCCTGGTGTGTCCGCTGTGCCGTGCGTGTGATCATTGCTTGTACAGCCCTCTCGCAGTGTCCGGAGCAAGTATGGTGGGTCTGACACACCGGTGTCAATGTGTTCTTTTTTCCGTTTCGAGGAGTGTATTTCATTAACAGTACAGAGTAGCCCACCGCCTTGAAATGTAAGGTGGGTCGAACGCTTCTAAATCTAACAGCGAAGACTTCTTATTACAATCTCCTTGGTATACAGTTGTTAATGCTTTCTTAAATAATATAAAGAACATAATATATAAAAATTTCTCTAAGGTTACAGAAAATTCAATGACTAACAATTGTCAAAGTGGTTCTATATAATTTGTCTCTGCCTAGTTGATGAGAATATAATTTATATAATGCAAATTTTAAAGAAACATAAGAAAACGAGTGTGGTGAAACTAAGGTGCAATATGTAGAGGGAAGTTTGAATGTTTAACATAGTCTAAGTACGAGGTCTGTCTAAAAAGTATGAGAACTTTGATTTTCCCACGTAAAAGAGAGACGATAGCGCGGCGCCACTGTACGCAGTAAAGAAGAGACCTTTATGTGCATGTATGAATTTTGTGCCCACCTTCCAGCGCGTCAGTCGCTGCCTGTCGGTCGCTGAGTGGGGTGCTACACATCGTGTTCGTCGGAGTAACGATTCTCTCAAGATGACTGAACGTTTTGAGCAGAGATACTAAATCAAATTTTGTCAGAAGCCTGGTGACTCTCAAAGTGAAACAACTCGTAAGATTCAGCAGGTGTTTGGAGAAGATGCGATGGGTGTAACACAAATTAAGGAGGGGTTCAACCCATTCAAAAATGGCCGCACATCAGCGGTGAGTGACTAGCATTCTGGCAGGCCCCAAACTGCTCGGTGTGCAGCTGTTGTTGAGACGGTGCAAAATTTGGTGATGGCAGATCGTCGTTTGACCGTGCGGGAGATTGCCCAAGAGGAGTGAGTAAAGATTCTGCACATGCAATTTTGCGTGATGATTTGAACATGCAACGAGTGGCTGCGAAATTCGTGCCCAAGTAGTTGTCGCTGAAAAAAAAAAAAGACCTTCGTTTTGACGTTGCACAGGACCTTCTGGACACCACCAACACTGAATCTGGGTTTCTGAACAACGTGATAACTGGAGATGAGTAATGGTTGTACGGATACGATCCAGAAACAGAAAGACAGTCATCGTAATGGAAGCATACCGAGTAGTCTCCAAGGCCGAAGAAAGAGCGGCGGGTGCGAAGCGAGATCAGGGTGATACTGACTGTCTTCTTTGATTTCGGTGGAATTGTGCATCACGAATACGCACCGGAAGGACAAACAGTGCCAAGGAGTACTATCAAGATGTTCTCCGGCTACGCCGTGGCGCAGTTCGGCGCAAAAGACCAGATATGTGGACGGCAAAAAGCTGGCAACTGCATGACGACAACGCCCCCGCACAGTCATCCCACTTGATCCAAAATTTCTTGGCCAAACATGGAATTATAGCCGTTCGCCAACCTAAATACTCTCCACACATGGCTCCTTGCGACTTCTCGTTGTTTCCAAAACTGAAGACGCCACTAAAAGGATCCCGGTTTCAGAGTAGAGAAGGGATAATGCGGAACACAACGACGGAGCTGAACACCATTCCAAAATAAGACTTCCAGAGGTATTTCCAGCAGGGGAAGGATAGGTGGGTAAGTGTGTGCAAGCACAAGGGGCCTACTTTGAAGGGGATTAGGGTCCCAACCTCCTCAGGTATTAGAAATATTTTTTCTGGCCAAAAGTCGCATACTTTTTAGACAGGCCTCGTAGCTTGTTGGTTGACAATAGCCTATTTCTGCCTGTTTCGGGTGAGAAGGTCTCAGTAGAACCTCCAACTCTTCTCATCTGAAATGGTTTGTGCTTATATATGTTTATTATGTTTGTGTTTATTGATATATTACTGGGAGTGTTGCAAGTCAGGATACTACACGATATTCAGCAGTTGTTTGTTTGTCTTATTGTTGATAGTTGTGTTATATTCTATGTGATACCTTATATACATATAGCTGATATTATACAAATTAAATACTGATTGAGCATTTGATACACGGAATAGATGAATTTTAGCTTTAAATGGGAATACGCTAATGATTGTAAATTTGTTAGTAGAAATAGAATGTAGTTCATTCTTACTTGAATGCATTATTCCTTTAAAAACTTAATACATTACATTTTTAGTTTTATACATACTTTATACAGAACATACATTTGATATATAAAATTCATTGACTGTATCTTTAAATAGAGAAGAGAATATACTTATGACTACACAAAATAAGACGAATAATACATTACTGCTTGGTGCAGTATACTTTAAACAATATGCAACGTGTCGTTGCAGAGGAGGAGCCTCGGAATAAGAGTTCTTCGAGCCTTCTCCTTCCAGGCTACGTTACATTATCACTAAAGTCTTTGTATGTGGTGTCGCTGTTTGTTTTATGATTATTACTGCCTGTTGTGTTGCCTGTGACTGGTTATGGCATGCAGGGTCATGTGTTGTTGGTATGGTTCCCTTACGTGTTGATCCCTTTTGAGTTATGTTCACTTAGTGTGTTTGTTCCTTCCTCAGTTTCCGAATCTGTGGTCATGCTTGTGTCCTCCGATGTGGTTTGTTGTGTTGTTTGTGCTTGTCTATGCCTCCTGCCCTATGGGTTTTGGTGCTTGTATTGTTCTTCGATACAATATAGGCTACGCTGTTCTTGGGTTCTAAACTTGAGATTCAGTGCCCATTGTCTGCAGGGGACGTAGAGGTGATGCAGACGGCAGCACAGAAGAGGAGAACAACTACGCTAGTTCGAATGTCTTGAATTTTGAATATTCCACAGTTTTTAACAGAGGACACGTGGGGGCTTGGATTCTAAATTTTTGACTTGGTGAGGGTCTGTGTATAGACAAGAGTGGCTGTGCTGCCTTCAGCAGTATGGTTGGCGGTTGAGGTGGGGGTTGGGCCCTCTCTGGTGTGGCATTTGTTTAAATAAAGATGCATTTGTTCCTATCCTATCCCACTGGCGATGAAGTTAATTTAAACAGCACAAGGGGGCTGTGAACTGGGGTGTGGTAAATTTTTCATATGGTGAGCTGATTTAAACTTAGCACAAGTGAATTGTTGAATTTCGCATCATTTTAAACTTAGGACAGTATTCCACAGTTAGCATAAGTGGCCCTTGATATCACAGGAGTAGGGAAAGCCCACGATCTGAATTTACATTTTAAACTTAGAACAGCACGCTAAACTTAGCACAAATGACATGGAAATCATGTAGCTTGGACTAATAATATCGGGTCCAAAAATCTGGATTCTGTACTTAGCACAAGCGACCTGGGATCCATGCAGGGCTGGGCTAGTATCATAAGGTCCAACATCTTTCATTCTGATGTCATAGAGCTGGGGAAAACCCAGTAAATCTGACAACCATGCAGCCTGTTCGAATATCAGCAGGTCCACCATTTGGGATCACCATCTTATATTCTAAGGTTATGGTGGCTGACCGTGAATTTACTTTCAAAACTTTTTCTTAAGAATTTACTTTATTTACTAGCGATTCATCAAGAACATTAACACATCTAATCACACTATGTGAGCGTGGAAGTAGTTGTCAGGGAGTAACTGATGAAATCAAAATGAAATTGCTTTTAACAAATGGGAATTTTATTCCCAAACGCCTTTTTTTAAGAAACAGATTTAAAATTATTAGGAGAAAGCACCCTCTAAATATCAAGTTACAATTTATTCAGAGGCAGAAAGAAACAAATTTTTGAGTGTAGGAGCTTTGGACTGAGGATCTTGCCGCTCCCTTTTGACACAGCCGTAGTCACGACCGCTCACAACAATCTCTGAAAAACTACACAGGTGCAAATCTGCAACACACCAGATTGCCTTAAAGTAAAAGTCTTAACAATTCACACAAGCACACAAACTATGCACCCCATAGGAGGGATGGAAATGGTACAAAACACTAAAATTAAAAGATTAACTTGCCACCGAAGGTGCAACTTGAATTTAACTTCTAAGAAAAGTCTTACGGTGGAAGGGTGGCAACTTTATATACTAAAATGACCATTTAAATAAAAGCCCATGAAATGCAATCTTACATAAAATTATACAAGGTTGGCCAAACGTGCTCTACAGTACACATATACCGCCTCTCAAGACGATAGGCAAGATAAAAACATATTTCAGGAAGTAGGCCGTTACACTTCAAGCAATAAATTCGTTAACACACCGAATCCGACAAACATGACAGAGGCAGCTATTAACGTACGGCAGATTGATAGGGAGATTACCGAACAACCCAAACCGCAGGTTGCTCTAACCCGCCCCTATTCCACAAGGGAGAAACAGACCACCCAATTCATAAATAACCACATTCCCGCGGGTGGGCAAACGGAGAAGAATGGTGGGACGAACCCAAAACAAAGCGGCTGGTGACCTCACCAAGAAAACAAGTAGAATTTAACAAGTAAATGAAACAACATATCACCAATCACTTAACTTCTAATAAACTGCGATTTCTGGCGAAGACCTGGCGCAGCACCCCCAAAACGCTCTCCCGAACCGTCTGCTGCCAGCCGCTTCAACGGACGCAGGAAGGCGCGCCAGTCTCCCGTCTCACGGCGTCGCAGCTCGCACCGGCCAGACCGATGTCGTGGGTTGACTCCTGTTGCTCTCGTGTCGGCCGCGAAGCCACTATCCCTCGCTATACTGTGCGGCCCACTGGACTCACGCGGCGACCTCACATGCGCCGACGCTCAAGACGGACAAGCCATCTTGTGTCTCAGTGCCCGACCGACCAACCGATCGATCCAACCGGCCTTAAAGGTTGATCCGAACGACAGACATACCGGCACTCCAGACGACAGACAGACACTAACTGCCTCACAAATGCGGACGAGAGACAGCCTAGCAAACTGGGGACGAGAGACTGACCCAGACTCACCCCGACTGACCCACTGGCGAGCTCATAGCGCCCCATAAATGCACGTGAACAGCATCCTTTCCCCCTTTCCCACCAGAGGGAGACACCAAAGCTGCGATTTCCACAGCGGCGCCACCGCCAGAAACGGAGGGTAACTGCTTCACACTACGCGCTGCCGCACGCTCTTCAAAACGGCAATTTTTACCACGGCTCAGTGGCTGTCTCAAGATCAGCCATATTGGGTTTTATAGTTGAGACAACTGGGCTGGTTATGGCAACTCTGAGTCTTCAATTTCCTGTCAGTTTCGTAATTTACCACAATTTTATATAAATGGTGATTTAAGAGGAATGTCACACAATTTGCTAGGTGATTCTACATGTGAAAATAAACGGAAAAAGTCTTGTGAACATGTGAACACGTGTTCGAGTTTCGATCGTTACGGAACTGGAGTAGGTTGAAGACCACACACATCCATGAATGATTATGAAAACAAGTGGGAATATTACCTACCGAAATGCAGTGTAGGCACTGCAGTGGATAGAATAATGGTGGGACAGATGACTGAGCCATTGAGGTGTTCCAAACGTCCCACACCCATCTCAATGCACTTGTCAACACATTGGTGGGTGTGTTATGCTGCAATGGGTGTGTTGTGTTCCACATCAAACTTCATCTCAGTGGACTTTAATGGAGGCAACAGCATCAGTGAGAAACAAGCTGCACATGCAATGGGTACAAACCCTTAGAATGTAATGTACACCACACTTGCATTTGTGGAATATCGACCTGATGGCTAATGCACTTTGTGCTGGTGGTGGGACTCCATTGTACCATTGCAATAATGTCTATCCTTTCCTCAAGTGATTGGATGGCCTAATGTTCTGATGTTATGTGTGCAGTGGGAAGTGTTTCAGATTTATGTAATGTTTTAAAAACCCTGGGAAATATCCTGACACAGGGGGTTTGTCGATCAGAGTAATGACTCTGATACTCTGACACAGCCACTGGGCACTGTCTTTATAGTACCCAAACACAAACACCATGTCTGTGTATTCCACATGGATGAACGTATGCGGCAGGTTGGTATTCATAGACACAATGGACTTCATCAATTAAACAACACACTAAGCATGACACACACAAGGCCTCACGATTGATCACTGTTCCAACCCACAATTGCACACTGAGTTCGCTTGCAGCTGTTGCCTCGATGCGACATCACAATGCTTCCATCTGTTGGAGAACCACAACACCTTTGTAGGATTGATCAGTCATCTATCCCACCATTATTCTGCCCATCACATAGCTTACACATTTCAGAAAGTAATATTCACACTTGTCTTCATATTCATTCCTGGATGTGTGTAAGCCGGCCGGAGTGGCCGAGCGGTTCTAGGCGCGTCAGTCCGGAACCACGCGACTGCTACAGTCGCAGGTTCGAATCCTGCCTCGGGCGTGGATGTGTGTGATGTCCTTAGGTTAGTTAGGTTTAAATAGTTATAAGTTCTAGGGGACTGATGACCTTAGATGTTAAGTCCCATAGTGCTCAGAGCCATTTGAAACTGGATGTGTGTAATCTTCAACCTGCTCCAGTTCTGTAACGAACTTTTTCAGTTTATTTTCACATGTAGAATCTCCTCACAAAATATGTGACATTCCTCCTGGATCACCCCCTGCGTCAGGGCAACTAGCCTGAAATGTCAAAGGGCGAGGGGGAATGCCGAATGAAATGTGGCAATAATGCATGATGGCATCGATGACACTGGAAATCCATCTACAATGCACACATTGCCAGTATGTCCATAGGCCCACTGCTGGCGTTTTTGTGCTGTGGGTCTATGACGAGGCGCAACTTAATTTCTGGACCATCCAAATTCCACTAACGGGAAGATCCAGTTTCCGATGGTGCTGGAAAATGACAGGTGCCCCCCTTTCTTGGATGTCATGGTTGACAGTAAAATTGATGGCACTCTAGGATATCGTGTCTTTCGCAAACCAACACATACAGGTCTGTTCCTGCGAGCGGACGGCTGTCTTCATCCTGTGCAGACCAACTGTGTCGTCAGTACACTTGTACATAGGGCATATACACTGAAGAGCCAAAGATACTGATACACCTGCATAATATAATGTAGGGCCCCCGCGCGACGCAGAAGTGCTGCAATACGAGGTGGCATGCACTCGACTGATGTCTGAAGTAGTGCTGGAGGGAACTGACACCATGAATGCTGCAGAGCTGCCCATAAATCCGTAAGAGTACGAGGGGGTGGAGATTTCTTCTGAACGGCACATTGCAAGGTATCCCAGATATGCTCAATAATGGTCATGACTGGGGAGTCTGGTGTCCAGCGGAAGTGGTTAAGCTCAGAAGAATTTTCCTGGAGCCACTCTGTAGCTATTTTGTATGAGTGGGGTATCACATTGTCCTGCTGGTATTGCCTAAGTTCGTTGGAATGCACAATGTACATGAATGGATGCAGGTGATGAAACAGGACGCTTACGTGCGTGTCACCTGTCACAATCGTGTCTAGACGTATCAGGGGTCCAATGTCACTCCAAGTGCACACGCCCCACACCATTAAAGAGTCTCCACAAGCTGGAAGTCTCCTGCTGACGTGCAAGGTCCATGGATTCATGAGGTTGTCACCATACCGGTACATGTCCATCCGCTTGATACAATTTGAAACAAGACTCGTCCGACCAGGCAACATGTTTCCAGTCATCAACAGTCCAACGTCCTTACTGACGGGCCCAGACGAGGCGTAAAGCTTTAGATCGTGCAGTCATGATGGGTATACGAAAGCCGAAATCGATGATGTTTCCTTGAATGGTTCGCACGATGACACTGTTCAAAGTGCCATCAATGCGAACAAGAGGTGACCGAGACGTGTAGCCAATGGCACCCCATACCATCACGCTGGGTGATACGCCAGTATGGCGATGACGAATACACGCTTCCAATGTGCGTTCACCGCGATTTCGCGAAGCACGGATGCGAGCATCACGATTCTGTAAACAGAACCTGGATTCATCCGAAAAAATGACGTTTTGCCATTCGTGCACCCAGGTTCGTCGTTGAGTACACCATCGCAGGCGTCAAGGGTAACCGCAGCCATGGTCTCCGAGCTGATAGTCCATGGTGCTGCAAATGTCGTCGAACTGTTAATGCAGATGGTTGTTGTCTTGCAAACGTTCCCATCTGTTGACTCAGGGATCGAGACATGGCTGCGCGATCCGTTACAGCCATGCGGATAAGATGCCTGTCATCTCGACTGCTAGTGATACGAGGCCGTTGGGATCCAGAACGGCATTCCGTATTACCCTCCTGAAGCCACCGATTCCATATTCTGCTAACAGTCATTGGATCTCGGCCAAATCGAGCAGCAATGTCGCGATACGATAAACCGCAATCACGATAGACTACAATCCGACCTTTATCAAACTCGGAAACGTGATGGTACGCATTTCTCCTCCTTACACGAGGCATCACAACAACGTTTCACCAGGCAGTGCTGGTCAGCTGCTGTTTGTGTATGAGAAATCGGTTGGAAACTTTCCTCGTGTCAGCGAGTTGTAGGTGTCGCCACCGGTGCCAACCTTGTGTGAATGCTCTAGAAGCTAATCGTTTGCACATCACAGCATCTTCTTCCTATCGGTTAAATTTCGCGTCTGTAGCACGTCATCTTCTTGGTGTAGCAATTTTAATGGCCAGTAGTGTAGTTCACTTTTCCCACAATATTTTCAGTTTAAGTCGTTCGTAACTGCAATCCCTAGACATTTGATTGAATCAACAACCTTTAAATTTATATGAATTACCATGTAACCGAAATGTAATGGATTGCTTTTACTACTCAAGTAGAGTACCTCACGCTTTTTACAGTTTAGTGACACTTTTCGCATTATAAGGACATTGCATCCAAATAATTTTGCAATTAATTTTAATTTTTTTGATGACTTTACTAGACAGTAAACAATAGAATCATCTTGCAGACTAAGAAGGCTGCTAGGATTCTCTCCTAAATCGTTTATATTGAATGAGATAAACTGCACCTCTGCTTTAGTCTCCATTATTATACTCCATTATTAATTACTTTTCTGATAATTAATCCAACTCACACCATTATATTTCTTTCGACGGTATAAAATTTTTGAATATTTGGTATCCATACGATACCACCGGAAATCAAAACCAAAGTATCGGAAATTACATCGGTAACGTCGGAATGCCCATAAACGTTGGCGTTAAGTCAGTGTTGCTCGTTGTTAACAAGTTGGACCGTCAGTGGGTGGGAGGGCGTCTTGGAGGTACAACGACCCACTAGCGATCACAGCGGGGAACACCAGCGAATACGCGTGTGCGCTGCGCCGGGACTTCCCCGGCGCTTACGCACTGCTGACACATACCTCCTTTGATGACGCGCACGGAGCAACACCCAGGTGGCTTTCTAACTGGAAGAGAAACACTCTAGGCTGCCACTAGTTACCATTTGTCACAGTTTAAAATCACAGTTAACGAACTGACAACTTGTATCCCTCTGCGCTCTACTAAAGTTAAAATGCGATTTCTGCGACTTCTGCGATTTATCACAAAATGGTTCAAACGGCTCTGAGCACCATGGGACTTAACTTCTGAGGTCATCAGTCCCATAGAACTTAGAACCACTTAAACCTAACTAACCTAAGGACATCACACACATCCATGCCCGAGGCAGGATTCGAACCTGCGACCGTAGCGGTCGCGCGGTTCCAGACAATAGCGCCTAGAACTGCTCGGCCACTTCGGTCGGCGCGATTTATCACTATAGATGTTACACAGTGATCAGTCACAAGTAGCAACTAACAGGCACTGGCAAATATATCTGCTAACTGGTATATTTGGCTAGATGAACTGTGTCAGTGCAACGGAAATGACGTGTTCTCGCCCTAAAGCCTGAAAACTGAGTACTTCAATAGTGTGTCATTTAAGTCATTATGTGATTTGAAAGGGATTATAAATAAATATGAAATACAAGTTGAATTACGACAAGCTGAAAAAGAGAGGGAGAGAGAGGGAGATAAAAACTAGCGTATTGTAAACTCCTTCCCTTGAAAATTTCTCTTCTTCATACCTCCTCTGTTTTACCACTGAAGACGTATCACTGATCTCATTTGTACCAAGACTACGGTACACGCGAGGTGTCTATTTGCTTTCACCGCCCTGAGTGGAATGCGTAAGTTTTAACTAATGTTCATCAACCTGCAGTCTTCTGTAGTTGTCCCCTGCGCAGAAAACAGCAAGTAGATTGAGAATCCGTTATATTGAGGCTGTAATAAACTCTTAGCGAGAAACGGATACTGTAAAAATAATTAAATCTTCAGTTACATTATTTATACGGGAGGCCACTCGCTTCTTATCAGCCAAACACCAGAAACTGCACAATTGTATTCCACTTTATGAATCACAAATAATTTCCATTTTTCACACTGTCAAAGAAAATAAGCAGAAGATTGAACTGCGTATTTTCGTAGTTACCATGAAATTGTTCTCAGTTACACATGCGAATAACCAGAGATTGCCAACAAAATCTTAACTGACACCGACCGCGGCAGACACGTCTGTCCTCCGAGACTGCTGAACCAGCTCTGATGTTACAGCCAGACCACTTCGCCGCCCAGTCAAGTTAGGCGCGATCCGAAGATCTCTGAAGGTCTTCGTCTGCCTTTTCGTTTGGCAGTTGTTTAGTATTATGTTGAATAATGGCATGGTAGCCTGCTATTGAGAGGTGCTTTTACATGAAATGCAGGTACATACACTGTTTAGTTTTTCTAATATTAATAACAGAAGTTTATCGTTTTGGCTCTCTACTTCCGAACGTAGTATCCTATCGCGGAGAAAGACCAATGTTTAGGCGGTCTTTCTCACAATATCCGTACCGAACAAACCATCTGTCATTGGTACCTCACACCACATTACGTCATCCTGCCGCTAATAAGAGCTTGTTGTAGCCGAATATGACGGCTGTAAAGCCAAAAATATTACAGAGTGAATAACGAGAATTCCATTCTCTGCTTGCTAAAATAGTTCTATATCCCTAACTTTTCTGCCAAGTTGTTGTTGATAAAGAATTGGTTGTGTGTTTAAGTTGACAATATGCAAGTGGAAACAGTAATAAATAAAGATCTTCCAGTTAAAAGCTGACATCAGGAATAGTGTAATTGCAGTGCTTGAAGATTAACACAAAAGTTAATCGGTACCATACCCGTGTATCGCAGTGTTGAAAAAAAAACCGTAAGTTGCATAGTGGACAACCTCTTGCAGTTTTCGTAGTTTATGTACGACATGCTATGTACGGCATGCGGGGTGATTCCATGATGGTGTTACAAACGTTGAGGTATGATCTAGAAGAGTGAATGTAGCAATTTTAGGTAAAGGACTCTGTTCAGGAAACGGCCGAATCTCATGTCATATCCGAAAATCGTTCTGATCGCTCTAAGAGTGCACCTCTTCTTCTGCAAGCTTTTTGCTTTCTGTTTTGAGACGTGGTAGTATGGACCAAAAAAAGAAAATATGAAGTAAATATGAGCCCCAAAGTGCAACCTTAAGAGCTTATGAGTACTTGTTCATCTTTGATACTCTGAAACATGTCTTTTCTACTGAAGAAGTGCACAGAGATCCCAAGGCGTGCATTTTAAAGCCCAAGTTTACTAGACAATTTTTTCTTATTTTGATACTCCCTTCCCTCAAAATATGGAAAGCAAAGAGCTTGCAGTAGAAGAGGTCCACTGCCACAGATATCAGAGCGATTTTCGCTTATAACTTTTCACTCGGTCGTTTCCGGACCACCTTACCTCTGATTGCTATATGTACTCTTCTCCGTCATTCCTGAAAGTTTGTAATATCTTCACGGAATCACCCTGTGTGTCGATAATGTCCATTACATAATAAACATTTTCTGTCCTCTCTGAATTTAACTTGTAATTTTAGTTTCGTATGATGAAAAGCACGTTCTGTGAGTTTAAATACGTCCGATCATAAACGTTAGGTTACACTATAGGTCAATCTGTTACAACCACCTCTGTTTGGTATTCGTAGCATTCACCGACTCTCAATCGACTTATCATCTTCCAGCCAGCGCGGTAGCTCAGAATGTTCGGTCAGAGAGCTGGTTGGCCTCTGTAATAAAAAAACTGAGTGGAAGGATCAACAAAAGGAACTTGAACGGATGTCATGTGACGCCCGCAACGAACAAACACAACGATCAACAACGAACAAAATGGAAAAAAGAAGAAGAAAAAAAGAGTCAACTCTAGCCTAACAAATGAATCAGTGCTGCTGCCAGGTAAATCACCAGGTGTAAAATACTGCTCAAAGCAATTTAGTGTCTTGTTTTTCTTCACCCACAGTTACTTTATACACTGAGGTGACAAAAGTTTTGGAATAGCAATATGCGCATATACAGATCGCGGTAGTATCGTTTGCCGAGAATACTAGATTTCAGGCATTATTTGTCACCACTGACAACGTAGTGGCCACAGCGTTCACTTAACGACCGAAGGCAGCAGCGTTTGCATAGTTGTCAGTGCTAACAGAGAAGCAACAATCCGTGAAATAACCGCAGAAATCATTGTGGGGCGTACGACGAACGTATCTGTTAGGAAAGTGCGGCGAAATTTGGCGTGAATTGCCTATGGCAGCAGACGACCGACGTGAGTGCCTTTGTTAGCACCACGACATCGCCTGCAGCACCTCTCCTGGGCTCGATTTGGCCCTAGACGACTGGAAAACCATAGCCTGTGGAGATGAGTCCCGATTTCAGTTGGTAAGAGCTGCTGGTAGGGTTCCAGTGTGGCGCAGACTGCACGAAGCCATGGCTCCAAGTATTCAACAAGGCACTGTGCAAGTGGACTGTGTTTACTTGGAATGGACTGGGTCCTCTGGATGTTCAGCTACTAAGAGACCGTTTCCAGTCGTTCATGGACTGCAGGTTCCCAAACAACGATGGAATTTTTATGGATGCAGTGCACCATGTCACTGGGCCACAATTGTTCGCACTGGGTTTGAAGTGTAGCGGCCCCACCATTTAGGTTAGGGAAAGTTAGCTTTGTACAATATTCTGAGCTCAAGTTACAACCAGGAGTGGGCCGGATTGCAGTGAGTTATGCATACCAACAGTTGCGAAGTAGAATAGAGGCCACAGGGCCGTCAAATTGCTGAAAGAGTATATGTGGTGGTTTTGTACGTCGCAAATCACAGGCAGAAGGGGCCCACTGGCCAACCTAGCGTGTTACGAGTACATGACGTGAAGCGGCGTGTATGGCAAAACAGAGGCGCACAGCCGTGTATAAAAAATGGTTCAAATGGCTCTGAGCACTATGGGACTCAACTGCTGTGGTCATAAGTCCCCTAGAACTTAGAACTACTTAAACCTAACTAACCTAAGGACAGCACACAACACCCAGACATCACGAGGCAGAGAAAATCCCTGACCCCGCCGGGAATCGAACCCGGGAACCCGGGCGTGGGAAGCGAGAACGCTACCGCACGACCACGAGATGCGGGCCCGTGTATAAATAGGTGCGGGTTTCTAACGAGATTCATTCAAGTGTGGCAGCTCTCCTGGATGGTGGGGCATGTCACACCACCAGCTACACGCAGCAGTAGATGGGGCGCCAGCGTTCCAGTCCACGGCGGGTCGCTGGTTCGACCCTCTGAGGCCGATGTGGGGTCCCTAGCCAGCCAGCAGTGGGCCACTACTGCGAGCAGGCGTCCTGGCTTCCAACACATGCCAGATGCATCCCAAGGTGAGCGCCGCAGATTCGACACTGGATCGTGGGCGCTTGTTGTCACCGTGATCTCAGCCACGCCGGCAAGAAGCACGCAGCTGGCCACCTGCGGCTTACACTGAGCGGCGCTGAGTCAGCAGGGATGCAGACTGCTGAGTCGACTGCCGGCATCCTGGCGACGACACAACTTCGCTGGCACACAAGGCCGGCACACAGTGCATGCAAGGATCACTGAGGCAGCCATTCCGCACCAAGTCGTTTCACAGACAGAAAAATGGTGTCCTCAGCATTGCAGGACCCAGTGATGCCGACTGAGGGGAACACGGCACTGTAGTTGGAAACAATAAATCACTTGGAAAGCTCGGACGAGTCTTAATTTGGTGCTTTCTACCTCTTCCCGCTACATTTGGTCATCCTGATACATCCGGTGGAAGAATTGGCCACTACAGAAGGACATTCCAGATAATTTGAGCAAATGATTTGGCTATCCAGATCAGCCAATGTGAATCCCATCGAACTTTAAGAGACGTAGTCGAGAGGTCAGTAAGTGTACAAAATTATGCACTGCAAACACTTCTGCAATTAGGGATGGCTATA
Source organism: Schistocerca cancellata (assembly GCF_023864275.1). NCBI lineage: Eukaryota > Metazoa > Arthropoda > Insecta > Orthoptera > Acrididae > Schistocerca > Schistocerca cancellata. The sequence goes on from NC_064631.1 coordinate 532,381,271, forward strand.
GAGGCATCATGGCTCAATGTTTCTGCAGGGGACTTCCAACGATTTGTTGAGTCCATTCCACATCGAGCTCCTGCACTGTGCAAGGAAAAACAGGGTCCGACGCAATATTAGGAGGTATTCCATGACTTTTGTCGTCTCTGCGTACATCCATAGAGTGATACATGAGGTTCTTAGAACGAACTACATACGTCGATCTACAGATGGCACACGGCATTGAATGTTAAATGCTACTTGCGATTTCTAGTTGTAACTGTAACAGCAGCCAGACACTGTAAAGTTATTATCATGAAACTTGAGATTTCTCAGTCACTATGATTTGTAGCAGACACGTGATTTCTTACCCACTGCTAGCGCATACCACCCTGTAGACGATGGCGCAGTGTCGTAGTTTCGAGCCGCGCAGGACATGGGACACACACAAAGAATCAGTTAACTAAGTGGTCAGCTTGTCTGATCGCCATGCAGAGGGTCCGGGTTCGATTCCTGCCCGGGAATCCGCTCGGGGACTAGGTGTCGTGTCGTAGACCCCATCATTTCATCATCATCGACACTCAATTCGTCCAATGTGGTGCTACTTGCAACTCGGCGGCCGAACATCCCCACGTGGGACTCCTGGCCGTCAATGCTAAACAACCATGAGGAATCAGTGAGAAAATTACTCGATTCTAAGCACAAGCAGAGAAGTATCAGACTGAGGTCACCCTCCGCAACGTGGCGCTATAACAGAAAAGTGAACCAAATGTTATATTTCTCCTATCCGTCCCTGAATGAAGATTAGTCGAGATGTAACAGCGAATCTTTCGCGCAATGTGAGTAAAACTTCGACAATATTCTAAAAGTAATTCTTTATTCTTGTATTGTGTTGCGGAAATCATCTATTAAGTGAAGAAATAGTGAGGTACCCGTTGCGGAGATACAGATAGCCGAATTTTTTTCTCCAGCTGTTCTTTGCGGAGGATAGGAGTTGTTAGTTTTGTCAAAGATAATGTTCCATTCAAACAGATCGAGGTTTAAAATTTTTGTAATGAATAAGTCTTAAGGCCCTAAGGAAAGTTAAAAGCTGTTGCTTTTAACTTTCCTGGAATCAAAACACTAGTCTTCTCGGCTGACACGTATAAACGGTCAATGTTCAAGACCATTATACAATACGGCTGAGAAAAGTATGTGTCGAGCAAAGTTGTGACGAGTGAGACAGAACCGCCTTGGTTCGGCATACGCGTCACAAAGCTGCTTCGAAAGCAAAGAGAGATCCACCGCAGATTTAAACGTAAATGGAACCTTCTACATAAGCAAAACCTGCACAAAGTCAAAATTAGAGTCAATAAAAACGTGAAACGTGCAACGAACACGAAAGTAAAATTTTACCCACCCAGCTGAGAGAAATTCCTAAGAGATTTTGACCTTACTTAACGTAAGCAGTAAGAGAATCGAGACCGTCTGACCAGACACTCCGTGACTATCGACAAGGAGGAGGATGGAGATAAGGCCGAAACACTAAATTCCATTTCCCGAAATTATTTCACCGTACTGTGGTTCCTCCTTTTAATGAAGGTGGCCCAAGGATGGAAAACAACTAAAATCGATCAACAGAGGACTGTTCCTGATGGGATATGTGTAAGATTCTAAATGGAAGAGCTTGCAACTCTTACAGCCAAGGTGTTCCAGTGCTGTTACGACGACGTGACAGCTGGTCTATCAGTCGCTATTGGAATCCAACTGACGGCCAGCGGGCGGAAGACGACCTGGAAGACATTGTCATGACTCAGTTTTATTATTAAAACTCTCTTGCTAGGTCGCAGGAGGATCGAAGCATTCCTTGTCACTGGAAAAATTCGCAACTAATTTCAATTAAAAAAGGAGAGTGTCGTAAGACAGACAGCGCTGTCCCTCTTCTGCTGACGTGAACTACAGGTTGCCCGAAACGAACTGATTGATGGGTACGGACTTTTATAAATCGCATAGTTCCTGGTGTAACCGTGTGTCGCCGCAGCACAAGTGCAAACCGTACTATAATCAGGATGAGACAAACCCGCAATAACCTTCACAGAGGTTAAATCTTCTTCTATTTAAATGCAATTCCTTAATAGCAAATTCTTTTCGCTAACAAGGAGTGGACGCGTGGACAATTTGGAAGTGCAATGTTGACGTACATTCGTGGACGAAGTTTGTGGTATTGTGAACAAACGAAGACTCCGTACATCGATGTTTCAACAACTCGATGACCTCTGGTATCAATGTCCTTGACGGGTATATTTTCGTCGTGTAGAGCTACCCGTACTTAATAAATATTCAAACACGCACTGAGAATATACTTGACCGATTTATTACTTGGTATTACAGAAAAAGAAGCACAGTTGCTATAGGTAAATTGTAAACAACAGAACAGTAACAAAGGAACAGAATAAACATAAAAACAGTTATAACTCCAAGAAGTAGGTAACAAGATTATTTAGCGCTCCAGCTTGGCGGTTTACGCCATTCATTTGTTGCCGTGCAGTCACTGAATTGCGAACGGTCTAACCGACGGGAGGCCCTAGCCACACGACATTTCCATTTTCCACTGAATTCGCGACACATCTGTATCTATGGATGGCGCGAACGAAACTAACGTGTGCGGACACAGCAGTCGACGTGAGCAGTGGTCGCTACAGGAGCCCCCTTGGTGAAAGCGGAGCGTGGTGTGTCTTCTCTCTTCTCTGAACCTGGCCGGGAAGTGGACACGTCGTCCGGAGCGGATGGTGCGTGTAGGTTCTGCATCGACCTGTTGTGGCGGCAGTGCTGGAAGTCGAGGTGTTGCATCTGTCAGGCGTTGAGCTCTTGAGCATAAGGTGGGTGATGCCTCCTTGAAAATATAAGCCAGCTTGTAACCTCCCCCTCACTTATCGACCTTAATGACAGTGAAAAATTAAACCGCATGCACCTAATGGAAATTTGGGAAAAGCAATCGTCACCGAAGTTAATCTGTTGGTAAAGAGGGAGGAAGGGTTACATCTAAATGAAAGGAAAAATGCAAATGAAATTGGTGGAAATTAATTTTGAAAAAGGGTAAAGTTAATAAAGAAAGTAAATGTGCGGTCGTTACGTTAACAATTAACTGGCGTTAATTAGATATTTGAGATTTGGGGAAAATTACGGTCGCCAGTCCTATGGACAACTAATATAATAACTGAAAAAGAAAGGTTAATCCACATATAATTAGCACTAAAAGCGTGGCAACTGAAGGTGGACATGTGTTGTGTGAAAACTGAATATTTGTCAGAAGTAATAAATTTCGTTACACTATGACTTAATTTAGCAAAAGAATGAATAAAACCGGAAAACTGAAAGTTAATTTAGTGACTGAAACTAATAGAGAACTTTGTATCTGAAGCACTCCGAAATTAAATTAAATAAGGTTAGTCTTGGGCTACCTCAACAATCATCTCAAAAGCAACTTGAATCTACACAATTTAGAAATAAGAGATTCAACTTTGAACTTCAATTAAATAATTTTGAACAATTAACAAAAGTCAAATTTAGTACGTACCAAGCTGAGCTGCAGTCACAGGTAAGCTACAATATGGTAACAAAAGTCGCACTCTTAATTTGTGCTTGTGTAATCTAAATATAGTTCTGTTTGGTTATTGTAGCCAGCTATGAATACTTTTACTGAACTTTGAAATTAAAGCAGTGAAATGGAATGATGCTGGCGTTTGAATTTCAATGACACTCGGGTTCATTTCGGAAAAGGAAGGGACCCTTCTTGGTATTGCAATTGGGACACTGAGCAGCAAAGGTTCATGCTAAGTTGCTGTATTTTAGTGATGCAAATGGAACAGTTTGAAAAGCTGAGGTCTGCCATGCAGTTCTAAAACTTTACGTGCTTTCAGTCTTCCTTGTTGGTTGATTGAAGGTTTGAGATAGTCGAACGAGGAGGTGGTGACAATCATTTACTGTCGGCCGTCGCTGTTGCAGGAGCTGGATGTTGGCGCGCCTTCTTCTCGACACGGCCAGCAGGCGAAACGTGCTCTTGATGTGTGCCAGCTAATGTTTCCTGCCCACGACACCATGCCAGAAACTATCGACCGTAGGTACTGCTTCAGACCATTATATATATATACATACATACATATATATATATATATATATATATATATAATTGTAAAACAATTACAATATATAAAGAGACAGAAATGTCAAATCTTCAGGTAACAAAATAAGGAAAAATTTTATAGTACAATAGATGGAAATAGGAGGATATGCATTTCCGGCGTTACAAGCTTCACTCTGCTGAGAGACACGGTGGCCTGTTTGCCATTTACTATGATGCCCATCGTGTGTGTGTCTCTGCACAGGACGCGATGGGTCCAGTATACGGTGGTTGCAGTGGTGGCTTGACGCAATCTGTACGTAACATAACGTGCGAACAGCTTTCGAGGTTATTATGCACAAAAGTTGTTGGACGACCATGCCTGGAGGCCTTTGTGGGTTTAATTTGGCTTACATGCTCCCTTAACTTGCGAATGAACTCTGGTTGGTCGTCCGTTTCTGACAGTAGGCCTGTGTCGACAAACCCCGCTGTTAGGTGCAGACTCTCACCATAAACCAATTCAGCTGCCGTGGACTCTATATCTGGTTTGGATGTGGCTCGTAGACCTAGCAGAACCATGGGTAGTGCAGACGTCCAAGATGTCCCATGGCATATAAGCGCAGCCCTCAGTGTTCGATGCCAATGTTCAAGGGTGCCATTGCTGGCTGATTGATAACTGGTCGATTTGTGATGGATGTAGCCACAGAACTTCGCCAACTGTTTGAACAAATCTGACTCGAGCTGTCGGCCTCTGTCGGTGGTGATATGGAGCGGACAGCCGAATCTCGCCAGCCAGGTTGATGTGAAAGTGGTGGCTAGTGTTTCCACAGAGATGTTGTCCGTAGGTACTGCTTCAGACCATCATGTATATCTGTCAGTCATTGTGAATATGTACTGCTGGCCATTCGATGGACGATGCGGTCCTACCACATCAAGATGAACATGGGCGAAGCGTGAAGAAGTGTCCGGGAACTCTCCTATTGGGGGATGAATGTGGCGAGTGATTTTGCAAAGCTGGCAACGCTGGCAGGTTCTCGTCCATTCGCAACAGTCTCTTTCTATGCCTGGCCACACGAACCTTTGAAACATTAGCTTGAATGTCGACCGGACTCCTGGGTGGCAATGATGATGTAAGAACTCGAACACTGGCCTGCGAAATGCAACGGGAAAAAAAGGGCATGATCTGCCATGTGACACTTCACAGTACAATTTCATGTTCTCGTGAGGAATGTCGACTTGCTGTAACTTGAGTGCTGCAGTGTCGTCATGCAATATGGTGTGTAGTTCGGAATCTTCTTGTTGCGCCCTGGCAAGCGCCATCAGATCCACAGGCTGTGAGACACTGGCCACTCTAGAGAGGCAGTCCGCAACCACATTAGTGATGCCTTATATATGGCAGATGTCCGTACTAAACTGGCTAATAAATTCCAATTGGCTGTACTGCCGTGGAGAGCAAGTGTTGCTGTTCTTCTTGAAGGCATATGTTAAAGGCTTGTGGTCGGTGTATATCACAAACTCTCGTGCCTCAACCTGTGCTCGAAAGTACTTGATTGCTTGATATATGGCTAAAAGTTCCCGATACTATGTACTCCATCTTTGTTGAGCAGGTGACAGCTTGTGCAAGGAATAAACCACCAGCTGCCAGGCATCGTCTACCCATTGTCGGAGGGCTGCACCAATGGCTAACTGAATGGCATCCACCAATAATGCCAGTGGAGCTTCGAGCTTGGGGTGCGCCAGCAGTGCTGCTTGTGCTAGGCTCTTTTTGGACACTTCGAAAGCCGCATTCATCTCCTCGGTCCACTGCACGGGAGAACTGTTCTTAACTTTGGGACCAGCCGGTGCTGCGCTCAAGGCTCCTGTTGCTCGGCAGTGCGTGGTAAATGACAGCGGTAAAAACTGAGCATTCCTTTTATCGTAGATGGCTTGGGTAATTGCTTCAACCTTCTCAGTGAGCGGTAATGAGCTTGATGAAGATATTCAATGACCCAGGAAATCGACTTGATGTTGGCCAAACACACATTTAGCTGTGTTTAACACCATACCGTACTTCTCGAAACGCTCAAAAACTTCTCTCAGGTGCTGGCGGTGTTGCTCCTTGGATGATGAATGCACAAACATATCGTCCAGATAGGCAAAACAAAAGTTCAATCCACGCAAGACAGAATCGATGAACCTCTGCCAGGTTTGAGCAGCATTACGCAGGCCTAAGGTCATAAACTTGCATTCATACAACCCAAATGGAGTAATAATAGTGGTCTTTGGAATGTCTTCTGTTGCCAGGGGAATCTGGGTATACGGTTTTGCGAAGTCGATAACACTGGATACAGTGGCTCCATGCAGTGCGTGGCTATAGTCTTTTAGTAGTGGCACTGGGTAGCGATCAGGCACGGTCCGTGAGTTGAGCGCTCCGTAATCGCCACAAGAGCATAAGGCTCCTCCCTTTTTGGGTACTAAATGCAGTGCAGATGACCATGGACTACTTGAGGGTCGGATAATACCTTCTCGTACCATCGTGCCGAATTCTGTTTTAGCAATGGCGAGGCATCCTGGAGCCAATCGTCTCGGCCGGCAAGACACAGACACAGTCTTTATGAGGTGGACCGTATCGTGCAAAATTTGCTGTGGCGCACCTGGAGGCATCGTTAAGGTCGGGAACTCATGCAGCAGCGAGCGATACTCCTCGTCTGCACCCTGTATAACCTTGATGTAGTGTGTTCTGGCATCACGACGGTACCCAGTGGTTGTAAGTCCGGTAACATTGTCTATTAGGAGGGATTTCGCTACATCCGGTAGGAGCTGATAGTGAGCTACTAAATCGGCGTCGATTACTGCTTCGGCCACGTCTGGTACAGTATAACTCCCATGTGAACTGACGGCGGAGCCCCAAATTCATTTCTTCACGCCGCGTGCCATATGTCGCAATTGTTGATTTATTTGCGGCAGACAAGCTAAATGTAGTGGGTGGCCTGCAACAGTGCAGTGACGCTCTGGGCAGGATACTAAGGACGGGCCCTGTGTCTGTTAAATACACTACTGGTCATTAAAATTGCTACACCACGAAGATGACGTGCTACAGACGCGAAATTTAACCGACAGGAAGAAGATACTGTGATATGCAAATGATTAGCCTTTCAGAGCATTCACACAAGGTTGGCGCTGGTGGCGACACCTACAACGTACTGACATGAGGAAAGTTTCCAACCGAATCTCATACACGAACAGCAATTGACCGGCGTTGCCTGGTGAAACGTTGTTGTGATGCCTCGTGTAAGGAGGAGAAATGCGTACCATCACGTTTCCGACTTTGATAAAGGTCGGATTGTAGCCTAGCCTATCGCGATTGCGGTTTATCGTATCGCGACGTTGCTGCTCACGTTGGTCGAGATCCAATGACTGTTTGCAGAATATTCAATCGGTGGGTTCAGGAGGGTAATACGGAACGCCGTGCTGGACCCCAACGGCCTCGTATCACTAGCAGTCGAGATGACAGGCATCTTATCCGCATGACTGTAACGGATCGTGCAGCCATGCCTCGATCCCTGGGTCAACAGATGGGGACGTTTGCAAGACAACAACCATCTGCACGAACAGTTCGACGACGTTTGTAGCAGCACGGACTATCAGCTCGGAGATCACGGCTGCGGTTACCCTTGACGCTGCATCACAGACAGGAGCGCCTGCGATGGTGTACTCAACGACGAACCTGGGTGCACGAATGGCAAAACGTCATTTTTTCGGATGAATCCAGGTTCTATTTACAGCATCCTGATGGTCGCATCCGTGTTTGGCGACATCTTGGTGAACGCACATTGGAAGCGTGTATTCGTCATAGCAATACTGGCGTATCACCCTGCGTGATGGTATGGGGTACCATTGGTTACACCTCTTGTTCGCTTTGACAGCACTTCGAACAGTGGACGTTACATTTCAGATGTTTTACGACCCGTGGCTCTTCCCTTCATTCGATCCCTGCGAAACCCTACATTTCAGCAGGATAATGCAAGACCGCATATTACAGGTCCTGTACGGGTCTTTCAGGATATAGAAAATGTTCGACTGCTACCTGGCCAGCACATTCTCCAGATCTCTCACCGATTGAAAACGTCTGGTCAATAGTGGCCGAGCAACTGGCCCGTCACAATACGCCAGTCACTACTATTGATGAACTGTGGTATCGTGTTGAAGCTGCATGGGCAGCTGTACCTGTCCACGCCATCCAAGCTCTGTTTGACTCAATGCCCAGGCGTATCAAGGCCGTTATTACGGCCAGAGGTGGTTGTTATGGCTACTGATTTCTCAGGATCTATGCACCCAAATTGCGTGAAAATGTAAACACATGTCAGTTCTAGTATAATATATTTGTCCAATGAATACCCGTTTATCATCTGCATTTCTTCTTGGTGTAGCAATTTTAGTCGCCAGTACTGTATTTCCGGCCTGATACCCGGGATGTAGTTGAGCGGTCGGTGGCACCTACGTCCGGCCGCCGGGTAGGCGCAAGGTAGGCACAGGGGCTAGTGCACTTTTTAGCCTGCTCACCAAATCTTCCGTGGTACCAACCTGCATCTGATACAGACTGAGCCGAGGAACGGCTCCTAAATCGTTTGCGGCTACGTCGTCTGTAGCGACTAGGACCTCCTTGTGACAACAGTGTGCGCTCAGTGCATCAACTTTGGTGGACAGAGCATCGTAATCTACGCGTGAAACGGGAAGGGCCACAGACTCGACACTACCAGACATTGTCACAGCACTAACCTGTTGGTTCGGAGCGATGGCATGTTGGATGCGGTCGGCCAGTTCGGCAACAGCGTCCAGGGACATTTCTGTCTGCGATGTGACGATCGCCTTTACCTGCGGCGGCAGACAGCTGCTCCACAGCGTACGCAGAAAATCGTCGGGCACTGTTCCGATGTCCACCTTGCTGCTGAGGTGACGCAGGTACTGCGACGGTTTTCTGTCGCCTACATCTTCCTGAGTCAGCACTTGTCTGATACGGTCTTCCTGCGATGTTGAAACTCTACGAATAAGCTGTCTTTAATCTTACGTATGCGTTCTCGGCCGGTGGTGACGTGATTATATCTTGAACTTCAGAAGCGTAGCGTTGCTCGAGTGGACCTCATTATTAATGCAAAATTAGTCGCATCAACTGTAATTCTGGCGTAGCAAAAGCTGGCCTCAAACTGAGCGAACCATGGAACTGGATCATGTGGCCAAAACGGTGGGAGGCGAACAGCCAGTCTCGATACTGCAGGCGATACCATTCTGTAATCAATTTTGTCGCGGGATCGGTTTTCCCAGCGCGAATCACGTCGGGGTCACCACTGACGGGTATATTTTCGTCGTGTAGAGCTACCCGTACTTGATAAATATTCAAACACGCACTGAGAATATACTTGAACGGTTTATTATTTGGTATTACAGAAAAGGAAACACAGTTGCTATAGGTAAATTGTAAACAACAAAACAGTAACCAATCAACAAAATAAACATAAAAACAAAAGTTATAACTGCAAGGAGTAAGCAACAACATTATTCAGCGCTCCAAGCGGCGCATTCGAACTTGGCGGTTTACGCCATTCATTAGTTGCAGTGCAGTCGCTGAATTCGCGACACATCTGTATTTATGGATGGCGCGAACGGAACTAACGTGTGCGGACACAGCAGTCGACGTGAGTAGCGAGCGCTATATCCTCTTTCATGCATACCTAACGATATGACTTTTCTTGAGTTCGTAATCGTTTAAATAACTCGCTTCAAACGGTATCATTTACAGCCTGTCGTCAATACGATTTAAATGTCAATGGTCACGTCAGATATGATTCTCACTCAGAGATAACACACTTGTTGATAATCGGAATAATACATGTTAAGATATCACTCCTATATTAATTCTAACTATCTTGCAAGGCAACAGCAATCTATCAAAAGTCACAATTAGATCGTGTAAGTTTTTCAACAACGACTAAGTCCGGCTAATCATTATGTTCGGTTCACTAGGCCCAACTCACAAGCACTGAACTCAAAATTGTTGTAATATCGTTCTTTGCTTTTCCTCTAACCATAAAATCACTATTAAGCTGGTTTAACAAGCATTAACAGATCGTAAAGCTTCATCATAGTTTAGTACTCGTTGAAGAGTAAACCAATTAGACTAAATATTCGCAATATTAACTGACAGAGAACTTACAATCCTATTCCCTGTGTAAGAACATCTTTTTATTATTTAACTGTCAATTAGAGCTTCTAATAACTTCCATTTAGCTGTAAGAACATTCACTTAAAGTTGCCTGGCTAATCTTCACGCAACTAAAAAGTTCCAAATTTGAATTGCCGCAAATCCTTGCAATTGAACTCTCTTAATACGTCTTCTCAGCTCTTATTACGTACAAACAATCACCTAAAAATCACCAACACGTACATATTTTTTTAATGTTAATGGTTGGACGTCAGATACAGAGGTGAATCCAAGTTTATGTTCCCTTAGTAGTAAGACAGTTTTAATAATTAACTGAGTTTCGACAATGTCTTCCAGGTCGTCTTCCGCCCGCTAGCTGTCGGTTGGACTCCAATATAGCCCGGTACACCCGCTGCCGTCAGAACGGCAGTGGAATACCAAGTTGAACTCGATCGTCCATCATGTGACAAATTCAAAATAAACATTTCCAGTATATGCACTCATAAAAAACCTATAATACAAAATTATAACGGTCAATCATAGTTGCCTGCGTCGCTTAGCGGAACATATCACTGTTTGTCACGAAACATCGTATACACTGCAAGATGTACACAACTAAAGACCTATAGCGCTGATGTAAGTGTGTTGCACGTGTTATGAAATTGTTGGAGATCGAAAATCTTCTCTGTAGGAATCACCATGTTACCATAAACAACGATCGTCTGAACCTAGCTCCTCTGTGTTACTGTTTAGCACTGTCGCTTAATGAATAAAATACGAACGTGCTTCATATCAGACCAGCTCTACGACCGGACTGAAGAGATCCTAGCAAACAGAACACTGTATGTTTTCCGTAACAGAGATAAATTTGCAGACTAAAAGTATCTTCGGTCGTGGCAAAAGACGGTGTTTTTGAGCCATTACTGTTTGCAATACACACATCAAAAAAATTTTGCATTACCCAGAACTCCTGAAGATACACGTCGACTGTGGATATTGTATCACAGACACAGTCCCTTTGACTGCTCAGAGATGTCATTAATCCCGCCCAAAGATGTAAATAACCATGCATGAGCAGCGCCTATTAGACGGAGGGGGTCAGACAGCCGATCAGTTCCACTCATTCCACAAAGAAGGAGGTACACGGCACGTGTTGTTTGTAGTTCAACCATGCCTAGATGGTCAATACCGCGGTACGATCGCGTCCGCATTTTTACTTTGTGCCAGGACGGGCTCTCAACATGGGAAGTGTCCATGTGCCTCGGAGTGAGGCAAAGCGATGTTGTTCTGACGTAGAGGAGATACAAAGAGACAGGAACTGTCGACGACGTGCCTCGCCCCAAGGGCTACTACTGCGGTGGATGACCGCTACCTACGGATTATGGCTCGGAGGAACCCTAACAGCAACGGCAGCATGTTGAATAATGCTTTTAGTGCAGCCACAGGACGTCGTGTTACGACTCAAACTGTGCGCAATAGGCTGCATGACGTGTAACTTCACTCCCGACGTCCATGGCGAGGTCCATCTTTGTAACCACGACACTATGCAGCGCAGTATAAATGGGCCCAACAACATGCCGAATGGACCGCTCAAGATTGGCATCATGTTCTCTTCACCGATGAGTATCGCATTTGCCTTCAACCAGACAATCGTCGGAGACGTGTTTGGAGGTAACCCAGTCAGGCTGAACGCCGTCCAACGAGTGCAGCAAGGTGGAGGTTCCCTGATGTTTTGGGGTGGCATATTTGGGGCCAACGTACGCCACTGGTGGTCATGGAAGACACCGTAACGGCTGTACGATACGTGAATGCCATCCTCCAACCGACAGTGCAACCATATCGGCAGCATATTGGCTAGGCATTCGCCTTCGTGGGCGACAATTCGCGCCCCCATCGTGCACATCTTGTGAATGACTTCCCTCGGGATAATGACATAACTCGACTAGATTAGCCAGCATCTTCTGCAGACAGCAACCCTGTCGAACATGCCTGGGATAGATTGAAAAGGGTTGTTAATGGGCGACGTGAGCCACCAACTACTGTCAGGGCTTTATGCCAAATCGCCGTTGAGGAGAGGGACAATCTGGACCAACGGTGCATTGATGAAGTTGTAGATAGTATCCCACGTCTAATACCGGCATGCATCAATGCAAGAGGACCTGCTACTGTGTATTAGAGGTACCTGTGTGTACAGCAATCTGGACCACCACCTCTGAAGGTCTCGCTGTATGGTGGTACAACATGCAAAGTGTGGTTTTCAAGAGCAATAAAAAGGGCGGAAATGATGTTTATGTTGACCTCTATTCCAATTTTCTGTACAGGTTCCAGAACACTCGGAACGAGGGGATGCAAAACTTTTTTTGATGTGTGTTGTAACGTCCCCTTAGAAGATTTAATCAATTACTGTGTTGATCAACCTCTTACCTTATTTGATTTTTAAATAGCTGAGCAAAACTGAACGTACTCAGACATTTCTCTCTTTCCTTATTCTGATCAACACTAAACTCACACACAATATTTTTAGCGCGACGCAATCTGACTTTCAATAATCCCTACAAAAGTATGGCCCTGACTAACATTAACCTATACCTTTCATGAATCATCTACCTCACAAAAATCTTCGTTACTCGAACTACTGCAATACAGCGAGCGCCATTAATGCCAGCTAAATAAAAGATTCAAACTACTGAAGGCACTAACTACTGATAGGCATAGTTAGCAAATGAAAGATTTTGATAGAGAACAAACAATGTATTTACCTTAATAGTGTTCAAAAGTCACAATATATATAGCAGTTCATGGCATCCAGTCTTACAAATTTACTGTCTCTGATAGACACACGTCCAGATCATCCGCTCTCAAAACTCCGCCATCTCTCTCCTCACATCCACCACTGCTGGCTTCTCACCTCCAACTGCGCAACGCTACGCGCTGTTAACAGCCAACTGCCCAACACTACAATAGCATAAACTCCAACAATGCAAATCAACTACAGCCTTCACACAGCACAGACAGTGATTTTCATATAGAGCGCTACGTCGCGTTACCAACATAAAAACCTAAACAGCCTACTTACAGTGTATATAAATGACCCGGTGAATAAAGTCGTGAGCTCTAGGAGGCAGTTTGCGGGAGGCGGTGTTGTATATAGAGGTGTAGCAATACCACATAGTTGGAGAGAAACGCAAGGAGATCCACCGATGATGGACGTTTGGTACAAGAATTGGCAGCTGACACTCAACAAACAAATGAAGCATATTCGGCACAAATAAGCGGGAGGACCCGTTACTGTATCTTTACACGATTACCGAATATTTATTAAAAGCAATTATATCAACCGTTTGTCTGGAGGTACGCGTAAGGAGCTATTTTAAGTGGTAAGACAACTTGAAGCTAATCATACGAAACACAGATTCACAGGAAGACTATTCACGGAGCGTAGCCCATTCACGAAGGAAATAGCTTATAAAACTACCGTTGGACGCACAATTCAGTACTATTCCTCAATCTGCACCCTAAGCGAGTAGGATTTATTGAAGGAATAGAGAAGATGCAAAGAAAGATTCCAGCTCACGCGGAGGCGTACCAACAATGTTTCTTTCGAGCGTTGTTCGTGTCTGTAACAGGAGGTGGGAAAGAGAAATAGGCATACAAAATGCAGAACGTGAGGTATCGTTAATAATCAATAACATTTAAATGCGACAAGAATAAAGTTTATCATCCAACATTTTATTTGTGTTAGTCCATGTCTTTACAGATTTGAAGAAAGAACTCAAACTTAAAAATTTTAACGCATTAAATTTTTAAAGTTGATGCTAGTAAAATCCAACCATTGCTATTTGCAAACGAACTCGACATAACACACACACGAAACTGGAATCAACTCAGACACAAGTACTTCTAAACTGCCCAAAACCAAATTCCTTTACAAAAGCAGAATAGGAACGCTTGGTAGAACTAATATTGTTTTAATTATTATCATATGCATCTAGTACAACAACTTTATTACTATACACATTTAACCAACAATACACATGTGCAACTATTTACACTGTATAAACATTCAACGGCCCACACTACACACAAATGTCGGAAAACAATCCATTCATTTCCCACGTCGGATGGTTCACGTGGACTCTCGATACTACAACGAAACCGTCTGTTAGAGCACTTATTTACGATTGGCTCATTGTTGAATGCCATCAGACTACACGCAAAAGCCCCAATTCTGCGCGTTGTATTTGCACATACCTTCTTCAGTTCGGAATCTATTAGGCGGTACCCACTATTTCCTTGTACGACGAAAGCTTGGAATTTTAACAGCCGGATAGTCAGTAAGTTCCTGGTTCTAGGTTTCCATGGCCTGCTCCTTACGTTTCCATTCAGCGTCCCATTTGAACCAAGTGGAGAGCATTTGGACTCCTCTTTCAAATGCTGGTCTTCTGGATTTGAGGCACTTCATAGGGAGAGCGAGTTAATCTTTATGAAGAGAAACTGCTTCATTTTGAGAAATTTGTTGGGAACGGATGTAGAGAGGTGAAAAAAAATGGCTCCGAGCACTATGGGACTTAACATCTGTGGTCATCAGTCGCCTAGAACTTAGAACTACTTAAAACTAACTAACCTAAGGACATCACACACATCCATGCCCAAGGCAGGATTCGAACCAGCGACAGTAGCGGTCACGTGGTTCCAGACTGAAGCGCCTAGAAACGCACGGCCACACCGACCGGCTGTAGAGAGGTGAGCTGCACAGATTTAGACGGCATTGGCAGCCAGCATATAGCTGCAGGTCTGACAGTGTCGCTAATGGTTCTCATAGCTGCAATAAATGAGCATTGGCAGTGCGGAGCCAAACGGTGCATACTATTCTGCTGCAAAGTATACCAGAGCAAGGAAAGTGTTACGGCGTAAAGTCAAGAGCCAGTACGGATCGACAGAGCAGAGAGGGCTGCGAAGAAGACATCAACCAACTGCACGCTTACCGACCCCTCTCCAGGACGACAACGCGACAGCAGCGGTCTCTATACGAAGAGAATGTAAGTGCCTCGCCCGACTAGCCGCGGCCCAGTTCTACAGCAGCTTCAAGACTAGCAACTAGGACAGAAGCGTCCACACTCGTTACTTGATTGTACATTCTAGGTAGCTCAATCTTGGAATTGTTATACTAAAGAACAATGATTGTTTTGCATGTTGCCCTTTGCTTGCGACACATATCTGTATTTCTCAAAGTTAAGCATTGTCATTTAATTTTCGTAACAAAACTCATTAACATGATTTGCTTGAATTGTTGTCTAGCGATCCGAGAAAGCAAGTTTCCCAGATACTCTACATTTGGCGACTATGCAGGATTCAACAGAATGCTCCGCCGAGAACTGTTGAACTTGCTCACCATTTACTACCTCCCGGTTTTCTCATTAGGTCCAGTCATGTTTCCACCTTCGTAGCTGTATTGGAAAGGTGTTTAATGTGCCACTAAGACATTTTGGTTTATCATTGTATCTGACTATGCGTACAGGCCAAAACTATGTGCTGATCTTTGCTGATGCTGACGATTAGAGAGGTAGAAAAGACATATTTCTGTTTTGCAAACGTTAGGGCTAAATCGGCCTGTCTTAAAATTCAAGGTTTCGTGAGTCTGATAGGAGTTTTTCACATTCAGAAAGATCTTCCACTCCGATATGAAATTGACGGCTCATCTCGATACTTGTATTTCCGACATGTCGGTAGGTCTGCAGTGTAGACTGAATAACACCAGAACACGAACAAAGCCTTGAGGCAAGCCATCTTTGGGTACATGTTATTTGCTCTTCTTTTCACCTTGGCGTACTTTGAACACCCAACTGCACAAATGGTTGCTTAACAAGTTACCTAGAGTTCTACGAGTTACTGTTTTCAGAAAATTTCCCACACCGAGTCATAAGCTGCTAACGGGTCAACGACAACTATCCCCAGTCTTGAGTTTCTTGTGAACTGGCAGTAAAATCTCGACATAAGGCTTTCAAAACATGGAATAATAAAAAATCAGAGTATGCAAATGACACGGCTACAAGAAAAGAAACTTCCAAATGAATTCCACAAACGGAAAGACAATATTAGAATAATTATCTCCATGAAATTGAAGAAGACTTAAAAAACAGACGTTTTCAGAAATCATTTAAAAACGAAGCAAAAAGGGTACTAGCATTACAATCTCAGCTTAAAAAAAGGTAATGGGCAATTGGCACATAACAACCAAAAAACCGTTGAGAACTTTGACATATATTAAAAAACTAAACTGCCCTGAGTCCACAGAAAGATTTCCACCGGAAATTCCACCAAGAACCCACCTAGATTCACAAGTACCAAATGAAGAGGAAATTTCTAGATTAGAAGGTCAAAAACTTAACGAAGCATCTGCTGAAGACGTAATTGTTGAAGAAGCCCTGAAATCAATTGACCAAGAACCTTAAAAGAAATTATATAGATCATGCAAAACATTTGGAAAACTAAACAAATTTCGAATGACGGGAAAACTACACAGTTACACCAATTATATTAGAAAGGAGATGGAACTTACGTTAATAATTAGAGAAATTTCCTTTCCTTTCTCCCACACAAAGCGCCACGCAGGTTTCAGACCAAATAGATCCTGTCCAGAACATCCCATGGCTAATGGTCTAGTGGCTAGCGTAGCTGTGTCTAGGTCGTGGGGTTCCGCGTTCGATTCTCGGCCGGGTCGAAGAATTTCTTCATTCGAGAACTGGGTGTTTGTGTTGTCTTAATCATTTCCCCTCATCTCCATCGACTTGCAAATCGCGAAAGTGGCGTAAAATACACGGTCCAGTCACTTCAACGTGACCAACTTCTCGCAGCACAATACATAACTTTCCGGCCAATCCACCATCCAGATTAACAGTTGGCATAATTGTATACATATGAGTTGAGGCATTGCGTTAGTTGATCTTCACAACTCTCTTCGCACTTCTAATATCCAGGATTCCTTTCATATGTATTTACTCTTCAAATCTTGACTGATAGGAGTTGAAAACAAATTCGTAACTGAACGATCACATAGGTTTGTTTATTTCACCTATAAATTTTCGGGCCGATTCCGCACTTTGCAGTGCTTTTATTGAAATTTCTTTGTCTTACATCTTCCAGTTCTGTAGCACGTCTGAAGTTAAGAAACCATCCAATGCTTCACTTGAAATCACTGTAATCGACGTCACGCGCAATGTGATGTGCATAACGTAGGTGATCACTATCTTGCACATCCTGCAAACTATATCGAGAATCCTTGAAACGCGAAAACACCAGTTTTTGTAACAAGTGAGCCTTGTCCTCCCTTGAATATCCTAGTTTTTCTGATGCTCTACACTCTCATATTACTGCATACTTATTCGAAAACTGTTCATAATTGTTTTTTATACTACGCTGCGGACGATCTTCCATGTACGTAATTATGTTTATTACCCGATACTTGGACAACGATTGCCCCTTACTACGTTTCACTGGAGGTGGGATTTGCGTCTTCCTATCCGACAAGGATGATGAACTACATGGCTCGACAGCTGTATCTATATCACTTCTACTTTTTAAGCACATATCGTCATCATTGTACTCCTAATGTACAGTACATTTTCTGAACAGTCGAGCTTAGACGACACCACACATTCCACTGACTCATTATGTTGGAACGCTAATATTTCATTTGCCATTTCTTTCTCACTCTGTGAAATTCTTTGGGTTCCTTTCTGACTAAATGTCAACTTCGGCAACTTTGTTTATCGTTGCCATTCCACTGCTTTGTACCAACACCACTAGCACCTTAGCACCGTTGTGGGTTTCTCATCGACTAAGCAGTTCATCTACGCTCTGTAGTTTAATGCTATGCTCACAGCATAGGCAGTCCCACCGCCTATTGTCTTTAGCAGCCAGTATTGTGGTTGTCTGGTAGACAATATGTCGGACGTCGAATACCGCAATCATTATTGGTCTTATGCGACCTCTCACTTATCAGAGAGAGAGAGAGAGGAAAAGACTGAGAAGCATCCCAACATATACTTAAAATTGTGTGAGAATATTACAACAACGAAACCAACCAAATTTAGAGAGGTTTCGGAATTCTAAGAAAGTCACAGCAAAGCTAAAACAGAACTAATGAAATGGATCGATGCCGTAAAAGAAGGCCTGAAGGAAGCATGCATAACAACTTGATAAACCACAACAAAGAAGATCAGGCTACGAAGTATTTTACGAGCACTTTAGCAGTGTCGTAAGATTGCACAAATACATGAGCTCGGGATATCTGTACCCAAATGACAACATCGGTCTCCTATAGAAACCTCGTAAGTCCTGGAGGTATTAGGCAAGTCAGGTAGTATCTTAAAAGGTAGAAGCAAGCGTCATTTGAACAAAAAATATGATCAAATTTCTTAAGTAGTGCAAAAAGCTTGAAATGGAAAAGGGTATAGCGAATCTGGCGAGACTCGTTAAGGCTAATCCGCTGGCTGGCTGCCACAGCACGCGCCCTAGGCGTCTCCAGTACAGATCCGCCAACAAAGGGGATGCGTGACACTTGAGGAAGTGAAGTTCGTGTACTTATCTAGAAAAACTAGAGGCGAATGAGACTTGTTGAAGTTTCTGAAACGCTTGTTCTTAAATGTTTCCACCGTGAACAAGCATGTAATGAAAACATGTATCCCCGTACAAAGAAAATAACAATATAGCCCAAAAATGTCAGGCCATTCACTATCATTAATGGCCACGGAATTCACAAGATCCACCATGGATAAATTAAAATATCCTGGTACAACCTGGGAGGAATCCTGTACTACAGTGGCTTATAATCTATTCTTATATCCACAGAAAGTAGACATATTACTTATCTGGATAGGTTGTATACACATGTGGTTAATACGTAACACATTGAGCAAATAAAGGTATCTCAGGAATACACCCCATATTCTGCTCCATTTTGACGAACGAGGTGAATGCGAACGTTCAAGGGATGTGTATTGGAGTATGAGACACAGCAGACGATTTATTGGATGGAAGTTGGTCAGTTATGGTTGAAGCAATAAACACAACTCAGATATCAAAGTGAAATTACATTACTGGTGATGTAAGTGCAGGAGGTGCGTATGTTCTGGAAAAATGGCGGGCATTGTTCTCTTATGTAAATGAATCAGCGAATTGCCCTAGCTCCTCCTATGGGAACAAAACTCTCACTGGTGCCCATGTTTTGTTTATTTAGGGCGAAATTAATGGGCAGTAACTGTCATATTGTTTACCATAATTTATAGGCAAGATATCGGCCAACTAGGGCGCTTGCGTTCACGTTTACCCAGTTGTCTGAATGCTTCTACCTCACAGTAATAACTTTCATCATAAAGGTATTAATTTATGATCCTCCCCCACATCTACTGTGTTCCCATTGACCCATCCCTCACCACCACCCCCACCCCCACCATCCCCGAGATCCTCAGACTGTCATTCGTAACTGAAATTTGGTAATCTCGGAACACTCTTGACATTGTGTATCTCACAATATTGAATTTCCTAACGATTTTCGAAATAGAATGCCGCATGCGTCTAGCTCAATCATTCTGCGTTCGAAGTCTGTTAATTCCCATTGTGCGGCCATAGTAACGTTGGAAACAATTTCAAATGAATCACCTGAGTACACATAACAGATCGGCCAGTGTACTGCCCTTTTATACCTCGTATACATGGTGCTACCACTACCTGTGTATGTGTGTATCGCTATCCCATGATTTTTGTCACCTCAGTATATGTTAGTCTGTCGCACAAGCACTTCCTTTCTGTTCAAGTCAACTGAACCTTCTTCAGTATATTCTCTATCTCAGTTGCCGCCTCAAGCACAATGTCTGAATGCCGACACTGGTAGACTATGAACCACACTATGTGAAATAAAATATTCTCGTGAACAACAACATTACACTGATGACTAGTTGAAGTGGGGTGTTTATTTATTCATATGCTGACTCTCTGGAATGAAACTGTTTTTTTAACGAAATGGGAGTCTGCATACATCGACGGGCAGGGGTAAGGTCAAGATGTAATCACAGCTGTCATATTAAGAGTAGAGCTAAATGTGGTTGATGTAGGAAAAAATGTTGTTTAACAACAGTGCTTTATTTACCACAATGCATAGTAACCATAAGTAAAAAACTATGTAACAAAATAATACTATTTCCTACAAAATCGTTGTTTTCGTCAAGAATGCTCTTTTTTTTTAGCTAAAACGGGTCTCTAACACACACAACACAAGGAAAGTGAACACCTTCATTTAATGCAAGCGGCAATATCTCTGCATGAAAGGAATAGAGCTCCCATTTCTTCCTAGAAAGAGATTTTACACAGGTGAGCGTTATCAGAAGCTCTCATAGTCACACAGCATTCTGGCACAGATTTTAGAAGAAGATTTGATGGCGGTTTAATATTTGCTATATAATTTGTGATAATTATCACATCTTTGTTCTAATATAAATCATCCACAAAATATTTACCCTTCATAAGAATAACAAAAACACACTTGGATAACCACACAGCATGTTCAACCCATGGATTGTGCATTTCTTTCCAACAACTCAAGCAACCATGACTAAAGAAACATACGGTTTGATCTCTGTTAGCAACATAAAACAATCAATCTTCATTAAATTTGTCAGAATGTTGATTAATAGTAATTGACCAACCATCGAAGGATGCCAGGCTCACATAATATATTCTGTATTCAATATGAGCTGACCCAGTGCCCCAAACATGTTGAGCTGCACAACAGTCCTGATTCGGAAGATAAATATGGATGTATCTCCATACTGTGCAGGTTACAAATATCATACACAAAACAGTTCGACTCATCACACACATACACTTCTGCAGGTGCATCCCTGCAACACCATAGACATGCACCATGTTAGAGTCTTGTTTTCGAAGAGAGGGCGAGCATCTGTGGTGATGTCAGATCCAAACAATAGCGTAGTCTCCAGCTATATTTCTCAAACAACCAGAACGCAAAATGCTACAACTATACTGCTTTTTTTATCGTCACATCAGAGCGGGAGATGGGTTCGCTGTTCTACATCTGCTTGCAGATGTAATACAATTGTAAACATGTAGCCCAATTGCACAACATTGGGTTAAGATGTTGGGAAGAAATACACAATCCATGGGTTGAACATGCAGTGTGGTTTTCCAAGTGTGTGGTTGTGTTTCTCATAAAGTGTTAACATTTTGTGGATAATATTTTGTCAGAACAGAGATGTAATAATTGCTGCAAAGGATGCAACAAATATTAAATCTCCATCAAGTTATCTTCTGAAAGCAGCATCAGAATGATATGTGACTGCAAGAGCTTCTGACAATGCTCGTCTGTGTAAAATCTTTTTCCAGGAAGAAATGGGAGTTCTGTTCCTTCCATGAAGACATAGTGATGTTTGCATTAAATGTGGGCCTTCACCTCCCTAGTATGCTGTGTGCCAGAGACCTGTTTCGGCTAAAGGAAGAGTATTTTTGACGTAAACAACAATTTTATAGGAAATACAATTATTTTATTGTATATATTTTACGTGTTGTTAATTCGCAAATGCTGTGTCAAAAAAGGTACTATCGTTAAAAAACATTCGTTTTCTTCATCAACCGCACTTATGCTCTTAATATGATAGTTGTGGCTGCACCACGATCTTACCGCTGTTTGTCAATATATGTAGTGTTCTACAGAGTTAAAAGCATAATTTTATTCCCATCAGGGTACTGTCGTTAAGGTCCTTGCTACACATTTCCATATCATTCAGTAACAGGTATTTTGCGGTGTGAGAATAATACACCATCCAGACTGGCTTTTCAACTTAGAAACCCTCCACACCACTCCATGCTGATGCAGGCTGCCATAATTGGTAAACAGCTGCTAGGGTAGTGAAGTTCTGTATGTATATAAATGAACCCACCAGCTCACCTAGTCATCTGTGCAATGTCACTCTTCACAAGAATGTTTTATTTGACCCAGTGTGGTTTGCAGTCTTGCGAATGTTGATGTTACATCATACACTGAGTTTGGGTGATAACTGAGACAGAGACTGTATCCTATCATCAGAATGTTTAACTGGCTCAGAGTGGAGCACTTGTGTGACAAACTAACATATATCGAGAGCCAGTTAACCAACAAGTATGTGGCAGACCAATTCAGTGTTTGTGTTTACTCCAGCAGCAGCTGCAATGTCTACACTGTAACAGCAGGTACCTTAGTGCCTCGGTAGTAACTCTTTGGTGGCACAACACTTGAACTCTTGGGATGGGTATGACGTATTTTGGTCATTAAAAAAGACAAATCTTCCAAACATCCATATGTTATGTGGTGCAATATGTTTTGTTGGTGACTAAATATGTCAAATAAGTGGAAAAGTATGAAACATTGCAGTAGTTGGGTAAGGGCGTCATGTGTGCACTGGCAGGAATATCGAATTTTGGTGGTAAATTAAAAAAAATTATGGGAAATTCTTTGTCCCATGGCCTTGCTGACGTCCCACCCCACCCTCTACATAGGAATTGATGGAAAATTCAAAATGGCAAATGCCCTTTGCAGGATTCAAACTGGATGGAAAGCCCAAGTGCATCCCCCCAAATACAGGGAAACTGTCCAGATGCAGAAGAGAAAGGTTAGCTTAGTGTACTTCATTTATTTTGTTTGGGAAGCTAATGTAAAGATCCGTCCTAATTACGTAGTTAATCATAAAGGTCAGTCCTAATTACGCATCTATATGCAAAGCGCTACACAAGGAGCACCTAAAATATTATTACAGCTAAAAAATTGGTGACATCATAAAACTGGTGTTATTCTTCTGGGAAAAAATTTCACAATACCACTCGAAACTAGTGGGTGTACCCAAACTCTATATGCATGAGCCCTCCACCTACAAGCTGGTGGGAGAAAGGCCAGAGTGGAATATACTATATTTTTGGTGAGAATTGTGTTCAACTGATGAGGTGCTAGAGTTGGACAGAGAGGGGTGTAATAAGTTTATTACCTGTAAGCATACAGCTGACGAGTGTGTCTATCGTTGTTTGATGTCAGATGTTCATTATTGACGCCTCTCACTGCATTGGTCGATTATCACTCTGCAGCGCATGTGACCAAAATTCAGGAATGCCAATACACACACTACCTCAATTGATGGAAATTGCTTCACTATTATAATTGCACATTGAAATTGTCATGAAACAAATCAGCACTCGTAAACATTGAGTCATAATGCAATACACGTTCTGGGGTTTGGGATAAATCATCATCCCAAAAAAAATTGCACCATATGAGAGGGGCGGCAGTTGCATGTGCGTTCTCCTCGATGTGCGGCCATGAACTAACCAATTAAGTGCCCATTTTACCTCTCCATACCACCCCTCATCCCTCCCACTCCTCACTGTAGGTAGGGATTCAGGCCTGTCCTATCTGATGGTCCACAAAGAAATCCATCTGGTGGCAGTGATGTACTGTTTCCATTCTGTGGAACGCAGTCACAGACGGACGCTTCCTGCAATAAAGATATTCCTCGGAAAGATTGGACGCCCCACCCCCTCCCCCTGGAACAACAAAGAAATTCCACAGAACATTCCAGATTGTTTTTTTTTTCAAATGGACAACTGCTTCAGCTTGTGCACGCTGCCAGTACCCACCTCAGCAGGTAGGTGTGGCAGGCCATAGCCAGAGGTCCAGGCGGTCAGTCAGCACTAACGATCCCGACGCACACAATAGGCTACGACGCCAGCAGGCCACGGTATAAGCCGAGATAAATGACGGCTGCTCCGACTGCGAGCTGTTCGACTAAACTGCTGCTGCACACCCCCCACGTCACCAGCATACCGACCACGCAAGTGCCCGCCGTTCTGCGAGAAAAACACAATTGTATTTAACATCAACACACTTCTTATAAGCGAACATCTATTAAAAACTGAAAACATAATCGCGACGATAGTAAATGTCCTGTTTCTATGCAAATAGGCGCAGTCCATTTTCTTGTAGCTTTATGAGCAAAATCGTAGATTGAGAGCATTCATCATGTTCAAATTATAAATTGTTGTGCGCAAGGGCATTACATTCTTTTCAGGCACTGGAATTATTAATATAGAGCAGCATCTATACAGTCGTTCTTTTACGTTCGACTGCAGGATACAATTTGCATCTTTCTCTCCCCCCACCTCTCATTTGATTGCGACATCCAATGAAGTGAAAGAAAGAAAAAAAAACAGCATTGCCGCCGATTAGAGACGACCAAAATACAGTTGTCAGTGCTATACATCTGACAGATATATTAACGTATTCACATCTCCTGCATATGTCCACCCTGTGAGCAGCTAGCCCGGCAGCCCACAAGCAGTGGAACTATCTTAGACCTTGCAGCTACAAAGAAACCCGACCTTATGGACAATGTCAGTATAGGAACGCGGAAAAGCGATCATGATGCCATTATAACAACTATAACTACGAAAGTTAATAAATCAGTCAAGAAGGCTAGGAGAGGGTTTCTGCCAGATACAACAGATAAGCAGTTGTTAACATCTTACTTAGATAGTACCAGTAAGACTGATATAGAGGAATTATGGGCAAAGTTTAAGCAGATTGCAAATCGCGGTCTGGAGAGTTATGTGCCTAGTAAGTGGATAGAGAATGGAAAAGACTCACCATGGTTTAATAACGACATTCGTACGATGCTGAGGAAGCAGAGGCTGTTGCGCTGTAGGTTCAAAGGGGGACGCACAACGATGACAAGCGAAGGTTAGTAGATATTCGTGCGTCTGTGAAAAGATATATGCGCGAAGCATACAACAACTACCACCGTCACACCTTACCAAAAGATCTGGCAGAGAACCCGAAAAAATTCTGGCCGTATGTAAAATCGCTAAGCTGTTCTAAGGCTTCCATTCAGTCCCTTTTTGACCAGTCTCGTGTGGCAGTTGAAGATCGCTAAATGAAAGCCGAAGTTTTAAATTTAACATTCAAGAAATTGTTCACGTAAGAGAACCGTGTAACATACCGTCAATTGACCATCGGAGAGACTCCCATATGGGGATGTTTAGATTTGAAAACAAATAAATCACCAGATCTGGAAGGAATACAATGAGTATTCTATGTAATTGGCCCCTTACCTAGGCCCCTTACCTAGCTTGCATTTATCGTGAATCTCACACCCAGCATAAAGTCCCAAACGACTGGAAAAAGGTGCAGGTGACTTCTGTTTGCTGCAGAATCCTTGACGCATTCTCAGTTCGAATATGATAAGCTTTCTTGAGGATAAGAAGCTTATGTCCACGAATCAGCATGGTTTAAGAAAGCATCGCTTGTGCAAAACTCAGCTTGCCCATTTCTCACATGATACACAGAGAACTATGGATGAAGGGCAACAGGGAGACTCCGTATTTCTAGATTACCGGAAAGCATTTGACACGGTGCCCCATTGCAGGCTGTTAACGAAGGTACGAGCATATGAAATAAGTTCACAGATATGTGAGTGGCTCGAACACTTCTTAAATAAGAGTGTCCATTATGTTGGCCTCGACCGCGAGTGTTCGTCAGAGACAAGAGTATCATCAGGAATGCCCCAGGGAAGTGTGGTGGGATCACTATTGTTCTCTATACATATAAATGATTTGGTGGACAGCATGGGCAGCAGACTGCAGTTGTTTGCTGATGATACCATGGTGTATGGTAAGGTGTCGAAGTTGAGTAACTGTAGGAGGATACAAGATGACTTCGACAAAATATCCAGTTGGTGAGATAAATGGCAGCTAGGCCTAAATGTGGAAAAATTTAAGTTAATGCAGATGAATAGGAAGAACAAACCTGTAATGTTCTGATACAGTGTCACTAGTATCCAGCTTGGAACTTTCAAGTCTTTTAAATATCTGGGCGTAACGTTGCAAAGCAAAATGAGGTGGAACGAGCATATGAAAACTGTGGTAGAGAAGGCAAATGGTCGACTTCAGTTTATCGGGAGAACTTTAGGAAAGAGTGGTTCACCTGTAAAGAAGACCGCATATAGGACGTTGGTGCGACCTGTTCTTGAGTACTGTTCAAGTATTTGGGATCAATAGGGGAGACTTGCACAGTACCTGCACTGCCCAGTATTGGACAGAGCGTATTTCTCAAAAACTCCCATAGATGGCAGGCAGATGCACTCTTGTGCGTGAAGCTCTTTGTCATATAAGGTGACTGCGGATCTCACCGGTTTCTCGCCACTATCGTCTGAGCAGTGACTTTGTGCTCGAGCGGCGGCTTCCCGTCGTAAGGTTTCACCATCTACTAAACGGGACTAGGTGAGTATAATGTGGTAACACAACGTTAATTCATGATGATAAATTTATATTTGTCCCCTGTCTCCTTTGCCCATTATCGGACAGTCATCACTTTCTCAGTATCAGAAACCTAAACAACACTAGTAGAACTACTGTAAAGCGTACTAATATAATGTTTTCCTTTCCAGGTACATTTCACGTCATGAATAAAGAGAAAAAAAGGGGCCTTGCAGGCATGGCTTCTGCGTCACAAGTCCATTCTCTAATGCGTATTATTCAGTTAAAGAGCGAACAAACCCAGCAGTTGCTGCAAGCCGTGACGCAACTAACACAACAGCAACAGCAGAATCTACAATCTGCACAGCAGCCTCAGCTGCAGCCTCTATCAGCCATTCCACCATTCCGCAGTTCATGAGAACTGGTCGGAATACTTAGCTCCATTTTTGAATGATATGGGAACACGCTAATTGCAAGCACACTCAGAGTAAAGTATTTTTTCTTTCCGTAGAGAACACAGAAGTTTACAGGCTAATAGTGAAATTGTTTCCTGATAAGCAACCAGACCAGTTATAATTTGAGACTCTAGTAAGCAAGTTAACCACCCTCTGATGAACAAACACTCGTACTGCTGCAAGGTTCAAGTTTTTCCGCATTCAGCGGACAGCAGGCCAAACTCATAAACAGTGGATCATTGAATTACAATGTTAAACAATGTTAACAATGACATTACAATGTTAAACAGAGAGTAATTATAGGCAGTTAACTTACGTGAGCAGTAATGCCAATACGATACAACAGAAATATAAATTTTGACTGCATTACTTAACTTCTTAAACAAAAGTTTTGCTCATTCCTTTGTATGGTCACTTTTGCACAGATTATGGTTAATTTGAATTTTAGGATTTTTACAAGGCATACGAAAAAAGCAGAAGAACAAAACTGTGCTTGCTTGTTTCACTGTTTTCATTTTCCTGGTGATGATTTTGAATGTTTCTTCAGAGCTGGCGATCGTATTCTTCAGCAAACAGTAAGTATTTTCAGGGAAGGGGGAATCGTTCCAACATACATTCAATTTTCTTGTAGCCTCCCTGTTTCTGAGATGCAAAACATAGTTTTTGAGAGGTTGGGCTTTATGTGGTTAGCCTTGTAGTATGTGTCTAGTTCTTTTAGTGCTCTGATGTTAATACTATAGCCGCGCTTGATTAGCCAAGCGGTCTAAGGCGCTGCAGTCATGGGCTGTGCGGCTGGTCCCGGTGGAGGTTCGAGTCCTCCCTCGGGTATGGGTGTGTGTGTTTGTCCTTAGGACAATTTAGGTTACGTAGTGTGTAAGCTTTGGGACTGATGACCTTAGCAGTTAAGTCCCATAAGATTTCACACACATTTGAACATTTTTTGTTGATACTATAGTTCATTGCACACCACACTGCAAAATATTGAAGATAGTAATGCAGGCATTGAAGCATATTCATTACTAGAAAAATATAGAAACATCAAGTAACAAAATAAGGCAATATGGGATATAGTGGAGGAGGAGACTGGTAGAACTAGAGATGAAGAGGAGCAGATAGCAAATAATAAATTGGTAACAGATGTGTGCAGTGCTGAAAAACTTTTTGACAAGCATTTCGTAACTGCTGCTGAAAACACGGAGTCTTCAAATTCACTAGATATTGCTATGGAATATCTCAGACCAGTCATTACAAAGAACTTCAGCAACACGAATATGATGCTCACTACCTCAATAAAAGTAATGTCTACCATTAAATCTTTAAAATAAAAAAAAATCTAGTGGTTGTGGTGAAATACCAACTAAGTTAATCAAAGAGTGTTTTTCTGAGTTACGTAACATATTAAGTTATTTGCATGAAGTAATTTATCACGAGAACACTTCCTGATTGGCTGAAACGTGCTAAAGTTAAACCTCTGTAAAAGAAAAGAGACAAGGAATTAGAGCCAAATTTCCGTCCAGTTTCACTTTTGCTATCATTCTCGAAACTTTTGGAAGGAGTAATATACAATCGGCTTCTTAACCATCTGGCAACAAAAAATATATTTTTAAAGTCGAAGTTCGAATTTCTGAAGGGTTCGGATACTAAGAAAGCTATATACGAGTACAGCGAGGATGTACTTAATTCATTAACCGGTAAAGTAGACACTGCTAGTATATTGCGCGACCCATCAAAGTCGTTGACTGTGTAAATCAGAATAGCAGTTTAAATAAATTATAACATTCCTGTGCCTCAAGAAATGCTGCATAATGGTTTAAATTGTGTATCTCTGACACCAAACAAAGGGTGTCATTACGAAAGAGACGTATTGAGCTAACAGGCATCAACCAGCTGGCAAATAACTATCTGTAGTGTCCCACAAAGTCCCAGCATACGATCCTTACCTTTTCTTATGGATGAAGATTTGTATGTCTCACTTCGTTGGAGCGGAATGAGAATACAGACCAGGTAATCAACACAGAGCAAGTTAATTAATAAACGCATGAACTCAAATCTCCTTTTTGGAGTAAGTTTTTACATTGAAATTATGTGCGTAAGTCATAGTTGCACTTGAATGACACAATAACTGTTTGTACAGTTGACGGCCACAAGAAATATCGAAGTTAATTTCTGAGTTCACTTTGGAATGAAAAAGTTAATAGCATCAAGCATTACGACAGCCAAGTCTACACATGTCCCCAGTCCAGAGTCCAAGACTCGGTGAAACCTGGTGACGGCACCGGGTGCTCCACACACAGGAGGATGCTCGCTGGAATACGGCATCAACGATCCTGATGGTTTCTTGGCGAGACTGACTGCTGAACCGCTACTGGCAACTTGGCCCAGACAGCTGTGTAAGAATGAACTGGCTTGGCACAGCCTAAGTGCCGCCCGGTGCCAGCACACAGCCAGGTCTAATTGCGGCTGTGTGACCCAGCAGAGACAAAAAGGTCCGCGGGGCCCACAACCTCTTGTGTCGATCTCGCTGTTGCCTGCTGGTCCGGCTGATGTTTGAAAACTTCTGGCTGTCGTCCGCTGGAGTGGCCCCTGTGGCGGTACTGTATAGGCCACCTGCTTGACGCCAATGTACAACTGGTTGTTATATGAGCCTACATAGCGAGGGTGAGCTTTCATCAGTTATCACCATAGGCCAGTTTATTTTATTTGCAGATGATTTGAACTGTGCAATAAATAGCAAATCAAATATAATGTCATTTAGATCACTTAACGAACTGTTCATAGACAAATGGTTCCCAGCAAATTACTTGCCAGTAAACTTTTAAACAACGCTATATGTAGTTTACAACTTAAAAGAGTTCTCTTCCCCCCTCCCCCGCCCCCCCCCCCCAAGAATATGACTGAAACATAACAATACGAAGATAGAAGAAGTTGCTAGTGTAACGTTTTGGGATTATAGATTGATGACAAATTCAGATGGGAGGAGCATACCTCGGACCTGCTGGAGCACCTAAAAGTGTCTCTATTGGCAGTGTAGATGTTGTCCGACATAGATGATATAAAAGTAAAAAAGCTAGCATACTTCGCTTACTATTATTCCATAGCATCACCTAAGATCTTTTCTGGGGTAACTCATCAAGCCTAGTTGAATGTCTCTCAGTCCAAAAACGTATAATACGCATTATTTGTGGTGAGACCACAAGAACATTCTGCAGAGGAAGTATTTAAGATACTGGGAATACCAACTACTACTTCCCGGTATGCTGGTTGCTAACTATTGTAAGTACAAACGATAGTGCCAAGTAGAGGATAACAAAAGAAGCAAATAGCCCTAATAAACATATGTCTAGAAACCAATGGTTTCCCCATGTGAAGTGTAACGTCGAAGTACATAAATACCTTATGACAGAGTCCCTATGAACTGCGGTTATGCACTTGAGGACATACACATTACAACAAGCATTCCATATGGCCAATATTCATGTGAAGACAAGCTTCAGAACGTCTCCTTATCGATTCCTGTTCAGGTTCAAAAATGCCAGATGTGTTCCGAATGCATCGACGAGCATCCACGATGTCCTCCTGGAGTTCATCGATACTACCAACAAGATTAGAACACACCAATACTTTTAAATATCCTCCAAATAAAAACATCGAATGGCCCCAAATCGTGGGATCTGGGAGATATTGGTATCGGCGAACCTCTACCGACCCATTTGTAGAAGCTTCGAGTTACATACTCCTGACCAGCCAGATGAAAGTATGCTGGTCTACCTTCATCGTGCAAGTAGTTCGTTTGCATCCTTTCACCACAAGCTGCAGCATAAACGTAGGATTAGACACTAACAGCTTCTTATATTAACATGACTGCACTTGTGCATATGTCGTATTGGGGGACCATTAGTTTCTGGACCTATGTTTATTAGGATTGTTTGCTTGTTCCGTTGTCTTCTCTTGCCCCATTCGTTTGTACCTATAATAGTTAAACAACCTGAATTTATTCTTTAATGTAATCTGCCCTTAATAATATATCTCTTTTTTCAAACCAATAGCTCAGTTCATGCAATCAGTGCTAGAAATAAGAATAATTTTCACAAAGATTTAAAGTCATTTACTTTGGTCCCAAAAGGTGTCCATTATTGAGGAACACACATTTCCAGTAACTTGTCTGCAGTCATCAATTTTTTAACTACCACCAAACTTCAGTTTAGGATTTATTAATGCCCAATACCTCATACTTCACTGACGAATCTCTTAGTAGCACAGTAATATCTATACATTATTATTAATATCAAATAATGTAAGAGGGGTATTTAATATGCAATACAACACTTTTTTTCTCGGTCAGTTTCGGTTAAAAATATGCTGCCTTTCTTGTGAGACGCTGCGAAATACTCCCGCTTCGGCCCCTATAGATTCATGAAGTTCCTATAGGTGGCGGCGCTATATGTAACCTTCAAAATGACGTCTATAATGGAGGTGCGTTACATCCAGAGAGACCTCATCGAAGATTTTTCTTTTTTGTGGAAAAACAGAGCATCGTAGATATTGATAGGTACTTGCAGAGTGTCTAAGGAGGTCTGACAGTGAACAAATGCATGGTGAGTCGTTGGGCGAGCGTCTATCATCATCGCAGCAAGGTCGTACAAACCTGTTCGATGACCCGCGTACCGGCCAGCCACACACAGCTGTGACTCCTGCAACGTGACATTCTCATTTGAGGTATAACAATCAAACATCTCGCTGCACAATTTGACAAGCATGTTGGTACTGCTGACCGCTGGCTCACGGAAAATTCCGTACCTAAGGACTGGAAAATTGCCCAAGTCATACCAATCCCTAAAAAAGGAAATAGGAGTAATCCGCTGAATTACGGGCCCATACCACTAACGTCGATTTGCGGTCGGGTTTTGGAACATATACTGTGTTCGAACATTATGAATTACCTCGGAGAAAACGATTTATTGACGCATAATTAGCACGGATTTGAAAACATCGTTCTTCTGAAACACAACTTTATACTCAAGAAGCAGTGAGCGCTATTGGCAGGGGATGTCAAATTGATCCCATATTTTTAGATTGTAGAAGGCTTTCGACACCGTTCCTCACTAATGTTTTCTAACCAAACTGCATGCCTATGGAATATCACCTCCGTTGTGCAACTGGATTCGTTACTTCCTGTCAGAAAAATCACAATTAGTAGTAATAGACGGAAAGTCATCGAGCAAGACAGATGTAATATACAGATGTAATATCCGGCGTTCTCCAAGGAAGTGTTATAGGCCTTCTATTGTTCCTGATCTATATTAACGACATAGGAGACAATCTAAGTAGCGCTGTTAGACTATTTGCAGATGATGCTGTCATTTTCCGTCTTGTAAAGTCATATCTTATCTAAACCATTTTGCAGTTCGTTTTCGTCAAAACGAATTGCAAAATTATTCAGATAAGATATCTGTATGGTGCGAAAAGTGGTAATTGACCCTGAATAAAGAAAAGCGTAAGGCTATTCACATGACTACTAAAAGAAAGCCGCTAAATTCAATTACGATATAAGTCACACACATCTGGTGGCTGTAATTTCAACTAAATACTAAGGGATTACAACTACAAATAACCTAAATTGGAACGATCACATAGATAATGTTGAGGATAGAGTAAACCAAAGACTTCGATTCACTGGCAGAACACGTAGAAGGTGCAACAGGTCTATTAAAAAGACTGCTTACACCACGCTTGTCTGCCCTATTCTGAAGTATTGCTGTGCAGTGAGGGATCTGCGTCAGGTGGGACTGACGGATGACATCGAAAAAGTTCACAGAAGGACGGCTCGTTTTGTATTATCGCGAAAGAGGGTAGATAGTGTCACAGACATGATACGTGAATTGGAGTGGCAATCATTAAAACAAAGGCGTTTTTCGTTGCGACGGGATCTTCTCATTAAACTTCATTCACCAGTTTTCTCCTCCGATTGCGAAAACATTCTGTTGAAACTCACAGACATAGGCAGAAATGATCATTACGATAAAATAAGATAAATCAGGTCTCGCACAGTAAAATTTAAGTGCTCGTTTTTCCCGAGCGCCGTTCGAGAATGGATCGGTAGAGACAGCTGAAGGGGGTTCATTGAACCCTCTGCCAGACACTTTATTGTAAATAGCAGAGTAATCACGTAGACGTAGACACACTCGTCCACCAGTTGGGGTACTCAAAGGTGTGTGCCCTCTGTGCTCCTAGCCGCCTTACAGCAAACCATAAAGGGGAATGAAGGACCATCTGTGCCGAATTGCTTACGCATTACGAGGCTGAGAGTGACAATTTTTTGTCGAACACTGTCACGGGCAGTGAAACATGGGTTCACCACTTCGAGCCGGAAAAAAAACGGCAATCCATGGAGTGGCCAACACTCTCTCCTGCGAGAGAAGGTAAAGTCATGGCGATGGTCCTCTGAGACTCTGAAGATGTTATTCCGTTTGATGTTCCCTCTCTTGCTGTAACGATGAACTCCGAAGTGTATGGTGCTATGCTACGCTACGCTGAGGAAACTGAAGAAACGACTTCAGAGTGTCCGTCGCTAAAAAAAGTGCAAACGAATCTCTCCTTTTCCGGGACAAGGCATCACCCAAGTCTGCGCACCAGAGCAGACCTCACAGAACTTCATTGGACTGTTCTTCCTCATCCAACCTACAGCACGGATATTGCACCTTCCGACTTCCATCTATTTGGCCTAATGAACCATGCACTCCACGGAAATCATTGCGTGGATGATGGGGAGCGTACCGATGCAGCAAGACGTTGGCTTCTATGTCGACCAGTGGAGTGGTACCTGCGGGCATACAGCACTCCGGAGATTTTGTTGAAAAATAGGGTTTCGTAGCCAAAATAGTGGGGAATAACATGGTGTACTGGAATCCTGAATAAAACCTACCTGCTTTCAGAAAAATATATGTTGTGTTATTTATTGAATGCCTCTCGTGTTACGTAAATATTGATTCTCTACCATTTCAGAGCAAGAACATGATCAATTCAAATAAAAATTGTGAAATAAGTTTTCTGTCTGATGATGTATAGCCACAATAGCCTAAGAGCTATGAGTATCATCTCAATGTTGGACATTTACATGTTTTGCGACAAGTTTGCTACTACCATATAAATGAAAATATTTTTAATTTTTTTGTCCTCTTCCACATACATGAGGACCTTTCCACTTGGGTTCTCTGGAAGGACCATCAGCATATTTTTTTTCTTCGTAAATATTTATGGATAATTTTTATTTTCCGACCGGAGGATCTCCTCAATACGGATCCATGGAACGAAAAGTAAATGTGATGTAATTTTTAAAAAAGTCCAGCACTGATGAGCAGTGACGCCGATCTGTTCACATTCCACCCGAGGCCTGGGCATGGAATGTTTTAGCACATAGGTGCGGCTGCAAGAAGCGTATGTATGACGTACGTAATCATACAGTGAAGTGGCTATGCAAGAGATCTTTTGCGTGCTCAGGTCCCTCGCCAAGTGCACTGAATGAAACTGTGACGCCAGGGTGGAGCGCGGAGCTCAACAGGTCGACAAAAACAGACAATGGGAGGGGAGGGTTCCGTTCCGGTTTTGCGGTTATCACTTTACGCAAGACAGCGGTTTGGTCGACACTCCTCTTTCTGTCGTCGTAAGGCAGTTTCCCAAGCGCTAGTGTTTTCTTAATTGTTATATCTATTCTTTAGACTGACAATACTTTCACAAGTCTAAACAGCAACCTGAACCGGAAATTTGGCAACGTCGTTACACTGAATGTGGCAATGGTATTAGTCCTAAAGGCTTAAGAGGTGAACCTCTGTGTAGTAAAAGGCGAAAGCTGAAAGGAAGGAGCTGTCAGTCAGCACTTGAGGCGCTCCGCGATTTTTCCATTCGACAAGAGTTGGTCTGTATAGGCAGGTGTTCTATTTCGATGTCTCATGCTGTAAATAGTTTTAACTTGTATCATCGTTGTCCAGCAGTTGCCTTCTTTTGTGCCCCTTCAATTTAGGAAGTGAGGAATTTGCGCCGCTAGGCTGAATCAACCGGAAATACTGAAGCAAAACCTTCGTGCTGATGTTAGGCGGTCAGTGAAGAAGAAAGATTACCGTTTCACTTCCGGTCGACAACGAGGTTATTACAGATATAGTGCATGTTCGGACAGGGTAAAAATGAATAAGAAAATCGGAACCGCCTTTGTCAAGGAATTATACTGCATTAGCCTTGCGACGTTTGCAAACACGACTGAAAAGCTAAATTTGGATGACCATTCGGGGATCTGAACTTTCGTTCTTCCGTAGGCGAGTTCAGTGTTTACTGCGCCACCTTGCTCAGTCAGTTGACAGCAAGTGGCTCGAGTCCATCGTTGGGCAATGTGAACTACGCTGATGGAAAAAAAAAAATTGCAGCACAAGAAGGAGTTGTGCGACGTAAACTAAAGTTGGTGGGCGTGTTTTGTCACCTGAAAGATGACATCTATTCAGATACCTCGCCAGTCGCATAAGAGCGGTGCTAGTAGGGCCACTATGAGGATAGAAATCAGGTTTGCATTAAATACACACTGTATCGGTCGTGAGCGTTAGTCACCTTTGAGATTGGAGATGATTCAAATGGCTCTGAGCACTATGGGACTTAACATCTGAGGTCATCAGTCCCCTAGAACTTAGAACTACTTAAACCTAACTAACCTAAGGACATCACACACATCCATGCCCGAGGCAGGATTCGAATCTGCGACCGTAGTGGTCGCGCAGTTCCAGACTGAAGCGCCTAGAACCGCTCGGCCAAACCGGCCGGCGATTGGAGATGGTGAGTTGGTGTTAGCTAATAATGCGTTCAAGGTGACAAATACGCCATTATTAGCACCTCACTGAGTTTGAACAAGGTCGTGTAGTAGGGCTACGAGAAGCTGGATGTTCCTTCTGCAGAAACAGTGGACAGGGATGTAGCCACTGTACATGACTGCTGGCAGCCGAGATCGCGAGAATGTACGGTCGCGAGAAGAGAGGGCTCTGGGCGGCCACTACTGAGAGGGAAGACCACTGCGTTCGGCGTGTGGCTCTGGTGCATCCTACTGCATCTGCAGCAGCAATGTGAGCGGCAAAACGAAGTGTTACAAATCGGTTACTTCAAGGACAGCTCCGAGCCAGATCCCTGTAGTATGCATTCCATTGACCTCAAACCACCGCCATTTGCGACTTCCGTGGAATCAAGCCAGAGCCACTTGGAGGGCAGGGTGATGGTCTATTGTCTTTTCTGATGAAAGATAGCTCTGCCTCGGTGCCAGTAATGGTCGTCTGTGGGTTAGGAGTGGTTCAGTTGAGAACCTGCACCCAATCTGTCTGATGCTAGACACTCTGGAACTACACCCGTAGTTATGGTCTGGGATGCAATTTCGTATGACAGCGGGAGCACTGTCGTGGGTACCCCACGCACCCTGACTACAAATTTGTACATCAGCCTGCCGTTCTGTTTCACTGTGATGTGGGGCAGGAATTCTTCGTTCGGTCTGCCACCAGTTGTGTTCATTTAGCGTTACCCAGGGTGCACCACGTGGAGGTGAACTAACTTTACACAGTAAACTGCCTCAGTATGCCATGCATCTTTAGTAAACTAAAAGGATTTGATTTCCCTCGCAAAGTTTGGTCAACTCTTAATCGCATCAGAACCAACTGTGGGAGATGCGCCGACTCCTTACACTTCCTTCGGCCGCTTGCGACTGTGGCGCTGAGAGACAGACGGTCAAACACATCGTGCAGGAATGCCCACTAAGGGCATATGAGGGTGACCCACAGAATTTCCTAATGGCGACACAAGAGGCAATCGACTATAAATTATCTAAGCTGGACGTTTGTTTGTGATTGCTCTTCTGTGAGTGTAAATTTACAATTGGTGGTGTCCTTATATACAAACTGTTACTTATTGTTCTGTTTATACATATGTGACATTTTTTAAAATCGTGTTGTTTCTGTAATTTTTACTGTGATGTTATGAGCTATACGCTAAATAAATAAATAAATGTACATCAGTCTGGTGATTCGACCTGTTATGCTGTCATTCATGAAAAGCTTTACAGGGTGTGTTTTCCAACACGATAACGTTCGTCCACATACCGCTATTGTAACCTAACATGCTCTACAGTGTGTCGACATTTTGCCTTAGCCTGCTCGATCACCTGAACTGTCTCCAGTCGAGCACATATGTGACATCATCGGACGACAACTCTGACGTCATCCACAAACAGCACTAACTGTCCTTGTATTGACCACCCATGTGCAACAGGCACTCCATCCCACAAACTGGCAAACAGTTCCTATACAACACAACGCATGCACGTTTGCATGCTTGCGTTCAACATTCTGGCGGTTACACCGCTTATTAATGTACCAGCATTTCACATATAAAATGGCTTATCTCGCGCTTATATTAACTTGTGATCTTGGGATGGTAACCACTTAAATACGTATTCCCTAAGATTCATTACTCCACATTAATTATAATTTAGTGTTGTGATTTCTTTTCTGTCATTGTACCGCGTCTCTTAAAACGGCAGGTTACATTTCCCTCATTTACATTACAAACACCAGAAGTTAAGTTAGAGTGTAACGTTCTGACAGCATCAAGGTCTGTACAGGTGATGCACCTTTTCAACTGGACAAAGACTGGGAGGGGCGGGGAGGGCGTTGGGACAGACTGCCCTCGGTTTATTGAGGGAACTGAGCAGAAAGATGGTTGAATGTATTGACTTCGAAAATAACGTCGAATTTTTATTACATACTGTGTTTCAAGGCATGCAGTAAGTATTTTAGAAGGTGCCAACAGGAGTAGTTCCATATAAAAAGATTCACATAACTAGGGAACGGATTTTTAGTGCAAAAAACTTTAAAATATTGTATTTTTGTGTAGTATAAGTTAAAAGATGTGCATAAAAACGCAATAATAACTTGATTCAATATTACAAAACGATAAATACTGCCGTTAAAAAGTCCCTCACCAATCATACTGACTCAGTGCTGAATTAAAACAATAGCTGTAGCAGTGAATCACGACAACATTCTCCAGGTTTTCCATCACAAACCGATGTCGGTTATCTCGAAACAACGCGCGATGGCGGGAGAAGGACTCTGCAACATCACATGATCACAATCTTGCATACTTCATCAAAGGAGTATCACTGGCACACGCATTTTCAATTTCACCAACGTCTACTTCCTTTTTCAAAACCTTGGCATAGTATGAACTCCACTATTTTTTCGAACACGCTATTAAATTTCTGTTCAATACCTTCCACTTTTGGATTTTTGAGTTAATTAACTTTTCAAGCGGGTTGATGTTTCTAATATTTTACAGAGTGAAACAAAAAAAACTCAAATTTACAGGTATGTAAGACAAGTTAAGAAGAATTTCCATTGTTTAATTCATCAATCACCGATTTAAAATTTTCAATATTAGTTGCATAATACATGCGCTCCTGCTTCCAACCATATCCCCCAACGAATAACTATGGGTCAGGTGAAAGTGCAATATCCGGATTTTCGGCTCTAAACAACTGGAAGTACACATTTTGAAACTAAGGCTTGGGAAGAGGAAGCTGCTTCCCCTAAAAGAACGTATCTAGAAATTGTACGCTAATTGACCATTCTATGTTTACTACCTTCTAAATGCTGCAATACTTGAGAGCGCCGGTCTGCGTTTACAGATTTCCCACATTTTTGAAACAATATACACTCCTGGAAATGGAAAAAAGAACACATTGACACCGGTGTGTCAGACCCACCATACTTGCTCCGGACACTGCGAGAGGGCTGTACAAGCAATGATCACACGCACGGCACAGCGGACACACCAGGAACCGCGGTGTTGGCCGTCGAATGGCGCTAGCTGCGCAGCATTTGTGCACCGCCGCCGTCAGTGTCAGCCAGTTTGCCGTGGCATACGGAGCTCCATCGCAGTCTTTAACACTGGTAGCATGCCGTGACAGCGTGGACGTGAACCGTATGTGCAGTTGACGGACTTTGAGCGAGGGCGTATAGTGGGCATGCGGGAGGCCGGGTGGACGTACCGCCGAATTGCTCAACACGTGGGGCGTGAGGTCTCCACAGTACATCGATGTTGTCGCCAGTGGTCGGCGGAAGGTGCACGTGCCCGTCGACCTGGGACCGGACCGCAGCGACGCACGGATGCACGCCAAGACCGTAGGATCCTACGCAGTGCCGTAGGGGACCGCACCGCCACTTCCCAGCAAATTAGGGACACTGTTGCTCCTGGGGTATCGGCGAGGACCATTCGCAACCGTCTCCATGAAGCTGGGCTACGGTCCCGCACACCGTTAGGCCGTCTTCCGCTCACGCCCCAACATCGTGCAGCCCGCCTCCAGTGTTGTCGCGACAGGCGTGAATGGAGGGACGAATGGAGACGTGTCGTCTTCAGCGATGAGAGTCGCTTCTGCCTTGGTGCCAATGATGGTCGTATGCGTGTTTGGCGCCGTGCAGGTGAGCGCCACAATCAGGACTGCATACGACCGAGGCACACAGGGCCAACACCCGGCATCATGGTGTGGGGAGCGATCTCCTACACTGGCCGTACACCACTGGTGATCGTCGAGGGGACACTGAATAGTGCACGGTACATCCAAACCGTCATCGAACCCATCGTTCTACCATTCCTAGACCGGCAAGGGAACTTGCTGTTCCAACAGGACAATGCACGTCCGCATGTATCCCGTGCCACCCAACGTGCTCTAGAAGGTGTAAGTCAACTACCCTGGCCAGCAAGATCTCCGGATCTGTCCCCCATTGAGCATGTTTGGGACTGGATGAAGCGTAGTCTCACGCGGTCTGCACGTCCAGCACGAACGCTGGTCCAACTGAGGCGCCAGGTGGAAATGGCATGGCAAGCCGTTCCACAGGACTACATCCAGCATCTCTACGATCGTCTCCATGGGAGAATAGCAGCCAGCATAGCTGCGAAAGGTGGATATACACTGTACTAGTGCCGACATTGTGCATGCTCTGTTGCCTGTGTCTATGTGCCTGTGGTTCTGTCAGTGTGATCATGTGATGTATCTGACCCCAGGAATGTGTCAATAAAGTTTCCCCTTCCTGGGACAATGAATTCACGGTGTTCTTATTTCAATTTCCAGGAGTGTATTACGAAGATACGTAATTTTTATGTGAAACAGAATTTCATAAGCTGTTTCAGGAGTTTCTTAGTTACAGTTTTTGTATCCAAAAGCAAAAAATATTTATTTACATAAAAATTCGTTCCCTGCTCGTAACCACAACCAGTTTAAGTATATATTAAGTTACTCATGTCGAATTGTTCACTAGAAGACGAAGCTCGCAAAAGTTATCAAAAGCGCAAAAAATACTGCTCAAATCAATAAGTGTACAAAAAGGATGTTGTTGTTGAGTATCTTGACTTCCTTTTGCAATGACAATGAAGATGATAATGTTTAAAATGAGAAATATGTGTCCACCCTTATTTTTATTTGACTGTGTGGACTTCAACGTTTCCATCTGTCATGCACGAAAATGTAAATATATATATATATATTCTGTACACCTCGGCGGACAATGTACATTGTCATCTGACGTACTTCACGACCACAGTGTGTAGGGACATCATACTGACGAAACAATATCTACATTGTAACCACTGTAAACTGAACCTTTAATATGGAAGGTACTTTTACCGTATGAAACTGTGTAGCAGACTGGACACTCGAAACTGGGACCCTTGGGGGGTTGGGTTGGGTTGCTTGGGGAAGGAGACCAGACAGCGAGGTCATCGGTCTCATCGGATTAGGGAAGGAAGTCGGCCGTGCCCTTTCAAAGGAACCATCCTGGCATTGGACTGGAGCGATTTAGGGAAATCACGGAAAACCTAAATCAGGATGGCCGGACGCGGGATTGAATTGTCGTCCCCCCGAATGCGAGTCCAGTGTCTAAGCACTGCGCCACCTCGCTCGGTGGGACCCTTGCTTTTGAGGGTACTTGCTCTACCGACTAATCTAACAAAGCACGTCCCACGACCCGCCCACGCAGCTTTATTTCCGCCAACTCCTCATCTGTTTCGAGTACATTCCAAACTTACAGAAGTTCTTATGCATAGCTTGCACAACTAGTACTTCCGGAATAAAGGACACTGCAAGGTCATGGCTAGATATTCTGTTACAGAATGAATTTTAACTCTGCAGCAGGGTGTATGCAAGGTATGCAGAAGAATTTCTGTAAAGTTTAGGAGATAGGAGATGAGGTACTGACAGAAGTATACCTGTGAGGAAGGGTTGAAAATCGTGCTTGGATAGCTGAGTCGGTAGAGTACTTTCCCGCCAAAGGTCCCAGGTTTGAGTTCCAGTCCGGCACACAGCTGCAATCTGCGAGGAAGTTTCAAATTAGTGTAAACTATACTGCAGAATGAAAATTCTCTGTATCTGCGTAAGAACCTTCGTTAAAGCAACAAGTCCACTCATACACTTATCAATTAATTAATAATTGATCTCAAACTAAGTGCACACAAAAACGAAGACTGAAATATGGCAGATTATTCCCAAACTGTGTCGTAACCTGTTTTATAATTGAATACGCAGATCACAATAGTGAGTCAAGTCAGATCACTAATGCAAAAAAAAAAAAAAAAAAAAAAAAGGCTCTGAGCACTATGCGACTTAACTTCCGAGGTCATCAGTCGCCTAGAACATAGAACTAATTAAACCTATCTAACCTAATGACATCACACACATCCATGCCCATGGCAGGATTCGAACCTGCGACCGTAGCGGTCGCGCGGTGCCAGATTGAAGCGCCTAGAACCGCTCGGCCACTCCGGCTGGCAAAACACACTTGCTTTGAGGCAGCTGTAGAAGATGCTTGCTGCAGGTCGTTGCAGAATTCTGCAGAGAGAGATATCTCCAAGTTAGAGCAGAGTACAGAGACCGAGCCGAACTTGGAATTTTTAGTGACAACGGCAGCTGTCTTCTGCCTTTGCACAGTTTAAGAGTGGTAAGCCCAGGCGGTCGTTACAGCCACCGATACGACGCAAGTGTGAAATCATTTATTTTGCATCAGTTTTTAATTTCACAGGTGCAACTTGTAAGGTTTGTGGCTTTTTATGTATCCAGTGAAAGTGATAAAAGCCCTCTTTTTATCCGATGTGCCGTACTTCCTACCGGTTCACTGGGTGTTTTTCAAACAGAAGACTTCAATAGTCGATACGTTACGCCAGAGAGACTCTGAGTTCAAGCAGTGCGATCTTTGGCTGGCAGTAGCATTGTCGTTGCCAGTATAGAATTGAATGAAACGTAACTGAGAGAGACAGATGTTTGTCACACTGCTCAGCGGAACTTATGATGTTGCAAAGATTGATTCGAAAAATGTGAAGATATTCAGGTAGTGTTGTTGCTGCACTGCTTGTTGCACATTATTTATCAGGAGTTGGGGAAAGGCAAATATTTTGCGCGATTGTTTCTCTATTGATTCTGGTCAGTTAGTTTGATTGTCGAGATATGTTTAAACAAGGTTATCTGCTCACATAGCTTGGACTCAGTGTTACAGGTTCACCACCCGTTCACCATTTCGTTAACTAATTTCATGGCAGAGTCATATTCTTTATACGAAGTCAATTTTGTGAAGATGGTTGTAGTTGTTAAGGAATGAGGGTAATAATACGGTTTCGAATGATACTGTCTTTTCAGTCTTTCAGTAAGTTCAGATTCTTCCATACATAACAGAACACAGTTACTAAGGCTTAATGTACACTGATAAGCCAAAACATTATGACCACTGCCTACGGCGACGTTGGTTGCCGCTTGGTGGCGCTGCGGGTACGTGACGCGGTAACAAAAGAATGTAAGCGGAGCAGACACGGACGGTGGATCACCCTGGCGAAGATAGGGGCTGAAAATGGGGAAATACATTGAGAAAAGAGACTTTGACGAAGGGCTGATTATTATTACGCAGAGTCTGTGTCCCGAAAACGGTGAAAATGGTTGAATGTTCACGTGCTACTGTCGTGAGCAACTATGCAATCATGGAGAAAGACAGTGAAACTACCACTAGGCGTAAAGTAGGATAGGTGGTCATTTGTGGCGTCTCTGTTGAAAGAGCACAGTGTTGGTGCACGCTCAAGTGTTTCGGAGCACACCGTCCATCGTACATTGTTGAACATGGAGTTCCGCAGCAGACCATCCCTAGGTATTCACATGTTGACCCAGCGACACCGTCAATTAGGACTGCAGTGGGTACTAGACCATAAGGATTCGACCGTCGATCAATGGAAATTTGTCGGCTGTTTTAGTGAATCACAGTTTTGCAACACTATGTGGATGGTAGTCTCCACAAACGCCGTCACCGAGGTGAACAGCGACTCGAAACGTGCAGCGCACCACGGATGCAGGGAGGTGGAAGCAGTATTATGTAATGGGAGACGTTCTCCTGGGCTTGTATGAGGCTTGTAGTAGTAATCGAAGACACGCTGAGTGCTGCGAACCACGTGCATCTTTCGTGCTTGATGTCTTCCCCGACAGTGATGTCTTCTTTCAGCAGTACAATTGTCTGTGTCTCGGAGCCAGAGTCGTTCTACAGTCGTTTGAGGAGCGTTATAGTCAGCTCATGCTGATGACTCGCCGACTACATTCGCCTGATGTAAATCCTATGGAACCCATCTGAGTCGCTCCGGGCGCCATCACCGCGTACGCATATTAAGGCGAACTACACGACTTGTGCGTAGACATCTAATGCCGCATACCTCCACAAACCTACCGACATACTGTCGGATACCTGATACGCAGAATCAGTGATGTATTTCGTTGCAAAGCCGGACAAACAAGGTATTAAGCAGATGGTCATAATGATTTGGCTCATCAGTGTATAGTTAGCATAACTGCTTTTCTTAGCAGTGCACTCGCGCAAGGTTCCTTTTCTCCAGCTGTTTTTAATTTTCACCACTTTTATTCTATACATACAGTCGTACATTGCATTTCAAAATCATTATCGGATTCAGTTTAGGTAAAGTTACTCAGATCTCACATCTTATGCAGACATTCTTACTCTCACAGTGAAGTGTTATTTGTTCACGTGAGCATGCTCAGAATTTTATTTAGTCAGCCTGCGTATATAAGTCCACAGGGTACCTCCAAAGAAACATTTTAGATAGTTATTCTTTCGAAATTTGGCTTGTAATTATATGTAACATTTTTGCTCTGTTAGTTTTGTGTGTTGGAACTCTAAGACAAGCATGGTGACGTCACGCATTGTTAGTAA
Organism: Schistocerca cancellata; assembly: GCF_023864275.1. Classification (NCBI taxonomy): domain Eukaryota; kingdom Metazoa; phylum Arthropoda; class Insecta; order Orthoptera; family Acrididae; genus Schistocerca; species Schistocerca cancellata. The sequence goes on from NC_064631.1 coordinate 532,425,530, forward strand.
TGTTCACTTCACAATACAGAATTTCACGGGTCACCTTATTTAGTATACAGTTTTACGTTTTCTAATTTTTTTGCTAAAAGTTAATTGCATTACTGTAATACAGTTCCATACGAATTTGACGACTCTTTTTATTAGATAGTGTTTATGCAAGTGCACCCCTTGCATGTTTCAGGTTCACGTTACAACATAGACACACACAAAACTTAAAGGATAGGAAATCAGTTCCCATCCAGTTACTTGCACTAGACCTGTGTGACCTTGATCAATTCCTAATGGTTCCCCTGGTAGGAGGGAATGGGAGTCACCAAGAAGCCCAAGTATGTAACCTGACACCAGACGTGTAACCTGATATCAAATATGATAATATCTTTATCTGTGCTTCAACCCACCTTGATAACTCTCTTTTTACATCGTTCTTCTATGAATCCACCCACCTGTGCCAAGGCTATAGTTCCTACATGAAAGTCCTTGTTCACTTGTTAAATGTTTTTAGCCTTGATTCAGCGAGTAAATCGTCTTTTTATGTCTTTTGGCAATAAACAAGATAGTTATAGTGACCTTTAGTTTCCTTTCACTGTTCAATGGTTCCTTTCATTAATATGTCTGTGTGAGGTGCTTAACTGAGCCGCCCCTGGTAATTTTCACTTAAAGAACACGTCCGTTGCGTGACCTTCCCATCTCTATAGGTCGCCGGCGTATAGGATCTGTAGCATTTCAGTCGTATGCTAAACCACCACCTGACAATAAGATATCTTGATAGTGATTGCGTTTTTTTATCATATTTTACGGTATTTTTTAAAAATATATTTTAGTTGATTTTCCTATGAGAAACTCATCGCTTTTTATTAGCATATACATGGCGTTTCTTGCTCTGTGTTACTAGATTAAGAAAAGAAATATGAAAATAATAAATTTTCACTTCAGTTCCATCACAAACTTTCTTTCCTCGGGAACGCTTAAAACTTACGTCAGCCACTCAATTTCAGGTACTGTCGCTTGCTCACTACGGTAAGGTCATTTAACAACAAGCAGACTTCAAGGTCCAGGATTCAGCAGGACGCCGTCCTCGCGCAGAAGCCACCTCGGTCTGAGATGTGCTTTCAACAGCACTTGTCTTCTTGAGAGTTGGAAGCGCAATTTCCGGTGTGCTCGGAGCCTTATCCTCCATTGTCTAAACCAGGCGTCTCCGATCGTTTCAGCCTAAGGGCCCTTCCACTCAGTCCCAAGGGCCAAGACCTAGCTATAATCTAAGTTCTCTTGAGGCCTTATACGCTAGTCTTGCTCGGAACTTCTCGGTACAATTCAGAAGTTTTCGTGACGCTTACAGCTGCTGCCAGTCTTTATGAGATGACACTGCGTGGCACTGCAATAGACATTATGCAGTGAACGGCTTATTATTTGATCTTCAGCTGTGGTCTTAAGTTCTTTTCACACACATTGCTGCAAATAAATACCACTCGTGAATGTTGTTATAACGCACCATCACGAAACCTAGTTACTTCCGTGCATCACTAACATCGCAGCAAGTGGTTAGAAAAAAGCACTGAGGGCTATCTTCACCCTCAACGTCCGTCGCCACGTGGGAGAAATAGAGGTTCTCTTCGTTCCCTGCGATCACCATTGGCAAGGCTCAAGGCAAGTTGGACAGACTATACTTCATCAGGCCAACATACTGCAGTGATGAGTTTCACCAGTTTCGTTTCACCAGTAGACGGTGATTGGGATATCTCTGTCACACTGAGCGGGGGTGGAATCCAGTCCGCAATTTCTATTGGCACTTCAGGGCAAGTGCCCAGGTCGTTCGTCCCATTGCCGCGATGATAGCCTTCGGGTGCGCTGCGCTTTACGTGTATTGTTACGTCAACTTGCAGCAGTGCTACATGTATAGTAGTGGCGTCTCCCGGGGAGTAGAGAAGTGCGACACTACAGCACTATCTTGTGGGCAGTGGCAATATGTGCGACCTGAAAATCAACATGTAGCGGGATTATTGTGTTTTGTGACTACAGTTTCTGTGGAGATACAGTGTGTTTAACAGTGAGCATTTAATTAAATTAAAATTGCCTTAAAGATAAATCCAGTGAAATCCTTGACTCATAACCTTACTTTTAATACCATTAATTGGCATTTCGATTAGCAGTTACATCTCTTTTGTGTTGATTTGTGTAAATATGAAAAAGAAGCAGAAGACACAGACTGAGCGTAGAAATTTTAAAGAGCAACTGAGACGTCAATATTTCTTGATGGCGTCAAATTATAGGGCAAGGTATGTAATTTGCAATCAAGCAACGTCAGGTTTCAAAGAATACAATATAAAAAGTCATCATGAGGCTAAATATTCTCAGAGTTATTCCATATTTACCGGGAGCAAACGGTTAGAAGTACATGCGTCTTTGATACGCGGTTTGAAATCTCAGCAAATGTTGTTCAAGAAAGTAAACGCGTAACAAGAAGCAGCAATTCGTTCTAGCTTTTGCGTGGCTCACTCAATAGTAAAACATGGAAAACAGTTTACTGACGCCGAATTAATAAATGAACGCATGATTACACTACTTGAAGAAATGTATCTAGAAAAAGCTAATTTATTTAAAAACATCAGTTTGCCAGTCAACACTGTGGCTCTATGAGTAAAAAATATCGCTGAAAATAAATTAACTCAATTGTCTTGGAAAACGCTACAGTTAGAGTGGTTCTCTTTGGCTTTGGATGAGCCAACAGGAGTTTCAGATACTGCACAGGTGTTAATTTTTAGTCGACGGATGTACAAAAATTATGAAGTGTACAAAGAGCTTCTTGGCATACATAGGATTCATGGCACGGCCACGGAAGAAGAAATTTTTGATAGAGTAGGGCTGGTGGGAGAGATGTGAGTAAAATATGCTCTATGTCTCCATGGCCTAACACTATCTTTGGCATTAACTTTATCCGATAGCCACTTTCTGTAGGGGCCTAATGGTTTCGCATTTTATTGCAATTCATCTGCAATCAAATCTCTTCCATCGTTTACACAGATGTATACTATACTCAGCTTAATCCACTTTGATCCAAGCGTTCACAACTAAATCATTAACAAAAGATTTTATCTCGTAGGCGTTCACCAGTACCATGGCTCAGGTAAGTTACCATTGTAAAATTCTCCCACTACAGCCATTTGCCGTATTCCCGTTCATCAGGCCATATATTCCAGACGCATGTGGAGGAATTACGGACAAAGGTTAATCAAAATTATGTGCCTAGTAAGTGGATAAGGGACAGAAAAGACCCATTATGATTTAATAACTGCTGAGGAAGCAGAGGCCGTTGCACTCTCGGTTCAAAGATATCGCGCAAATGATAACAAACAAAGATTAGCAGAGATTCGTGTCTCTGTGAAAAGATCTACGCGTGAAGTATAAAACTACTACGACTGTCGTACCTTAGTGAAAGATCTGACAGAGAACCCAATAAAATTCTGGTCCTATGTAAAATAGATTGCTAAGTGGGTCTCAGGATTCAATCCAGTCTTATGTTGACCAGTGTGGTGTGGTAGTTGAAGATAGCAAAACTATAGCAGAAGTTTAAATTTCAAGTTCAAGAAATCGTTCGCGGAAGAGGGTAGTACAAACATACCGTCGTTTGACCATCGAATAGACTCGCGTATTGACGACATAGTAAGAAGCATCCCTGACGTAGAGAAACAGCCGACCGCTGTGGCCGTGCTTCAGTCAGGAACCGCGCTGCGGCTACGGTCGCAGGTTCGAATCCCGCCTCGGGCATGGATGTGTGTGATGTCCTTAAGTTAGTTAGGTTTAGGTAGTTCTAAGTTTAGGGGACTGATGACCTCCGATGTTACGTCCCATAGTGCTTAGAGCAATTTGAAACATTTTTTTGTAGAGAAACAACAGACGGAGTTGAGAACAAAGAAGTCACCTGGCGTGGAGGGGATCCCAGTTCGGGTTTTCAGTGATTACTCTACAGCATTGGCCCGTCACTTATCTTGCAGTTACCGCGAATCTCTCGCTAAGGGCAAAGTCCCAGGAGACTGGAAAGAAACGTAGTCTCTTGTGTATAAGAAGGGCAAAAGAACGGACCCGCAAAATTATAGACCAATATCCCTAATATCGGTTTGCTGCAGGTCCTTGAACGTATTCTCACTTCGAATATAATAAATTTTCTTGAGACCGAGAAGCTTATGTCCACGAATCAGCATGATTTTAGGAAGCATTGCTCGTGCGAAACTCAGCTTGTTCTTATCCCACGTGATGTACTGTGAACTATGGATGGATGGCAACAGGTAGATTCCATATTTCTATGTGATTCTTCAATTTCTCCTGGCGTATTTTATGACTCAGATCTCTGTGAACATGTTCCATATGTTCATACCTCCTTTAACAGCCTTCAGTGGGGAATCGTGCCAAACGCTTTCCCGAAATCTAGAAATATGGACGAAATAAGTCTCGGGTGTACAGCCTGGTATGAGTGTGCATAGGACACAATATTTCGGCAGTCGACCACGTTGCCATCATCAGCTTATAAGACGCTAGTGTGACCTATTCTTGAGTACTGATGATGGCAACGTGTTCGACTGCCGAAATATTGTGTCCTATGCACACTCATACCAGGCTGTTCACCCGAGATTTATTTCGTCCATATTTCTAGATTTCGGGAAAGCGTTTGGCACGATTCCCCACTGAAGGCTGTTAAAGGAGGTATGAACATATGGAACAGGTTCACAGAGATCTGAGTGGTTCGAAGACTTCTAAGCCATAGACACTATTACGTTGTCCATGATGGCGAATTTTCATCAGAGACAATTCTATCTTCAGGAATGCCCCAGGGAAGTGTGATAGGATCGCTGTTGTTCTCTACAGGCATAACTGGTTTGGCAGAGAGGGTGGACAGCGACCTGCGGTTGTTTGCTAATGATCCTGTGGTGTACGATAAGGTGTTGAAGTTGAGTGACTGTAGGAGGATAGAAGATGACTTAGAGAAAATTTCTAGTTGGTGTGATGAATGGCAGTTAGCTCTAAATTTAGAATAATGTAAATTAATGCGGATGAGTAAGAAATACAAACCCATAATGTTCGGATACAGTAGTAGTATTGACCTGCTTGAGAGAGTCACGTCGTTTAAATATTTGGAAGTAACGTTCCAAATCGATATGAAATGGGACGAGCATGTGAGGATTGTAGTAAGAAAAACGAATGGTAGACTTCGGTTTATTGGAAGAATTTTTGTAAAGAGTGGTTCACCTGCAAAGGAGACCGCTTATAAGACGCTAGTGTGACCTATTCTTGAGTACTGGTCGAGTGTTTGGGATCCGTACCAAGTCGGATCAAACGGAGACATCGAAGCAATCCAGAGTCAGGGTGCTTGATTGGGGGTTCAAATAACACGCCGATGTTACGGAGATACTTTGGAAACTCAAATGGAAATCCCTGGAGGGAAGGCGACATTCTTTTCGAGGAACATTACTGAGAAAAATTAGAGAGCCGTCATTTGAAGCTGACTGCAGAACGACTGTGTTGCCTCCAACATACATTGCGCTTAAGGACCACAAAGACAAGATACGAGAAATTGCGACTCTTACGAAGTCATATAGACAGTCGTTTTTCCTTCGATCTATTTGTGAATGGAGAAGGGGAAGAAATGGCTAGTAGTGGTATGGGGTACCCTCTGCCACTGTGGTATGACGCTGTATGGTAGATGTAGATGGAGAAAGTTGAAAATACGATTGACGGAAGCAAGATGTCATCTTAAATCACGATCGTAGGTGAATGCAGTTGAGGCAGCAATTTTTTTAATTGCCAGAATAGTATAGGACTATGGAAACAAATAAATAGTAAGCTGTCCCTGAAGCTAAAACGTATCCCTATTTCTCAGCAGTTTTCTTCATTACTCGAAATTCTCTATTAAGACAAAAATAAGTAAAAAATTTCTAACGTCGCGTTGTTTTCCAATCCCTTATACACGAAGCCTTTACGTTAATTTCGTCAGCCTGTGACCACATCTTGAGACAGCTTGCTACCACGTCGATTCTGTTGTCGTCCAACTTTACATCCTGCGGAAAACCTTTCTTGTGCGCTCCATGTCTCCTGACAGACGTGATTTTAAATTGACCACTTGGCTTTTTGAGGCGGGTGTAATCTGGACTTTTACAGACTTTTGTCTTCTGTCTTCTGATTGTTCTGATGCCATCTTCTACAGCTTGTGACTTTCTCTCCTCTGTCAAACAATTCTTCTCAGGAATAGCGTTTACAAGCAATGTTGTCATATATATGGTGTACATACTGCAATCGCTGTTTTCCGCTTCAGATTCTGCCCTCTGCGGCTCTATCTAGACCTATGGAAGTTATTCCCTGATATCTTAACGCAAGCCCAATCATCATGTTCCTACTTCTAACTAGTGTTTTGTACACATTGAGAGAACCTTTTAGTTTCTTATTGGTTTTCAACATCCTTCTTTAACACAACGTATCCAACGCTTCGTTTCTCTCTTTCTCCACTTTTCTCGTAGCCCATGATACTCTTCCATTCAATGTTGTGGTGAAAACATATTTTTTATTACTTTTTACCTCAGATTACGGTATATGTCTGATACTAGTAGACTTCCTTTTGTCAGAAATGCTTGTTTTCCTGTGCTAGTCCACTTTTTCTGTCCTCCTTGCTTGTGTACTATATCGTGTTTTCAGTTGATAATTTTCCGCCAGAGTAATCTGTGTTGGCACGGTAGCCATCTTTTGCGCTCCGTAAAATTGTTCACGTAGCTACCATCTTTGGTTCGTATTGCATTGTCATGAATAAAGAGGAGATAGCGGCAGGCTCTGTAAAAACTGACATGTTATACAGACGTGCCAATAATTATGGCTCGTGTATGCCATTTTGTCAATTGTAATTAACTGTGAATATATTACTGATTAGGAATAAACGTCTCACTTAACATGCATGGTGGCACCTAATTAAAATTGACGTATACATGTTCTAATTTGTTGCTCAGGATAACCTGCATTTCTACTCACGCTATCAAGTCTTAGCATGACATATTATAGTTTATATGAGGCTCCATAAACTGACTTCGGTGACGATTTCTGATCGTATTAGAGTCGAAAAATTACGCCGATCATAAACTGCCTAATTGGCGCTCGCTGCACATAGCGCAGCTATTTATCGGCCTTCGACTGTGCCTTTAAATGACTATTCTGAAAGAAATAATTGAAGTGAACTAAAATAACTAAAATAATCAAAACCCAACAAAAATATTATCAGAATGTAAAATTGTCCTTGGTCCTTCAGGTATCACTTTTCTTCCTTTTTTGTTACTTCTCACTACTTTTCTCTTTCTTTGGTTTATTCTCAGTTCTTATCCTGTGCTCATTAGAGTGTTCATGCCGTTCAACAGATTCTGTAATTCTCCCTCACTTTTACTGAGGCTAGCAATGTCATCAGCGAATCTTATCATTGTTTACCCTCACAAATTAATTCTCTCGTCAATATTAGGACTTCAAAATTCCCACGATAAGAAGTCATGTAATGGCGGCCTTTAACAATATACCGCGATACAAAGACTCTCCCTATCAGAAAACTCGACTAGCACGTACACTGGTTCGATTACAAGCGATTGCTGATTACCAGCTTAAGATTAACAAAGGTAAAAAACTAAGACTAATTATGAACGTCTCAGAGCGTTGAGAAGAGCTCGCAAGCCACTAACGCTGCTTGTTACTGATAAGAAATTAACGATTTTCTGTATATTTTCTCGCACACTTGCTGAGCGCGAACGATATACCGTAAGCTCCGCGTTGTAACGAAATTTTGTGTAAACATTATGTTACCACAGGAACTTTCCGTTACCAAAAATCCTTTTCCTTTTTATTTGCTGCGTACCACAAGACAAGAGCTTTAACTCAAATGAGTTTGTATTGGGTAGGGACAGATAATTACATTCTACCTCTTCATTAACAAGGCTGGGTATATGTATGCTAGTCGCAAAGGTGGAAAGTTATACAACTAGCTTGCCAGGTACTGAAATTCATTAAAGAGCTTCTCCATTTGGGCGAGCGGTCACAGGAAAACCATGGAACAACCCTGATCGAAGCTCGTCCATTCATAAATTTACGAAGTTTTAGGTAGTTTTTCAAACACATAAATAAGTTGTACATTTCAAGTTGTTTCATAAACAGGTTCAGATCATAGAAGATTATGTAGGGATGAACGTTGTGTGGATTCAGTTAAACGAAAAAGTCTTTTTTTATGTTGTCTGATGAAGTGTTGGTGTTCATGTAATTTGTATACATAAAATACCTGAATGTGTCTTGAAGCCGGCCGCAGTGGCCGAGCGGTTCTAGGCGCTACAGTCTGGAACCGCGCGACCGCTACGGTTGCAGGTTCGAATCCTGCCTCGGGCATGGATGTGTGTGATGTCCTTAGGTTAGTTAGGTTTAAGTAGTTCTAAGTTCTAGGGGACTGATGACCTCAGAAGTTAAGTCCCGTAGTGCTCAGAGCCATTTGAACCATTTTTTTGTGTCTTGAATACGTTACGCTGCACTGACGTCAGGCCAAAACGTTAGGACAGCTGAACTGTAAACGAGGGTTGAAGGACAGTCCTTGATCTGGAACTGCTGTGTATTGCCAGGGAACAGGAAAGATCATTGTACAGGACCTCTGGGTGGATTAACCCTCCATGGTGCTACATTCTCAGTAACGGTGTGCGTAAGAACATGCAAGGAATCTAAACTCACAGAAGACAGGTTTAAAATAAATAAAGGAAAAAGAAAACAGAAGAGAACGGATGATTCAATAATTTACTCTTGAGTTCTTATTCTGATAAGGGATTCGGACTAAATCTATATATTCTCGGTTACGTTTCTGTATTAGAAGTTGAACCTTTTATACATAGTAATGTTTTTCCATCTTACAGTAAAAGGTATGATGACCTCGTCGACTATGCTCGGTTGTCCAGGGTATCGTCACATAATTACGTTTAAGTCTATACTTTCATCGTCAAATTTTGTCCACTTTTCAGCGACAGTATACGTTCACCGTACAAGGTGACGACTCTTATGTATCACGCAAAAGACTGGATTATCTCGCAGTTCGTGCATATTCACTCAATACATTTAAGACACTACAAATGTACGTGTTTAGAATGTAACCATCACATTTGGTTACGGCGTAGCAGCTTCTCAGGAAGTTCACTGCTGATTACCATTATGGCGTCATATCACATTATTTCATGCACTGACGCTTATGAATTTCATGGTTTGTAATTTATTTACCCAATTACTAAAACATTAAGGAATAAAATACCTCCGAATCTCAAACAATTCAGGTCAATCTTTCAGTAAGTCTGAGTGCTTCACACCAGTTTCCAGTTAGCTTAGAACTTAGAACTGATTCTGGTAAAAAGGTTATTTAGCCTTTCTGTGGAGCACATTTCTCAATCACAAAACCTAACCCATCTGTATCAGACTGAATTAGTATGCTACTTGAGTAGGTGACTTGCATCATCAAAACTTAACTTCCATACTTAATTACTCGAATAGCGACATTATTGGAAAAAACCGTTAAATGTAGTTAGTTAGGGAAGCATTGCCCTAATACATCCATTAACAATTAATTCAAGAAAAATTAAAACATTGATTATGAATTAAAGAACTCTCTGAATATTTCTGTATAATTCCGGTCGGAAAAAACGGAAATAAAATTAAAACAGTAAACAATTCTTAGTTTATTAGAATAGCAACTAGTGACAGCTAAAAGATCATCATTTTTTACATATTCATCTCCTAAAATAACTTGATTAGTGCATATAAACACACACACCAAAAAAGTTTTGCATCACCCCAGTTTCCAGAACTCCTGAAGACAGTCGTTGACTATGCATATAGTATCACAGACACAGTCCCTTTGAGTGTTCACAGATGTCACTAAACCCGCCCAAAGATGTAAACAACCATGCATGAGCAGCGCCTATTAGACGGAGGTTGACCGACAACCGATCAGTTCCAGTCATTCCACCAGGAAGGAGGTACACGGCTAGTGTTGTCTGTAGTTCAACCATGCCTAGATGGTCAATATCGCGATTCGATCGCGTCCGCATTGTTACTGTGTGCCGGGAAGGGCTCTCAACAAGGGAAGTGTCCATGTGCCTCGGAGTGAGGCAAAGCGATGTTGTTCTGACGTAGAGGAGATACAGAGAGACAGGAACTGTCGATGACGTGCCTCGCTCAGGTCGCCCAAGGGCTACTATTGCGGTGGATGACCGCTACCTACGGATTATGGCTCGGAGGAACCCTGACAGCAACGCCTCCATGTTGAATAATGCTTTTCATGCAGCCACAGGACGTCTTGTTACGACTCAAACTGTGCACAATAGGCTGCATGATGCGCAACATCACTCCCGACGTCCATGGCGAGGTCCATCTTTGCAACCACGACACCATGCAGCGCGGTACAGATGGACCCAACACCATGACGAATGGACCGCTTAGGATTGGCATCACTTTCTCTTCACCGATGAGTGTTCGCTTCAACCAGACAATCGTCGGAGACGCATTTGGAGGCAACCCGGTCAGGCTGGACGATGGTTCAAATGGCTCTGAGCACTATGGGACTTAACTGCTGAGGTCATCAGTCCTGTAGAACTTAGAACTACTTAAACCTAACTAACCTAAGGACATCACACACATCCATGCCCGAAGCAGGATTCGAACCTGCGATCGTAGTGGTTCCAGACTGTAGCGCCTAGAACCGCTTGGACACTCCCAGGCTGGACGCCTTAGACACACTGTCCAGCGAGTGCAGCAAGGTGGAGGTTCCCTGCTGTTTTGGGGTGGCGTTAAATGGGGCCGAAGTACGCCGCTGTTGGTCGCGGAAGGCGCCGTAACGGCTGTATGATACGTGAATACCAGCCTTCGACCGACAGTGCAACCATATCGGCAGCATATTGTTGAGGCATTCATCTTCATGGACGATAATTCGCACAGGGACAGCATTAGGGAACAATTGACAGGAATGGGCGAAAGAAATACAGTAGAAGACGAATGGGTAGCTTTGAGGGATGAAGTAGTGAAGGCAGCAGAGGATCAAGTGGGTAAAAAGACAAGGGCTAGTAGAAATCCTTGGGTAACAGAAGAAATATTGAATTTAATTGATGAAAGGAGAAAATATAAAAATGCAGTGAATGAAGCAGCCAAAAAGGAATACAAACGTCTCAAAAATGAGATCGACAGGAAGTGCAAAATGGCTAAGCAGGCATGGCAAGAGGACAAATGTAAGGATGTAGAGGCTTATCTCACTAGGGGTAAGATAGATACAGCCTACAGGAAAATTAAAGAGACCTTTGGAGAAGAGAGAGCCACTTGTATGAATATCAAGAGCTCAGATGGAAACCCAGTTCTAAGCAAAGAGGGGAAAGCAGAAAGGTGGAAGGAGTATATAGAGGGTCTATACAAGGGCGATGTACTTGAGGACAATATTATGGAAATGGAAGAGGATGTAGATGAAGATGAAATGGGAGATACGATACTGCGTGAAGAGTTTGACAGAGCACTGAAAGACCTGAGTCGAATCAAGGCCCCGGGAGTAGAAAACATTCCATTAAAACTACTGACAGCCTTGGGAGAGCCAGTCCTGACAAAACGCTACCATCTGGTGAGCAAGATGTACGAGACAGGCGAAATACCCTCAGAGTTCAAGAAGAATATAATAATTCCAATTCCAAAGAAAGCAGGTGTTGACAGATGTGAAAATTACCGAACTATCAGTTTAATAAGCCACAGCTGCAAAATACTAACGCGAATTATTTACAGACGAATGGAAAAACTGGTAGAAGCCGACCTCGGGGAAGATCAGTTTGGATTCCGTAGAAATGTTGGAACACGTGAGGCAATACTGACCTTACGACTTATCTTAGAAGAAAGATTAAGGAAAGGCAAACCTACGTTTCTAGCATTTGTAGACATAGAGAAAGCTTTTGACAATGTTGACTGGAATACTCTCTTTCATATTCTAAAGGTGGCAGGGGTAAAATACACGGAGCGAAAGACTATTTACAATTTGTACAGAAACCAGATGGCAGTTATAAGAGTCGAGGGGCATGAAAGGGAAGCAGTGGTTTTGGAAGGGAGTGAGACAGGGTTGTAGCCTCTCCCCGATGTTATTCAATCTGTATATTGAGCAAGCAGTAAAAGAAACAAAAGAAAAATTTGGAGTAGATATTAAAATCCAGGGAGAAGAAATAAAAACTTTAAGGTTCGCCGATTACGTAATTCTGTCAAAGAAAGCAAAGGACTTGGAAGAGCAGTTGAACGGAATGGACAGTGCCTTGAAGGGAGTATATAAGATATACATCAACAAAAGTAAAACGAGGATAATGGAATGTAGTCGAATTAAGTCGGGTGATGCTGAGGGAATTAGATTAGAAAATGAGTCACTTAAAGTAGTAATGGAAGAACCCTGGAGATACTAAAAGGTATCAGATAGATTATATAATGGTAAGACAGAGATTTAGGAACCAGGTTTTAAATTGTAAGACATTTCCAGGGACAGATGTGGACTCTGGCCACAATCTATTGGTTATGACCTGTAGATTAAAACTGAAGAAACTGCAAAAAGGTGGGAATTTAAGGAGATGGGACCTGGATAAACTGAAAGAACCAGAGGTTGTACAGAGTTTCAGGGAGAGCATAAGGGAACAATTGACAGGAATGGGGGAAAGAAATACTGTAGAAGAAGAATGGGTAGCTTTGAGGGATGAAGTAGTGAAGGCAGCAGAGGATCAAGTAGGTAAAAAGATGAGGGCTAGTAGAAATCCTTGGGTAACAGAAGAAATATTGAATTTAATTGATGAAAGGAGAAAATATAAAAATGCAGTAAATGAAGTAGGCAAAAAGGAATACAAACGTCTCAAAAATAAGATCGACAGGAAGTGCAAAATGGCTAAGCAGGCATGGCTAGAGGACAAATGTAAGGATGTAGAGGCTTATCTCACTAGGGGTAAGATAGATACTGCCTACAGGAAAATTAAAGAGACCTTTGGAGATAAGAGAACCACTTGTATGAACATCAAGAGCTCAGATGGGATCCCCGTTCTAAGCAAAGAAGGGAAAGCAGAAAGGTGGAAGGAGTATATAGAGGGCCTATACAAGGGCGATGTACTTGAGGACAATATTATGGAAATGGAAGAGGATGTAGATGAAGATGAAATGGGAGATACGATACTGCGTGAAGAGTTTGACAGAGCACTGAAAGACCTGAGTCGAATCAAGGCCCCTGGAGTAGACAACATTCCATTGGAACTACTGACGACCTTGGGAGAGCCAGTCCTGACAAAACTCTACTATCTGGTGAGCAAAATGTATGAAACAGGCGAAATACCCTCAGACTTCAAGAAGAATATAATAATTCCAATCCCAAAGAAAGCAGGTGTTGACAGATGTGAAAATTACCGAACAATCAGTTTAATAAGCCACAGCTGCAAAATACTAACACGAATCCTTTACAGACGAATGGAAAAACTAGTAGAAGCCGACCTCGGGGAAGATCAGTTTGGATTCCGTAGAAATACTGGAACACGTGAGGCAATACTGACCTTACGACTTATCTTAGAAGAAAGATTAAGGAAAGGCAAACCTACGTTTCTAGCATTTGTAGACTTAGAGAAAGCTTTTGAAATTTTGACTGGAATACTCTCTTTCAAATTCTAAAGGTGGCAGGGGTAAAATACAGGGAGCGAAAGGCTATTACAATTTGTACAGAAACCAGATGGCAGTTATAAGAGTCGAGGGACATGAAAGGGAAGCAGTGGTTAGGAAGGGAGTAAGACAGGGTTGTAGCCTCTCCCCAATGTTATTCAATCTGTATATTGAGCAAGCAGTAAAAGAAACAAAAGAAAAATTTGGAGTAGGTATTAAAATCCATGGAGAAGAAATAAAAACTTTGAGGTTCGCCGATGACATTGTAATTCTGTCAGAGACAGCAAAGGACTTGGAAGAGCAGTTGAACGGAATGGATGGTGTCTTGAAGGGAGGATATAAGATGAACATCAACAAAAGCAAAACGCGGATAATGGAATGTAGTCGAATTAAGTCGGGTGATGCTGAGGGTATTAGATTAGGAAATGAGACACTTAAAGTAGTAAAGGAGTTTTGCTATTTGGGGAGCAAAATAACTGATGATGGTCGAAGTAGAGAGGATATAAAATATAGACTGGCAATGGCAAGGAAAGCGTTTCTGAAGAAGAGAAATTTGTTAACATCGAGTATAGATTTAAGTGTCAGGAAGTCATTTCTGAAAGTATTTGTATGGAGTGTAGCCATGTATGGAAGTGAAACATGGACGGTAAATAGTTTGGACAAGAAGAGAATAGAATCTTTCGAAATGTGGTGCTACAGAAGAATGCTGAAGATTAGATGGGTAGATCACATAACTAATGAGGAAGTATTGAATAGGATTGACCAGAAGAAGGGATCGGTTAGTAGGACATGTTCTGAGGCATCAAGGGAACACCAATTTAGTATTGGAGGGCAGCGTGGAGGGTAAAAATCGTAGGGGGAGACCAAGAGATGAATACACTAAGCAGATTCAGAAGGATGTAGGTTGCAGTAGGTACTGGGAGATGAAGAAGCTTGCACAGGATAGAGTAGCATGGAGAGCTGCATCAAACCAGTCTCAGGACTGAAGACCACAACAACAACAAAGTAGTAAAGGTGTTTTGCTATTTGGGGAGCAAAATAACTGATGATGGTCGAAGTAGAGAGGATATAAAATGTAGACTGGCAATGGCAAGGAAAGCGTTTCTGAGGAAGAGACATTTGTTAACATCGAGTGTAGATTTAAGTGTCAGGGAGTCGTTTCTGAAAGTATTTGTATGGAGTGTAGCCATGTATGGAAGTGCAACATGGACAATAAATAGTTTGGGCAAGAAGAGAATAAAAGCTTTCGAAATGTGGTGCTACAGAAGAATGTTGAAGATTAGGTGGGTAGATCACATAAATAATGAGGAGGTATTGAATAGGATTGGGGAGAAGAGAAGTTTGTGGCACAACTTGACTAGAAGAAGGGATCGGCTGGTAGGTCATGTCATTAGGCATCAAGGGATCACAAATTTAGCATTGTAGGGCAGCGTGGAGGGTAAAAATCGTAGAGGGAGACCAATAGATGAATACGCTAAGCAGATTCAGAAGGATGTAGGTTGCAGTAGGTACTGGGAGATGAAGGAGCTTGCACAGGATAGATTAGAATGGAGAGCTGCATCAAACCAGTTTCAGGACTGAAGACCACAACAACAACAAACACTTAATATAGACACTTCACTCTCTACAATTCCTGGAAAAACTTAACATAATAACAATAGTGTATATAATCTACAACTGAAGATAGTGCCGAATATGAAAGAAATGAAATACTGTAACAACTACTTGTATTTCAGAGGAAAACTATCAAGTGGCACAGGTGCACAAAGACTGTAGCTGTGAGATGTTCTTAACTGTACAAAGGTCTGGATTCGTTAAATTCGTGTTCGAAGTACTCGTACTTTACAGCTGCAGACGCTCAGACTCCATGGGATCATGAAACAAATTTTTAAATACTGATTAGTACATTAAAGGGTCCTGTAAATTAGGTCGTCAGTTTTACACTATCACAGAGAAAACCCTTTACGTTTTGAATTAAGTTAAAATCTCTTCACAAGTTATTAGTTTGGGTTAATTGCAAATGAACTATTCTGCCTCTGATTAATTAAAGCTGTTCAAAATTTTTTGGACAAGTGTAAGGGAACTGATAACTTGAAACTATTATTTCGTAGAATTAAGAACGTCCATTCAAGATTTATTTCAGTGGAAGTGATAGTACGAATAACAGCGTGACTATAGGTCCAGCAGAGCAGAAAATTTTGTATAGTCGATGTTCTGCATGCTGGAGACTCTGGTGGAAGTCTTTCCGTTACAGTGGCAGTTCTCTACGACATTGAAACCTTAAAAAGTTTTTATTCTTCCCCATTAGATTCACCGCAGTCTGTCCTTCTGCAATGACAGTATGTTAATGAGAAATAAAGTTGTCCTATAAATTTCCGAAATTCAAGACAAGATAGTAACTGAACTCTTTTTAGTAGTCGTGACCGCGAGAAGACGCGTCCACCAAATCAGTTCAAATTAATTCCGGAGGGCCTAAGCGACGCCATAAGTTGATCATGTGAAACCAAGAATCGTTGAAAATCGATAAATAAACTTACCTTCTGTTTCACAATTTTCTGCTAACTTTTCTAGACAACGCTTTCCTACTACAGATTTTTACAAGTAATTAATTCTCTAGTTAATATTAGGACCTGAAATTTTCCAAGATAAGAATGTATGTAAAGGCGGCCTTTAACAATGTACCGCGACTATCTTATACTTTGGTTCGATTACAAGTGAATGCTGATTACCAGCTTAAGATTAGCATAGGTAAAAACAAAGAATAATTATGAATATCATAAGCCAATATTACTGCTTGTTGCTGATAAGAAATTAACGATTATTTGAATATATGTACTTCAACTGACCTCCGTTCACCTTAAATTTTAATATCACTCTTTGTTGCTGAGAAGAAATTACACGATTTTCTGAACACACTACAACCTGATATCCTTTCACCTTGAATTTTAATTCCACTCTCAAACCTTCTTTGCTTCTTTAATGTATACATTAAACAGTGGGGCGACAGAATGCATCCCCTACTTTACACCCTTTTTAATCCAAATGCTTCCATTCTCTTTGTTTCGTCTTCGTTCTTGTACATATTGTATATCACCCAACTTTCCCTGTAGCTGAATTCTATAACCCGTCTTTCCCCATAGCACAGATCTACTTCCCTGAATTTCAAACATTTGGCATCATTTTGTGTTGACGAACGATTTTAGAGAAAAAAGCCAATGAATACTTGTCGATTTTTCTTAAGTCTTACCTCCATTGTCAACCCAACGTCCAAACTTCTTCTTTGCTACCCTTAACTTTTTCAAAGCCTAAGTGATAGTCATCAAAATACATCAATTTTCTTTTCCATTCTTCGGTGTATTATTCTTGTCAGCAACTCGGATGCATGGTATGTTAAGCGAATTGTCCTTCCTGCGCTTCATAACTGCTCGTCTCATAATATCTCATTTATTTCAAGTTTAATGAACCAAAGGTTACGAGAAAATATTTAACATCGACGTGCCTGGTCCAATATTAAATTTTGCAACAGTGCTGTCCTTTACGTAAAACACTTGTTGAAACATGTCTGTGAAAATGTATGGTTGTAACTGAATGACAACAGTAACCGTAACTACAAAGAAGTTTTGGAACTTGAAATAATTATGATTCACATGCTCGGATTACTATACTAACAAGGGAACCTCCCTATCGCACCCCCCTCAGATTTAATTATAATTTGGCACAGTGGATAGGGCTTGAAAAACTGAACACAGATCAATCGAGAAAACAGGAAGAAGTTGTGTGGAACTATGAAAAAAATTAGTAAAATATACAAACTGAGGAGTCCATGCGAAGAGAGGCAACATCAAGGACACTGGCAGGCAAGGAGCGCCGTGGTCCGGTGGTTAGCAAGAGCAGCTGCGGAACGAGAGGTCCTAGGTTCAAGTCTCCCTCGAGTGAAAAGTTTAAGTTTTTATTTTCAGTTTATGTGACAAACTCTTATGTTTTCATCACTTTTTTGGGAGTGA
The DNA here is from genome assembly GCF_023864275.1 of Schistocerca cancellata. Taxonomy (NCBI): domain Eukaryota; kingdom Metazoa; phylum Arthropoda; class Insecta; order Orthoptera; family Acrididae; genus Schistocerca; species Schistocerca cancellata. Next base: position 532,443,205 of record NC_064631.1, read on the forward strand.
TTATCACATCCACAAGAAAACCTAAATCGGGCAAGGTAGAAGAATCTTTTCACCCATTCGTCAAGTGCACAAGTTAGGTGGGTCGACAACATATTCCTGTCATGCGACGCACATGCCGTCACCAGTGTCGTATAGAATATATCAGACGTGTTTTTCCGTGGAGGAATCGGTTGACCCATGACCTTGCGATCAAATGTTTTCGGTTCCCATTGGAGATGCACGTCATTTCGTCTGCTAAACGCACGGTTTTGCGGTGCGGTCGCAAAACACAGACACTAAACTTATTGCAGTGAACAGAGACGTCAATGAACGAACGGACAGATCATAACTTTGCGAAAATAAGGAAAGTAAAATTTTCAGTCGAGGGAAGGCTTGAACCGAGGACCTCTCATTCCGCAACTGCTCACGCTAACCACGGGACCGCGGCGCTCCTGAGCTCACGCTATCCTTGATGTTGCCTATGTTGCTCCCTGGACTACTCAGTTTGTATATTTTGCTTATTTTTTTCATAGTTCCACACAACTTCTTCCTGTTTCCTCGATTGATCTGTGTTCAGTTTTTCAAGCCCTACCCACTGTGCCAACTTATAACTAAATCTGAGGGGGGTGCGATGGGGAGGTTCCCTTGTAAGAAGCTGCCTATCACGCGTATTAAATCGCGACTGATTTTCGATCCCACACTGTGTCCTTACACTGAAAAAAGATTCGTCAAATTCGCTTGACACAGTGGCAATGAACGAGCAATTGACTACTTTAGAGGGCCCGCATGACAAACTAGTGATCTTAGAACAATACAACTTTGTGGGAACATTTGGAAGGACGCTTGGAAGAGAGATAACGGATAAATGCTTGAAGGAAACATATTTTAATTTCCACATGACAGGATAATATTTTTTAATTGCTTAAAATGTTTATGTTACAGATTTAAACGTTGCTCAATGCATTGAAACGTCCCCTTAGAACAATTGTACAAGACTGTGCTTAACCTGGCACACAATAATTTTAGCGCAACGCAATCTGACTATCAAAATTCCCTGCAAAAGAATGGCCCTGACAAACATTAAACTATACCTTTCACAAATCACTTACCTCACAAAAATCTTCGCTGCTCGAACTACTGCAATACAGCGAGTGCCACTAATGCCAGCTAAATAAAAGATTCAAACTACTGAAGGCACTAACTACTGATAGGGATAGTTAGCAAATGAAAGATTTTAATAGAGAACAAACACTGTATTTACCTTAATATTCATAATTGACATCCAGTCTTACAGATTATCAAAACTCCGCCATCTCTCTCCCCACATCCACCACTGCTGGCGGCTCACCTCCAACTGCCCAGCGCTATGCGCTGTTCGCATCCAGCTATAGCAGTTCATGACAACAATGGCAGACAACAATTCAAACTTTTCATATAGAGAGTGCTACGTAACGTTGCCAATAAAAAAACATAAACAGCAAACTTACATAGCCCCCATGCTCCCCACAAAAAATTTTTACAAATGGTGTTGGGCACTGGCCAATACAGATTTGAAAAAATTTTTCATAATTACAATCACAAAGATATCAAATGCACACACTTATTAATACAATGTTGGTCAACAGCTAAAATTTTCTCACAGTCCATAAAGACAGTCCAGATTGTTCATCATAATAATAATTACAGTTTCTCATTAGTAAAAGAAATTGCACACAGAAGTAGTGGATTTCCATGTAGTATTGAAGAAGTAGTGTTGTCCTTCCAACGGAAAGACAGTGCTGACTCTTGAAATGCTGACAGGTAATGGGCCACAATGGAGCAAACCCACAGCAGAGTCATTCGAAGTTCTGACGAATATTGGTAGATAGGTCATCACAGAGCAGACCAACTGCAGTCCTGGTAGAGAGTATGGTATTGTTGGGCCACCAGAGGTGCAGACCCACTGCAGTCCTTGTAGAAACTGTGGTACTGGTGAGTCAGCAAAGGTGTAGACCCACTGTAGTCCTTGTAGAAACTGTGGTACTGGTGAGTCAGCAAAGGTGTAGACCCACTGTAGTCCTGGTAGAGATGGCCAGCAGCCATCTGCTGCGACTGTGCAGGTGCACAATCACCATCGAAGAGTCTTGCAGAGAAGATAGCAAGTCCATAAACCACCACTTGTGCACGCACAAAGTTTTTGGGAATTGTCCTTAGAACCAGCAATGCTGTTATCCAGTCCCTTGCTGAATTAGTAACACACGTGCAAACACTAACAGTCCCTACTTCTCACATATTGTCCATATACTATGACCAACAGAATGTGTGCAGTGAAATGAATGCTTACAAGTTAATAATATGATGAACTGGTGTCAATTACAATTATATAACATAAGAATACAATTACAAAGATACAAAATACATCATTAAAAACATAACAATACAGATAATATTTGTAGTAATAGGGGCTTTACAAAAGAATAGAAATAAACATATACATCAGTGTTACAGGAATGATGACATGAGTACATACATAAAAGATCAGAATAACTTTTGAAACGTCAACTTCACACATGAGCATTAAAACAAAGCAGAATAAATAAAGTCTAAGCATCTTTACAAAGAAAATAACAGAGTATTAGAAAAATTCTACAACATAGCTCTCATCAGCTAAACACATAAAGACAGGAAAAACACAAATACACACGGGTACCCAAACACATAGTGGGATAACACAAAAGGAAAGGACAGGGTTTGTTTTCAGTGTAACATTTGGTACTGCAGTCCACCCCACAACTTCATTCCGTACATCTTTCATCTTATTTCAACCTTTGTTTCCACCAAAAAAATCCTATCTAAGCATGCTTTCTGTATTTATGTGTTCACATATTTCTTACCTCATTATTTATTTCCAAGATAATCCTACCTATACTTCCTTCCTGTATTCTATTCATATTTCTTTCAAAATAATTATTTCTGATTGTACAATACTCATTGGGGCCCAAATCTTTCTTCGCAATGCATTCTTTACCTATTCTCCATAGTCAGTTTCTTATATAGTCTACCCCCTCTTAAGCTAACTTAAATCTACTGAGCTCAGATATATATACCAAGGGACGAGGCAATGCAGCAAAAAAAAAATAATTAACACAAACATCAATGACAAAAAATAGAAATGACAAAGCAAGCAGCATAAATTAGCAAAGCAAGTGCAATATTACAACTAATATAAGGCAATGCAGGAAACAAGAAAAACTAGCTTAGAAGAGTAACACAAAGTCAAATTCAGTAACACTATGCCTGGCAAACAGCAGCAACTTATACCTAAACATGACATAGCTCAAGCAGAAAAAATATTACAGTAAAAACAACAATGCAGACAAGGGAAAAGCATATTCACATCTTAATGTCTATGTAATTAAAGTGGTGCACCATAACAACTTATTGTAAAAAAAATATTACCATGTACTTGAAAAGAAAATTATGTGTTACTGTTATTAGTTCCTTCTTATTGTTCTTTCCTTTCCAAGTGCTCCTTTTTTAAAGAATGTGGATCATAAAATAATTATTTAATAGATCTGTTGACAGAAAGAGTTCACATTAGCAAATGCATTTCATTTTATAAAAGCAATGCTGCAACACAGCTGGAAACCAGATATCAAATGAAATAAGCAATTACGCAAACCAAAGCATAAAAATATCATTCAATAGTCATGTGGCATTTCGTTTCATAAGTTAATGGCTCTCAACTCTCGTAGAAAGACACTTGTCATAATCAGGTGAGCAGATGTACGAATATTTCCCATCAATTCATAAGCATTTCAATAATTAGCACAAAGTGCGAGTAATCATATGTTTTTAAGGAACGAGGGTGTCGCATTAGCGATGAAAGGCACATCCTAATGGCTTATTCTCCAGGTGTTTGACACAGCTGTGTGCCCACAACGCATTACAAAAATCATATGTTTTCAAGTAACGAGCGTGTCGCATTAGCGATGCCCTCTACAAAGGAATGTCATTGACAGAAGTATAGGCCTCTCTTTGTCCTTCTCTTCCACCTGTGCCTCTGGCACACCCTAATGGCTTTCTTTTCTACCTGAGCGTCTGAAAAGGCTTGTTCTCCAGGTGTCTGACACACCTGGGTGCCCACGTCGCATTATGTGCAGGTGGTCACTTAACTTTCTTACGGAAATATTTACGACAGCAGTTTCCGCTACAGTGACAGTCTCATATAAAAATATTTCACAGGTCAAGAATTTGCGTTACAAATCTGTAGAGACAAAATCCAATTGACATAACAGAGTCCAAAAAATTTTCGCTTGCATTGTGATACATTTACGCATTTACACATATTTCATAACTCTCAAAGTACGATTCTTGGTTTTCAACATCCTTTTTCACAAGTCAAGAGTCCCTAACCACTATTCATTACTCCTTACCTTATTCGTCGACACTCATATTTCATCATAACAGATACATAGCATAATCAAATAACTCATATAGCATCAGCTTATGGATCATAAACTTACCGCAACAGCATAATACACATCGTCGTCGTAAAAATAACATCATAACACCTCAGTCAAATGTCAAAAACGTCGTAGCTTCCTCCAATGATTTCAAAACCTAAAGAAAATTCTATGCTCATTTCAGTAGTGTCATCTACCTCAAACGTACTTTAAAAATCATGATCTCATACCAAATACATCATTCAAAGCTCTCATAGTATCACAATGGTACCAAAAAAATATGAACAGTTCACAAAGTACAGACAAAGTACAATTTCTTAAGTGTGAAGTAATCCAACTCTGTAATTGCGTAAAGATGTGTCACTGACGTAGTAAAAGGATGTTTGTTTCTCTGTTAAATGATCAGATAGCTGTGTAATTTATGTGTTAGAGAAATATGGTACCGATGTGTTAAATTGTATAAGCAAATACCATATTAGCTAGGGCTCCTTGTGCTTGCCAAACACATGGTACACAAAGTAGGCGTGTACCCCCCTGAGGTTTATTGTAATTATACCCTCAGGTGTTACAGATTACAGCAATGGAATGAAATGTATTGCGAAAAACTTTCTTTGTAATTCAAAAATCTTTAAAAATAAATGTTTTAAGTACAAAATTAATCACTCAAATACGTGTCCTGTAGCGCTAAATGTGCGTCTTGCTGTAAGATAATCTCTGGGAAGTGTCGTAGTTATTGTCCTCCGAAAGCTAAGTTCTGCAGAAGTCAATGTACTTACCTCATGATACACAAAAGTGAAATGCTTTGCGTATAGATTTCTTAGTTATTACGCTTATTGCCGTGATGAGGAAAGTACTGTGCTGTAACGTATTGTTGTCCTACGGAAAAGGCTGTCTCCTTGTAGCAATAGCACGAAAGTCACCACTAAAACATGTCTCACTTTATAGAAGAATTCAGAAAAAACTGTGCAGATATAAAACAGATACACCGCAAAAGCGACATTGTAAATTGTCACTCATTAGTAACATCGTGATATAATCGTGTAGCTGTCACATAAACTAACCACTGTGTCATCTGGCATTTCACATAAAGCACCTCAAATCCAGAATCCACTCGTAAGCAAACCAAAATGTTGCGTGTTAACAGTTTCTCAGTGTGACAAATTGTACAAATAGCGTGAAGTGAAAATTGCAAAGACTAAGTTAAAAAGCAGATTATCTGTCAATAAATGGTTTTACATGAGAAATGTGGTGTAAACCTTTACTCTTCTCAGTATGCAGAATTTCAACTTGAATGCAATTATCATGCGGTATTCGTCCGTAAAGAATACTGGAACTTTGCTCAAGGTTAGCGTCAATGTTATTTTTCCCTGAGGCAGCGGGCGCAGGTGGCTGCCTGTGGTGCGAGTCATTGTCTGTTTCTTTGTTGGCGCGCGCCGTTACTGGGATTAGGAGGCCTAACTTCCACAAATTCATCGTGACGAGAGTGCTCTGCTCTGTTTAAATCTCGCCAGTTCTGATGCAATTCAGGTCTGTCGTTACGATCATATCGTCTGTCGTCATGTCGGTAGTTTACATAGTTTCTTTCTTGTCTGTTACGTGGTGGAGAATTTCTGCCTGAGTCGTAACTGCGTGCTGGACCGTTGCGTCTGAAGTTATTCTGTCTCCCGTGATAATAATAGTTTTGGTTCCCATATTGTCTGTTTCTCTGATTGTCTCTGTGATAGTCATTACCGCGGAAAGGTGATCTTTCCCTGTAACTATTACTCTGCCAGTGGTTGTCATATGGGTGGTGTCTGTTTTGGTCACGATGTACGTTGTAAGAATAGGTTTGTCGTGGCCATTTATTGTTTCTGTCGTCACGGAATTGAGACGGATGTGACCTGTAGTGATTGTTTTCCTGTTTTCGCATCCCGCGACTGTCTGTGTCAATTTCCAGTTCTTGTAACAGTCCCTGAAAAGCTTCAATGTCGTCTTTGCAACGTCCTGCTAAAATAATATGCCGTAAGTGTTCAGGTAATTTGATTAAGCAAATGCGGATGAGTTCTGAGGGGCTGTATGGGTTTGACAGGTATTGATTCTTGTGCAACATGTCTTCAAAATATTTCACAAGACTGGAAAATTCAGATTGTTCGAAACGTTTCATCATTATGATGTTATGTTTTACACGGTCTTGTGTAGCTTGAGACCAATATGCTGAGAGGAAGGCATGATAAAAATCTCCTTCACTGTGACAATCGTGAATGACCGATCGCATTCTTACAGCTGGTTCATTCTCCAAATAGCCACACATAAATTCTAATCTGTGCTCCAATGACCAGTTGGGAGGAAAACAATGAGAGAATTGATGGAGCCATGCTTGTGGATGAATGTCGTTGCCAGAATTCTTAAATGTTTTGAATTTACGTGTAGTAATGAACAGCTTATAGTCAAAATCATCATGTCGGCGAGTCACATATCGGTCATTGTTACGTCGTGTCGGCGGTTCCATCTCAAAATTCGGTGCACCTTGCCAGTTCCTTTCATAATTACCGAAATGCTCTGTGTTATTATTTTGTGGCTTTTCCGTATTTATATGTCCCTCTTCCCTTATTGGGGCGCGAGTGTCCTCTGAAATACGTAATTCTTGTATTACCTGTGTCAGCTGATCTTGTACTTCCCGCATTTCTCTTTTGTATTGCGTATTAATTTGATTCTGATTTTGTTTGAATTTTCTTATTTGTTCATACTCTTCTGTGTCCGTGAAGGCTACGGGTCTTGTGTCATTCAGATCATCATCTACCTTTGTAGATAAGTTAGTGACCTGATCCGAAAGTTCAGCTACTTTCTCCGATAGTGAACACATTTCCTCAGTGTGTTTTTCTGAACCAAGTTTCAGAGTGTCCATTTGTGTTGCAATCGAATCTACTGTGTTCTTTAAGTTGTCCTGAGTTTTTGCCAGTTGCGTAACCGAATCGGTAGATGCAACTGAGTCAATTTTAGCCCACAAGGTCTCATGATTTTCATGAACAATGGTTTGCAGCTCTTTTATGGCTGCTTCGTGATTCTGTAATGCATTTTCATGCCGCGAAAAAATAGGCTGAAAATGCTCACAAATTTGTGTTTTTACGTCATTACAGACTTTTTGACATTTCGATTCAATGTTATGTAATTCAGAGTTAAATCTTCACGTGTTTGTTCAAGTGTGGTGTCTAACTTCCGAAGATTTTGTTCCATTGTGTCTAACTTTTGCTGTGTTTGTCTCTGGTGTTGTTCCATTGTGTCTAACTTTTGAAGATTTTGTTCCACTGTGTCTAATTTTTTAAGATTTTGTTCCATTGTGTCTAACTTTTGAAGATTTTGTCCCATCTGTCTCTGATTTTGTTCCATTTGTTGCATTAATTGCAATAATAATGTATTAGTGTCTGGAATCTGTTTCTCTATGCTTTTTAGCAGTGCATTTTGACCGGCAACATTCACATTTTGACAAGCAGAAAATGTGTCTTGACTCATTTGAGAAAAAGGTGAGGACCCAAAACCTGAATCTACAGTATTTGCAAAATTGTGTCCTATCATTTCGGATTCCTGAGGCGAGCTGTTGCCGACCGATCGATCGATAATGCTTCCCTGTTCACTACCTGTTTGACTGTCTACGCCATTGTTTGACGCCCGCTCCATTTCCCTATGCACAGTTACCAAATTACTACTTTGAACATTAGTTAACTCATTACACAGTGGCGCTAACACATTGCTTTCGTCTTCACTGTCGTTTCTTAGTTTACTTTTGAGCCGAGTGTTACGTTTTTCACACGCCATTATTGAGACAATATTTCACACAATAACACACAAAAACACAATTTGAAGAGCAAAAATAAGAGAACACATTAACATAGCACTGAAAATAATATCTAGTTAATTGCAGCAGCGAAATACTTGGCGCAAAGCTACATGCATGCCACAACTGTTTTACTGTACAACAATGAAAGACTGCAACTACAAAGGAGATTCTCTCTACAATTACGCACTATCAATAAACAAAAGCTACACTAAATACACAAACTACAAGAAAAAAATCAGAAGATTCCAGTGAGGTATCCTGGCAGGGTCGCCATATGAAACGTCCCCTTAGAACAATTGTACAAGACTGTGCTTAACCTGGCACACAATAATTTTAGCGCAACGCAATCTGACTATCAAAATTCCCTGCAAAAGAATGGCCCTGACAAACATTAAACTATACCTTTCACAAATCACTTACCTCACAAAAATCTTCGCTGCTCGAACTACTGCAATACAGCGAGTGCCACTAATGCCAGCTAAATAAAAGATTCAAACTACTGAAGGCACTAACTACTGATAGGGATAGTTAGCAAATGAAAGATTTTAATAGAGAACAAACACTGTATTTACCTTAATATTCATAATTGACATCCAGTCTTACAGATTATCAAAACTCCGCCATCTCTCTCCCCACATCCACCACTGCTGGCGGCTCACCTCCAACTGCCCAGCGCTATGCGCTGTTCGCATCCAGCTATAGCAGTTCATGACAACAATGGCAGACAACAATTCAAACTTTTCATATAGAGAGTGCTACGTAACGTTGCCAATAAAAAAACATAAACAGCAAACTTACATATTACCTTAATATTCATAATTGACATCCAGTCTTACAGATTATCAAAACTCCGCCATCTCTCTCCCCACATCCACCACTGCTGGCGGCTCACCTCCAACTGCCCAGCGCTATGCGCTGTTCGCATCCAGCTATAGCAGTTCATGACAACAATGGCAGACAACAATTCAAACTTTTCATATAGAGAGTGCTACGTAACGTTGCCAATAAAAAAACATAAACAGCAAACTTACAGCATCAAGGACAGCCTGGGACTGTACTAGATGTTGCTCTACTGCTACCGTATCACAGAATGTTCAGTTGTCGTAACAAAGTCCGTGAACTACTTGAAGACCATACATTGAGCCCAGCTTTCTCAGCCACGGCAACAGTAAGTTCTTCAATAATCTGTGGCGCAACTGGCCGTCAGCCTCTCCCTCGAAAAATTCCCAAATAGCCAGATAATTCAAACTTCCGAATCTTGTTCTTCAACCCCTGTGTGGGAGGAGGACCTCTCCGTGTTGCTTTAATGCGTAGATACTCACGAAGAGCACCAGAACTGTTGCTGTTGTTTTGATAAAGCAGCATCAAGGTTGTCCAGACCCATGTTGACATCGCAATTGTAATGCACACTGGCGCTTCCTAATGTCACTAAGAATCTGTATCTCTATAAAGACACGTTTGCAATGCCGCTTTTAGACTAGATAATATACGGTCAAATATTGCCCAGCTTCCCCTGTGGGTAATATGCACTCTTTCAAAACACCACATACCAAGTGAGGTGATTCAGAGGAAACGTGCTGGACTCCAATGTGGAAGGCAAAGTGTCAAAGCCCGGTCCGTAGATCTCGAAGAGTGATTCAAATATAAACCGGATTTTTTGTTTTACGCGCCTTTTTTTAAACGGAGAGCTCCGTGAGCTCTGGTCATTGTTGATTTCGTTTCCAGTGATCTTCTTCCTGAGATAAAACGCTCCCGTACTGTTACTTTAGTCAGAATCGCAATATCAAAGCAAGACGTGCCTTTATCAATTGCGCAATACATTATAATCAAGTTTCTCACGTCAGAAGTAGTAAAATCGCCCAAATGTTTGCAAAGACTTGCGGCAGAATTCACAGAAAACATCTGAGAAAGACTCAAGTATAAGCATGGCACAGCCAGTTATTTCGAGGCCGAGAAAGAGTTGAGCATGCAGCTCACGTTGCCCGAGGGCCAGTGTGACTGAGAATAATATTCGTAATATTCGCTAGTCTTTTCGATCTTAAAGGAGCTCTTGTCATAGATGTTCCCAATCGAATGTCGTACTGTGAACGTTGCATATCACTGCCAACTTTTGGTCCAAACTCAACAAAAAGAATAAGGAATTGTTCTAAACCACACAATAAAATCCTCCCTACGGTTTGGACTTACCTCACCGTGGTTTTCATTTGTCTGAACGACTGAAATGAAATGATCGTATGGCATTGATGGCCGGCAGTCCCCGCGTAGGGAAATCCGTTGCCAGTGTTTTCAGTAGCTGCATTTGGCGACTTACGTGTCAATGACAATGAAATGAAGACGAGGAGTAAACAATACCCAGTTGCCCAAGCGGAAGAAAACTACGCCGCGGTCGGGAATCGAACCTGGACATGCTGCATGTTAATGAGACTCGTTGATCATCTCGTTAAGGAGGCTGTTTGAACCACTAAAGGAAGCAGTCGGGAAACACAGATTTGACGACGATGGCGTTGCTGAAGCGTTTATGTGCAACTGGCTGCTGCCACAGCCACGTTCATTTTACATAAACAGGACCAAGAAACTGTCTATCTGCTGGAAAAATGTTTTTCATTCAGGGCACTGTATAGAAAATTAAGTTCGTGTGTAAAAATTTTTCTGGAGCTTAAATAAACTTATAAAAAAGATTCCGGTTTATATTTCATTCACCCTCGTAGATTTAATGTTTTTAGGACACGACCAATTTTGTTCCTTACCGGTGACCAACCACAGCTTTTCACCTGTCTCTAATGATACAGTTATCTTTCACTTAGAATAGCAAACTCCATTCTTAGAAGTAATTCCACACTGTTTTCTGCCGGAGCTTTGTTCGAGCCTCCTACAGGGCCGTTCTGCATCCAGTGGAGGCTTCCCCTGCGCCTTAGCGCTGGCGTGTCCCGGTGCCGAGTAATGCCACTCCACCCGCTCCACAGCCGCCGCCGGCCTTCCCCCGCACTTGAAAGAAATTTCCTCGGCGGCCGGCCACTCTGCGCGGCTTTTATTCCAGCGACGACTGCAGCCACTCAGCCGCAGCTGAGCCGGTTACCATGGCAACCGCCGGATCGAGCGCGCCGGCGGCGGTGCGCGCAGGCACGATTCCCCCGCTGCGCCGACAGATTTGAGTGAGTGCTCGCTTCAAATGCCGACGCAGTACCGTCGCCTCTTACCGTGCTGATTTACCCGAAGCACGCAACTACCGGCTTTCACACCACGAAAAACTTTATCCAAGGGTGGAGGAGGAGGAGGAGGAGGAGGATGACGAGGAGAACGGATGGGTGGGGGGGGGAGGGCGGGGGGAGAGGGAGACGTACCAAGATTCTAAAATTTGGTGAGTCTGAGAACTTGTCGTTCCCCAGGAAATGAATTTTAAAGGAAATACATAAAATTTAATGTATCAGGTTGATGCGTAAGTTCGTAGCAGATTTGTTTTGGATATCGATATTCCGGTTGTTGTGGGTTTATTTATCGATTGTCATATTTTATTTGTAGTTACTGTTGATATTCGAACATACTGTCATTTTGTCATTTGGGGATAGTGGGTGGAACTGTGGACGCTAGAAAATGGAGTGCCGAGAGGACAATCCGACTTCGGTGGCCGAGCGGTTCTAGGCGCTTCAGTCCGGAACCTCGCGACAGCTGCGGTCGCAGGTTCGAATCCTGCCTCGGGCATGGATGTGTGTGATGTCCTTAGGTTGGATGTCCTTAGGTTGGTTAGGTTTAAGTAGTTCTAAGTTCTAGGGGACTGATGACCTCGGGTGTTAAGTCCCATAGTGCTCAGAGCCATTTGAGCCATTTTTGAGCCAAAAGGACGAACTGGAACATTCCCGACACGTTCTTCTGTTTGAGTTCAAATAGAGGGGTGACAGCAGCGGAGGCACCAGGGACATTTAGCCGCGTTTGGGGCTAATGCCATTGGACAGAGCATGGGAAGAAAATCGTTTCTTCCCGTTGAGGCGGATCGTTTTGACATCAGTGACTCTCCTCGTTCAGGAAGATCTTTGGGGTTTGATAAAGATGGTTTAAATGCATTAATCCACAATGATCCACGTCAGTGCATTCGAGAACTGGCAAATGTGATGAACTATGATCATCCCACCACCCTGCGACATTTGCATGCAATGGGGAAGGTTCAAAAATTGAGTGCCCACGTAGCGCATGCTGTAAGCCAAAATCACAAAAATCAGCAGGCGTTCATATGCGCGCCTCTGCTTGCTGCTTCCTATACATTATCGTTACTGGTGATGAGGAACGGCGTCTTTATGCTACCGTAAGGAAAATAAGGAAATGACAGAGCCCAAACAAAGCAACAACTGCCCGTGCAAAATCTATAGAAGACTATGTCGTATCTGCTGGAACGGCGTCGGTGCGGTGTACTACGACTTGCTTCCCCGAGGTGTAACCACCACGGCTGACATTTATTGTCAACAACTGGGACTTCTTCAAAGACAGTTCAAGACCAACGATCAGGAAGCCTGTATGAAGTGACGCTACACAACGATAACGCCCGCCGGCATTCTTCTTGACTGGCATAAAACACTACCTATACAGGAGCTGGGTTGGAAAGAAATTCCGCATCCACCTTATTCACCTAATCTTGCGCCCTCATATTTTCACCTTCTCCGCTCTCTGTTGAACAACCTTCAAGAAACTTTCTGTCCGGATGAAAATAAACTCTGAACTTGGCTCGTCGAGTTCTTCGCCTCAAAACAACGAGATTTCTACAGTCGCGCAATCAGAAAGTTACCCCAGCATTGGGAGATTGTCGTATATAATAACTGAAGATTAGAGTCTCCGCCTGTATGTTTTGTGTATTAAACATGTGGAAAACGCTACAAACTTATGCACCAACCCAATAGTACACACATATGATAATCTCCTATTTTGGAGGTAGGTTACACTGACACGTAAAGTGTCTATCATTAGCGTACGCAGTGTACATCTTTTCGTATTTATTGCACGAATAAGGATACCGCCTTTTGATTTAACGATCTGAAATAATATCGTTGTATTATTAAATTCAGCGAGTCTAACGGTGAATTAAATCCACGTCCAACAATCCAGATTTAGGCTTTCCGTGGTTTTGCTAAATCTCCCCCCACTGATATCTTCTGGTCTGTCGCTAATGACCTAGTCGATGATGAGATATTAAACTCTGATCTTCCTTCGACCCAACCAGTTAGGCATAAACTAGAAAATATTCACAAGATATATTTTATCCGTACACCAATAATGTTATGTTGTCATCGACAGTTAAAAGTCTGAAATAGGTCAACTGCGGAAAAATGTTGGATTTCGACAAAAATAACCAACAGAACATGCACTGGGTAACACTCGGCAAAGTGAAGAAACAGAAGATAATCTTTGGTCTGATGCATTTGAGTCCATGCATGAAGTATAGATGAAGATATCTAAAGTAGAGCACCGCTATGTTCTACAGTAGCTCTGCCATGTCAACATGATGTGGACTGAGGAAGCCTTGGCAATTCTTTGTTAGCAAACTATTGTTGTGATGAAGTTATGAAACTGGGGATGGGCTGTAATTGTGGCATTTGAGTACAGGTGTCGGACGAGTACCCAGCCGCTATATTTAGTTTGTGTTGACTGCTCGAACTGCTGCTCGGTAATGGTTGTACGAGAAAGCGACAAAGGAAATAATGGACTGTTACAGGATGTTAACGACTGCCACGACTGCAGAATAACGCCTAAACCGCCGCCGCGCAAACGAAACTAACTTATAGTCAACAACCTGACAGGCAAACGACCCCAAGCTGCAACGTTTCCCCTTGCGCCTGAAAACGCTAAGTCTGTAGTTTAGACAGTCATTTATAGAAATGTGTAGTAATTCTGTAAAGAATAAAAAGTATGAACCTCAGGCTACAGGAGGTGACATGTGTCCTCCTTGTAGACAACCGTTCATCGTCAGTCAGTAGACGCGATGTCTGAGAAACAGCTTTACTCACTGTTGTGACTGACAATTCGCAATTTTTCACAAACACAACTTTTATTGATGTAAGTTAACAAGGTTGATGACTGAACAACAAACGAAAGGTAACAATAACAATGCCAGTAAAAGTCTCCTAATTGAGGCAAACAAAAATTCACTTCTAATTTTCCACAAAGGTTCGTGGTAACACACACACGAAAGTAAGAGTCCAATTCAGAGACGAAGTCGTAATCGTCAGCGGTCGAAGTGCACGAGGTCGGCATCCGGAATGAACTGAACTTCGGGGCTGGTTCTAGCCCCTAAATAGCTGTCTCCAGCCAGTCAGGTTTTGGAGTAATGATTCCTGCAGACCGTGGCTCGAGCTCCCCCTGCAGAAAGTATTGCTCGGAATGTCTGTTTCCATTATCTTGTACGTAAATAGCTGGTGTTTAACATGGTGCTTTTGGTACGCCTTGGACATCGACAGCCTCGTCGTCAGTGGTGTAATATGGGTTGCCAGCCCTCAGGGGCTACCTTGGCTCCGGCATAACACTCACCATAATGAAGTTACACGCAACAGGAAGTGGTACGGAAGTTTAGGTTTATTAACCACTGTTCCACGTGGAGGTGAACGTCGCTGGAACGTACTCTGAGGTGGCAAAAGCTGTGGGATAGCGATATACACATATACAGATGGTGGTTGTATCACAAGGTATAGAACGCAGTGCATTGATGGAGGCCGGCCGCGGTGGTCTAGCGGTTCTGGCGCTGCAGTCCGGAACCGCGGGACTGCTGCGGTCGCAGGTTCGAATCCTGCCTCGGGCATGGGTGTGTGTGATGTCCTTAGGTTAGTTAGGTTTAAGTAGTTCTAAGTTCTAGGGGACTTATGACCTAAGATGTTGAGTCCCATAGTGCTCAGAGCCATTTGAACCATTTTTTTTGCATTGATGGAACTGTCACATTCATGTGAAATGGTTCCGGAAACGATTATGGCCACTAGACAGGAGTTAACAGACTTTGAACTCAGAATGATAGGTGGAGCTAGACGCATGGGGCATTTCATTTCGGAAATCGTTAGGAAATGCAATATTCCGTGATCGGTAGTGTCAAGAGAGTGCCGAGAATAGCAGATTTCAGGCACTACCTCTCACTACGGACGTCGCAGTGGCCGACGGCCTTCAGTTAACGACCGAGTGCAGGGGAGTTTGCGTAGAGTTGCCGGACAAACAAAAAGGCGTGGAATAACCACAGAAATAAATGTAGGATGTGCGACGAACGTATCCATTAGGACAGTGCGGCTAACTTCGGCATTACTGGGCTATGGCAGCAGACGACCGACGCGAGTGCCTTTGTTAACAGCGCGACATTGCTCGCAGTGCCTCACCTGGGCTCATGAGCATATCGGTCGGACCCTAAATGACGGGAAAACCGTGGCATGGTCAAATGAATTCCTGACGGTAAGAGCTGATGGTAGGAGTAATCCAGTAAATTACAGGCCGATATCGTTAACGTCGATATGCAGCAGTATTTTAGAACATATATTGTGTTCGAACATTATGAATTACCTCGAAGAACACGGTCTATTGACACACAGTCAACATCGGTTTAGGAAATATCGTTCCTGTGAAACACAACTAACTCTTTATTCACATGAAGTGTTGAGTGCTATTTTCAGGGGATTTCAGATCGATTCCGTATTTCTGGATTTCCGGAAGGCTTTTGACACTGTATCACAAAAGCGACTCGTAGTGAAATTGCGTGCTTATGGAATATCGTCTCACTTATGTGACCAAAACAGAAGTGATTTATGGTATTTCCCAAGGTAGTGTTATAGGCCCTTTGCTGTTCCTTATCTGTATAAACGATTTTGGAGACAATCTGAGCAGTCGTCTGCGGTTGTTTGCAGATGACGGTGTCGTTTATCGACTAATAAAGTCATCAGAAGATCAAAACAAACTGCAAAACGATTTATAAAATATATCTGAATGGTGCGAAAAGTGAAAATTGACCCTAAATAACGAAAAGTGTGAGGACATCCACATGAGTGCTAAAAGGAACTCGTTAAACTTCGGTTACACGATAAATCAGTCTCATCTAAAAGCAGTAAATTCAACTAAATACCTAGGTATTACAATTACGAACAACTTAAATTGGAAGGAACACACAGAAAATGTTGTTGGGAAGGCTAACCAAAGACTGCGTTTTATTAACAGGACACTTAGAAAATGTAACAGAGCTACTAAGGAGACTGCCCACACTAGGCTTGTCCGTCCTCTTTTAGAATACTGATGCGCGGTGTGGGATCCTTACCAGATAGGACTGACGGAGTACATCGAAAAAGTTCAAAGAAAGGCAGCACGTTTTGTATTATCGCGAAATATGGTAGAGTGTATCACAGAAAGTATACAGGATTTGGGCTGGAAATCATTAAAAGAAAGACGTTTGTAGTTGCCACGGAATCTTCTCATGAAATTCCAATCACCAACTTTCTTCTCCGAATGCGAAAATATTTTGTTGACATCGACCTACATAGGGGGGAATGATCACCACCATAAAATAAGGGAAATCAGAGCTCGTACGGAAAGATATATGTGTTCATTCTTTCGGCGCGCTATACGAGATTGGAATAAAAGAGAACTGTGAAGGTGGTTCGATGCACCCTCTGCCAGGTACTTGAATGTGATTTGCAGAGTATCCATGAAGATGTAGAGGGTTCGAGTGTGGTGCAGGGCGCAGGAAGCCATGGACTCAGGTTATCAACAAGGCACTGTGCAAGTTGGTGGTGAGTCCATAATAGTGCAGGCTTTGTTTAATGCAATGGACAGGGTCCTGATTATGTTCGGCTACATCGAGACCATTTGCACTCATTTATGGACTTCATATTCCCAAACCGCAATGGAATTTTTATGGATTGCAATTAGCTACGACACTGGACCACAATCGTTCGTAATTAGTTTGATGAACATTCTGCATAAATCGAGCTAATTATTTGGCCACCCTGATCGCCAAACATGAACCCTATCGAGCATTTACGGGACGTAATCGAGTGGTCAGTTCGTGCACAAGATCCTGCTGTGGCAACACTTTCGCTATAGGAGAAGCATGGCTCAGTATTTATGCAGGGCTTCCAAGGACTTGTCGAGTCGGTGCCACTTCGAGTTGCTGCAAAAGCGAAAGCAGTCCGTTTGCAACCTGTAACCGCGTAAGTAACGAGCAGCCCTTAGTGGCTCGCCATTACTATTTTTTATCTTAAATATCTTTATGACTAATGCCCTTTAGGCATATTTATTATTTTATAAATGACATGTAAGTACTGCCAGTCTTTCACGATGATTCTGTACTTAGATTCTGTATGATACGGTTTTAGTCATAATTCTGTGACCATGTTATAGACCATTATTCGATTTAAATCCTGAGGAAGACACTCCTAGCAGTGTTGAAACCCGGTTAATTCGTTAAAAATAGTGACCGAGGGCTGTTTTCTTTCAATTATAACTATTCACGGTCTCTGAACGTGCAGCCATGTACAAAATTTTGCGATCTGATGTTGCTTTCAACACAAAAGTGGTATATTAGGATCAAATGCTGGACATGGCACGATCTTCTTCCAGACTATGGACTAGTTGTATGGAAGAGCTACACTTGAGTATACAATTTAAAAAAAGAGATGTTACTGATCTCAAATGCAGAGCTTTGACATTGGTGAAAGTCGTTAGATATCAGAAAATTTACCTAACATTACCCATGATCGAGTCTTTGATTGTCACCAATGTAATATTTTTGAATAATTAATGTACGAATTCCAAAAAACAAGCCGGCCACTGCGACCGAAAGGTTCTAAGCGCTTCAGCCGGGAACTGCGCTGCTGCTATGGTATCAGGTTCGAATCCTGCCTGGAGCATGGATGTGTGTGATTTCCTTAGGGTAGTTAGGTTTGAGTAGTTCTAAGTCTAGGGGACTGACGACCTCCGATGTTAAGTCCCATAGTGCTTAGAGCCATTTGAACCATTTTTGAACCGAAAAACAAAAGAAATAGAAACTATTATTTTGAGTATTATAGAACACGTAGTCAATATTATATCTAGAGATTTTGAATGCAGACCCTTGTGTTTATCCCGTCTTTGAAATTACATATAATGTTTTCTTGTGATGCAGTCTCTGCCTTATATGTTCTATAGAGAGTCATGTAATTTGCCTATCGAAACTGTGAAAGGTGGCTACACTGAGCCACAGCGCCAGAAATCGCGCCAGAGAGTATTGTTCCGCCGCCTCCACTGGCAGTGATTATTGAGACGTAGCGGCAAGAAGTTCTCACCGAGAAGTTGTGGTGGACACTGCTTGTCGTGAAGTCAGAGTGAGATGTGGTAGTGGAGAGTGTTGTTCCATGTTTTATGCAGTGGTTTGATGGGAGAGATAGCAGATGTTGTTCTAATGGAGATATTGTAATGGTCAGAGTGCATTTCGTCAATATATATGGAGGTATTTTCTTTTATTCTTTCAGTGACCTGAATAATGTGTCATGACAGGTTCAGTCAACAAAGCATCTGGCGTGTGTTCTTGTATTAGAGTGTAATTTTGGATTTCTTGCACAATTATAGTATTTCTAATTTTCTTTTATCACGTCAGTATAAATGGTGTTTAAAATTTCTTGTCTTGTTGAAGAAGAACCGTGCCAGATGTGTACGTTGAGTCATACTTCCACACACAGAACAGCTACACTTGTGCTATGTTGGCTTCGTAGATTTTATAGTTGCTGGGGACTTAATTAATTAATTGTATTAACTGAAATTTTCATTTCATTCTTTGTGGTTGTTACATGCAGTCAGATGAGAGATAGCAGATGTTGTTCTAATGGAGATATTGTAATGGTCAGAGTGCATTTCGTCAATATATATGGAGGTATTTTCTTTTATTCTTTCAGTGACCTGAATAATGTGTCATGACAGGTTCAGTCAACAAAGCATCTGGCGTGTGTTCTTGTATTAGAGTGTAATTTTGGATTTCTTGCACAATTATAGTATTTCTAATTTTCTTTTATCACGTCAGTATAAATGGTGTTTAAAATTTCTTGTCTTGTTGAAGAAGAACCGTGCCAGATGTGTACGTTGAGTCATACTTCCACACACAGAACAGCTACACTTGTGCTATGTTGGCTTCGTAGATTTTATAGTTGCTGGGGACTTAATTAATTAATTGTATTAACTGAAATTTTCATTTCATTCTTTGTGGTTGTTACATGCAGTCAGATTGCGTACAAAAACTAGTCAGGGCCAGCCGTTTACGAGACTTGCGTAATCGGACTAACAGATACCAAAAATATTTGCATAATAGAAATTTAAATTAAGCCCCCATGCACGTGGCGACCCTTAAGCCCCCATGCACGTGGCGACCGCTGCTTCGGATCGTCCCTTGGAATTCTTCTGATTGTAAAAATAGTAGACAGTAGTATTGTTGCAGTAATTTGTAGAGTAGTAATTGTAGTCTAGATTGCATGTGTAGATTTGGTAATTGTCAGTCTTCTAATGGTATTTCATAATTTAATTTTGTTGTCTTGTATACGCGTTTGACGATTTAGTGCAATTATTTCAATTGTTTGTCAATCGTGTTTGAAGGAAACATTTCGTGTGAATGGTATTGTTGGAGATAAAGTGTCATTGTGTGCAATTATCATATAGTGACGAGTTTTGTATATTTTGTAAATGATTACGCGATCAATGAAAAAGGCAAAAATGATGAATAGTGAGAATGACGAAATTGTTAACATGGCGAACTCGCCAACACAGGAGAACAGTGTGATGGATAATGAAGTGGAAAACAATGTAATAAGTCGGGAAGATAGTCCGGAACCATTTCAAAATTTTTCTCAATCAGAAAATTCACAGAATACGAGATTAACGATAGAAGATTGTGGAATAGTATCGAACACAGATAGCTTTATGGCTATGCAGAAGGAAGTTAGTTTTGTGGGAAATGTTAGGGGCGAAAAGAATTTCGAGCAACTTAACACGGAGCAGTTGATGAGTGCAATATTAAATTTGGGATCTCGGTTAGAATCACAAATAGGAACAATTAAAACTGAGATAGGCACAATTAAAACTGATATGGGAACAATGCAAACTCAGTTTAGATCTGAATTAAAAACAGATAGGGAAACAATGGAAACACGGTTAGACTCATTGGGATCACAGTTAGGATCTGAATTTAAAACAGAGATTGGAACTTTGGAAACACGGTTAGACTCACGAATAGGGACATGTTTCAAAAAGATGAAAGATGAATTAAAGAAAGAAATTCGAGAAGAAGTACAACCGATTTTGAATGCTCACAATAATAGATTAGTTGCAGTAGAGATTAGACAAAGGGAACAGGATAGAGAACAGGAAGAAAGAGATCGCGTGATAGTACAGAAATTTTCAGAGTTAAATTTACAACGTGCAAAAGATAAGGAAGAAATATTTGAGAGAATCGAGGAATCCGTACCAAATGACAGACTAAATAACCTAACACAACAGTATGAACAGTTAACTACTAAATGCGTTAATACTGAAACGCGAGTCGCGACACTTACGGAAGACGTAAATAAACAGAAAGAACAAATTGGTGACTTATCGGAAAGAGTGGAGGAGATTTCAGATAAATTGACAAATCTTAGTTTAAATGGGGACAGAGATTCAGATGACACAGCTCCATTGCCATTTTCAGAAACCGAAGAGTACCAGAGCATAAGTAAACATGTTGAAGATCAGGGAAAATTTAATGAACGCGTGAAAAGGGAATTTGAGGCATTAAAAAAGCAAGTCAAACAAATTGAAGGCGAAATCGTAGGAAAAGACGGCAAAAGAAATTTAGAATCACAGATACCAGAGGGGTTTGAAGAAAATAATTTGTTTCATTTACGGGATGCAACAAGAGAGCGCCAGGCGCGCGAACTTGACAATAATCGACATTGGGACTGGGACAGACGCGGTAGGTCTTCGTCGCCACGAGGCGAAAACTTTGACTATAAACACTTTTTGACTGTTCGGAAATTTAAGATCTTCCGCAATTCTAAGAATGACATACATCCATGTGCATGGTTAGATCAATTTATGTACGCACTTCCACCAAACTGGCCACTAAGTCACAAACTGGAATTTATGTGTGGATATTTAGAAAACGAACCGGCGACGCGGATGCGCGCACTCATTAGAGATTGTAATAGCCTAAATGATTTTTATCATGCATTTCTATCGGCATATTGGTCCGAAAACACGCAAGACAGAGTCAAACACAGTCTTATTATGCAGCGTAATTTCAAACAGTCTGAGTTCCGCACGCCAGCAGAATATTTTGTAGACATGATTCGAAAGAATCAGTTCCTTTCCAACCCTTATAGCCCGACTGAATTAATTGGCATTTGTTTAACTAAGCTGCCACAATCCATAAGACAAATTGCTTTAGCTGGAAGATGTAAAGACGACATCGGGACTTTTAAGACTTTGTTGCAAGAACTTGAGTATGACAACGACGACGGGACTTCTTGTAACTTTTTCAGTAACAGTAATTACAATAGATTTTCAGAGAAAAGGAATAGTGATCGGAACGGGCGTTATATGGGTAATTTTGACAATGACAGACGTAACAGACTGGACAATAGATACCAGCCTTATGACAATAACAGACGTTCTAACAGAAATTACACAGACAATTATAATAACGGTAATTCGTACCGGAATGATCAATCATACGGAAACAGTAATCGGTATTATCAAGACAGAAATTGTTCAAACAGTAATAGAATTTCTTACTACAGAAATAATCAGGGTAGTAGATACCACAATAATTTCAGAAGTGACAGTCGAAATTACACAAGAAGTAGTTATGCAGACAGACAGGAAAACAGAAATTTTAATAACAGACACAACCAAGAATTTGTATCTAACAGACAGGAGGTACCTAATTGGCATCCTCCACGTGACAGAACTTCAGAGAGACAAGTGCAAATCGTAGAAATGGATCCGCGAAATGACGCGAATAATCAAAGACGTGACGCAAACAATCGACAATGACTAGCAGCTTCGGCTTCTGGCAGCAATATAGACGGTTCAGAAAGTAATGACACTACGGATTTACACTACGTACGCCTGGAAGACATGAGAGACATTTTGTTAGACGAAAAGGAAAATAATGTAGACGCATTTTTACATCCTGTTATTGAAGTATGTGTGGGTAAGAATAAGTTCACTGCAGTTTTAGATTCTGGGAGCCCATTGAATGTCATTAGTGAATCAGTTTTTCGTATATGTGAAAGAACTATTGCCTGTCCTGTGTTACCTATTTCTAAAACTACAATTCGAGGAGCGATTTCTGGAAAAGGTGTAGAAGTTAAACAACAGACCAACCTAAATTTCAATTGTCAAGGATACGAATTTTCTGCTAATTTTATTATTGTTCCATTACTCAGTACACAAATTATATTAGGTATGGAGTTTCTTAACGCACATAAGGCAATTTTGAACTTTAAAGAAGGAAGTGCGAATTTGACTGTTGCCGGAATGCCGAAATGTTTGAAATTTTTCGAGTGTTTAACAAGATCTGAGTCAGATACAAAATGTTTAAGGTTTCTTACTTCTGATGTTTTCGTTGAGCATTATGACGACAATGTGTTTATTCATGACAATGACAATAGATACAGAGACGCGATGGATGATATAATTAATAGCGAAGAACTAATTAATGAAAAGGTTAAGAAAGCTGAAGTGCCAGATGAGGTTGCAAGAGAAGAGCTGCACCACATTTTGACTTCACATGCTACAGTATTTAGTCATCACACAGGAACTATACAAGGCTTACAATATTTATTTAAAGTAAAAGAACACACACCATTTCGCGGGAAAACGTACGCTATTCCTTTGGCTTACAGAGACAAGGTTAAGAATGAACTTCAGTACATGTTAGATCAGGGCATTATTGAGCCTGCAGTCAGTCCTTATACCAGCCCATTACACGTTGTTCTTAAAAAAGATGGGTCGATTCGTTTGGTTCTGGATTCCAGACAGATAAATAATATCATCATTCCTGAAACTGACCGTCCACAAAATTTAGATGAACTTCTTCAACATTTTCATGGAATTAAAGTTTTATCCACGATTGATATGCGCGCAAGTTTTTGGCAAATAGAACTCCACCCTGATTGTAGAAAATATACTGCCTTTTTAGCCTTTGGTAACTGTAACCAGTTTCGGAAATTACCGTTTGGACTTACTGTATCTTCGGCAGCATTCATTCGTAGCTTAAATGAAATTTTACCTGTTTATCTTCGTGACAATATTACTTCATATGTTGACGATATTCTTATTGCTAAACGTTCTTGGAGTGAGCACAATAAAATTTTGGATTCATTATTACGTATTTTTGCAAGAGTTGGCATTACGGTGAACTTAGAAAAATCTGAATTTGGTCGTTCTCAGGTGAAATTTCTCGGTCACATTATTTCTACAGAAGGTATTCTTCCTGATCCAGAAAAATTAGACGTTATTCGTAATTATGCTGTTCCTACCACAAAACGTGATGTTCGTAGTTTTCTTGGTGTCTGTAATTTTCTTAGACGCTTTGTTAGATTGGACGATTTGGCCACACCTCGTTTATGTGAACTATCTGGAAAGAAATCTAATTGGTGTTGGGATGAGGAAGCTCAGTCAGAATTTGAACAACTTCGTGATGCTTTAGTTGGTGCTCCACTTCTTTCACACCCGGATTTATCTAAAGATTTTTGTTTGGCGACGGACTCATCATACAAAGGCCTAGGTGCACATTTATTTCAAGAGATAGAAGAAAACGGCGTTGTAGTACGAAAGACTATTGCATTTGGAAGTCGTGTTCTCTCGAAATCAGAAAAGAATTATTCGATTACGGAACTTGAAGCTTTGGCTGTTGTTTGGGCTTTTACAGAATTTCGCACATTTTTGTTTGGCAGACATACTAAGGTTTACACCGATCATCGACAAAATTAACTCATGGCAGATTGTCACGATGGGCGTTGTACCTACAGGAGTTTGATTTTAGTATTGTTTACATACAGGGTTCTTCAAATATTGTTGCCGATGCTTTATCACGTGCACCTATGGGTTTGAAACAAAGTGCTGAAGAGGACTGCAAGGAAAACAATTATTGTTTGATGTATATTCAAGGTGTTTCGTTTGAGAACTTTATTTCGTCTTCGCTCCAGGACATCGCTAAGGAGAAAAATAAGGATCCAATCTGGAAGGACATTAAGGAGAAGTGGAGGAGAAAGGAAAGCGTAGCGATTAGACAGCATTATTTAGTTCGCAATGACATTCTTTTCAAACGAAAATCGGTCGACAACTCTGTTTGGTTAGTTTGTATTCCTGATGAGTGGGTTAATAAGCTGATTTGGTATACGCATTTCAGTTATGCACACTTTGGTCCCAGAAAATGCTTTCATAAATTACGAGAAAATTGCTACTTCAATAATATGGAAAAACGTATTCGATTTGTTCTTGCCAAATGCAAATTATGTCAAAAGGCTAAGCCGCCGACAGTTTCTCACAGAGCACCGTTGTTTCCTATCATTCCAGCAAAATTAAAGGACATGGCTGCAGTTGATTTGTTCGGTCCAGTGGTTCGATCTACTAATGGTTTTGCGTACATTTTCGTAGCAGTGGAGTTGACATCAAAATATGTGTGTTTTACACCATTACGCAAAGCAACAGCTCGTTCAGTATCTAATGCTTTCATTAACCATTTTCTTAAAGAAGTTGGTCATGTTGATAAGGTTATATCAGATAATGGATCACAGTTTCGTTCTAAAATTTGGGTTCGTACTCTATGGCGTCATAAAATTAAACCAATCTTCATTTCACTTTTTCACCCTCAATCTAACGCTTCAGAGAGATGGATGAAGGAAATCAATAAATTGTGTCGTCTTTATTGTCATCAGAATCACAGAACGTGGGATCAGTATCTTCATATTTTTCAAAACATTCTGAATGAACTCCCTAATGATTCAACTTCTTTAACGCCTTTACTGATATTAAAAAACAAAGCACCGACAAATCGCATATCTGAAATCGTTCCTTTTCCCCCTTCACGGAAACTGCGGCATTCTGAAGTTGTGAACCTGGCTTTGCAAAATATTGCATCTGCTGCTGCTAGAAGAGAGAAATCAGCTAAACATCCTGGTCGTTTAAAAATCTTGTCAGTTGGCCAAAAAGTGTTAATTAAGTCTCATCGATTGTCTCACAAAGGAAAAGGCTTGTGTCGCAAATTTTTTCTGCTTTATAACGGCCCATATAGAATTCGCAAAATTATTCATGATAACACTGTAGAAGTAGAAACTCTTAAATCACGACGCTCTAAGGGAATACATCATATATCTAACGTTAAAATTTTTGTGGAATGATATACTTTTGAAAAATTTTTGTAGAATGACATACTTGTGAGAAACTAACAGCTACATGTAAACATGCGGAGAGTACAAGGATACCGCGCTGTGTTTTGGCGGCGGCATATACTCAAAGCAACAGTCAAGTCTGCGCGCCGCACAGGGCAGTCGTTGACCGCAAACAATCACTTCCTACGTCACGCGCCTACAGCTGATCGAGCGCTCAGTGCGAATGCACTGAGAGCCGTAAATAAATACACAGTCTAATTTCTCCGACTAAATTCAGTATAAAGCTATAGTGACTTGATGAATTCTGTTATTAACATTCAGTATTTTTCAGGATACGGTTCTATAAGATATTTAAGAACTTCAGGTAAATTCTGTGCGTGTCCGACGTTAAGACGACTTGCTATCGAGAAATTTTCAGGAAGAATGTAATTTCCAAGAAGAAACTAATAAACTAAAAAAAAAGGTAACTATTAATTGAGTTTATTTTTCAGGTAACATATTTCCACTTAGGTACGTACTTTAGACATAATTTGCTGCTCGCGATTACGTGATTCATATTTTGTGCTAAATTTCATGTTCTATGAATTTACTTGTGAAGCGACGTGCTTGCGTACGTTAACTGATTTTGACAATGATTATTAATGAACTGAGTTGTAACTTGTGTATATTATGCATCGCTTGGCTGCTATGCTTTTTCACTGATGTCATATTTTTTAATTATGTGCCTGCTGTGCTTATTTATTTAAATTATAATTGTCACCTGATTAATTGTGCTGATGTGGTTAGGTATGTAAGTTATACTTTGTGATTTATCTGCTTGCGCCTTCATGTTTACTTATTAAGATTACTATGAACATTTATTTGCTTACGTTACGTAAGATATGTTTGCTGCTATGCGTATGGATTGCATATTTATACATTTCTGTTTGTTGTCATAACTATACTTTAATTTGGTATATAGAAATGCTGATATACTGTGTATGAACATAGAGTTTAGGTCACACTATTGTATTAATTACAGATTGTTCGCTTGGCAGAGCCTCGTTGTAAGAATTGTGCTGCATCCACTTGTTGACATTCTGTTCACTACTGGTATATTTACTCGCTATTGCTTGTTTTGCTTACGCTCAGTGCTTTATATTTTAACATAAGAAAATGAACTGCAGTAATTCGACGAGCGACTTTAGTACAAGAAACATCACAGAAGTCACATGAGCTGGAGGTTTTATGGAAGCTGTATAAATTTATGCTAATAGGAAGGAAGCTAACGACATGACATACCAACACAGTTATTACACTGCATTTTTCGTGAGCAATTGAAATAGGAAGTGACACTTGACACAAGAAATACTCCACATGTTTGCTTCTGTTTGCCATAATTCTTGAAGTGGTGTACACACTGTGAAATATTAGGATCATTCACACTCCGTAATCGTACTTAATTACTGAGAGTTATTCGAACTAAGTCTGTTAGAAGTCATGTATGCATTCTTTGTTTATAATTCATAATGAGTAGAAGATTTTGGTCAGATGGATTACACAGAGGTTGTGTGTTGACAGTGTGTCTTCGGATCGTATGGGATGAGGAGGTTTGCATTAGGATTTTATCTGTACTCGATCGAGGAGACTGACTAGAGGAAAGAGTTGTTATGGAAGTGAAATGATACTGGCAATAAGGTTTATATGTATCGATGTATTGAAGAGGTATTATGGAGGTATTGAGATTATATGAAGTTGATTGGAGTTATGGTGTATAAGAGGTAAAATAAGTGAGGTGCATATTTTTTTTTTTTTTTGTTGGTCTATATGGAACAAGGAGGATGAAGATAGCAGACTAGAACACTAAAATGGAAGGAAGATTGTCTACACACACTTTGTTAAATCACTAAGCAGTATGTACTTTTTTTTTGGAGAGAGGAAGTTGCATATCTTGGCACACTGACAGTTGTTCAGCAACCGTACATTTTGATCTGGCTTGGCAAACATTGGTCTTGACATGATGACTATGACGTTGACTTAACTATTATTGACTGTTATACATTGCTGTCACTACTACTTGATACACATGATGAACATGAAATTTTGACAGAAGTGGATTCATACAGTTAACACTATTCAATTACACAGTAGTACTTAATGTGGATGAAAGATGAGTGAGTGTGTTTTGTGTGTTTTCCTTTCCTAATCCTACCCACCTATCTCCTAAATATTATTTTATTTGTTTGTAGTGGCTTGCACTGACACCCATAAATATTATAGGTTTACTGATGTTTGTGTATTTGTAATAGTAATGTGACAATTAGCTGATATCATTTGTGTGTTTGTTATGATTTGTATGTTTAGTGTAAGAGCATTGTAAAAGCATTTGTATGTGCATTCAAACTATTGTTCATGCTTGAACTGTCTGATTAGTGATGGTGAATATTATGAACTGTTACCTGCACTTTTCAACATGATGTGTGACACTTAGAAATGTTTAATTTCTGCTGATGAACTGTGTGATCAGTGATAGTAAATATTATGGACTGTTACTTGTACTTTTTCTACATGATTGGTGCCACTAGGACATGTTTAATTTCTGCTGATGAACTGTGTGATCAGTGATAGTGAATATTATGGACTGCTGTCTGCACCTACTCAACATTGCTGGGTGCCACTGATGGACTGCTTCTACTGAAATGATGTCACCTGTTGGAGTCTGCACCTGTTCCACAATGCTGGGTGCCACAGATGGAGCTACTTCTATGGAAATGATGTCATTTGTCGGTGTCTGCACCTACTCAACAATGCTGGGTGCCATTGATGAACTGCTTCTACTGAGAAATGTGACTTGTTGCTGTGTGTACCTCTTCAACATTGCTGGGTACCACAGATGGAACTGCTTCTACTGAAATGATGTTACTTCTTGCTGTCTGTACCTCTTCAACATTGCTGGGTACCACAGATGGAACTGCTTCTACTGAAATGATGTTACTTCTTGCTGTCTGCACCTACTCAACATTGCTGGGTGCCACTGATGGACTGCTTCTACTGAAATGATGTCACCTGTTGGAGTCTGCACCTACTCCACAATGCTGGGTGCCACAGATGGAGCTACTTCTATAGAAATGATGTCATTTGTCGGTGTCTGCACCTACTCAACAATGCTGGGTGCCATTGATGAACTGCTTCTACTGAGAAATGTGACTTGTTGCTGTGTGTACCTCTTCAACATTGCTGGGTACCACAAATTGAACTGCTTCTACTGAAATGATGTTACTTCTTGCTGTCTGCACCTACTCAACAATGCTGGGTGCCATTGATGAACTGCTTCTACTGAGAAATGTGACTTGTTGCTGTGTGTACCTCTTCAACATTGCTGGGTACCACAAATGGAACTCCTTCTACTGAAATGATGTTACTTCTTGCTGTCTGTACCTCTTCAACATTGCTGGGTACCACAAATGGAACTGCTTCTACTGAAATGATGTCACCTGTTGGAGTCTGCACCTGTTCCGCAATGCTGGGTGCCACTGATGGACTGCTTCTACTGAAATGATGTCACCTGATGGTGTCTGCACCTACTCAGCATTGCTGGGTGCTACTGCTGGAACTGTCAACCACTTGTTATGAAAACATTTTATGTGAATATTTGTATAAACTGATTTTTTGTGTATTACTGTTTTTGAAAAGTTATTCGCCATTGCTGACGCTATCGATTGAATTGTTTAACCACATGATATTTGTGTAAACTATTATGTAAAGCCATATGTATGAAAGAATTTGTATTCCTTACTGTATTTTATATATTAGGCTATTGTAAGGTCAGTGCAAAGCCAAAATTTTATCTAGTTATATGATACTTACGTATTAATATTATCTTTTATTTTTGTCTGTATTTTTTTGACGAATTTGGTGGTATTTTCACCACCAATGCTGGCAAAAATACCATCAAATTCTAGCCCGTGGAGGAAGGGCATATGAAAGGTGGCTACACTGAGCCACAGCGCCAGAAATCGCGCCAGAGAGTATTGTTCCGCCGCCTCCACTGGCAGTGATTATTGAGACGTAGCGGCAAGCAGTTCTTACCGAGAAGTTGTGGTGGACACTGCTTGTCGTGAAGTCAGAGTGAGATGTGGTAGTGGAGAGTGTTGTTCCATGTTTTATGCAGTGGTTTGATGGGAGAGATAGCAGATGTTGTTCTAATGGAGATATTGTAATGGTCAGAGTGCATTTCGTCAATATATATGGAGGTATTTTCTTTTATTCTTTCAGTGACCTGAATAATGTGTCATGACAGGTTCAGTCAACAAAGCATCTGGCGTGTGTTCTTGTATTAGAGTGTAATTTTGGATTTCTTGCACAATTATAGTATTTCTAATTTTCTTTTATCACGTCAGTATAAATGGTGTTTAAAATTTCTTGTCTTGTTGAAGAAGAACCGCGCCAGATGTGTACGTTGAGTCATACTTCCACACACAGAACAGCTACACTTGTGCTATGTTGGCTTCGTAGATTTTATAGTTGCTGGGGACTTAATTAATTAATTGTATTAACTGAAATTTTCATTTCATTCTTTGTGGTTGTTACATGCAGTCAGATTGCGTACAAAAACTAGTCAGGGCCAGCCGTTTACGAGACTTGCGTAATCGGACTAACAGATACCAAAAATATTTGCATAATAGAAATTTAAATTAAGCCCCCATGCAACTGTTCCATCTAAATTAGATGTATCGTTGCGGTGCGCAGATTTTAATTTCATCGTAATGTCAAATTCTGTTATAAGTTTTCAGAAACAATTTGAGAAGCTTGTAAGGGCAGGTTGTGAAAAGCAGTAAGCCATCTAGCCTGTCTCTTTTCATAATTATTGACCTTTTATAATTATTCAGTGCATAATGAGGTTAGAAAATTGTAGAAACATAGGCACGGATATGAGATAAACTGTTAGATAGATTTTTTTGCATTACAGTCATCCATCAAACCGATTTTTATTTTCTAATTAACACTCCAAACAACTTGGTGCTGGTAAGTTTTCGTTCTGAATCTGGAAGGCGAGCCACGAGTTTCGTGGGCGCTGAGGATAGGTTAACAGTACGGCTCAGGGTCACTTGGCGGGTCTCTGTGGGAATTGCGGTCCAGAAAGCAGGGCAGTGACCACGGCCGACCAGGTGCTATGCATTGTAACACGGGGATACGAAACAGTCCTCGCTTTCTGGAACGAAACTGCGGTTCGTCTGAAGTTAGGCGTCCGTAGTGTGTAGAATTCGCCCTTGTTATAAGATTTGACGACCTTGCGTATTCTTCCGCAAAATGCTAACACAGAGTAAGTGCTTGGAAGTGTGAGAAACTAGCCCCTCGCCCAGTTTTCTTCTTCCTTGCGGACTGTGTAGTGAGGCGCACACTCCGCCGCAGAGTGAAAATCTCATTCAGGAAACATCCCCTAGGCTGTGGCTAAGCCATGTCTCCAAAATATCCTTTCTTTCAGGAGCGTTAGTTCTGCAAGGTTCGCAGGAGAGCTTCTGTAAAGTTTGGAAGGTAGGAGACAAGGCAGAGGTAAAGTTGTCAGGACAGGACGTGAGTCGTGCTTGGGTAGCTCAGAGGTTGCCGGCACAGTAGCTCAGTGTGTTCGGTCAGAGAGCCGGTTGGCCTCTCTAATAAAAAAAACTGAGTAGAAGGATCAACCACCGAACTCGAACAGGATGTCTTGCGACGTCCGCAACGACCAAACACAAAGATCAATAACGACCAAAAAAAAAAAAAAGAGGGTACCGAGTTCAAGTCTCGGTCCGGCAAACAGTTTTAATCTGCCAGGAAGTTTCATATCTATACCTATTTTGTAAAATGTACATATTTATGTCTGTGAGAGTCTTTCTTTCCAATGTATGAACGTAAGTGTAAATGTCGTTTGACTAGGGCGTCCCTTCAGGTAGACCGTTCGCCAGGTGCAAGTCTTGCGATTTGATTTCACGTCACTTCGGCGACTTGGGCGTCCATGGGGATGAAGTCCCTGAACGGAGAAAATCTCAGACCCAGTTGGGAATCGAATCCAGGCCCTTAGGATTGACATTCTGACCCGCTGACCAATCAGCTACCGGGGGCGGACATCATATGAAGGTTATGTTGATGGTTTCAGGAGCAAAGCCTACTAAACTTTTTGAAAACTGTTTATGGCGTTTCTAATAATATGATGTTACGATTATCTATCACAGTAGGTTAGTGTTGGCTGCAAGTTGTTTCTTAACTGTTCTGAGTGAAGTCACGTGTGCCGAAGTTCACCGTTTTTAATTTTCACAAGCCATTAGTAAAAAAAGCTACTAATTACAAGTAATACGTAGACGCGTACATTATCGATTATTTCTGCTGCCAGCTATCTGCGGCTGCCCAACCCAAATACTAATTGATTGTTTACTGTTTCCCCCTTGCAGGCAAAACACTTCTGCTCACATCACAGTAAACTCGGGCGTCTACGTAGAATGAAAGAAAAGTAGTACACAAATGTGCCGCTAGATCCAGAGGCAGCACAGACGTACGCAGCTGTGTGTAAACAGCATTGTGTTAGACAAGTTTTAAATCGTGTTAATAGAACTGTTGCGTCCGACTTAAACTACGAGAGCGCGATCTAAGTGTAAAGTGTATCAAAGTAAATAAATTAGTTACACGTCAGTAAAACTAAAAACTCAGCTTAAGAATGTTCTTGTTAATTTTAAGCTCGAGTTTACCCCAGTATAGATGCGACATGGTATTCGTAATTAGATTTAAAACCGGATCTATCACTGTTTAGGCTGAAAATAGCAGATTTTTTTACTAACGTCCCGCCTTCCTGGCCGAATTCGCAAATGCGCGATAGCATGGTGTGATTCAACATCCAAGTAGCTGTTGCGAATCCTCGTTATGAAAGCATTTATAATCATCCTGATTTGGCTGGTTGTGGGCGATAGGGGTTCCGCCTGAACACGACAGTGTACGCCAGTGTACCAGGCTTGATTTCGTACATCATTGCTCTTTCTCATGGACGGCGGGCATCAGACATTGTTTGTGGTAATTCTTCCGACGGAAGCCTTCTTGGTACTATCCGACAAAATTAGGCTATTCTCTTCTCAGAATCAGGTTTCAGCATATGCCTTTTTTTCATCGCCGTTGTGCAATAACCCAAAGAGTTAGCTAAAATCACAGACATCCGCTCTGCACAGATACACATTAATTGTTACTGCACACAATATAACAAACCAAGATTTACGGCAGCTACCTGGGTTAACAAAAGCTTGTGATATGACTTTCTTTTCAGTAATCTTTCTTCTAATTTTCTTCTTTGAAGTGTGAGATTCATATCCTTCGAATAGTTATGCTATACATTGATGCATTTGCAAAGTCTTCTTTCTATCCAAATTTATCCATCAGGTAATAATATTTAAGTGTGTTTCTGTGAGATTATGAGGTGCTACTAAAATTAGTTACTATACAGATTCCCTTTTACATGGGTTACTATAAAAAGTGCCACATATTTCAAATACTTTTCCGAAATGTAATTTACGTAATTTTTCGTGAAGTTTCATTATTCAATTAATAGAAAATTATTGTTTTGTTTCAAAAATATACTTAAGTTGTCATAAATACACTCACACTAAAGAAAAAGCTAAATATTTAGTGTCTTATGCATGTAGTATATTTCGAAATTTCTAAGTTACAATTGAAAGTTATTTACATCAATTTGTTACTATCTCTGTGCTTATATTTTTATAAACATCAAAAGATGCAGTTTTTTAAATTGTTCACGTCCTTAAAAACAAGAAGTTAATGTATTTACTAATTTGAACAATACTGATTCTAGAACATACTAGAAGCTTACTTTCTAACATATAGATATGAACCTGCACAAAATGAGTGAGTCGTTCTGGTGTCATCTAGCTTATAACTAGCGGTAGCCTTGGCGCCAAGCACTTATTCTTTGCCTCAGCCTCGGGTTGGCAGTCAGTGTTGCCAATCTGGTGTGTTTGGTCTCAGATATGGCGATTTTTAATGCATTTGGTGCCAGATTTATGTAATTAGCGCCATGGCGGAAATCTTGTGTTTTGCTCATATTATTAGCGTTTAATCTGATGCTGTTGAAAGTGAAAGATATTATCAAATAGATAATTTTAATTGATACAGCAACTAACTGAAAACAACGGATCAATGGCTAATCAGCTCTTGTGGAAACCATTCTTTGCCGTCCTCACGTGCATGGATTAGAAACTTATAAATATGACATAATTTAACGTCCAGTCATCCATCCCACGTTCCTAACTAAAAAGAGGAAGATATTAGACTACTGGCATTCTTGTGATGTAACATGTTCCGTTGGTGGCATGGATTCATTACAGGTGGTACAGACAAGCCGTCGTGTGAATTACGGTACTTTTGAAGACATTATCCGAAAACTGTCTAGAGCAGCTAAATCGACAGCCGACGAGTAATGGAAATATTTTGGATCTGGTAGCCACGAACAGACCAGACCTCATCGACGGTGTCAATGTTGAGACAGGGATTCGTGATCATGATGTTGTCATTACGACTATGGTTACGAAAGTCCGTCAAGAAGGCTGTAAGTAGGCTGTTTATGTTTTCTTTATGTAAGTAGGCTGTTTATGTTTTCTTATTGGCAACGTTACGTAGCGCTCTGTATGAAAATCACTGGCTGTGCTGTGTGCAGTCTGTGGCTAGTTTGCGTTGTTGTCTGCCATTGGATGTGAACAGCGCATAGCGTTGCGCAGTTGGAGGTGAGCCGCCAGCAGTGGTGGATGTGGGGAGAGAGATGGCGGAGTTTCGAAATTTGTAATACTGGATATCATATATTATGACTGTTAAGGTAAATACATTGTTTGTTCTCTATTATCATCTTTCATTTGCTAACTATGCCTATCAGTAGTTAGTGCCTTCAGTAGTTTGAATCTTTTATTTAGCTGGCAGTAGTGGCGCTCGCTGTATTGCAGTAGTTCGAGTAATGAAGATTTTTGTGAGGTAAGTGATTTGTGAAAGGTATAGTTTAATGTTAGTCAGGGCCATTCTTTTGTAGGGATTTTTGAAAGTCAGATTGCGTTGCGCTAAATAATATTGTATGTCAGTTTAAGCACAGTCTTGTATAAATTATTCAAAGGGGACGTTACATATGGCGACCCTGCCAGGATACCTCACTGGAATCTTCTGATTTTTTCTTGTAGTTTGTGTATTTATTGTAGCTTTTGTTTATTGCTAGCGCATAATTATAGAGAGAATTTCCTTGGTAGTTGTGGTTTTTCATTGTTGGACAGTAAAACAGTTGTGGCATGCATGCAGATTTGCACCAAGTATTTCACAGCTGCGCTTGCAATTAACTAGATATTATTTTCAGTGCTATGTTAATGTGTTCCCCTATTTTCGCTCTTCAAATTGTGTTTTTCTGTGTTGTCGTGTGAAATATTATGACAATAATGGTGTGTGAAAAACGTAACACTAGGCTCCAAAGTAAACTGAGAAATGACAGTGAAGACGAAAGCAGTGTGTTAACGCCACCATGTAATGAATTAACTAATGTTCAACATAGTAATTTGGTAATTGTGCATAGGGAAATGGAGCGGGC
Organism: Schistocerca cancellata; assembly: GCF_023864275.1. Lineage (NCBI taxonomy): Eukaryota > Metazoa > Arthropoda > Insecta > Orthoptera > Acrididae > Schistocerca > Schistocerca cancellata. The sequence continues at coordinate 532,478,362 of NC_064631.1, forward strand.
TGCAAAAAATGGTGTAGACAGTGAAACAATTAGTGAACAGGGAAGCATTATCGATCGATCGGTCGGCAAACAGCTCGCCTCAGGAATCCGAAATGATAGGACACAATTTTACAAATACTGTAGATTCAGGTTTTGCGTCCTCACCGTTTTCTCAAATATCTCAAGACACATTTTCTGCTTGTCAAAATGTGAATGTTGCTGGTGCAAATTCACTGCCGAAAAGCGTAGAGGAACAGATTCCAGACACTAATGCATTGTTATTACAATTAATGCAACAAATGGGACAAAATCTTCAAAAGTTAGACACAATGGAACAAAATCAGAGACAAACACAGCAAAAGTTAGACACAATGGAACAAAATCTTCAAAAGTTAGACACAATGGAACAAAATCTTCAAAAGTTAGACACCACACTTGAACAAACACGTGAAGATTTAACCACTGAGTTACGTAACATCGAATCGAAATGTCAAAAGGTCTGTAATGACGTAAAAACACAAATTTGTGAGCATTTCCAACCTATTTTTTCGCGTCATGAAAATGCATTACAGAATCACGAAGCAGCCATAAAAGAACTGCAAACTATTGTTCATGAAAATCATGAGACCTGGCAAGCTAAAATTGACTCAGTTGCATCTACCGATTCGGTTACGCAACTTGCAAAAACTCAGGAAAACTTAAAGGACACAGTAGATACCCTGAAAATTGGTTCAGAAAGACACATGGAGGAAATAAGTACACTATCGGAGAAAGTAGCCGAACTTTCGGATCAGGTCACTAACTTATCTACAAAGGTAGATGATAATCTGAATGACACAAGACCCGTAGCCTTCACTGACACAGAAGAGTATGAACAAAATAGAAAATTCAAACAAAATCAAAATCAAATCAATACACAATACAAAAGAGAAATCCGGGAAGTACAAGATCAGTTGGCACAAGTAAATCAAAAATTTCATATTTCAGAGGACACTCGCGCTCCAACACAGGAAGAGGAACTTAGAAATACGGAAAAGCCACAAAATAATAACACAGGGCACTTCGGAAATTATGAAAGAAATTGGCAAGGTACACCGAATTTTGAGATGGAACCGCCGACACGACGTAACAATGACCGATATGCTACTCGCCGACACGATGATTTTGACTATAAGCTGTTCATTACTACACGTAAATTCAAAACGTTTAAGAATTCTGCCAATCACATTCATCCACAAGCATGGCTCCATCAATTCTCTCATTGTTTCCCTCCTAACTGGTCATTGGAGCACAGGTTAGAATTTATGTGTGGCTACTTAGAGAATGAACCAGCTGTAAGAATGCGATCGGTCACTCACGATTGCCACAGTGAAGGAGAATTTTACCATGCCTTCCTCTCAGCATATTGGTCTCAAGCCACACAAGACCGAGTAAAACATGGCATCATAATGATGAAACTTTTCGAACAATCTGAATTTTAGAGTCTTGTGAAATATTTTGAAGACATGTTGCAAAAGAATCAGTACCTGTCAAACCCATACAGCCCCTCAGAACTCATCCGCATTTGCTTAATCAAACTGCCTGAACATTTACGACATATTATTTTAGCAGGACGTTGCAAAGACGACATTGAAGCTTTTCAGGGACTGTTACAAGAACATAGAAATTGACACTGACAATCGCGTAACGTGAAAACAGGAACACAACAACTACAGGTCACATCCGTCGCAATTCCGCGATGAAAGAAATAATAACTGGACACGACAAGGCTATTCTCACAACACAAATCGTGACCAAAACAGACACCACCCGTATGACAACCGTTGGCAGAGTAGTAATAATTACAGGGAAAGATCACCTCTCCGCAGTAATGACTATCACAGAGACAATCAGAGAAACAGACAATATGGGAACCAAAACAATTATTATCAAGGGAGACAGAATAACTTTAGACGCAATGGTCCAGCGCACAGTTACGACTCAGGGAGAAATTCTCCACCACGTGACCGACAAGAAAGAAACTATGGAATCTACCGACATGACGACAGGCGATATGATCGTAACGACAGACCTGAACTGCATCAGAACTGGCGGGATTCTCGTCACGGTGAATTTGTAGAAGTTAGGTTTCCAAATCCCAATAACGACGCGCGCCAACAAAGGAACAGACAATGACTCGCACCGCAGGCTGCCGCGTGCGCCGGCTGGCTCAGAGAAAAATAACATAGACGCTAACCTTGAGAAAAATTCCAGTATTCTTTACCGATGTATACCACATGATAATTGCGTTAAAGTTGAAACTCTGCATACTAGGAAGAGCAAAGGGCTACACCACATTTCACATGTAAAACCATTTATTGGGAGATAATCTGCTTTTTAACTTAGTCTTTGCTATAAAATTTTTCACTTCACGTTACTAGTACTCTTTTTCAATCTTAGAAACTGTTAACATGCAACTATGTTTTAAAGTTAACTATCCAGTCAAGAACCAAGAGAACTAATTTAAACAGAAATTACGAATTCATTGTTATTGCGAACAGACGACACAGTGTTATTGTGTGTGTACATTCTTGCTTGTTAGTTGCACGATTACGTAACGACTATAAGGCTCACATACTTAGAACATTTACCAGTACTGCTAATGAGATTTTAATGCAACATTTTGGTGTACTTGAAAATACATTCTGAATTAAAGTACTTTCTGGGAGATACCAGATGACACAGTGGTTAGTTAATGTGACAGCTACACGATTATATCACGACGTTACTAATGTGTGACACAATTTACATTGTTGCTTTTGTGGTGTATCTGTTTTATATCTGCACAGTTTTTCTGAATTCTTCTGGAAAGTAAAACATGTTTAATAGTAACTTTTGTGGTATAGATACAATGAGACAGCCTTTTCCGTAGCACAACAATATGTTACAGCACAGTAATTTCTTCATCACAACAATAAGCGTAATAACTAAGATATCTATAAGCAAAGCATTTCACTTTTGTTTATCATGAGGTAAGTACATTGACTTCTGCAGAACTTAGCTTTCGGAGGACAATAACTACGACACTTCCACAGAGATTATCTTACAGCAAGACGCACATTTAGCGCTACAGGACACGTATTTGAGTGATTAATTTTGTACTTAAAACATTTATTTTTAAAGATTTTTGAATTACAAAGAAAGTTTTCCGTGATACATTTCATTCCATTGCTGTAATCTGTAACACCTGAGTGTATAATTACAATAATCCTCAGGGGGGTACACGCTTTCTTTGTTTATCATGTGTTTGGCAAGCACAAGGCGCCCTAGCTAATATGGTATTTGCTTATACAACTTTACACATCGGTACCATATTTCTCTAACACAAATTACACAGCTATCTGATCATTTAACTGAGAGAGACAAACTTTTTTACTACGGCAGTGAAAGATGTTTATGTAATTACACCATTGGATAACTTCACACTTATGAAATTGTATTTTGTCTGTACTTTGTGAATTGTTCATATTTTTTCAGAACCATTGTGATACTGTGAGAGCTTTGAATGATGTATTTGGTAAGGGATCATGATTTTTTAAGTACATTTGAGGTAGATGACACTATTGAAATGAGCAGAGAATTATCTTTAGGTTTTGAAATTATTGCAGAAAGCTACGACGTTTTTGAGATTTGACTGAGGTGTTATGATGTTATTATTACGACGACGATGTGTATTATGCTGCTGAGGTATGTTTATGATTAATAGGCTGAGGCTATATGAGTTATTTGATTATGCTTCATATTTATAATGATGAAATATTGAAGAGTGTCGATGACTACATATATGTGTAATAAGGTAAGGAGTAATGAATAGTGGGTAGGGACTCTTGACTTGTGAAAAAGGATGTTAGAAACCAAGAATCGTACTTTAAGAGTTATGAAATGTGTGTAAATGCGTGAATGTATCACAATGCCGGCGAAAATTTTTTGGACACTGTTATATTCATAAGATTTTGTTTCTACACATTTGCAACGCAAATTCTTGACCTGTGAAATATTTTTATATGAGACTGTTACTGTAGCGGAAACTGCTGTCGTAAATATTTCCGTAAGAAAGTTGAGTGACCACCTGCACGTAATGCGTTTTGGGTGCCTAACTGAGAGGTAGTTGTCTGACAAAAGAAAGCCATTAGGTGAAAAAAAAGGGAGGCCATTATCCTCGCCATTGACATTCCTTTAGAGAAAACATTGCAAATGTGACACCCTCATTGCTTGGAAAGATACTTACATCTGCACAACTGATTATGACAAGCGTCTTTCTACGAGGGGGGTTTATGGGCGCTCAACATCGAGGTCATCAGCGGCGTCTTTCTACGAGAGTTGAGGGAATTTCTACTAACTTATGAAATGCCACATGACTATTGAATGATATTTTTATGCTTTGCTTTTCAGAGTTGCTTATTTCATTTGATATCTAGTTTCCAGCTGTGTTGCAGCATTAGTTTTATAAAATAAACTTAGATGCATTTGCTAATGTGAACACTTTCTGTCAACAGACCTATTAAATAATTATTTTATGATCCACATTCTTCGAAAAAGGAGCTCTTGGAATTGAAAGAACAATAAGAAGGGACTGATAACAATAACTGCACATATAATTTTCTTTTCGAGTACTTGGTAATTTTTTGTAGAATTAGTTTTTATGGTGCACCACTTTAATTACATAGACATTAAGATGTGAATAGACATTTTCCTTTTCTGCATTGTTGTTTTTACTGTAATATTTTTTCTGCTTGAGCTATGTCATGTTTAGGTATAAGTTACTGCTGTTTGCCAGGCATAGTGTTACTGAATTTGACTTTGTGTTACTCTTCTAAGTTAGTTTTATTACTGTTTTATTTTTCTTGTTTGCTGCACAGTGCCTTATATTAGTTGTAGTCCTGAAATTGGTTTTGCCTATTTAAATTTTTTGTCATTGCTGTTTGTATTAATTGTTTTGTGCTGCTGCATTGCCTCGTCCCGTAGTTTATGCATCTGATCTCAGTAGATTTAAGTTAGCTTAAGAGGGGGTAGACTATATAAGAAACTAACTATGATGAAATGGAAGAAATTCATTGAGAAGCTATAAGAAAATGGTGTGGCCAAAAAAGAATTTTGAAAGAGGATATGAACAAAAAAAGTAGGGTTTAGGGACAACAGGTTTAGGTAGGATTTTCTTGGAAATAAATGTTGAGGTAAGATAATGGTAAATAAATGATGAGGTAAGAAATGTGTGAACATATAAATATAGAAAGCATGCTTAGATAGAATTTTTTTGGTGGAAGCAAAGGTTGAAATAAGACGAAAGATCTATGGAATGAAGTTTTGGGGTGGACTGCAGTACCAAATGTTACACTGAAAACGAACCCTGTCCTTTCCTTTTGTGTTATCCCACTATGTGTTTGTGTACCCTTGTATATTTGTTTTCTTCCTATCTCTGTGTAGTTTCATAGAATTTTTTCTTCTTCTAATACTAATCTATATTCACTATGATGAGGAATACTGTTATCCTCAAATATAAATGGCATTAATAATATGTTATTTACCTTGTAAATATGCTTAGACATTATTTATTCTGTTTGTTTTAATGTTCATGTGTAAAGTTGATGTTTGGAAAGTTATTCTGATCTTTTATGTATGTACTCATGTCATAATTCCTGTAACACTGATGTATATGTTATTTCTATTCTTTTGTAAAACCTGTATTACTACAAATGTTATCTGTATTGTTATGTTCTTTAATGATGTATTTTGTACCTTTGTAATTGTATTCTTATGTTATAAAATTGTAATTGATACCAGTTCATCATATTATTAACTTGTTAGTTACATTTCACTGCACACTTTTCTGTTGGTCATAGTATATGGACAATATGTGAGAAGTAGGGGCTCTTAGTGTTTACATGTGTGTTAATAATTCAGCAAGGGACTGGATAACAGCATTGCTGGTTCTAAGGACAATTCCAAAAACTTTGTGAGTGCACAAGTGGTGGTTATGGACTTGCTCTATTATCCGCAAGACCCTTCAATGGTTATTGTGCACCTGCACAGTCACAACAGATGGCTGCTAGCCATCTCTACAAGGACTACAGTGGGTCTGCTCTGTGATGACCTACCTACCAATATTCTTCAAAACGCCGAATGACTCTGCTGTGGGTTTGCTCTGTTGTGGCCCATTACCTGTCAGCATGTCAAGAGTCAGCACTGTCTTTCCATTGGAAGGACAACACTACTTCTTCAAGACTGCGTGGAAATCCACTACTTCCGTTGCATTGTCTTTTACTGCTCAGACTTTGAGAAAAGAAACGGCAGTTTCACTGTGTTGAATGATCAGGACTGTCTTTATGGACTGTGAGAAAATTTTAGCTTTTGACCAACATTGTATAAATAAGTGTGTGCATTTGATATCTTTGTTATTGTAATTATGAAAATTTTTTTCAAATCATTATTGGCCACTGCCCAAAAAAATTTGTAAAATTTTTTGTGGGGAGCGTGGGGGCTATGTAAGTAGGCTGTTTATGTTTTCTTTATGTAAGTAGGCTGTTTATGTTTTCTTATTGGCAACGTTACGTAGCGCTCTGTATGAAAATCACTGGCTGTGCTGTGTGCAGTCTGTGGCTAGTTTGCGTTGTTGTCTGCCATTGGATGTGAACAGCGCGTAGCGTTGCGCAGTTGGAGGTGAGCCGCCAGCAGTGGTGGATGTGGGGAGAGAGATGGCGGAGTTTCGAAGTTTGTAATACTGGATATAATATATTATGACTGTTAAGGTAAATACGAGTACATTGTTTGTTCTCTATTATCATCTTTCATTTGCTAACTATGCCTATCAGTAGTTAGTGCCTTCAGTAGTTTGAATCTTTTATTTAGCTGGCAGTAGTGGCGCTCGCTGTATTGCAGTAGTTCGAGTAATGAAGATTTTTGTGAGGTAAGTGATTTGTGAAAGGTATAGTTTAATGTTAGTCAGGGCCATTCTTTTGTAGGGATTTTTGAAAGTCAGATTGCGTTGCGCTAAATAATATTGTATGTCAGTTTAAGCACAGTCTTGTATAAATTATTCAAAGGGGACGTTACAAGGCTAGGGGAGTATTCTTACTAGAAAGAGCAGATAAGCAGTTGTTAGCATCCCACTTAGTAAATGAATCGACTTCATTTACTTCCGGTACGATGGACGTGGAAGAACTATGGGCAAATTTTAAACACATTGTAATTCACGCATTGGAGAAGTATGTGCCGAAAAAGTGGGTTACGGACGGAAAAGACCCACCGTGGTTTAACAGCGCAATTCGGAGTGCTCAGGAAGCAAAAACAGTTGCACTCGCGGTACAAGAAAGATCGGGAGAATGAGGACAGGCAAAAGTTAGTAGAGATTCGTGCTGCTGTAAAAAGAGCGATGCGCGAAGCATACAACCACTACCACCGTCATACCTTAGCAAAAGATCTTGCTGAAAACCCAAGGAAATTCTGGTCTTACGTAAAATCGGTAAGCGGGTCGAAGGCTTCCATCCAGTCACTCACTGATCAGTCTGGCCTGACAACGGAAGACAGCAAAACGAAAACTGAAATTTTAAATTTAGCTTTTGAGAAATCTTTCACGCACGAGTATCGTACAAACATACCGCCGTTTGAGTCTCGTACTGATTTCCATATGGAGGACATATTGATAGACATCCTTGGGGTTGTGAAGCAGCTGAATGGGTTGAAAATAAATAAATTGCCAGGCCCTGATGGGATTCCAATTCGGTTTTACAGAGAGTACTCTAATGCATTGGCTCCTTACTTAGCTTGCATTTATCGCGAATCCCTCGCCCAACGTAAAGTCCCGAGCGACTGGAAAAAAGCGCAAGTGACGCCTGTATAAACGAAGGGTAGAAGGACGGATCTTAAAGATTACAGACCAATCTCCTTAACACCGGTTCGTTGCAGGATTCTCGAACATATTCTCAGTTCGAATATAATGAATTTCCTTGAGACAGAGAAGTTGCTGTCCATGCATCAGCACGGCTTTAGAAAGCATCGCTCCTGCGAAACGCAACTCGCCCTTTTTTCACATGATATCTTGCGAACCATGGGTGAAGGGTATCAGACGGATGCCATATTCCTTGACTTCCGGAAAGCGTTTGACTCGGTGCCCCACTGCAGACTCCTAACTAAGCTACGAGCATATGAGATTGGTTTCCAAATATGTGAGTGCCTCGAAGACTTCTTAAGTAATAGAACCCAGTACGTTGTCCTCGATGGTGAGTGTTCATTGGAGGTGAGGGTATCATCTGGAGTGTCCCAGGGAAGTATGGTAGGTCCGCTGTTGTTTTCTGTCTACATAAATGATGGATAGGGTGGATAGCAATGTGCGGCTGTTTGCTGATGATGCTATGGTGTACGGGAAGGTGTCGTCTTTGAGTGACTGTAGGAGGATACAAGATGATTTGGACAGGATTTGTGATTGGTGTAAGGAATGGCAGCTAACTCTAAATAAAAATAAATGTAAGTTAATGTAAATGAATAGGGAAAAGAATCCTGTAATGTTTGAATACTCCATTAGTAGTGTAGCGCTTGACACAGTCACGTCGATTAAATATTTGGGCGTAACATTGCAAGGCGATATGAAGTGAGAAAGGAATGCAATGGCAGTTGTGGGGAAGGCGGATAGTCGACTTCGGTTCATTGGTAGAATTTTGGGAAGATGTGGTTCATATGTAAAGGAGACCGCTTATAAAACACTAATACGACCTATTCTTAGGATCCCTATCAGGTCGGATTGAGGGAGGACATAGAAGCGGTTCAGAGGCGGGCTGCTGGATTTGTTACTGGTAGGTTTGATCATCACGCGAGTGTTACGGAGATGCTTCAGGAACTCGGGTGGGAGTCTCTGGAGGAAAGGAGGCGTTCTTTTCGTGAATCGCTACTGAGGAAATTTAGAGAACCAGCATTTGAGGATGACTGCAGTACAATTTTACTGCCGCCAACTTATATTTCGCGGAAAGACCACAAAGATAAGATAAGAGAGATTAGGGCTCGTACAGAGGCATATCGGCAGTCATTTTTCCCTCGTTCTTTTTGGGGGTGGAACAGGGAGAGAAGATGCTAGTTGTGGTACGAAGTACCCTCCGCCACGCACCGTATGGTGGTTTGCGGAGTATGTATGTAGATGTAGATGTAGATGTAGTCCTCCCTCCACAAAATGTTTGGTCTGTTTAGAGGAGACAGAGCAATTAAGCTGAGATTTGAGTATGGTGGAAAGTGAATAGCGAGTAGGTGTTTGTGCAAATATGTTATATGTCTGTGAAAGGCATATTGTGCAGTGAAGTGGATGAAGTGGACATTTTCGGGACGAAAAATACATTTATACTATATTGCAGTGCCAGTGTTATTCTGAATTTTTTGGCATCGTAATTCAGAATATCACAAGCCCTGCAATATCGTATTTATCCGCGACACCGGGTAAGCGACTTTCAAATAAAATGTCTCAGATGTATGTAAATATACATAATGTATCTAAGAGTATAGGCTGTACGCGCTTGGTTGACGACATACGGAAGTTTGCGTTTGGCATTGAGTCGTGCGCGGATAGCGTCCGCCGCATTAAGTTTCCACGTAAGTTGAGCAATGTTCAGTAAGCCGTTTTTTTTCTACTTTTTGACGGTGAAAAACGGCTAAAATCTTTCCTTGAATAATTTTACGCTCGCGATAAGCGGGAAATCCGGGTTCGAGACCCGATCCGACACAACTTTTCACTGTAGTCATTCCATTCTACAGCTGATGGTTGTCCATATTCGCAGTTGGGATTACGTTTAATGTATTACAGTTATAATTAAGTATTTAGTACTGGCAAGCTAGCAGTCATTCGGTGACCGCGATGTTCCCAGCGATTTCGAAGTCACTGGTTGAATAACGAGACATATCAACAATGGCTAATGAGATTGGTGGGAAGCGATACCAAATGTTATTGCAAAGTCGAGTTGGGGGAGGGGGGGGGGGGTATAGACAGGCAAAGTAAAACACACAACCACGTAAAAGCAGCGGAGTAATTCAGTGGTAGCCAAGCCGGCAGCGCGCTTTTATCATACAAACTAATCAGACAAGAAACGATGTTGGTGCCAGGACGGTTGGTATTTTCTATTGCAGAGCATCGTTCATTTCCAACTGCAGAACACTTGTGTGATCTGTGTAAATACCGTTTTTCAAACAGTAAAAAACCAACTGAATTTAAACTCCATCGTACAAAGAACACAGCAACTGCCTATTTGACTGAAACGTGTTAACACCATAAAACAATTCTTTGCAACTTGCGGCTTCACATGCTGCTAATGTCTTTCTGCAAAGAAATTAAGATTTCTTAATTAAAGATACATACGTCTGGTTCTCACAGTCCTCTGTGAGGTAAATTACGTATAAGGGACTGAGCGAGGTGACACAGCGGTTAGAGCCCCTGGACTTGCATTTGGTAGGAGGACGGTTCAAACCCTTGTCCGGCCATCCTCATTTAGGCTTTCCATGATTTCCCTAAATTGCTTCAGGCAAATGCTGGGATGGTTCTTGTTGTCCTGCCTACTCGTTGCATATGGGATACCCAGGAAATCTGCTTTCTTGGATCGCTAGACAACAATCCAAGCAAAATCGTGTTAATGAATTTTTATTACAGTGTGGTGCCGCAAGCAGTGGGTGACAGACAAATTAGGAAAGTATTCTCAGTATACATAACTACTAACATAAGTGAAACAATACCGTTCCCAATTCGCTGCTGTAGAGCTCGTAGAACAGCTAGTCTTCAACTCGGTCTTAGCCAGGTGGCTCAGCGCTCATGTCATCTTCGTCTAGATGACGCTACCATCGCGTTGTCATCCTGGAGAAGGGTCAGTCAGTGTGCAATTGGGTGACACCACCTCACAGCCCTCTTTACTCTACCGTTCCCGCCTGGCATGCCAGCGCTTGTCGTTATGCCAGAACAATTCTTTCCCTAATCCGATGACCTTGCTGTTTGGTCCTCTCCCCCAAATCAACCAACCAAACAACATGTAAGGAACTGTGTGCTACAATAAATGACTGTGATTTGCCATTAAAACTAGTTCACATGACTCGGATGAGATGGTTATTCATTGAAAGTGCAGTTAACTCGGATATTACAGCAGTGGTTGGGGCTTAAAACTCATTTTGAACTTTCAAGATAGAGAGACCCCTGTTATACGGCTGAGTTTTTGTTTTCTATGTACAATGACGAATCCAACTACTTGTATCTTGTCTGTCGAAATAGGTGGCATCGTACAGTTTTTATGAATTTTAAGAACTACATTATGCAATACATAGCTTGTAACCTCCCCACAAAATTTAAAAATTGAAATTAAAAATAATTATTATGGATAGCGATTCTAATTTTTGTGTAACCTCACAACAAAACTGGTTCCCATTTAATGTACCCACAAAATTCTTTTCTCATTTAATATAAGCTCGAAACAGAAAAATTCCTAAACCTTGTAACAAAAAAATAAATTCAGTAACCTGGTAAAATTTGGACGACAGCAGTGCTGCGTCGTGGCCCTGTAAGATCATTCTGAATAAAAAGCAAAATTTCTTACCTCAATAAAAACGGCGAATATATCTGCTCTTACTTAACATTTTTCCGGCACAGCTCCGTGCAATGCTGGCCTATACATTTGTGATTTGTGAAAGGAAGCAACAGATTTTTTTTTTTGAAATGAATGCCTTTTTTAAAAAAAATACTTTATATTACCAAAACTATTATTAGGACATTTTTAAAACATTTGGATGACAGTTCAGATACATTACTAGATATGTGCGACGCTGCTTCTCTACCTTATACAATAATACTCCATCTCCAGATTCCCGACCAGAGCAGACTAGTGCAGACAACCTCAGACTAGCGATTAGCAACAACTGACTGCTACAGTTACACAGTTCGTACTGCAGTCAACACTGCTCTCTGGTCAGCGATTCTCATATCGCAGACAGCGCATACCTCTTACATAACCCTCCACTGGGGGGGGGCAAAAATTTGGCAGCGATGGTGAGTCAATTGGACTTGCCATGAGCAACAAATTTTTCTTAATTAACTAAGTTTACAGTCACAGAATATATACATATATATAAGTGCAGAGCATGAAATAAAATATAGTGCACATGCACTGAGTACAGAACATATCAAGCAATGACAAAATGTATACGCAATGAGTACAAAACATATTAACAAATGACATAAAATGCACACGCACTGTAGTACAGAACATATCAGGTAATGACAAAATGTATACGCAATGAGTACAAAACATATTAACAAATGACATAAAGTGCACACACACTGTAGTACAGAACATATCAGGAAATCACAAAATGTATACGCAATGAGTACAAATCATATTAACAAATGACATAAGTGCACACGCACTGTAGTACAGAACATATCAGGAAATCACAAAATGTATACGCAATGAGTACAAATCATATTAACAAATGACATAAAGTGCACACGCACTGTAGTACCTTTTTTTACCATTTTACAAGAACTAGGATAGGAAAGGGAAGGATTGCATCATGGTTGTACCACAGTAGGTTGCACGTAGCTGCACTGAAAGTCCCTATCTTTCTACAGAAGCACAACACCAAGTGTGACAATCTGAAGTTCTTCCCTGAAGAATTAATCAGTGTAGCCAAGACACTGAAATGTCGTATTAATATTCAATGTTATCATTTTGGTAGTACATTAGGTACACCAAAGAGTGGGACCATAATAACATCTCCATCGCTCAAGGTGGTGGACAGCACGTCGTGTCAAAACCACGTTCTTGTAAGGTACACCAACGTAGAATTAGTGCAAAAACCAAATATAGTGCTCCATGATCATGAGGATAGACAGGACAAACGGATATTGCAGTAATTCCTGGTAATTAGGTCAGAAGGTGAAGGACATTAAGTCTTATGCCAGTCATCATTGAGAATTACACTAGTCTATCAACTGATTTGAGTAATTGGTGGCACTCATCGCCTAGTTACTGAACATTTCTGTACTATGTATGAAGTATAACAGAATAATGTTCACAAGTCATCTGATTATAGTGGACATTGGCACTCATTGCTCAGTTACAAACCATTTTATGCATTATTCAAAAGTGATCATTCAACAAGAGTTAATTAATGGCATACTATTTACATAATTCAGCTAGTTATAGTAATCATTGGCACTCATTGGCCAGTTACAAACCATCAGAAGTCATCCTTCAAAACAGGAGCTAATGAGTGTAGCATCAAGCTACTAGTATTCATATATATAGCATGTAAGTGACATAATACAAATATAAGAAACAGTGGCATTCATTGGCCAGTTACTAAACATATAGCAAGTATTGAATATTACAAAACATTTTTCATCATTCAAGTGACATACGACATATTTAAAATAATTATTGGCACTCATTGGCCAGTTACAAAACATCAGAAGTCATCCTTCAAAACAGGAGTTAAAGAGTGTAGAGCATGTAAGCATTATTACAAAATATAATTCACTATCACTCAGAACTCATCATTCAAGTGACATATGACATATTTAAAATGTAACACACTGTAACTATTACTCAAGGTCTGTGGTTAGAAAAACATCATTCAGCATTACTCAGAACTCTCTTAACCTGGTAGCATTATTTGGGACTGTTAATACATTTTTTTTTATATACTAGCAATGCATTGCCTTGGGATCGATAATTAATTGCTGGGGCATAACAATATTTACTCTTGACTTATTGCTGCAAATGAGGATAGGTAACGTCATTCGTCATGAGTCAGCTGTAGCAAGGTTATGAAATAAATAAAGTATATGTGATCACATTCATGAATGACACACACAAATGGGTAAAAAAAATGCAAGTACTAGAACAGGTTTAATGACCAACTGCTTATAGCACATTAATTTCATGAATAGCTTCTCCTAAAAAAAATACAAAATGGACTATTAAGCTGAAAGAAGAAACGCATATTATGCTGAAAAGTAGTGAACTTCGAATTAACAGGTAATGAAATGTGTATTAAATATATATGTTCTCTAGCTGTCCTTTCCAAAACCTTCAGTCATCATACAATGCGACATAAGACATACTGTCAAAACGAACTGCAACAAATACTTAAATAACTACATAGCATAAATACATAAACTTCATCATTATCCTCATCTGCAAAGAAAAACTTAGAAGTGGTGCGTTTAGTGGCCATATAAAGTTTATCACTATCAATACCTGTAAACAAAAACTTCATTATTCATATCACCATAACTCCATTATTATCATCACCTGTAAAGAAAAACTTTATTATTCATATTACTATATTCTTCATCACTATTCATCACCATTCATTATCATCTGCAAAAAGACACTTCATCATACAACTATTCATAGTATAGAGTTCCTCATTTCTAGCATACTTCATCACTAAAACTAAGATGTGTAGTTCTGTCTGACAGCCTGTATCAATCGCCTCGTATTCTGAAAGAAAAAATTAGTTAAGGCCGCTATCATACGATGTGTATAGTATATTCTTGTTAATGCTTGTTAATTCTGATTTACTCTTCGTGACGAGGTATTGCATCTTCTTCCGTTTATTCCGAAGGTGAAATTCCCATTTCATAGTAATCCACTGTGGTTTGTTTAATTTATTTCTTTGACACGTTATTGCTTTCTGAAAATGATGAACAATGATTAATGTCTTGCATTTAAATCATATACCCATTAAATAAAAACTGGTTTCTAGCGATATAATTGAGCATAGAGCATAGCATGACAGAAAACGTAATATGTCAAAAACATAGACAGTGTGCAGGTGCAAAAAATGTACACAGAGTATCACAATGTAGCAGCAAAAAAAAAAAAAATGTAAAATAGTCACGATGTTGAGATATCATAAGGAAGAATGTCAATATTTCATAGTGCATACAAACAAAACAGGAAAACAATCATACATACATGAAGAATGGAAAATGTGCACGGTCTGATGTGTAACGACAAGAAATGCCTTTCTTTGTTCAGCTTGTATGTTGTGTAGTTGATAGAGGCGAGAGTTGAAGACTTTAATGGAGAAAGAATTTGATAAAATTAATATGTCACTAGATAGAATTGCATAATTGGTCGTAAAATATGTAAGCTTATCTGGAAAAATGTGCACAGTCTGATGTGTAACGACAAGAAAAGCGACCTGCTAACCTTACCTTGCCGGGCACTTGCCAAGAAAAAAATACGATAATCATCAGTAAGTAGTCACATAAATATAATTGCATCATTGGTCATATAAAAATCAGGAAATGGCATTAAAGTGTGATAAATCATAAAGTATATTCATTTAATAAAGGGTTTAATATTGGAGACATGGTGATTTCCTTTACTTTTTCTGGTTCTCAAAGTTTCGACGTGTACTACATTGGGGTGAGGAATGCTGCGAATTCGATATGGACCTGCGTATAGAAGCTCAGATTTACTACACCTATTCTTTCCTCTGTTGGATAAATAATGTGTGTGTACTAATATCTTCTGTCCAATGTGAAAGTCACGGCGTGTACAAACCTGTTTTTGCTGTCTTCTCCGGCGCTCTGCGGCACGTTTGATGTTGTTCAGCGCAATGTCAATTATTTCATGGTGTCGTAGTCGACGAGATGTAGGAAAGGTTACTAATTCTTTAATTTTGTTAGGTGGTTCAACAGTTTTCAGTATAACAGTCGGAGATAGCATAGTAGATTCATTTGGTATGGAATTAATTACATCCTGGAATGAGAGTATGTGTGTGTCCCAATCAATATGTTTTTTTATGGCAGTATATTCTACACAGTTTACCAATTTCTTTCATTAATCTTTCACAAGGGTTCGAAGAAGCATGGTACCTGGATATATAGATCGGAGAAATGTTTCTAGCTCGTAACATACGCGTCCATATAGCAGATCGAAACTGTGATCCATTGTCGGAAATTACTTTCAATACATGCCCTACATGGAATAGAAAATGTTTTACAAATGCTTTCGAAACAGTTTTAGCAGTAGCTTTGCGTAACGGAGTGAAGGTAACAAATTTTGAAGTGAGTTCAACAGCGGCAAAGATCTAGCAAAAACCTCTATTAGTTCTGGGAATCGGACCAAAAATATCTACAGCAGCCATGTGTCTCAATTTAACAGGTACAATGGGATGTAACGGAGGAATATGTGAAGTCGTATCTGACTTAGCTTTCTGGCAGATTTTACATGACGCTAAAACTCGTCGAATACGTTTCTCCATGTTGGTAAAATAACAGTTCTGTCTCAGTATAAGAAAACATTTTCTGGCTCCGCAATGTGCATAACTTAAATGAGTATACCAAATTAATTTGTTAACAAGCTCGTCAGGAATACATAATAACCAATTGTTGCTGTCAGGGTGAGAGCGGCGAAACAGAATATTATTCCGTACAATGTAATGGTTTCTAATGGTAACATTATTCCTATCTTGCCAAAGGTGTTTAATTTCTTTCCATACGTTGTCTTTACTCTGCTCTTGTGCTATGTCTTGTAATGACGACGAAATGCAATTTTCAAATGCAACTTGTTGAATGTACATGACGCTGAGATTTGCTTTGCAGAAGTTGGTTGCGATGTCTTGCTGATTGTTGCTGAGAGAACGGGATAGTGCGTCTGCTAAAATATTTTGTGTGCCGGGAATGGGAACAATTGTAAAATTAAATTCCTGTAAATAAAGTTTCCATCTGCTTAATCTGTCGTGCGTAAATTTAGCGGAAAGTAAAAACTGTATAGCTCTATGATCTGTGTAATCGATAGTGTGTCTTCCATAAAGAAAATGCCGAAATCTCGTAAATGCCCAAACAACACATAATGTTTCAAGTTCTGTAACAGAATAATTGCTTTCAGCAGGTGACAGAAGGCGACTTGCAAAGGCGATGTTTTTAATTACTGTAGTGCGATCTTCTTCAATTTCCTGTAAAATGTGTACGCATAAAGCGGTGTTAGAACTGTCGGTGGCAATGAATAAATTTCTAGTAAGATCTGGATGTGATAAAAGTGGTGCATTCAACAAAGCTTCTTTCAGATTCACAAATTCAGAATGTGCTTGGCTATCCCAGGACCAAATAGGGTTTTTACCCGTCAATTGACATAATCTAGGGGTGTCTAAAGCAGAGTAATGAATAAATTTACGAAAAAAGTTAATTAAACCCAAAAAGCTGCGTAGTTGTTTCTTCGTCGTAGGAACAGTAATGTCCCGTAAAGCTTGAAGTTTTTCCGGCTCAGGCGCAATGCCTTCTGCTGAAATTACATGTCCAAGAAATTTTATAGAAGTTTTGCCAAAGTTCGATTTACTGAGATTAACTGTGGGTCCTTGTGCACGAAAAGTTTCCAACAGTTGTTCAAGAATCAGATTGTGTTCGGACCAGTTAGCTTCTGCAATAAGAATGTCGTCTACGTACGTTGTGATTCTGTCTTTAAGTTCTGTCGGAAGTATAGTATTCAAACCGCGAATAAATGCTGCTGAAGAAATAGTTAAACCGAACGGTAATTTACAAAATTGATAACAGTCACCGAAACAGAGAAAATCCGTGTACTTTCTGCAGTTCGGATGGAGTTGAATTTGCCAAAATCCCGATTTCAAATCTAATGTGGACTAATTGCAGTACCATGAAATTTCTGTAGAAGGTCTTCTAGTGTTTGTGGGCGATCTGTTTCATTAATAATGATGTCGTTGATGTGACGCGAATCAAGTACGAGACGAAGTGAACCATCCTTTTTCTTAACAATATGGAGTGGATTTATGTACGGACTAACTGCCGGTTCAATAATACCTTGGTCAAGCATAGCTCGCAGTTCTTTCTTAACTTGTTCTCTGTGAATATACGGAATGAGATAATGTTTGGCTTTAAATGTGTCGTGCTGTTTAACCTGAAATTCGTACATAAAACCGGACATAATACCAGGAACGTCGTCAAAAACTGGAGTTTGCTGTAAAAGAATTTTGCATAGTTGCGTGCGTTCGTCGTCTGTATTTGCACTGCTCTGTTTAACTTTATCAGAAATCATTTGCATAACGTCATAGTCAGCTTCGTCTGGAGTATTATAGTTGTGTACGTACGTATCTGTGAACAATGTGGAATGACAGTCTATGTCATGTGATCCGGAAATGACCTCTGTACGATTAATTGTTTGTTCTTCTGCAGATAAAGAGTGCTGAAATTCTAAAGCCAGTTGTACATTTTCGTCCTTTAACATTAAATAGGAGTTTTGAAAGTCAATAATTGCGTCGTGTTGTACCAGAAAATTCGTACCTAAAATAACGTCTGTTGTCAATAAGGGAACAATCCAAAAATTTGAGTCAAATGTATGACCTGCAATACAAAATGATAAATGTGTCTGTAATTTTACACCTACTCCTTTACCAGATACTGCTCCTTTTACTTTAGTTTTGCCTAATGGTAACGTAGGATAGGTATTCTCTTTGTTACATTCGTTGAAAGTTTCCTCATTTATAACTGATATAGGTGATCCAGAATCGATTACTGCTGAAACTTTGGATGATCCAATCTTTACTTCAATGACAGGGTGTGAAATGGTTGTTTGAATAACCGGTCTTTCCTGCAAAAGAGTGTCTCGGATGTCGTCAAAAGTAATAACATTTTCGTGAACAAGATTCTGCGTGTCAAAAGCATTGCTTGCGTTGCTGGAAGATGCAACCTGTACTGTATCTAGTCAAATTCTATCTGACGTGCTATTATTTTAGGGAGGATGCTGTGGCATTTCCACTATTTGTACTGTTCTGTTATTTCTTCCTGACGTATTACGTTCGGGATGATATCTACTGTCTGGTTCATTCATGATAATTTGTTGTTGCGGATGATTTTGCTGCTGGTAAGGCCGACTGTTATTAAACGTACGCTGAAAATTGTGCTCATTACTTTTACGTCTGTCATGATAGTCATTTCTATACGGTGCACTGCGATAGGAATTGAAATGGCGTGTTTTCTGTACGTACTGATTCCCTTGTTGCTGTGGGTTACTATTTGTTGGAGCTGACGCTATAGGTGTAGGCGGCGAAACGTTAAAGCTTGGTTGACCTTGCACATTACATTGTTGGTTTGGTATGCTAACCGGCTGGTTTTGTTACTGTTGTTGGGAAAAACCTCTATTGTTACCAAAATGTGTTTGCGACTGCTGAAAATTTTGTACATACTGATGATTAAAATTTTATCTGATATCAAAATTACGCTGGTAGTTCTGGAGTGCCTAAGAAAATTGTCACTTTCGGTAAAACTTGTCATATCTGGTTTTCTTTACTCATACGTAATCCTAGATAGATCGATAGTTGAAGAGCTATTTTGATAGATATAAAGGATAATAGAACAGAACGCAGCAGTGCAGAAAACTAAAGATGAAACAGCACTACTACGGCTCGGGGCCCTGTGCACGCTACGACACTTATTCATTAAAGCGTAATGAATCCCCTGAGGTCAATTACGCGCTGCAAATAAATTTAAGTTTCTGCGTTACAGGCAATGCCGGTGAAAATTCAGAAGCAAATTGTTGTATCCAGTCCAATTCTAGTTTCTGCATTACAGGCCAAGCTGGAGAAAATACAAAAGCAAATTGTCGTATCCAGTCCAAAGCGTGACTCTGTGTTCTGTCATTATTAAGTACCTTAAATTTTTTTACGGATAAAAATTGCTTATAATCAACGTTATCGTCTCTGAATGAGTCAACAGGTTCAAGATTGAATGAGAATCTGTTTGTCTGTGTCTCTTCGGATTCTAAGTCACGTGGTCTCTGTAAATTACTTAAGTTATACTGGCTGTGTGAGTCTGACAAATGTTCGGAAGGTGGCGTATGCTGTGACGTGTTGGAGAGACTGAAATATTTTTCATTTCCGTCACTTCGTGCTGTAAGGATGACAGTTTTCTACGTAATGTATTATTGGACGAATCTATCTCACTGATTGTCTGGTGTAAATTTTGAAATTCGGGTGTTTGATTAAACGAAACTGGTGAAGTATCGTCTGATTTGGTGTCATTATTACTTTCGATAACATCAATACGACGGGCCAATTCATCATATTTTTCAGTCAGTATTTTTACCTGATCACCGTCTTTAGTCTCGCAAGCATTAATTTGTTCTTGTATTTTACGCGTGGTTTTGTTCAACTTTTTAACGTCTGCTTTGATGGCATCGGGATCCTGAATTAGTTCTAATTGTTCAAGTCTGTCGGTCACTGTCTGAGAGTCTATTGTGTGTGTGTCTGTTTTTGCTTTAAGATCGGAGATTTCATCATGCAATTCGGTGTTCAACTGTTTGATAGTATTAATTTCGTCTGATACTGTAGCGCTATTGTTGTCTACGTATGTCTTTGCTTTCGTAAACAATTTACGTTTATCTTCCTGTTTCTGTGCGGTAATTGTCTCCATGACTTGTCGCTTTACTTTATTCTGTTCCTGTACAAATTTACGGTAACGCTTTCACTGTTTTGTAAGAGGTGATTAAAGCGTTCGTCAATTTGGCTGTTCTGTTGGTCAAATTTCGCGTCTACTTTTGCATCCAGTGTAGGCGAAAGTTCTGCTGACATTAATTTAAACTCGTCGCGTAACCGTGTTGCGTTTTCAGAGCATTGTTTAGCGACTGCACTAATTTCGTCTCTAAGTATTTTAGTTGTGGCTGCATGTGTATTACTTAGTTCTTCAGCCACAGATCTAATTTCTTCACTATTGTTCCTAGCACAAGCCTTAATTTCATCACGTAATTGTTCTTTAGTATCATGACATTGCGCGGCAACGGCTGCAATCTGTTCACTAAGTTGTTTGTTCTGTTCATTTAGGTGATCGTGTTTTTCATTCAACTGTTTGAAATTTTCATTAACTTGTTTGTTCTGTTCATTTAGGTGATCGTGTTTTTCATTCAACTGTTTGAAACTTTCATTAAGTTGTTTGTGATTGTTGTCTTGCTTATCATTCGACTGTTTAAGACTTTCATTAATTTGTTTGACATTTTCATTATTTTGTAGTAATAATGCCATAACTTGATCCCAGCCAAAATTAGCGGCTCTATTTTCTATGCTGTGTAATGGTGTATGTGCATGTCACTTTTTGTGTAACCATTTGGTCATTCTGTAATTCACAAAAAGGTTTGCCAATCGGATGTGCACTGTTGGTCACTATCTCGGAATCAAATAAATCTGACGTATTTTGACTACATTGTTCATCTTCGTGAAAAAAATTCACTATTCAAATTTTGCAAACCGGGTGTGTCAAACCGCAGCGTTCATTGTATCGGAACATGCCGCGTCATCAATTGTTACATTTATGGTGGACATAGTTGAATTTTTTTGCTCATCATTAGCATTAAAATCATTACTAGTGATCGTTACGCACTGATTGTCTGTAAATGGAGGATTATCATTATTACACTGAGTGTCGCAAGTATTATCGGTCAAATTATTCGAGTCGGCTATACCACTCATTACAGATCGCGATGTACTGTTAACAGTTTTTCGCAGCATTTTTACACAAATCAAAATTAAGCACAAAAATGAAACAAAGACAAAGCAAAAATGGAACAAACACAATTACAACAAAGAGCAATAAATTGCCGATGATCTGTGAAAGAAAAAGTGACAAATTAGTAAATGCGTTGCGCCAGATTCAAACTACATTTAAGTAAATAAGAGCAGATATACGATTACTTCTCAGAGATTCACAAAGAAATACGATCCTGGCCGGATGTCGCCAAGTGTAACCTCCCCACAAAATTTAAAATTGAAATTAAAAATAATTATTATGGATAGCGATTCTAATTTTTGTGTAACCTCACAACAAAACTGGTTCCCATTTAATGTACCCACAAAATTCTTTTCTCATTTAATATAAGCTCGAAACAGAAAAATTGGTAGAGCACTTGCCCGCGAAAGGCAAAAGGTCCCGAGTTCGAGTCTCGGTCGGGCATACAGTTTTAATCTGTCAGGAAGTTTCATATCAGCGCACACTCCGCTGCAGAGTGAAAATCTCATTCTGGAAACATCCCCCAGGCTGTGGCTAAGCCATGTCTCCGCAATATCCTTTCTTTCAGGAGTGCTAGTTCTGCAAGGTTCGCAGGAGAGCTTCTGTAAAGTTTGGAAGGTAGGAGACGAGATACTGGCAGAAGTAAAGCTGTGAGGACCGGGCGTGAGTCGTGCTTCGGTAGCTCGGATGGTAGAGCACTTGCCCGCGAAAGGCAAAAGGTCCCGAGTTCGAGTCTCGGTCGGGCACACAGTTTTAATCTGCCAGGAAGTTTTTTTACACGAGTGTTAATAATTTCTTTATGTTCCATGTACTCTGATGACATGACGGAGACAATAATGTAATACTGGCAAAATAATAACTGAGAAACAAAAAAATTAGAAATAAATTAGAAGGAAGAAGATAATAATACCAAGAGTGGACAAGTAAATGTACAATGGAGGGAAGTACCAGTTACAAGACAGCAATATGGTAGACTGCGCAATGCATGTAGAGAATGCGTTCCGAGTAGCCCTATTAGAAAATCCAAGCACCTATTTCCTAAAATCCAGAACCTAAAGCTTCAGAGGCTAACGCAATTGCAATCAGGTAGACAGAATGACATTTCTTTATAAGTACCAAATGCATATTGAGTGAACAGAAATTAAGATTAGAATTACATATAGCTGTACATGCATTTTGTCGCATGAGAAATAGCGCGGAAGTAAAATCCAAACAGAGAAAATGTTAATTTTGGTAACTGAAGAGACGTAAAGATTTTCTTAATGGATGGACAAAGCGATAATGAAATGTCATTTCAAAATCAAAATACCAATGTAGTAGACTTACATTTGCAAAACGTAACAATGTGTGGTTTGGAACCGTCAAGAGGTGATGATTTGGATGCTGGGAGCGACATGCCATTGTTGCATTTGACGCCCATGAATACGGAACATTTCATTACAAGCAATACATTGATTACAGCAGACGAAATTAGTGACACCTCAAGGCAAAGGAATATTTTAAATGGAAGTAGTACGCGTAGTACAGAGGCAGATGCTGGCAGGCGTAGGCCAGAAAGGGAAGATATGCAAGCCTTATTAAAAGCCTTAACAGAAACACTACAGACATGAACGCAATGAAATCAGACATGAATTCAAAAATGTCGAGTTCAGAGACCAATTTGAACACAGTAAATTCAAAAACGTCGAGTAATGTCGAGTATAGAAACAATACAATCAGACATGAACACAATAAATTGAATGATGTCGAGTTTAAACACAATACAGACTTGACTAATATGAAAGCAGACAAGATCACTGTAAAGTCCGAGATGGGAAGGTAAATACAAAGATGACAAACATATCAGGTGAAGTAAAAAATTTGCGCACAGAACTCAATAATCTGAATACGAAATTCACACAGCAGATTTCGTAAATCTCCACTGAGGTGGACAGGAAAATTAACGGACAAGTACAAACTTCAGTTCACGATATGAGTGAGAAATTAAAAGGCACAGTGTAAGAATAATCTGAATACGAAATTCACACAGCAGATTTCGTGAATCTCCACTGAGGTGGATAGGAAAATTAACGGACAAGTACAAACTTCAGTTCACGATATGAGTGAGAAATTAAAAGGCACAGTGTAAGAAAACACTCACAAGCACATGTGGACAGGAGCTATCCGGAATCAGAGAAACTCAGAATAATTTACATGTAAAGTAAAAGAATACAAAGGTTCATATAGATAATTAGAAGTAGCGAAGCTGCATTCGTTCTGTGACGACTTACCAGAAAATGTAGAGAAAATCACAGTGGCAATAGGATTACTTAAGTTAGAACATAAAAGAATCAACTCAGATGTTGTGGAACTTTATGAAACAGTAAAGGATAATACAAAAGATGAAAACTCAACGCTCGCGGAAAAATGAGTATGCGAACACCGTACCTATGTGGAAGCGATAAAGGAAGTAAGGGAGGACAAGGAAGAAGAAATTTTAAAAAGTTTAGAACATGATATCAAACAGGGAGAACGAAGTTTAATGGACGAAACAGCTAGCAAACAAAGTAAGGTAATATCATGGCCGGGGGCGGTAAGTGGAGCTATAAACAGCCGTCCGCCTGTGAGAGAAATCAGTGGCGCGGACAATGCCCAACCCACGCCGCGCGAGCGCATGCCTACACGCGACGAGAGCAACAGGCGAAACTTTTATAAGACAGATATTTCATCACCTCATGGAAATGATGTTCCGTCCTGCTGGTCAGCGTTGTTAATGGACGAAAGATTAATAAAACACGGACAGTTTCCTGTATTTTCAAATGAAACAAAGCGAACGCACCCGGTGGTGTTTGTCCGAGTCTTTAGGAATCTACTGCCTAGGACTTGGGCAGAAGCTAAAAATATCAAATATGTGGTAAGATACACAGAAGGCGACGCCCTTTTGTGGGCTACAGAGATGTCACATATCAGAGAGACATATGATCAATGTGAGAATGCATTTTTAGTTAAATACTGGTCAACAGCTATCCAGGAATGATTAAGAAGAGAGGTATTCAACCTCATAATATCATCAAAAATTCGGGGGCTAAGAAACTATTTTGAAGCATATCTAAACAAAACCCGCTACTGGAATAATGCGGTATCTCATGTCGATGTATTGAAAATCTTAAAGAACAAATTGCCTGAAAATGTTAGGGAAAAATTAGTAACCAATATAATCTCGAGTATTTTCTCCTAGTGCTCGACTCAATAGATATAATTCATGAGGATGGGCCAGCCATGCCTAGTTATCGTAATGGTAATGAACACAACCCAAATGGGAGGAACACCTACGATAACTACGATAACGGCTATGGCTTTGGAAACTATAATGGTCGTGTGATTATGAATGAATGGTATCCTTATGCACCGCCCCGCCACAACGGAAATCAATACAATCGGTTTACCCATCAGCCCCAGGGTGACCGAAGGTACGAAAATAAATATCAGCCCAGTCGGTACGGCAATGGCCGAGGTCGGAGAAATTCGAGAGAAAACTTTGATAGTCGGCGACAAGGAAATGCAAATTACCAGGATCGGAATGTGGAACACAGGGATCAAAGAGAGGACCTGCAGCCCGTACAGTCAAACCGAAACAACCGGGACACGAATCGGCGAGCACGGGAACATACTGTGAACATAGAAGTGACGACAGAAAATGAAACAATACATTTACCGTCCCCAATTAATAACAATAATTGAGCACGACTAAGTCATAATTTAAAAACAGATTTTCAACAGGAAGAAGGTAATGAACTGACAGTGTGACGCAGTAATAACATTAGAGACATTAACGCTAACATTAAAAGAAATAGGTAAGAGGCAGTAGACACTGAAACAAGCTTGCATGTACAGCATATCCGTAATCTATTTTTAAGGTATGATAAGGATGCGGAAATGAAAGAAGCTTTGTTCACTGAAGAGAAAGAAACAACACGCAAGGTAAGTGAAATTATTCAAGCAACAATAAAAGTAATGGTGGGAAACACGGATATACCAGTTTGTTTGGATACTGGCGCGTCAACAAGCCTGATGTCAACCAGCCTGTTTAAAGAGATAGTGCAAGAAGTAAATGTTCCTACGCTACCCATAGAGAACTGCAAGATGGTAACGGCGATGGGAAGTCAAACTAAAGTTATAAAATTACCCATTAGCATATGTGGTGTAATTTTGCAGTGTACTTTCTTGTTGGTAGTAGACAAACTTACAGTGAACTGTATACTTGGTATGGAGTTGTTTAGAAAGTAGGAGATTTGTCGCCCTTTGACGAATAAACCGACTGGCGCTCGAGGCGTAGCAAGACCGCTTACGGAAGTGGAAACGGCTTTGGGAACGGTCTATCAACTGCAGGCCATGCACAATAAGTAAAAGATAAGCGTAAAAAAATTTTGTGGACAAAGTTCCGGAATTTTCTGAACAGATCTCGTACACTGTCGAAAGAAAGTGCAACAGCCTCAAGGCCGGTTTTCAGTGGCACCAGGGTATAACCTGTGCATACTGTGGGGTTGCAGCGGTAGTAATTCATTTGTCACGGTCATCGGCGATCAAATGCCGCTCATGAGGTCTGTCTGTGCATCCTCTCCTTTGACTCTGTATGCAGTAGCTGTGCTGAGTTTAGCGGTGAACAGTGTATGCAGCTTTCATTCTGGGGTACAAAAATGCCGCACCGACGAGTGCGGACTCCTGTCTAACAGCTTTAGCCACTTAAACGCAGTCGCATGGGAGGCCTGTGGGACGGCGGAATTGGACATATCGATGGACTGCCGCACTTGTTGAGTGTGGTATATCGGTGATGTGTCGTTCATTTCAACAGTGGTCTGTGGAACATTCCCACATCTCTAGACCAGGTTCTGGAAGTCCACATAAGAGACACACGTCAAGACCGGCGTATTGTGTGAGCAGCGGCGGCCGACCAAACATCATCCACCTACGAAATCTGGTCACGTGTTGCACCTGCTGTGTCATCAGGGACCACAGGGAACCATCTGCTTGCAGCAGGATTAGGATCATAAGCGCCTCTGGCCAGGACACCCCTGACACCCCCAAGTATGGCTACCTTCATGAAGTGAAAGAGTTGACTGGAGAGTGGAACGGTGCTCTATTGTCTCTAGTGTTGACAGAAGATTCTGATTGTCTGCGAGTGACGAACAACACGTACTTGGCGTGGACCTGGTGACCTGCCCATCCCAGATTGGTTTCGCCCACGACACGCGTGTCTCATCCCAGACTGTACGGTGTATGTGTACGTGTGTGTGTGTGTGTGTGTGTGTGTGTGTGTGTGCCTGCGCGTGCGGGAAAGGGGGGGGGGGCTGTTTCTGCAAGGTAAAATGCGTAGTGGCCACTACAATGCAGAGGCTGTTATCCCCGTGCTACTATCGTTTCTTCGACCGAAAAGTAATGTGCTTTTTCGGAAGAATAATACGCGTCCACATATGGGTGCTGCGACGCGGCGTGGTTTTCATGGTGTGCAACAACTGCCCTGGTCAGCAAATCACCAGTCTTCTCGCGAATAGAACACGTATTGGACATGAGAAGCGTGAACTTACTTGCTCGTCAGGGTCTGAAAGAACCATTCCCGAAATGTAACAAAACGCGCAAGATGCTTGGGAAAATCTATCGCAGGCTGCAATTCGGCACCTTTATCATCGTTTTCAAGCGAAAATACGCGCTTGCGTTGCCGCCAAAGAGGGTATACTACGTATTAATGCCACTCTTTGGATAGCCATTAGTGTGACCTGTATATTTAATTTGATCTAAATTTGTTATCATATATTCCTGCAATGATGAACTACTTCTCACATCACTTTTTCCCGGCAGTGTAATGATGCCTTCATATAAAAACCTGTGAGTTCATATACACTGATCAGCCAGAACATTATGACCGCCGACGTACTATCGATATAATCGCGTCCAGGCGATGGCAGCGTCACCTGGCGAGGAATGACTGCTAGTCAGACACTTGCCCTGTGCTTATAGTGTCAAAGAGGGCGCTGTCCGTGTGTAGAATGGGGAAGGCGCGCGATCTACCCGAGTTTGGCCGAAGGCAAATTGTGATGGCCCAGAGGCTCGGTACGAGCATTTCCGAAACTGCACGACTTTTCGGGTGTTCGAGGAATGTTGTGGTGAGTATTTTCAGGATGTGGCCAAACCAAGGCGAATACAGACGTCGTGGAGTTGGGTGGCCACCCCTTATTACAGACAATGGACTTTGTAGGCTGTGCAGACTAGAGATGGGCAAAACTGTTCTTTTCAGAGATCGGATCAGAACTGTTCACTCCCTGAAATGAATTAGCTCTTTTTCATGACTCACCACTCATTTACAATAGAAAATAAATGGAAGGCACATTGCCCTTTAAACTTGGTTTATTCCCGTACTATACCTGTATTTTGATCTTATTTGATCCTATTTTGAAGTAACACAGATAATGAGTAAGAATTTTGTATTGTTTATTGAAATTTCCACGATATGACAAAGTTTTTGATTATTGATTTATTTTGCACTATCGTGGTTTTTTGGGTGATCGGAAAATGTTGTAACTTGAGATTTACATTAACAATATATTTGGCTATAATGTATTAAAATTTCATTAACCTCATACAAATACATCGCAAGCCATATATTTTTAAAGTGAACGTTTCCTTCCGAAGACGCCTAAAATCGCAAAATCCGTACCAGAATAAGAAAAAAAAATATAAATTTGACTGTAAAACGAAAGTGCTGCATATAGCCTTACGCAGAATAAAACAAGGAAAATATTGGTGTATCACATTTTGCAATACGTTTATCGGTTCGCTCGTAATTAAAGTGTAAATTCGAGTGTCCATAATAAAAATCCTATAGTAAGAGGAGTCGTCAGGAACCTAATCTGATCAGTTTAAACAAATAAAAATAAAATAAAAACAAATGATGTATACATAACATAATAATGTAATATACATAGCGGTATTACTACGAAGAACAATATCCAGTAGAGACGAACTCCGATGCAGAAGCACTGAGTCGAGCAGGTCGAGCCGCGAGCTGTATTACTGCGTGAGCTAAGACCGCAGAGACCAGAGTGACACCTGAGTTGCTTTGCTCAACGCTCTGGCTAGAGTCGAGAACGGTGGGGTGAGCGTTGAGCGGGCGAGTTCCGAGGGTGGGGGCAGCGGTGAACTCACCCGCTCCGAGACAAATCGTTCGTTCCCTTGCGAGCAGGTTGTTGCAAGTAGTTCCTATGTTATCCGCTAGATGGCTCTCTGTCCTGTTGCTCGCATCAACTGCCCAGAGGGCAGGACGTGTGACTGAAACGATCGCCGACAGAGTGCGATGTGAAGTTAAGCTGCGCCAGACACTGCACGCGGCAGACGACGCACAGAGACGGCACGGCATATGTGAAACACAAAATCCAATGGGGCACTGCACAATGCAGGCAGCCAAGGTAGAAGCAGGGCAGAGGCCGGCGCTGGCTGTGTTGTGTGGCGTGCACTGTGCTGTGACCAGCAGAGGCGCTGCTGATATGCTCCGTCTCTCTCTCTCTCTCTCTCTCTGTCGTAGGAAACGTTTGGAGCTACCGTTCTTTTTTTCTGAATCACTGATTGTTCACTCCTTTGAAAGATTCAACTCTATGAATTAGTTCAAGAGTGCATCCCCCATCTCTAGTGCAGACTGCTAAAACAGGACAAGCGGTGAACGGTGGCGCCATGAACACCAGACTTTAATGCTGGAGGAGTACAAATGTATCTGAACACACAGTGCACCGAACACAGCCTCCTCAGAGGACGACCCATGCATGTGCCAATATTAACACCCCAACTACGGCTGAAATGGGCATGTGACCATCGGCACCGGACTTTGGCACAATGACAGTGACACCAGTACTGCCGGATGGAGACAAGCTGACCTCCATTATGCTCGGGGGAACATTCAAGTGGGAATCCATGGGTTCAGTCGAGACCGTGCAAGGCGCCATGACGGCCAAGGAGTATCGTTCTCTGGTTGCAGACCACATACACCCCTTCATGACGATCATGTTTGCCGACACCAGGGTCATTTTTCAGCGAAATAATGCACCCCGTCACAAGCTCAGCAGTGTGATGGAGTGGTTTGAGGAAGACGGTGGCGAATTCCTATTGATGTGCTGGCCTCCCAACTCGCCAGATCTGAAACCGATCGAACACGTCTGGGATGTGACTTAATGTGGCGTCAAAGCTCATCGTCCCCCTCCCCCTGATTTACTGGAATTAGGTGATGTGTGTGTGTAGATGTGATGCCAATTCATTCCAGCGTCCTACCAAGGCTTCATTGCGTCCACGCCACAATGCATCGCCACTGTTATCCGTGACAAAGATGGACATACCGGCTATTAGGTAGGTGGTCATAATATTCTGAATGGTCAGTGTACATGAGTCACTAATATTTTAAAGAAATGAACATCATACAATTTTCCCAAGCTTTCAGCCACGTAAAGTGCTTAAATGTCGATTAGTTTTCGGCCGAGTACTCCTCGGCCATTGGCAAGTGGTGACCATTTGTTAGACAGTGTGGGAAAATGTTTGAGACTATTTGGAGAAGCAGAGGAAACGTAGCAGTCAGTATTTCCACAGGCCGGTAAATCTACGGAATCTGATCATCAGTTAGTGGGTGAAACTAGATATGGCGTAACTGAAGAGACCTGCGGACTCTCGTTCTAGCCAAACTGAGACTACTGTCAAGTTAGATATAGGCGGTCTTACATGGTATCAGCGTGTTGTATCCTGGTGATGACGGTATTTTCTTCCAGTATGCTCATTTACAACAGATTACCCTACCCACTTGTCCCATCCGTCGTCAATTAATGCATACTTAAGCGGAACTTATCTCAGGACCTCTTCGCCCATCATCTTCAGCTATGGTTGCGTTCATAGTGGCAACGGAAACTGTCGTCAACGCCAATAACAGAGATTACCCGGTAACATCGGCCGACAGCTTAGTCATGGTGCGTCCGATATCCTTCGTCAGTATTTGCCGGAATCAAGGAGTTTAGTTTAGGTTAGAATCTATTCACTGGATGAAGCAGGTTGGATTTTAACCTCCTAGAGTGGGATGAATGCCACGACGCCTCTGTGCTGGGGGACGGGTGATGCAATAACGCTTTTGCTATTGAAAAGATGACGAATGCATGTGAACGAGCTATATATTTCTCGAAAAGAACTTGTCCTCGGTTATTGGAATTATCAGACACGTTTTAAGAAAATATGAGATGAAGGGAGAAACGTTCTGTTACATACTCGAGATGATTCGTGCTGGCCTTGGAAAACAAGATTACAAACACTCTGTTTTGCTGAATCTATTTGAAATTGTATAGACAAACTTAAATAATCTTCAATGGCTGTCATTCTGCATTCGTGTAAAAGACAAAGATAAAGTTTAGAGTGAACATCTAAGAAAAACAAATACATGACATTTGCAGATCACTTCATAATACAAAATCACCACACTACTGGCATGGAAACGCCAGTAAGCAGTAATGTAATAAGAACTTGTAGACAGCTAATACCCACGTACCACAACAAAAAATGATTCACTGCAGTAACTTTAAGCATAAGATACGCCACCCTTCTCAGCCGAACAAATTGTGTTTTCAGGTTATAATTTACGCCTAAAATTTCTGAATAGGATTTTTCCTACTTGTGGTTTACAATAAACCTGCGATTTCAGTCCACATATTTCGAACTATATCCCGATTATGAAATTTTTCATCCTCAGGATGCCACAGACTCCTTCTTTGGCCAAACGTATCCGTTTCTCACAGACCACATTTCGTGTTGTGACGACCTATATGACAGAGGACAACAAACTGGCTGATATGACCGAGAAAAGAAACTTATTTGAATTTCACCAACTGTCGTCCGAAGTCTGTGCGTTCGGGCGATGAGATCGGTTACATTGTGACCGGGCATGTAGTGGCATGCTGATTTGAAATGTTCAGATAACTTACGGGTTTGCTGCCGGGTGACGTCGTCGACCACCGTCAATACTTCGATATTTCGATATTTCGACAAGAGCACACCCTGCCATCAGTTTTGATGTGTTTTCTCTTTTCACTCGCGTTCCTCTCTCCGATTCGTTGCAGCTAATTGAGGTTAAGTTTGGTGTCGAGTTAACAAATTTGTTTCGCCATGTGCTGACTTCCACTTACTTTTTATTCAATGGTCAGTTCTACGAACAGACTGTTGGAGTTGCAATGGGAAGCCCGTAGTCACCTATTGTGGCCAATTTGTTTATGGAGGACTTTGGGGAGCGTGCATTGGACTCAGCGACCTTAAAACCTGCGTGTTTTTTCAGATATGTAGACGATACTTTTGTTGTTTGGCCTCATGGTAGTTAGAATTTGAGCCAGTTTTTGGAACACCTGAATTCAGCCCACCCGAATATTCAGCTCACTGTGCAGGTGGAAAAGAATGGATGCCTTCCCTTCCTTGATGTGTTGGTCAGAAGGAAGACCGATGGTGCGTTGGGACATTCTGTTTATAGGACGCCTACTCACACTGACTTGTATCTGCGAGCTGATAGTTGTCACCATCCAGCTCAGCGTGAAGGAGTACTACGTACCTTGGTTCAGAGGGCTCACGTTATCTCAGACCCTGAAAGTTTGGCAGCTGAGCTATCACATGTCGAAGTCACCTTTCGTCAGAATGGTTATAGTGAGAGGCAGATCAAATGTGGGTTGCGCTATCAGCCTTCTGTGCAATGGGTGAGTGACGATATCAACTAAGTGGTATCTAAGTCTACGGCCTTTTTGCCTTACGCAAGAAGCATTCCCAACAGGATTGGCCGTGTTTTGCGGAAATATGATGTGAAATGTGTTTTTCGACCCCCGTCTAAGATTAAGGTCCGTAAAAGATGATCTTGGTTTGCGTAAGGTTGGCGTCTATCGTATTCCTTGCAGTTGTGGCATGTCATATATTGGTCAGACAATCAGGACTGTGGAAGACCGGTGTATAGAACATAAGCGTCAAACACGCTTACAACAGTCGAGCAAATACGCTATTGCAGAACATTGCCTTGACACTGGTCATCCTATGGAATACAACAGCACGAAGATTCTGGCTTGCACGTCCAGCTATTGGGATAGTGTTATTAAGCTAGCTGTTGAAATCAAACTATCAATCAACCTTATAAACAGAGATGGTGGATTTTGTTTAAATGTTGCTTGGAATCCGGCTCTGTCTCTCATCAAAAAACGGAGGGACAGAATTAGTGCTACCTCACCTGTTGATTAATAGTCACTATCGCTATTTCTGATGTTGGTTATCTTTGGTTGTGTGTTGGCTCTGCGGTTACTTGTTCTGTGTGTGGTATCTTCCTTGTTTCTCCTCTGTGAACAGAGGTTTTAAATTCCCTTGCAAATTGCTTCCTCCTTGCAGTTGTGCCTTGAGAATGGCAGGGTGTGCTCCTGTCGAAATATCGGCGGTGGTCGACGACGTCACCCGGCGGCAAACACGTAAATCATTTGAACATTCAATTCGCCGGGAAAAGTTAAGGTCTCACATTGATTTGAAATGGTCCGCCGTCTTCGGCCGAAGTCCGTCGGCGGCAGAATGCACTGATATTGATACCACTGTGATCGCATTGCCGGCCGGAGTGGCCGTGCGGTTCTAGGCGCTACAGTCTGGAACCGCGTGACCGCTACGGTCGCAGGTTCGAATCCTGCCTCGGGCATGGATGTGTGTGATGTCCTTAGGTTAGTTAGGTTTAAGTAGTTCTACACTCCTGGAAATTGAAATAAGAACACCGTGAATTCATTGTCCCAGGAAGGGGAAACTTTATTGACACATTCCTGGGGTCAGATACATCACATGATCACACTGACAGAACCACAGGCACATAGACACAGGCAACAGAGCATGCACAATGTCGGCACTAGTACAGTGTATATCCACCTTTCGCAGCAATGCAGGCTGCTATTCTCCCATGGAGACGATCGTAGAGATGCTGGATGTAGTCCTGTGGAACGGCTTGCCATGCCATTTCCACCTGGCGCCTCAGTTGGACCAGCGTTCGTGCTGGACGTGCAGACCGCGTGAGACGACGCTTCATCCAGTCCCAAACATGCTCAATGGGGGACAGATCCGGAGATCTTGCTGGCCAGGGTAGTTGACTTACACCTTCTAGAGCACGTTGGGTGACACGGGATACATGCGGACGTGCATTGTCCTGTTGGAACAGCAAGTTCCCTTGCCGGTCTAGGAATGGTAGAACGATGGGTTCGATGACGGTTTGGATGTACCGTGCACTATTCAGTGTCCCCTCGACGATCACCAGTGGTGTACGGCCAGTGTAGGAGATCGCTCCCCACACCATGATGCCGGGTGTTGGCCCTGTGTGCCTCGGTCGTATGCAGTCCTGATTGTGGCGCTCACCTGCACGGCGCCAAACACGCATACGACCATCATTGGCACCAAGGCAGAAGCGACTCTCATCGCTGAAGACGACACGTCTCCATTCGTCCCTCCATTCACGCCTGTCGTGACACCACTGGAGGCGGGCTGCACGATGTTGGGGCGTGAGCGGAAGACGGCCTAACGGTGTGCGGGACCGTAGCCCAGCTTCATGGAGACGGTTGCGAATGGTCCTCGCCGATACCCCAGGAGCAACAGTGTCCCTAATTTGCTGGGAAGTGGCGGTGCGGTCCCCTACGGCACTGCGTAGGATCCTACGGTCTTGGCGTGCATCCGTGCGTCGCTGCGGTCCGGTCCCAGGTCGACGGGCACGTGCACCTTCCGCCGACCACTGGCGACAACATCGATGTACTGTGGAGACCTCACGCCCCACGTGTTGATCAATTCGGCGGTATGTCCTCCCGGCCTCCCGCATGCCCACTATACGCCCTTGCTCAAAGTCCGTCAACTGCACATACGGTTCACGTCCACGCTGTCGCGGCATGCTACCAGTGTTAAAGACTGCGATGGAGCTCCGTATGCCACGGCAAACTGGCTGACACTGACGGCGGCGGTGCACAAATGCTGCGCAGCTAGCGCCATTCGACGGCCAACACCGCGGTTCCTGGTGTGTCCGCTGTGCCGTGCGTGTGATCATTGCTTGTACAGCCCTCTCGCAGTGTCCGGTGCAAGTATGGTGGGTCTGACACACCGGTGTCAATGTGTTCTTTTTTCCATTTCCAGGAGTGTAAGTTCTAGGGGACTGATGACCACAGCAGTTAAGTCCCATAGTGCTCAGAACCATTTGAACCTTTTTTTGTGATCGCATTGTGACGCGTGCGTACGACCGCCA
This sequence comes from Schistocerca cancellata, assembly GCF_023864275.1. NCBI lineage: Eukaryota > Metazoa > Arthropoda > Insecta > Orthoptera > Acrididae > Schistocerca > Schistocerca cancellata. The sequence continues at coordinate 532,513,131 of NC_064631.1, forward strand.
GCAGGTTAGGCGACCTCGCTGCTCCTCCACCAACTTCATTCTCTATCAATCGAAGAGCGTATCTTCCGTCACCACCCCCATGATTTTACTTTATTAACGACATTGTGAACATTATGTAGTCTGAAGGATATCAGAGTCACTTTTAGTAAACTTTTCTTATTGTTTCGAGTATTAAGTACAATTTTTCCAGTATCTACTTTATAAAGTGTTTTGAGTGTTTTTTTCTGGTTCACTGATCCTGTTTCTTACAACATTTTGGTTGGTTTGCGACGTACAGGTGACATCTTCTGAGCGCCTTTGGCCTACCGATCTACCACACGCTCGTCTCACAAGCAAAATTCGTTGGATTACACAGCCAACTTGTGAAACAAAACACAATCATTTCGCAACTACTTCATGAAATCATCAAATCAGTCACCCTTCTCGTCAACTTACAACCATTCACACCAAAATGAAACATCAATCACAACCAATATTTTATTTGCAGTACGATTCATAGTTCCGCAAATTGTATGAATGATAACATTCTGTCACATTGGCCGCTGTCCGACGGATTATTATACTTTTATTGCAAATTATCAACTTGGAAGTGACTGTAGGACGGATTATTTTACTTTTATTGCAAAGTATCGACTTATAAGTGACTTTCAAATGATTATATAGTGCAAATTACCTAATGTAGGTTACACAAGAACAGGCTTCCTCGAGAAAGTCTACTAGCCCCGGCTGTTCATGTTTACTGAAGACATTGAAGTACCTCGAAAACTACACATCGGCTCAAAAAAGTGTTATAATACCAAATTATCTGTCTCGGGTGGGGACATCCAATGATACCACACTCGATCCCCCCCCCACCCCATCCCGTGCGTTGGTGGCGGGGCAAACTTCGAAATCTTCAATGGAAACCCAGTTTTTATTGCAGATTACGATTCTACGGCAAAATCTACATACATTTTGCCTGAAGCATTTTCTTCGTTTCACCACAGATGGCGTTGTAATCTGAAGAATAGAAATGGGCACACAGTCGTAATTTACGACATGCTACTCAATCATCCTTGAATATTTAATGGCACGTGGAACCCGATCTGCTTGCTGCGAGGGTAGGACAGACGAGTATTTCATAGCTTCTAATTGGAAACCCCATTCGCTACGTTGTATTCCTCCGACATATCGAACTGGCGACTACTCCAAGCATAACTATGACCCTCACTACCAGGAGTTTCTTGTATGGTGATAATGTCGCTATTGCACATAGAGCACATCCTTTGAAACAACGTAAAACATCCTCACTAACACTCTTGAAAGACTGTAAAGATACCACAGTGAACACTAAATTAAACCAGACCCATCTAAAACACACGTATGTGCTTTTCATTTGAAAAACCGAGACTCCACTGGTAAATTAAAGCTGGTCTGGTTTTTTTGGTTGAAGTGGAACAATGTGCTACACCACAACACTATAGGATGGGATTCGACAGATCTCTTTCATACAGGAAGCGTTGCATAAACACCAAGTTGAAAGTTTCTACCAAGAACAATCTCTTTAGAAAAATGGCTAGTTCATAGCTGGGTAATAAAGCCGAAGCAGTTCTAACGAAACATTTCGAACGAACTTCTGCCATAGGACTGTGTGGCTTCGGCCACTGCAGAGTACACCTGCCCTGTTTGGTATAGTTCAAGTCATACCAAACAGATGGATGCTTCTCTAACGACGCATGCACACTTATAACAGGCTGTTTAAAATCCGCTTCAACCTTATGGCTTTACCGCCTGGTAGAAATAGCTCCACATTATATCCAAAGAGAAATAACTATGAATAAGGAAAGGACGCAGATGGAGCAGGAAGTAACGCATCCACTACACGGACTTTAAACGCACGTGCAAAGACTGAAATCCAGGAAGATCTTTCACAGAACATCAAACAACTCACAACCACAGATGAGGTAGCCAGATTACAACTGTGGAAAGCTAAAGACCTCCTCCCCTTAGTTGGAAAAATGTGTCTTAAAGTCTACCAAGGAGTTATGACAAGGGACGACTCATGTGGAAGTCTTCGAATAGACAGAGATCAAGAATGGGCAGGTCGAGAGTTGATGTAGCAATATGGGGCTACGACAAAGAAGAAATTTTCAGGTGCTACTGTTACATTTTGCCGCCGCTGTAGCCGAGCGGTTCTAGGCGCTTCAGTCGGGAACTGCGCTGCTGCTACGGTCGCAGGTTCGAATTCTGCTTCGGGCATGGATGTGTGTGATGTCCTTAGGTTAGTTAGGTTTAAGTAGTTCAAATGGTTCAAATGGCTCTGAGCACTATGGATCTTAACATCTGAGGTCATAAGTCCCCTAGAACTTAGAACTACTTAAACCTAACTAACCTAAGGACATCACACACACCCATGCCCGAGGCAGGATTCGAACCTGCGACCGTAGCAGTCCCGCGGTTCCGGACTGCAGCGCCAGAACCGCTAGACCACCGCGGCCGGCTCAGATGTTTAGTCCCATAGTGTTTGGAGTCATTTGAACCATGTTACATTTAGGCACACAAACAGACTATTTGATGGATGTCAGTATGTCAGTGACATATATTATATTGTGGGTCGTTAGTAACTTTTTTCCTTGGAAGGAGGAGTGAGAAAGAGAGAGAGAGATAGAAAGAGTATCACAGCAGTGGTAAGGACAAAAAACACTTCAGTTAAAAAAATGAGAGGACATATATATATGAATAATTAAGGAGAAAACGTTACATTGTGTAAGGCAATAAGACAGACTCGTGAGACCTGAGCTGAGGACATATTACATTTGGCACTGGAAACACATTTAGTGGATATACCTCTATATTGTGACACATTTATAATTTAAATTTTTGGAAGGAGGAGCGAGCGAGAGAGAGAGGTAGGGCACAGTTTTATTGGGAAATGTGTTTCACGTATTCTGTTTGCCAGGTATTTTTTTCAGGTCTCGTTGTACATATGTTGCACACAAAAACACCATTGGATCACTTATGAGAAGTTTGAAATTGCTTTGAGACTGAAACACTATCACTTTGCACTTGGCACAGTTTGATCAACGGCACTGGTCTTCATGTTATGGGACGTTGGAGGGTGTTTTCGGATGTGGGTAACCCATATACAGGCTGACCAGCATACGGACCCCCGTCGTTAATCCACCGGGCAGTTTCGATCAGAGGCCGGTACACTTCCACATCAGAAAAGCGGTGCTTTAGCACGCACGATTACCAGGGCTGGTTAATGCACTTCGCTACCAAATCCATATATCTTGCGAAGCAGTACTGAGGTATTTGAAGCCATTTTCACTATTTTTCGACAGTGACTGTCTCAAGAAATATGTAAAGTTTTTTTTAAATTACCGCTACCAGTCACAAACTTTGTCAACTATTGTATTACTTATTCATTTAGCGTCATGTTTCGAGGGTTAAACCTCATCTTCAGGCTAAATGGCATTACAAAAACAATTTTACAGTAAGGTCATACTGATATTACATAGTCTTTTCGTAAATGCTGTGGTCATCCTGTGGATTAAGAGAAAACTTAGTAAGAGGCGATAACAATTTGGAAGCTGGACTTATGTTTCCACGAAAATGTTGTGTAACGGTCACTCATTTTGTTCTTCTGGAGTGGCAGTCTCGTTGTGATGTGTTGCGGTGAATCCATAAATTTAAAAAAACCTTTACATAGTACTGAGGAACGTACTTGGAAGTGTGCAAAGTGGACAATGTGCTCTACATCACTGATGTTCAGGAAACAAAGGGAAAATGTTTACAGAAGGAACTTTCATTCTGCAGCGGAATATGCGATGGTTTGAAACTTCCTGGTAGATGAAAACTATGTGCCGGATCGGGACTCTAACCTGAGATCTCGCGTTCCACTAGCAAGTCATCTACCGACACAATTTCAGAGAAGTATTATTAAAAACATTGTACTATTGCTTGGAATTTAACCCGAAACATAGGTGCCAAGTTTGGTCATTAGAAACTGAACCCAAAAATGTTTTCTGTCAAGTCGGCTTAACAGAGGTGACGAAATTTAGTTTAATCAACAGCACTGAAAGCGGTCAGTTAAGCTTCAAGTGCTGCTGCAATAGCGAATGTTAGTTACGTCAGCTAAGGGTGGGAGTAATTAGCGTTAACGATTAACTTCTTTAGTAAATCAATTCATAATCTTCGGCATTATAAGGAAGAGACTGATAAGTCTGTCTCAGCACAGTAGCAGAGAAAAGAAAACACTCTAACAACATTTTTGCGAAATGTTCTCCCAATGTGCGGAGAGATGGCAATTAAAGAATTCAACAGTAGGGAATATCTGAAACAATACTTCATAATCATTTTCCGCTCGTTTTTGGTACAGCTTCAAATTAAATAAATATATTTTAAAACAACAAAAACAGTTCTGCTGCAAGTGTCATCCCACATCAGACGTCAATATTTTTAATTACTTTAAGAGTATCTGCAATTACCATAGTGCAACTGAGGAAAATTTCATTAGAAAAGGAACAAAAAGGAGCAAACCTTTTAGGAAGATAAGACGTATTACATTGTTATTTTGTCGGCTTCCGTGTCAAAGCGCTTCACTTGCTTCACCCACGAGCAAATTAATGAGAAACAAGTTATCAGCGTAATTACTGCAGCGTGACAGCTCCTTCACAGACAGAGCTGAGAGGGAAATTTTCACAGACAAATTTCACGAACGTAATCATACAAAGAGCCTTTCATGTATCATACCAATTTCGCATTGATAATCACTGTTATTTCCTTTCAGAATGAACATATATGGGCGATATACTGCTAAAAAAAGAAAACGTCTTCTAAGTTTTAGTTGGAGACTGGAAATAAACTTTGATCAGTTTGCAGTTACTTTTATGACACCAGTCTATAATTTTTTTCCCGTAACAAGAACTTTATAGCTGTTCTTTATATTTTATAGTCGTGGGCAATTTAACAAAAGACACCTACCTAACAGCTGCACGTAGCATCTCCTTTCGGCGAGGTCATGGCAGCGACTCCTCGCTGCTTGCACACAAGGAGAGATCGGAAACGTTGAAGAGTCATCCTGATTGATGATCACTTAACTGCCATCCACAATTCACAAAAATTGTTCGGGTTTGGGCCCAAGACGCGGACCTCTGGCTCTATGACTTTTCAGATGTACTCAATACTATTGAGGTCAGTTGATATGAGAGGGAGGCAGCACACGAAAACCCCTAAGTCCGTAGAGTATTTTCACAAACCATTTTGACACAATCTGGGAGGCATAGGATGGTGAATTGTCTTACTGAAAGTTCTGGCAGCTGGCAGCATGTTCTTGACATGCTATAGGTAAACAAAGGGATGTACAGGATGAAGTCCCCATACCCCTGTAACCTCTATTTAGTATCAAATATTATTATGCAGGTTGGTATGTGTGTTACTTCCTATCAGTTGTTGAAATCAATGGTTCGAATTCATGTCTACATATTTTCGCAGTCACAGTCGGAGCCGAGTTTAAATTTGTAGCCATGGCAGATCTGAGCGGTCATAGTTAAACTGTTGAGGAGGTCTTAGAGACTATTGTCTGGGTGCACGAATGACAACACGCATGACAGACAACAAGACAGATTATTGGAGCGTTTCAGGGAAGATCCAATAAGGCTTCACAGTGAAAGGCAACGCCTCTAGTTTGGGGAAGACGTGCTTTCTGCTTTCTGGCTGTATTAGAGACAAGTCGCGGAGTGGAAGGAAGAAGACACGAGAAGAAACAGGTGTGGAAGTCTCTGCTTCAACTGAACGATCTCCTATTAGTCGACGTGTAAACTTGCTTCGGATCTCGGTATACCGAGAACAACAATGCCAGATCACATGAAAAAATACCTTAACGTCAGACCTTTTCGACTGGCATTCGTAAACGAGTTATCGGATACAAACCGGAATGAGCGCGTGTTAACACGCCGTGCTTTGTTAACTCATTTCCAAATGCAGTGACCCGTGCCAAGGTTATGTTCGCAGACGACTCTGTCATTTATCGCAGTTCCCGTTCTTTAAAGACTGTCGTTTCGACCAAGAGGGTTCTCATTACAACGTCGAGCTAGAAAGGATACCGCTTCACTTAATGATATGGGTAGCGATGACATCACAACATTTGCTTGGACCATATTATTTGAAAGGGACTGTGAATGACACAAGTTCATTTAAACTTTTTTTTTGAAAAAAAAAAAAAAAAACGGCTGAGTCCACAGCCTTGGTAATGTTACTGAAAGTTGTTATTCCGCATAGGCTGTACTAAAAATCTTTATTGTTTATATATCACGACTGCATTTTCGATATTTTGTAATGATCAGGTGATCTCGAAGCAATCAGTTCCCCTCTCCCCACCCCCTCCTCCCAAAAAAAAGCACAAACCATTTTTCTTGGAGACGCTGATATGCTAATAGATAACCATTACCCATTTTGGATTCGTTGCCCAGCAACTACCAGACATGCTCCAAAATATCCCAAGAAGAATATGGATGTGTATGGAAATATGTTTACAGCATGGTGGGAAATATGCCATTATATTATACACTTAATCCGTAAGTAAGTACAAAACAAATCAGACCAGTTAGCATTCGATACTACGGGGTACATGGACTTCTGTCCATCCTGTACATGATTGGGCAGCTGCTTCTTGTGTTATTCAATGAGGAGAACTGCAGCTCGGGACCCATTTCAGCCCACAAATTATGTCAGTTACCTTCCCCAATGTTGTCTCGTTGACTCATCAATGGTCTACGACATACACTATTAGATCGATAGTATCCGGACACCACTAGGTAATGCAGAACTGACCACTAGACGTCACGAGAGTCAGATACACTAATGTAAAAGGTGGCGGGCAGTATTGTGTTGTCAGTAGAGACGCAATAAGAGCATAATGGGTCGGTCAGCAGAACTCAGTCTCTTTGAACATGCATCAGTTATTGGATGTTACCTGACTAAGAAATCCATCGGGGACGTTTCAACCCTTCTAAAGATGTCCAAGTTGACTGCTAGTGATGTTTTTGAAATACGTCATATTCGCCTTTGACTGTGGAAATTATTTATTTTCACTACTGCATTTTCGACCTCAACGCCATTATCAAGTGGCATACTACAGAAGCCTGTATTTCAGCGTATACCAAATTTTCAAAATCCTCCAACATACACATGTGTCATTGTCGCATCTGAGCCTTTTAACAGTGTTAACAATCTTAACGCAATTTCCAATAAAAGTCTGTTCTTGTGCACTGTTTATATGTGAAAAGATGTGATTGCAAAAAGTTTTCTATCGTACTGAGCCACTGATATGCAGAATTTTTTATAAGATTTCGGCTTTTATGTCTTTATCGAGTAAATTGTTAAAGGTTTATAGGCCATTAATACGTCGGCAGATATCACGTGTTAATGGTCTAAGAACTTTTAGCATTTTACTTGATAATGGCATAAAAGTCGAATTCTAAATAATACACAAGGAAAATACAGTAATATACAGTCGGATTGGTTAAGTTTCAAGTTAGTCAAGTTTAATGTTAAAAAAATGTTGTGCTTGTGAAGTGGAAAAGCTAAGGAACAACCACAGATGAAGTAAGACCAGGCATGCCCCTTACACTGACGGGCAGGTACAGTTGGCATTGTGGGGGTGGTTGTAAAAAGTCTCGTGTAATAAGCGGAACGTGCTACCAGCAATCCAACTGACATAATGACCGCGCTTACGGAGCAACAAATAATGGCGTACAGTGGTCGAGCAGCTTCTCATGAGCGACACATTTCTATAATCAGTGCTAAGCGACGCACTAGGTAGCAACAGGGGCGACGCCATAGGACAGCGGGTGACCGGATACAAGTGATTTGTAGTGATGAATCACGCTAAGCTCTGTGGCAATCCGGTGTAATTGTTTGGCTTGACGGATGCCTTCAGAATGATATTTTCCATCATATGTAGAGCCCACAGTGAAATACAAAGGACCTGGTTTTATGATGCTGTAGTGTTTCCAAGGTTAGTGAGTGTTCCCCTTATTCCGCTGTACTGAAGTGGCAAGGAGTTAGTTGGTAAATGGTAAGGTACTGGGACCACAATAAATGTATACTTCAACAACAAATTTTTATTAAAAACAGTTTAACTCTTTACAATGAGAAAATACTCAATTTAAGAGCGGCAGCACTGATGACTAGTGAATAAAGCAGTTAAAGTCATGGCTCGACACATCAATAAAAGCAATACTTGAAATGCACGGAAGCAAGATGATGACTTAAAAAAGAACAGTAAAGATCGCCCACGGTGGTGAGTCAAAATGAAATTATGAAAATAAGTTAAGTAGTAATCAACTGCAATAAAATTCTTAATTCCTATATGGCGATGCTATTTAAAAGACAATTACAGGTCAAGAACGTCAACTGATCAAGTAAATAAATATACGTAGCAAATGCACAAACGGTTTAAGGCCCAATGATAAATGTCCACCACGACGAAGCCAAAATACTTTAAAGTTCTTAAGTTCGCAATTCAAATTTTAGTAAGGAATACAATACCTCTACCATAAAGACGACTTCACGGCGAGATTTGCCAAGAATGAAAGTTTAACTCTGCAGCAGAGTGTGCGCTGGTATGAAACTTTCTTGCAGATTAAAGGTGTGTGCCGACCGAAACTCGAAATCGGGACCTTTGCCTTTCGCGGGCAAGTACACTACCGACTGAGCTACCGAAGTTAGACTCACGATGTTTTCTCACAGCTTCACTTCCGCCAGTAGTTCGTCTCCTACCTCCGTACACTCCGCTGCAGAGTGAAAATTTCATTCTTGGCCAGTGTTGCAGTAAACTGGTCTTTTTGGTAGAGGTATCGTATTCCTTAATGAAATTGTTATTACAAACTTAAAAACTTTAAAGTATTTTGTCTTCGTCGTGGTAGGCATTTATCATTGGACCTTAAACCGTTTGTCCACTTGTTAGGTATATTTATTTACTTGATCAGTTGACGTTCTTAACCTGCAATTGTCTTTTAGAGAGCAACGCCATACGACAATTAATAATTTTGTTGCAACTGATTACTACTTAATTTCCTAATTTTATTTTGACCCGCCACCGTCGGGCGATTTTTGTTGTTCTTTTCTAAATTATCACCTTGCTCCCATGCATTTAAAGCCTTGTTTTTTATTGATATGTCGAGCCATAATTTTAACTACTCTATTCACGAGTCATCATCAATGCTGCCACTCGTAAATTGAGTATTTTCTAATTGTAAAGAGATAAACTATTTTAATAATAAATTGCTGTTCAAGTATACTTTATTTTGTGGTCCCAGTACCTTACCATTTACCAACCACCTCAGTACCACTGCAGTATCCTTCCGATCTTAGCGTTTTCGTAAGCGCAATAAGGGGACTAGACACTTACCACGAAAAACACCGCCATACCGTAACACCACCTCCTTCATATTTCACTGTTGGCACTACACATGATGGAAAGTACCGTTCTGAAGACATCCGCTAAGCCAAACGCTTTCATCGGATTGCCACAGAGTATAGCGTGATTCATCACTAGAAATTATTCATTTCCAGTCATCCGCTGTCCAGTGGTGTCTCCCTTTTTGCGTAGGTTATGATTGCCTAAAGAACTGCGTGGCTTACGAGAAGCTGCTCAATCACTATAACCCATTATTTTCAACTCTCTACGCCCAGTCATTGTACTTTCTGAACTGCTGGTACCACATTGGGACTCCCGCTTATTGCGCGAGGTTTCTTGTAGCCACCCTCTACAACTCTAGACTGTGCCTGCCCGTCAATACGTGTGACATGTTTGGTCTTGATTTATCTGTCGTTCCTTTGCGTTTCCACTTGAGAAGCACATCATTTCACGTGTAAACGATGCACAACAACAGTCGTTTATTGGAAACTATCATTAGGATATTAACACTTTTAAAAATCTCAGATATTATGTTGACACATGTACATGTTGGAGGATTTTGAAGCTTTGATATGCGCTGGGGCTCAGGCTTCTGCAGTATGCCACTTGATAATGGTCTTGAGATAGAAATTCCAGTAGTGAAAATAAGTAATTTCTACAGTCAAAGGCGAATATAACGTATTTCAAAACCATCACTAGTAGTCAACTTGGGCATCTTTAGAAGGCCTGAATCGTCAGTGGTAGATTTGTTACTCAGGTGACATCCAATGACTATTCCACGTTTGAAGAGAATGAGTTCTACTGACCGACCCATTGTGCTGTTACTGCGTCTCTATTGACAACACATTCCTGCCCATCACCTTTTACATTAGTGGATCTGCCTCTCGTGATGTCTCTTGGTTAATTCCGCATTACATACGGGTGTCTGGATTCTTTTGACCTAATAGTGTATGTCGTAGACCATTGACGTGTCAAGCAGACACCGTACAGCAAAGTAATTGAGATTCTTAGTGGGATGAAATGGGGCCCCAGCTGCTTCTCTCCTTGAACGATACAAGAATCAGCTGCCTAATCATGTACATTGTAGGCAGAAGTCCCCGTACGCCCTAGTCTCTAACTGATCTGATTTGTTTTGTACTTACTTACGTATTAAGTGTCCAATAAAACAGTATGCTCCCCATCATGCTGTAAACATATTTCCATACACATCCATGACCTTCTTGGCATTTTCTCGAGCATGTCTACCATTGTAAGTAGGCTGTTTAGGGTTTTATGCTGGTAACGCCACGTAGCGCTCTATATGAAAATCACTGACTGTGCTGTGTGCAGTCTGTGGCTGGTTTGTATTGTTGGAATTTGCCATTGTAGTGTTGGGCAGTTGGCTGTTAACAGCGCGTAGCGTTGCGCAGTTGGAGGTGAGCCGCCAGCAGTGGTGGATGTGGGGAGAGAGATGGCGGAGTTTTGAGAGCGGATGATCTGGACGTGTGTCCATCAGAGACGGTAAATTTGTAAGACTGGATGTCATGAACTGATATATACTATGACTTTTGAACACTTTTGAGGTAAATACATTGTTTGTTCTCTACCAAAATCTTTCATTTGCTAACTGTGCCTATCAGTTGTTAGTGCCTTCAGTAGTTAGAATCTTTTATTTAGCTGGCAGTATCGGCGCTCGCTGTATTGCAGTAGTTTGAGTAACGAAGATTTTTGTGAGGTAAGTCATTAATGAAAGGTATAGGTTATTGTTAGTCAGGGCCATTCTTTTGTAGGTATTATTAAAAGTCAGATTGCGTTGCGCTAAAAATATTGTGTGTCAGTTTAAGCATAGTCGTTCATTAATTTTTCTAAGGGGACGTTTCACCATTACAGCGCGAAATGCGTCAACAGTCAGACCGTCGACACGAAACTGTAACTTCCAGAACCTGCTACCACACCAGCTTCATAACCGCCACCAGATATGAGCTGCTAATATCGACATTAGCATCTAGAACGGTACCTTTGCAAGTTATTACTGGTTAATTAATACATTCTACAGAATAAAGGATTACTTAGACAATACAGAGTAGAGGTTTGGTAAAAAATGTCGCACTGGTGAATGTAACAATCCATGTCTGTCATTTTACATGACCCTTATGCGCTGTAATGATAGCTATCATTTTCTGGAAAATCCTATTCGATAGCTCTGTAGTAGACAATACCAACATGTTACCCTCCTTTTAAGTTCAACACCTCACTCATTGTGGAGGAAAGCCGAATAAGTTTCTCAGGCAAGCAAATGAGAAGTTGAGTTACATAAAATGAGAACTGTACATCATCGCCATTTTCCTGATGATAGCTGATGGTGTGTATAGTGACACATTGTGAAATAGTGTTTGTATAGTATGTACAAGATCATTAATGAGAGATGAATGAACAGCGCAGCACTAGATTTGTAAATTTCAAAATAACTTCTTTGGAACACGCTGTTGTACACTATGAACACATTGAATGACTTTCTGATGTTTTTAACAGACTGGCCTTTACTACTGGATTGGTTTTTCCAAAATAGATTGACAATTTTTTAACAAATCTTTATTCAGAAGAGGATACCCAGCGTATTTAAATTTTTGACACTGCATGAAATTATGCATGCAATTAAACCTAACACCAACGATGTTGATGGGTTCTTGCTGTGCCTTTCTACAATTTGAGACAGCCAACCGCGTATCAGAACAGATAAGAGCGCCAAAGGGGAGCACTACAGACAGACAATAAAAATGCTTGTGCTGAAAGCCAGGATTCAGGCAGGTATGGATGGTGACAGCACTGTTTTTTCGACAGACAAGAAAATACCAGGTGATCGTCGATGGGCGAGGGGATTGCAGGATGAGAAAGAGTACACAGCATGTTATAAGCTTTCAGAAAGCAAGGGAGGCGGTTCTAGGCGCTACAGTCTGGAGCCGAGTGACCGCTACGGTCGCAGGTTCGAATCCTGCCTCGGGCATGGATGTGTGTGATGTCCTTAGTTTAGTTAGGTTTAATTAGTTCTAAGTTCTAGGCGACTGATGACCTCAGAAGTTAAGTCGTATAGTGCTCAGAGCCATTTGAACCATTTGAAATCAAGGGAATTTAATGAATATCCTTCAGAAAAGATGAGATGTGCAACAGCATATGAAGAACACGACACAGACACTTTGGAGAATATTCATTGGGGGCTAAATAAGGTCGCAGGTGTAGACGCTTAAATTTTGTAAGAATGCCCGTGATTGTTTCATTCTAATTATTTTGGTAGTGGGGATGAGAACTCGTGAGTATGTATGTGCAGCCATTTTGATTGGAGGAAACACAGAAACACGCATTAGTGGGAGAGAATTTCTGTCTTCTGCCTGTTTCTAAGACAGAATCGAGTAGCACTAGTTAACTATGACAGTTTCGTTTGGAGTAGGGAAATGGTCGTCATTGTAAACTCTTCATTGTCAAAAAAAATGGTTCAAATGGCTCTGAGCACTATGGGACTCAACTACTGAGGTCATTAGTCCCCTAGAACTTAGAACTAGTTAAACCTAACTAACCTAAGGACAGCACAAACATCCATGCCCGAGGCAGGATTCGAACCTGCGACCGTAGCGGTCTTGCGGTTCCAGACTGCAGCGCCTTTAACCGCACGGCCACTTCGGCCGGCACTTCATTGTCAGAACTCGTAAAGTACACTGCACCTGGCTTCCGAGATTTCGGCGTTGACAGAACCAAGTGGAGGAGAAGAAAAAGACACTTCATTTTAGGGTATAAAACGGGACGCTTTCCATTGCAGGGTGTCGGGGAGGGAAGAACAGAGACGTCTTCACTTAAGAGCTGATCACAGATTCCGGGCTGCACTTAGAATTCTCAACCACCACTACCGCAGCCATCCCCTGCACTTGAGTACCAGCGGAGTCGTAAGCGTCAATCAAATTTGTATATGTCATGACGAGGGGACTGTGAAGTTGTTTACTTAAAGTTTCCTTCTTACAAAAAAAAAAAAAAAAAAAAAAAAAAACGTTCAAATGGCTCTGAGCACTATAGGACTTAACATCTATGGTCATCAGTCCCCTAGAACTTAGAATTACTTAAACCTAACTAACCTAAGGACAGCACACAACACTCAGTCATCACGAGGCAGAGAAAATCCCTGACCCCGCCGGGATTCGAACCCGGGAACCGGGGCGTTCCTTCTTACGAACAAGTTCATAGCCAGTTACATGCACTCAGGCAAAAGAAATGGTGCTTGTTCATACTTTTCTGGATATTTTCATTAGGTTATCAGCTTATTCAGTGATCATTGGCGATGTTCATAGACTCAGGTTTTATAGCATTCTATCTGCAACCCTTCCATCTCTGCCAAGATCTTTCATAGATGTCCTTGCATCCTTGTGCCCTTTTGTAATTATTTCTGTTATTCATTCAGTGATCAGAGTCACCGTATTCACGCATTCTCCATCCAGCCATTCCCATTCAGTTTTTTCTTTGGTTTCCCCCAATCACTTCAGAAAAATCTTACGATTGTTACTACTAGAACTGTACATACGTAAATGCCTGTAGCATGAGATGTCCCACACCATTGTAAAAGTGACCCACGTATGCATAAAACTACCACTACAAAAACTTAGCACTCAAGAAATAGATCGTGATTTTGCTGCCAAAACAGTGATCGAGATTAGCAGATCAAAAACACAGGAGCTTTTAGAAAGCAATCATAACTAACAGCGAAGTATTGGAATGAATAAACAAACAGCAGCTAATGTTAACAACATTTGAAAGAAGGAAAACTACATGCCTAGAACATATCTTGTGGAACAACGAATACACTGAAGGAAAAAACTGTAATGCCATAAAATAATTAATGTACAGTAATGATACTTTGGGAGTACATTTGTCTAGGTAACGTATTTAATTGATTAACAGTGCAAGATCACAAGCCAGCCGCTGTGACCGAGTGGTTCAAGGTGCTTCACTCCGGAACCGCGCTGCTGCTACGGTCGCAGGTTCGGATCCTGCCTAGGGCATGGATGTGTGTGATTTCCTTAGGTTCGTTAGGTTTAAGTAGTTCTCAGTCTAGGGGACTGATGACCTCAGATGTAAAGTCCCATAGTGCTTAGAGCCATTTGAACTGTTTTTTTGCAAGATCACAGGTTAATGTAAGCGCGAGATATACCATTGCCAATGTGAAATGTTGGTACACTAATAACCGTTATAACCACCAGAATGTTGAATGCAAAGATGCTTGTTTGCTTTGTGTTTTACAGGCGCCGGATGTCAGTTTGTGGGGTGTAGTTCAATGCCTGTTGCACTTGGGCGGTCATTACACGCATGGTCAATGCTGTGTGTGCATGACGCTGGAGTTGTCATCTGTTGATGTCCCATGTGTGCTCGAATGCAGACAGATCTGGTGATAGAGCAAGTCAAGTCAACATCTCGAGCATGTTGAGTTACAACAGCTGGACGTGGGCGAGTATTATCCGTTGGGAAACACCTCCTGGAATGCCGTTCATGAGTGACAGCACAACAGGTGGAATCACCGGATTTACTTACAAATTTTCAGTCAGAGCTCCTGCTGCACCCTAGATCACAACTGAAGGTGTAAGTCCAGTGTGTTTAGCACGCAGGCAGGCTGATTACAGGTCCACAAATGGTCTCCTTATAACCAACACGTTGCCATCACTGACACCGTGGCGGAACCAGCTTTCATCAAAAAACACAGACGTCCACCCTGTCGTCGAATGAGCTCTTGCTTGACACCACTGAAGTCACAAATGGCGGCTGTTTGGGATGGGTGGAATACACGCTACCGAGCGAGGTGGCGCAGTGGTTAGACACTGGACTCGCATTCGGAAGGACGACGGTTCAATCCCGCGTCCGGCCATCCTGATTTAGGTTTTCCGTGATTTCCCTAAATCGCTCCAGGCAAATGCCGGGATGGTTCCTCTGAAAGGGCACGGCCGACTTCCTTCCCTGTCCTTCCCTAATCCGATGAGACCGATGACCACGCTGTCTGGTCTCCTTCCCCAAACCAACCAACCAATACACGCTACAGGGCGTCTGGCTTGCTGTCCTTGAAGTAACCGAGTCGTAAAAGTTCGTTGTGTCACTGTTGTGCAAGTTGCTGCTCGAACTACTGCTGCAGATGCAGGCCGATGCGCCAGAGCCATACACTGAACACGGTGGTCCTCCCTATTGGTAGTGCCACCTAGCCTCTGGAGCCCGTTCTTCTTGCGACTGTACATTCTCGTGGCCACCGCTGCCAGCTATCATATACAGTGATTACATTCCTCAAGTCTTTCTGCAGTATCGCGGAAGGAACTTCCAGCTTCTCACAGCCCTGTTGCACGACCTCTTTCAAATTCAGGGAGTTGTTGGTAATGGCGTCTTTGTCGCCTTAAAGCATTCGTGGCTAACATCAACTGACCGCGTCCAGCCTCAAAGGTAACTAACACCCACAACCGTTACAGCGAATTTGAAGGAAATTTGATTTGCTAGCGCCTCTCTTATGAGACTGGCACGAAATTTGAATAGATATCATCTTTCAGACGCCTGACAACTTTCGTTTATGTTGCACAATTCCTTTATGGTGTTCTGATTTTTTTTTCCGTCAGTGTATATACTTCTACAGTTACAATGAAATGAATAC
This sequence comes from Schistocerca cancellata, assembly GCF_023864275.1. Classification (NCBI taxonomy): domain Eukaryota; kingdom Metazoa; phylum Arthropoda; class Insecta; order Orthoptera; family Acrididae; genus Schistocerca; species Schistocerca cancellata. The sequence goes on from NC_064631.1 coordinate 532,529,177, forward strand.
CACTAGCTGCATACAGGGATTGATATAAGTCAATGGGGACAGTTGAAAATGTGTGCGCCGACCGGGACTCGAACCCGGGATCTTCTTCTTACATGGCAGACACTCTATCCATCGGAGCCACCGAGCACACAAAGGTTAGTGCGACTGCAGGGACTTATCTCTGGCACGCCTCCCGTGAGTCCCAAATTCCCAACTTACTGTCCTGCACTGTATTCATAGTGCCCCTGCCCATTATACTCATTACTCGCGGTTTTTTTGCCGATGCCCGTAAGAGTTCGGGCACTGTTTGTGCATCCGCATAGAAGAAGATGGTCAAATGTCCAGTGAGCCATAACTATATATATATGAATATGGTATGTGTTCTTTCTGACATGTCCTCGGTGGCTTCGATGGATAGAGCATCTGCCATGTAAGCAGGAGATCCTGGGTTCGAGTCCCAGTCGGGGCACACATTTTCAACTGTCCCCGTTGACTTATATCAACGCCTGTATGCAGCTAGGGGTATTCATTTCATTGTAATTTCATTCTAACGAGCTGCATGGTCACCGATGGTTCTACAGTTGATAATAGAAGGGAAGGTGAAGGGTAAAAGAAGAAAATGACGGAGAACAATATCTTAGATAGCAGAAAGTGGCGAGCAAGATTATCAAGTGCAGATCAACTACTACTTACTGTTGTTCATAGAACAAAGACACATCATGTGGTCGCAAACATCCATTACTGGATTGGCAGAGGAAGAAAAAGTAGACGCGTGGGATACAATCTCGCGTATAGCAACAAGTACTACCATATTCGATCCAGTAACCCGTATTTTTGCGGGAGAATAGCTGAGAGAGTGGAACCTGTTGCACGCAGCCGCACGAGCAGGGTGCAGAGTTTCTCTAGAGCTGCCTCCATCCCTCCCACGCTCCCTCCCTACAGGAGAAGTCCATTCGTACGCCGGCCTCCCTGCTTGAGTAACGAGCCGCGGGCGGACCCAGCGGACCGCGGAAGATACATGAGCCGCCCGCCGCAGGCGCCAGCCAATCGACTCGCTCTACTTATTCCCTCAGCGGCCTTTCAAATAACGTTAGCCTTCTACCGCCCGACTCTCCTCTTTTCCTTCTGCCTCCTCTTCTTCCTGTGCTTTACGTTCAGCTCAGTTCTAACATCCCCACCCGTCGTCCTCCAGTGCCTGGCTCCAGTGGCAGGAATCTGCTTGCAGAAATAGTTCTGTGGTGACGCTTTCTGCTGATAGTTACTTTGATAGATCGTTTGCATGACATGTCGCAATGGTATTCACTGATTGTTAACGTAATTGTTTTATAGGTGTACAGGGTATCACAAGTACACTACTGGCCATTAAAATTGCCACACCACGAAGATGACGTGCTACAGACGCGAAATTTAACCGACAGGAGGAAGATACTGTGATATGCAAATGATTAGCTTTTCAGAGCATTCACACAAGGATGGCGCCTGTGACGACACCTACAACGCGCTGACATGAGGAAAGTTTCCAACAGATTTCTCGTACACAAACAGCAGTTGACCGGCGTTGCCTGGTGAAACGTTGTTGTGATGCCTCGTGTAAGGAGGAGAAATGCGAACCATCAAGTTTCCGACTTTGATAAAGGTCGGATTGTAGCCTATCGCGATTGCGGTTTATCGTATCGCGACATTGCTGCTCGCGTTGGTCGAGATCCAATGACTGTTAGCAGAATATGGAATCGGTGGGTTCAGGAGGGTAATACCGAACGCCCTGCTGGATCCCAACGGCCTCGTATCACTAGCAGTAGAGATGACAGGCATCTTATCCGCACGGCTGTGACGACTCGTCCAGCCACGTCTCTATCCCTGAGTCAACAGATGGGGACGTTCGCAAGACAACAACCATCTGCACGAACAGTTCGACGATGTTTGCAGCAGCATGGACTATCAGCTCGGAGACCATGGCTGCGGTTACCCTTGACGCTGCATCACAGACAGGAGCGCCTGCGATGGTGTACTCAACGACGAACCTGGGTGCACGAATGGCAAAACGTCATTTTTGCGGATGAATCCAGGTTCTGTTTACAGCATCATGATGGTCGCACCCGTGTTTGGCGACATCGTGGTGAACGCACATTGGAAGCGTGTATTCGTCATCGCCATACTGGCGTATCACCTGGTGTGATAGTATGGGGTGCCATTGGTTACACGTCTCGGTCACCTCTTGTTCGCATTGACGGCACTTTGAACAGTCTACGTTACATTTCAGATGTGTTACGACCCGTGGCTCTAGCCTTCATTCGATCCCTGCGAAACCCTACATTTCAGCAGGATAATGCACGACCGCATGTAGCAGGTCCTGTACGGGCCTTTCTGGATACAGAAAATGTTCGACTGCTGCCCTGGTCAGCACATTCTCCAGATCTCTCACCAATTGAAAACGTCTGGTCAATGGTGGCCGAGCGACTGGCTCGTCACAATACACCAGTCACTACTCTTGATGAACTGTGGTATCGTGTTGAGGCTGCATGGGCAGCTGTACGTGTACACGCCATCCAAGCTCTGTTTGACTCAATGCCCAGGCGTATCAAGGCCGTTATTACGGCCAGAGATGGTTGTTCTGGGTACTGATTTCTCAGGATCTATGCACCCAAATTGCGTGAAAATATAATCACATGTCAGTTCCAGTATAATATATTTGTCTAATGAATACCCGTTTATCATCTGCATTTCTTGTTGGTGTAGCAATTTTAATGACCAGTAGTGTAATATAGAAAAGTGACACGAGTGTAAATACACTGCCGGCAATAATTGCTACACCTTCTCAGAGGTTTCCAGTTGACTCAGTATTGTTGCAACAGTGCATATGGAGTGCATGAAATGATTACATTTACAACAGCACACACGATTCTGAGGTACCTATGCTGAAATACCCATATTAGTACGTCATGTAGCCCTCATCAGTGGCAATACAGGCACCGACTCTGGCATCCAATCGATCATACTGTCCTGGTATGCATTATGTCACGCCTGCTGATCTATTTACGTAGTTCTGTAACAGTCGTTGGTTGACGAGTTGCAAGAGTCATTTCTCGTTTCATAATATCGCCTATGCGCTCGGTTGGAGACAAGTCTGAATATCGTGCTAGCCAGGGAAGTAGCTGAACTTGTTGCAGAGCACGTTGAGTTTCACGGGCAGTCTGTGGGAGAGCATTTTCTGTTGGAACAATACATCATCATCCTGTTGAAAGAACGACAAAAAGGCGGGTCCAACAACAATCTGCACGTACCGAGCGGTGGTTGGCGTCCCTTCCAGAAACACCAAAGGTCAACAAAAGTTTTAGCTTATCGCAGCCCAGACCATAAGGCCCGTGTGTCTTGGACGAATACAGTCTACGTGACAGCTCTCACCAGGTGAACGTCGTATGAGCAAACGACCATCACTTGAGTGCAGGGCAGCATTTGCTTTCGTGGCTGAAGGCTACAGCATGTCTGTCCATCTTCCAATCCTCTGACGGCATCAGTGGAGCCATGCGCGTCGATGTTGTGGCGTGAGTGGAAGACGGGCTAGAGGTGTGAGTATCCGTAGTCCCACTGCTAATAACCGGTTTGCGACAGTTCGTGTTGACAGATCTGGGCTCACAAGCCCTCTCACCTGTGCTGTGGTAGCTGTACGATCTGTCACTGCTGCCTGTGCAATATGACGATCCTGGCGGGCGACTGCGCTGTGTGGACATTGAGAACCTCGTCTTCGGGTGTGAGAATGTTCATGTGACCACTGCTACCAGCATTGTTGAACAACTGATGCAACTCGTTCAGCTACTGTGGCAGTTCTCGGAAAGGACCATTCTGCCGCTCGGAAGGCCACAATTTGACCCCTTTCAAACTCGCATAGTTGCCTGTAGGAAGCCCGAATGGGTCCTCATGGCATGGCTGCCTGATTGTTTCACACTTTTGCACTACACTGAGCCTTCTGTTTTTTTTTCTTTATTGTCATTTTGAAACCTCATACAAGGTAGGCCGGCAGCGGCAAAACTACACCGCTCTTCGACCACAGGTTGGTTGGTTGGTTTGGGGAAGGAGACCAGACAGCGTGGTCATCGGTCTCATCGGATTAGGGAAGGATTGGGAAGGAAGTCGGCCGTGCCCTTTCAGAGGAACCATCCCGGCATTTGCCTGGAGTGATTTAGGGAAATCACGGAAAACCTAAATTAGGATGGCCGGACGCGGGATTGAACCGTCGTCTTCGACCACAGGTAAGACAGTCAGTACAAGAGGAGACATCGAAAAACCGAAACAAACACGGTGGATAAACAACAGTAGACAGACAAAATTATAATAAATGAAGTCGTTCACAGTTACAGTGTCCAAATAAAAAACATTGAGCACTCGGACACGAACACAGACGACAGAAATGATACACGTGAACGATGGAGCACAAACGACGATACACTGAATCACTAACATGATGGCACACACAAACACTAGGCGATGATCTCCGGCGTGCGAATGTTCACTGTTCATGTACGAGTCCGGGGACATGCCAAATGGGAAAAGGTGGGGGAGGAGGGAGAGGAGAGGGTGTAGATGTCAATGGCAGAGGAGAGGGGAGGGGGAGGAAAGGAGGTGGGGGGGGTAGGGGAAGCCCGGGGGAGAGGAGGGAGGGGAGAAACGAGACGAGGAGGGAGAGAAGAGAGAGAGGGTGCTCCTGGGAAAAAACAAGCCTTCTGGGTGTAAGGATGTGTATGGGGAAAGAAGTAGACGTGCCGTTTGCAAGGTACAATTACGAATGTGTTGTTACGACCTGCCACTGACTTCAGTACGAAATATTGTTCTTTCCACTTCTCCGCCTACCTTTGACGAATGTGCAGAAGAAAACGCTAGACGGAAATGGAGTATGGAACGACGTCACTGGGGACAGGAATGGCATAAGATAATGTTTTCGGACGAATTAAAGTTCTGTTTGTTTGAAAATTACGGCCGCATTGTGGTTCTCCGCCGACAGGGGGAGTGCCATCACAGTGGTTACATTCCCACAAGAGATACAGCTCCAACTCAAGCCCTTCTGGCGTGGAGAGTGCTATTGGGTACAACCACAAATCACAGTTGGTGCGTTTCCAGGGCACTGTGACCAGTGTGAACTACGTGAATAACGTCCTGCGACCCGTAGTCCTACCCTTTCTGTACCACCCCAGACTCCATTTTTCAGCAAGACAATGCACAACCACACGTTGCTGCACGAACATGTGCCTTCTTGGTATTGCAGGATGTCTGCCTGTGTCCCTGTCCCGCCGGATCACCGGACTTGCCGCCAATCGAAAATGTGTGGGATATGCTGAAATGACGGGTGCAGCGCTGTGACGCAATGTCAACCACCACAGATAAACTTCGGAACCAGGTGGATGCAGCTTGGATGACTGTACCACAGGACGGCATTCACTCCTTATACGCGTCGATGCCATCACACATGGAACAAGTTATCAGGGCCCATGGTGGACCCTCTGCCTGATAGGCAACAGGGCACATGCTGATCCGAGGTGACTGAAATGCTAATGATTTCTACAGAACATACTAATGTATATGTCCTGTCAATATGAAAGTCCTATCTCTAGTAGTTCACGGTGTTACGTGAGTGTGTAATTAACAAGTAGGTCGTCCCTTTAATGAAGGATTTACAACGGCTGCAGCAGTTTTTATCCAATATGCCGTAACAACTAAATTTTATAGGTGACTCAAAAAGCTTATTATATCGCATAGAATTTGTAGTTATCCACTCAGTACGTGAATAAATGCTCTGTAGTCCAGATTCCAGGGGGGCAAGTGTCACTCTTGCAGCACCCCTCCCCCACCTTTAGACGTCTATCAACTGTTGTACAATGACATGCAAGGCGCCAATACGGTAGGAGATGGATATATTGAGCAAAGCCTGTCCCTTGCCCTCCAAGATCACATGACCTCAGTCTAATGGACTTTTCTGTCTACAATCATTTCAAAAGCGAATTGCACTGCACCCCCATAGGCACTGTCGAAGATCTGGGCAGTGAATTGCACAGTCTGTTCAAGATTTACGAGGTTATTCTGGGTATTTGAAAGAGTTCATAGCTCACTGCAAAGACCAATGGAGTAATGCATCAAAATGCGAGAACTAAGTGGGAAACATCTCCTTCAAAAAGTTCCGGAATACGCTAGATCGTAACATGTGAGATGATGAAGCAGTACTGTATTTTTTGTTAAGACGAGTCATGGGTAAATACTGAGCACAGTTAGACGGGGGCTTCGTTGATCAATTTACCTTTCAATGTAACCCATTCCCTAATGAACGGTAACGGATTGTCGTCTCTGATAGAATACGATGTGTTACACACTGCTACTGTTGCCCCAGAGCCGAGGTGGACACAAATCTGTTCAGCAATGCCATTCAAATGCGGTGTCGATATTCTAGAGGGGTAGTCTGGTTGGTGCGACCTGACCCACATAGTCGTGCTCTAGGGCCTTCCGTGAACCACGAGGTACACACTCGTTGCATGCCGAACACTTCGTCCCACACGAGCAGCAATTTCCCGGACGGATGCATCACCTTCTCTCAAGCCAATAACGCGCCCTCTTTCAAACTCTCTGATTTGACCGTATTGGTCGCCCATACGCCTGTGAGGCATTCTGCACGTCTGCATCTCACTAATCTATTACTTTGGGATTATAGCATGAACGAGAGCCGCAGGCACATTTTACCAGCAGGCGCCGCGATATCAATGTTGACCTTGAACCCGAGGGCTGACATGGTTTACATGCTAATAATTTCTGCGGAACATACTAATGTACATGTCCTGTGAATATGAACATCCTCTCTCTGTTCATTCAAGGTGTTCTGTTTTTTTTCTGAACATGAGTGTATTACATGACCAGGTGCAAATCTGAATAAAAAGAAGAAAGAGACCAGAAACAATATTATATACCGGCCGTATCACAATGATAAAAAGTCTCCGCAATACTGAATACATAGCGATCAAGCCACTTTTGTTGTCCGATTCCGACCCTTTCTCTAAAATGTGAGAAATTTCGCAAAAAGCGATAGTCATGATGAAAACGTGGCTATAAAACTGGACCCTACGAACAAATTCGACAAGAAAAAAGAGTATCAGAAGCATCGGAAAGCGTGGAGTGAGAGGATGGGGGAAGACGAAGTACGGTATAGAGCAGACATTACCTCAGCTGAAGCAGCACCGGGACGAAACGCTCCGACTTTCATAACCGAACTGACACGGTATCCGAGGGAAGTGGCTCATGTGCGGAATCGTATATAATATCCGATATACTTTAAGGAAACGGTTCGGACGGTTCGGAACCGTGCATACAAAAATAAACACATTAATAAAGATAGCAACTGTCAAGTGAATAAGTCATAGGCGTAGGGATAAAAGCCTAGAACCTGTTGTGGGCCGTTTACATTCATAACATTTAGATTAAGAATTTTAAAAATTATTACAGCTCTTAAAAATTAAAAAATATCTTTTTAAACATTTTTAAAATTTTTCACAGAGGAGAATTCATTCAAGTGATCAAAGTTAGCCAAAATGGTTTTATACCTTAATTCAGTTTGAGAATTAAATTTTTTTTCTGGAATGTTCTTAACACAAGAAAGATCTCCAGCTCTTCCAAGACATTAAGAACGTTACCCTTGCGTTCTGTATGCAAAACTGTAAGAACAGATGTAATATCAGAAACTGAGCGACCCGTTTCGTGCAAAAGTGAACTCAAGACAGAATTAGAGCCCGGACCAAAAATAGTCCTTAAACCTAACTTCAAAGTACCTTCCAGTTTGGCGTATATACTTAGACTAACAATCATCGTAGGTGATGCACCAAAAGCACGACGACTTGTGGGGTACCCGTTTCGTCCTGTGCCTGGGTTTACAGCTCAGCCCATTATTTCTAGGAGTAAAGTATGCTGGGACAATATTTTTTGTAGCCAACTGTACATGCACTCTATTTGAAATCGTTCCACCGTGCGGAATCCTATGTTAACAAACGATCCTAGGGTAATTTAGATCATACATCCTGTTCACCCTGAACCGTAGCAGTCCTAAGGCTCTCTTCCTTTTCCTTTATAAAAATGCTTCACATGTCTCTGAACACTATGCGACTTAACTTCTGAGGTCATCAGTCGCCTAGAACTTAGAACTAATTAAACCTAACTAACCTAAGGACATCACACGCATCCATGCCCGAGGCAGGATTCGAACCTGCGACCGTAGCGGTCGCACGGTTCCAGACTGTAGCGCCTAGAACCGCACGGCCACTTCGGCCGGCTTTTCCTTTATAAAAGGCTTTGCTAATACAACGGATAAAATCAACGTGGTACCAATTTGAGCGCGCTATGAACTGGATGATCCTATAATCGCGTTCATATGCTACTTTAGATAAAGTGGTGTTAGGTAATTTATATAGCACTGACCGGAACGATGCCTTAGGGGGTGGGAGGAAGCACTGTGAACAATAAAATCCGCGAAACTTCGTAGCAGGTTAAAACCGTGTGCTGAACCAAGGCTGGGTCAAATGGCTCTGAGCCCTATGGGACTTAAATTCGGAGGTCATCAGTCCCCTAGAAGTTAGAACTACTTAAACCTAACTAACCCAAGGACAACACACACATCCATGCCCGAGGCAGGAGTCGAACCTGCGACCGTAGAGGTCGCGCGGTTGCAGACTGTAGCGCCTAGAAGCGCTCGGCCACTCCGGCCGGCGAACCGAGGCTGGAACTCGGGACCTTTTCCTTTCGCGGACAAGTGCTCTACCGATTGAGCTACTCAACCACCACTCACGACTGGTCCTCATAGCTACTGGTTCCTCGTCTCATGCCGTTCAAAATTCTGGAACCAAATCCGTAGTTGCTGTTTTCCTATAAATGTCATACTAAAAAAGAATTCCCTGACACAGTGCCCGATAGGTTCAAAAATGGTAAAGTCCCATTTACACTATATTCTATTGTGAAATGTACATGCTCACTGAAACCATTAAGACGATGGAAGAAATCGTCACACTCAAGAGCGGAACGATTATGTAGAAGAAAGATGTCATCGACACAGCGTGACCATAGCATGACTTTACTGTAGTGCCCAGGTAACTCACTGGAAATCCGGTGTTCTAAATTAGTTTACCAAGCAAAACAACAAAGGGGAATCCATAGCTAGGCCATGGTTCCGAACGTAGACGTCATCACCAAACTTAAAATACACTCCTGGAAATGGAAAAAAGAACACATTGACACCGGTGTGTCAGACCCACCATACTTGCTCCGGACACTGCGAGAGGGCTGTACAAGCAATGATCACACGCACGGCACAGCGGACACACCAGGAACCGCGGTGTTGGCCGTCGAATGGCGCTAGCTGCGCAGCATTTGTGCACCGCCGCCGTCAGTGTCAGCCAGTTTGCCGTGGCATACGGAGCTCCATCGCAGTCTTTAACACTGGTAGCATGCCGCGACAGCGTGGACGTGAACCGTATGTGCAGTTGACGGACTTTGACGAGCACGGGGTCCCGGGTTCGATTCCCGGCGGGGTCAGGGATTTTCACCTGCCTCGAGATGACTGGGTGTTTGTGTTGTCCTCATCATTTCATCATCATCCAGGAAAATGGCGCAATTGGACTGAGCACAGATTGGGTAATTGTACGGGCGCTGATAACCACGCTGTTGAGCGCCCCACAAACCAAACATCATCATCATCATCATCTTGACGGACTTTGAGCGAGGGCGTATAGTGGGCATGCGGGAGGCCGGGTGGACGTACCGCCGAATTGCTCAACACGTGGGGCGTGAGGTCTCCACAGTACATCGATGTTGTCGCCAGTGGTCGGCGGAAGGTGCACGTGCCCGTCGACCTGGGACCGGACCGCAGCGACGCACAGATGCACGCCAAGACCGTAGGATCCTACGCAGTGCCGTAGGGGACCGCACCGCCGCTTCCCAGCAAATTAGGGACACTGTTGCTCCTGGGGTATCGGCGAGGACCATTCGCAACCGTCTCCATGAAGCTGGGCTACGGTCCCGCACACCGTTAGGCCGTCTTCCGCTCACGCCCCAACATCGTGCAGCCCGCCTCCAGTGGTGTCGCGACAGGCGTGAATGGAGGGACGAATGGAGACGTGTCGTCTTCAGCGATGAGAGTCGCTTCTGCCTTGGTGCCAATGATGGTCGTATGCGTGTTTGGCGCCGTGCAGGTGAGCGCCACAATCAGGACTGCATACGACCGAGGCACACAGGGCCAACACCCGGCATCATGGTGTGGGGAGCGATCTCCTACACTGGCCGTACACCACTGGTGATCGTCGAGGGAACACTGAATAGTGCACGGTACATCCAAACCGTCATCGAACCCATCGTTCTACCATTCCTAGACCGGCAAGGGAACTTGCTGTTCCAACAGGACAATGCACGTCCACATGTATCCCGTGCCACCCAATGTGCTCTAGAAGGTGTAAGTCAACTACCCTGGCCAGCAAGATCTCCGGATCTGTCCCCCATTGAGCATGTTTGGGACTGGATGAAGCGTCGTCTCACGCGGTCTGCACGTCCAGCACGAACGCTGGTCCAACTGAGGCGCCAGGTGGAAATGGCATGGCAAGCCGTTCCACAGGACTACATCCAGCATCTCTACGATCGTCTCCATGGGAGAATAGCAGCCTGCATTGCTGCGAAAGGTGGATATACACTGTACTAGTGCCGACATTGTGCATGCTCTGTTGCCTGTGTCTATGTGCCTGTGGTTCTGTCAGTGTGATCATGTGATGTATCTGACCCCAGGAATGTGTCAATAAAGTTTCCCCTTCCTGGGACAATGAATTCACGGTGTTCTTATTTCAATTTCCAGGAGTGTATTTAATCGACGTGACTGTGTCAAGCGCTACACTACTAATGGAGTATTCAAACATTACAGGATTCTTTTCCCTATTCATTTACATTAACTTACATTTATCTTTATTTAGAGTTAGTTGCCATTCTTTACACCAATCACAAATCCTGGTCCAAACCATCTTGTATCCTCCTACAGTCACTCAAAGACGACACCTTCCCGTACATCATAGCATCATCAGCAAACAGCCGCACATTGCTATCCACCCTATCCAAAAGATCATTTATGTAGACATAAAACAACAGCGGACCTACCATACTTCCCTGGGACACTCCAGATGATACCCTCACCTCCAATGAACACTCACCATCGAGGACAACGTACTGGGTTCTATTGCTTAAGAAGTCTTCGAGGCACTCACATATTTGGAAACCAATCTCATATGCTCGTAGCTTAGTTAGGAGTCTGCAGTGGGGCACCGAGTCAAACGCTTTCCGGAAGTCAAGGAATATGGCATCCGTCTGATACCCTTCACCCATGGTTCGCAAGATATCATGTGAAAAAAGGGCGAGTTGCGTTTCGCAGGAGCGATGCTTTCTAAAGCCGTGCTGATGCATGGGAAGCAACTTCACTGTCTCAAGGAAATTCATTATATTCGAACTGAGAATATGTTCGAGAATCCTGCAACGAACCGGTGCTAAGGATATTGGTCTGTAATTTTTAAGATCCGTCCTTCTACCATTCTTATATACAGGCGTCACTTGCGCTTTTTTCCAGTCGTTCGGGACTTTTCGTTGGGCGAGGGATTCACGATAAATGCAAGCTAAGTAAGGAGCCAATGCATTAGAGTACTCTCTGTAAAACCGAATTGGAATCCCATCAGGACCTGGCGATTTATTTATTTTCAACCCATTCAGCTGCTTCACAACCCCAAGGATGTCTAAAAATATGTCCTCCATACGGAAATCAGTACGAGACTCAAACGGCGGTATGTTTGTACGATCCTCCTGCGTGAAAGTCTGGAAACAACCGGGAATTATAAGCGAGAATCTGTCTGATACCTTTACCAATGGAATGCACTTACCGGTACTGTTGTTTTGAAGATTGTAGAGTAGGCAACTTTCGGAGGTGGTAGCATGGACCGAAACAAGTAAAAGAGTGCAGTAAACATGGACTCTAGAACGCCTGCCGTAAGAGCACTCTTTTTATCTTCACTACTCTTCTACTGAAAGAACTTTGCTTTCCACATTTTGAGCTGTCGGAGCAAAAGCTTTAAGGTGATACACGTCACCTCTGACCTTCATGAGTGCTAGTCTTTGATCGACTTGAAGGTCAAGATCCTGGACCTTTTGTAATTTAGTATTGTTTTCATGGGGTACTGTCATTAATGTCTTGACAAAAAATTTATTTTTTAATAAAGATTGTTTATACTACGTTGTTTAAGAAAGACTGGTGTTGAATAAAGACTGTATATGCTATGTTGTTTCCCCCCTGTGGGAAGATCTGACAAGTCTTTGAGAAATATTCAGGAAGGCGGGGGAAGAAACAAGCATTTCCTCATTCCTCACAAGCTAAGGCTGGTTCAAATGGCTCTGAGCACTATGCGACTTAACTTCCGAGGTCATCAGTCGCCTAGAACTTAGAACTAATTAAACCTAACTAACCTAAGGACAACACACACATCCATGCCCGAGGTAGGATTCGAACCTGCGGTGTAGCGGTCGCGCGGTTCTAGACTGTAGCGCCTAGAACCGCACGGCCACTCCGGCCGGCCACAAGCTAAGGCCAAGAGTAGAGCTTTCATTGGGCACTAATAAGTGACGTAATTCGCCCTGACTCTAGTAAGGCGAGAGAAATTAACTCTTTTGTGGAAAATTTTTTGTTTCTGGGGCCATGGTTGGCTCGCACGAGTTTTGGAGAGAATTAGGTTTGTTGAGACGCAGGAATTAGGGAAGCCAGGAGTAAGAAGGGCATTCTGCTATCGGTTCCGGAGAGTGGAAGAGGAAGTCTGAAGCTGCTCCGGAGAGAGGAATAGCGGCTTCCTGTTTCGGAAATATATGGGGTGCTCGAGATCCGAAACGGCAGCTACAATGGTGAGTGTTCTAACTGTTGTGCTAGGCTTTTTGATAGAGTTTAAGATCTTTGAAATCAAGTTAGAATTCTTTCACTGCTAAAGACCCGATTCTTAACTTTTCACTGAAATTATTTCGTGATTCGGAACTTAGCGCCTTGGTTACAGTGAATTTTAACCGAGCATTGACTTTCTCGTTAACTTGGCAGGTGTATGTATTACCTCTGGTGCCTGCCTATCCCCTCCAAAGTGTCATGAATAACGTAACTGTTTCTGCTAAGTCCTATAAAGTATTTTCGGTTGCGATCTTGGGGAGTGACGCCTGTGTTCCCCAATACATTGCGGACCTACCATTAATGCATACTGACTATAACTGAAATAATTTGAAACTTCATTGTACTTCGACTCATTTTTTGAACGAAAACATTAGCAATGTCTAGTTTGTCCCTTGTCTGTAAATAGTTATAAAATAAATGTTTTGAACTGAATTCCTCTGAATATCGTTTCAGGAACTGATATATCCCACGTCATTTCGATTCCGATTAACCAACGTCATTAGCTCCACGTGGAGCACATTGCTTTTCTTCTTGTTGTTGTCGTTGTTGTGGTCTTCAGTCCTGAGACTGGTTTGATGCAGCTCTCCATGCTACTCTATCCTGTGCAAGCTTCTTCATCTCTCAGTACCTACTGCAACCTACATCCTTCTGAATTTGTTTTTCGTACGACGATTAAATGGTGCAAAATTTCTCCTCTTCAATTACAAAAAATGGCTCTGAGGACTATGGGACTTAACACCTGAGGTCATCAGTCCCCTAGAACTCAGAACTAATTAAACCTAACTAACCTAAGAACATCACACACATCCATGCCCGAGGCAGGATTCGAATCTGCGACCGTAGCGGTCGCGCGGTTCCAGACTGAAGCGCCTAGAACCGCTCGGCCACACCGGCCGGCCCTTCAATTACAGTTAGCTGTTGATCTGTCTATAGGCTTTAGGACTTGTTACTTTATTTTCTGTTTTTACCACTGAAGCTCAGGCATCTGGAGTCCCTTTTAAAAACAAACAAACAGCAACAGCTCGATTGGTTCATCCTCACGTAGTTTCATTCTTCTTTCGTTTAACTTACCTGTCGGGAGGCCAATATAGCGTCCCTCTCCCCTCCCCGTAACACAGAAGTAGTCTCTGAGCCACAACCGGTATCAGCTGTTGGCGAGGATATTAAAATGAGAAATCTGTTGCTCACGGTAGTTTTGAGGAAACAGGAGATAGTCAGCACTTGAAGTTTGTACCAAGGAATGATCACAGCAACTGCAGAAAGGCACATTTCATAAAAATATTCATTTGTGGAATTTGAAGTCTTTTGCATCTACATCAGAAACGCTTGCTTCTTTGAAGGTTGCACTGGTTTGTTCTTTGTGTGCACATTACTACGTATTGTTGTTGAAGTTGGGACTTTATAGAGCGTCGAATCTCCTTATTTCACACTGGACACAGAACAATCTCTCCATCGTTAGTGCGAGCGTTGTCTATTGTAACCCAAGATCTTAGTTTAGATGATAATTTTGACGCAAAAAGAGGCAACATGAACACATACAGTCGTGAACTCCTAAGAACTACGATTTGGAAAACTTTTCTTGGGGCGCAGCCCCCCTAGTTCTGAATCGGTAGACGAGAACTGAAATCCCGAATCTTTAAAAATAAGCAGGAGCACCTCCTTAACAATCCAACTCAGAATGCAGTTAGTCATGTATTACCGCACTAAAAAGAAAAAAAAAGAAAATAAAATGATCGTATGGCATTGTTGGCTGAGAGGCCCCATGCGGGGAAGTTCGGCCGCCGTATTGCAAGTCCTCTTTAGTTGAGGCCACTTGCGAGTCAATGATGATGAAGAAAACAGAACACCCATTCATCACGAGGCAGAGAAATTCCCTAACCCCGCCGGGAACCGAACCCGGGACCACGTGCGCGGGAAGCGAGAACGCTACCGCAAGACCACGAGCTACGGACTATCACTGCGCTAGAAAGTGTTCTTTTAATGCCTGTCTTCAGTTACTATAGTAAGCTCTATTCTGATATTTTTGTAAGGAAGTGACTTATTGAGAGCGTGGGGAAACGTGATGGATAAAAAAACAATTATATGTAATCTTACGTAGCGTGAAGTTATAATATAATATAAAAAAGTAATTATAGTGAAATTTGTAAAAATATGCAACGATAAAACGAAGTGTATCAACGCTGGCATCATCATTTGTGAACATCTACACCAGCGACAGCAAGAATTCTGAATTCGAGAGAGCTCTTGCTCGTGTGCCATAACTCCCTTGCCTAGGTGCACACTTCCCACACCACAATGCCACACTGTGTGAATATAAGGAGGGAGAAGAGAGCGAAATTGCGAAACTGTCACATTTCAGTGACAATGGACTCATATTGCATATTACTTTATTACATGCTTCATGTTTCTTGATAACATAGATAACAAGCGAAACAAATTTTCGGTATTATTTAACTATTTTTGGCGCACTGAAGACGTAATATACACTGATAACCCAAAACATTACGACCACTGGCTACCGCGACGCTGGATGCCGCCTGGTGGTGTTCCGGGCACCCGAAGTAGTACGTAAGCGGAGCAGACACGGACGGGGGATCACTCTAACGAAGGTGTGGGCTGCCAATGGGGAAATCCATTGAGATGCAAACTTTTACAAAGGGAAGATTATTATTACGCAGAGCTTGTGAACGACCATATCGAAAACAGTGAAGCTCCTCGAATGTTCACGTGCTACTGTCGTGAGCATCTACGGGAAGAGGTAGGACAGTGAAATTATTATTAGGCGCTAAATGGTTGATGGTCCACGGCTCTTCACAGAACGTGGGGCTCGGACGCCTGTCTGCTCTGTAAAGTAGGATAGATGGCGATCTGTGGCATCTCTGCCGAAAGAGCACAGTGCTGGTGCACGCACAAGTGTTTCGGAGCACACCATTCACCGTTCATTGTTGAACATGAAGTTCTGCAGCGGACCACCCCGACGTATTGACATACACTCCTGGAAATTGAAATAAGAACACCGTGAATTCATTGTCCCAGGAAGGGGAAACTTTATTGACACATTCCTGGGGTCAGATACATCACATGATCACACTGACAGAACCACAGGCACATAGACACAGGCAACAGAGCATGCACAATGTCGGCACTAGTACAGTGTATATCCACCTTTCGCAGCAATGCAGGCTGCTATTCTCCCATGGAGACGATCGTAGAGATGCTGGATGTAGTCCTGTGGAACGGCTTGCCATGCCATTTCCACCTGGCGCCTCAGTTGGACCAGCGTTCGTGCTGGACGTGCAGACCGCGTGAGACAACGCTTTATCCAGTCCCAAACATGCTCAATGGGGGACAGATCCGGAGATCTTGCTGGCCAGGGTAGTTGACTTACACCTTCTAGAGCACGTTGGGTGGCACGGGATACATGCGGACGTGCGTTGTCCTGTTGGAACAGCAAGTTCCCTTGCCGGTCTACGAATGGTAGAACGATGGGTTCGATGACGGTTTGGATGTACCGTGCACTATTCAGTGTCCCCTCGACGATCACCAGTGTAGGAGATCGCTCCCCACACCATGATGCCGGGTGTTGGCCCTGTGTGCCTCGGTCGTATGCAGTCCTGATTGTGGCGCTCACCTGCACGGCGCCAAACACGCATACGACCATCATTGGCACCAAGGCAGAAGCGACTCTCATCGCTGAAGACGACACGTTTCCATTCGTCCCTCCATTCACGCCTGTCGCGACACCACTGGAGGTGGGCTGCACGATGTTGGGGCGTGAGCGGAAGACGGCCTAACGGTGTGCGGGACCGTAGCCCAGCTTCATGGAGACGGTTGCGAATGGTCCTCGCCGATACCCCAGGAGCAACAGTGTCCCTAATTTGCTGGGAAGTGGCGGTGCGGTCCCCTACGGCACTGCGTAGGATCCTACGGTCTTGGCGTGCATCCGTGCGTCGCTGCGGTCCGGTCCCAGGTCGACGGGCACGTGCACCTTCCGCCGACCACTGGCGACAACATCGATGTACTGTGGAGACCTCACGCCCCACGTGTTGAGCAATTTGGCGGTACGTCCACCCGGCCTCCCGCATGCCCACTATACGCCCTCGCTCAAAGTCCGTCAACTGCACATACGCTGTCGCGGCATGCTACCAGTGTTAAAGACTGCGATGGAGCTCCGTATGCCACGGCAAACTGGCTGACACTGACGGCGACGGTGCACAAATGCTGCGCAGCTAGCGCCATTCGACGGCCAACACCGCGGTTCCTGGTGTGTCCGCTGTGCCGTGCGTGTGATCATTGCTTGTACAGCCCTCTCGCAGTGTCCGGAGCAAGTGTGGTGGGTCTGGCACACCGGTGTCAATGTGTTCTTTTTTCCATTTCCAGGAGTGTATTTTTTGATCAACGACATCGTCTGCTACGATTGTAGTAGGCACTGGACCATCAGGATTTGACTGTCGATCAATGGAACCTTGTCGGCTCTGCGGGTGAATCACATTTTTGCTATTACTAGGTCGCTGGTCGTCTCCGCAAACCCGACATCGAAAGGTGCAGCGCGTCACGGACTCAGGCTGGTGCGAACAGTATTGTGCTATGGGAGACATTCTCCTGCACTTCCATGGGACCCACGGTAGTAATCGAAGACACGCTGACAGCTACGAACCACCAATATCCCTTCATGCTTGATGTTTTCCCAGACGGCGACGTCATCTTTCAGCAGTATAATCGTCCGTGTCCCGGAGCCAGAACTGTGCTACAGTGGTTTGAGGAGCATTATAGTGAACTCACGTTGATGTTCCGGCGACCAAATTCGCCTAAGGTACATCCTACGGAACCCATCTCGGTCACTATCGAGTGCCATCAGCGCGTACGCATATCAGCGGCCCGTTATTTACGCGAATTACGTGACGTGCGTAGACGTCTATGCCACATACCGCCACATACTTACCAACAAACTGTCGGATCCCTGATACGCGCCGGCCGCTGTGGCCGAGCGGTTATAGGCGCTTCAGTCTGGAACCGCGCGACCGCTACGGTCGCAGATTCGAATCCTACCTCGGGCATGGATGTGTGTGATGTCCTTAGTTTAGTTAGGTTTAAGTAGTTCTAAGTTCTAGGGGACTGATGACCTCAGATGTTAAGTCCCATAGTGCTCAGAGCCATCTGCACCATTTGAGCCCTGATACGCAGAATCAGTGATATATTTCGTTCCAAAGACGGACAAGGAAGCTATTAAGTAGGTGGTCATAATGTTTTGGCTTATCAGTGCAGCTTTTATCTGGTACAAACATACGGACATGCAGACAGTTTCACAGATTTGCGCATTCAGGTTCCCACGTAATCGTGATTGTTTTAGTTTAATAAGCCAAAAAACTCTTTCACACATGTTTTGACAGAAATATATTGTCACGTTTGCAAGCTCATTGTGGAGGCAATGAAACAATGTAGTGCTCCTGGACATTTTTAAAGATTTCAGATGTTTCTCGACACCACAGACATTATTATCCATATCACTTATCTTTGCGGTGGTGCGAGAATTTTCCTTGGGCAATACCCCTTGACCTTTCTTTGTAAAGGAACGTTTGAAAGCGTAGTTCACCATTTCTGCTTTTGCTTCGCATATTACCCTCTTGACAGAAAACGCATTTCTTTGAGCATCACTCTATCCACAGTCCTGTGTACTGTTTCGCGTCTGTTATATAGTAGTCACTCTTTCTTTCGAAGTTTTTTTTTGTTTTTTTTTTTGTTTTTTTTTTTTTTTTTTTTACGGTCGTTGTATGCCACTGAGGATCCGTCCCATCATGAACTGTTCTAGCACGCGCAAATGTATCCAGTGCAAAGTTAACTGTTCTTTTGAATTCGAGCTGTAGTTCTTCTACCTGCTTCTGTCCAGAACTAAATGTTTCAGTTCCTCATTGACATACGACATTATTGCCTCTTTATCCAGTTGTCTTTAGTGATCATTGTTCGTACAACTGTATCATTGTCACTGACAGGTGCTTCAGTGTGAACATCCTAACGAGATCAGGTCTGATGGTTGGCAATAAATTCAGACTGAAGTCCCCTCCTATAATCACAGTATGAATGGAGAATGTACTTAGCGGGGAACTGAGGTTTTCTCTAATGTTTTCGGTTAGATGCCGGGATGGAAGGATCCAATATATACTAGTATAAGTTTAAATGCACCTCTGACAGGAAGTCTTGCACAAACGATCTTATATGCAGCTCCAGTTTCTGAGTAAATTTACGTTTGAGAAATACACCACCTCCGTTCCATATTAGCACATCTTTTCAATACACGGTTAAATTTACCCCCAAAATCATTGTGTTATCAATTTTGGGTTTCAACCAGCTCATCTGTACTTAGTGTTACGTGAGCTCCACTGCTTTTTACGAGCGCTTCAAACTCTGGCACTTTGTTACAGACGCTTCAGTAGTCATTTACCAGTAGTTTCATATTCTCATCTGGGGTGGGGGCACCGGGATGAATATTATACACTGATGCTCCTGAGTCCACTACAACTATTGTTATCTGGAGTGGATGGAGAGTCACCTAAACTAAAAAAAAAGGTCCTTGCGTACATCGCACAAGGAGTCAGCTACCTGGGTAACAGCCTCTGATGTGTAGTGTAAACCTGACCCATTCAGGGGAATCCTACAGCTCTCGGTCCTGTGGCGTGTTAAGTCTAAGAAATAGCAGCCAAGCTTGTCACAGAACCATCGAAATCTCTGGTTCAAACCTTCAGCTCTACTCAGAACCAGGGGACCATGATCGTTTCTCAGGGTAGTTTTGGAGACTGTGAGCTTCATTGAAACTCTATGAGTAATCTGGTCGTCTCAACCCTTTCTGCCAGTTGCTGAAATAATCCACGTATGATCTCAGAAGTGAGGCGACAGGCACTTTTAGAGCCCATGTTTCCTAGATTTTTTTTCTTGTATTGGTCCATGCCACCTCCTCTCAGAATACGAAAAGCAAAGAGCTTGCATTAGAACAGACGTTTCATGATACTGAAGGTGGAAAAGTGCTCATATTTCTTGAGGTATGCACTTTATTGTTTACTAGGCTGTATTTCCTTGTTTTGGTGTAGTGTGCTTATCCGTAAAGTTTGTCGGTGTTTTTTTTTTTTGGGGGGGGGGGGGGGGGGGAGAGGGGTGTGGTACTCTGCATAGTAATATACAAATAGGGAAAATCAGTAACAAAAATCTTGAAAAGTTCTTGACATATTTACTTCAGATTTTTTACACTATACCCTAATAAATATTTGGTCAGACATACGCTATATTTCTCTCTCTCTCTCTCTCTCTCTCTCTCTCTATATATATATATATATATATATATATATATATATATATATATGTGTGTGTGTGTGTGTGTGTGTGTGTGTAATGTCTAAAGGAAAAAACGTTGTTACCAAAAGTCTTAAAAAGTCTTCGATTACTTCAGATTTTTGCGCGTTACTCTAATAAAAATTCAAATGGACATAGGCTACGTATTTTTCATATATATGCTACATAAACTTGTATGTCATGTATGAAGGGGAAATGTTATTACCAAAAAATTGGAAAAGTTCTTGACAGATTCTCTTCATATTTTTACACGATACTCTAATTAAAATTCGGGCCGCCGCGGGCTTTATGTTTTTAATATATACAATTTATAAATATATATGTAATATATAAAAAGGAAACATTATCAAAAATCTCCAGAGTTCTTCCATTTAGCTCAAATGAACATTCGGATGGACATAAGCTACACATTTTAATGCATACACTGAAGAACCAAAGAAACTGGTACAGCTGCCTACGAGTAATATCGTGTAGGGGCCCGCGAGCACGCAGAAGTCCGTGGTATGGACTCGACTAATGTCTGAAATAGTGCTGGAGGGAAGTGACACTGTGAATCTTGCAGGGCTGTCCGTATATCCGAAAGGGTATGAGGGGTTGAGATCTCTTCTGAACAGCATGTTGCAAGGCATCCCAGATATGCTCAATAATGTTCATTCCTGGGGAATCCGGTGGCCCGTGGAAGTGTTTAAACTCAGAAGAGTGTTCCTGGAGCCACTCTGTAGCAATTCGGGACTTGTGGGATGTCGCATTGTCCTGCTGATTGCCTAAGTCCGTCGGAATGCACAACAGGGCCGAATGTATACACGTGATCAGACAGGATGTTTACATACGTGTCACCTGTCAGAGAGCTATCTAGACGTACCAGAGGTCCCATATCACTCCAACTGCTCACGCCCCACATCATTACAGAGCCTTCACCAGCTTGAACACCCCCCTGCTGACACGCAGGGTCCATGAATTCATGAGGTTGTCTCCATACCCGTACACGCCTATCTGCTCGATACAATTTGAAACGAGACTCGTCCGACCAGGCAACATTTTTCCAGTCCAATGTCGGTGTTGATGGTCCCAGGAGAGGCGTAAAGCTTTGTATGTGTCGTGCAGTCATCTAAGGTACACGAGTGGGCCTCCGGCTCCGAAAGCTCATATAGATGATGTTTCGTTGAATGATTCGCACGCTGACACTTGTTGATGGCCCAGCATTTAAATCTACAGCAGATTGCGGAAAGGTTGCACTTCTGTCACGTCGAACGATTCTCATCAATTGTCGTTGGTCCCGTTCTTGCAGTATCTTTTTCCGACCGCAGTGGTGTCGTAGATTTGATGTTTTACGGCATTTCTGATACTCACAGTACCCTCGTGAAATGGTCGTACGGGAAAATCACCACTTCGCCGCTACCTCGGAGACGCTGTGTCCCATCGCTCGTGCACCGACTATAACACCACGTTCAAACTCACTTAAATCTTGATAATCTGCCATTGTAGCAGGAGTAAGTGATCTAACTGCGCCAGACACTATATAGACGTTGCCGGCCGCAGCGCTGTTTTCTACCTATTTAAATATCTCTGTATTTGAATGCGCATGCCTATACCAGTTTCTTTGGCGCTTCAGTGTAAATATATACACAATTTAATACAGCATGGGGAAAAGATATTAGCAAAAATCTCGAAAAGTTCCTGACCGCTTTACTTCACATTTTTACGCGATACACTAACAAAAATTTGGATATGCATAGGTTAAAATCTATACTTTTTTTAAATCATAGTCAACCGGTTTTCTTTTAAAACCGTCTACGAGAAAGAAAATGGTGTACTACGAAAATGTGAGGTTTCGTTTCCTTTCTGTCAGTCAGTTCCAGCTACGGTAGCAATGTATGTAAACCAACAGACAAATTGTTTCTCACATATATACTTTACTCCTTACATATAATTACAAAAAAAGTTGTATATACAACTATTTGCAGTTTTGTTTTCTTCCGTGGCATCGGGTTTACAGAAAAGAGGAAAGGTGTATTTGTCGCTAATGGCTATGGCTGATGATTAGTGTACTACTATGGAAACTGAATCATCCGAAACTTTGTAGTCCTACCCTTTCGCAGATTAGGACCATGGAAAATACTGTCACTGAAGCTGCTATTCTCACAGATCCAGCTGGTCGCGAAATCTCTTTCGTACCATGTACACAAATGACCTCAACAGATTTACCCCTTCGTTTTAAGCGACTTCAGTTCTCGATGCAAGTAATAATAATACACAAAGCTCAAGATAAGGAAGAGGGGTAAGGGGACAGAGAAGGTGGAGCGAGGAAATGGACATATATGGAGAGTAGGAGGAGATGGACAAATTGGGGTGGAGGGGCGGGGGGAGGAGTTAATGGACAGGGGGCAGGAGGGGAGGAGCTGGAGACGGACAAAGAGAGGGGGGAAGGGGAGGTGGGCAGAGAGGGGATGGAGGAGCTCAAGATAAAAATTCAACTCCCAAACATATTTAGCAATTGCGAAACATTGACAAGTTCGCTAATATACAATAATTGCAGACGATATACACCCCTTTTAGAAGATAAAACTAAATGCAACACGATATGTTAATGCTACAGTAACTGTAACCACGAACGCCGATTGACTAAGATATATGTTTTGCTCACCACTCGTAAATTCCTGTAATTCTCAAAAAAATATACTTTCATTCATATACAACCACTGAAATTTAAGGAGAACGATTTTTTTAACCAGGATACTACTACTAAGATTATATAAAGGATAAACAATTGCAAACGTTCGAAAATTCTCAAAAACGCACTTTTTTTCAGCTAAACACAAGACATCAGGAAATGGTGATTTTGAGCGAGGATTCTGTTGCCAAAAGTTTCTAAAAAGCACAAATTAAATTTAAAATTGATAATACAGTACGAATTATTCGAAAATACACACTCTGTCCCGATGTAAAAATGGTTCAAATGGCTCTAAGCACTAAGGGATTTAACATCTGAGGTCACCAGTCCCCTAGACATAGAACTACTTAAACCTAAGTAACCTAAAGACATCACACACATCCATGCCCGAGGCAGGATTAGAACCTGCAACCGTAGTAGCAGCTCGGTTTCGGACTGAAGCGCCTAGAACCGCTCGCCCACAAAGACCGGCTTTCCCGGTGTACTCACAATCAGTAAAAGATTAAGCAAAAGCGACTCGAACAATAAAATATTACATTGTAGAATTTTAAATCGAATCTATCTGGCACACAGGATCTCTCTGAAAGGAAAATTCAAATTCGCCTTTATAAGCTTGAGAATGCAAGATTTTTTACATAGCTGAATTTGTGACCTTTTCTGCACTAGTGTGCCAAAAACAAGCATTGATCATAAAACTCTTGTCTTTGACCATGATGAATGTTCTATTGAGTACAAAATAACAATAATTATATATATTTTTTATGTTTGTGAATGTAAACTGTACTTGCGTGAAAAGTAATTGCTTTGGCTGCATAAAAGTGCCGAAGTTAGGCGATCAACTTATTTTCATTACTTTTAAAATGCAGTTTATATTCGATAAGAATATAGAATCACAATGGACTAACACTGGATGATTTTCGGTTATAATTATATGCAAATCAAACAACCTAACAAACAAAACAAAGAGAAGACATCGTATTCCAGATACTGTCACATTCATTTAAGTTTCTTTCTGTATCAACGCTGCTCTTTACTACGACATTCACGTATCGTGTCAAAACTACCGGACCAAAGCTTCGGTAGGACGCAACTCTTGTAGTCATGCCTCTAACAGCCAGGCGCAGCGAGTTTCCCGCTAGCAACTAGCAGCATCTCTGCGCCGGCGCTATTATCGATATTGGCTTAGATCGGTATATCAAAAAGTCTTAATAATTTCAACTTTTTGTTATTGCCATTATTGGTTGACATAAAGAAGTGACATGTCACAATGTCACTGTTGCTAAACACAGCAGTTAATTTTCCGTAGCCGAACTTCGCGATACAATGTCGCTCGAAATACTCGTATGCAGTAAATATCTTATGTGTGATCGAAGCAAGAGATCGATTGCAGTCGATATCGCCAGCGCTTTATCGTTAGCATGTGTTTTAAGTTAGAATCTTTCTTTCTGTTATATCTGTGATCGCAGAGTATTTATACATAACTGAAGCGAGCAGAGGGACGCTAACGCCATCGCTCCTTTACTGATGACACGCGGCCGTAACACGATAATGGTTCGCTTGTGGTTCGTTATGTTGTTTGGCAATGTTCGGTAAAGGCACATGGATGATTTTGCCGTTAATCGCACAACATAAGTTGATGTGACGGCACTCGGCGAACTGAAAACCATCTGCTATGAGTTCTGACACAGAGCGAGTCATAATGGTGGCTTTAGGATTAGTCGCCCACTGTAGTCTTGTTTTTGTGCCCACAATCGGAGAATTCCATCCCACCGTAGGCTCTGTCGCTTTCGCCTACGCAGCCCTCGTGATTACGTCCAAGTACGACATTTGCCCGGCCTCATGGAGGATAGAGCATCCAAATATCAGTCGTCTAATTGAGGTATGTGCTGTCAGTCTCCATTTCCTTAGCATTTTTCTAAGAAGTGGTTTTAGCGTAGTAGCGTTAGTAGAGACATGGATGTCCTGTGTTTATCACTGGCATCAACTGCCTGCTTATCAAAATTCCTTGCTCATGGAATGAAAGAAAATGCACTTTTTATTTGCTAAATTCACTGTTAAAAACTTTCTAAATTCGTTATTGACAAGGTTGGAGTGTGGCAGTAAAAGTCTTGTTTCTCTAAGTAAGCAGTGCACTTGAAGTATCTCATTCCCTGTGAATACAAAATGTGTATAGTAAGAAGTAAATATTTCCACGTTGAAGACATACAGTACTTTTGTACAGGTTATTCGTTGTATGTTGGAGCACCGACACTAGCTAAACCAACACATTTTCCATAACTTGTGCTACCAAGGGATGAGGGTGGGGAGATACGTTATGCACACCAAAATAAATACTGTTAATTGTTGTTAACTTTTATCAACAACATACTTTTGTATTAACAAGTTACTTCTTAGCAATACTAAATCATTTTCCGCAATGTGTATACTGAAGGTAGGGGTGCTCCAAGGTCACCAAAAAAAACTTAAAAAAAGCAAATTTCGGTATTTCTCGTTGACTTTTATTTACAACATGCTTTTTAAAGGTATGTAGATGTGTAAGAAGGTACTGAGCCTGAAAATATTAACATGACATTTGTTGCAAAAGTCACATTCACTTCTAAGACTTAAATTTTTGGGTTAAGTTTTAATGAAAATTTTAAAACTATTACAGAATCTAGCATAAGAAATAATTAACAAAATTATTTTCAAAATTTTAAGATATAAAGTATGTGATTAAATTACAATACTTTCAAAAGTACAGCCTTGGTATTGTCAGAATTAAGTCTAGGCTGTAGTCGGGGATCTGCCAGTACCTAATGACTGTAACTTCGACAGGGTACCAGATCTTCATTTTTCCAAGAATCCCAGAACAGGTAATTAGAAACATTCTTTTAAACTTAAATATAATAAGCATATTCTTTGTAGATGCATGTAAATGTGTTCATAAAAATAATAATGGTTTCCTCAGTGCATTCCACAACAGCACAAACTATGTTTTTCAACACGTCATAAAATTTTCATCATTCATTTATCCTTCCATTTCGGCCGATATCCTACTGAAGAACCATCAAGGGTGTGAATGAGGCAAGATGCACGTTAACAGAGAGAAGCAGCTGTATACAATGTAGAACAGTCAATAAACTGCTATATTTTGTTTGTACATACATGTGCTGAACATGATAAAACTAGCAGATTATGACCTTGAGAAAGATGCTGTTTACTCCATTGTGCTAGGTAGCTATCTACTAGTCCTTACGCACTACACTGGGACTTATCAAAGAATAATAGATATCTTCACACAGTACGCGTAGAGGCTCGTCTACAATCAACTTTTTGACGAATTATCCATGTAATGGGTGTTTACAGCACTTGCGTATGGATAATTTGGAGATGGAGTATTTTATTAGAAATTTTGAATTCATATTTGATTGTCAGTAGAGTTCCAGTTTTTAAAAGTTTTTGTTTTCGGTCTGCCCACAGATTACACAGAACCTTTGCAACAGGGATAACACGAAATAAAAGACAATGAGTCATAATCTTTTTGGGAAATATTTTTTATCCTTTATTCTCATTTCATCTTAAATACATTATTTTTACTACCTAATAATACCATTAATGATAAATTTTGAGAGAGAAATTTTAGAAATCCCAGATCCCTGAAGACACTTCTGCATGATGTATTGTTATACACTATACGCAATGTTATCTGACATTGTAATTCTGTCAGAGACAGCGAAGGATCTGAAAGAGCAGTTTAACGGAATGGACAGTGTCTTGAAAGGCAGATATAAGATGATCATCAACAAAAGCAAAATGATGATAATGGAATGTAGTCTAATTAAATCAGGTGATGCTAAGGGAATTCGATTAAGAAATGAGACACTTAAAGTAGTAGATGTGTAGTCTGCTGTTTGGGGAGCAAAGTAACTGATGATTGTCGAAGTAGAGAGGATGTAATATGTAGACTAGCAATGGCAAGAAAAGCGTTTCTGAAGAAGAGAAATTTGTTAACATCGCGTATAGATTTAAGTGTCAAGAAGCCTTTTCTAAGTATTTGTATGGAGTATAGCCATGCATGGATGTGAAATATGGACGATAAATGGTTTAGACAAGAAGAGAATAGAAACTTTCGAAATGTGGTGCTACAGAAGAATGCTGAAGATTAGATGGGTAGATCACGTCATTAATGAGGGGATACTGAATAGAATCGGGTAGAAGAGGAATTTGTGGCACAACTTGACTAGAAGAAGGGATCGGTTAGTAGGACACGTTCTGCGGCATCAAGGGATCACCAATTTGGTGATGGAGGGAAGCGTGGAGGGTAAAAATCGTAGAGGGAGACCAAGAGATGAATACACTAATCGGATACAGAAGGATGTAGGTTGCAGTAGTTACTCGGAGATGAAGAAGCTTGCACAGGATAGAGTAGCATGGAGAGCTGCAACAAACCAGTCTCTGGACTGAAGACCATAACAACAACAACAATGTTATTATTACTATTTTTTAATAGATACATTTTCCTTTTAGTTGTATTTATGAGTGAAAACAGGCCAATTTTTTGTTTTCAACCTACCCAGTACACAGTTTGCCCGTGTGCAAAACAAGATACTTGATTTTATGCAAATTTAGTCTTTCTCGGCGAATCTCGATGATGAAGTCTTCTTGGATTATCAGCCGTGTGAAAGAGTTGTTCTGTGGCCACGTCGCAACACGTTTCCTACTTGCCATCTTCAGGTGAAGTCTAAGTCTTCGTCTGAAGATGACAAGCGGGAAGTCTGCTGAACGTTGCCGCAGGATGACGCCTTGACTCGGCTGATAACCCGAGAAGACTTCATCATGTTTGATTTTACTCTGTGTTGACTTTATTTTGGCTTTTTATCCATCTAAATGTTGAGGAATTTGACACATACCAAGTACTGCGTTTTGTGTGCGATCACTGAAGTCTATAAAATCAATTTCTTTCATTTATTCCAAATTAATACTTCTTTCTAAGATTAGTGGGAAATCAATTATTGTGAACCAGTTGTAGGTCACGGTGAGTTTGGGTTATTGATTAATATCCTCGTGTTGTCAGCAAACACTACAGTTCGTAAACATCCTACGACTCTTTGGAAGGTAATTTATCGAGTTTATGAACTGAAATGGGTACAATAACGATCATCCATTGCCCCATTATAAGATTAGCACTCATTTAGCGCAGTTTACTTGTCTGTCATCTGCTGTCTATTACGAACGTAAGACGCTACCAATGTAAGAGAGACACCATTAACAGCATAAATGTTAGAGGAATTTCATTTAGAAAGTTTCTAGTCCATTAAAACTGCTGTTTCTTCCTGAAACAAAAATTTATATTTCTATAATACACTACATCACATTTTCGCTTAAAGCATCAACAGTGGTTTTTGTACCCTACACCAATATGTTATTTGCTTGTTCTCATAGATTAGTTAACTTCATCCAAGCCCAAGCAGTATGATTACTTTAGATATTTATTCAGATAGGCGTTATTTAGAAAAGAGATACTGATCTCATAATCTACTCTGCTCATATTTTCACCACATTACCTGATTTTTAAACCTTAAAATAGGTAAGAAACGTTCAATCACGTGCAAATAGTATGTTTGGTATTTAATATTAATACACTGTTGTAGTGTAATCATACTCAAATAATCTATAACGTAAGATTTCAATATGCACCACACAATGCAGATCCGTTTAGAATCATCTCATTCAGAGATGGGCTTCCCTATCTTCTGTTAATTTTCAGTAGAAAATTAAATGGGAGGCAACGAGCAGATGAAAAATTTTTTATTCGGTTGTTTGATTCCTGTGTGCCATTGTGCAGTTTTTACTAGTTCACAATCAAACAACCTCAGAACAATTTTCAGTTCACAAAAACATGAATGAGCTGGTGTGAGTGAGAAGAATGATCTCAGAAACTCAGTAAGTTCTCGAAAAGTCGTTATCAACACAGCAGTAAGTACTGTATAGCAGCCCATAGTCAGTCCAGTAGCAGGCAGCCAGGTTTTTATAGTGTGTCGTGAGGGTGATATTTACAGTCTTCACTCAGCGAATGACATGACTGTGGAGCTCCTGGCCACTGCTTATAAAGACATTCTGGCCTCTAGCTGGTGGGACCAGATGATTGGCTAAGAGTGCCGCCTATCCAGAGCTGCTGGACCGTGGGGCCTCTTTGGCTAAGTAACACTGATATTTTCTGTGTTTTAATAGACGTTGTTATTTGGGCGAGAATAAGTTCAAAAATTGTTCAAATGGCTCTGAGCACTATGGGACTTAATTTCTGAGGTCATCACTCGCCTAGAACTTACAACTACTTAAACCTAACTAACCTAAGGGCATCACACACATCCATGCCCGAGGCAGGATTCGAACCTGCGACTGTAGCAGTCGCGCGCTTCCAGACTGTAGCGCCTAGAACTGCTCGGCCACTCCGGCCAGCTGAGAAGAGGTCTCGCCCTTCCCCCCCCCCCCCCCCCGACCCCTTGCAGTCATTTGGTATGACAGGAAATGTCCAGTGATGGAGACAACGAGCTGGATGAGGGGATGTGTATGTGCTTGTCTCGCCTCATGTGAGAAATGGGTGGTCCATGAGGGCATGAACCTCTGTGGGTCTCACAGGTAACAGCTGGGGATGGCACAATGGGAAGACACCTGAAGTAGCACCTTGCTGGGCCAGTGCCAAGCTCCAACACAAAGGCCGAGTGATCGGCCGAGCCATTTTCCACACAGGACTGCCCCAAACCATTCGGCTATGTGTTGGCGATGGGCTCCTGGTCGCCTCCATGGTCAGGGTGCGTTAGTTCCATCAGTCAACTGCTACCTGCTCAGCCAGACCGCTACCTGACAACATTCCCTCCATTAAAGAGTACTTTGTATGTCTTTGTGTTGTTTTCGGGCAGGGGGGGGGGGAAGAGGGGTAGAGTCCTCCAGGCGGTCGCCACACACAGCTGAACGGATCACGGCTGTGGGTGGGGTGGTTCATGTGCATGGTTTGCGTGATTGGTCCACCTGCGAATGGTTGCTTTAACCCCTGCAGTGGTGTCAACTGGAATATAAAAGACTTTTATTTTAGCCTACAGCTGTTTGTGTTTCACAGTTGGTAGTTGTCAAAAGCGCTGACAGGGATCAAGGACTTCCTCAAGTTGACTCGATTGTAAGCGTGTCATAATAGTAAAGAATAAATGTATTAAACTTCATACATGATGCGGCATTTTTTCACTCATCTCAGTATTTGTCACGTCATGTCTCTTCAAGTATGTGTTGTATATTACACTATTGGCCATTAAAATTGCTGCATCAAGAAGAAATGCAGATTATAAAGGGGTATTCATTGGACAAATATATTATACTAGAACTGACATGTGTTTACATTTTCACCCAATTTGGGTGCATAGATCCTGAGAAATCAGTACCCAGAACAACCACCTCTGGCCGTAATGCGCTTGGGCATTGAGTCAAACAAGGCTTGGATGGCGTGTACAGGTACAGCTGCCCATCCCGCTTCAACACGATACCACAGTTCATCAAGAGTAGTGACTGGCGTATTGTGACGAGCCAGTTGCTCGGCCACCATTGACCATCTAACATTCTGGGTGGTGTCTGTTTGTTCTATATCGTGTCTCCCTACCCCTTTCGCGCAATGACGCTCTGAGCGTGTTTTTTAGGGAACTGACTAGTTTGAACCTGGGACCTGTTGCTGGTAAGGAGACACCAGACCACACATGACATGTAGAGTTCAGAAGAGTTCAGTGAGACTAGTGATGATATAACCAAATACTTAATGATTTCAGCGTCAGCTCCACTGTACTCCCTGTAAAACAATCTTAATACTAACTAAATTTAGAGGAAGGGGTTCAAGGCTTTCCTATTTTTAGTTAGCTGGTAAAATAACGTCGAAAAAGCAGTTAAGTTTACCATTGGAAATTTTATTCTACTCACAAAACATTGTTTATAAATTGCACTATTGATAAAAGGAAATGTTTTAATACAGGATGGTAAAAACCAACTGCGTTCAACAAAAATGTGGACGAATATTCCCTGAATGGGTTTCCAATTTCTACAATGGATCGAAGGATGACCTATGCCATATCACATTTATAATCTAGGTTTAAATTAAGTTTCACAAAAGAGAAAACTATCAAAATGGTCTACAGTGACCCTCAATTATCTTTAATTACTTATCTAACTTGTCGTAAATTACAGTGGCTGATGTGGCTTCTCAATAACTATATAACAGAAAAATCATCGCGTCTCAGATTTTTACTTCAAGTGGCAAATGTGAACTCCATGAGCTTTAATTGACGATCGACACTAGT
Source organism: Schistocerca cancellata (assembly GCF_023864275.1). NCBI lineage: Eukaryota > Metazoa > Arthropoda > Insecta > Orthoptera > Acrididae > Schistocerca > Schistocerca cancellata. Next base: position 532,560,450 of record NC_064631.1, read on the forward strand.
ATTACGTAAAAAGGGGGTGTAACAAATGAGATTTCTGCAGTTCTGAGTGAAGCTTTATGCGCTGTTATGCGGCATCGTGTGCGTTCATTACCTTGTCGGTGTTCGTCAGGGGGCGGCGGACAGCACAGCTCCGTTCACCTCGCCGTCTCGGAAGCAACTCTCTCCTAACTTCTCCTTACTACAATTTACCGAAGTTGGTTTACAAAAACTATCTGGCTGTGTTTTCATCTGGACAATCAGGGTCTCAATGTTAACCTTAAGCTCCGCCTACAAAAATTCTGTCTATCCAATGAGAAACGTTATACTTTTCGTGTTGGGGCAATGTTTTAAAGTTTGCAACGTAACAGAGACGCGAAAAAGTCTCACGCTAAAACTTGCAGCTGGTGTGGTCCTTTTAGTGTTATCGTAAGATCTATACTGTTCTGGAGGGCTCTATCTTTTAACATGGGCTGGGGGGTGGTCCTGACGTTACAGAGACGCGAAAAAGTCTCACGCTAAAACTTGCGGCTGGGGTGGCCCCTTCAGTGTTATCGTAAGATCTATACTGTTCTTCTGGAGGGCTCTAGCTTTTAACATGGGCTGGGGGTGGTCCTAGCGGTTAGCTGGCGACGTGGGTGTCCGTCCCTTATCGTAGGGCCTTCTAGCTTAACACGGTTCTGCTCTCGGCTTCTGTTCTCGTTTCTCCCCTCGGAACTGCGTCTGTCTCAAGGTGGGAAGGTATGACACGCATTTAGGCATTCTTGTGTTAGTAGCTGGCGACGTGGGTGTCCGTCCCTTATCGTAGGGCCTTCTAGCTTAACACGGTTCTGCTCTCGGCTTCTGTTCTCGTTTCTCCCCTCGGAACTGCGTCTGTCTCAAGGTGGGAAGGTATGACACGCGTTTAGGCATTCTTGTGTTAGTCTATGGTATTCCATTTGCTCTCTCGTTACTCGTATTACTTTGGTTAATTTAATGTTACGATTTATTCGGAGCTATGTGACATACTACTGGATTTGCTTATCATGTCAGGGTTTTCATGGAAGGTGTTGGATTTGCCTGACACCTTACAACCAGACGTTTTCAATTGGTGAGAGATCTGGAGAATGTGCTGACCAGGGCAGCAGTCGAACATTTTCTGCGTCCAGAAAGGCCCGTACAGGACCTGCACCATGCGGTCGTGCATTATCCTGCTGAAATGTAAGGTTTCGCAGGGATCGAATGAAGCGTAGAGCCACGGGTCGTAACACAGCTGAAATGTAACGTCCACTGTTCAAAGTGCTGTCAACTCGAACAAGAGGTGATCGAGACGTGTAATCAATGGCACCCCATACCATCACGCTGGATGAAACGCCAGTATGGCGATGACGAATATACGCTTCCAATGTGCGTACACTGTGATGTCGCCAAACATGGATGCGACCATCATGATGCTGTAAACAGAACCTGGATTCATCCGAAAAATGACGTTTTGCCATTCGTGCACCCAGGTTCGTCGTTGAGTATACCATCGCAGGCGTCCCTGTCTGTGATGCAGCGTCAAGGGTAACTACAGCCATGGTCTCCGAGCTGATAGTCCATACTGCTGCAAACATCGTCGAACTGTTCGTGCAGATGGTTGTTGTCTTGCAAACGTCTGCATTCGTTGACTCAGGGATCGAGACGTGGCTGCACGATCCGTTACAGCCATGCGGATAAAATGCCTGTCATCTCGACTGCTAGTGGTACGAGGCCGTTGGGATCCAGCACGGCGTTCCGTATTACCCTCCTGAACCCAGCGATTCCACATTCTGCTAACAGTCATTGGATCTCGACCAACGCGAGCAGCAACGCCGCGATACGATAAACTGCAATCGCGATAGGCTACAATCCGACCTTTATCAAACTCGGAAACGTGATGGTACGCATTTCTCCTCCTTACACGAGGCATCACAACATCGATTCACCAGGCAACCCCGGTCAGCTGCTGTTTGTGTATGAGAAATCGGTTGGAAACTTTCCTCATGTCATCATGTTGTAGGTGTCGCCACCGGCGCCAACCTTGTGTGAATGCTCTGAAAAGCTAATCATTTGCATATCATAGCATCTTCTTCCTGTCGGTTAAATTTCGCGTCTGTAGCACGTCACCTTCGTGGTGTAGCAATTTTAATGGCCAGTAGAGTATATTTGTGTAGGTATATTCAGTGGCATATGTGGATATTATCTGCAAAATACAGTATGTCGCGAATAGAGTTAGTAGCCCAGAAGCAGTAAATGTGAATGTCATGCCAGATGCAGCGACTCGCACACGTTACGTGGACATTCGCGCGCCGGAGATCATCGCCATAAATTTCTCGTCTGTGTGCCATCGTGTTTGTGTTTAGTGTTCGCCGTCACGCTCCTACGTTCACCTGTGCCGTCGAAGTCGTCAGTGTTTGTGCACCGTGCCGACAGTTTTTCGTGTGTTTTTCGTCGAGTGTGAACGGCTTAGTGTTTTTTGTATTCTGTGTCTACAGTTTTTGCCCACCGTTTTTTTCAGTCTATGTGTCTTCTTCATATTTTTCATTGTCAGTTCTGAGGCTGAAGAGCAGCGTAGGATGCTGCTGCCAACCCGCCTGATGTACAGGTGTTTAAAATAACAATAAAGGAAAAAAAACAGATGCGGCAGTTTCTCACGCATCTCATTGTTTATGACTTCATATTTCCTGAACTATTATAGTTAGGTGGTTCTTACTCCCATAGAGATTATTGCCTTGCATTAAGGGATATGTTACCAAGTTTGATTGAAATTGGTCTTGTCGTTTTTGGAATGTGTAAAACATCTTTATTTTTTTGTAATTTTATAATATGTTTGGATTGTTAGACGCATACCAGTTACAAATATTGAGTCATTCAATACTGATTTTGTTTTGTTTCCAAAGCTGTTGCATTGAAGTAACTGAGGTTACAACCAACAAAATGTGTTTTATGCAAAGACAATACCACAACACACTCATTATGCGAGAAACATTTTCATCATATAATTTCTTCTTACTGACACAATCATCAGATATTATTACTACACGGTCCACACGCCCCTTTTTCTTTGTACATTTCACATAAAGGCATCGTTTTTCTTAACATTGTTAGGTTCTTGATGTAAAGGCTCTGCTGAATGTCGTCGCACACTTGCAGTCAGTTCTCTAGGGGATTCAGATTTTGTTTCTGATTCACTTGGCCCATAATAAGTCCTAGTAACAAATTTTTCAAGAACTTTCGACGTGTGTTTACAAATAATGGCGGAATCTCTTTCTTGTTTCTTCGATTTGTGCTGGTTTTTTTTATTGTGATGAAGATTGCTCTACTACAATCGAAACAATGGTCAACTGACAAAAAATCTTGTGCAACCGATGTGGCTGTATATACATCCTGTAACTATATGTTATGTACGGTATCTTTAGAAATTTAAAGGCAAGGCTGCAACTTGTGAACGAGTTACCTACTGTAACATTCCTAGAACCCGAAATAGTTTGTATAATTCGTTCCACTAAGTCTTCCGTTTCATTGCTAACTTTGACACTGCCACATGGCTGCTGACTTACATAGATTTCTAAATTCAAGGTGTAATACATGCTGGCATATAATAATACAAAGATTTTCAAACCATACTTTATCGGCTTTGTGGATATGTACATTCTGAAGGAGCAGTTCCCTCGCGACGATTATAATTTTCCGCTTATGTGAAATATTTTTTACAGTTGTTGACAAGCTAGTGAAGAACATTTCTGATTGGGTACTCGCGTATATTGCTCATCAAAACGAAGCCTTCACAAGAGTAATTGGAATCTCTGGAGGGATATAGTAGCCTGACGAATCTCTATCCCAGACCCATCAGATGCTCAGAGTTCTATATTCAATCTGCATGCCGTACGTGCTTGCTAAATACAGAAACACTAGTACTGCCATCATTTCGTTCTTTGTTGTAGGTTTTGACATGCATTCTTTGGAATACTTCCTTCTCTGATTCTCTATGCGCTTATTTGCAAGCAAAACAGTTTGTTCAATAATGTCAAGAGGTACAAGGTAATATTGTGTGGTACCACCAACGATGCCTGCAAGACAGATAATAATATTTTGTGATTTTACATTAGGTCATGGAAATTCTTTTCTCTGTTTAATCGTCCGTCATTTCGTAGAAAATAACTGTCACTCACCTTATCTTCATCGTTTTTATTTCCTTCTTGCTATGATGTGATGCATCGACAGGACAGCGTTCTCTTCATCACCATCATCGGAATAAACTGGCCCCTCGTGAAATATGTCATCAATCTACATTGTTCCCTTCTGGCCCATAAGGATCTACGTAAAACCATATTTGTCATTAATTTTACAGTCAGTTATATATTATGCAAAATACGCACAAAACTGCAGTGAAAGCCGGCCGCGGTGGCCTAGCGGTTCTAGGCGCTTCAGTCCGGAACCGCGCGACTGCTACGGTCGCAGGTTCGATCCTGCATCGGGCATGGATGTGTGTGATGTCCTTAGCTTAGTTAGGTTTAAGTAGTTCTAAGCTCTAGGGTACTGATGACCTAAGATGCTAAGTCCCATAGTTCTCAGAGCCATTTTCAGAGCCTGCAGTGAAATGGCTGCCTCAAAATTTTCTTCGTACTGACGTCAGTGGTCTGTTGGGGTTTCACAAACCTCAGCATGCTCAAACTTGCTTCAGCAGCACCTCAAGAAGTCCTATTCACAACTAAAGTTACAAAAACACACTTACACCGCTCTAGTGACATCTTGTAGCAAATACCTGGAACGGCAAAGTATTTTCGTAGCGTTTTTCCATACGTCTAATAAACACAACAGATGCACATAAGGGAGACTTACGTCATCAATAATATATTCTCCTCCACTACATCAGGTGAATAAGATGGATGTGGAATGACTTTCAAACCCAGCGCCTGTGTAATTTTTTTTTTTTTTTTTTTTTTTTTTTTTTGGTCGGTCTAGCTGAATGTGGGCGAACGTTACCGTGGTGTGGCATCACTTCACGCGGTCTCCCTGATTGTTCTGGGGATGCGTCTGCAAGACATCTCAGTTGTTGACAATAAATGTTAGCAATGATGATTACTCGTCCTGGATGCAATCTGTAGTACACCACACCGTCGCTGTTCCACCAGATGCGTAACATCGTCTTTTGTGGATGGGCGCACATCTTTGTACGGGGATTGCTGCTTTGTTTGGACTGAACCATGCCTTTCTTGTCCTTAGGTTAACATAAAGACATCATTTGTCGCCAGCAGATACAATAAAGGATAGGAATGGTCGATGTTGTTCTATAGGAAATTCATGACGAGCAAACAGAGATGCACATTTGGCCACCTGCTGATTTTTGTGAATTTGGCTTACGGCATGCGGTACCCCTACGTTCGATTTTTTAACCTTACCCCTTGCATGAAAATGTCGTACGGTGATGGAATGATCACAGTTGATCACATTTGCCACTTCTCAAGTACACTGGCGTGGATCGTTGTCGATTAATGCGTTTAAACTATCTTCATCAAACCCTGAAGGTCTTCCAGAACTTGGAGGCTCACTAATGCCAAGACGATCCCTCTCAAAATGAGAATACCATTCTTTTTCCATGCTCTTTCCAATGGCATTATCGTCATACAAGCTACAAATGTCCCTGGCTGCCTCCGCTGCTGTCACCCCATTTGAAATCAAACAGAAGAATATATCGGAAATGTTCCGATTTCTCCAGTGCGCCCTCCATTTTCTAGTGCCCGTAGCTCCATTCACTGTCTCTGAATGACAAAATGACAATATGTAAACTGAAATGGCAACAGTGAAATACAAATAAAAAATAATAATCGATAAATAAACCCATAGCAACTGGAATACCACCATGGAAAACAAAAACGTTACGCACTTATGCACCAATCTAATAATCTGACAATTCATCTAGCGATTAACTATAGAAATTCGTCGTAAGGGGTATACCACACCCCCTTGCACCACTGCCGAGTTGAGGAGGCCGGACTGTGGCTGCTTAATGGAAGGCACCTGTCGGTTGAGTTGATTTGAGTGACGCACTGGGTGCATCCCGTTTGGTTCTACGTCAGACTTCATGCAGTTCCCAGTGGCATCGCGGGACCCGGTCGCACGTGCAGGCCCAAATGGTGCCCCCTGTGTGTTGTGTGCAGCTACTGGACGTCAGGTGTCTGCCACAGGAGCTCCAATAGCGTGCGCTGCCGACGGTCGTGCACGATATCAGCTGGTGATGGATCCTTGACAGGAGTGTTCTTGTGAACTGATAAGAAAGGCATAGAGCGCATCTTTCTTATTTATACGCGGTAGTGACGGTTCTGGTCATCTGCGTTTTGAATGTATGCGCAAAGCGCTCAGCCCCACCGTTATAGGCAGGATGAAAAGTGACGCAAATGTATGTTCGTTGCCATTGTTTTTTCAGAAGTCCCTAAACTGATCAAACTTCAATTACGATCCATTCTCCAGGACTAAGCTTTGAGGAGCGGCCTCCGTGATAAATATCTTCTTTAGAGGGTGAATGCCTCCGACTGGGCATGTGATACTTGAGCGAGCTACAAAGGGAAATTTTGGGAGCGTATCGCTGATTGCTACTAGCTACGAAGGGCGTTCAGTACGTAATACAAAGCATTTTTTTCCTGAAAGCAGGTTGGCTTTATCCAGGATTCCAATACACCTCATTATTTCTCACCCTTTTGGCTACAAAAACCTATTTTTCAACGTAATCTCTATTGAGTGCGGGCCTGACACTACTAGTAAGGCCTCACTAACCTCCCCATCATCCACGTACTACTTCCCGCGGAGTGCATCCTTCAAAGGGCCAAACAGATGGAAGTATGAAACGGCGAGATCCGGTTTGAAGAGTGGACGAGGAAGAACTGTACAATGAAGTCTTCTGAGCTCCTCTCAGGTGCACAGACTTGTGGGAGGCCTTGCATTGTCACGGAGAAGGAGAAATTCGTTGGCATTTTTGTGGCGATGAACATGTTGAAGTTTCTTCAAATTCACAACTGTGTGCGGTAGGCCGGCACGCAGGATTTCAGACAGGTTTGCTCGAGCTTGTTGCGATGATGACAGACGCGTCGCCCTACTTTTGTTCACTACCATGTTTCTGCAAACGCCAATGATACACTGCTGGAATATAATAGTACACCTAGAGAGACGACGTCGATTATGATCCGTTAAGAGCATATTCCACGTGTAGGATAGTTGATGTACTAGTAATGGTTTCAACAGCGTCCGCAACAGATGGCATAGTGGCTTAGCTACCAGAGCGCCATCTCTGTCTACCCTTTAATAGGGAATGCTCACAGCCGGAAGGCTCAGTGTGGTGCAAAAGTGTGAAGCAAGCAGGCAACCATCCACAGAGATGCACTCATGTTTCCTCCAACTCAGTGAGTTTGAAAGGGCTGAAATTGTGAGCTTCCGAGTGGCGCAATGGTCCTTTTGGAGAACTGCCACACAAGTTGGATCTTCTGCGTCAGTTATGCAACGTTTCTGATATCATAGGTTATGTGAACATTCTCACACCTGTAGAAGGCATTCTGTACATCCAGACAGCACAGACGCCTGCAAGGATCGTCGTATTGTAAGAGCAGCAGTGACAGATCATACAGCTACAACAGCACGGGTAAGAGGGCTTGTGAGCCCAGATATGTCACCACTAACTGTTGTAAACTGATTATTAGCAGTGGGACTACGGGCACACACAACTCTAGCCCGTCTTCCACTCCCATCACAGCATGGACGCGTATGGTTTGACTGATGCCTTCAGAGGATTTCTTGGAAGCTGGGCTGGCACGCTGTGGACTTCAGCGATGAAAGCAGATTGTGTCCTGCACGCAAGTGATGGTCGTTTGCACGTACGATGTAGACCTGTTGAGCATTCTCACATAGAGTGCATTCGTCCAAGAAACACCAGACCTGATGGTCTAGACTGCAGTAAGCTTTAGTGTTTCTGGAGAGGACGCTAAAGAGCGTTCGCTATGTGCAGAATGTTGATAGACCCGTCCTTTTTGTCATTGTTCCAGCAAGAAGATTATATGTTCTCCCAACACCACTGCTTCCACGTGCACTGCTAGACTGATGCCGTCAGAGGATCACTTGGGAGGTGGAATGGCACACTGTGCTCTTCAGTGATGCACGCAAGCTACGGTCGTTTGTCCGTACAACATAGATCTAGTGGACGTTGTCTCGTAGAGTGCATTCGACCAAGACACACTGACCACATCCCAGATCTTGTGGCCTCGGGTGTGGCAAGCTACAACAGTCGTTCACCTTTGGTGATTGTGGAGTGGACGCTACCAGCGCTCGGTATGGGCAGAATGTTGTTGCGTCTGTTCTTTTGTCGTTCTTGGAACTGGAAGATGATGTGTTGTTCCAACAAAATAATGCTCCCCCACACACTGTCTGTGAAACTCAACGTGCTCTGAAAGTCGTGCAGCAACTTCCCTGACTAGCATGATCTCCAGACCTGTGTCCAGTCGAGCACGTGTTGGATATGATGGGACAAGAAGTGACTCGTGTGACTCGTCAGCCAACAACTCATCCAGAGCTACGTGAATAGGACGAGCAGGCGTAGCACAACGTATCCCAGGAGAGTGTTCGCCATCTGTACTATCGACTGGGTGCTAGAGCCAGCGCCTGCACTGCCGCCTATGGAGGCTACACCACGTACTATAGCTCGCGTCACGTAAGACGGCGCTTTCACACATAGACACACTGTAGTAAAAGGATGAGAACTGCGCATGTGCGGCAGCAGAGAATGGGCAAACAAAATCCATTTTGCCGAACTGCGTTGCTGCGTACAACAGTCAGGCTCATTTGAGTACGGTATATGTTATTATACTTTCAAATCTATGAGAGGAACAGTACATATTAAAACCAATTTCGATCAGTCGTCATGAGAGAAATATTAATTCACGTCTTGACGATGCTGCGTCCACCGCCCTATACTTGCTCTGTGTGGCGTCGGGAGGGAGGGGGGGGGGGGAAGGGGGGGGATGACAGCTGTGTGAAGACGTGAAGTACGATTTTTCTCAAAATGACAATTATCTAACGACAAGATCATTGAAGCTGCTTGCAATAATTATCATTTATTGCCATTTGAACTGTATTATAAGTAAAAATTTAATACACAAGAAAACTAACTTCAAGCACAAACTGAAATCGTTATATTTGCTTGACAACTGCTTCTACTCAATAGAATTTTCAAACATGTGTATAAAGAGTGTGTGTTGATGTGTTTGATTAGTTAAGTGTAATCACTGCAGGTTAAAAATAATCAGTAGTAGAAAAGACTAATGAAAAGATCGTACAAATGGTCAGTAAGTTGTCATATTTTTCGCTGTTAACTGACTCGCTCGACATTACAGTGAGAAACCGCATTTATAATCCATTGAACAAGCAAACAATTAACCATCATCTGCGAATAACTCCAGGGAATGACGATCGATGACATCGAAAACCACCGATATCTCAACAAGTAATAGCTACTGTCATTTTAGGGCCTTATCCAGTTCGTGTCTTGAAAATATCAGACTTCCGACGAATTTGTCCAGTTGCATTTTCGCACGTTACTAGAGCATACAACATTGTGGGAGAAGCTTAACTTCTCCTTGGGCAATATGTTGAACATTATAGTCTGCATAATTCAAAGGATACAAAGTTCTAATTCCAATAAAAAAGACTAAGAAGCTCTAATTATTATGTACGCAAATGATATGGTGACAAACCCATTTTTTAAATCAGGAATCTTTAAAACTAAGTAATATTATTACTTTGTTCCAATGTCTGTTTGCAATACCACCGTCACTTCTATTTGAATCTTTTTACGAACAATCTGATTGTAAATTTACGATGGTAGGTTCAAGGCTTATATCCATCATCACTTCCCTGTCAAATTATTCTTTATGAAGCTTTTCAGCATGCCGCAGAGACTGTGACTACGCTCCGAGTGGGATGTTGTCTATTGCCTCATGCACAAGCGATTCAGTGAATGTTATTTTGAAAATTTTGTTTTCTCTTTTTTTCTCCCCCACGTAGCCTTACCTTTTGCCCAAATTGCTTCCATAGGGCTGTACTGACAGTAACAAACGGGCAAATGCAAAACTGTGTGACCCCATTCTCGTGCAAGGAAGTCAAGTTTGCACGTTTTGTCACATGACTTGTATAAATTAACGAGTTGCAGGAGATCGGCACGAGTTTGGTTTACACTGTGCTTAATGTTTTTATTTTTGAGCTAGGGAAAAATATCCATTTTTCTGGTGTTTATACTCGGTATTTTCTCTGTAATAGCTGAAATTTAACTGGCAATGACCAACTTCGGAGCAAGGTATGACAAGACTTGTGAATTACGTCACGAAACTGACAGCTATCATTTCCGAATGGTAGTCACTCCTGTTTTTCTTACACGTAAATTGAAGTTTACTCTCAAAAACAAAACCAGAAGAAGAGTCAGCATGCAGAATAATTATCCGAGAACTTATTCCTATGAAAACTTTAAAACCGCGAGTACCATTACTCATTTTATAGCAGTTGTTCCTGGAATTATTCTGATTGACCCATGTTTCGTCAAGGTAATACATTGTTTGAACTACTTCCTTCTCTTATATCGTGAATCTTTATCCGAGATGTAGTTCGTGCTGCACTTGTGTCACTTCTTTGAACTAAAAACTCTCTTCTTAACATATCGGGAATTAACGTTTTTTAAAATTCTTTACATTGACGAAGTAGTAATTTTCTCTTGCCTAACTGTAAGACGTTTTTGTGATGACGGGAATTCATCATCTACACGCAGCATTCTGAAACATCTCTGTTAGAAGTGTTACAGATTCCTGGCGATTTCTATGCTTTCCAGGCGACACGAAACCAACTTTTTGTACGACTCCTACAGCTCTGACACTTTCGTTTACAATTCTCTTTACAGTTCTCTTGCCGACGCCACATGCTTCTGGAGTCCGTTCTTGTGTCTTGAAAGTCAACAGTAGGAGACTTGCTGTCAAATTGACGTTTGAAAAAATTGCGGCAAATAATGCCCCTCGCCTGCTTGTGAAGCACTTCACATATACTGCCGTTACCTTTTTAATCACACTTAAACATTTACAGACACACATTCACTCTTATACTGCTACAAGAAAAAAAGTTGAAAAACTGACGGTTGAATGACTAATTCGGTTGTCGTGAAGTACGGCAACAATGCAGCATGTGGGAGCCAGATTCTCGCTGTCTATCTGTAACTCGCTGCTAGCCGCTCGGAAAGAGAATGAATATTATTGGCTGCCAGTGGCTAACAGAGAGGGGTGCGCAAAACGACTGAAAATTGGGCCACCTCCCAACATGACGCCGACTTTAATATGGCTGTTTCAGCACGGGTCGATCCCTGGTACCTCAGAACCACTTGTGCTATTGATATGTAAAAGTAATCATTTCATATTGTCCTTATGCCGCGTGCAACAAGAAATCTAGAGTGAAATGGAGACTTCTGAAAGGATGTCCTAATTTTTTTCTTCGCAGTGTGTTTGCGATGCTCTTTTTGCCCACCAAAAGAAACTCAATGACAGCATTCTGCTTTTGAAGGCTACGTATAGCGCCGCTACCTGTCGGAACCTCATGAAGTGACTGAAGCGGGAATATGCCACGATGTCCCACAGCAAATTCCGCACTTTTCCAACCGAAACTGGCCGAGAAAAAAATGTGTTGCATCAATTATTGAACGCTCCTCTGTACGTGTCCCCGAGGAAGTGATCAGCGTAGTCGACGTGGACACGATCCTACGGTTGCTCCGGCGTCGGCCAGGGCGGAAACTCCCGCGGCGGCCCCGCGTGGTGGCGACGCAGAGAGTATTGCTGCCTCTCAGCAGCAGGAAGTTGCGTGTCCTGCGACTCGCCGGCCAGTGTACGTACCTTCCGGCAGGCGCCTCGCTGCGCGTCGTACATCTACATCTACGTCCATACTCCGCAAGCCACCTGACGGTGTATGGCGGAGGGTCCACATGCAGAGCCTACTTGGGGTGGAGTGGCATAGGAATGACGACCCGATAGTCGCCCTCAGCGGTTGAACGCATCTGATGGACCCCTAGGGGCTCGGCATTCATTTGCTGCGTATCGGCTCGGCGACCCCAGGGTTCCTGAGCTGGGGGCTGGTAAGCGCCGCCAGTCCCCTGTCGCAGTAAGCTCTGGGCATGCTTCAGCGACCACCGTGCGTCGAGGCAGTAGAACGTTGTGTGTCTCATGGAATGGATATCTTGGCTTGACCGCCCAGATCGCGAGGATGGAATAAACCTCTATAAAAAAAAACCTCAATCTCAAGGTATGCTGCGTGCTGATGAGATCCATGGCTGTTGAGGTGGAGCAGTCGTTAGCAGGCAAGCTCTGGGGAACCTGCCGCACCTCAGTTGTTACAGGCTTACTCAGGCACGCGGGGCTCTGTCTTAGTGGAGCCATACTTCCCTAGCTGCTCGTGGGACCGAAATGGATCCTTCGAAATCTTTTTTTTCCTCCTCCCAGCGGAAAGGGTGGGCTGCTGGAAGGGTCTGATACCCAGTCTATCAAGAGGGCTCGTGTAGTCAGTCCCCCTGACTCCGGCACTTCTTTGACAAGTCCAGTCTTTAATAACAGAATGCATTCTGGTCCTCAGAATGTGTTTCTCATAGTGAACTGGAAGGAGGGCAGTTTCGAGAAGGTTTCGCCCTTCTATATACAAAAGGGTTTGGAGGGAATCTGTGGCTCCTTATAATCAGTGATGTGCTTGCGCAATGGGACCTTGCTAGTGGAAACTTCAAATTCTCAGCAGGCAGCTAACCTCCAAACTGCTAAATGCCTTGGGGAATATGCTATAGACACTGAACTGTATAGCACCTTGAATTACAGCAAAGGTGTTGTGACATGCCAGGATCTAGTCGACTTTCCCAAGGAGGAACTGCAACGTGAGTGGGCTCCAGAAGGTATAGTTGACGTGCAACACATCATGAAGGGGATTGATGACAATCTTATCAAATCCGACTCCTTTATTTTGACCTTCAGTAGCACGAAACTTCCTGAGCATGTTAAGGCTGGCTTCCTTCCCCTTAGTGTGACGGCTTATTTCCCGACCCCAATGCGCTATTTTAAATGCCAGCGTTTTGGGCATACCACCTTAGCGTGTAAAGGCGAAGCAACTTGTGGCAACTGTGATAAGGCTGTTCATGAAGGATTTGGTTGCTCGTCTCCAGCCAAATGTATCCATTGCTCTGGAAACCACCTGTTTGGAGTAGAGACTGCCGAATCTTTTTAGAGAAACGCGAAGTCAAGCAAATAAAAACAACCAAGCATATCTCCTATGGTGATGCCAAAAAGATCCACATGTCGATGCAGCCTCTCACATTTGGTACATCTTTTGCGTCAATGGTTCAGAAGCCTGCTCCAAAAGTGGATGCCTCTACACAGATGGAGGTGGCGAATGTTGGCACTAACACCTGCAGATGTCAGTGCATTTGCAAGGCAGCAAGTGTTTCAGAGCCTATAGCCTCTACTCGAACGGCAGACAAATGTACAGTGGCTAACTTGGGCCAGTCCCTGGCGCATCCAACAACTGAGGCTGTTCAGAAGGCTAGTACAGCCATTACTACTCCCACGTTGGCTCCACCAAAGCGCGAAAAGCTCTTATAAAGCAGCAGCAGCAGCTCAAATCACGTGGTAAACCGTCTGACCACGTCGATGTCATTTTACATGATGCTTTATTTGACGCTTCCCCAGAGCTGATGGAGTATGACGTATGTGTCGGGCAATCATCTCGCCCCACGACTGCCCCTCCACCTGCTGCAGTCTCTACCCCCCTTTCGGAAAGATGGAATGAAGCTGCTACCCTCATCATAGATGGCTCCCATACTTCAGTGGAACTTGCAGGGGTTCAGGACACATGTGGAGAAACTTCATCCACTCTCTCAGTGTAGACTAATGTGTCTGTGTCCCAAGGAGACTTACCATTTCCATCCATCATACAACCCTCAGTTACGAGGCTATACACTCCACAAAAAGGACGACCTGCATGGAGAGAGAGCTAGAGGAGGTATAGGTATTTTCGTCAGGATGGACTACCACTCCTCGCCTCTGTCACTTACAATGAGTTTACAAGCCATTGCTGTGTCAATGCACGTGCGTCGTCCATTGACTAAATGTTCCCTTTACTTGCCGCCACATAATGCACTTGATGAAGAGGCCCTCATCGACCTTGTTACACAGCTCCAACAGCCGTTAATCGTCTGTGGTGATTTTAAAATGCCCACAATTTGCTTTGGGGCTCTTCAATTACCTGTCCCAGGAATAGAGCAATTCAGAGGCTTCTCCTGTCGTCCTGTACATACATGCTAAATGCGGGACAGAGCACTCACTTCTGCACAGCGACTGCGTCATTCTCTACCATTGATCTCTCGCTTTGCCCGCCAGCTCTTGCTCACAGTGCTCAATGGGAAGTGGTCGATGACTTGCATAGAAGTGATCACTTCTCGATCTGGATTCATCTGCCAGATGGCGTGGGCCCCGAAAGGAAACCGCCACGATGGGTGCTCAATAGAGCTCACTGGATGCTTTATAGCCAGTTGGCCCAGTTCGAACACTGTGCGGATGTCGAGGCATGGGTGGATCATATTACCAAAACGGTCTACCTCGCCACTGCGGCATCCATTCCACAGTCCACAGGCCATCAGGCAACCTGTCCCTTGGTGGAGTGCCGAATGCCGCTCTGTAATCAGGACCAGGCGTGCAGCTCTGCGTAGGTTCCAGTGTCAGCTAACTGCTGAAAATCTTCCAGCCTTTCGGGTGGCGAGGGCAAAATGTCGCCGAATTATTCGAGAGAGCAAGAAGAGGTCCTGGCAACAGTTCCTGAACACCATTAATCGTACCAAAAAAAGTTCCATTGTGTGGGAGACCATCAGGAGAATTTCTGGGAGGAGAGGGAGGGGCCCCATGCCTGCTGTAATGAATAACGGCACTCCTCACACAGATCTGCGAGACATTGCCCAGAATACGGCAGCGTATTTTGCCACAGTTTCTGCAACAGCCAGTCAGGATCTTGGTTTCCAGCGCCTTAGAGTGGTTGCTGAGAGGTGTAGTTTGGACTTCCAGTCCACCTCTAATGAAGTTTACAACTGCCCATTTTCCATGTGAGGGCTGGATTCTGCATTGTCTGCGGCTCGTGACACATCCCCTGGTCACGACAGGATTCAATACAGTATGCTACGGCACCTCACAAAGGGCAACAAAGATATCCTCCTCGCACTTTTTAATGCCATTTTGGCGTCAGGTCGCTTTCCTGATTCGTGACGTGAGGCAGGTTTAATTATTCTTTTAAAACCTGGGAAAGACTGCACATGCCCAAGTAGTTACCATAGTGTTGCCCTCACTAGTTACATGAGGAAGACCTTGGAACGGATGATCAACCGCCGCCTTGTTTGGGTCTTATAATCCAGGAAACTTCTTAGTCATTTTCAGTGTAAGTTCAGGAGGTTTCGTTCCACCTTTGATAACCTTGCCCTCCTGGAGGCAGCTATACAACAAGCTTTCCTGCGCCGTCATCACCTTCTAAGTGTATTTTTTGACATCGAGAAGGCCTATGACACTACTTGGAGGCGTCTCATCCTGGAGCAACTTCACAAATGGGGTTCTCATGGTTGTCTTCCCATTTTTATTCAGTCTTTCCTCTCGCCACGATATCGAGTTGGTGACGTCCTGTCTGATCATTTTGAGCAGGAGAACGGTGTCCCACAAGGTAGCGTTTTAAGAGTGACTGTCTTTGCCACAGCTACAATATTAATATTATTACGTCAGCAGTGCAAAGTCCTGTCCAATGTTCTTTGTTTGTGGATGACTTCTCTGCGTTTTTCTCCTCTTTCACCCTTGCCACGATAACACGTCAGTTGCAACTTGCAGCTCACTCTTCGACGTTTGGATGAATGGACGCAAAAGAATGGTTTTAAGTTTTCCACCTTGAAGTCCGTATGTGTTCTTTTTTTACCGTTCTCATTCGATTTTAACCTTTCCTGAGTTGAGAATGAGGGACACTGTCTACCTTTAAAGACACAGTGAGTTTCTGGGGCTCATTTTTGATTCTAAGCTTACGTGGTTACCGCATCTTAGAGACCTGAAACAATGGTCACTTAAGGCTTTAAATATTTTAAAATGTCTTAGCCACAGTACATGGGGAGTAGACAGGACTTGTCTGCTCCAGTTTTACAGGACATTTGTGCGATCTCGGCTCGTTTATGGGTGCACGGTATATGAGTCTGCAAGGCCTTCTTATTTAAAGATGTTGGACGTTGTGAACCATGAAGGGATTAGGTTGGCCACTGGAGCATTCAGAACAAGCCCCATACCAAGCCTCTGTTCAGAGGCTGGTGAACTGCCACTTCATATGAGGCGACGGCTACTTACGGTGCGCCAGGCGTATAAAACAACGTCCATACCATACACACCTGCATACCATACCATTGCTCAGCTTCCTCTCGCACGGTTTTTTCACAACCGGCAACGAGCAACGAGGCCCTATGGGATTCGCGCACAGGACTGCCTTTCTGAGATGGATATGGCTGGTCTTAATATTTTACGTCTAGGTTGGAGCAGATTTCCACCTTGGCTCCTCCAGAGACCCAGACGTATTTTAGATTTGACTAATTTTAAGAAAGATTTTACATTCCAATCTCTGTTTTTAACATTTTAGATGTGCATCACGGGTTTTACCATCGTTTTCCTTGGCTGTTCTGTAGTGTTCCCTGACCGTGCCACCAGGATTCGCCTGCCTGTTGAATATACCGTTTTCACAGCGGAGCTCCATGCGATCCTGAAGGCGCTGGAGCAGATGAATCGCATTCGGGGCAATCGGTTTCTCATCTGCTCCGATTCCCTTAGTGCCTTACAATCGTTGCAGAATCTGTACCCAGCTGAGGAGTTGGTCCAGCTGATATATGACCAACAGTACTTGCTCCAACGGCGGGGTAAGCAGGTATCATTCTGCTGGGTGCCAGGTCATGTAGGAAAATGGGGCAATGAACAGGACGATCGGGCTGCCAAGAAAGCCTGTAGAGAGCAGGATGTGGTCCAGTGTCCTATTCCCTTGCAGGCTGTCATTTCTGCACTCCACAGGAAGTGCATGCAGTTGTAGGAGGAAGAATGGCTGGCAGTGACGGCCAATAAGCTGCGATTGGTGAAGTCAACAACTCGGCCGTGGCGTTCCTCTTGCCGGTTGCTCAGGTGAGATGAAGTGATCCTCACGCCTCTTTGGATTGGATACTGTCCTCTCACACGTAGCTTTCTCTTACGGCGGGAGGATACCCCGTTTTGTGATGCTTGTGTTGTGCACATCTCTGTCTGCCACATTTAACGCAATGCATTTTATACCGTGATGCAAGGGCAGAAGCAAAATTTGGTGGGGATCTGCCCTCCATTTTAGCTGATTATGAGAAGAATGTAACTAGGGTTCTAAAGTTTTGCAATGTGTCTGGACTCTGGCCTAAACTTTTAGACTGGAGGTTTCAGTGTATTGCGGAGTGGCTGGCTCCTCCCTTTTCTTCTTGCGGTCAGCCAGCCACTACCACCTGCTATATTGTTTTAGCTCTTTCTAACACTTACTTCCTGTGTTGTCCATGTTTTACTGTTGCGCCATGCTTCGTCCCATCCGTCGGTGGGTACGCACATAGTTTTCCAACCTTTGTTACCTCTGTTTTACGTTTTGTTTTTTCTTAATGTTCTGGGTATTTTCTTGACACCCGTCTCAATCTGTTTTTGAGCGAGCGCTGAAGACCTTGCGGTGTGCGCCTTTGCAAACCTCTCCATCCATCCATCCACGCATCTGATGTGTTGAGTGCAGCTTTCGTAGCTCGGTAGTGGCGTTGTTTGGCTGCTGTTCTCTAGTTATTAATGTTTAACGTTTCTTGCACGATCGAGCGAGACGGCACACTGGTGATACATAGGTGCACCATACATTTTTCATAAAAAAGAAGACAGCTCATATAAGAAAGAATACATACTTTACCGATAAAAAAACATATGGTTTACAACTTAAAAATAAATCATATAGACAGAAGCACCAAAGAAACTGGTATAGGGATGCCATTTAAAAACAGAGATGTGTTAACAGGCAACGCCTTTATAAGACAACAAGTGTCTGGCGTTAGATCGCATACTGCTGTTACAATGGCAGGTTATCAAGATTTAAGTGAGTTTGAACGTGTTGTTAAAGTCGGCGTAAGAGCGATGGGACACAGCATCACCGAGGTAGCGATGAAGTGGGGATATTACCGTACGACCATTTCACAAGTGTATCGAGAATATCAGTAATCCGGTAACACTTCAAATTTCCGACATCGCTGCGGCCGGAAAAAAGATGCTGCAAAGAACGGGACCAACGCCGACTGAAGAAAATCATTCAAGGTGACAGAAGTGCAACCCTTCCACAAATTACTGCAGATTTCAGTGCTGGGTCCCTTGAAATACTTTCACTTAGCAATTGATATGTATGTTGCAACAGGACAAATCAAACATTCTATTTCGTGTTCGTTTCTTCCTTTTTTGAAGAATTTATATTTCCCCATAAGCACATCGTTAAACATTGTCTTTCTTTTTGGCATTTTTTTACTTAAGTTCTTAATTTAATTTCATGCAAAAGACACAGCACTGTCTCAATATCCAAAGGCAGAAGAAACAACACCAAAGAACATAATGCGGAAGACAGAATATACCAGTTGATTACAGAATAGAGAACTTCCTAATGATGTCGCCAACGTCACAAAAATAAACTTACCAAATCAAAAATAGATTTTTTGTCAAAAGTATTACAGTTGTATTTATTTAATGATTAATTACAGCGACAGCTGATTTTCTTTGTTCTAAGCTCAGCTTTTTTTCTCGGAGCTCAATAAGAGGACACTTTGTAGATTTTCATGAAATCCGCACGGAAAAATTTTATTTCCTCAAAAAGAGGACGTGCCCGGGAAAAAGAGGACGTATGATAACCCTAATAACACAGACAATTCTCATTTGGGAGGACGACGCATCAAATCGCCTTCCAGCCATGCACCTTTAGCCTTTCCGTAATTTCCTCAACTCGCTTAAGGTGAATGCAGGCGTGGTTCCTCAGGAATACCACAGCCGATTTCCTTCCCGGTCCTTCTCTAATCGGAAATTATGCTGCGTCTCCTATAGCATCGATCTCGACGGTATGTCAAACCCTAGTTTACGTTTCTTTCTTTCCATTTCAAAACTTCCACCCTCTCATTAGGAATACACTCTGGCAATATATCTATGTTCTGTTTTCATTATCATTAATAATTATTGAAGGAAATTTCTCAGGACAACAAAAATTTTCTTTGTTATCCGTGGAATTCTCGCAAGTAGTTGGGTGGAGTTAGGGAGAGAGACAGAGACCAAGAGTGAAGAGAGATAGGTGGAGACAAAGAAAATACTCTGAACAGGCATAGAGGAAGAAAATCAGAGGAAGAAGACAAAATTTAGAAAGTTCTTATAAATTTGGATATGATTTATGGTTATCAAACACATTTATTCATTTAAAATTGAGGCATAAAGTAGTCACTGGAAACGTTTGAATTTTTTTTGGTCTGTTACTACTTCTGAACATTTCAGTGTTGCATTTTTTCATTTTTCTGCAGTTCCTCGTGCATGTGGGAGTACTGAACTTCGCAATTACTACGATCTGGCTACCGCTTGTGATGTTCCTGACGGCAAGCGCACACATTATTGCAACTCTGGTAAGTAATCGTCATAATAGTTGCGAGAAATATCGTTCTCGAGCGAAAGTAGAGAAACAGAATTAATCTCTCATAAATTTTAGATGTGACCATTGTCACTTAGCATGAGTTTTAAAGTGGACTCTAATAGAGCTCTAGTATCCATGGCACTTAATTCTAGCCAATACCTTCTGTGACTTCAATTGGCAGCTTGACTACTGTGGCTCATAAATAAACCCTAAAACAAAAAAAAAGAAAAAGACCCACCACGGAGGAATTATCGAAACTGGATGGAAATCGGTAGACGCGATGTACATGTATAGACAAAACATTATTTACAATCTCAGAAAAATTGAATGATTTATTCAAAAGAAAGAGCTTCACAAATTGAGCAAGACTATAACACATTGGCCCACCTCTGACCCTTATGCGAGCAGTTATTCGGCTGGACATTGAGTGATAGTGTTGTTGGATGCCCTCCTGAGGGATATCGTGCGAAATTGTGTCCAATTGGCGCGTTAGATCGTCTGGTAGGAAGGCCCTCCCCATAATGCTCCAAGCGTTCCCAACGGAGCAGAGATCTCGCGACCTTGCTGGACAAGATAGGGTTGACAATCATGAGGACAAGCAGTAGAAACTGCCGCCAGGTGTGGGTGGGCAATATCTTGCTGAAATGTAAGCCCACGATGCCTTGCCATGAACGCCAACAAAATGGAGCGTAGCCTATTGTCGACGCACGGCTGTGCTGTAAGGGTACCGCAGCTGACAACCAAAGGGGTCCTGCTATGAAATTAAATGGCACGCCACACCACCACTCCAGGATGTCGGGCCATATGGTGGGCGACGCATAGTTTGGTATCCCACCACTGTCTAGGGCGTCTCCAGTTACGACTTCGGCCTATTATGTCTTTAAGTGGAGTAGAATTGTCTAGATTTGTATGGACACATCTCGGACAGCAGTGAGCTACCATTTTGACTGTCGCCCGCCATTCGTCCTGACAACCAAGAGCGCTGGTCTGAGGCGACTTTCCATTTCATACCAAGACTCCTTTGCTGGTCATCCGCGGCTCCCTTACAGCACAACGGTGCGTCGACAATCTCCTATGACCCCTTTTGTTGCCCTTCATGGTGAGTCATCCTGGGCTTACTTTTCAACAATATAATGCCTGCCCGCACACAGTGAAAGTTTCTACTGCTTTTCTTGGTGCTTTCCAAACCATACCTTGACTAGCAATGTCGCAGGTTCTCTCCTCAGCTGAGGACATGTGAAGTATTATGTGTAAGGCACTCAAATCGGATCGGGATTTAGATGATCTTGGACATAATTTGGCATGAAATCCCTCAAGAGGACATCCAACAACTCTATCAGTAAATGTCTAACTGAATAACTGCTTGCATAGGGGCCAGCCGTGGATCATCGCGTTATTGACTTGCTAAATTTGTCAAACTCTTTCTCGTGAATAAATCATATATTTTTTGTGAAATTGTAATTATTTGTTTATCTGGTCATGTACATGGCAACAGCCTTGCCGCAGTGGATACACCGGTTCCTGTTAGATCACCGAAGTTAAGTGCTGTTGGGCGTGGCCGGCACTCGGATGGGTGACCATCCAGGTTGCCATGCGCTGTTGCCATTTTTCGGGGTGCACTCAGTCTCGTGATGCCAATATAGAAGCTACTCGGCCGAATAGTAGCGGCTCTGGTCAAAGAAAACCATCATAACGACCAGGAGAGCGGTGTGCTGATCACACGCCCCTCATATCTGCATCCTCATCTGAGGATGACACGGCGGTCGGATGGTCCCGATGGGCCACTTGTGGCCTAAAGACGGAATGCTGGTCATGTACATCTTATCTATCGATTTCTGTCCCTTTCGGACAATTCCTTAGTGGTGCGTATTTTTTTGTGTGTCTCAGAGTGTATCTTACAGTACTTCCCACAATTCATCGCATATACATGCACTGACAAGTGAATTAACCGACATGTCATGTCGAGACCTTCCGTACGTCTTTTGTGAGTCGTAACAAACAAACGACTGAGAAGACATATTGGTAAGACAATGGGCTTATTTCCGGGGGGAAGGGGGTTTAAATATCCGTCCGGCAGCCAGATTCAAGTTATCCGTGATTTCCGTTAATCGTCTAAGGCAAACGCCGGTTTGGTTCTTTTGACAAGCGACCGCCTCCCCACCCCCTTCCCATCCTACGTCAATCTGCGCTTGTGCTACGTCTCCACTGACTTCGTCGTTGATGGGTCATAAAGCCTAATCTTCCTCATGAACAGATTAAGGAAATATGCACACCAATAAAGCTCATAAAGGAACATAATTACTTCCAATTCAATAATTAATTTTATTTACAAGAAGATGGATTACCAATGGGATCCTCAGTTTCAGGAGCCTTAGCATATGTTTTTGTAAACCACATTGAACAGATCATTTTCACAAAAATAGTAGCAAAAGAATACAACATATTATATTGGTTTAAGTATATGAATGACATCATTTGCTTAAAAGGTGAACCACAAACAAAAATTGAAAAACTACATACTGGCATCACAAGATACATAAAAATATAAAATTCAAAACTGAAAGAGAACAGAACAACCAAATTTACTTTCTGGATATAACAATCAAAAAACAAAACAATAAGCATATGTTTGAAATTTACTGTAAACCCACAGCAACGGAAATTATCATTCTCCAAACCTCGTACCACCGACACACACAAAAGCAAGCAGCACTTCGACACATGCTCCATAGACTCAACACAGTACCACTCACCAAAGAAAGCTACCAAAAAGAACTGGACAAATAATGCAGACAGCACAAAATAATGGTTACAACAATCACACAGTCACAAAGCTAAACAACAAAATTAAAAGTAAAATAAAAGCAGAAAGCTCCAAACCACAGACAACAACACAACAGAACAAAACACAAACACGCAGTCCCATAACGACTACACAGGATAATCAGAAAAAGGTGAAAGAAAACACAAGATGTTACAAAATGACAAACACAAACTCACCCATAAAATCACCAACATTTTCAAAAGACAGGGAATAAACATAGCAAGCACAACAGACAATTCTATACAAAAATACACCAGAAAACTGACAAAAAACAGAGACATATACCAGAAAGCAGGTATATATCAACTGCAGTGTAACACTTGTGAAGGCACACACATAGGACAAACAGGTAGAACATTAGATGTCAGATACAAAGAAAACATGAGAGCCTGGAAATATCGGACAAACAACTCCACAGTTGTAGAAAACCTAAGAGAAAATGACCACAAACCAACCACTAGAGAAGCTGACATGAAAACAATTAGAATCAACAATAAAAAACACTTCCCAACCATGCAAGAAAATTACCACATACAGAAAACAAAAGCAGAAGGGAAAATCCTGTTGAATGACCAAATACACATGCCAAGAAATTCATTATTTACAATAATAGATAAAATAATAGAATAACTTTCACAGAAAGGATTAATATAATAATACTAATAATACTGTCCAATATAATAATAATAGAACCCAACATCTTTACACTCACTCATCCATGAACCCCTCCACAGAATGTTGAAACGAAAAATCAAGTCAGCTGTCACCAAAGTTTTCAACCACTTGCTAATAGTTAGTACACCCTCCCCACCACCCCACCCCCCCCCCCCCCAAAAAAATAAAAAAACCTCGTCGGCTCTATCCCCCTTTGTCTCTCACGCATACAGACACACGGTATAAAGATCATAAATAGAAGTTAGTCTCGAACATATATACTTCGTTAGGTTGGCAGCAAATAGGTAAACATACCAAAGAGGCAACACGTAATGGACTCGCGATTTTTACTTTGTGAAAAACAGTGTACAGCGAAATAGTTGCATCGAGAGACGAAAGAACAATAGTATACCACAAAAAAGAGTGAGAAACGTGGTGAACTGTGTGAGGAGGGCCAAAACACAAAGTTGTGATTATATGGCAATGATAAAAGTGTGAGGAAACGCAGATCAGCAAATCGTAAGTACTTACTTTTTTTTACAAAAAATCGCCAAAGTGAACGTTTAATAATCTAAAACTAACAAAACTGTATCGTTATAGATCCCACTGATGATGCCTTAGAACAGGAAAAGGCGAAACGTGTATGGGATAAATAAAGTAACTAGCAGCAGGAAAAGGCAGTTTTATTTACAAAACAAGTACTTATATGCTTGCTGCGGAGGATGGCCACACAAACAAACTTGTTTCTCAATAGTGTTTTGTGAAAACAATGTCCTTTTCCCTACAGGGATTCCCATTTGAGTTTTTGAAGCATCTCCGTAGTACTCGTGTGTTGCTCGAACCTATCTATAAAAAATCTAGCAGCAAGCCTCTAGAATGCTTCGATGTTTTTCTTCTGTTCGATCTGATGGGAATCGCACACACTTGACAAGTACTTACGAACGCGTGACACTAGTATTCCATACGCACTTTTCTTTACATGTGAGCTACAGCTTCCTAGTTTTCTAATAAAACAAAGTCAACCATTCAGCTGCCCGCTATCAACCTACGTGCATGTTCCATTATACATCGCTTTGCAACGTTACGCCTAGATATTTAATCGACGTGACTGCGGTACGAAACAAATACTGTGTGACTCTTCAAGCAAGACTTAGACAGGATTTCCATTTGGTGTTGTAAATGGCAACTAACTCCAAACGCAGCAAAAGTGTGCTGATGCAGATGAACAAGGAAAACAGTTCTGAAATGTTCTAATACAGTATTTGTTGTAAATAGTCTTCACGAGTTTGCTGTCGGATCACGTTGGGCGAATTCCACAATATTTCTTCGGAGCAACTGTCCGCCATCTTCAGGTGGTTCACCCTTGCTGGTGGCTAGTTACAACTGATGGTATCCGCATGTCGACGTCCTGTTTCCAGAACACGCTCGCGGAGAATGCGCAATGATTTACAGATAGTTGGTGCTATATTCAAATGCCCTCTGCCTTACGAGGTGCATTCAAGTTCTAAGGCCTCCGATTTTTTTTCTAATTAACTACTCACCTGAAATCGATGAAACTGGCGTTACTTCTCGACGTAATCGCCCTGCAGACGTACACATTTTTCACAACACTGACGCCATGATTCCATGGCAGCGGCGAAGGCTTCTTTAGGAGTCTGTTTTGACCACTGGAAAATCGCTGAGGCAATAGCAGCACGGCTGATGAATGTGCGGCCACGGAGAGTGTCTTTCATTGTTGGAAAAAGCCAAAACTCACTAGGAGCCGGGTCAGGTGAGTAGGGAGCATGAGGAATCACTTCAAAGTTGTTATCACGAAGAAACTGTTGCGTAACGTTAGCTCGATGTGCGGGTGCGTTGTCTTGGTGAAACAGCACACACGCAGCCCTTCCCGGACGTTTTTGTTGCAGTGCAGGAAGGAATTTGTTCTTCAAAACATTTTCGTAGGATGCACCTGTTACCGTAGTGCCCTTTGAAACGTAATGGGTAAGGATTACGCCCTCGCTGTCCCAGAACATGGACACCATCATTTTTTCAGCACTGGCGGTTACCCGAAATTTTTTTGGTGGCGGTGAATCTGTGTGCTTCCATTGAGCTGACTGGCGCTTTGTTTCTGGATTGAAAAATGGCATCCACATCTCATCCATTGTTACAACCGACGAATAGAAAGTCCCATTCATGCTGTCATTGCGTGTCAACATTGCACGGCAACATGCCACACGGGCAGCCATGTGGTCGTCCGTCAGCATTCGTGGCACCCACCTGGATGACACTTTTCACATTTTCAGGTCGTCATGCAGGACTGTGTGCACAGAACCCACAGAAATGCCAACTCTGGAGGCGATCTGTTCAACAGTCATTCGGCGATCCCTCAAAACAATTCTCTCCACTATCTCGATCATGTCGTCAGACCGGCTTGTGTGAGCCCGAGGTTGTTTCGGTTTGGTGTCACACGATGTTCTGCCTTCATTAAACTGTCACACCCACAAACGCACTTTCAACACATCCATAACTCCATCACCGCATGTCTCCTTCAACTGTCGATGAATTTCAATTGGTTTCACACCCCGCAAATTCAGAAAACGAATGATTGCACACTGTTCAAGTAAGGAAAACGCCGCCATTTTAAATATTTAAAACAGTTCTCATTCTCGCCGCTGGCGGTAAAATTCCATCTGCCGTATGGTGCTGCCATCTCTGGGACGTATTGACAATGAACGCTGCCTCATTTTAAAACAATGCGCATGTTTCAATCTCTTTCCAGTCCGGAGAAAAAAAATCGGAGGCCTTAGAACTTGAATGCACCTCGTACATCTCAGAGCGGCTCTCCTGCGCGTGCTCTGTACGCTGCGTTTGCTCACAGTGCCAGACGCTATCACCTGCGCATTCTCCGCGCTCGTGTTCTAGAAACGGGGCGTCGACGTGCGAATATCGTCAGTCGTACCTAGCCACCAGCAAGGTTGAATCACCTGAAGATGTCGGACAGTTGCTCCGAGGAAATATTGTGGAATTTGCACAACGTGAACCGGCGGCAGCGGCAAACCCGTGAAGACTGTTTACAACAAATACTGTATTCGAACATTTCAGAACTGTTTTCCTTATTCATCTGCCTCAGCATACTTTTTCTGCCTTTGGAGTTAGTTGCCGTTTACAACACCAATTGGAAATCCTGTCTACGTCATCCTATATACTCCTCCAGTCACTGAACGACAACAGTTTCCCGCACACTATAGCGTCGTCAATGAAGAGTCGCTGACAGCTGCTCACCCTGTCTGTAGGTCAGGTGGTTTATGTAGGCCTATATAGAGAATAAGAGTGCTCCCACCACACTTTCCTGGGGCATTCATGATGTTGCCCTTTTCGCTGATGAACACTCGCCTTCTATGACTAATACTGGATCCTATCATTTAAAAAGTCTTCGAGCCACTCACATATTTCAGAACCTGTTCTGTATGCTCTGAATTTCGTTAAGTCTTCAGTTTTGCACTGTGTCAAGTGCTTTGTAAACGCGAAATTTAGAGCTTCGCCCTTTCTTTTGCTGTCTTCTGTTGCCACACCATATTGGTCGACGAGCGAGTGAACAGAAACCTTCGGGCCACTTCATGATTTTACGTAGATCCAACGTTTTCTCACATTCTCGGCAAGATCTTTCACTAAGTTCTGGTGGAAGTTTTATGAATCACTTATGGATCTTTTTATAGATACACTACTAACTTCTGTCTGTCGAAATTTCCGCGTTAGTTTTTGAACTGAGAGAGATGCAGTCTCTGTTTCTTCAACGTTTTCCGAATTTACTATTAAACCAGGATGGGTCTTTTTCGTCGTCAGTTATTTTACTTGGCACATTTACAATGAGTTTCAACTTTGTCCATAATTCATCTACGTACATCTTACTGGAACTAAATGATACCGATTCATTGTCTATGTAGGATGCTAACATTTGATTACATGCTCTTTCCATCATAACAACTCTCCTAGCCTTCTTGAGAGATTTACTAACTTTAGCCACAATTATGATGATATCGTGATCACTAATCCCTGTCACTTACTGACGCTGTCAATTATGTCAGACCAGTTTGTATCAGTAGTTATGCAGTGTACGTTCTGGCTATAAATTGGGTGTAACCATGTATATCTGTTTATATCCGGTGTCAAGTTACACTTAAGGCAGATGGGCAAGTTGTATCTAAGGTCACCCATCCTAGCGAAACACCTGAGGCAATTATATGTGGTACATTCAAGGTCATAACTTAAACCAATACTGGTCGCATGGTTGTCAGGCACTAGTGTGCATTACATTCATGACGAGTATGTAGCCCGATACCCCACCTTGCACATGGGTAGGCGCTCCAGACGCAATGGCAAGTCACTGTGCACGTCGTGTAAATGGGTAAGATATGCCATTTCTGCCTCCAAGACATATCTGTGAGCGGAATCAACAGCCACATCATGCGTCTGGCGATTTCCTCTTTGGACATCCATTGGAACCCTCCAGTCGGCAGATATCGCTGCATGATGTGTTCATAAAGGCTGTTTAAATCCAAGTAAAGGAAGTAACTCAGATCGTCAGATTGCCTTGTACTCTTCCTTGCTCATTCAAAGGATATTCGCCTTTGCATACCTGTGCACACACTGGCGAAGTTCTCCACTAATCCTGCGTTCGAAAAAGAGCGGCATGTGTACATTGGTGAACAGTTCAGTGCTGACTCATTTTCTTAACGTTGTATCCTACGAAATCCCCAGTGTTTTGTAATAGAAGGCAGGATCCAGAGAGTATGTACCCAGGCATACACTTTGGAATTTCCCAAAATGTCTGTGACCACGTGTGAATCGGTGTTCATGTATAATCTGGCACAGTCTGCAAAATTGATCTCCTGTCAAATGGTCACCACATGCTTATACTCTGCATCCGTTACGATCGTGCATGTGAGTTTACTGCAGAATGCGGTTGTGTTGGGCAGCGTGCTTTTGTCTCTACATCGAATACAAGTATTCGTAAGGAAAGACCCACGTCTCCATCACAAG
This sequence comes from Schistocerca cancellata, assembly GCF_023864275.1. Lineage (NCBI taxonomy): Eukaryota > Metazoa > Arthropoda > Insecta > Orthoptera > Acrididae > Schistocerca > Schistocerca cancellata. Next base: position 532,588,672 of record NC_064631.1, read on the forward strand.
CTGAAACTTTACATTATCATGATATGCAGCTTTGGTGATATGCATATTCTCCTGTCACTCTGTCTCAGTAAGTTTTCTGATGAAATGCTTGCATGAAACACAGCAAATCCAGGAACTGTAGCATTAGTTTTGATGTGATTCGCTTGGAAAATTACATGTATTTTTCACTAGTGTCAGATATGACATTGGACTTTTCATCTTTCGAATTCAAATCGCCCAAGTGCTCAATAAGAGAGTGAGAATAACACCCGCTCAAACTACAGAAGAAGATGGGTACATGAGTTTATATGTTTTGCGGGCTGCCCCACATAACTTCCCCATTAGATAACAGTGGTCTCTACTTGAAGTTTCTGCCTCTCTGCCCAATGACAGCCTGCAAATACGGCAATCAGCTGCCTGCTCGTATAAAGCATCATTACCTTGCAAGTCAGTTGTGTGAATCTGATAAATCTCATCAACATGCCTTGTTAGTTTTTCGGACTCAGAGAGAAACAATCTCACACGTTCATCCCTGATGTATGATTTGAATTTGTTCAGGTTTGAGCCATAGAAGCAAACAACTTTATATGCAGCTGTGTACGGTGTGTCTCATTCTGTGAAGATAATATGAGAGGCATTGAGGTTGCCTTCTGAATGTTCCACAGAAGCTAGGAGGCACTCACCGTCATCACATACCATGAAGGGGCACAGTTCCTTGTGGTGGGCATTCTTAAACTCAAAGAGTTTTTTTATTCTCAGTAGGCACTTCCACAAGTACTGATTCCTGGCCTGAGCAATCGGATGCCTTCCTAGATACCCACTGTTGGTAAAAGAGCTGAAGCTTCTATGGCAAAAATGGTGTGCAGCACAAAGTGTTGATAACTGGGCAGACCGTAGGCAGGACATGTATTTGGTCCAGGTGTAGTGTTGCTTCTCACCCTTGGAGAAATGCAACGGATCAACGTGTTTGGAGTACTCAACAGCTAATTTTGAAAAGTAGCGGGCTCCAACTACTTTATGCTTTACTTCTTTCCGAACTGTGTGCTCTTCATCATCAGCTGGCTCACTGTCGTCACCTACCCTCAGGCCATAAATAAGAACTGAATAACCTGGGTTCTGCCTCTCGAATTTCGGTATGTTCTGGAGTTTACGGAGAATGAGGTGACTCTGAAGCTGTAATGCCAACATCAATGTATGGCATCTGCTTGTTCAATATGCGTGTTTTGCGTAGTTTATATTGCAAGCAAGAAGTAACCATACAAAGCTAAATTCGTCTACCTCAGCAGCATTCTATACATCATTATGTGCATTTTAGCTGCAATATCTTTTGGAAGAGGTATGAAACTGGCCCCCGTTTAAGTGAATCATAATCATGTGCCTACACATTAAGGAAGAGCATATGGCTGAGTCACTTACCAGATCTTCTTTCCTGCATTTTGGAAATGGTGATATTTTATCCAACTCTGACTGTGGATAAACATTCATCTCATTCATCACAACGTAATCATTGAGTGCGCCTAGAAAGAAACAAAGATATCATAAGTAATGAAGGTAAATTGGTGAGGTAGATAGAAATTTGAATTACTGTTAGTAACACCTTTGCCCCTCGATGACTGGCGTCATCCCCCACAAGCTAATACTTGAGAATGGAGTCAGTAGCTGGGTTGGATCATTTAATTTTATCTCCATAACAATTGCATCAATCCATCACTCATGTTATCATCATCCTCGAGGGCATCTCGAAAGAAAAGAAATTTCATAAATAATATGGAACAAACATATTATTGTAGAATAGAAAGAAAATAACCCATTACTACTTACGTATTTGCCACTTAGCGACTGGTGTCATACTCGATGAGGTCATGCTAGTGACAGACGGCTCCTGAATTACTTGGATGTCCACTATAGATGGACTGGGAGTTGGCTCAGTTACTTGAAACTCTGATGTAGGCAAACTTGGAGCTGAATCAATGTCAGTAACAGACTGCTGAGTGGAATGTATAGTTGTTGGGCTAGACTGCACTTCATCCATAACGCAGCAGCAATGTCACTGAAAAATTCTACAACAAACAGGAAAAAAAGCTTTACATTAGCCATCATCTGGAATGCAGATGAGCTGCATCAGATCATCCAGATGCTACCATGCGCCATAAACAACGGTGCAGCCAAAACATGCACACAACAACACGGAAGAAAATCATCTGAAAATATAAATACCGGTCGGATCACTAGAGTCTAATTGTGGGCACTTAATAGTCCTGATAAGGCATTATCATTTCACTAAGGGGCTTCATCTTTACAGGCTCAGAAGTCACAGAAGCAGTCTTGAAGATTCTAACAAGGTACTGGCTGTGAAGTGTGGGAGAGTCTTCAAAAAATCGTAGCTCGCAGCATGCCTATGGGGCCACTGTTGTTCTGTGCACTCTACATCTTTGCCAGACTGCGTAGGCATCATATAACAAATATTAGCCTGAAAGCTATAAGAGGTACAGGAGGAACTGAATAAACAATATACAGCTTTTTTTTAAAAAAAAAGATCCAGTCTTCAGTAATCCATTTGAAACATTTGTACATTTGCAATATTACCATATGTTAAAATGGCATTTCATCATTGTCCCATAATTTTCCATGATGAAATCGTGTCCACTACACTGCTATATGTCGAGTCTTGGCACACCTTACTGTTCTAAAAGGCTTTGGCAAAGTGACGATTGTAGAAAACATTCTTAATAAGCGTCCAGCATTGGTGAATGCAACGAATGCAACGTACTTAAAGCATATTGTCCACTCTCCTCATAAGAGCGTCGTACACCTATAATGATGTTTGTACTTTGAGGTGTCGTCGTTAAATGCCTCGGTTTTGAAGCATCATCTCTCCATTTATACAAGTTGCTGTGCGATCCCTTGATAGGTGATTAATTTATCACACGACCCTGAGACAGTATGCTGTGGTACTTGGAGGGAAATTCTCCTATGATTCAAAATCAGTTCAGATGTTATAGATCATGACTTAATACTATCATTTTCCTTCAAGCAGTTGATCGTGACAACTGGAGCTTAATGTTGGGATGAGCGTGCATCCAAATTCGCCTTCATAGTGAGAACAGCGAGATGCACTGTACATAATGTACATGACCTGAATTACGTGACAGGATTTCTTGCATTTTTAGAACACCCTGGTGATGTTCCTTTGGCCACACAGACTACAATATACTTCCAGCACGATGGAGCCCCTTCATATTTTTCCAGACTTATAGGGGCACATCTCCACCACACTTAGCCTAATCACTAAATTGGTCACAGTAGTACAATTAACTGGCGACCAAGATCATCAAACCTTGTGCCATTAGATTTTTGTTTATGGGATTGGATGTAATCTGAGATGTACAAACAAAAGGTAAATACGTGAGATGGACTGCTTGATCGCATCATAAATGCTGCTGCTATTATAACGTGCAGAGGCACTCAGACAAGCAACACGGCGTGTTCTCTCAAGAAGCTCAAATGCATTGAAGCTGACGGTGAGATATTGCAACAATTATTGTGAACTGTACAGCAGCTGTAACGTGATGTGTACAATAATGCTTTGAGATTACTGTTTTAAAAATATGTCTTTTAATTTGGTACTTTTCTAAATACATACCGTAATGTTTACTAACTGTTCTACGTGTACACATGTACAAATCTGGCACTGTATCGAATAATACAGAAAATAAATGACTATGTACTTTAAATGTATTCTATCTTGGAAACTATTGTGATGGCTACTGTGGGAGTCAGCACCGACGCAAACAAGGAACGAGAGAAGTAGCGATGGCCAATGGCAGGAATCCAAAATGATCTGTACATTAAATTTTCTAATTAATAGGACACTTTGTTTCCAAAAAAAAAGAAACATAACTTCATTTGCTTCCTGTGTCTCCTATATGCAAGTATTTTTTACCACTATTACTACGAGGGGCGTTTGGAAAGTCAGAGCAAAGTCCGAGAGATGGCACTACTGGCGCGTATCGAGATCATGTTTAGTTAGTAGCATCTTTGGAAAGAACGCACACCAAGTTTCAGCCATGTTGGTCTATTTATTTGCGTTTGGCGTTCGTGTGAATAAAGGAAGTCGAGTGACTGTCAAAAAATGAACGAAAAAGAATTTCGAGTGGTGATTAAACATTACTTCATGACAGGCAAAACGGCTCAGGAGACTAAAGAGAAGCTTGATAAACATTACGGTGACTCCGGACCTTCGATTAGAACAGTTTGTAAGTGGCTTTAAAATTTTTGGAGTGGCCATATGGGCACAAGTGATTCTGAACGTTCTGGACGCCCTGAGAGGTTACGACTCCAGAAATCATTGTTAAAATCCATAATATTGTGATGGATGACAAAAGAGTGCTGTGGGCATCTCGAATGAACGGGTACATAATATTTTGCATAAACATTTGGACATGAGAAAGCTATCCGCAAGATGGGCTCCACGATTGCTCACGGTTGACCAAACACGGAATCGTATGAAGTGTTGCAAGGATGGTTTGCAGCTGTTTAGGAAGAATCCGCAGGACTTTAATCGTCGTTTCGTCACTGTGGATGAAACATGGATACATTACTATACTCCTGAGACCAAACAACAATCTAAACAATGTGTTGCCGAGGGAGAATCTGCACCGAAAAAGGCGAAGACCATTCCTTCGGCCGGAAAGGTTATGGCTAATGTCTTTTGGGATTCGCAAGGGATAATCCTCATCGACTATCTGGAAAAGGGTAAAACTATTACAGGTGAATATTATTCATCGTTAATGGACCGTTTGAAAACCGAGCTGCAAGGAAAACGCCGGAGACTGGACCGCAAAAATGTCCTTTTCCATCACGACAATGCACTAGCACACACCTCAGCAGTTGTAGTTGCAAAATTTAGTGGAAATAGGATCCCAACTCGTTTCACTTCCCCCCTGTTCTCCAGACTTGGCTCCCTCAGACTACTATTTGTTCCCCAATTTAAAGAAACGGCTGGCGGGACAAAGATTTTATTCAAACGAGGAAGTAATTGCAGAAACTAATAGCTATTTTGCAGACTTGGACAATTCTTACTATTCGGAAGGGAACAACAAATTAGAACATCGTTGGACGAAGTGTATAAGTCTAAAAGGAGACTATGTCGGAAAACAAAAAAGGTTTACCTCAAACACGTAAGTAGTTTTTAATTTTGCACGAACTTCTCAAACGACCCTCGTACTTGCAGGACGCAGGCTAAGTATTGTCTTCCTATTACTCAGAACTGAGGCTCTCAAAGTCTGTGTCGAGCAGCAATGGGCGACTGGTTAAGTCAGAGTTGACAAGGGACACTGAAGTCTGTCTTCGTGGAGGTGTGGCGCTGCCCGCTCTTTCCATTGGCATGCGAGCCAGCGCCTTCTTGACGCCATTTCGCAGTGCTGTGCTGGATGGTATGCAGTCGATGCTTCCTGTCCCCCAAAATGTCGCACCACTGTCATGTAAGCAGCCATCTTACAACAACAGGGTGAGGTCAGGAGCCACGAGCCGCAGCTGGCACCGACGCCGAGCCCCTGGGCATTCCTTGGAATTCTTTCTGTGCTCCGAGGCGAGCGCCAGTTGGAAAACCCCCGGAAAGGCGCCCATCCTCTTCCTGAGCCAGTCCGACGAAGAACAGAGAGGGCAGTGATGAGGACAGCGGCGGTCACAACGACGGCGGTGCCGGGTCCACGGCCGGCTCCAGGACGAGCGGCGGCAAGTTGAGCTGCTGCGGTGGCGAAGCGACGGGTCCAACTCCATCGGTTCTGCAGGTGTTGCTGAAGAGGCAACCAGGGGCCGTCCGCGGGATCCCCGTAGGATGTGAATCTGAGGATAGAAAATCTGCGGAATAATCACGAATCAGGTTCTGATGGCGGCGCAGCAACCCAGCAGCCCCTCGAGTTAAATACATGCAAGCGTCCAAATTGGGAAGAATCGTTCCTCTCTCCCAGCGCCTGGTGCGACCGGAAATTCTGAAATGAATAGAATCATCAGGGGCAAAGCGATACTTGCAGAGTGTGGGAGGCACTGTATGCTGCTGTGAGTTCAGCAACTAGAGCAGCGTGCGGTTGTGCCAGCCATATAGAAGCTCCGCCGATGACGGACCGTCACGGGGCTGGGAGCGGTACGTTGAGAGAAAGAGCATCAGCGCTTGCTCCCGTGTGTGGGAGGGACGTTGTTTGTTCATCTGTTGTTCGAACGTAAACACAAATCGTTCAGCTTCTCCGTTAGACTGAGGGTGAAACGGAGCACTAGTAAGGTGAGTGATACCGTTGGCTGTACAGAACTGATCAAAGTCCTGAACCATAAACTGTGGTGCGTTTTCTGTAACCAACACTTCAGGAAAACATACACGGGCACAGCAAACGGATATTTGCTAAAAGAGTCCACAATAACAGGCCAACGAGTGTTCCAAAAGGAACTGGCAAAATAAATATGCACTCGGTGCCATGGCAATTGAGACCTTGGCCAAGCTGAAAACCTTTGCGGCAGGGTCGATAGAGTTTTGTCACAAGCACGAGACAGTGACATCTTCTGTTCAATGTGGGCGACCGTGCTCGGCCAAGTACAGTGCCGACACGTTAACTGTTTTGTGCGTACATTTCCCCAATTTCCTTGATGGGGCAATTGCAACACATCTTTTTGCAACACTTTAGGAATAAGCACACGCTACTGTCCAGAGTCGTTTTGATATAAAATCAAACCATGCTGGATGGAGAGGCTACTCCGACAAGCAAAAACCGGCGCACAAAAGAATTCTGAATGTTTTTCTCTGGATAAGGCCAACCAGTATGGATGTAGTGCAACAAAACGTTCAGGTCAGCGTATGCTTCTGTGGCCTGGGCAATATTCTTAGAGTGCAGAGAAAACGTCTGTAAATGTTAGTGTCCTGCGAATCGATCTGACAGTAAGATGCGGCATTCGCAACGAATTCCGGATCAGGGCCAACAGGTAGGCGAGAAAGTGCTTCAGTATTTGCATGCTTCGACGTGGGCCGGTACAATATTTTGTACTGATACTGTGACAACAATAAAGCCCAACGTGGTAGCTTCTGAGATGTGCATGGCGGAAAATAGATTTGAATGGATGCAACAAAGACGGAAGTGGCTTAAGGTCCGCCATTATGTAAAACTTCCGGTCAAACAGATAACAATGTAACTTTGTCACGTCATAGATAATAGTTAGCGCTTCCTTCTCGATTTTGGAATGGTTACACTGAATCTTGGTCAAGAACTTGGAAACGAAAGCAATCGGCTTGTCATGTGAACCAAATGTGCGTGAGAGCACAGCTCCGATTCTGTACAAAGAGGCGTGCAATGTCAAAACCACAGGCTGTCACTCAGCAAGGCACTTTTAAGTCTCTGGAATGCATTCTGGCACCATTTGGTCCAAACAAACGATGCAAAATAGCCGCAATATGGGCTGCGTTGTGTATAAACTGGATATAGCGTGTCATCTTCCTGAGAACTGACTGCAATTCCGACACGGTCCGCGGGACAGGGAGGTCCCAGATGGCCAGTAAATGTGATTGTGGGGGACGAACGCCTTGGCTATTAAGAACATTGCCTAAGTACCGAATTTCGGTCTGAAAAAAGGCACATTTGTCCAGGCGACACTTCAAACCTATGGTTGAAAGTGCTTGAAAAAGCGTACGAAGGTTGCTGTTATATTATTCTGGTGTACGTCCTGACACCACAATATGTCCAAGTAATTTGAAAAAATGGTATTTTTGCAATAAGCTGTTCTAAGTAGTGTTGGAACATGGCAGACGCGGAAGTGCTGACAAAGCGTAAGCGCAAAAATTTAAACGAACCTAAACGTTTGTTGACCACAAACACTTTCTGAGGCTCTTCATCTAGAGACATTTGCAAACACCCATCACGTAAGTCAGTTTTTGAAAAACAGGGGCCTGCAACATGCCTGTCATTACTTCCTCAGGGGAAGGCTATGTATAAGCATCAATTGTTTAAGGATTGACAGAGGATTTAAAATCAACGCAAAAACAAAGTCTTCCAAAAGGCTTTGGTGAGACTGCTAAGGGAGAAGCCCATTGACTAGCCTGGAGAGGAGTAATAACACTATTGTCTTGGCATTCTTTAAGTTCTTTGCAACTTTGTCTCTAACTGCATTAGGGATGAGTCGCGCCAGAAAAAACTTAGGTTGCGCATTGTCCTCCATTGTAATGTTCAAAGTGTGTGTGAATTCCTAAGGGATCAAACTGCTGAGATCATCGGTCCCTAGACTTACACACTACTTAAACTAACTTAAGCTAAGAACAACACACACACACACCCATGCCCAAGGGAGGATTCGAACCTCCGGGGCGGTCAATTCGTGACATGGCGCCTCAAACCGTGCGGCCACTGAGCATGACTGAATGTAATATGCGCCACAAAATCATTTGCCCTGCCAAGTCCTTCAGAAAATAAATCAAGAAACTCTGCAACCTATTGAGCAACATGGCCTTTTGGGTTGAAAGCAGAAACAGGAAGTACATTGTCCTGAATACCAAGACCAAACAAATCAAAGGAATCTAACCCAAAAACATTTTCGCAGTCTCGCGAACGCAAAATTGTAAATGTCATTGTTCTGGTGTGAAACTGGAATGTGGCAGGCAAACTAGATGTACCAAGTACTGGAATGTCCTGACCGTTATACGCAGTAAGTTATGTGCAAGATTTTGTCAAATGCGGCGCGATTAAGCAATGTGATGGAAGTGCCAGTGTCTGAAGTCGCACACAGCGTGCGGCAATGAGTAACTTCACAGTTTCTTTGACTGTCGTGGCACAGCGCCCGGGCGGGGTGAAGGAACATCCTGAATTTGGTCATTACTGGTACCGGTAGCCGGTTTAGAAAAAACTGCATTCACTAGGCGACATGTTGCTCCACGTTTACGAGAGAGAACGTGGGTAGAGTTCTTTTTCTGTTGCAAGCAGATAGACTGTACATGACCTGGCTTTCCACAGGCAAAGCAAGTAGCGTTCCCCGAAGTGCATTCTTGTCTTTTGTGCTTAGAAAACCAGTGAGGACACGATTTCACAGCAGACACATGCGCTGACACTAGTTTACTCTGTCAGTGGTGCGGTAGCCTGTTTGCACGTGGTCGTTGGTCGTAGGGCTGTTCCTGTTTCCCACTTTGTGTTACACTGCAAATGGGAGCTACCTCACAGTTATTCAAGGCACTATCACACGAGTCCTGACGTTCAATAACTTGTGACACTTGTTTCAAAGTAGGATCAGAATGTTTGAGAATTTGTTCATGAGTATGACTGTCTGGTACATTGTACATAATTGCATCGCAAATCATTGCATCACTATAGTACTGTCCATGGCTACATTGAAAACGACACTGTCGTGTCAAACCTAGAAGTTCAGTGACCCACTGACGGTATGTCTGTTCTGGCTTTTTCCGCAGTTAAAAGAACTTATAACGAGCTGCAACAACCTGTACCTGGTCCTCACAGTACGTAGTGAGGGCAGAAACTGAATCTTCAGAAACTAGTAACTTCTAGGCGAGGCGGTAAACTCCTGCGTCGGCCCTTGACAAGAAATAAGAAAATTTCTCGGTAACTTGCACTTGATGTGTAGCACAGTGAGTATCAAACTAGGCTTAGTACTCGTTCCACTCCTCTTGCTGTTTATTGAAAAGTTGGAACGGTGGAATGCACAGAGGCAGTGCCCTGGACGTGGCTGGCTATTGTGGCAGAGTTGATGCAGCAGTCGCTTGTGCAGCAATGAGCTCCTGGAGCGTCGTCATCAATTGCGACATTTGGTGGTCCTGAAACTGAATAAACTTCGTTATATCGAAGCCAGGAGCAACTGGAGGCGTAGGTACAGGTGATGTAGTAAATGGGTTAGAGGGCATTTTAATGAGAGGAGAACCGCAACAAATGAACTCAAATACACAGAGAGCGGAAGTGTTGCAGCTAGTGTCCAAGAAAGAACACAATTAGTAGCAATGCTCCTCTGAAAGAAAAGAGAGAAATTTTAGTGACGCACTGTGATGGAGCTGCAAAGAGCGAATGCAGCGTTGGTTCTGTAATCCGTAGCGCCAGATTAGTGTCGGCTACTGTGGGTGTCAGCACTGATACAAACAAAGAAAGAGAGAAGTTGCGATGGCTGGTCGTAGGAATCCAAAATGATCTGTGCATTGAACTTTCTCATTAATATGACACTTTATTTCTAAAAAAGAAAATAAACATAACTTAACTTGCTTCCTGTGCCTCCTACAGGCAAGCATTTTTTCACACTATTACTACTCGCAGAACGCAGGCTGAGTATCGTCTTCCTATTACTCAGTGCTGAGGCTCTCAGAGTCTACTACCGAACTGGATCCGACCAGCAATGGGCGGCTGGTTAAGTCAGCGTTCACAGGGGGCGCTGAACTCTGTCTTCCTGGAGGTGTGGTGCTGTCTGCTCTTTCCATTGGCCTACTGGTCAGTGCCCTCTAGATACCGTTTCGCGGCGATGCGCTGGTCGGTGTACAATCGATGCTCTGCGACTCCACAGAAACCTCTCAGACCACTCAAAATAGGGCATATGTCCGTATGAAGTATTTCGCTTCATATGTTCCTGCTTGTCATATCCAAAATAGTCACCATTTCTCTTGGGACACCCTGTATAGTGGAATGGCTGGGCAACCAACCAGTCATGCAGCATTTGTTCGAATGTTTCCTTGAGCAATTCTTGTACAGGTTATCGAAGCTAATGAAATAATTTGTGTCCTATGAGTTCATAGATGTTAAGTGTTGTGGGTGAACTTAGGATATAATTTTATAGCAAGAACACACCACTTTTGGGAAAAGTGATCTTCTTCCTTTAATATCTACAAGATTACTCACAGCAACAACAAAAACTTCATAGAGTAAAAGCATGGAAAATAAAAGAAACTCTTAGGAGCAAAGATATTCACAACACAGAATCAAGCACCACCGTAGGAGAGGAGAGAAAACATAGTTCTGATTTATTTACTTTAACATTAATTGATTTTGAGAGTTCGTAGTATGGAGTATGGGTGCATCTGTCCCTTCTTGTGTTGTAACAATGTACATCTTCTCTGTGTTTTCTTTCCAATAACTTCCTCTTTGTGTAAATTAAATCATAACATACGCATGTTTACTACAGTCATGATATTCTGTTCCCAAAACAATGGTTTACAGTGTGTCTTGAATGAAGAATCAGTAACTACCCCAGTATTAAGATACTATGCGCACAACTAGCATTTCGGCAAAAAATATTTCCTTTTGTTATTATGCTGTGGAGGAACAGGTCTTCAGATATCTTCCGAAAAAATGTGTGTGTAGTAGCAGCGCGTCTTCCAAAATTCTAAAACTCAAATGCAAGAAATCGAGAGTGGTTTCTCTGTTGAATTATTTTGGCGAAAACATTTAGGAGACTGGCTTGGGAAAAAAAACTGGTTACAATATCCAGTGTCACAAAATGGAAACAGGCTTACAGAAGATATCTACCATAGAAAACGCATCTCAAAATGGGCCACTACAACACAGTCTTCAAACCAATATCTTCATGGACATGGAATATTCATTTTAAACAGAGAGAGGGAGAGAGGGGGGGGGGGAGGAAAGATCGAACGAAAAGAAATCAGGAACACTTTAGTCCAAATTATGCGGAAGAAGGAACATGTTGTCTGAAAGCAAATAAAAAAACTGAAAAGTATACCAACATTTGTTCAAATAGGAGGAAAAGCAGGCTAAAATTCTATTGATAATGTAGTGGATGGGTGCCACGAGGTGACGTATTAAAACTCATCCGAGCTTTCAAATAATTTATTTTTTACACTACAGAGCTTCGTTGACCTCGGTCCACATCACAGGCCCCGCATTGCTGAGATAGCACCCCAGCAACCTGTGCAACGCACTGTGTCGAGCCGGCCTTGTACACCAGCTCCAGAGTTCCAATTACGTCAGGATGGCTGCGCCAGAAGCCGACTCAGCGGCCACCGTCCCCGTTGACTCCGCATTGCTCCTCTGGGAGCCGTAGGCCGGCCCCGCTGCTGCTTCTTCCTCGGCTTGCGTACCTGCGAATGCGGTGGCAATGACCACTCCCGTTCCGGCGTCCGAACCTGCGGCCCTCGCCTTGTAAGTCTTCAGCCCAGACGACTGTCCGCGGTAGCGAGCTGAAGAGTGGCCCACCCTGGCTGGCTGTGGACCCTGTGTCGGGCTCAGAGGGTCGAACCAACGACCTGCCGTGGACTGGGACGCTGTCGCCCCATCTGTTGCCATTTGTCGCAGGTAGTATGACGCCCCGCCGTCCAGGAGAGCTGCCACACTTTAATGAATCTCGTTAGAAAACCACACCTATTTATCCTCGGCTTCCCGGCTCTGTTTCGCTAACGCATTGCTCCGAGTCACGTACGACCCACACTGCGGTTGTGCCAGTGGGCCCCTTCTTCCTATAGCTTGCGACATGCGAACTGATGCGTTTACACTTTTCAGTGGTTCGATGGCCCCTGTGGCCTCCATTCCACTTCGCAACCGCTGGTCAGCGTAACTTAATGCAATCCAGCCCGCACCCGGCTGTAACTTGTGCACTCCAAAATACTGCACCAAATTTAACTTCCCTGTCTTAAACTGTGGTGCCGCTACAATACGATACACAGATGGATGCAACCATATTAACTAGACAGGTTGCTGATCTCTACAAAAGTCTCTGTAAAGCTAAAAATGAAATAATAAAATGAATCAGTACAGCACGGAAAAGCTGAAGGATGGATGAATAACTTAGCTTGATACAGCAGATAGAACAAAATTTAGGCAGAAAATTCATGACTGGACAGATCATCTGACGTAAAAATCCAAGGAGACCACAAAAACTTGATCTGACAAATGGAAAGGTGCCCATTCCAATAGAATGAAATTGATACGGAAACAAAGATAAGCTAATACAAAACTCTGAAAATGCACTTTTCTGCACCATAGCCTGTCTACTACATGTGAATAAAAATAACAGTAATCATAGTAGTGTTATCTGGGGTTACACTGGCCCCTTTTTCGTTTCTTTGACATGATAATCTCTGATTGGTTGACAGGAATCTGGTAAATTGTAGTATATTTTTTTAATTATCTACACCTCTTATTGTGACTAAATCAAAGTGTTGTTACCATTTTTTTGGAAACTGAGTATGCCCACAGTAATTTTTTGAAAAAGAGATGTGTTATCTTTACTTGGGGTGACTTTGTTGCACATGATCGCATATGTTCACATTAATTTACAAAATGCTCTGTGCTCATCTAAAAACCAATCAGAAATAATCATACATTTAATAGATTGTTGCTACAGTTTGATGAATCATTTATTTTCAAAAACTGAGGTAAATTAATATTTAAGCGAGAAAATGAACAAGGAAAATAATAATTAGTTTATTTCGTTAGGCCACACATTTCAAAACCATAACACAATTTAAATGGTAACGAAACTGATTACACATCGCTATCCAGTTCAAGAACAGATAATATGTTTCTTTTAGAGACTTTTTGGGCTGGTTTATTCTGGACAAAATCTTTCCTGTAGTTCATTTTCTTAGCATCAGTTGAGCAAGTTAAATAGTCACCTCATTTCTTCTCTAGCAGTTCTAAGACCAACTCTCCTATCATGTCAGCTTCATTTTTGCTCATTGGCAAGCATTCAAGAAGCTTTTGCCTGTTTAGTGAGACACAGTAAACGCCAGACAGCATGATATGGAAGAATTTAGTTTAAAGGAGTAAGAAATTTGTAACATAAGTTCTGGTAGGTGATAGAATATACAAAACCTCAGCCTAAAATTGTATGGGTCAAAGTTATCCCAAACCATGGGACAATATTACCCCATTGTGAAATATAGTCTGCATTTCTAACCGAAATGAAGAATTAGGAATGTGCTGTTTTACACTTGAATTTAAACAAATGTAGTATTGACAAAAACTCCTTACAAACATAAAAATGACTTCTGTAACAGACGATATGTGAAAGTTGGAATACCACTAGCCTGTCTCAACTAAAGGACCTGTTATGCTGCAGTGGCAAGTTCAGAAACTCCATAAATAGTGTGAAAGAAACATTGCTAGTGCTGCTACAAGAAACATGGGTATTTGCTGAGATATGTAGGAGCTGCATGGCATAGAAACTTTTTATCCTTTGAGCTGACGTTACTCCATATTACAGTACCAGTAATAATAATAATAATAATAATAATAATAATACCCATGGAGGCCCGGGAAAAGAATAGGCCTCCGGTATGTTCTGCCAGTCGTAAAAGGCGACGAAAAGAACAAACCACTAATAGGGCTAAAACCCCTTTTAGTGTGATTAGTTGGTTCAGGAGAGAACTAATGAAGCCTCGGACAAGTGCTGTCATGGTCGGGGACGACGCTTGAACCCTATGCCCGTTGACAATGGTAGCGACACTCCTAGCCACACGGAAAATGATTCAAATCCAAATAGAGGTGTTTTGCAGGATATGCTTCCTGCAACCACTCTAGAAGGAAAACAAAGACAGCAGATGAGATGGTCAGATGAAGTTAACCGACACCTCATGTTCTGTTATTACAAAGCAAGAAACTTAGGAACCAACACAACTGGATACAGATGACAAGTATACACAACATTTATTACCAGATACCCAGAATTAAAATTTTTAACAGAACAACGACTAGCTGATCAGATCCGTGTAATAATAAAAAATAACAGGATACCCCAGTCAGAATTAAAAAACATCAAACAACAAGTACAACAAATGCTGGAACAAAATAATGTGCAATCAGAAGAAGAAGAAAATACAGTAATGGACTCAAACATCCCAGAGCAAACAAACAAAGATCAACATGCATCAATTAAACAATCAGAGGTAAACGAAATCTTAAGACAGCCACCAGAACAAGCACAAATAGAACATGAAGTGACACACATGTTAGATATAGAAGAAAAATTTCAGCTGACATATATAGAATACAAAGACACAAATACAGACATTAGACCATTCTTGCATAGACCACCAAATAACCCACAAGTTGAAAAAACAATAACAACTATCAACACAATCATACACAACAAAATAAATGAAAATACAACTATGGAAGAGTTACAACTACTAGTTTATATAGGAGCACTCACTACATTAAATATACACACTAGGCAGAGATCAGAACCAACCAACACACAGAAGAAACTCACAAAACCAGCATGGCAACACAGGCTACAGATCAGAATAGAAAAACTGAGAAAAGACATTGGACAGCTAACACAATTTATAAGAAATGAAATATCAGACAAAAAACGAAAAAGGTTAGCTAAAATCTCACAACAAGAAGCGATAGAGCAATTAGATGAAAAAAAGCAGAAATTACAAGCATTGGCCAAACGACTTAGAAGATACAAAAAAAGTGAAAATAGAAGGAAACAAAACCAAACATTCAACACAAACCAAAAGAAATTTTACCAGACAATAAATAACACACACATTAAAATAGACAATCCACCAAACATAAGTGACATGGAACGCTTCTGGAGCAACATATGGTCAAACCCGGTACAACATAACAGGCATGCACGGTGGATACAAGCAGAAACAGACACATACAAGAAGATACCACAAATGCGTGAAGTGATAATTTTGCAACATGAAGTCACCCAAGCACTTAATTCTACTCACAATTGGAAAGTCCCTGGAAAAGATAAAATAGCAAATTTCTGGCTAAAGAAGTTCACTTCAACACATTCACATCTAACTAAATTATTTAACAGTTACACTGCAGACCCATACACATTCCCTGATACACTTACACATCGAATAACCTATCTGAAACCTAAAGATCAAGCAGACACAGCAAACCCAGCAAAATATCGCCCCATAACATGCCTACCAACAACATACAAAATTTTAACTTCAGTCATTACACAGAAATTAATGACACATACAACACAGAACAAAATTATAAATGAAGAACAAAAAGGCTGTTGCAAGGGAGCACAAGGATGTAAAGAGCAACTGATAATAGATGCAGAGGTGACATATCAAGCTAAAACTAAACAAAGGTCGCTACACTATGCATACATTGATTACCAAAAACCTTTTGATAGTGTACCCCACTCATGGTTACTACAAATATTGGAAATATACAAAGTATATGCTAATTGATACAATACCTAAACATAGTAATGAAAAATTGGAAAATCACACTTAATATCCAAACAAATTCAAAAAATATCACATCACAGCCAATACAGATTAAGCGTGGAATATACCAAGGAGACTCATAAGTCCTTTCTGGTTCTGCCTTGCTCTGAACCCACTATCCAACATGCTAAATAATACAAATTATGGCTACAATATTACCAGAACATAAGAACACAAAATCACACATTTTCTATACATGGATGACCTAAAACTACTGGCAGCAACAAATCAACAACTCAACCAATTACTAAAGATTACAGAAGTATTCAGCAATGATATAAATATGGCTTTTGGAACAGACAAATGTAAGAAAAATAGCATAGTCAAGGGAAAACATACTAAACAAGAAGATTACATATTGGATAACCACAGCGACTGCATAGAAGCGATGGAAAAAACAGATGCCTATAAATATCTAGGATACAGACAAAAAATAGGAATAGATAATACAAATATTAAAGAAGATCTAAAAGAAAAATATAGACGAAGACTAACAAAAATACTGAAAACAGAATTGACAGCAAGAAACAAGACAAAAGCTATAAATACTTGTGCTATACCAATGTTGACCTACTCATTTGGAGTAGTGAAATGGAGTAACACAGACCTAGAAGCACTCAATACACTTACATGCTCACAATGCCACAAATATAGAATACATCACATACATTCAGCAACAGAAAGATTCACATTAAGCAGAAAGGAAGGAGGTTGGGGACATAAAAATCCTATATTATGGACAGGTAGACAATTTAAGGAAATTATCTCTAGAACGAGCAGAAACTAGCAAATTACACAAAGCAATCACTCATATAAATACATCGGCTACACCACTGCAATTTCATAACCACTTCTACAACCCTCACATAACATCAACAGATATGAAGAAAGAAAATTGGAAAAAGAAAACACTACATGGCAAGCACCCGTATCATCTAACACAGCCACTCATCAATCAAGACACATCCAACACATGGCTAAGAAAAGGAAATATATACAGTGAGACGGAAGGATTCACAATTGCAATACAGGATCAAACAATAAACACCAGATATTACAGCAAGCATATTATTAAAGTCCCAATACCACAACAGATAAATGCAGACTTTGCAAACAGCAAATAGAAATAGTAGATCACATCACAAGCGGATGTACAATACTAGCAAATACAAAATACCCCAGAAGACATGACAATGTAGCAAAAATAATACATCAACAACTTGCCGTACAAGATAAACTAATAAAACAAAACGTTCCCACATACAAGTATGCACCACAAAATGTACTGGAGAATGATGAATACAAATTGTACTGGAACAGAACCATTGTAACAGATAAAACAACACCACATAACAAACCTGACATCATACT
Organism: Schistocerca cancellata; assembly: GCF_023864275.1. Lineage (NCBI taxonomy): Eukaryota > Metazoa > Arthropoda > Insecta > Orthoptera > Acrididae > Schistocerca > Schistocerca cancellata. Next base: position 532,606,214 of record NC_064631.1, read on the forward strand.
CACCAATAAAAAGAAGAAATTAACAGAACTAATCGAAATATCCATACTCAATACAACAAATATACAGAAGAAAACAGGAGAAAAAATTGAAAAATACATACAACTGGCTGAGGAAGTCAAGGACATGTGGCATCAGGATAAAGTTGACATTATACCAATTATACTATCAACTACAGGAGTCACACCACGCAATATCCACCAGTACATCAATGCAATACAGCTACATCCAAACCTATATATAAAACTACAGAAATCTGTAATTATTGATAGATGTTCAATTACCCGAAAGTTCCTAAATGCAATGTAACATATACCGTACAGTTAAAAGGAAGTCACGTTTGATCAAGGTCTGCGTCACTTTCCAATTTTAACCAGACATAACGTCTGAGAAAGGAAAGAATAATAATAATAATAATTTTTTGAAACAATACTGAGAAGATCACTTTGGAGCAACATCCAAGAAATCACAATTTCCAGAAATATATACATTTAATTTAAGCTCTACAGTAGTAACAAACACAACTTTAACAAAGTCATAATTTACCTAACATAAAATTGAAGTGCACACTCACCATTACGAGTGTTTCACTTATACAGCAGTACAGCTGTAAACACAGGCCTGAAGCCTATGGCTATACGAGCTTATAAATAAGACAGATGATATTTCTTTCATTGGTTTTGCCTTGAGTCAGGAAATTAAACTTCATTTTACTTTTTCCCTTAGTTGAGGGTCTTTAAATTTCTGCCTTGCTTTACACAGCTTCATGTGGTTTGTTGGTACTATCTGTGAACATGCGAACCATGTCGAATTTGTTGTTGATAGGAGGTAGGGAGCAGGCAATATTACTTGGATCTCAGTTAAACAGGTGGAGTGCTAGAGGAGGGACGACAGTAGTGGTGGGATTTCCCATGCAGACAGGACAGCGTGGCAGGGGAGGTGCCGCTATACAGCTTAAGACTTCACACAAACGCCTATCTCGCAGAACATATAACATACAGCTAGTGACTCAGCAAACGGTCGTATTAACAAGATTGCCAGTATGACTAATAATTCGATAAGTCAACCATTTCGTATTAAAAAAGCAATGGGTACAGGATTACGTTGACAGTGGAAGCGGTTTATTTTCACCTGTCTTGTACATCATTTCTTGTTTGATCTTGTTGACATGTTAAAATTAGCTTCTTTTTCCCAAAACACTGCAGGATTTACACAACTTCACTTCACTTACATGGTAATACACCTGCAGTTCTGACAGAATCCTGAAACAGTCTACTATTAAACAAACAGTTGAGGACAAGTAAGGTCAATAGCTTGTCAAAAGCTCATACTCAGTATAAAAATAAATGTATGATTTCTTTACTAATGTTGTTACTAATTCACATCTCCTAAGCTATCAATGGCTCTTAAAATAATTACACAATTCCACTGAAAACATCTGTAGTCACTTGTATATCATAGTAGATAAGAAGGTTTTGCATGTTAGCTATATGGAAAACTATTCACCGCTTTGCATGCTATCATTTGCTAAAATTCGTTTCAGTATCCTGACCTGTTTATGAAATATAAGTGGTGTTATGAATAATACACTTCTACTCTGTCGTTTGCACACACAAATGGTTGTGGATGCACTACATACAATGCGTTCTGTGGAGATCAGTGATATTGCTCTCGTCTCCAGCTAAAAGAAAAATTCATTCAACATGTTAGCTCCATTTCGTGTACAGCATTATACAGTCTAACACACATCAAACGAAAATTCATAGGAATCCCTATATTTCATTTCAAAGTATTCCAATTTTGAGCAGTACCCTACTTAACAGAGAAATATCAAAATAACTACGACTGTTAATGAAATGATAGGCAGTTCCTCGTGATGTTGATGGGCTATGAGATGCATGAGAACCAATTCTTTACCGAATAGTTTCTTTAAATCGTTTGAGAAAGGTTGCAGTGCAGATGTGCACACACCTCCACTCACGCAGTGTAGGCGGAAATTATGTGGCTGCTCCTTGGAAACAGATTGGTGGACTCACCCAGCAATGAGAACGGTGGGCTAATTTATCTTGCAGAACATCTACAGTAAGCATGGAAACATGCACCTTACATGGCAAGAATGCTACCGATCAGATCATAAGTCCGTCCAAGTGGGCAGGCCCTCACACAACGAATTGAAAAGTATCCGTTGTTAAATGCAGCTAATAATTTTTGAAATCTTTTCCATTTTAAGGACTTGAGTTTTCACGCTTTTTTAACCTCTGAAAATTAGTTGTGAAATATGGAAACTGATATACAAAAAAATGCAAATGCCTCTATTTTGATTGCCACTTGCTGAATTGCTGACACTGAAAGTCACTATACACTAGGTCATGTGTCAGTCACCTGAAAAATGTCCTAACCATGTATCACCTACGAATGATCCCTTGTATAGCAGTTAATAGCATCAATGACACAGAATGTTCACATGTGAACTGTTGAGAACAGTTCGAAATGTACAAAAAATATACTATGGAATTATTTCATTGAAATCACATGAGAACGACTCAGGAAATGGTTTGGAAATGAGTACCTGCATTCGAAAGTAGTCTCCACTAACACAAATTTGAATTTAGCTAAGACAAAAAATTAAAGAAATAGGAAGATGAAATAAAGTCATTGGTCCTTCTGCCAATGCAATGTTGTAATTCCACAAATAAATTAGTTCCATTTATAACTTTTCATTATATTCTATGCAGGATTTATGAAACAAATAAATAATAATAATGTACTTGAAGATGGATTAGTGTGACCTAATGTGAACTATAGTATTAACTGCGGCAGCCCGTGTACTTGAATCAGGCAGTGGGGTCACGTCTCTTTGTTACTATAGAAAACATTGGAATGAAAAAAATGGAAATGAAGTCCCATGCTTCTTTACAGAGCGTAGGGAAACGATGCGGGAGACTCGCACCGCCTTACTAGGCAAGGTCCTAGTGGAGGTGGTTTGCCATTGCCTTCCTCTGACCCTCATGGGGATGAATGATTATGATGAAGACGACACAACAACACCTAGTCATCTCGAGGCAGGGAAAATCCTTGACCCCACCGGGAATCGAACCCTGGACCTCGTGCTCGGGAAGCGAGAACGCTACCGCGAGAGTTTTCTAAACTGGGTAGTCCATGGTCTTAAAATGTAACGCTGTCCATTTGAGATGGTTTCCTATCTCTAACAAAGGAGTTAATCCTCCACTTTTTATGAGAACTTGTGCCTGTCAATATTTATTATCATGTTCTGAAACCCAAATCTATTGAGATGCTTGTCAGTATGTTCTGTACAGACCGTTTTTATAAAAAGACAGCTAACTTGGAGAAAAATTTGATTTATAATTTTTTCCTAGCTATGCACTAAACAGCTGTAGACATTAATTTTTACGAATATATAAATATATTTTCTGTCATCAGTATTACATGGCACTATATGACATTCTTTCCTTCAAACATTTATCGATGAAAAGAACATTATTTGCAAGAAACAAAGAGCAGTGCATCTTCTTGCGACCTTCCGCCAGTACAGCATCCATAAGATGATCAGTTTATGAGATGCTGTGGACAAACTTCAGCTGGGGCTGTAGCAATGGTTCATTCCACTTGAAAATAACGAACGATACCCCAGAATTAATCCTTCTCAAAATTAAATACCTTAATATGTTGTACTTAAACTAATAAGTAACGTAGCTACAACCAACATTGTCGATGTTCGTCTGTGAAAATGCACTCGATAAGCAGTAAACGGAATCTAACCTCCATAACACCGTGTGCACGTTGTATGAGTGTCGGTTTCACTGTCATTTAGCCCTCAACAGATCGTTATATGAAAAACTTAAAACTATCATTTGAATAAGCGGTCTGACTACGTATTTGAATATGAATTTACAATTGTTACAGAACCTGACTTGTGCAACGGAATTTACTGGATCAGAGTACATGAAACGTTGTGGTGTATCAGTGTCTCTGTTTTGGTCCTAAGTTTTGCATTCACCTCTTCACATGACTGCCTTTTTCCAAGTGATTTATAGCAATTCGCAGCAGTATGCAGCAGCAGCGGCTAAAGCTTATTGTTACTAAGAATGAATGTAATAAAAAGGAGTTTTGTTGGGTTCTGTTAACTACTAAATAACTTGTGAGAAAGGATTTCATAAGTTAAGTCTATTTAAAACTTCAGAAACCAATAATGGACAATGACAATAATTGTGACATAGGTATCAATAATGGCTGAGTGTCAGATTAACAAATTATTTCAGTTTCAAACTTAAATTAACATTTCATAACCACAGCATTTTATTTTGGTGTGGAGAATAATTATTATTATTTGAAGGATAAGGAAGCTTCTTTAACTGACAAGCAAAACATGGGATTATTGCAAACTTGGACCAAAAATCACGAGCTTAACCCTGCAACTGCTTGCGAATTTTACCCGGAATTCTTCATCTTCAAGCGTAGTTGAGCCATCTAAATCTCTCTTGGCTATATAAATGAAATCCGGACTTGAATGTGGTAAGCTCTGCCATCACCGACGTGACGGCAGCCTGATAAATCTTCTGTCTCCAAGCTCTCGACCGACACTACTACTTCCACTTTGACAGACAAACCTCGTCTCACAACAATGCTTAGAATCGTGCTCCCATGTTTCGCCCTCAGATTGTTACTATCGATATCTGAGTGCTTACACAATGCAAAGAATAGCGTTAAGTTGACTATATTTTTTTCATTGTAATGGAGAGTTCTGACATACTCCTTACATAGCCTCCCTGTCGCTTGTTTAAGAATTTGAACAGGACTTATGTACAAATAGGACGAAAGGATCTAAAATTCTTAATTACGAAACATATGTATATACAGACATAAAGGTTAGACAGTAAATATTGTTTTCACGAAGAAAATAGTGAAGCATTTCTTGCTTACTAAAAATGTTCAAATATTTAAACAAATATTAATGTTAGAAGGATTGTTCATTATTGGCTCAATTATCTTGTGACCATTTTGTGTGCCTTTTCAAATAAGTAATTAGGCACATATTAACCGTAGCAGTCGCTCGGTTCCAGACTGTAGCGCCTAGAACTGCACAGCCACTCTAGCCGGCTTGAATCTAAAATTATTGAACATAAAGCTCATGTGTGTGGCATTATGAAAACTGTTTGATTACAAAATAAGATATCTGCTCGTGAGTCTTATTAAAGTGAACATACAGTATAAACTGAATATTAAGTACTTCTGCACAGGTATTGCTTCTTTATAATATAAACATCAAAGAAAGTGTGCTGCATTGTACAGTGCTATACACATATGATAAGCAACCTGAGCTATCAGTAAACGTAATCTAACCTGCATAACACTGTGTGCATTTTGTATGAGTGTCAGTTTCACTGTCATTTAAGCCCTCAACAGATCGTTACATGGAAAACTTAAAACTCATTTGAATAAGCTATCTGACTGCATATCTGAATCTGAATTCACAAGTCATACAGAATCTGACTTTTGCAACTGAATTTACTGGATCAGAGCACATGACAGGTTGTGGTGTGTCAGTGTCTCTGTTTTTCCCCTATGTTTTGCACACACCTCTTCAGATGACTGCCTTTTTCCAAGTGGTTTACACAATTCGCAGCAGCAGCAGCTAAAGTTTATTGTTACTAAGAAGGAATTTGATCAAAAGGAGTTTGCTTGGGTCCTGTTAACTACTAAAAACCTTGTGAGAAGGGATTTCCTACATTAAGTCTACTTAAAAATTCAGAAACCAGTAATAGACAAAGACAGTAGTAATGACATAGATATCAATAATGACTCAGTGTCAGATTAACAAATCATTTCAATTTCAAAGTTACATTAACATTCAACAACCACAGTATTATGGAGAATAATTATTATTATTTGGAGGATAAGGAGGCGTCTTTAACTGACAAGCAAAACATGGGATTATTACAAACTCGGACTAACAATCACGAGCCAAACACTGCAATTGCTTTTGCACTATGCTTGCGAATTTTACCTTGAATTCTTCATCTTAAAGCGTAGTTGAGTCATCTAAATCTCTCTTGGCTATATAAATGAAATCAGGCCTTGAGTGTGGTTAGATCTGCCATCACCAACGTGACGGCAGCGTGACACATCTTCTGTCTCCAAACTCTTGTCCGACACTACTACTTCTACTTTGACAGGCAAACCTCGTCTCACAACAATGCTTAGAATCGCGCTCCCATGTTTCGCCATCAGATTGTTACTAATGATATCTGAGTGCTTACACAATGGAAAGAATAGCGTTAAGTTGACTATATTGTTTTCAATGTAATGGAGAGTTATGACACACTCCTTACAGTGTATGGATACATGAAACGATTGTATTTATAGTTCAATAGCACAAGCTGTTCTGATGTACCACGTATCGACCCATGCTGAAAAACTCAAATTAGTATGTGGTGTAGACTCCATGGGTGACAATGCAGGCACTGACTGTGGAATCCAGTCGGTGGTACAAATGGCGTATACTGTCGTGGGGTATGTTATACCACGGCTGCTCGACCTGTTCACACAGTTCTGTAAGAAGTGTTGGTTGATGGGTCATGCAAGTCACTTCTCGTCCTTTCATATGCGATATGTGCTCGATTGGAGACAATTCTGAAGATTGTTCTGGCCAGGGAAGTTGCTGCACATATTGCAGAGCACGTTGAGATTCATAGGCAGTTTGTGGAAGAGCATTAGTCCGTTGGAACAAGACATCACCTTCCAGTTGCAAGAACGACAAGAGAATGGGTCTAACAACATTCTGCACATACCGAGCGCTGGTTAGCATCCCCTCCATAAAGACCAAAGGTGAACGAGAGTTGTAGCTTATCGCACCCCAGGCCGGCCAGTGTGTCTTGGACAAACGCAGTGTATGAGACAGCGCTCACCACCTGTACATCGTACGCGCAAGCGACCATCATTGCTTGCTGTCACGATCTGCATAAATCGCTGAAGATTACAGTGTGCTATTCCATCTTCCAAGTGACGCTCTGACAGCACCAGTTTTGCCGTGCACGTCGGTGGTGCGGCGTGAGTGGAAGGTGGGCTAGAGATGCATGTGTCTGGGGTGCCACTGCTACTAACCAATGGGGAACAGTTCTTGTTGACACGTCTGTGCTCGCAAGCCCGCTTATCGGTGCTGTGGTAGCTGCATGATATGTCACTGCTGCCCTTACAATATGTCGGTCCTGGGAGGCATGTGTGCTGTGTGGACGTCCAGAACCTCGTCTATGGGTGCAAGAATGTTCACGTGACCATCAATATCAGCATCGTTGCACAACTGACGTAGTAGTAGTAGTGGTAGTAGTAGTACCAGTAGCTTTATCCATCCCTAGATCACTTTTTTACAAGGATATAGGACATGTCAAAGCATTTACAAGTTTAGACCAATTTAAAATAAGCTAATTCGTATACAAATATATTTACAGACTTCTAGTTAGACATAATTTTTAGATTTACTCCTGGTATACAATACTTTTTTTACAAATAACTTATTAAATAATGCAATGCCACACCGTTCAATTATATCTCACTATCAGTCACTGCACACACTGTACACATATTGTTTCATAACACTTCACTCACTAAACTCACACACACACACACACACTGGTGATCTCTGGGCCATTTTCTGTACCGCAACTTCCCATTTGCTATCCTGAAAAACTGAGTCAGCATCCCTCCATAATGAGTGAAATGTTGAGCTCAGAAAGAGGAAGAGGTGTTAGTATTGTGCTAAGCATAGCTTGGGGTAAGTATTCCTAGAAAGGAAAAAGAAGGAGAAAACATAAAGTGAAGGTGTTATGTGCAATGTTGGATGTTTCATAAACATTATTATTATTATTATTATTATTATTATTTATTTGTACAGTTTTTTATCAAACCCCTACTCTGTTTTACCTAAGTAATCCTTCAATGTATAAAGTGTATTGCATAACAGGTACTTTTTAGCTACCTTTTTAAATAAGGGTATTTTTGCGATTTCCTTTATCTCTGTTGGTAATTTATTGTACAGTTTTATTCCTTGGTAGAAAATATTGTTTTGAGTTTTATGTTTATTTTTTTCTTGATAAATGTAAGTTGAGTCTATCTCTTGTTGCATGCTCATAGGCGAGCTGTTTGTGCAGTAATTACCAATGTTTTTTTTTTATGTGTATAACTGACTGGTAAATGTATTCACATGGAGCAGTTAAAATCCCCAGTGTTTTGAACAGATCTTTACAATGAGCTCGATTAGTTTTTTGGTTATTATCCTTATGGATGTAGCACGTCCAACTTGTGTGGCAGTTCTCCTGAACGACAATCCACTCGGAAGGCCACAATTTGGCCCCTTTCAAACTCTCTTAGTGGGCTGTAGGAAGCACGAGTGAATCTCTGTGATACAGTTGCCTGTCTGCTTCACACGTTTGCACTACACTGAGCCCTCTGATTGAGCATTCCCTGTCAAAGGGTAGACACACAAGGCGCACTGTTAGCAATGCCACTACGCTATCTGCTGGAGGACGATGCTGAAACCATTGCCAGTACATCCAAAAATCGACGTCGTCTTTCTAGATGTATAGTTTCTTTCGGCAGTGTATACTGAATTATAAAACGTAGCAAAATTTGTCATTACCTGTTACTGCGCAATCAGTAGGAGTATGACTGTTCGTGGCAACAATTCCGTAACACTGCAACACGAGTGCCTGGTACCAGTTCTTTAATATACTCCAGGGCAACCAGTATGACTTTTTAAAGGGACTGCCCAATAATTTGCCGGGTGAGATTCTAACAGCAATTAATGGCGTCCCCGCCGCAGGCATGCACAGTGGACGCAGTATTGCGGCTGGGCGGCGCCGCCATCAGCTGGGCGGAGAGTTCGGAGGCACCCCGCCAGGTGGCAGCACTGCTCGCACTGGGCGCCGCTGCCTGCGCCGTCTACGTCACCGACTTCTGCTCCACCGTCCGAAATGTCTTAGCTCGGTGCGTCAACGCCTCACATTCCATCTCTCAGTAATCATTACTGCTGTTTCTACGCTGTTTCTAAGCCATGTTCCTGCGGTATCCTTTCTTCCAGGAGTATTAGCCTTTCAAGTTTCGCAGGAGAACTTTGGTGAAGTTAGGAAGGTAGGAGACGATATACTGGAGGAAGTAAAGCTGTGAGGCAGGTTCCTGAGTAGGGGCCGTGTAGCTCTTAAAACATCTGCCCACGAAAGGCAAAGGTCACGAGTTCGACTCTCGGTCCGGCACACAGTTTTATTGCCAGGAAGTTTCATTACTGTTGTTGGTGTCATTTCCGCGACTTATATTTTAACTTGAAAACTTCAATTCGATTAACAACTTGGATGACTGAAGCTTCAACAAGATGAGTGCTAACAAGGGAACCTCCCCATCGCACCCCCCTCAGATTTAGTTATAAGTTGGCACAGTGGATAGACCTTGAAAGACTAAACACAGATCAATCGAGAAAACAGGAAGAAGTTGTGTGGAACTATGAAAAAAATTAGTAAAAGATACAAACTGATTAGTCCATGCGAAGATAGGCAACATCAAGGACACTGGGCGTCAAGGAGCGCCGTGGTCCCTTGGTTAGCAAGAGCAGCTACGGGACGAGAGGTCCTAGGTTCACGTCCTCACTCGAGTGAAAAGATTAATTTTTTATTCTCAGTTTATGTGACAAACTCTTATGTTTTCATCACTATTTTGGGAGTGATACGTGTTTTCCCGTGGAGGAATCGGTTGACCTATGACCTTGCGATCAAATGTTTTCGGTTCCCATTGGAGAGGCACGTCCTTTCGTCTACTAATCGCACGGTTTTGCGGTGCCGTCGCAAAACACAGACACTAAACTTATTGCAGTGAACAGAAACGTCAATGAACGAACGGACAGATCATAACTTTGGGAAAATAAAGAAAGTAAAATTTTCAGTCTAGGGAAGACTTGAACAAAAGACCTCTCGTTCTGCAGCTACTCAGGCTAACCAAGGGACCACGGCGCTGCTGAGCTCGCATTCTCCTTGATGTTACATATCTTGCGTATGGACTACTCAGTTTGTATATTTTACTAATTTTTTTCACGGTTCCACACAACTTCTTCCTGTTTTCTCGATTGATCTGTGTTCAGTTTTTCAAGGCCTATCCACTGTGCCAACTTATAACTAAATCTGAGGGGGGTGCGATGGGGAGGTTCCCTTGTAAGAGTCACTCGCAAGGTAATCGCAATTATTCCACGAACGCTACGTGTTTGATGTGTTGCCTATTTCGTCGGTACAGCCAATGACATAATTCGCGAGAGATTTTTCGTAATGCTGAATTTCAAGGCTTTACTGCCTGCTATGTAGCATAACAGACAAGGAGACAGTGTTAACAACGTACAATCAACTCAAATTTGTCCATTCTACACCCACTGGACGGAAGTTAGAAGTTAACAAAAGACGAATATCAAGCAAAAACGGTTTAAGAGAAACGTCAGTTTTCTTCTACCATAAACCAAGGTAGGGAAATAGTCATATACGAGCATCGCAGCCAGAAATAATATTCTTAATGATGCGTCCATTTTTATATGACATGATGTGGAGTTCGTAAACGGATTTACTAACTCATCTGCAGTTTTATTTTTGCCACAACGTTTTAAGCTCTTCACAACTGACACATGCTTTTAGACCACCAATAATAATTGAGATGCCGCAGTTCAAACATATTAGACATTTCTTAACGAACGTTTGGTGGGTCGCTGAGGGGCTGATAAACACAGCTTCAGAGAAGGATGAGGCAAAACACATAAGCGTATTTATTTATCGATATTTGCGTGAGTTTATGTCTATGTGCGAACCATGTTACGTGTTGGTGCAGTCCTCATAGTTGCACGGAGATGGATGTAATGGTTTGCTATTATTTCTGATTGAGAAACATTTAAGTGAAACAAAAACCACTAACCATATGGGCTAGTACTAACCACACCTCAGAACTGCGGGATGGTGTACATCAGAGGGGGTTAACTAGGTCCCTACTGCCGTTTAGTAGGCATTCCATTTTCATGGTGGGCAGTAGGACGTTGTTGTTGTTGTGGTCTCTGGTCCTAAAGACTGGTTTGATGCTGCTCTCCATGCTACTCTATCCTGTGTATGCTTGTCCATCTCCCAGTACCTACTGCAACCTACATCCTTCTGAATCTGCTTAGTGTATTCATCTCCTGGTCTCCCTCTACGATTTTTAGCCTCCATACTGCTCTCCAATAAACTCATTTACTACTGGAAGTGTCTCATTTCCTAATCTAATTCCCTCAGCATCATCCGACTTAATTCGACTACATTCTATTATCCTCATTTTGCTTTTGTTGATGTTCATCTTATATCCTCCTTTCAAGACACTGTCCATTCCGTTCAACTGCTCTTCCAAGTCCTTTGCTGTCTCTGATAGAATTACAATGTCATCAGTGAACCTCAAAGTTTTTATTTCTTCTCCATGGATTTTAATACCTACTCCGAATTTTTCTTTTGTTTCCTTTACTGCTTGCTCAATATACAGATTGAATAACATGGGGGATAGGCTACAACCCTGTCTCACTCCCTTCCCAACCACTGCTTCCCTTTCATGTCCCTCGACTGTTATAACTGCCCTCTGGTTTCTGTACAAATTGTAAATAGCTTTTTTCTCCCTGTATTTTACGCCTGCCACCTTCAGAATTTGAGAGACAGTATTCCGGTCAACATTGTCAAAAGCTTTCTCTGAGTCTACAAATGCTAGAAACGTAGGCTTGGCTTTCCTTAATCTATTTTCTAAGATAAGTCGTAGGGTCAGTATTGCCTCACGTGTTCCATCATTTCTACAGAATCCAAACTGATCTTCCCCGAGGTCGGCTTCTACCAATTTTTCCATTCGTCTGTGAATAATTCGTGTTAATATTTTGCATCCCTGGCTTATTAAACTGATAGTTAGGTAATTTTAACATCTGTCAACACCTGATTTCTTTGGGATTAGATTTATTGGAATTACAGTAGGACGTATGAGTAGAAAAAGAAAAAAAAGCTTGAAATTCCATGTGACAATTTAAATTTCATAAAATATGCAATTTGTATTTTCCATGTATAAGTTTAGTTCGCTCCATGTAAGTGATACTAAATGACGCTATAGAGTGACCGCCAAATGAAAGAACCTCGTCCCAGAATAGCTCGCACATCTGCCCCCGCCATGACTAGCTGTGAAGCAGATGTGGACCCAGCGCCAACCCCACGCTAAACCAAACCACGCTGCGCGGTCCATTACAAGCAATAAGAAAATATTTTGTTACAAATTAAAATTTCGTAAAATCAACATTGGAGAGATACCAAACCTGTAACTCAACGTGAAAACTTATTCTAACGCAAAAATCCTCATACTGATGATTAATATCTTTTCTTCTTTTCAAATCCATTGGCATTGACTGTGACAAAACATTATAAAAATAGCAATAACTTCCTGGACTGTATATCTGTATTGAACCAAGAGTGCCTAAGTAAATGCTGCCACAATAAGTAAAATACGCTCATTCGTTATCTTAAATCCCAATCTTCTCAAAACCGTATCTATCTTAGTAAATTCATCTCATTCGCAGCATAATGATCATATTGCTTTTATACTAATATCTTGCATCAGATCACTAAAGCATTCCCCAGTGTTCCAATTCCATGATGTTCTGCGCCCTTCCTGTACAAGCTCACTGCCTCAAATGGTTTAAATCATACCTAACTGGAAGAGTGCAGAAAGTTGAAATACGCAGTTCGCATAATATGCAAAAAAACTGGTGATTTCTCAAACTGGGGAACAATCAAGAATGGGATGCCACAAGGTTCGGTCTTGGGTCCTCTGCTGTTCCTAATATACAGGGTGTCCCAGCTATCTTGTCCACCCAAAATATCTCTGGAACAATAACAGCTATTGGTAAACGACTTTCACCGGTATTAATGTAAGGCTGGGGCCCATGAATGTACATATTTGGAAACATTCTAAAACGAAAGAATATGTGTTTTTTAACACAAACTTATTTTTTTTAATGGACCTCCTATATTTTTCCTTCAGCAATCCATAGCATGACAAAGCACATACACAATGGCGTTGATTGCATCGCAATATTCCCATTACAGTCCGAGATATTGAGACGCGAAGTTGACGCTTGAAACACCCGACATGCGCTGCTACCTCACGTCCTGAGGCTCAGGCGTGAACCCCATGCTGCCCGTAATCGCGATGTGATTGACATGTGTAATCACACCTCCATACTTATCAAGAGGTTCGAAACAACGGTAAAACTTTTAGTCCACTTGCTCGTTTCACTAAAACCATCAACATGAATTTTACTATTACGAGTGAATGATTAACTGTCACTTGCGCTAGATGTACAGTAAAGTAAAGTTTTAACGTTGAACGGCATTACCTTTTTAGTAACGGATTAATGATAAGCGAAGTTAACTTTGTGACTAACTTTGCGGTACACAGATATGTTACAGAACCGCATCACCCCTAGCCTATGGGATAAATACCTGCTGGAATGTACGACGTTAATGCAGGATGGCAGCAGACCGTATTATTCGTTTCGGACCTTTTGATAAGTATGGAAGTGTGATTACACATGTCAATCACATCGCGATTACGGGCAGCATGGGGTTCACGCCTGAGCCTCAGGACGTGAGGTAGCAGCGCATGTCGGGTATTTCTAGCGTCAACTTCGCGTCTTAATATCTCGGACTGTAATGGGAATATTGCGATGCAATCAACGCCATTGTGTATGTGCTTTGTCATGCTATGGATTGCTGAAGAAAAAATATAGGAGGTCCATTTAAAAAAAACATAAGTTTGTGTTAAAAAACGCATATGCTTTCGTTTTAGAATGTTTCCAAATATGTACATTCATGGGCCCCAGCCCTACATTGATATCGGTGAAAGTCGTTTTCCAATAGCTGTTATTGTTCCAGAGATATTTTGGGTGGACAAGATAGCTGGGACACCCTGTGTATTAATGACTTGCCGTTCTATATTCACGAGGATGCAAAGCTGGTACTTTTTGCCGATGATACAAGTATAGCTATCAAACCCAACAGACAAGAATTAACTGATGAAATTGTAAACGATGTTTTTCAGAAAATCATTAAGTGGTTCTCTGCAAATGGGCTCTCATTAAACTTTGATAGAACTCAGTATATGAAGTTCCACACAGTAAATGGAATGACACCATTAATAAATATAGACTTCGATCAGAAATTGGTAGCTAAGGAAGAATATTCAAAATTTCTAGATGTATGCGTTGATGAGGGGTTGAAATGGAGAAAACACACTGAAGATCTGCTGAAACGTTTTAGTTCAGCTACTTATGTTATTAGGGTCATTGCAAATTTTGGCAATATACATCTCAGTAAATTAGCTTACCATGCCTATTTTCATTCTCTGCTTTCGTATGGCATCATATTCTGGGGTAACTCATCATTGAGTAAAAGAGTGTTCATTGCACAAAAGTGTGTAATCAGAATAATTGCTGGAGCTCATCTAAGATCAACCTGCAGACACTTATTTAAAAGTTAGGGATATTCACTGTAGCCTCACAATATATACACTCCTGGAAATTGAAATAAGAACACCGTGAATTCATTGTCCCAGGAAGGGGAAACTTTATTGACACATTCCTGGGGTCAGATACATCACATGATCACACTGACAGAACCACAGGCACATAGACACAGACAACAGAGCATGCACAATGTCGGCACTAGTACAGTGTATATCCACCTTTCGCAGCAATGCAGGCTGCTATTCTCCCATGGAGACGATCGTAGCGATGCTGGATGTAGTCCTGTGGAACGGCTTGCCATGCCATTTCCACCTGGCGCCTCAGTTGGACCAGCGTTCGTGCTGGACGTGCAGACCGCGTGAGACGACGCTTCATCCAGTCCCAAACATGCTCAATGGGGGACAGATCCGGAGATCTTGCTGGCCAGGGTAGTTGACTTACACCTTCTAGAGCACGTTGGGTGGCACGGGATACATGCGGACGTGCATTGTCCTGTTGGAACAGCAAGTTCCCTTGCCGGTCTAGGAATGGTAGAACGATGGGTTCGATGACGGTTTGGATGTACCGTGCACTATTCAGTGTCCCCTCGACGATCACCAGTGGTGTACGGCCAGTGTAGGAGATCGCTCCCCACACCATGATGCCGGGTGTTGGCCCTGTGTGCCTCGGTCGTATGCAGTCCTGATTATGGCGCTCACCTGCACGGCGCCAAACACGCATACGACCATCACTGGCACCAAGGCAGAAGCTACTCTCATCGCTGAAGACGACACGTCTCTATTCGTCCCTCCATTCACGCCTGTCGCGACACCACTGGAGGCGAGCTGCACGATGTTGGGGCGTGAGCGGAAGACGGCCTAACGGTGTGCGGGACCGTAGCCCAGCTTCATGGAGACGGTTGCGAATGGTCCTCGCCGATACCCTAGGAGCAACAGTGTCCCTAATTTGCTGGGAAGTGGCGGTGCGGTCCCCTACGGCACTGCGTAGGATCCTACGGTCTTGGCGTGCATCCGTGCGTCGCTGCGGTCCGGTCCCAGGTCGACGGGCACGTGCACCTTCCGCCGACCACTGGCGACAACATCGATGTACTGTGGAGACCTCACGCCCCACGTGTTGAGCAATTCGGCGGTACGTCCACCCGGCCTCCCGCATGCCCACTATACGCCCTCGCTCAAAGTCCGTCAACTGCACATACGGTTCACGTCCACGCTGTCGCGGCATGCTACCAGTGTTAAAGACTGCGATGGAGCTCCGTATGCCACGGCAAACTGGCTGACACTGACGGCGGCGGTGCACAAATGCTGCGCAGCTAGCGCCATTCGACGGCCAACGCCGCGGTTCCTGGTGTGTCCGCTGTGCCATGCGTGTGATCATTGCTTGTACAGCCCTCTCGCAGTGTCCGGAGCAAGTATGGTGGGTCTGACACACCGGTGTCAATGTGTTCTTTTTTCCATTTCCAGGAGTGTATATTCACTTATGAAATTTATTATCAACAATCCGAACGAATTCAAAAGTAATAGCAGTGTACATGGCTACAACACTAAGAGAAAGGATGATCTTCACTACTCAAGGTTAAATCTAACTTTGACTCAGAAGGGGGTAAATTATGCTGCCGCAAAAGTCTTTGGTCACTTACCTAATAGCATCAAAAGTCTGACAGGTAGCCATATAGTGTTTAAAAGGATATTGAAAGAATTTCTGAATGGCAACTCCTTCTACTCATTAGATGAATTTTGGGATATAGTAAGTGGGTAATTTCCCCACCCCCACTAATATACAAATATATATATCAAGTGCCATGTAATATTTTGTGTTTGTGTAATGCAATGTCTTGTATAGACACCTTTCATTAACCTGACACGTGCCACATCATTACGAAGTGTCGTATTCATGATCTATGAAACAAGTACTAATCTAATCTAATCTCATCTAATCACAACACGCCGCTATAACTCCTTACCTCCACTCCTCGCGACCAACGCTTAACACCCACGCATCTTTGCAAAGCAAAGATGACCTAACTAGAATGAGATTTTCACTCTTCAGCGGAGTGTGCGCTGATATGAAACTTCCTGGCAAATTAAAACTGCGTGTCGGCCCGAGACTCGAACTCGGGACCTTGCCTTTCGCAGACAAGTGCTCTATCAACTGGGATACCCAAGCACGACTCACGCCCCGTCCTCACAGCTTTACTTCTGCCAGTACCTCGTCTCCTACCTTCCAAACTTCACAGAAGCTCTCCTGCGAACCTTGCACAACTAGCACTCCTGAAAGAAAGGATATTGTTGAGACATGGCTTAGCCACAGCCTAGAGATGTTTCCAGAATGAGATTTTCACTCTGCAGCGGAGTGTGGGCTGATATGAAACTTCACTTGCCCGCGAAAGGCAAAGGTCCCGAGTTCGAGTCTCGGTCTGGCACGCAGTTTTAATCTGCCAGGAAGTTTCATATCAGCGGACACTCCGCTGCAGAGTGAAAATCTCATTCTGGAAACAACCCCTAGGCTGTGGCTAAGCCATGTCTCCGCAATATCCTTTCTTCCAGGAGTGCTAGTTTTGCAAGGTCCGCAGGAGAGCTTCTGTGAAGTTTGGAAGGTAGGAGACGAAGTACTGGCGGAATTAAAGCTGTGAGGACGGGGCGTGACTCGTGCTTGGGTAGCTCAGTTGATAGATCACTTGCCCGCGAAAGGCAAAGGTCCCGAGTTCGAGTCTCGGTCCGGCACAAAGTCTTAATCTGCCAGGAAGTTTCATGACGTAACTAGTCTCCGGGCAGCGCAGCGTCTCTGACGTGACTGCACGCGCATAAATAAATGATACAAATATTACATATGCATCCTAAGACATCGAAAAACAAGAAAATTATCTATAAAATTATATACACGCATCTTTCGGGTTCAACACTTACGGTAGATACAGCAACTAAAATATTAATTTAAATATAAGACAAATATAAGCTAATTATGATGTCATCGCTGACAATTTGTTTTATGCATGCATCATATGAGGGTCGTTCAATAAGTAATGATCCACATTTAAAAAAAAGCCATTAACATAACATAGACAAACGTCCTTGTTGATGCTTCACGTTTGATGTTTGTTCTGTGTGCCGGTGTAGTTTCGAACCGATCTGGCAGATGGCAGAGCCGTAGTACAGCGTCAAAATGCCATCTAAGTTACAAGCACCGTGCTGTTATTGAATTCTTGTGTGCAGAAAAAGAAACTGTGGTGTACATCCATAAACATTTGTGTGCAGTGTATGGCGATGCTACAGTTGATATGAGTACAGTGGGGCGATGTGTAAAGAAAGTTAACGGCCCCAGGAAGTGCAGAAACAGAGCTCGATAATCAGCCACGCTTGGGCGTCCTGTCACAGTCACTGTTCCAGACATGCTGAATCGTGCGGATGCCATCATTCGTGCCGACCGGCGCATCAAAAGTCGACAACTGGTTCTACAGTTGTCGGTCAGCATTGGAAGCGCGTCTGCAATGATCGAGACTCTCGGACATTCAGAGGTGCTCAATACTGGTCCCTCTAATGCTCACAGCGGACCACAAGATTCAAAGAAAGGCCGTTTCATCTGAATTGTTGGAGCGTTTTGAGACCGACAATGAGGCCTTTCTGTTACAGGGGACGAAAGCTGGGTGTATCACTTTGCGCCGGAAACAAAAAGGCAGTCCATGGAGTTGCATCATCCTCATTCAACACGAAAGACAAAATTCAAGACAGCTTCCTCTGCCGGAAAAGTCATGGTGATAGTCTTCTGGGACTGTGATGACGTTATTCTTGTGGATGTGATGCCAAGACGGTCAACCATGAATTCAGAGAAACACGCGAAGACTGAATAAACTCAAGAACCCTTTCCGACGTGTTCGTTCGGGCAAGAATCCAGCAGAAATCTTGATCCAACACCATAATGCACGCCCACACACAAGTCTGAGAACCAGGGAAGACATCGCCCAATTGGTTTGGACATCCTTGCCTCATCAACCCTACAGTCCAGACCTGGAACCCCCGGACTTGCATATCTTTGGGCTGCTTAACACCCTTTGAAGATGACTTGAGTGTCTGTCATCCACTGAAAACATGGCTACGCCTACAGGGCAAGAGCTTTTATCAGCAGGGAATACATGCTCTTCCGCAACGTTGGCGTACGGCCATAGAACGTGATGGACACTATGTGGACAAATAGGACGTGGACAAGACATGTTGATGTATATTGTAACCAAATTATGACTCTTGACGATAAAGATGTTCTGAGGAAAAAAATGTGGGGCATTACTTATTGAACGACCCTCATACATTCAGTGACCCATCCGGAAACGTCAATCGATCTCGAAACAATAGTTATAAAGGCAACCGAAAAAAATAAACCTTTGAGTTGCAGGTTACAATGATTACTAATTTTATTAATAGCGTGTCTAGAGAGTGCAGGCAATAGAGAAAGGAATAAAATGATTTCCGAAATGACAGCGGCAAACTTAAACCTGCTTCTTATTTATAATTCCCATACATCAGTACGCACAACTAAAAATGTATTGCAGCGAACGAATTTTGCAAATCCATCTGTCCAGAAACGGATAATGTATTTTTATATATTTTTTCGAATATTTACACAAAAACTCAATCTCATCTGTAAAAAACATTCAGAGTTTCCGTTTGCTGCGACGTCCATGTCTGCCATTCTCTAATCTAAACCGTCTTCACCCCAGTTATTCGATAAGGAGAGTAAAGATAAAAATCTGAGGGTACAAAATCAGAAGCTCCTTTTGTGAAATCATCGGTGTGCAATAGCAGCACCTGAGGCACTCTTCTTGGCAGTTTTGCTTCTCGTGACTGCAGTGCATCTCAGTTGTTGACGTCAGAGGGCAACTACGATGGACATTACGTTTGGTAGCACTTTATAGTAGACAACTCCCCCTTCGTGCCACGAGATGCATAACATTGTCGTTGTCGGATCACACGGGTCAGTGCTTGTGTTTTTCTTTCTTTTTTTTTTTTTGTCAGCTGGCCAATGCGAGTGCTGCAATACAACGTACGCTGTAGATCACGTGCGCAAATCGTTGTTATCACGTGGGCGGCCATCAGTTGGCGTAGGAAGCCAGTGGTCGGTGGTCGTCGTTTGTTGCTTCGAGAGGAAAAAAACTGTTGTGGTCGGGAGAGACAGCCGCTAGCTCATTCGCGGAAATACTTATGGAAAGGTCTTCTGATACTGCCGGGTAAGAAAGTAAAGTAAATTATCGTTGCGGTCCTTTTAGAACGTTACGTTTAGAAGAGGAAATGCAGTTTAAGAAATAAAGAAAGTCCTTATTTCTCTCCATAATTTCTGTGAGAGCAAGTGTACTGGTGGACTAGTGCTAGCACAAAATTTCGAAGGTCCTCATGTACGATTTCAGCGGAGAAACAAATTGTAACAAGCGCCAGAAGACGTTCTTCACGTCTGGGAAAGCCAAGTGAAGTACGCCGGGAAAGCTCTGAATATTATTTAAAGATGAAGTTGAGTTTTTGTGTCATTGCAAAAAATACGTAGGTTGGAACTTAAATAGTGGCAGCACTGTTGTGGAGACACTACGCAATGGAGTCTACTATTGTCGCTGATAGCACACATTGTTGACATACCTACCTTACCTCCGAGCAAATGGACTCGCCCGTCCCACGTCACCGGCGTGCTCACAGTCGAGGGAAACACAGTCACTTGTGAGCGAGCATAGCGACACCGTTACGTTAGACCGCGTTTTCGAAACAGGAACAACGGAGCTGGAGACAGCAGAATGTGCCAGAGGTCGTACAGCACGACAGTGTCATCAAAGTCTTCAAGAGGCGTGTGGGGAATCGGCATTGCCGTACAGAACAGTGGCGCGTTGGGTAAAAGGTTTCAACTAAAGTCGGCAAACTGTGGCAGACATGCATCGGTTAGGTCTTCCTAGCGTCTCTGAAGAAGAGGTGCATGCTGTTGCAGCGCTAGTGGACAATGATCGACGCCATACGATTCGTGAGCTCGCCCACGAAACCAGATTAACGCATACGACTGTGCTTCGCATCCTGAAGGAACGCCTGGGCATGCGAAAAATGTCATCACGATGGGTTCTGCATGACTTGAAGGATATGTAGAAATGGATGCGTTACGACGCTGCTCAGACGCACTTGGAGCGCTATGAGCGCGAAGGAGAGGCTTTCTCACGCCGTATCGTAACACTGGATGAGACATGGGCCACATCGTACGAGCCACAACTGAAACGCCAATCCGACGAATGGCGTCATTATGGGTCGCCGCGGTAGTCGACAGTGCGTCAGAGCCCGAGTATGGTGAAAGTTATGGTGAACCTCGTGTACGACTGCGATGGCGTTATCCTAACGCATTACGTTCCTCCACGGCAGGCCGTCAATGCACAGTATTACTGTTCGTGTTTGGAGCGTCACCTGCTACCATCTTTGCGAAAGAAGCGGCGACACTTTCTGCGCAACCCACTCATCATTTTGCACGACAATGCGCGGGCGCATGCAGCGCAAGCTGTGGCTGCTCTGTTCGGTCGATGGGACTCGGAAGTACTGTACCATCCACCATACTCCCCAGACTTAAGTCCTTCTGACTGTGATTTGATTCCGAAGGTGTAGGAACCACTTCGTAACATTCGCTTATACCGCTCCATTCGCACCATCAACAGAACAGGCTCTGCTAACGATATACTACGCCTTCCACATCACTGGCAACGGGTTCTACACAATGCTGGTGACTACTTTGACGGACAATAACAGGCGCAAACATGTAACTCTTTTGTATCGCTTGTGAATAAATAGTTGCCACTATCTAAGTTCCAACCCTCGTATATAGGAAAGACATTATCCGTTTCTGAACAGATGGCTTCAAGAAATTCCTTTGCTGCTACACATTTTTAACTCTGGGTACCAACGTATGGGAATCATAAACAAAAATCAGGTTTAAGATTGTCGCTATAATTTCGGAAATTATTAAATTCTTTTCTCTATTACCTGGGCTCTCTAGACCGCTGTTAATAAAACTAATAATCACTGTAACCTGCAACTAAAAGGTTTATTTATCCTTTGGATACCTTTAGTATTGTCCCAGTTTGTTATTGTATGTATGATGCACGTAAAAACGAAATTGTCAGCAACGACATCACAGGTAGCTCATATTTTTCTCTAATTTAAATTATTATTTTGATTGTTGTGTCTTCCATAAGTGTTGAAATAAGTCGACAGATAGAATGACATTTTCACTTTCCGGAAAATTACTAGCAACTCGTTACACCAAATAGTTACTGCAAATAATCTTATATATCGGGCAACTACAACTAAAAAACTTGTACATAATGCGAAGGACAAACCAAACAATTTTAAATCACAGATGGTAAAATAGTCTATATTAAACTGAGTGGATGTCCAAATACACAATATCTGTTTATTGTGTTTCCACTGTATGACGACTGGTTTCATACCCTGAAAGTATATCTTCAGGTCATATAAAACTATACTAAGTGAGCCACGACTTCCAAGGTGCAAGTGCGCTTAAGGGGCTCCGGAAAGGCTCAAAATCATGAAAAGTTCAATTTTTACTTTTTTGCGTTTTCTGAATCTGCAGACTATTACCTTTTAATAGATATATAAATTATTCAATTCCGAAGACTACAACTATTTTTAAATTTTTTTTGAAATGTGTTCTACATGGGCGTGACCCACTGTGGCGCTGTTAAACTGCTGTCAAATGGTGTTATTATTAACGTCCGTGTTCATCAGGTACATTTTAGTGATGTGAGATAAAGTATGTGTTGTGGCTAACCTGTGATGGTTCAATATATATCGCTGGTGTGATTGTCGATTGTTTCATGTTTATTTACTCTGTCGTTATCTCGAAAATATTCTTAATTAATTCTGTTTCATGAGTCTCTGTTTTGTTGAAGTATAATAATGAGTAAAAGTAAAGTTGCTGTTGCGACTTTCAGTGATGGCAACATTGTAAGGTGCAAGTTATTTAGAAATATGGGAATGAAGATAGGTTCTAACATGGTACAAGCGATGCTTGCTTTGTACAAGGAACGCCTTCGGGCTGCAGACAGGGCTGTAAAGAGTCTAGAAATACAAGCAAGAGTAAACAGGAGGAGGAACAAGAGGAAGCTGGAGGAGGAGTTTGCAGAGGATGAAGATAATCCATCCTATGGACCTGGAATGCACTAAAAAGTTAATCCAATCTTTGTCGCTCGATTCCCAAAACTTTTATTTTCTCATACTAATTACATGTTTTCTAAGGATCTTCCAAACATATTTGTTTCAAACTTTCAGTAAATGTTACACAGTACCTTCTGCATAATTTAACACAGCCTTTTTCCAAAAAACTGTATATTTTTGAATATATAAATAAAAAATTGCAAAAAAATATTGTGAATTTTCATTACAATTGAAAAAAAAATCATCTTTAATAACTGAACTAAAATTTTGTAAAATCCCTGTGTTAAGTTGTAGCCCATATTCAAATAAATAATCTGTAAAAAGTTCAACTTCCTACCTCAAATACTTTGTGAGGAAAGATGTAATTTATAAGCGTTATTTTAACATTGCAAGTATAGGGCGTTCCGGAGCCCCTTAAAGACATGTCACTCCACGGTAAATCCTTGGATGAAACGGCAGATGGGCATCCGATCCGAATCATGCATGATCAGCAAAACATCTTCAGAACCACACAAAAGGCGAGCCCAGACAGCACATGACAGGCCACGTATGATAGGATGAAACCATCGTCAAAATCCGTGGAGGAAAGAAAGAATTAAAAGAGACAGAATCCCTGGGAGTCATCAACATACTAAAGTTTGCTGGCAGGCGCCATGTAGAACTAAATTTACTGGCAGGCGTCATATAAAACTGCACGTTACAGCGCTAGTCACACACTGAATACTGTGACCCCATCGTGGGTTGAAGATCGCGACGTCTAGCGGTAGAAATCAAATTAACAGGACACGCAGACTGGATCTTGGAAATCACAGTGACTAAATGGATCTCAGTGTAAATTGCAATGAGTACAAGAGACAGAGAATATTAACAATTACACTTCCGTGAAATAAGATACACTTCTATACTCTGCCGGCACCGTGAGCTGTGAGCTTTAATTTACATGTACCAAATAAGTAGTTGTCGCGTTCATAGCGTCTGGCAGAGACGATGGATGGAAACTGCCACGCCAGTCCGTAAAAGACATTGGCCTCTAGTGCTTCATGACAGCGGTCTGTTGAAAGTTCGCAGAACTGCAGTTAGTGCTGGTCCTTACGGTTGGTGATTTCTATTTACTTAAACATTTGAAAATCAGAAACAACAGGAAAAATTTCTCAAAATCTTAGTGCAACTGCACAACACATAACATGACACATATGTAGACATAAAACATTGTCAATACCGATAAATAAATCTGCTTATGGGTTTTGTCTCACCCTTCTCTGAAGCTGTGATTATCAGGTCGTTAGCGACCATCTGAACGTTCAAAAGAAATGTCTGGCTCATATATTCGAACTGTGCCCTCCCCGTTCACTGACAATATAATGACAGAAATGTGGAAAAGTATGTGTCAGTTGTGAAGAGCTTAAAACGTCGAGGGAAAAATAAAATTGCATATCAGTTAGCAAATCTGATTACGAATCCACATCATGTCAACAAAAAGTGCACATCAGGAAGACTGTTATTATTTCTCGCTCTGATGCTTGTAGATTATTATTTTACTGTCTTATTTTGCAGTAGAAGAAAATGAGCCGTTTTGCTAAATATTTTTTGCTCGAAATTCGTCTTTTGTTAACTAATTTCGGTTCATTTGGTATCTCACTTTTCGTTTCCTGCGAGGTACAATACAGAAAAATGTAGGTTGAAAGAGTGTTGGTAGCACTGTGTTTCAGTAACAGACAGTAAAGCTTTGGAGTTCAGCATAACGAAGAGGCGGATGTCTCTCGTATAATTTCACCGACTGTGCATGCTGAGCCTTGTCAAACGTAGCTGTCTGCATGGGAAAATAGGAAAGAGCCCCACACTTACAGATTTTGTGTCTTCAACTGCGCTTTCCGCAAACATACATTTGTATAAATAAAGTTTCACCCATTCCTGAGGATAATATTTGCAGATGTTTTAATTTTATATGCAAAATTTTAGCTCGAAGATAAATTCGAAAAAAGCTAACCTCAGTTTATAATACACCTGTGTTATCATATGAATCGTCGTGAAAAACACGCGTCACATAGTCTGACGCCTTTGATCTCGTTTTCTTTCCTTTCTGCTTTTTATCAAACTTCTCTCTTTTTGAGACCAATGGTCCAGTTATTCTTGCTCATTATTTTGCTTTTTACTACATATATGTAATGCAGAAGTAGCAAGATGTTAAGTTTTGTGCTGCAGTCCAGCTATAATGAAGGTACACAGATTTATCAAATTACTTCTGAAAGTACATTCCCCAGTACTGATATAGGCCTATGTTCCAGTGTGAGTTACCTTTGTTTCTTTCACTTCACTTCATCTCATCACATAAAGTTCTAGAATTTTACTTCCTGCTAAAAATTGTGCACATTTCCACTCCATACAACATGTTTTTCTGAGCTTTTAATCTATTTAATTTGGGCAAATTATATTTATTTTGCACACAATTAGTTTCAACTCACAACACTCAATGTGGTGTCTTCATTGAAAGATCTTATAGGTTTTCGAATACATAGCTGAACTTAAGACATGTGTATATCCAGTCATCATATGCTTTGGCTTCAGCAGGAACATGTCGAAAGTTACTGCAAATTCTGCAGTTTTATGCAGCCTCGTTGCATCCAAGGCATTGGGATGAGAACTGTTGGAATTAGAAAGTGTCATCTAATTCTCAGACATGGGTTGTGACAGTGGCTTCAGAAGCTGCTTGCAACAGATGTCTTGTCTCCAAATCCACCCACACCTAACTCAGTTGACATTTTAAAGAATTTTGTACAAGCATCGCTTTGCTAAATTAGATCAAATTAACTAACACGTATGATGCTTATCAGTGATTGATGAAGCATTCCCAAAGTTTATGACACTTCCAGAATTGTGCCACTGTTCCCAGGGTTTGTCAGAAGGTATCCTTTAAAATCCTGTACTTTTCCTTATAAAAATGAAAAAAACAGCTGTCAATGGGTTTTGATTTTATAGTTAATACCTATATAACTTGCAGTGTGCTACCTGTATGATTAGCCACATCATCTTCTTTTCATACTGAAACCTGAATATTAGATTTGTGTTAATGTTCTCATATTATTGTCCTTTTATCAAAAAATTATTGGTTTTTGGATAACATAAACTTGCAAAAACCAAATATTTTTTCAGGTTTATGTGTCTTGCTATTGGTGGACCCTATCCAGAAACATATGTATTGTTAAAGCAAACATGGAAAAAAGAACTTCAACCCCATGATGATTATTTATGTGTAACATTAATTTTCAACCTTCATTTGCAAAAACAGCAGAACTCCTATACAAATAGTATGAATAAACAAAAAATAAGGTCTTATCTTTTTGTTGTTGCTATTAATATTATACTAAGGCTTTTTGGTTATGGCTGTCTGTTGCAATGAATAAAGGCAATATTTGTTTGCCAGAAGTGTTTCCTCTCAGTTTATTAAGTCACCATCAATGGCCTGAAATACACATACATTTTTATTTCTATGCAGCACTTCAGCTTACATATTCTGATTTTCTACACATAAGTTACAAATATTTTTGATCTAGGAACTTTTTGTTCAACGTATGTTGAAAATGGTAAACAAGCTCCCAACATATACAGAAAACTAACAGCCACAGAAAAAAAATACACACTATATCTAATCAGGCCCAATTATCAAAATGAAGTTGCTTTAAGACAAATGTATTTACAAGAAGTAAATAGGACCCCACTTATCAAGGGAAATTAAGAAAAAGAAATATATGCAGTGAAGCAAATAAAAATGAATAGTGTGTGTAACTGACACAGTTGAAATATTGTGTTATAGAAAGAAAAGGTGAAATATATAACGGAAACCACACACACAAACACACACACACACACACACACACACACACACACACACACACACACACATACACACACACGCACACACACACATGATGCAAGAAAATACAAAAACCAACAGACCTCATACAAAGTCAATACATAAGCATGCATACTGCACCACACAAAAGAAAAGGACATTGTGTCCAATTACATGCACACACATAAACTGATACACAAAGCTTCAAACATCCCAAAAAAAAACTAAGCCTCAATATAGCATATAAAACAACAGATACCCTTCAAACATAACCTTAACACCCAAGAGGGACTAATTATAGGAATAATGCATACGCCAGCTCATACGCCAAAGTTGCAATGCTGTGCTTATTGAAAATATGCAGGAATTTTAGTGTAAGATATAAAGAATTATGACACTGATCACTCCATATTTGCAGAACATTTAAAACAATATAGTCATCACTACACAAATAAAAACAAATACATGAAAATTTTCAGATTTAATAAACATAATCAAATACATACAAATTAACATATTCAAGAAAACTGTAGCAGAGAGCAAGCAAGCAACTGATAAATGACTGGACACATATGAGCTGCAACTCACTACTGAAAATGGCCAAAGAACAAACAAACAAACAATCACACAAACAAATTTCATTTTTAACTCCAGACATCACAAAGTACATCACACTGAAGGCAAGACTTCTTTAAATTACATTGCTGGAACAGTGTGTGTGTGAAGTTCAAATCCTAAGCTAAACATTATGTATAGTATTCAAGGCTGAGCAGCAGCTTCTCCAGCAGCACTGCAAGGCACATGTAGAACAGTATTAATTGAAAGTGCTGCACACAAATGAAACTGTATAACATGTTTCAGTCCACTGATGCTGTCTTAATAAATGGAAGTGAAACATGTCTGACAAAACAGATATTGCCTTTATTCAGTTGCAACAGATGATTCTAACATAAAAATCATTAATAAAAGTTCTTATATAATGAAATACAATCTAAGCCCTGGAATCTCTTGCTTTTTTGAAGAACACTATTCTTACAGTTAGTTACAAATAGACTGAACAATCACAAAAGTTAATATTATTTATTTTTATTATAAATTATAGTTGATAGAAAAATGACATTACACTATTAATAGTTAATATAAATGAAGAAAAATAACAGAAACCCTGAATATATTATAAACATCAGTAATAGAATTTTTGTAGATGTATGTTATTAAAATTTACTTAAGTACTTGTTAATTTTTAAGTAGAACATTACAACATAACTCAGTGATATATTGAGAGAAGTTCATAGTAACATTAACGACAACTTGTATTATCCACAAATGAAAAATTTCAAGTTATTTAATTATGCTTCCTGAAACGGGAACCACTTATTCTAAATGGAGTGAAATTTCATAGTCAGGAAACCAGCTGCATGTTACCAATAAACTCCCTGTCACATTACTACAGAAATGACTAGAAAATGTTATCATTATTACACTAACATATACTAAATGTACGTAAATTATGACTGAATAAATTGACATCTCATGACAAGAGTTTCATTAATAGGTACTTTAATTATGATCATTGCGTACTGCTGACTTCTTGTTAACAGTGGAAGTTTTTATCTGTGTAGTCAGTATCTGAAATAGCCAACTTTGTGTTCCTGCATTAAAAGCCTCTATGGGGGTTACATCTTTTTAAAATGTAGTATTATATCAAAATTACTTTTTGATTCAACTTAAAAGTCACAAGCAACTACTACTTATATAATATTATCATTTGTAAATGGCACTCATGTTAAATACCATTTCGAACACCTACAGTGATATCTTTAAGTTGGACTTTAAGCTACACTTTCACCAAAAATGAAAGAACTCTGTCAATTAGTTTGCAAGTTATGGACTTTTAAACAGTGGATACATTTTTTTGGACCCCTCTGTATATAAAGGAAGAACATCAGAAATACTGTCAGCAGAGCAGGAGCATGATATACATCAATGAATAAATAGTGGAATGGAGCTGTTCAACCAAAAATAGACCTATGTCCATTCTTCAAAATTTATTTATTTCCAATAATAGTCCAAAAATTATTAAGTATAATAAAATAGACAGTACCTATGCATATGTTTTATTGGCATTTTTGATAAAACTAGCATTTTGTCAACCTATTAAATTATATTTATCATCTGAGAAATCAAGCAAAAATACATTTCTAAGTCAGTAAATACATAGATGACTTATGGCAAGAAACAACTTGCTGTTTCATTATCATACCTTCATACGTCAGTTGAAAACATTCCTATTTAATGTAATGATAACTGTTGCATCTTGTGATCATAATAGTAAAGAGTGACTGAGTAAAATGTTTTGGAAAACGAGTGGATGGAGTGCACTTCTAGAACATCAAGTTGGCCATCAATGTGTATAAATGTGGGGCTTACAAATAACACTAGGGACACTGTAGATTACAGTTTAACTACATATAAAACATATACTCATGTAATTGAAATATAATAGGAAATGACTAGGTATAGAGTACGAAATGAACTAAAAAACAGAAAAATTCTATAATTATGATATCATCATTAAAGCAGAAGAAAAAATTCGAAAAAGGTAGGATAAGAACTTATTATAAAAGCATCATAAATTCAAAAATAGATTTACCTACACTCTAATTTATTTAACAATTCGGAAATCAACAGTTAGTAACTGCTTCTGTAATGGGACCTGTTCTTAATCATCAAGAAAGGAAATAGGCTCAAGTGTTTAGCAAAGAACAAGGAAAATTGATCAAGGTGTTGAACTATACCCAGATACTCTCCAACTAAAGTGCTTGCCAGTTGCTACAGAACAACCAAAAATTGCTACAGAAAACCTGATCAATGATAGTAAAAGGAAATGTAGAGGGCAGCACACGTTAACTGCAGCAAAGCCTGTGCATCAATGCTCCGTATTCATTCAGCAGTTATGCAGTATGTTGTTTGACGAAGCTTGTTGTGCAACATTAGTGCGACATTCTGTGTGGTATGGCATAAGTAGCCCTAGTGGCGAAAATGAACAGATGCCTCACTCCTAGGCAGATAGCTGCAGACCTTGCCACTGCTACAAGTATACATGTCTCTGCCAGAACATTTAGAGGCGGTTAAATCAGACTAGTTTGTATGCTTGGAAGCCTGTTACATGTATTCCACTTCAACCACACCATCTTCAAGAAAGATTTCATTGGTGTAGGGAGCATATTCCTTGAAGTCAGCAACATTGGTCCAGAGGATGTTCTCTGACAAATCCTATTTCACTGTGTCAAGTGATTCTGGCCACCATTTAGTGTGGAGAGAGAGGGGATAAAAAGTTACACACCACAGAATTTTTATGAATGTCATCTATGTGGGCAAGGCATTAAGGTGTTGGCAGGCATTATGCACAGTTGCTGAACAGCACTACATATCTTTGCGCTAGGTACTTTTACAGCACAGTGGTGTTTCAAGGAGATTATTCCGGATCATGTCTGTCTGTTTAGGGGTGCGATAGGTCCTGACTTTCTGTTTATTGAGACAATATCTGCCCACACTGGACCGTTAGCATGTCAAACACACTAGAAAGGAAAGATGATGAATGTGTAGGAACTCGGGTATGTACGAGGGTGGTAAGATACGACACGGATACATACTTTAGAGTTCCCCATTGTATGAAATCCATTATGGACTGAACGTACTAGCATAAGACACGCCGTCCTCTCCTCTGGTGCAGAGCATGGGATGAGGAGAGAAGAGGGGTGGAATGTTGGTGTGGTCATGTTTGCACAGGTGTGCATGATCACCCACACTGTGGCTGTATGCAAGACACGTAAACAGTGCCATTATGTTGCTGGATGGAGACAAGCTATTCAGATAGTCTGGCAGTATGCTCTTATCAACGCTATTGGTTTGACCACACTGGATTCATACAGTAAGCTTTTTCACAATTGTGCCTTTCAACCAGTTGAACAGTGCTTGGGCGTGTTTCTCAACCCTGCTGACTTGTGCAGTCGACAATGTACAGCCAGCACCATCAACAATGGCCGCCATCTTACCTCCCTCCAATTGAAGCTCACTTCACGACAGCAAGTGTCCAGACACGCAAGAGTTCAGCCAACCGTTACTGATTTCGACGCTCTCGCTCCCACGCCATTCCAGCTGTCCGATGCACCATGACTTCCCCTGACCATCACCAAAGAAGCAGATGTTCGCATTCTGCCATGACAGAAAGCCTTAACATGACGACTCTGTCTGAGTGACACCGAGACGACGCGACTGGGCCAATCACCGCCTCATGAGGGGATGACATTTCCCTACAGCGGCTGCCAGATGGCCCAACAACTTCTCCACAGTGGACGCTGATCTCCCACGACAGACCAAAGGTCTGTGCTAGTTCCACCAGCGTTTCAGCTCTTCTGCACACTAGTACCGATGGCCGTGCACACTTTGCCGCTGTGTTGCCCAACCCACGTCATGCACACCACCAGGGGGCTCGCCACTCTTTGGTGGGTTCGTGCTTGGCTACCATGGGGCCCCAGTCTTTGCAGCGTTTTTTCCCTTCCGTGCTGCATGTCTATCCTCTTGCTATTCTTTTTCCCCGCCCGAGGGAAACACGTCTAGGATGTTATCGCGAATGTTTTGCATTGTCTGTCGCTGACGTAAGAACAATCTCACCTTTGTTTTTCGCTCACTTTTCCTTTCTTTGTTTCCCTTCTCCTCTCGTTCCCCCGCTTCGGCGATGACGTTCCTCTTTTTCTTCTTCCTCCCTTTGCACTCTGAAGGCCAGCCCTAGCGTCTGACGTGTAACAGGTGACTGGATAACGCGTAATTCCCAGCCCCTGGTATACAGGTAGAGCTCACTCGTACCCCTAGTACAGGCCAGTCCCAGGGAGGGGTAATTGCCTGAGCTGCAACCTTCCCAAATTGCCGATTGGTCCCTCTGTCAGGTTTATGGGAGGTGTGACCTGAGATGTTAACTATTTCCTAAGGCGGGTGCACCTCGTTGTGAAGGGAGCCCCCAGTTGGAAGGAGTGCACCATCGAAGATGCTGGCAATCATGGGGAATTTTCTCGCGATGAGTCAATCATTTTCCCAATAAAAGTCTACCAAACGGAAACATAATGAGGCTAACAATTGAAAGATCCTTCCTGCTGCACCATGGTTCCTCGTGGTCTCATGTACTGAAGACAAACAGTCCTCTGCCGCAGTAAATCCGTTTATTATTCAGAAAGGTGTTGATGCAATTGCTGGTCCTGTATAGTCCTACTTTCGTTTACGGAATGGCACTTTGCTTTTGGACACTACTTCTGATTCTCAAACACAACTGCTTGCCGCCTCACTTCTCCACAGCTACCCTCTTTGTATCGAGACCCATACCTGTAGATCTTTGAATTCTTCACATGGTGTAATTTACACCAGGCTGCTCGACGGTCTAACTGAGGCCGAAATCCAATCATGCCTCTCTGATCAGTATGTGTCATTGCTGTCCATCATGTAATGAAGAAGGTAAATTCCTCCTTAGTGCCCACTTGCTCTCTTTTCCTTACCTTTTACAGAGTGGTGATGCCATCCAATATCAAAGCAGGCTATGAAATTATCGCAGTCCAGCCATACATTCTGAAGCCAATGTGCTGCTACCAGTGTCATCGTTTCAACCACACTAGAACGTCTTGTCGACACCAAGCTAAATGTGTAACCTGTGGTAGGGATGCACACAAGAGCGACTGTCTGCCTCCTTCTCCCCGCTGTATCAACTTCAATGGTGGCCATGCGCCTCCTCTCGGGATTGTCCCATGTATCTTGATGAGCGGGCTGTCCAAGAGTTCCGGGTAAAGGAAAAAGTGCCTTATTCAGTCGCTCGCAAGTTACTGGCTAGTCACAAAACTGTGTTCTCCCGTCTGGCACCTATAGTTTTGTTATTGTTACCCCTCGCTCCATGAAAGACATGGCCATGCAGACATGCGACCTCAAAATCAGCTCCCAGGTTGGGTAATCGCCCAGTGTCAAGGTAGCATCGCCATCCCCCCGTCCAACGTCGTAACAAATCGTCAAACTCCCGTCTCAAGCGGTGAAGCTACCATCTACACAACTGATAGGCTGGAAAGGACAGAAGGAGTACTCCCATGTAGACTTCCTCTGTCCCTCCAGGGAAACAACACCTGTGTCTTCCTCCAACCGGAAAGGCTCGAAGAAGTCCACCAAAGGCAAGTAGTCTTCTCCTTTGCCAACTCAATGATCCTCTTTGAAGGGGTGTCGCCACATGGTACCTTAGCCCGGCCAGCCTTCGTATCGCCGGTGCACACCACCAACCGTTTTTCGCCATTGGCCTCCACAGACTGACCGCCCGGGCAAGCTGATGCTTCTGTGGACCTCATGGATCAGGATCCTCTTGCTTCTGTGCCCTGTAGTAGCGACTCTGTATTGGCTGTCACTTGGCAGCCACTGAGTTTACACCGCTACATCTTTTCCTCAATATGACTGTCCTCCAATGGAACATTCGTGGCCATTGGTTCCACAAAGAAGATTTATGGCTGCTATTAATGTTCCAGCATCCCCTTGTACTCTGCCTTCAGGAAACTAAATTACACCCTCACCACCGCTTTGAGCTTCCACATTACTTACCGAGTCGTTTTGACCTTCTCCATGAGGTCAGCATTCCATCTGATGGGGGCATCATGCTGCTCATATGAGATGATATCCACAGTCAAACCATGTCCCTGACTACCCATCTTCAAGCTGTTGCAGTTCGCCTTTTCCTTCCCCACTGACTTTTTCCCTGTGTGCCATTTATGCCCCCTGTCAATCGATGTCACCAAGGCAGACTTCCTTCAGCTTACTGGGCAGCTATCTCCCCATTTTTGCTATGGCTTTAATGCACATCATCCCCTTTGGGGTTCTCCCAAGACCTGTCAGAGCAGTGCCCTCTTGGCTGACCTTCTTAACTAACTTAACCTCTTCTGCCGTAACACTGGAGGACCCACTTTCCTTTCCTACTCTTCGCACATCTATTCCCATTTGGACCTATCCTTTTGCACTGCCCAGCTTGCCCATCGTCTTGAGTCGTCCATTCTTTCTGACATCTACTCAGGCGACCATTTCCCATGTGCTGACTCCTACCCCATCTGTGTACACGCCATAATGGCAGCTTACTGGCAGCTTTACTCCTCCCTGGCGACCTCCGAAAGCAAAGATTTCCCCAGTTGTGATGACAAGGTGGACTACCTCACAAACGTCATCGTTACTGCTGCAGAACTTCCATTCCTCGCACTTCCTCTTACCACGTCCTGTCCCAGTCCCTTGGTGGACTGAGGAACTCCACGACGCAATTCGCGCACGGAGACGTGCTCTCCGCGTTTATAACCGTCATCTTGCGATGGATAACTCATTCATTAAAAACAGGTGCGTGCAAAGTGTCGTCGCATTCTTCAGGATAGCAAAAAGAGTTAGCTGGACTTCATTCACTTGTTCTTTTAACAGTTCCACCCCTTCATCTGTCGTGTAGGCCAGCCTCCAACAGCTCTCTGGGACCAAGATCCATTCCCCAATTTCCGGCCTGACAGTAGAAGACGATGTTATCATGGACCCTATTGCTTTCTCCAACACTTTGGGTCACCATTTTGCCGAAGTTTAGAGCTCTTCCCACTATCACTCTGCCTTCCTCCATCGGAAACGAGTGGAAGAGGCTCAGGCGATACCCTTCTATTCTCCAAATCGTGAGTGCTACAATGCCGCCTTTACTATGAGGGAGCTAGATCATGCTCTCAGTTCATCCCGATCCTCTGCCCCAGGACCAGACGCCATCCATATTCAGATGTTGCAGCACTTTTCTCTTGCAGGCAAGCACTTTCTGCTTAACACGTACAACCACATCTGGGCAGAGGGTACATTTCCTGAATGCTAGCGTTGAGCCACCGTCATACCCATACCTAAGCCTGGTAAGGACAAAAACCTTTCTTCTAGCTACTGCCCCATCTCTCTTACCCAGCTACGTTTGCAAGGTGATGGAACATATGATTTATGCCTGGCAGGTATGGTGGCTCGAGTCTCGCAATTTACTGACGAATACACAGCGTGGATTTTGAGCACGGCGTTCTGCAGTTGACCATCTCGTTACTTTGTCCACCCATGTCATGAATGGTTTTCTGCGGAAATCCCAGACTGCGGCCATGTTTTTCGATTTGGAGAAGGCCTACGACACCTGTTGGAGAACTGGTATCCTCTGTACTCTTTACATGTGGGGCTCCCATGACTGCCTGCCCTGTTTCCTTCAGGCATTTTTAAAAGATCGACTTTTCAAGGGGTGTGTGGGTTCTACCTTGTTGGACACCTTTATCCAGGAAAATGGTGTGCCTCAGGGTTCCGTTCTGAGTGCTGTCCTCTTTACTATCGCCATTAACGCTATAATGGCCTGTCTCCCTTTGGGCATCTCCGGCTCCCTTTTTGTTGGCGATTTTGCCATCTATTGCAGCTCTCCACGAACCTGTCTCACTGAGCTGCGTCTTCAGCGATGTCTTGATCGTCTTTACTCGTGGAGCATCGACAGTGGTTTTCGCTTTTCCACGGACAAAACCGTCTGTATGAATTTCTGGCGACGCAAGTGGTTTCTCCCACCATCTTTACATCTTGGGCCTGTTGCCGTTCTGTTCGTTGAAACTACGAAATCCCTGGGGCTCATGCTCGATAGAAAACTCTCTTGGTCCTCCCATGTGTCTTGCCTGGCAGTTCTCTGTACATGGGCTCCTCAATGTCTTATATGTCGTCAGTGGTACTTCCTGGGGTGCCGATAGAACCACCCTCTTCCGTTTGTACTGGTCCCTTGTCCGTTCGAAACACGACTATGGGTGCTTTGTTTATGCGTCTGCATGCCAAACCCTCTTACGCCGTCTCAACACTATACACCATCGTGGCGTTCGTTTGGCCATGCCTCCTTTTACTCCAGCCCAATTGAGAGTTTGTATGCTGAAGCCGCTGAACTACCACTGTCCTACCGCTGTGACTTTCTCCTCAGCAGGTATGCATGTCGTTTGTCTGCCATGCCTGGCCATCCATCCAGTGCCTCCTTCTTTGATGATTCCTTTGATCGCCGGTATGGGGTGCATCCCTCTTCTCTGTTACCTCCTGGAGTTTGCTTTCGGCACTTGCTACGGCAGCTTAGCTTCACACTACCTGCAACTTTCCCAACGTATGTGAACCCTTCACCACCTTGACTTCATGAAGCTGCCCATGTTAACCTTGGCTTTCATTCGATTCTTAAGGACACAACGCCAGCCTTGGTCTATCGCCTTTAGTTTCACGACCTTTGGATGGAATTTCGTGATAGTACCTTTGTATACACTGATGGCTCTCGGAATGACCCTGGGGGCGGGTGTAACTTCGTCATTGGCACCTGTGTCTTTCGATATCAGCTTTCGGCACACTGCTCAATATTTACAGCTGAGCCCTTCGCTTTGTATAAGGCCATGGACTTCATACTGCAACAGAGCCTTTTCAGTTGTGTTCTCTGCTCAGAATCATTCAGCGCCCTTCAAAGTCTATGTGCTCTGTACACTGTCCATCTCTTAGTGCAGTGGGTCCAGGAAAACTGTCTCTTGCTCACTTTTGGTGGAGCCAGTGTGGTGTTTCTGTGGCTTCCTGGTCATGTCGGTCTGCCAGGAAACGAGGCTGCTGACAGTGCTGCCAAGCTGCAGTCCTCATACCTCATCCCGTGAGTATCTGTATTCCCTCCGATGATCTCTGTGTTGCTGTCTGTCAGGAGGTGATGTCCCTTTTGGCATCGGCAGTGGTCCTCCCTTCACGGGAATAAGCTCTGGCTTATTAAGCCTCTCCCAGCGGCTTGGATGACCTCCTCTTGGCCCTCTGCCGGGGGGGGCTGCGTATTGGGCACTGCCTTTTTAGCCATCGTCATTTGCTAAGTGGCGCTACCCCACCACTTTGTACACATTGCGCCCAATTTTTCACTGTCCACCACTACCTAATGGAATGCCCGTTTTCTAGCCTTTTACGTTCCAACATGGGTTTGTTATCTGATTTATTGGCTGTTTTAGTAAATGACGTACAGGCTGTCGACGGCGTTTTACTTTTTATCCGCCAATGCAATATGACGAAGGCCATTTAATTTTTAGTTTTGGACCTCAGTTTCTGTATGGTGTCTTTTTTAGGCCTTTTTCCACGTGCCTGTTTTCAGCTGTCCTCTATTATGTCAGTTGGGACTGACGTATAGTCGTTTTTTAACTCCTCTTTATTTTCGTGTTCTGTAGTTTTGACTTGGGCGCATATGACTGCAGTTTTTTTGCGCCCAAAAGCAAAAAAAAAAACAAGCAAAGAAACATCATGCAAGCTGAGTCACAGATGCTACCCAAAGCGCCCTCCTACTGGATACAACAGCATCCTCAGCAACGTCATAATGCAGCGTTTGCAATGCTTGGAGAAAATGTTACTACACTAAACAAGAGCTTCCAATAGTGTACCACAGTTCCACCAGCATCTGGTGGGCAACTTGTTACACACAAGAAGCCATCTCCACAAATTTGTTCCCTCTTGAACGTCTGCAACACATGTATTACCAAGTCATGACATACAGTTTGCTGGTTCGAAAAAACTCTCTCACTCTACAGATGACAACTGCAGAGCAGGGCACTCCACCTACCGCCCCTGTCGCAGTTATAACTTTTCATCCTGACAACTCACACTCGATGATCTTTGCGAGAAATGGTCTGGTTATGCCATGAACAATGGCTATGAGAAGTTCAGTCATGCGCATCTGCTCCTCCACTTTACGAGAAACAGTATATTTGCGTGTTGTCTCGCATCCAGCCATGACACGCGTGATCACGCATACCTGCGCAAACATGACTACACCAACACTCCACCGCTTTTCTCTCGTCATCCCTTGCTCCACACTAGTGACGAGGGGGTGGGGGGAGGTCGCCTATGAATATCGAGCGGCACTGAATAGATACTCTCTGACAGTTTAATCTCGACTCGACCTGTGTTATATTAGGACTATCAGACCACAACAGTGTATATACATTATGTAGACAAATTAGTGAGCTTTAATGTATGGACTGGTGTCGTATCTCATCACAATTGTCTGTAACCAAATGCACACAAAAATAATGAACAGTGTGCATACTTCCTGGACCTAAACTCTAGAGAGCATGCCTGGGACGCTGTTGGCAGATTTAAAATCGCTTTGATAGAGAGTGAGACAATATCTCTCAAGGACTTCTAAACAGTTTAGTAGCTAACATTAATGATACGTGCAAAATGTGCATTAGTGCCCAGGTAGGATATATTCCTTAATGAGAGTCCTATATTAATTTTATGTTGGGAGTCTGACCTGAGCCAAATATGAATGTTATTATGTCTGCTATCCTGCTTTACCATGAGATGTAATCTGAACCATTTTTCGTTATACCACTCCACCTCTGTTGTTTATTTACTGTCTCTCATGTCAGCCATCATTACCCCTGATTGTTCCTGTCCTACAATATCTCTGTTCCTTAGCAATTCTCAGGCAATGTATTTTCGACCTGTATCTTCAATAAAATGCTGCTCTGAAGTGTAGTAAATCACTTATTTTTGGACATGATACTCAGAAGGAAAAAATAGTGTATCTGAAATTGAAAATCTTGTATTGATCATATTACAAAAGATACAAATAACCAAAATCAGCACGATGTTCCTTACAAATAATTTTACTTCTGGTGTAAATAACATAAACTAAAATAACATTTAAAGTTATTTAACAGTAACCTAAAAACAGACATATGAAAATTATATTTGATTCAAAATGCATGAATAGTAAACACAATGCATAAATATACTGAAAAGGAAAATATTTAATAACACTGATGCAGAAGCAAACAAATACAAAGAATTTTATAGAGTTTCTGAAAACTATTTTTTTTTCCATGATAATTGCATATAGTAGGGGTAGAGAAACAAAAATATCATAAGCTGTCAAGACTACATCCAAACTATGTTGCGAACAATTATCTCATTGTTACTAAACCTAAATTGAGCAATATCAAACAAACAAAAATAGTTACCAGTGGTCAATGTGCTGGGACACTACAAGCAAAAGACAATTCATTGTGTGGTTTTATGGCATACTGAAATGGAATAACACACTGACTAATTAATGAAAAAATTCAGTTCAGTCTACTTCACATTTGCATGAGTATATGAATGTTATAAAACTTCCAGTGTTTTGTCTTAGAGTACAATTCTTTTGCATAATGCAGAATAACTCAACCAAGCGCTCCCATGGCTAACACTATTGTGTAACAGAAAACAATGCAGTTTCTAGGGTACTGAAGCATTTGTATTAATATGACAGTAAATTTTCTTTCTAACAATATTTGTGGCTTCCAATGAAATATAATTGTAATTTACATATAACATCATTAAATAGTATTCTTATCTAAATTACAGTACATTATTTGGGGTTCAGAACTATATTCTGATGGTAAAGCAGGTTAGTGCAACATTTTATATGACTGCAGTCAGTTATGACAGTTGAACGCTCTACAACAGCTGTGTGAACAATTGTAATTATGTGACTGGGTAGGGCATAAATTGCCAGGTCGTTCACTCCACTCATTTTGGCTGCTGATTCAACGATTTGGCATTTTCAATTAACTTGACAGTCTTATAGTTAACCCACTGAAGGATGCTGTGGTGTGTTAACAGTTTGTACTTGTGTTGGTATATCACACCGAAACAGTGTTACAGTGCCTGAAGATGAAGCTAAAGCTACTTCGAAATTGACCAAAAATAAACTAAAACATGAACACAGCTGAGTGGAAGAAAAGTAGTAAGAGAATAATCTTCATTCTAACAAAGTGTTTGTTTTTGGAAAATTATTCTGATGGTACAATATATTACAGTTTTTATGTGTCTTTTGAAAAAGCTCTACTGCTTTCGTGCTTGGTGCTTCGTTGTTGTAAAGGGTGTATCAGAAATTGTTGGAAGTAAATAGAGGCTGGATTACTCATATAGGAATAGAAATAAGCGGCATAACAACATGTACCTGGAAGCCTTAATTTCCAGATTATGTTAGATTTAGCTGAATAACTATTCAGTACATTTGTAAATCACTCATTGTATGTTTTCAGATTATTCACCTTATGGCTGAAAGTAGGCAACAATTCTGAACACAATCGAAGCCATGGATATTGAAGTTCAACTTCGCATTGACAACAATATCATTAGAGACACAACACAATCTCATCTTGGACAAGATGGAGAAGAAAATCAGTCGCATCCATGTCTGTAGACCATCCTAGCATTCGTCGTATTCTTTCTAGGGAAACTAAAGAAAATCTAAATGTAGATTACCATACTGGAATTTGAACCTCACTCCTCCCAAATGTATCCGGTGCCTTAACGATTGCAACAGCTCTCTCAGTAACACATCTGATCTCTCCTGGCACTCATAGCTTATACAAGAAAAAGTTCCTCATTGTCATCAAATGTGACATAAACCGTCAATATGATACATTTCAGCATCTGTCAGATGCCCTTTAAGGCTATTCACTGATGATGCAGTTGTCTATAGCAAACTATCAACGCCAGAAGATAGTAAGAATTTTCAGAACGACCTGCAGAGAATTAATGAATGGTGCAGACTCTGGCAGTTGACCCTAAAAGTAAATAAATGTAACATATTGCGCTTACATAGGTAAAGAAATCCAGTACTGTGCAGCTACACTATTGATGACAAACAGCGTCTGCCGTAAAATATCTAGGTGTAACTATCCAGAGCGACCTTATGTGGAAAGACGATATAAAACAGATAGTGGGAAATCAGACACCACACTCAGATCCATCAGAAGAATCTTAAGGAAATGTAGCTCATACACGAAAGAAGTGGCTTATAATGCGCTTGTTCGCCTGATTCTTGAGTATTGTTCTTCTGTCTGGGATCCCTATCAGGTATGACTGATAGAGGAGATAGATAAGATCCAATGCAGAGCGGCGCGTTTCGTCATGGGATCGCTTAGCTGGCGAGAGAGCGTTACGGAGATGCTAAACAAACTCCACTGGCAGACGTTACATGAGAGGCGTTGTACGTCAGGGAAATTTCGGGACAGCACTTTTTAGGAGGAGTCAGACAACATATTACTTCCCCTCCACAGACATCTCACGTATTGACCATGAGGAGAAAATTCAAGAAATTAGAACCAATACAAAGGCTTACCAACAATCATTCTTCTTCCCACGCATTATTCAAAGTGGAACAGGGTTGGAGGGATCATATAGTAGTGCCGAAAGTACCCTCCGCCACACACCATTAGGTGGCTTGCGGAGTATGATATAGATGTAAATGAAGAACAAGTCCAGTGGATTTAAGGATATAGGGTACATATAAATGGTGGAAAAATCTAAATGTTTTTATGGCTTTATTAAATTCTATAGTCTTTCCTGATTACATTGATATATACATTATAGGGTTTCAAATGAAGAATGACCTATATATACCAAATTTTAAAGTTACGACCATTATGCTGCTATGCCCCCTCTCTTTCTGTTACAGAAACCAGTATTATTTCGAAAAGAACTGTGAACTTTCTATTTCCAGTGATTATACGTATGATACATTGTAAATGTTGGTGACAGTGCAGATTTCTAGTGCCTGTAAATGATTATCTTCACCAATATTTACTTTTGTTTCGCTGAAGCCGTTTGTTCACATGTTACTGAATGTTTGTTGCCCAAGTGCTACATATATTTGAGGATGTGTGGATACATATCCTTTAGTGTGTAATAAATACGAACTATGTCACACATCAAGAAATTCAATGAAAGGAAATTCCGTGGTAACCAGTTCAAAAACAAAGGAAGCCACACTGTTGAAAGTAACCTATGTATCAGTTCTTCAGGGGAGAAACTCCCACATGGCACCCCTCCTCGTGATTCAAATTTTTGTGTTAACAGTGACGCTATTTGTAGTGGATTTGCTGTTGTTGATGTGAGTGTTTTATCTTCTTTGATAAAGGAAGTGGCGAAACGTAAACAATGTGATGATGTAGGCTGTCTGGAAATAACTGAACAACAAAGTAGCAGGAAGGGTTTAGCGTCAAAATTAGCTGTTCTGTGTAAATCCTGCAATAAATCTACCTCCAAAATGACTTCCAACACTGTGTATCATTCATATGATGTGAATTTGAAGTTATTGTATGCAATATGTGCAATAGGAAAAGGAAAAAAGGCTGTTCAAACATTTCGTGATTTGATGTCCCTTCCTCCTCCTCCTAGTATGTTGAGAAAATACATAAAAATACTTTTAGGTGCCTTGGCGGTTGTGTCTAAAGAATCTATGAAACGTGCAGTAGAAGAAACTGTAAATATTAGTGGGGCCAGGGACACTGCTGTTGCACTTGATGGGACATGGCAACGTTGAGGACGTCACTCCTTTAATGGTGTTGTAAGTACTACTTCTCTGGAGAATGGAAAAGTTGTTGATCTTGAGTGCTTATCTAAGTGCTGCCATACCTGCCATGGTAACACTGAAGGACATATTGAACATCAGTGTTCTAAGAATTATGATGCTTACAGTGGAGGTATGGAGTGTGATGGAACTCTAAAAATATTTCAGAGGTTTGTGCCAGTTTATAATGTTAGATATACGAAGTACCTAGGCAATGGGGACTCTAAAGCTTTCAATAAAATTAATGAGTTCAATGTTTATGGTGATACCTTGCTAAGAAAACTGGAGTGTTGTGAACATGTGCAAAAGAGGATGGGTGCTAGTTTAAGAAAGCTACAAAGAGAAATGAGAGGAAAGTACTATCTGATGGAAAATCGCTGTCTGGCCAAGGCAGATTGACCGAAACTGAAATAGACCTTATTCATAATTATTATGGACTGGCCTTTAGACTAACTGCACCTCAGAATGATGTTACAGCAAAAAGAAAAGCTGTATATGACACCTACTTTCAGAAGTTGTTCACAGATGACCACCCTGTTCACAGTCTTTGCCCTAAAGGAGCAGACTCTTGGTATGGTTACCAAAAAGCAAAAGAAAGTGGTCAAATATACAATCATAAGCATTCTCTTCCTAAGCCTCTTATGAATGAAATAAAACCAATTTTTAGAGAGCTGAATGACACTGTTTTGCTTAGTAAATGTCTTCAAGGGGGCACTCAGAATACAAATTGAAGTTTCAACCATTGCATATGGGAAAGATTACCCAAGAATGTTTTTGTAGGACTAAATACAATCAAATTTGATCTCCTAGATGCAGTGATAAGTTCAATGATGGAGTGATGGGAAGGTTGGAAGTCCTGAGAAATTTAGGCATAAAATGTGGCTCTAATGTGGAAGATCAATTGCTTGCTTGTGACAGACAATGGGTGCACGTAGCTGAAAGTTTCGCTCTCCAAGTTACCAAAGAAGCAAGAAGAAGTGCTGCAAGGAATGCCAAGAGGAAGCTTGAAGATGAAGAAATGCTGCAGGATGAAGACTATGCTTCAGGAGTGTTCTGAGGCACAATTTAATTGGTCTCATGTCTTGATTCGTAATTTCTTGCAAGTTGTATTCTTCAGAATTCAGGTACAAATATTTCCTAAAGTTTATAAAGCATTGCTCTAGTTTTTTCTGTAACTTTGAATAGTCCACACTTATGTAGTAGACCTAATCTTTATTGCAGAACCAACTAAATTATAGAAAAAATAACGTTTTTCTTAGGAAAAAATTATAAAAATTAAAATGTAAGATGTGATATTTTTTTTAGCCTTGTAATATACATAATAGGTAGAATTAAATAGGTCTAGTACCACAGCCATCATGTCATGCACATCTGGTAAAAATTTGGTCTCCGTCAAATGTATAACATTGGATTAAATGGTACCTCAATTTGAGAAAGCATTTTGGGGAAAAACGCACCAATTTCCTTGAAATCTTTTTAATAGCCCTA
Organism: Schistocerca cancellata; assembly: GCF_023864275.1. NCBI lineage: Eukaryota > Metazoa > Arthropoda > Insecta > Orthoptera > Acrididae > Schistocerca > Schistocerca cancellata. The sequence goes on from NC_064631.1 coordinate 532,649,723, forward strand.
AGCAGGTTCAAAAATGTTCAAAATACTTATAATTTGTTCAGAAATTGTTCTGCATTACCTGATATCAACAAAAATCTGTAAAACATATATATTATAAACAGTGCCTGAAAGAAATAGGTGTTGATTTTTACATAATATTGAGCCAGATAAACTTGGATAATCTAATATTCTCTCCTCTGAAGTTGCCTAAGCTGTCCATAATTTATTGTTCCATAAATTGGAAACTAAGCACCACCTGGCCCATACTGGTAATGTCTTTTCCTCCTGTTGTTATGTGAAGAACCTGATCCATGAATATTCCTAATTATTTTCGAAACATCCTATAGAAGTATCATACTGTATCAGGTTCCGCAGTTCTTCAGCATATAGTAAATATTTTATCTCATGTATAGACATTTTGTACCAGAACAAACATATAACGATGTTTTTAAAGCAGAAATATCCCTTGGAGAATTTATATTCTTGATCTGTGATAAGTAAATCTGACGAATATGCTCAGATAATATAAAACCATTAGTGCATCCTCCCAGTTGAAAACAGATCACGAAGACATCGAATTAACTAACGGGGTTAATGAATGAGTATCCCATACACTGCTTGCTTGACTGATGATTTTACATTGTTTCTCACACTGTTTAATAAAACTACAGTCTACTAGAGTCAAACAGGTTGTGTGTGTTTCGCTGGACTCTTCTGGAAGAGTGAAACAAACTACATTACTCAGCGGTTTCAGAACATGACTTTTGGCAGTGTTAATTTAAAGAGGGCCCACAGGAAATTGAAGCGGATTGATAGAGGGAGGAGTGTCCCAACTGAAAACAATCGTACCACATAAAATAAGAAACTCTAAATAACAAAAATTAGCAAACAGATTGAACTTATATTTTGCTCTAGTCATTTTCTATTATAAATGCTGTGAAGCTGTAGAGATCATAGAGATTTTTAGGTTATTATTTTGGTAAAAAAAGCTCCTAGTGAAATATTAGATACTTAGAACTTTCATTTTAGTGCCTTAGCTGCTATGGAAATGTTAACATACTAATCCAATATCAAAAAGTGATGATACATATCCTTACTATGTACAAAGAGACAGGTGTGGCCATCAAGGCAGCAGCACCCTACCTCAGCATAACACCAGCAATGCACACGGCCTCGTGTGTGTGTGTGTGTGTGTGTGTGTGTGTGTGCCGGGACAGCTCATTTCTGCCACAGCAAAATAACAGTGGCCTCGCCGACGCAAAGATGGCGACAGTCTGGCAGTCAGCAAGCTCACGCTGCAATGCTGGCATCTGCGAATAGCTGGCTTGGCGTGCAGATGCCCAACGCTGAAGCCACGACTTTTCAAGCGATGACACCCTAGACGTGGCCTCTACTCGGTGGCACCATCTCGAGACTTGATACCCTCAGACCTGTCTGGCGTCTCAGAAACCAGCCTCTTTGTTTGCCTGGTGGTGATGCTTGGTGAGGTTGAAGCTGATTGGACTCATATTGGAGCATCAGCTAGGGTGGAGACTTGAACAGGGTCAGTTGGAGTGGGAAGTCTGGAAACAAAAGCTGCCAGTGGCTGAGTGGGAAAAATTTATAGTCGTTATGGCCGTCTATGTTGTGACAGGAGCCCACCTCCTGACACATACATGGTTGCAAAAGTGTTGCGTTTTTGCCATAGAATGTGAAGACACTACCCACTGCAACGACAGACCACAGCATTGCAGAATGCTATGCCGGCATTGTTTTACCATCCAGTAATGGGATTTTGCAGGCAGGTTGCAGTAAAGCCCAGTGGCTAGCTGTGAAGTATGGAGAATTCAGCTCTCTGAAACTGTGAACTACTAAAACTGAAATTGTGAACTGCTAAACCAACATGGCACTTTTCCCTTGCTGCCTTGATCCATGCTGCATCGAAATTTACGCTTTTTCTCCTTTCATATTGTCTGTCCTTCTTCCTTGTGCACTTTTTCAAATAGTGTATGGTAACTCGAGCACATACACTATTCAAATTTTATGATCGACCCATTGGGTTGGTAAGTACTGACCTCGAAGTTTGAATGGGCATATGGCTCTCCACCAGTGATGGATATAGGTTACACAAGCAAGTACCAGGACTAAGAAGATACCCAATAGCACCAAATTATCTATTAACATGCCATAAGAAAGAAATTCATCCATGAGTTAGAGTCTCCAAATTTTTGTCATTTGTTAACATGACTGACTGTCAGTCAGCAACCATATAGTGGTATAGCCAATCCCATATTACAAAACATTGGCACACTCTAAAGCGTATGCGCCATTCACTGTTGTCAATCCATGGCATTAGTATTCCCATTTTGCACTAGGCACTATATTGTTCATAAGCTTTTTGTAAAATTTCATACCAATTACCAATTGTTTCCTACTCGTGTTCACTATCTCAAATGGTGATGGCATCTTCTCTCCATATAGTATCTCATATACACCTGAGAACCTTCAAATTATTCACTGGCACAGTGTAAGGTAATAGCTTATCCAAGACATTATGATAGCTGTAACCATAATGATCCATGCTCCCTATTGTCTGGTGACCTCAGTCCATTTTCCTATTTGTTTTTTGGTGTAACACACTTACTCTTAACTTTAAAAAATCGTTGTGAACAACAAATTCGTTTCGTTAACTTGAACATGAAGTTAGTCCCTTCATGCAAAACCAATATCTCTGGAGTACAAAACCACAATAACAAACTGTTTAGCATGGCATGAGGCACTGGGCCAACTTGCTGATTTGGAATAGGCATAATTTCTAAGTAGTATGAACAGTTATGTATTATTGTTAATACATAATGATTGCCTTCTGGCATTTGCCCAGAAGACCGTTCATGTCCAATGCAAACATTTCAAATGGTTTACTGGCCTCTGGTAATCTCTACATCAGAATATGCTGATGACTCAATTCAGCTCCTTGCATGTCTAGTACACTGTTCTTTACATACCATTCTACGTCCTGCTTATGTGTTCACCACTATCATTGTTCAGCTAGGTATGATTTCATGGTTCTATGAACCTAGTGACCTGATAACACGTTATCATTCATCTGTTTCACTACTTCGTCCTCCTGCATTGATGATACCACAGTACAATGTCAGAGTTTTATTTGCTTACATAATCCTCCATCATGCATAATGAGTTGTGCCTGTGATGCAAATAACTCACTATCTTTATCAGTGACTTGTGCCTTCTTCTGCACTACAGTGGTGGAAGCCACCTGTAGCAATGCATGAACTTTTCAACTCAGTCCATCCACATTTCAAGTGTTTTGGCTGCTTGATGGATTACATCAAAATCACATTCACTAGTTTTAGTGCCCAGAATGTTATCTTTAATGCTATGTGATGAATTATCAATTTATGTTTCCTTTCATATTAATAACGCTAAACATACATTAATCCACATACAGTGCTCAGCAACTCCTTCTCAACTGCACAGTAATTCTTCTCCACTCTATTTAACTGGTGTAAGACGTAGGCAGTTAGATGGTCTACTCTATCCATTTCTTGCCCAATACACAGAAAAGTGCATGATTGCTCACATCAAATGACAATACAAATTCTTTTTCATAATTCGACAAAACCAACACTGATACAGATGTCAACAATTCTTTCAGTTTACTGCACTCTGATGATCAATGACACCTCCCTCCTCTCTTCAATGGTGAGCAGTTATGGTATATCTGCAAATTTTGGTACAAACTTTCGATAATAATTCGCTTGCCCTAAGAAGGATTGTAACTCCTTCATCGTATGCAGTGTCAGAAAATCCTGTACAGCTTTTGTAGATCTGGGGTCTGTTCAGACTCTCTCATGACTAAACAAATGCCCTAAATAGTTATGTTTCCTGAAGTGCAAAGTTGGATTTCTCTATACTGTTGTCAGGTGCACCACATGTAGTCCCTTAAACACTTCCCTTAGATGTAAACTACGTTCTTTCATGTCCTTTGGAAAGACAATTACGTCATGTAAATATACACTGCCTAGGCTTCCATCCTCGCAAGACACTGCTTAAAAGGTACCGACAAGTAACTAGTACATTTTTCCACCAGAAGGGCATATGCTGATGCAGATGGTGTTCTCAAGGGACTATGCAAGGTGCGGCGCTTAAATCCAGACAAATGAAACTTTCTTAAAAGGAAATTTACTAAAGCAAACTGCAAACGAAAATGAAAATCCTTTGACATGTAAGTAGTGGTACCATTCAAGAGTAACATTACTCAATGTAACCCACTTCAGCAGCAATGACCGCCTCCAATCTTGTCCTGAAGCAAACGCATGCACTCTTTAAAACAGCGCTGTCCATAGTCGCGAGTGTCACTTTGATAGCAGTGCATGGAGAAGCGACATTAGGGTGCTTAGTCTTACAGGTAACTCTTTCGACTACACAACAAACATATTAGTCGAGGAGTTTCAAATCCAGGCTCCTCTGACCAGAACATGTCAATGTTATCCCAGCCAGTTTTGGACTAAATGGCTGGTATGAGGTCGACCTCTGCCATCCGATGTGAGGTTTCCTTGCCTGGTTAGTAGAACCTTCCCCAGACTCCTCTGAAGCATTGTACTTGGCTACAGTATCGTAAACTGTTGACTTCGGATACCCGAAGAATAGAACTACTTCAGTGAAGACTTTCAATAATCGTGGTTCTTCGATTGTACTCCGCACTTGTCCGTAACGTCTTGGCTATGTTCAGTTGTTGTCTGTTTACTGGATGCCTATGGCTTTCAAGAAGATCAGTCGCGATCTCCAGCGGAATTACGATAAGGCGGGAAATTTAAATTGAAATTTGTCCGGATTTAAGGGCCACACCCTGTATATGCTGTCTTCAACTGATCCTCTGGTGCTATTTCTAACTGGTGACAACCACTCAGCAGATCCATGGTAGAAAAATGTCTGCGCTCCCCCAGGTTATCCTATTTTTCCATTATGTTCAGGATCAGATAAGCATCTATGACAGTGTTTTTGTTAAGGTACACACACATACACACACAAAGTCTTTTGTCGCATCCTGACTCTTTTTAGAGATGATTACGGCCGGTGTCCCCCATTGGCTGGTACTTTCCTTAATAATGCCATCTTGTAACTGTTGATAAACAAATGCTCCCATCACCTGTTGCAGGTGTTAAGGTATTCTGCAAAGATTACAATACACATGCTGTTCATTTTCAGTTGGTATTCTAGGCTGTGTCACAGGGGTCACTGCCAAAGATCCATGATGGTTAAAGAGATACTTGTTCTCCAACAATAACTGTACTATTTCTATCCTTCCTACACTTTTAAGTGTGCTCTTTTTTTCCATAATGCTGCTAAACTGGTGGCTTGCTTAAACGTAGGGTCTGCTTTGCTCTGTCCCAATTATTTTCCTTTAAAATCTCCAAACTGACGACTGGCATTTCTATAGACCACCCCATGTCCCCATTTCCATACTTATCTATTTCGACAGGCACTACATACTCACTAACCCTGACAGCAGTTTCCCTCAGATGAAACAATGTCCCATTGAGTTCTACCATACGCTGACCAGTGCCAATTCTAGCATGACGTTTAAGAATAAATCTAACGCTAAGACTGTGTAGCAACCACCGCCTATATGTGACAAAACTTTCATACAAACTCAGAAATGTTCTGTCCCAAACCAAAAATTCAATGCCACTGCAAGTATAATTACAGATTTCTAAGAAAATTCATCACGGTGTCAAGTTAAATTACTTCTGTGATACTCGAAGGTAATTGTGTAAGTAAGCATACCTGTGGTACAAAGTTGAAAAAAATTATTCTAACAAAATTTTATTCAGCGTTTAGATACACACGTATGCATAATTTACTTAAACACAATCTGTATTTCTTACACCAACACCACTGCACATACCTGTGTTGTCTAGTAATCGTGTCTTATCTCTCAACCAAAGGTGTAAAATTACCTTATTATTTTACTACAATACCGACAAATGAAAGGAAAACAAATAGAATATGGAATAATTTTACTGTATAAAACATTCCACATGGGGCTATTGCATTTTATGCTGCCACATGCAGTGGAAACATACGAATTTAATACACATTCTACATCATCCTCCACACTTTTTGCAGCAGCATCTATAGCAATTTGAGTAGATATTTGGAAAAAGTCCACAAGATAACTTCACAAGACAACCAATATTTCCCTTCTGTGTCTGCATTAATGAAATCGAAACGGGTGCTGAACAGCGTTTTGTGGGCAAACTGTGTACATTATGAATAATATATCTATAATGTAGCTACCGACCAGCTTCTTATAATGGATCAAAAATAGTTCTTTGTAGTAAATACACTCGTATACCGTACACTTCAAGAAAGCAACGTATATCCCACGATTTGGTATTATGTCCCAATTTCTTTCCATTGTACATAAATGTTATGTCATCAGTTTTGTACTTCTTCAAACACCACACGTGCGCTGATGGCGTGCGCTGAAGCTGCGCTTCCCCCATCATCCAGCGCTGCCATTCCCCCACCATCGGCCGCGGACTGCTCGGAAGCGCCCAGACGGAACCTGCGCGAGAGGGGTCGAGATTATATGAAGTCGGCGTCCATCAGAGATCAATCAGACTCCAAGAACGCCTGAAGATGGCAAGACGTCGGCTTGTCGAAATATCGCGCCTTTTGGACGACGCTACCCAGCTGAATACCCGAGAAATATTCAAGTTTTCACGATCTTCCTTCTTTCCTTCCTTCTCTTAAGTACACTATCAAAATGGACGCAAGGATATAGGGTTAAAGCTCAACCCATCCAAAACCCAAGCGGTTCTTATTGGTCATTCTAGGCTCATTAGCCCGAAATATTGGGTATTTGTGCAATCTTTAACCCTAAATGGGACAAATATCCCTTCAGCAAGGAGTCTGTGAGTATACTAGACGAAAATCTAATTGGACTGAGCACTTAACTGCGGTGTGCAAGAAGGCATCAGCATCTCCCCATGCCCAACAAAAATAGAAAAATCTCTTCCGTCTTGAGATGAAAAAGAAATTGGTACAAACATTTATACTTCCAGTTATTCATTACAGCGATGTTATCCTGCAAAGCCTTTCTCAGGAAACCACACGGCGCTTGGAACTGGTTACGAATGCCTGCGTTTGTTATATTTGTGATGTTCGACTCTTTGATCATATTTCACCATCATCTACACGGCTATCCTGACTGTATGCAGACAATCGCAGAGATTTCCGTATCCTATGTCTTATCAACGAAGACTGTTCCTTATATCTCTACTCGACCTTTACGCTTTTACTGGAGCAACACCGCAGAAACACCTGTTACCATCAGATCAAAATCCTTTCTGTACCACTCCACCGTTCAGCTATTTTCTCGAAGTCCTTCTTAGTAGCAGGAACCATACTCTGGAATAATCTCCAGGATTTTATTAGAGGATTGCATAACATCTCCAGCTTCAGAAGACAGATAATGTCATACTTAATAAAGCAATAATAAGAATTACCATTGTCCTTGTACGTACTTGTTACCTTTGTATATCTTTCTTTCCAACGAGATCTTACTCTTGTCCCAGTATTCTTATCTGGTGCAGTCTCTTTGAATTTCCATTTCCCAGAACGCGCTAGTTCAGGAAAAGTGTATCTTCTACACCTATGAATTCTTTATATATCTGCCTGTGTCATTATTGTTATTATTGTCATTATTAGTGCCATTATTGTTAGTACCGTGTTGCGATTATCACCATTAGTGGCACCAGCTGCAGTAGTACAAGTACTCCCAGTATTAAGTTTATTAGTTTGTAATATAATTTACTTGCGTTGCCGCTTCAGACACTCAATTCACTTTAATACTCTCTTTCATATTAAAATTATTATTTATTAAGGAACTGTGATGTATAAAAAACGTACTGTATGTGTGAACCCCCGGTCTGCTTTAAAAAAGGGCGTGATGGCCCTAATTAGATCAGGTTAAATAAATAAATATATTATTCTCAATTTCAGACCCTAATCTAGCTATATCTAAGGCTGGATATAAAAACCATCACTATTTACACTGTCGCAAGCAATAGAAATACACGAATTTGATGCAAATTCTGCACCATCCTCCACATTCACTACAGCATGGTCTATCACAAACAGTAGTCTCTTGCAATTTGAGTAGTTATTTGAAACAACTCCATTAGACAACCAAGATTTCACTGCTGTATCTGCATTAATGAAGTCGATACGGCACTGAATAGCATTTTGTGGACAAGCTGCGTACTTTCTGAATAATATTATTCGGTGTCGCAATCTACAGCATGTTACTTTGTAAGAGAAGCAGTTCTGTGCAGTAAGTGTACTTGTATCTTCAAAAGCAACATAGTTTTCGAAATCGGTAGAGGACTCTCTCTGAACCGACTGTATTATTCACTCGTTGACTTCTATAAAAGCTATTAAATTACCTAAGACTTCATATGTGAGAGGCACTCTTGTGAACAAAATAAGTAGTCATAACAGTCTTCTCTTAGAGAAGACTTCTAACGATGGCTCTCCCCAGCCAACGACTCATACATGTGTCAATGTTAACACCACGTCATCGGCAACTACGACTGAAATGGGCACGTGACCATCGGCACTGGACATTGGCGCAGTGACAGAGTGATGCATGGTCTGATGAATACCGGTACTTTCGTCATCACGCCAGTGGGAGGACGTGAATGCGTCGTCTTCCAGGGGAACAGCTCCTTGACACCTGTACTGCGGGATGGAGACAAGCTGGTGGCGGCTCCATTATGCTCTGGGGAACATTCACGTGGGCATCGACGGGTCCAGTGGAACTTGTGCAAGTCACCATGATGGACAAGGCGTATCGTACATTGGTTGCAAACCACAAACAGCCCTTCATCATGATCATGTTTCCTGATGGCAGTGGCAGTTTTCAACAATATAATGCGCTATGTCACAAGGCTAGAAGTGTGATGAAGTGGTTCAAGGAACACAGTGGAGAGTTCCAGTGATGTGCTGGCCTCCCAACTCACCAGTTCTGAAACCAAACACATCTTGGACGTTACTGAACGCGGCGTCAGAGAAAATATCGGCTTTTAGGTAGGTGGTCTTAATGTTCTGGCTGGTCAGTGCATATCTTGTACTCCTTCAGATGAACCAGCACCGTTGCTCCAAATTTGATGGTGAGACATTTTGCACTCAGTGTCAGCTGGTCCCACTCCTCCAACTATGGCAGTATTACAATGCGTACTGCACTCTGCAGAGTCTTTAACTTGTGAAACATGGAATCCGAGTTTTCATATATTTCAGCAAGTAATTGATAAGCAAAATATATCGCTACTGATTCTTATTATATTCTTCTTTGTACCTTTATTTTTTCCGAAGAAAGTGACTTTGGTACTGACTCTTCAAAGGTTGAGCCTCAACTGCAAGCTTCCTACGGAGTTTTTCCAGCTTTTATAATATGCCTTCCTGCTGAATCACCAGGCAACAAGCTGAACCTCTCCAGTGTCTTAAGTCTCTTGCACAGAAAAGAGATAAACTGGTGCTTCTCTGCACTGAAACTTCTGTGAAAATAAATTGAAGTAAAAATATTTCTTTTAACGAGTGCGCACTAGTAATTAAAGCGGTAGTGCACCTCTTAATTTCAACAGTAACATGAGCTATCTCAGTACTGACTGCGGCCTTTTGACGTATAAAGCTGCAGGGGTATCTCTTGCAGACCGTTAGTAATGCTTGCTCGCTCGTCTCACGTTAAACACTGTTTTCGTAAGACTGGCTCCATTATTTGGCTAATATAAGCAACCAGTTGTATAAAATAAATTTAATTTCTCTACCGCTTTCAGGCTCTTCAAAGGTTGAGCCTCAACTTCAAGCTTCCTAGGGAGTTTTTCCAGGTTTTATAGTATGCCTTCCTGCTGAATTACCAGGCAAAAAGCTGAACCTCTCCAGTGTCTTAAGTCTGAAAGTTATGCCTATCGTATTATTTGCTAGTGTCAATAACAAAATGCATACAGCAAAATGCCACGATCACAGTTCACAGTGCCTGTGTGAAATTAGTTTTATGCAGACACTATGAACTACATGACCATGGAACTTTTCTGTATGCACTTTATTATTGACACTATCTAGCAAATAATGCGATAGGCATAACCTTCTGAAGAAGGGCGCTACATGCCCGAAACCGATAAGGAAATTAAATTTCTTTTATGCAAGTGGTTACTTATTATTGCATTATATATGACTACACTTGCTGACGGAGGATAAAATACTAAGTATTTGGCTAATATTTTCAATTATTCTGCGGTAGCGAATACGATCTCTCACCACTCGAGTATTTACAACAGCCATATTGAATTTCAGAAGATAATCGGAGCTTGTCGGCTCAGTCCCTACTAACTTGCAATCTTTATTCTCATTTGCACTGTGCTACGAGGTATTTATTTATTTTTGCAGGATGACCGATACTCTTTGACGCAGAAGTATAACTTACATTCGAATCCAATTCATTTCAACTCTTTACTCTATATTGAAGTGTGCTATGGTATATTTTAAAAGTCTTAGCTGCCTTTTCAATCGATATACTTAATAAAATGTTTTACCTTGCATAAATCTTCAGGAAGCGTTTTGCCGCCCATCTAAAACATAAAGAAGATAGGGACAATGCCTGGTTCCATTCAGCATTGACAACTATGTGATGCAAAAAAATTATGTTTACCTATATGTTGTGCATAATTAGTAGTATTTGACAAATGAACTGTTAATCGTTCATCGTCCAAACAAGAACTCATAAAGTTAGCTTCTACTATGGCTCTTAAATACAAGACCGCTGCACTCATCACTATTGTGCATGACAAGGCGGACAAGTTTATTTTCCAAATACGCTAGTAGCGTACAAAATGGATATTATTAGGGCAATGATGAGGTGAATTTCGTTGCCAAGAACGCAATATTTTATTCATCAACAGCTATGTGTTGCAAAAAGTAGGGTTTAGCTCGATGCTGTGTATTATCAATAGGATGAGACAATTTATTTCTGCTAGCACTGTTACTCACTTGATGTCCAAACAACTACTACGCCTCTTATATAGTTGCGCTCACCATTACTCACAAAAATGGTTTTCTTTTCATATACTCTCTTTTTTTCTCGAATTTCACATGGTTTACAAAACAAAAAGATAGAGGTTCGTCACTATTATGTCTTTGATTCACAATAAATTTCGGGAAATCCCCTTCAGACTTTTTAGTTAGAATCCTGCTCTGATTCACAAAAAATTTCTTGGAAGGGAATCCACTTCAGACTTTTTTCTGAGTAAGCCTCGCCCTCTTCGCGATAATACAAGTAATGTTGCCTACCCTGTCATTCACGACGGTGTGCGCGCAGTGGGTCTTCTACATTTATGAGACGTAGTTTTAACTACCTTTATCAGGTGTTGTTTGGACATCGAGCGAGTAACAGTCTCCACTGTATCATAGTATTGATTGTATACATTATCTAGGTGAGCCATACCTTTTCTGCATCACATAGTTACTGATATTGAATGAAACGAGGCATCGCCTATTTCGTTGATGTTTCAGGTAGCACCAAGCTGCAAAGAACTGTAGAAAAAAAATGAAGTCCAATGTTGGACACATTTCTGCAGTCAGAGCTCAGCAGCGCTTGAGATTGTGCAAAGGACGACGACACTGGACAGCGCACGACTGGAAACGAGTGATCTGAAGTGGTATGCGCTACCTGTGATCAGAGAAGTGCGGAGGTGACGAAGGTGTTACGGCATGGGGCTGTTCTCTGTGCGTAGGACTAGGTCCCTTTATTGCACTTAAGAAGACGCTAAATGAAGAAGGATATTAAGACTTTTTACAATATTGTGTATTTCGTATGGCAGAAGAGCAGATCGGAGACAATGAATGTTTTTATCAACATGACAATGCTCCATATCGTCACGTATCATCTGTGAAACAATGACTTTTGAAGAATAATATTTCTGAAGTGGACCGGCCTGCATCAAGTCCTGACGTGAACCCGATGGAACAACTATAGGATGAGTTAGAACGCCGACTTCGCGCCAGTCCTGATCATCAGACATGGCTATTTCCGGCTATTGTGGAAGAACGGGCTGCCATTTTCCTATAGACGCTCGGATGTTTCATCGAAAGTCTTGCCAGCAGAATACAATACATCATAAAGGCAAAGGTTGGGTATATCCCCCATTAATTTTTACATGTTACAGTTTTCTTTTGCTACCACTGTTTTCTGTAACATGAAACACTCGAAAGCGATAGACAATAATATTTACTGAAGAGAGGAACTTCATTTAACGCCTAAAAGTGTTATGACGTCTGATGAAACTACTAGAAAGAAATACTGGGAGACATTTTATTGGCTGAGAAACGTCCGCAGCTAGTTCATTCGGAAAGAGTCCCTCATAATTCTTTATTTTTGAATAAGTTTCCTTTAATTTACGTCTATGGTCACAAACTTTTTGTTAATAGATTACCCGTTTCGGTCCATAGTGACCACCATCAGATCTGTTTTATAAAAACAAAGTCCTAATGTACTGCAGCCATAGTGGCATCGTCAAATGTTAAATGCAAAATCAGCACCAGCATCGTCAAATATATATAAATAACGGTATATTGATAATTTTTACTTATGGACCGTCTGAGAGCAACTGAATAAAACACTATTTTAGTGCCATACGCGTTTCGCCTTTATTTTCTGCAAGGCATCATCAGTGGCAGGTTGCGTGGACAATTTCTTACATATTACGCTCTTGTTGCATTTTTGGTGTTCTTCTTCTTCTTATGAATGCCCATTTGCAGTTTTTTCCCACTTTCCACAGTACTATGAACTGAACGCTGGTTTCAATGCGAATTATCAATATACCGTAATATTACACGCAACTGAGGAAGACAGGACTACAAAAGTTGAGGATATATACACTCCTGGAAATTGAAATAAGAACACCGTGAATTCATTGTCCCAGGAAGGGGAAACTTTATTGACACCGTCCTGGGGTCAGATGCATCACATGATCACACTGACAGAACCACAGGCACATAGACACAGGCAACAGAGCATGCACAATGTCGGCACTAGTACAGTGTATATCCACCTTTCGCAGCAATGCAGGCTGCTATTCTCCCATGGAGACGATCGTAGAGATGCTGGATGTAGTCCTGTGGAACGGCTTGCCATGCCATTTCCACCTGGCGCCTCAGTTGGACCAGCGTTCGTGCTGGACGTGCAGACCGCGTGAGACGACGCTTCATCCAGTCCCAAACATGCTCAATGGGGGACAGATCCGGAGATCTTGCTGGCCAGGGTAGTTGACTTACACCTTCTAGAGCACGTTGGGTGGCACGGGATACATGCGGACGTGCATTGTCCTGTTGGAACAGCAAGTTCCCTTGCCGGTCTAGGAATGGTAGAACGATGGGTTCGATGACGGTTTGGATGTACCGTGCACTATTCAGTGTCCCCTCGACGATCACCAGTGGTGTACGGCCAGTGTAGGAGATCGCTCCCCACATCATGATGCCGGGTGTTGGCCCTGTGTGCCTCGGTCGTATGCAGTCCTGATTGTGGCGCTCACCTGCACGGCGCCAAACACGCATACGACCATCATTGGCACCAAGGCAGAAGCGACTCTCATCGCTGAAGACGACACGTCTCCATTCGTCCCTCCATTCACGCCTGTCGCGACACCACTGGAGGCGGGCTGCACGATGTTGGGGCGTGAGCGGAAGACGGCCTAACGGTGTGCGGGACCGTAGCCCAGCTTCATGGAGACGGTTGCGAATGGTCCTCGCCGATACCCCAGGAGCAACAGTGTCCCTAATTTGCTGGGAAGTGGCGGTGCGGTCCCCTACGGCACTGCGTAGGATCCTACGGTCTTGGTGTGCATCCGTGCGTCGCTCGGTCCGGTCCCAGGTCGACGGGCACGTGCACCTTCCGCCGACCACTGGCGACAACATCGATGTACTGTGGAGACCTCACGCCCCACGTGTTGAGCAATTCGGCGGTACGTCCACCCGGCCTCCCGCATGCCCACTATACGCCCTCGCTCAAAGTCCGTCAACTGCACATACGGTTCACGTCCACGCTGTCGCGGCATGCTACCAGTGTTAAAGACTGCGATGGAGCTCCGTATGCCACGGCAAACTGGCTGACACTGACGGCGGCGGTGCACAAATGCTGCGCAGCTAGCGCCATTCGACGGCCAACACCGCGGTTCCTGGTGTGTCCGCTGTGCCGTGCGTGTGATCATTGCTTGTACAGCCCTCTCGCAGTGTCCGGAGCAAGTATGGTGGGTCTGACACACCGGTGTCAATGTGTTCTTTTTTCCATTTCCAGGAGTGTAAATAACATCGTTTGCGCGAGTCATGTTGTCAGTGGCACTTTGTTTTTGCTTCGAAACAGCACTCACTCGATTATGGACTTCCGCAGAAGAGTAAAAAAAATCCTAACAGGGAGTATTACTGTGTATGGAGTTAGGTAAAAAGACAAGCACTTTCTAGAAGACACACTCTGCAGGATAACAGGCGTGCTCAATGTTGTCTCCCCGCAAGGATGCCGGCGGCCTCCTACCACTGCTGAGACACAAACTCTGTGTTGATTCATTACGTGGATGGGAATTCTCTCTCTCGATAATACAAATCAATGGTGATGTGGTTTGCGCCACGAAAAAAAGAAAGAAAAAGAAAAAAAAGATGTCTCACATTGCTAGGTTTATATGTTTCCTCATCCTTGCTGTCTGTGGGAAACGGGTATTTCCAAGAATGTTTACTGCGAAATCCCTGATTCAGCACATGAGATAAGAAATTCCTCCTAACTCAGCAGAAACGCATACTATAAAAGCCAGGAATACTCGCTTAAAAGCTATCAGTCTGATGCCAGACACTGCAGTCACTGTCTTCGGAAAATATGTGAGCACAAAAGAAGAATACAATAAGAATCAGTACCGATATATTTTGGTTATCAATTACTTTCTGTAACTCATGAAAGCAAGGATTCCATGTTACAGAACTTGAGGGGTCTGGGGAGCTTAGTACGCACTATGAGATCCTCAACGTTGGAAAGGAAGCGGCGCCACCCGACACTGAGCACAAAACGGAGTCACCACCAAATCTGGAGCAACGGTGATGGTCCATCTGAAGCAGTGCAAGATATATTTAGCATCAAAATTCTCGACGATCAAAACTGCCGAGCTCGCCGTCCTCAACAGCTGTAAGGAGGGCATAATGTATCGTGGAAGAGACAATAAGACAGACACAGTCGATTTTGAAGGTACTGACATTTAATTGTCTGTACAAAAAGTCAGTTTATATCCACAAAGTGTCACACAGTCGAAGAATAAGATATGTTAATATTAGATCTCTAAAAGGAAACTGTTGTGACTCCTTATTTTATTCGCAAGAGTGTTTATCTTTCACATGTATAAAGTCACAGGTGATCTAAAAGCTTTTACAGAAGTCAATGAGTGAATGATAATAGTCGCTTCAAAAAGAGTGCGTTTCCAATCCGAACACTACGTTGTTTTTGAAGTGTACAATAGATACGAGTGTATTTGCTACACAAAACTATTTCTGTTCCAGTATAACAAACTGGTAGATTGCTACATTCAAGGCATATTATTCCTTATGTATGCAGTTTGCCCACAACATGCTTTCAGTGCCTTTTCGATTTCATTAATGCAGCTATAGCAGTGAAATATTGGTTGTCGAGTGGGGTTGTTTCAAATATCTACTGAAATTGCAAGAAAACTACTATTTTTGATAGACGATGCTGCAAAAACTGTGGAGGATGATGTAGTAGTTGGGTAACATTCGTATATTTACACTGTGTATGAAAGTATACAGGGTGAAGCCAAATTCGCGCACTCGGGCTTCGCAGCGCGACTCCTCACATGGCCGGCCGCGGTGGTCTAACGGTTCTAGGCGCTCAGTCCGGAGCCGCGCGACTGCTACGGTCGCCGGTTCGAATCCTGCCTCGGGCATGGTTGTGTGTGATGTCCTTAGGTTAGTTAGGTTTAAGTAGTTCTAAGTTCTAGGGGACTGATGACCACAGATGTTGAGTCCCATAGTGCTCAGAGCCATTTGAACTCCTCACATGCCAGCGATGAAAAATGTCTTCCACAAAATTTCATCCGGCGAGTACATCCGGCAGAAAAAGGACGTTATAGAGTGGCAATCTGGCAACACTGTAACCACATGTACGGTAACTACCTCTGACAGCACAATTTAGTCTTCCTGTACAGTTGGTGCAGTGACTAGAGTTTTGGGAAGGCATGCAGGAGGTCCATGGTTCGCTACTGGGTTGAGGCATATGTTATATATTTGGTAAATGTAGTCCAGGTGGTACAGTATCTGGCATCTTAACTGTCAACAACGATTGCAGCAGGTCCTCTAGAAAACATTTGCACTTATCGTCGAAATGGAAGATTGGTGAGCTTTGAAAGAAGCCCTTTCTATGTCGTGGGCGTGAATTTATTCACACCACTTCATCTACTAGATGCAAAACCTCACATTACCAGTAGGACTAGCAAGTGCTTTGTGAATAATGTCCAAACTTGGTTACTATTTGTATGTGTTATCACCATGGTCGGACTAATTATACCTTTCAACATTGAGTCTGTTAACCACATGCTGTTTAGTATATATCTCAACGCATTATTATTATTATTATTATTATTATTCTATTAATGGGATTGTGGAAACATAACATCGATCACTGTTAGGGAAACAGTGTAATTTGAAACCGCACATTTCACAATTAGCGATGTTGCGATGAATCATGCAGAACAATATCTGTCAGAGGGGTAATGCGCTAATAGGTGGAACTGTGAGCAGGACTGACAGCGTGTTTATACTGTATGCACTGTCCACCAGGCAGGATACTGGTACTGTGTCCCACTTCAACAGTTAAATATGGGAAAATAACAAGTCCTCTGAAGAATAAAAGCTCGTATGGAGACGGAAATCTATTAAAATGCACATAGACGTGTTGTCTGAAATACTTTAACACATTAACAAGACTCTTTTTCTAGAGAGGTTATGTGACGTGATTGGAGACCAGTCAATAATTATCAGTGTATCATAGATAACATCATTTCTATAAACTTCTTGAGAAATCAATATAGTTCGAATAGTTTTCTAACTAAAAATTGTTATATAACGATTTTTGCGATCCTAAAGTGATAAATAATAATCACTGAAATATAAATCAAGTCCCAGTTCACTTTGCTGAAATAAATTTATATGAAGCTTGTTAACTTTTTCTCAGAATTTGTCCCATTCTCTCTCTACCAGTAGCCTTGATTTTAAACACCTTCTGTACTTTTGTTTGGTTATTTATATCCTCACAGCAACCATTATTTTTCATCATTCATGAGCTTCATTTCTCAATGTAATGGAGTCAGCAGCATTAGGTACTGCCAATCTATTGGGGGAGGGGGGGAGGTGAGAGGGCAGGTGTAGGCTAATCATGGTGGCTGTTCTGACTTCCTCACCCAGGGTATGATAATTCACCAATGGGGAGCAGAAGCAAATTCAGCAGTACTCATACTGCAACTATATATTAAACTTGGTTATGATATACCGAGCTTGAGTTTTCTGTCCAGTTGGCAGGATGGCGCCCACAGACCTTGATGGCAGTGTGCTATCAGTGTATCGGTCGCTGCTATAAACAGTGCAGTATGGCTCGGAGCAGAGCATTCTTGCAGGTCGGGCACCTGACAGTGGCTGATGCTGAGTCAGTGCACATGACACAGTCGTGATTTGTGGCCAAATGACAGATCCGTGGTGTTACTAGCTGGTCTGACAACAATGGTGTCAGCCAGGGAGTGAATCGGCCAGTCGACGACTGGTTGAGGGCGTCCAGTGACGGCAGTTGCTACGTTGGCGGTAGTTAGTAGCATCCCAATTCGACCTTTAGGCCTACTGGTACTAGATGCGGAACCATGCCAATGTTGACTGACAGACTGATGCTAATGGCTGCACAAGAGGATGCTGACTCAGTTGCAATGCTTTTATGGATCCTAAGGCAGGTGCCCACTCAACAATAGTTGAGGCTTGATAATCTTAGGTGACAGAGCTGGTGCTGTTTTCTCTATCTGATTGAAAGTATCTGGACACCCATATATAATGCGAATTAGCCACTAGGTGGCATGAGAGGTGGACATGCAGATGTAGAAGGAGGTGGAGAGAGTTGTCTTGTCAGTAGAGGAGTACTAACAACACAATGAGTCAGTCAGAAAAGATCAATGACTTCGAACATGGACCAGTCTTGTGATGTCATCCGAGTAACATGTCCTGCAGAGACATTTCAACCCTTATGAAGCTGCCCTGGGCGACTGTGTGTGATGTGATTCTGAAGTGGAAATGGGAGAGAACAAGCACACCTAAACCAAGACTAGGCGGACCTCATGCGCTGATGGACAGAGACCATCAAGCAATACGAAGGGTTGTTGAGAAAATCGAGTGAAATCCGCGGAAGGAATCACTTATGACTTCCAAAGTGCTACCAGCAGTCCAGCTAGCACATTAAAAGGAATGAGATACAATGGAAGAGTACCCACACATTTGTGTAGTTAATGCTAGGTGACGCTTTGGGTGATGGAAAGAGCGATGCCACTGGACACTGGACGACTGAAGATGAGGGATTTGACTCACATTATATGGTGTGGCTACCCAATGGAAGGGTTTGGGTTTGGCGAACGCCTGGACAACATTGCCTGTCATGATGTGTAGTGTCAACACTGAAGGAAAAAATGGTTCAAATGGCTCTGAACACTATGGGACTTAACTGCTGTGGTCATCAGTCCCCTAGAACTTAGAACTACTTAAACCTAACTAACCTAAGGACATCACACACATCCATGCCCGAGGCAGGATTCGAACCTGCGACCGTAGCGGTCGCGCGGTTCCAGACTGTAGCGCCTAGAACCGCTCGGCCACTCCGGCCGGCAACACTGAAGGAGGTGGTGCTATTGTATGGAGGCGTTTTTTGTAGTTAAGGTATGTTCCCCTTTTTGCGCTTAAGAAACTGGTAAATGCAGGAAAATATGAACACATTTTACAGCATTGTGTACAGTGTACGATAGGGGAACAACTCAGAGAGGATGATTATTTGTATCGGCATGACAATACACAGTGTCACAAAGCAGTTCCTCTAATGCAATGGCTTGTGTACAATAATATTGCTGAAACGGCCTAGCCTTCCCAGAGTCCCGACCTGAAGCTAATGGAACACCTTCAGGATGAACTGAAACATCGACTTCGCTCCAGACGCCAGCGTCCAACATCACGACTTTCTGTGGTTTCGGCTTTTGAGATAGAATGGACTGTCATTTCACCACCGACATTCAGACACCTCACTGAAAGTGTCCCCAGCAGAGTTAAAGCCGTTGTAAAGCCAAAGGGGTTGACACACCACGTATTAATGTCGACTGATAAGTATGTGGACGCTTTTGAGCAGATAGTGTATATGCTGTCCCTCAGACCCAGTGTATTGTCATGTAGGCGCTGCAAGTGTTACGTAGTTCCTCTGTTGTAACGCTGCAATGGAGTTCTGTATTTTTGTAACAGTGATGGCTAGCAATTGATGGTCAAACAATGTGTGTTGCCTGACAGGTGGTATAATGCTGAAGTAGCAGCTTTCAGCTTCTGGCGGCGGTTTTGTGGTCATGTGGATGATCTGTTCTATTTTCGTATACTTACATACATAATTGGAAGCTTTACCCATGCACATGTAACACTTGAGTCAAGTAAATAAAGAAATGAGTTCCTTCTTGACGTTTCCTCCAGTTTATTGGTAACAATTACTTTTCTGAACTTGTTTACTATAGTGGTTGACTTTTTTCGTTTAATAATTACAGTATCTCAAATTGCAGCCCGCCCAGTTATCCGTGCGGTCTAACGCACTGCTTTTCAGGCGGGAAGGCGTGCCAGTCCCCGACACGAACCCGCCCGACGGATTAGTGTCGAAGTTCTTTGTGCCAGACAGTCTGTGGATGGTTTTAAGGCGGTTTTCCATCTGCCTCGGCGAATGCGGGCTGTTTCCCCTCATTCCGCCTCAGTTGCACTATGTCGGCGATTGCTGCGCAAACACTTTCTCCACGTACCCGTACACCATAATTACTCTACCACGCAAACATTGGGGCCACACACGTCTGTGAGACGTTCCCGGGAGGGGGTGGGGGGTAATCCACTGTGCGCAAACAGCACAATAACCCAGAGATTGGTGTGGGGCGGTGGTAGGGTGAGTGGACTGCCTATTGTGGGGTTGTGAACCACTAAGGCCTACGGCAGAGACGACGCCTCTCCATCATTTCTAGGTCCCCGGTTCTATACAATACAGTACAAAACCTTGAATTGTGCTTGAGTGTGGCATTGACGTATTAAATAAAAGGGCTGGGAGCAACAGCGTCAAGAATGTAAGGAGATTAGTCATAAGCTTTTATTTTTATAAACAAAATACTATTGTACCATGGTTGTGTTGTTGTTGTGGTCTTCAGTCCTGAGACTGGTTTGATGCAGCTCTCCATGCTACTCTATCCTGTGCAAGCTTCTTCATCTCCCAGTACCTACTGCAACCTACATCCTTCTGAATCTGCTTAGTGTATTCATCTCTTGGTCTCCCTCTACGATTTTTACCCTCCACACTGCCCTCCAATAATAAATTGGTGATCCCTTGATGCCTCAGAACATGTCCTACCAACCGATCCCTTCTTCTAGTCAAGTTGTGCCACAAACTTCTCTTCTCCCCAATCCTATTTAGTACTTCCTCATGAGTTATGTGATCTACTCATCTAATCTTAAGCATTCTTCTGTAGCACCACATTTCGAAAGCGTCTATTCTCTTCTTGTCCAAACTATTTATCATCCGTGTTTCACTTCCATGGTTATAAAAATACAATTTACAAATTACTATTATCAGTGAGTTAAATACAGTTCGTCCATTATCAGTAACAACATTCTCAAGGTTATTGTAACCATTTTAAATGGTGGTTGCTAAGAGACAAATGGAACTAGCATGCAGGTCTGGATGAGAGAGCTGCAGTACAGTTCATTTATCTGGAGATGGTCGGTCTGTTGGCGGCGTGGCAGACGATGGTAGCCTATCTGGGCGGCGGCGTGGGTGCAGCTGCTGGCACTGGATGTCTGGCATTGATGACAGTGGTCCCAGTCGCCAACCAGGAGCAGTCCTCTCTGCTGTCTTGACGATAACCCTCCCCTCGGATGATCTCTTCACTTTCTCCATGGTCCTCTTTCTAAGCATGGCCATTTACCAACTGGGCTTGGTAAAATGGTGCGATTTATCGTGGGGCACCCAGCCGACTACAATCAGTCATCAAGAGCGCCTGAAGATGGCAACAAGTCAGCTTGCCGTAATATCGCACCTTTTGGACGACGATGCCCGGCGAATACCCGAGAACATTTCAAAAGAATCGTGGAAGATTAGCACATCTCTTTCACACTAAAGGCACTGAATGCTGGAAAACGGCATTTTACATGTTTGCTTATGTGGAGAGAAACGGTCTATCTACAAACAGATTGCCATTGCGATCATTATCGACAAAAGTTTTCTCCAGTTTCTTAGAGCTTGTTAGAGAAATTTAGAAACACATTCTATGACTTGAGACAAAGATAGAAATAATCGTACGAGCATCGTTGGTGTTTACAGTTCAACTATATTTTGTTTCACATATTTATTCTACGAATAACGGCGCTGTACACTGCGAATCACCTCTTCGATACTTCGATGTTCCCTCTTTTGCGCGTGTCTGAGCGACATACTACTGCAAGCCACAGTGAAATGAACAATGTACACGTATGTCCCCACTACAATTGTCATTCTTACAATTACCTTTCGCATATCATGTGGAAAAATCTGAATAGAAATTTGGAACTATTCTGCAAGTTTTTTATTGTTTACTGAGCCGTATTTATGTCCCTTGCACACAGGAAAATAAAATTTAGAATAAACTATCAACTAATGTCGTTTCTCCTCTCTATAAAAGATTTTCTTGTCATTTCAGTTGATTTTAACTAAACTATGTAGCCTACTTTATTAAACAATTTGCCACGATTACACTACGATAGCGTAATAAATTTTCTTATATATGGGGAGACATTGCAGTAATTTGTTAGAAATACTTTTATGTTTCAGATGCTGCTTGAAAGGCAGAAGACGTGTGAGAATAGTGGACTGCCAGCAGAAAAACAAACTCGAACTCTCTCTGAAGTCAATGCGAAGAACCTGTATAAGAAAATGAAATATATTTCCTAAAATCAATATGTCATGTTAGTAATCTGTGTAAAAATGCTTTGGATAATACAGTGCAGTAGTTCTCGCCTTCTTCAGCCACAGAAATTGATGTTATTGGAATAATTAATTCTGAAATTTTATTTCTGTTTATCTTTACTTTCTTCTTCTTCTTTGTTTCTTTCCCATTTCTTTTTCTTTCCAATCGCACAACAAAAGACTAGCTCAAGACTCTTAAAGGAGCGGTCATTGTCTGCAGAAATAGATTAAGTCTCGCTCCCGCTCCACACTTTAACTTACTGTGAGAGCTATCCGTAATAAGAAATAGACGATATATCACGTAGCATTTTTCTACACGTCTCGATTTTAACAAGAATAGACTAATACTTAGTGATACAATCAGTAGCAGCTAAATAATAGCTGGTATATTAGCTCTGATACGACAAACGTGGGCAAATTAAATTATTGCTCTCTCAGGTCCCCTTGTCGGACTGATTAATACAGTGCTTCCAGGAATTCCGCCGATCGTTTTTTCCATTTTATGCACACTATTTCGATTGAATATCTGGAAGCACGCCTTTAATTGACAGATTGTTATTTGGTTGAAAGAACTTTTTAGTAATTCCACTTTGGGCGAGAAGCTAGAGAAAAGCAATAAGTGAACCAACAAGTAAGCAGGCACAAGTTTGATGCAGCATTCCTTCATTGACGTGGGTGTACTAGGGTTGTCCAGAAAGTAAGTTTCGATCGGTCGCTAAATGGAAACCACAGTGAAAATCAGAAACATATTATATGCAAGAGTTAGCTACACTTTCCAGATACTTATCTACATAGTTGCCACTCTGACTTAGACATTTGTAGGAGCGTTATACCAAATTTCCAGCACCATCGTCATAGAAGGCAGCCACCTATGCTTTCCGATAATTCTCTACGCTGGTCTATAGCGCGTAGCCTGCGCCCCTAGTGTTGTCTTTGTATCCAGCGTTTCATGTGAACAGAGGTGATACTCAGGACGAGCCAATTATGGCTGTGTTGTGGGTGATCGAACACTTCCCATCGAAAAGGCTGCAGGAGCGTCTTCACTGCCCCTACAGAGTGCGGCTGAGAATTGCCATGAAGAAGCAAGTGCGTGGCAGTTGTGTTAGGTGGGCTGCATTCATTAAGGCGAAGCCTCTCAGTGTGCCCTCCTACTTGGTGGGAGACATCGTTGTTCTAGCCACCTTTACTCGCTCACAGTGCGCTCACAACTGAAAAGAGCGTCTTGATGCGATCAATGGTACCAGAGACGCTACCCAACACATCTGTGCAAAGCTTCATCGGGTTTTCACTGTGGTGTCAATTTCGCGACCGCTCAGAACTTACTTTCTGGACAACCCTCGTATTTTAGGCCTTAGGAAGACCACCGAATTTCCATGATGGAACGAGCAGATAGTAATTTGAACGCGATTCCCTCTGAACATCTTGTGAAATCCCCTCGTTATTAAAGAGAATAAGAAATGAAATGATGCTAGCTAGTTCTCTATCTAGGTCTCTCCCCCAAGGAACTACACCAATTAAACTGTGTGAAACTGAGTTAATAAGCGCCAATTTTCGGCCCAGCAGTGGATCTATGGGCTGACGTAATCACACAGTTTCATTAATTATGCACATGGATGACTAGCTGTGAAATGAAATCCAAATGTACGATAAATTCCTGAGTTTATTAGCACAAGTTTATTTCGTTAAAAACAGTGTCAAGTAGTTCAGTAAACGTTACTCCAGATGTAACAATAATAATAAACACAAAGAAATGATAAAATTGAAGTGACTTATGGTTGGCAAAGTTCGGGAAGGTTGGTTGGTTGGTTGGTTGGTTTGGGGAAGGAGACCAGACAGCGTGGTCATCGGTCTCATCGGATTAGGGAAGGATGGGGAAGGATGGCGGCCGTGCCCTTTCAGAGGAACCATCCCGGCATTTGCCTGGAGTGATTTAGGGAAATCACGGAAAACCTAAATCAGGATGGCCGGACGCGGGATTGAACCGTCGTCCTCCCGAATGCGAGTCCAGTGTCTAACCACTGCGCCACCCCGCTCGGTTTCGGGAAGGGAAGCATGGGGTAGTAATTTCAGTTCTCTCACATATAAAGTTTTAACTGACTCAAATCCGCGACTTAACAACAGTGATTGCGTTCATGCTTGAAATATAGGTGAAGGTGTGTTACTTTGACAGCCCCAGGGGGGCATGTAGAACCTAACCGTGAAATTACTGAGGGTTATAAAGTTCATCGTGGCATATACCATCAGTGCTGCCCGTAAATGTCACCGTTGTTAAGTATGAAGTTGCTGGCTGGCTTGGTGAGGTGCCAATGGCTCACTACATACATTGGTGTTCGCGCCGCTGCTGCATCGTCTTCGAAGGAGGACTGGAGCGGATGTCTCTTGGGCGAACACTCCGTCTGGAGCACTCTGTTCGAAGATTTTCCCAGCTGCATGCAGAACCCGAAGTGTCTCTACCAAGAGTAAAGTAAAAGCAACTCTGCTACAGAGGCCAAAGGGTCCCCTCTGCAAGCAGAGTGCGACGACACCCACGTCAGAACAAAATCCAAAGTGATGAAGAAGACCAGAGCATGTCAGTTCTGCGGACATTTCTCAGGTCTCATGCAGCAATTGCCAATCAGATAAGAACACTTTTGTCACGCCAGTCAAAAAATTAAACAGATGCCGCTGCACCCCACCACCACAGGAAAAATGAGGTACTCCCTATCAAATATACTGAAACCGCTCTTCCAGTAACTTACGTCTAAAAATTTTACGTCATGACTATCCAGCCAATCCATATGTCTTATTTTTGGCACCTTTTGCACTCTTTTTGTTGGGTGGGAACATAAAACGAGGAAGAGAGAAAAAAGGAAAAATGTTGCGCTACAAACTGCCAAAGCGTCTGATTGTCGTTTCGAGGGATTGCCCTCGTCTTTTAGAACGCTGCGGGGAACGGTTATCTTCCTTGGAAATTTTTCTCTTACGAATGACTCTAATAACCGGCCGTGTTGTTTACAAAATCCTCCTTCCACCAGGGAAATGTTTCGCATATGTCCTTGGAAGTAAAATGTTACAGATTGAACCTAGTCGATAATGTCTCTCCAGGAAGCGGGCAGAGAAGTGTCCGACTGTCTTCGGTATCCATTCTCCCTTACCTGTGTCATGCGCCAGAGGCTGACACTTTTCCTGCATTTTAAACCAGCGGGGAAGGAGGGAGTGGGGGTTTGGATGGTTCTTCTGTTGAGCTACCCTGGTTACTGCGTGGCTGGCACAGAGTACAGGATTCGTCTTAGCCCACACCCAGTACGTGCAATGGAATATCCACAAATGTCGAGATGGAAGAAAAGGAAGAAATCACCTACGAAGTCACTGTTGTTGTATTGCAATTGGAAATGAACATGCATTTCTGCAGTCTCCCCAATTTCGGTTGGATTAGTTGAAATATAGTTAATTTGCATATCAAACTGACTCTACTATGCATATAAAAATGTGACTAGCCTGAGTAATGACGTATCACGGAATGAAAAGAGATGTGACCAAACTGCTTCGACGCTTTTCAATGTCTTTATTGGCATTTCACTCTAACACATCTACATCATAAGTATTTTTCCGTAAACGTGCTGTAACATGATTAACTGCTAAATATTTATTAAAAGGTAGGTGAAAAGCTAACTTAAGGGCAATGTGATAATAGTAATAACCACAACAATAACAATAGGGCTCTAGGTTTCGACATGCGAGCATTTATATCTAAAGTCATCTCAAAGTTGTACTTACCTTGAGTATTACCAAGAGTGACTGACCAGTACAGCCAAGAAATATAACGCGACCACACACTACCAAATGATTTTTTTTCTAATATGTAACAGAGTCCCCCTATCAGACACTGTTATTTAGTCTTATTAAGCTGACTACAAAACGTGATAGTGACAACTAATATCAGGTTGCAGTAGCCTTTTTAATATTTTCACCTTTTGAAATAAGGCTATATCTGATATGCATTATGGGACCAATATGACCGCAGCTGGTAAAATTGATGGTTTCCTAAGTACCTAAAATTCCATCATTATTAAACTTCCAGCCAGCTAGCGATGATCGCTGAATGCCACTGTGATAAATCACTCCGATTCTTGTTAATTATTTGACAAGACACGCCAGGTACAATGCATTCCCTTACTAACGGAAATCAGCAAAACTATCTCCAGCTCGGAATTCTCTCAGTAAAGGTGAAGAGATTACAATTTTAAGATCTAAAACGTGTTATTTGAGTTTGAATAGCAACTAATTTGAGCGCCCCACCAACAAGCAGCGGATACAGCGATCTGCCGCTCTCCTCGACCCCGCCACACACAAGTCATATGCGAAGCCACTTTACGAACGTCGCTGTGTTAAGAAGTTTTGCTGTGGAAAATGAACTGTCACGTTTAGCAGCAGTTACAGTTATCCGTATCCTCACTAATACTTGCGTAAAATAAATTTAAAAAATGTGGGCATTGTAATTTATTACAGTAGTTTTCGAACGCTGTTCATGGGAACTGTAGGTCAGGGTAAAAATACGCATAGGGCAAGAACTACGCACCAAGTTATCAGGTAGCTAAAACAGGAGTTCATCATTCTACCACCAGGCAGCGCATGCGTCATCATCTCCTCAGTGCTGTTGTGAGCACAGGAGAATTCGAATTTGTAAAAGCCCACGAAAAAACTTAAACTTCATTTCTGTCTTACCTATTTAAAGTAGTTCATTCTTTCAATTGAAGCTACACGATAGAGCTTTTTGACAAGAGTTTCCTGGAAACATCGAAATTTCAAGAAATAAACAAGGAAGGTTATGTTGAAAAAAAATGAATTTGTAAAGATAAAAAGAATCAATTTATAAATGCTCTGCAAAATTTGCTAACACTATTAGCTTCTCAGAAGATCTGTCCATCTTACCAATTTACTAAAAGTATCGTTAAAGTGCAAGTTTCGTCAGGTAGTCTCTATTCTTCCCATTTTCTCCACTTCTTTTTAATTGTGTTTAAGTTTCTTAATTTCAAAAGGCTCTTTTCCGTTCATTTCCATTGTTCCATTACAGTACTTTTTATTGTCTTTATTAGCTGTATCAGTATCCAAAATTAGGCTTAACCCTAGTTAGTCAACTAGTTGTACTTTGAAAACTGTCTAGAGGTATGTTGGACAAGGATGGGCTGTCAGGATGTGCTGTATTAAAACTTGTTTGATTTCCCCAAGTGATTTATTACTTCCAGCTGCAGTGCCCCCATTCCTCTTGGTCAGTGTCACTGGGTCCCACAATGCTGAGGACACCACTTCACTGTCTGCGAAATGGCTTGGTGCAGAATGGCTGCCTCAGCAACCCAAGCAGCACATTGCTGTGTGTCGGCCTTGTATGACTGCAGAGTTGTGACGACGTCGTCAGGATGTGCTGGCAGTCGACTCAGCGATCTCCATCCCTGTCACGTCAGCGCCGCCCGTTGACAGCTGCAAGGCTGCCAGCAGCGTGCTTACTCGCCAGCGTGTCTAAGATTGTGGCAACAACAAGTGTCCACGATCTGGTGTCCGAATCTGCGTCCCTCGCCTCGGGATGCCTCCGGAATGTTGGGAGCCAACAAGGCTGCCTGCAGTAGGGAGCCGTGCTGTGGCCCACCACTGGCTGGCTGCGGACCCTGTGTTGGCCTCAGAGGGTCGAACCAGTGACCTGCTGTGGACTGGAATGCTGGAACCTCATCTGCTGCTATTTATACGCAGTTGTGCGCCTCTGTTTTGCTAACACACAGCTCCAAGTCATGTACTCATAACACCTGGGTTGGGCCAGTGGGCCCCTTCTGCCTGTAGCTTGCGCCATGCAAACTACTGTGTTCATTCTTTCCACTGGGTCTACGCCCTTGTGGCCTCCATTCTACTTCGCAACTGCTGGTAGCGTAACTTACTGTCAACAGGCCCATGCCTGGCTGCAACTTGTGCACTCAGAAATATTGCACCGAAGCTAACCTTTCCCCATCTTAAGCAGTGTTGCCACTACATGATTCCCCCCTTCGGAGAGTACTGGTCCCCAGGTCGACCTCTAACTACTCTTAAACTTGTTTGGGTTGGAACGTACTTATGACATATTTACTGCTACTATTAAAAGACTTAGATGTGGTCCAGTCCTCTTAAAACACATGATATGAGACAAAACGAAAAGATTCCTTACTGGATGACCATCCACTTGATGCTCAATCAACCCCTTACCTACCCGTCTTATGTCCACGGTATCCAATCCACTGGGACTTGGCCTACCATCGATTCCCTCTAGGAATTAGTTCTCCACCTGATTAGAATGAAAACAACACACAACAGAGTTAAGGCTGTGTTGGCACTAGGCACAGAGGTGCTCAAAACGATCGTTACTTGTCATTTCCTTTCCCTATATAGAGCGACATGCTGCCCGAGCTGTTTGGCTGATATGCTCCCGTCTTGCTCACATGAACTGGTTAACAGATCTCAACATACCTGACTCCAGAGTTTGATTTAACAAGGTCTGATTCTGCCTTGTCAAAAACTCTAAAGTGGCTTCTGGCCAGTACACAGCTGTGACTGTGTAACATTCAATTATGTGACTCTTGGATTGATGCTGGCAGATGGAAGGTTGGTCATAATGTGTTAACCTTAGTTCCATTGATTAAAATTCCGCTCCTCTCGAGCTCTATATGTTTCGCTTCGACAAATACTCCCTGCTCAAAACAACTTGCTACTACTGTTAATTTTTCGTTGATGGAGAAGATCCAATGCATCTCGACCCGTTGCAAGCTCAATTTTGGCTCCACAATGTCCCTTGGACAGTCTATTTCTTTTCTCCTGGCTAAAAATAATTGCACCGTGCAAGGGTCCAGATTAGGGCTTATCACCCTGGCTGGACATACCGTTACCTTCCCTCTATGGCAGCCCAGTAATTCCTCCCTTGTCATCTCGGCATACCGGCTGTTAACAGTTGAGACCAGTAATACCACCTCAGTTTTTTACTTCTTCCAACTTGGTCAACGCTCCCCTTTTCAGTGACTTGACGACAGTGATCACCATCACCCTTCCTCCCTCTTCAAAAAGACTGCTGTGCCTAGCAGGCTCACAATATTCGAAAACACATACAACATATGAAAATACAATGCCTAATTAATCTACGCAAACCCAATGACACACAACAAGAAAACAAAAACAAACAACAAATACTCTACTACTTGCTGGATCGCAAAGCGTACAGCACATCATGCTGTACTCTGTCTTCCTGGTTTCCTCTGCGCTGAACACCTCTCTTCACTCTCTCATTCTTCCTCTTCCCTTCCTGTGACATGCTTGGAATCACATCCGGACAACTCTTAAATGGCCACAACCGCCCAACGTGTACTATCGTTGTCCTAGTTGGCAGCTGAAGCTTAACATTAGCGGGGGATGTGGTTTCAACTACTTGGTATGGCCCTTGATACCTTGTGATGAACATACTAGTTTTCCCTTTTAGCATTCTCGCTTCCCACGCCCGGGTTCCCGGGTTCGATTCCCGGCGGGGTCAGGGATTTTCTCTGCCTCGTGACGGCTGGGTGTTGTGTGCTGTCCTTAGGTTAGTTAGGTTTCAGTAGTTCTAAGTTCTAGGGGACTGATGACCATAGATGTTAAGTCCCATAGTGCTCAGAGCCCCCTTTCCCTTTTAGCGTATAGGGGCTGAATAGCGTTACCCATTGCCCTACTCTATACTGTGGTAAACTTCCTTTCCGCTTCACTGCATCTTCCTGCCTTTCCAAAGCCTTTGTATTCGCCCTTTGTACCCGTTTCCAAACATCCAGAATTGTTCTCGCGAACTGACGTAAAGATTCACCGGTCCTTCCTTTCTGTAACTTCACTAAATTAAACGGTGACGACATTTTTCGACAGAAATTGCAAATTCCGGCAAATGATTGCACTTCCTTAACTGTTTTCGGCTCCCGAAAATTCCTTACAGCCTGTACCAACCCTTGATCTGTTCGCACTCCGTCCTTGCTGATGATATGATCTAAATATTTCACTTCTTCCAATGCAAAATGACACTTCTCCAGGCTCAACGTTAAACGAGCTGCTCTTAACCTCATGAAGACTTCCCTTAACCGCTGTCTATGCTGCTCCATACTACGTGAAAACACTATAATGTCATCCAAATAGACAAGACAATGTCGTGGTTTCAAACCACTCAACACACTGTCTGGCAACCTCTGAAACGTTGCTGGAGCGTTTTTCAAACCGAATGGCATTCTGATGTACTGGTAATGGCCTCCCAGAGTAGAGAAAGCAGTTTCTGGACGATCCTCTGGAGCCACCTCTAACTGATAATGTTGTTGTTGTTGTTGTCTTCAGTCCTGAGACTGGTTTGATGCAGCTCTCCATGCTACTCTATCCTGTGCAAGCTTCTTCATCTCCCAGTACTTACTGCAACCTACATCCTTCTGAATCTGCTTAGTGTATTCATCTCGTGGTCTCCCTCTACGATTTTTACCCTCCACGCTGCTCTCCAATGCTAAATTTGTGATCCCTTGATGCCTCAGAACATGTTCTACCAACCGGTCCCTTCTTCTTATCAAGTTGTGCCACAAACTCCTCTTCTCCCCAATTCTATTCAGTACCTCCTCATTAGTTATGTGATCTACCCATCTAATCTTCAGCATTCTTCTGTAGCACCACATTTCGAAAGCTTCTATTCTCTTCTTGTCCAAACTAGTTATTGTCCATGTTTCACTTCCATACATGGCTACACTCCATACAAATACTTTCAGAAACGACTTCCTGACACTTCAATCTATACTCGATGTTAACAAATTTCTCTTCTTCAGAAACGCTTTCCTTGCCATTGCCAGTCTACATTTTATATCCTCTCTACTTCGACCATCATCAGTTATTTTGCTCCCCAAATAGCAAAACTCCTTTACTACTTTAAGTGTCTCATTTCCTAATCTAATTCCCTCAGCATCACCCGACTTAATTCGACTACATTCCATTATCCTCGTTTTGCCTTTGTTGATAACCTTGTCAAATCCATCGTAGAAAAGTACTGGCACTGTCCTAAGTGACCCAAAGTCTCCAATATGTTTGGAATGGGGTATTCATGCGTTACTGTCTTATTATTGAGGTACTGGTAGTCACAACAGAACCTGTATTTCTTAGTTCCATCCACAGATTTTTTAGGCACAACGACAATGCCCGCTCCCCAGCAACTATTACTATGCTCTGTAATACCGTCCGCAAGCTGCTGATCAATGAAATGCTCCACAATTGGCCGCAAATACCTCAGTATTCTGTATGGTTTGCGGTGAACAGGTACTTCGTTCCCTGTTGGTATCCTATGTCGAACTAATGGAGTTGCTGGTAACGGCCCTTGCGGAAGAAACAAATCCTTAAATTCCCACAATAATTCTTCCATATGCTCTCTTTCTCCTCCTTTCAAATGCTCAATTTTGTCACGCAGTTCAGTTCTATCGGCAGTTAGTGGTTGATCGCTTCGCCTACCTCTCGAACACCAGTTTTCGTCATTTGGTACATCCAAATCCGTTTCTAAAACTCCTTTTCTCAAATTCGCGTCCACATTCACCGGGACTTCTCGCCTGTCGTTTCCATCTTGTACGCGTACAATACTACGTTTCACAAAACAACCTAATGGATGTAAAAATTCATTATCCTCCAATGGTTCAATAACACATACCGTACTCATAGGTAGATTTGACTCTTCACTTACCCAAAGCGACGTCCCGGTGCCACTAGACACACACTTATACGAATAAGCCTTAATGCTAATGCACGCGGTTCAATTGGTTTGTTCAATACGTTGAACGCCCCTCGCGACAGCTCTGCAGTGACAATAGTTTCCCCTAGCTGAAATAACATTCCACCAAGTTCCACAGTTCGTTCGTTGTCCATGGTCAATTTTGGCATGATGTTGATGCAAGAAATCTACTCCTAGGACCATGTCGTAGCTCTCGTTTACCAAGGTACAACCTCCATGCATGCATCAAATCGGACTTTCCCTATGCGAAAGTTAACTGTCACTGAGCCCAAAGGTGTGACCTCCTTATCCCCCACTCCACGCAATTTATGAAATGTCGCCTTTGAAAATTATTAATGACAGTGCTGGACAACTTCTACGTTATTTGATACAGAAACAGCTGAGTAAAACTAAACATACTCGGACAGTTTTCTCTTTACTTATTCTGATCATCACTAAACTGACACACAATATATTTTAGCGCAACGCAATCTGACTTTAAATAACCCCTACAAAAGAATGGCCCTGACTAACAATAACCTATACCTTTCATGAATCACTTACCTCACAAAAGTCTTCGTTACTCAAACTACTACAATACAGCGAGCGCCAATATTGCCAGCTAAATAAAAGATTCTAACTGCTGAAGGCAGTAACTACTGATAGGCATAGTTAGCAAAAGAAAGATTTTGATAGAGAACAAACAACACATTTACCTTAATAGCGTTCAAAAGTCATTATATACAATTTTGTGACATCCAGTTAAACAGATTTCCTTTTTCTGACGGACACAGTCCAGATCGTCCGCTCAAAACTCTGGCATCTCTCTCCCCACATCCACCACTGCTGGCAGCTCACCTCCAATTGCACAACGCTACGCGCTGTTCACATCCAACTCCACAGCACTACACTAGCGAATATTCCAACAATGAGTCCAACCAGCCATAGACTGCACACAACGCAGTCTGCGATTTTATACAGAGCACTGCGTGGCGTTACCAACATAAAAACCTGAACAGCCTACTTAGACTTATAACGTGTCGGGTCTAACTTCCTTCGTCCCATTAAACTCTTAGTTGCCACTGACACTTGCACACCTGCGTCAAACAAAATCTTAAACTTTTCAGTTCCTAATGGTTCCTACCACTGAACATTACACCTCTGCATATGTATTTGTAGCATTGAAATTAAACAGGAGCACCCTTAAGTGAGTCTTGGGCCCTCTCCCGTTTAACGATTGTCCACCTCTACAACTCCACTTCCCCATCCTCCACACTGCTGATTTCCACCCCTTCCTCTATTCCTCGGTGATTGGGTACATTGCCTCTGCACGTGTCCCATACGACCACACGTATAACATTTTCCCCCCTGTAAACACTGCTTGTCATTTGCCATATCTATTTCCTCACACTGAATTGCCAGCTGAATGGCCGAATACAAACCATTCTGACTCCCTTCACGCACTTTCCGTGACATATGCGCCAGTAACCCCCCCAAAAATACATCAAGTGCCCTTTGCTCAGCCTCCTACAACACAACACCATTCGCTTCATCGTTCTGACCCAACTCGTAAGTTTACTCGTTAATTTCTCTTATCCTGTCCACAAATTTCTATACCGTGTGCCTCTGCCTCTTCATCATTGTACTCAGCCTCTCCCTGAAGTACCGAGCGCTATTCTGTTTCTTATGCCTCTGTAAAAGCCCCTCCTTCAACTGCTTAAACTGTCCTGCCTTCTCTAAAGTCTCAGAAAACCTTACATATGTCTTCGCTTCACCCGATAATCTAATCTTGGCTACATGTAGCAACTGTTCATCAGCAATCATTCATAACAGCTGAAAGTTTCCAAGTCCTCCACAAACGAATGTACATCCTCAGATGCCTTGCCAGAAAACGGAATAGTCAAACTAGCGGCAGCTGGATCAATCTCCTGTTGCGGCACCCCAGGCAAAAACAATTGATCCGATGCGGTTTCCCGCTCACTGCGCATTGTCCACTGTCAATTGTGCTACCTTTTCCAACAAAATCCGTAAAGCTTCTGGTTCCAACACACCTTGCGTCCCTGACTCTGTCATTGTTTTGCTTTCGTTCCCAGTCAGTCACGAAACAAAATATTTAAGTACAAGAATAACCTGACTTCCTACAGCTCCGTAACATCATACTCAATATTACCAAACGCCAATACAAAACTAATCAAATGCCACGAAAAACAACATCTTACTGCCCCAAACATACTAACACTTATTCTGACAAAAAAAAATATGCCTACGCAAAACATCTAAAATGGCCTGCCAGGAGCCATACTCAAAACACAAACAAATAAAAAGAAAGAAAATGTCCAACACTCAAAAAGAAAAACTGGTCAACACTTACCACATTTTGCGACTGTAATGCAGGCGGTGGGCTCGAACGTCGTACTGTACAGACGACGCCCAGTATTCTGACACCGAATGTAGAGGAATGTTTGATGAGGATGGGCTGTCACGATGTGCCGTATTAAAAACTCGTCCGAGTTTCCCAAGTGATTTACTATTTCCAGCTACAGTGCCCATGTTCCTCTCGGTCTGCCTCACCGTCTAACGGTTCTCTTTTAATATTCAATATTGGTTTTAGGCTTTTTGAAATTACGTAAGATAAGAGGTTAGCATTAATTATTTTCTTTGCGTAGGTGAGACCGTTAGAAGCAGAGTATCTTATAGAAGGCCAAAATTAATGTTTGTTTTCAATTTAAATGAGCGCCAAGCTCCGGACAAGTTTATCAGACTAGTTTTCATCTAAATACAGTCAAGGCCAAAGTTCACAGATCTACGACAAATGGTATCTTTGAAAGTATTTCAACTCTTGCAAAATTAACTCATGAAACTATTCAGTTTTAAGTTAAATAATGTTTTAAAATGATTTTATCACTTCTGTTCTCTGGGAAAGCTGTAAGAGAAGTTAATATTAAGTCTGCCATGCAATGGCGGCCAATTGTTGCCAGTCAGCGATCACTGTTTTTGTGTTCTTGATAGCAGAAAAATACTAATCATTCTCGCTTTTCAATTAAAACATTACGATTAGTGGCTAGCATGTGCTTGAAATAATACAATAAACTCCCTTTTACACATATATTTCTATCAATAACCTCATACACACCTTTTTTATCGTCTAGCCGAAAGAACAAAAAGAATATCTGCTAGCGTTCAACACTACACGCAATATCTTTCTAACAATAGTAACATGAGAATCAGAAACAGCAAAAGAGCGAGTAATAACTTATCTTTTCCATCTTCTATAGTTGTACAAAGATATAAATGTTTTATTTCACCCTATTCTTTGCTGTGACATTGTTTATCATTGTCATTGTCTTTCCCTACCGTAGTATTGACGTTATATTTTTTGTAAATAATTTTTTTCGATTGACTTTCAGTCTGGTCTGTTTGATCTTATTCAATATTTTTATACACACTTCACACGCATTATTCTTAAACTTCGCAAAAGGGACACTACACGGCCCCCTGGGCTACAAGGAACATACTTTCCCAATGTCTGGGCCTTGTAGTTCATGAGTGTCACTTTAAGATCGTTCGGTTGTAATTCTTATTCACTTGCATTACAGTATATGTTTTAGTTCAATTAATTAGCTTGATATATTTTGTTTTTAAAAGCTGGGGACTGATAATTGACATTAAGCTCTTCCATTTGGACGCGGACCCAAAGGAGACCCCAGAAAACCTCGGCGGAGCTAACAAATTATATCATCTACATTGAGTGATACAGATTGATTCTAAACGCTATCATAACATGGACATAGATACAAGATACATAATATTTCACTGAAACAAAAAACAGATACATACATATTGCATAATAGTGTTAATTTCTTTTATTGCGCTGTATTAGTTCGTAATTCTGTCATGATATTAAATGATCTTGTTGACGACCACTTCCTCGTCGCACGGCTGTGTCGATGACGTCATCTCACGCCATCGCGACGTCTGGTGCCCGTTGCTATGGAGCGTCGGCTGGAAACCGATGTCTTCTTGTTTGAACGCCCGGCTGGAACGGGCGTTCAGCAGCCTGGTGCGTCAGCATTATGGTGGGGTTGCGCACCGTCCGCTCCCGTCCTCCACATGGCACATAATGCGGTCTCGTACAGTTCATGGAACAAATGTACATATGTTATAGTTGACTGTTTGCTACCAGATGTTAAAGCTGTGAGTAGGAACGGATTAATAGGTAATATTGCTTTGTCAAGTTACAGGCTCTGTCACTGGTCAATTTCTTTCTACTTGCATGAAACGTGGTGTTAAAGATTGCAGTAGATTGGATGCCTGATTACATACTCACATTCTGATGCAATCAATTCACAATAAATTTACACTGCAGTCGCTGTTACTCAAATGTCTCACTACACTGTTCGTAGCATCGTATTGTTGGCGCAACAAAGTAGCGTCCAAACCAAAGATATTGTATTCATCAGTTCGAACCCACACTTAACACGATTTTTGTGTCTCACCCCACTGCATATGCCATTGTTCGTACATCGTACGGCTAATTCTGCACTCCACATGTGGGTTCACCCTCCAAGTTCATCACAATTACAGTTTACAAAGTTTACACTTCACTTGCTAATACCAACACACCTTTTACAGTTCTTGTTAGTATTGCCTGCAGTATGACTTCGCCAACAGTGCATTATACGATCTTGGCCTGATCGTTCATATAGCCACACAATTGTCCGTGTACATATATAAACATAATACAAGGAAGTGAAAGAGTATTATGCACTTCATGCCAAATTTTTCTTTTCACACATTTGGTACGTCAGACTTGTAACTGACTCTGGCCTGACTGCAATATTTTCATGTTTATAGCCAACGAATTCATTTGCATTATTCATTTATATTATGATCAGGACCGCTACGCATGTTCTTGCTTCATAAACAAGTAGCGAAAATGCGCATCCTATATTAACGTTAAAATTTTATCTCAAAAACTCCAAAGGTGAGCAACATCATGCACGTAAACGGCATGTTTTTAAGACTATACCTAATTCTCTGTCTCAAAGTACAGCATCATAGATGACACATGGTGTCTGCTTATAAGAAGCTAAACCACACATCTTTGTATTTTCATATATTTTTACATGACACATTGAAGTATTCAAGATAATCATCAATTATACATTCACAATGAACCCCACAAAATTTTATCACTAAATCGATTATTGAGTAACTGACATAACCCAATATCATGATTAAATAAAAATTTAGTAGTGGACTTAAGGTTTCTCATCTTCTCTACACTTTCCTACATTTTCAAATGTTTCAAGACTTTAGTATTCATTTCAACATGAATGACCATATTATTTAACAACCACAAACTGTTAAATAGTTCTTTATAAATACATTAAAATACCTATTAAAACTTCTCCATAACTTACATACTACAAGTAACACACGAAATTTCTTATGCTACAGTACAATGTCTTATGAAATGAGTCTCCTCAAATCTTTGTAAGGATATAATCCTTTTATTTTTCCGTTATTTATATCCGCTACAAGGTAGCTGCAATTGTGCACTATCTGCACAATTTTGTATGGGCCTGTATATAACAATTGCCACTTTTTATTTTTCTTAGCAATTAGGGAAGATTTTGGGTGGCCCCTTGTTAAGACTAAGTCATGCACTTGATATTCGATGGTTTTATTTATTGCCTTGGCATACTGTAATTTTCTTTGTTGAGCACACTTTGTCATGTTACTGATTACTTTCTTTAATTTCTCATCCTGACTTTTGTCTGGACGTGGTAATTTTGGCAGCGGTGTACTCCATTCGTTGGGTTCCGTGGTGCGGAATAACAATTCGTTGGACGTGTAGCCTGTTAACGGATGAGGCAAATTGTTTTGTAAGTTCTCAAAAAAACGGTACCAGTTCCAACCATTTTGTATGTTGTTTGTGTGCGTAAGTTCTTGTAAATCTGTTTAGTTCGCGGTAATTTCCTTCCATGGGGCTAGCTAGCTTCGGGATGGAAGCGGGCAACTAATATATGCTTGGTATCTTGGTCGCATAAAAATGTCCTCCACTGTTGACCCGTAAAATATTTTGCATTGTCCGTCAAAATATTCTGAGGTTTCCCCACGTTCAGTATGTATTCCTTTAATACACACTCTACCATATGTTTGGCTATGGTGTTTTCCATCAGATATAGCTTCACATACTTCATAAACATTTCGTAAACGGCAAATAAATATTTTATTCCGCCGCGAGCGGTGAGTAGTAGCCCCGCGACGTCCACGGATACAAGTTGAATTGGACTGATAGGAATAATCGGATGTAGCTTCGTTTTACTGCTTTGATTGTTGGGTTTTCCTTTCTGACAAATTTCACATGTTCTTACTACCTTTTGTACTACACGTTTGAGGTTTGGAATGTAACAGTACCGTCGTATGATGGCTACACACTTTTGTGTTCCCACGTGTCCCCACAAGTAATGTGTGCTCCAAACAAAATTTCCTATGCATTTGTGTGGAATAGACACGCACCAAGTATCGGAATCTGTATCGTTCCTGCGATACAGTACATTGTCCTCTAGTTTATAATGCAAGATGTCGTTGTTTGTTTGTTTGTGTCTTATTACCTGTTTTATTTTCCCCCACGTAGGATCCGCATCTTGCAATTGTACAATGTTCCTGAATAGGTACAGATATTCGCGTCGGTGCTGCTGCGACGCCATGAGTAAAACAGCGAATTCAAACGCACGCTCTATGACTTCTGCAGTTGTGACATACCTATCGGCAGACGAGACAAAGCGTCTACAATTACATTGTCCTTTCCTTTAATGCACATAATCTTTAAATCATATTCCTGTAAAACTAGCGTCCAAAGGGCTAATCTGGCATGTAATAACTTACAAGTTAATAGAAAACTTAAAGCCTGATGATAACAAAACAATTTTGTCTCGCAGGTTCGAATCCTGGCTGGGGCATGGATGTGTGTGATGTCCTTAGGTTAGTTAGGTTTAAGTAGTTCTGAGTTCTAGGGGACTGATGACCTAAGAAGTTAAGTCCCATAGTGCTCAGAGCCAACCAATTTTGTCTTCTTGCCAAACGCATAATAATGGAATTTATGTAGTGCTCAGACCACACTTATTTCTTCCAACTCCATGACGGAATATGATCTTTCACACTTGGTAAGCGCTCTGCTACCGAACGCTATAACCCTTATCTCACTGTTCCCATCTGCTTTTGCTAATTGAAATAAACACGATCCTAAACCATAAGGTGAAGAATCTGTTGCGATACAGAAATCTTTGTCCGTGTCCGGATGATATAGTAATTGAGCATTCACTAATGCCAGTTTGATCTCCCCGAAGGCTTGATGACTTCTTCGGACCAATTCCATGTAATGTACTTACGCAACAAGGTGACAACGCTTCATTGTTGGGCAGCTGATTTGGTACAAATCGCCTACAAAAGGAAACTAAACTGATAACGATTTAATTGTTTTTTGTTTGTAGGTCTTGGATATTCTTTACTGGCTTGAACTTTCTTACCATCTGGCATTAGCCTAATGGTGAAATAATATGTCCGAGAAACTTAAGTTGTACTTTTCCAAACATGGATTTTTCGAGATTTGGAGTTATACCCGCCTCTGCTAGACTACTTAACACTCTTCCCAAAGTTTCTAGATGCTCTTCCCATGTGAGTGTGGCCACTAAAAGATCGTCCACGTATAGAGGTACTTTCTCCAATAAATCTGTGCCTAACGCTTGGACTAGAGCAGTAATAAATACTGAAGCGCTTACGTTAAGTCCGAATGGTAATACTTTAAATTGATAGCTCCTTCCATTAAAGATGAAGGCTGTATTTAGTTAACGGGAGTTGCCAAAAGTTACTTCTCAAATACACTCCTGGAAATGGAAAAAAGAACACATTGACACTGGTGTGTCAGACCCACCATACTTGCTCCGGACACTGCGAGAGGGCTGTACAAGCAATGATCACACGCACGGCACAGCGGACACACCAGGAACCGCGGTGTTGGCCGTCGAATGGCGCTAGCTGCGCAGCATTTGTGCACCGCCGCCGTCAGTGTCAGCCAGTTTGCCGTGGCATACGGAGCTCCATCGCAGTCTTTAACACTGGTAGCATGCCGCGACAGCGTGGACGTGAACCGTATGTGCAGTTGACGGACTTTGAGCGAGGGCGTATAGTGAGCATGCGGGAGGCCGGGTGGACGTACCGCCGAATTGCTCAACACGTGGGGCGTGAGGTCTCCACAGTACATCGATGTTGTCGCCAGTGGTCGGCGGAAGGTGCACGTGCCCGTCGACCTGGGACCGGACCGCAGCGACGCACGGATGCACGCCAAGACCGTAGGATCCTACGCAGTGCCGTAGGGGACCGCACCGCCACTTCCCAGCAAATTAGGGACACTGTTGCTCCTGGGGTATCGGCGAGGACCATTCGCAACCGTCTCCATGAAGCTGGGCTACGGTCCCGCACACCGTTAGGCCGTCTTCCGCTCACGCCCCAACATCGTGCAGCCCGCCTCCAGTGGTATCGCGACAGGCGTGAATGGAGGGACGAATGGAGACGTGTCGTCTTCAGCGATGAGAGTCGCTTCTGCCTTGGTGCCAATGAAGGTCGTATGCGTGTTTGGCGCCGTGCAGGTGAGCGCCACAATCAGGACTGCATACGACCGAGGCACACAGGGCCAACACCCGGCATCATGGTGTGGGGAGCGATCTCCTACACTGGTCGTACACCACTGGTGATCGTCGAGGGGACACTGAATAGCGCACGGTACATCCAAACCGTCATCGAACCCATCGTTCTACCATTCCTAGACCGACAAGGGAACTTGCTGTTCCAACAGGACAATGCACGTCCGCATGTATCCCGTGCCACCCAACGTGCTCTAGAAGGTGTAAGTCAACTACCCTGGCCAGCAAGATCTCCGGATCTGTCCCCCATTGAGCATGTTTGGGACTGGATGAAGCGTCGTCTCACGCGGTCTGCACGTCCAGCACGAACGCTGGTCCAACTGAGGCGCCAGGTGGAAATGGCATGGCAAGCCGTTCCACAGGACTACATCCAGCATCTCTACGATCGTCTCCATGGGAGAATAGCAGCTTGCATTGCTGCGAAAGGTGGATATACACTGTACTAGTGCCGACATTGTGCATGCTCTGTTGCCTGTGTCTATGTGCCTGTGGTTCTGTCAGTGTGATCATGTGATGTATCTGACCCCAGGAATGTGTCAATAAAGTTTCCCCTCCCTGGGACAATGAATTCACGGTGTTCTTATTTCAATTTCCAGGAGTGTAGATCGAGGTCAGGTA
Source organism: Schistocerca cancellata (assembly GCF_023864275.1). Taxonomy (NCBI): domain Eukaryota; kingdom Metazoa; phylum Arthropoda; class Insecta; order Orthoptera; family Acrididae; genus Schistocerca; species Schistocerca cancellata. The sequence goes on from NC_064631.1 coordinate 532,691,064, forward strand.
TTTACTCCATAAAATTTTTGTAACTGTTCCTCTAGGCTCGCTGGCCTTGTCCACAATGGTATAATAGTTTTCTTTATGCTCCGTGCATCTAGAACAAGTCTAATCTTTCCTCCTGGCTTAGATACAGCTACTAGAGCACTGCTGTATGGTGATAGGGACGGTTCTATTATTCCCCATTGCACCATCTTTTGGATTTCTTTATTCACCGCTTCTTTCTTGGTCCGCGGAACAGAGTATGGAGCATGACAGTAAGTTTCGTGGGGTACCACCTCTATGTTGTACACATAACCTCTCATAATACCCGGTTTTTCTGAGAATACTTCTCGATAACGTGTTAACAACCGAGTGAAATGTTGCCGCTGAGATATTGTTATAAAATCTGACTCTCGCACTTTGCTGTCAATAAGTTTTGTCCATCTAAGGGTCTCATCTTGAACTGTGTCTCAGTAATATTCTTCTTGCCCCTTTAAGCTGCTGCGTATTTGTAGTATCTGCAGCCCCCCGCATTTAATTTGAATACCTCGGCAATATTTACCTTGTACATTTTCTTTTCGCACTAAACCCAGTACAACCTGTCTATTTTCATTCAACATGTTATCCTTTCCGCTTGAGAGGTCAATTTGTGCCTTTCTCTCGCTAAGAAAGTCGCACACCAGGATGCAGGCTACACCTAACCTTATTACCACAAGAAAAGCACACTTTATGGTTTCTTTTCCGAAGCATTATTCCTACCACACCCGATATTGAATGTTCTATGTCTGTGCACTACTGGCTCCAGTAACACGACAGTTTTGTACTGGGTACGTAGGCAATTTGCGATTATGACTTAAAGTTTTAAAAAGATCATAGCTCAGTACATTAGTTGTAGCTCTGGTGTCTACATATACTTCTATGTGAATGTTATATATTCGTGCTTTTAATATGGTTTGCACTACATCTACCTCCTTGTTATTGCAGTTCGATTCTGTTACGAAATCCTGTTGTGTGGTATTGCCTTCTTGATATCTCAGCAGACTGATATTGTTTTGTAAATATTCCTGAGATGTGCCCCTGCTCCGTCCGTCGACCGACAATTGGGAGCTTATTGCGGTCGATTCTTGTTTGACGGTCGTGAATTGTCATTGCTTCCTTCATCTGTCATTTCAGCGATCCTCGGCCCACTATTACTATCTGCCCACGGCTGTTGTATTACATTTACGTTTGGCATCGGATTCCGATTGTTACCGTGATAATTGACATGATTTACTGTCGGTGGTGGCGGCATTGAACTTTGCATTACTGAACCGGAAAGTTGTTATTATTAAGAGTATTATATTGATTAGGCCATTGCCCTTCTTCGTCCTACGCTTGTTATTCTGATTACCCTTATTGTTGTTATATCCTGGATGGTGACGATCTTCACATCAATGATTCTTGTTATACAGCATCTCCCCATTTACATTTCTCCTATTCTGTTCGTCATGTGATTCTCCTTTACTATTGTTGTTGTTTCCAAAGTTGGGATTATTATTCCGGCTCTCATATTTTCTCGGCGAAAAGTTTTTCCCGGTCACGATTCGTCCTGCATTCCTCTTGCGATAAGTTTATCTCATCTAACACCGTTAAATATCTTTCCAGATCGTCTTCTGCAACAATAACTAATTTATCACGAATGTGACCTGGTAAGCGCAGTTTTAGACTACGTATCACATCCCGTGCCGATATGGGTTCATCCCAATATCTTGTTTTCTTTCTTCTTCTTCGCGGATGGATCACTTAGGACCACGCGTAATCAACATTTGTTGGCCTTCCTTTTCGCCCAGTATTCCTTCATACGCAATGGAATAGCTTTCGCTGCGTAGACCACTTATGTGGGTTAGTTTTCCTGTCTTCTTTCTCAAAATCCCGTATGTTTGTGATTTTTCTGATTTCATTTCTGTCATGTAGGTTTTTGAGACCCTAATTCTCTCAGGACTTTTTCCGTCTGTTCGTACCAGTTCGGTCTTGTAGTTTTGTTCTTTAAAAATGTATGGATTTTGTGCGTTAACCTGTTTGAGTTCATTCTTTCTAAATGCCCCATGAATTGGATTATTGTCATGCGCATTGTGTCTGTTATTTTGGAGGTATTTTTATATATTTCTGCATTGGGTTTTGGATAATGCACACCATCTTTAGTTCTTGGACCTAGAATTTTCCTCATTATTTTACGTTCTTTCACTTCCAATTCCCCTTTTAGTATTCTGTGTTGAAGATTTAGTGTCTCATATGTATAGAGAGCTTCGAGTTTAATTACTGTTGTGTAATGTCGTATTTTGCAGTTCCACAAGAGAATCTTTTTGTTGTAAACGTTTTTTGTTAATTGAAACGCCGTCTCCATTTTCTGGACTCTTCATCTGACAGGTTTCTTTTCATTACAATTTTCTGTAATCCATTCACCTAAATATTTAAATTCTTTTACTCGAGAGATGTAGTTATTACCAATTTTGAGATCAGAAGGTGCATCTTTGATGTCAGTCATAAATTTTGTTTTTTCAAATAAAATTTCTAATCCTATTTTTGCTGCCTGCTCTTCTAATAATTCCAGCTATTTCTGTGCATCGGTAATGTCTTGGGCGATCAGAAAATGCTAAGCAGTCTAATTCTATTGCCCTTCCGTTTTGGTCCCAGTCTGTGATCTGGTGCACCTGCTTTTCTCCATTCTCGAACCACTTTTTCAAGAGCACACTTGAAGAGCACTGGGGACAGTCCATCCCCTTGTCGTACTCCTGTGTCTGTTTCAAATTCTGTGCTCAATTCTCCCATAAATTTTACTTTGGATTTGGTCTCCGTGAGTGTTTCTTTTATGATGTTTGTTGTCTTTGATCTAGTCCAAATTCTGCTAACGCTTCAAAAAGGGATTCTCGGTCTATACTGTCATATGCTTTTTTAAAGTCGACAAACAAGATGACATAACTTTTGTTTGAAGTGCTATGCAAATATTTCACCGACTTTTTCAAGTTAAGGATTTGTTTTACGCATGATCGACCTTTCCAGAGTTCACCTTGGTGTTCGCCTAGTTTTGAATCCAGTTGAGGTTCTACTCGGTTTAGTAGGGCTTTAGACAGAATTTTGTATGTTATTGACAATAAAGAGATTCCACGGTAGTTGTTGCAGTCTGTTTTACTTCCTTTTTCGTACAGAGGATGTATGATTGCTGTCTTCCAATCTGTTGGAATTTTTTCAGTTTTCCAGGTTTCATCTATAATTTCTTTGAGTTTTGCGATAAGATTTTCACCTGCATTTTTCCATAATTCTGCGATGATTTGTTCTTCTCCTAATACTTTGTTATTTTTCAGTGATTGAATTATCTCTTAAATCTCCTGTAAACTTGGTGGCTTTGAGTCTGGGTTTCATTGAGAATGACGAAACTAAAATTTTTCTGCAGGCTTTCCACAATTCAGTAATTTAGAAAAGTATTTTGTAAGAATTTTACAGTTTTCGGTGTTGGTATGGGCAATTTCCCCATGTTCATTTCTGAATTGTAGTGATGGAGGAGAGTACTTGTTAATTTTTGTTTGCATACTCTGTAGAAATTTCGGGAATTGTTTTTCTTGAAATCATTTTCTATGTCTTGCAATTTTTTGTCTTCGTGTTGTTTACGGACTGTTCGTATTGCTTTTGTGTCTGTTTTCCTGGTATCTTTGAGATCTTCCAGGGCCTTTTGATTTTTGTTGCACAAACAATTTTGCCACGCCTGTTGTGTGAGATTTATCAGTTGATCACACTCATCTGTCCACCATGGGTGTTTATGTGTGCTTGTTTGCGGTGCTACAGTTTCGGCTGCTTTTAAAAGTCCTGCTTGCAGTTGTTGTCAATTTTGTTGTTTTAAATTTTCTGTTTCTTTCATAAATTGTTCACTACCATTTATCTTTTGAACATCATATTTACGGTGTGGAGATTTCTTAGTGAATTTTCTTTTTTCTGGAATAACATCTAGGGAGAATTTTGTTGGGCAATGGTTGGAATCTAGGTCTAGTCCGTTAAGGACTGTAGGTTTCATGATATCTACTGTATTTACGCGGGAGATTATTACGTGATCCGACCGATATTCACCTATTGTAAGTAGGCTGTTTAGATTTTTATATTGGTAATGCTACGTAGCGCTCTGTATGAAAATCACTGGCTGTGCTGTGTGCAGCCTGTGGCTAGTTTGCATTGTTGTCTGCCATTGTAGTGTTGGGCAGCGGTAGCTGGATGTGAACAGCGCGTAGCGTTGCGTAGTTGGAGGTGAGCCGCCAGCAGTGGTGGATGTGGGGAGAGAGATGGCGGAATTTTTGAAATTTGTCATGAACTGCTATATATATTATGACTATTAAGGTAAATACATTGTTTGTTCTCTATTAATATCTTTCATTTGCTAACTATCCCTATCAGTAATTAGTGCCTTCCGTAGTTTGAATCTTTTATTTAGCTGGCAGTAGTGGTGCTCGCTGTATTGCACTAGTTCGAGTAATGAAGATTTTTGTGAGGTAAGTGATTTCTGAAAGGTGTAGTTTAATGTTACTCAGGGCCATTCTTTTGCAGGGATCTTTGATAGTCAGATTGTGTTGCGCTAAAAATATTGTGTGTCAGTTTAAGCACAGTCTTGTATAATTTGTTCTAAGGGGGCGTTTCACTATTAATAGATTAGGTGAGATCCAAGTTTTGTTTTCGAGGCTCTTTTCTTGAAAAATGTCGATTTGTAAAATAGGTCGTGGTTTTTGTAGATTTCAATGAGTCGTATGCCATTTTCCATTCTGGTTGGTCTGTGTATACCCTGACCACTTACCTATCCAATATAGATATTTCTTTTCTTTACCAATTTGTGCATTGAAATCACCCATAAGGATTCTGACATGGTTATTTGGGATTTTTTGGATAATATTATCTAATTGGTTCCAGAATTCTTCTACTCCTTCTTCTTTATTTTTTTAGTGATATTAGTTGGTGCATGTCCGTTGATTAGAGTGTATATCTTATTAGCTGAATTTGTTGTCATTGTGGAGAGCTGACCCGAGTAAGATTTGAAAGTCGTGACTGAATCTAGTATTGATGTCTTTACTATAAATCCAGTTCCAAATTGTGGACAATTTGCCAGGGCTCTTTTTCCAGGTTTTCCTTTGTATATCCTGTACCCTTCTGAATCAAAAGGATTTTCATCTGTATATTGTGACTCCTGAAATGCGATAATTTTAATTTTACATTCTCTGGATTTTCCAGGATGTTTTCTAGTTTTCCAATTTTTAAGAGAGAATTTACATTAAATGTCATTAGGCAAATTCTCGATTTTACTTTGATTTTGTTATTACGGGGTTCTGAGGCACTCCGATTTACCTCCATGCACACTTCGGTGGTCTCCCCAAAATCCGAATAGACCACTTGCAGTTTTTCAACCGTGGGATTTGACAACACTGGGGTAATTTGTCTTTGAAGGTGCTGTATTCATGTTGATTTATTTGGACTGGGTTTGTGACTGAAATTGAGATTTCAGTCTGGTTAAGCTCAGAGTTCCACTCCTGAGTTTTATAGATCAGCCGCCACTAACATGTGGAGCCGTCATGCCCTTTGTCCAAATAACCTTGGACGATAGCTTTTATAGTATCCTAAAAAGCAAGGTTGCATCTTCTGCCATACCGATAATCTTCACCTCTGTCTTCACTACCGTTGAGGTCTTCACCATATCCCTGGCAAGGGGTCCTCACGAGGTACTATCACCCGGGCCAGGTGAACCAAGGTTTTTTTACGAGGTGTTACTCCTCCACCTCCTCCTTTTTCAACTGGGCTTGGGACCGGCTATGTTTTATTAATGTTCAATTCCGCGGGGTACCTTGTTTTGAATTGTACACCTGTGGACTATAAACTTCCATCCTAAGGCGTTCTTGTATTGCCTTTGACCAATATCGGTCTAAGATTGCCTTTTCAAATTGTGCGACGCTCTGACAGTTATCTATAATTTCATTCGCCCACAGGGGAGCGTCACCCTGGATATGCGCTATTATAAATTGAATCTTTTGTCGTTCGTTCCACGAGCTTGGTAAAACATTTCGAAATCCCTTTATAAATATCACGGGGTGCCCCGACTTCTTTTCTGCGTTGTAAGTTTGAAACTGACGGTGTTTGATTAGACTTTCGTCAATAGTGTTACTTAATGTAGAAGAAGTTGCCCCCATATGATTATGTACTGGCATACTCCTCTGTACATTTATGTCTAGATTATCAGAGTACACTACGGGATGATATGATCCAAACGCACTGTTTGCGTTTCATAAGTATTTCGGCTTATTGTAACTCCGTTGTCATATTTATACATCTGCGAGCGCGCGCTCTCTATTTCGGAAATACGTTGTGTGATCTCTTGTTGCCACAGTGGCATTGGAGATTTGTAGCTCTGGTTTTTGACCTTCGAGTTGACACGCTTTGAGTGTGCTCTGTTTACAAACAGCTGCACCGTTTGATACTTTCTGCCAAGCAGTCTTTACTTTGTTCTCTATTTGTTCCGAGATCTGACTTTCCTTCTCCGTTAGCCAATCTCGGAATTCCTGTTGCACTTTCTTAGCTTGTTCGGGTAAACGTTGGTCTACAGTTTCATTTTGCAATACTTCAAGGTTTTCCTTACAGTTTGTAAGTTTTTTTATAATGGTATGAGTTATTTGCAACGTTTGCACATCTTGTGCTATGTTCAATTATTCAAAATGACAGTCACAATCGCATTATTTATTTTTCTGCCAACCGGTTCCAACCCGCGATGGGGTACATATTTCTCCGTCCTCTCAGGGCGCTATGTTGCTGACTATGTTCGGCAATTCAGTGTATGTTCGTTTTATTTCATTTATCTCTGACTGTACTTTTTCAAACTGTTCATTTATACGCTCTATTAAGGCTGTGTCTCTTTCTTTCGTTTCTTCTTCCCATAACCTGTCCTTTTCTTTCATTTCTTCTTCCCATAACCTATCCCTTTCTTTCATTTCTTCTTCCCTTAACCTGTCCCTTTCTTCCAACTTCCTAAGAAATCCCACAAACAAGTCGGGTATCGGCAAACATACAGGCGTCGTCGTCAGTCTATTCGCTGTGATACTGCTGCTTGCTCTAGTAGCGGCTACCTGTTCTCTTACTTCCGTGTGCTGACTAGATCTTAGTGATTCACTTGGAAATAGTTTATCCACGTTGTCACTCCTAGAATTTCAAGTAAAATCTACTATCTCTGTATCCCAATCCATATCACTTAACAACTGAAAATTTTCCTACATATCTAAAACCTGATTCTGTTATGACTCCATAACTCGTCCAACTTTAACCATATTAACAAGCAATTCACTTTCAACGGATAATGCTTCACAGTATAACTACTTACTATCAATGTTAGTTCTAATCTACAGTAGCAGATTATGATCTCAACAAAATGGTTAATATCTCTCAACTCACAGTACTATCACTTGCTTACTATTACTTTCACACATACAAACTATGTCCTTTTCCACTACGCACCATGTACCATCTACTCTCCTGTAGCTTGATGATACCAAGTCTATGCAGCTCGAATTGATGCTTTGTGGTCCTTACCTTTTCACTTTTCCTTTAGTACATATTTCTCCGTCCTCATAGGCTCTATTAAGGTTCTTCTTTGGTACACACGTTCATAACGTTTATACATGCAATAAAATTTGTCTTGTATTAATATACATTTACACTTAAGTCATATACACAGGTATACATAATTACTGTTATCTTATCGGGCCCCAACGTTACATAGCGGCATTTCTAACGGTTCTCTTTCAATATTCTATATTGGTTTCATGCTTTTTGATACTACATAAGATAATTATTTTCTTTATGTAGGTGAGACTGTTAGAAGCAGAGTATCTTACAGGAGGCCAAAATAAATGAAATTAACTCATGGAATTATTCAGATTTAAATTAAATAATGTTTTAAAATGATTTTATCGCTTCTGCTCTTGGGGAAAGCTGTAAGAGAAGTTAATATTAAGTCCGCAGCGTAATGGCCGCCAATTATTGCCAGTCAACAATCACTGCTTTTGTCTTCTTGATAGCTGAAAAATACTAATTATTCTCTATTTTCAATTAAAACATTACGATTAGTGGCTGGCATGTTCTTGAAATAATACAATGAACTACCTTTTACACACATATTTCCATCAATAACCTGATACATACCTTTCTTATCGTCTAGCCGAAAGAACAAAAAGAACATCTGCTAGCGTTCAACACTATACACAATATCTTTCTAGCAATAGTAACATGAGAATCAGAAACAGCAGAAGAGCTGGCAATAATTTATCTTTTCCCTCTTCTATAGTTATACAAAGATATAAATGTTTTACTTCACCCTATTCTTTACTGTGACATTGTTTATCATCATTATTGTCTTTCTCTACCATTGTATCGTCGTTATATTTTTTGTAAATACTTTTATTTTTCGGTTGACTTTCAGCCTGGTCTGTTTGGTCTTATTCAATATTTTTATACACACTTCACATGCATTATTCTTAAACACCGCAAAAGGGACACTAAAACCGGATCCCACAATGGTGAGGACACCACTTCACTGTTTTCAAAATTGCTTGGCACAGAGTGGCTGCCTCGGTGACCTGTGCAGCGCACTGCTGAGTGCCGGCCCTGTACAGCTGCAGAGTTGTGACAACGTCAGGATGCGCCGGCAGTCGACTCAGCAGTCTCCGTCCCTGCCGCCTCAGCGTCCGTGATCTGGCGTATGAATCTGTGGCCCTCGCCTCAGGATGCCTCTGGCATGTGTTGGGAGCCAAGACTGCCCGCAGTAGCAAGTAGTGCATGGCCCGCCGGTGGGTGGCTGCGGACCCTGCGTTGGCCTCAGAGGGTCGAACCAGCGACCTGTCAGGGCCGGAACGCGGGTGCCCCATCTGCTGCTGTGTGATGATGATGTTTGGTTTGTGGGGCGCTCAACTGCGTGGTTATCAGCGCCCGTACAATTATCCAATCTTTGCGCAGTCCAATTTCGCCACTTTCCTGGATGATGATGAAATGATGAGGACAACACAAACACTCAGTCATCTCGAGGCGGGTGAAAATCCCTGACCCCGCCGGGAATCGAACCCGGGACCCCGTGCTCGGGAATCGAGAACGCTACCGCGAGACCACGAGCGGCGGACCTGCTGCTGTGTGTAGCTGGTTGTGTGACATGCCCCGCTGTCCAGGAGAGCTGTCACACTTGAATGCCTTGTTTGTGAACTGGCGCCTATTTATACGAGGCTGTGCGCCTCTGTTTTGCTAACGCGCTGCTCCGAGTCATGTACTCATAACACCTGGGTTGGGCTAATGGGCCCTTCTGCCTGTAGCTTGCTCCATGCAAACCGCTGTGTTTACTCTTTTCAGCAGGTCTACGGCGCTGTGGCCTTCATTCTACTTCGCAACTGCTGGTAGCGTAACTTACTGTCAACAGGCCTGTGCCTGGCTGTAACTTGTCTGCTCAGAAATACTGCATCAAAGCTAATCTTTTGCCATCTTCAACGGTGGTGCCGCCACAACTGCAACACGTTCATATGAAAAATAAAGAGTTCCTAATCTGGTTTTCCATGTAGCCTATTTATTCAGAATTCTTTTAATTTTCTTCAGTTTGTGTAAAAAGTACACATTGGGTACTGTTGCACACGCACATGGGCACACACTGGCTGCACTGCAAACATTCTTAAACGATGTTAAAGAAATTATTCGGTAAGAAAAAGAAAATTATTCTCACCCAAGTCATAGCCTCATTCATCAGCCTCTTGATGAACTACCTATTATTTCACTGATGTTCGCTGTGGCTGTGATGTTTCTATATTTAGTAAGGTGCTGTACGAAATTCGAATAGTTTGTTGTGAAGAATAGGGCTTATGATGAGTGAATATTTGGTGCGTGTTAGATAACGTATTGCTGCATACGAAATGGAGCTAACGTATTGAATTATTCTTTAAACTTGAGACGAGATCTATACTTATCACCAGATTTGACATCATGGTTTCATGTGGTGCTCTCATTTCCGATCGCTTGCGCAAACGATAGAGTGGAAGTGAAATATTAATAACATTCCTATTATCTCCTAAATGGCTCTACATCATGGTTTCTATGTGGTGCTCTCATTTCCGATCGCTTGCGCAAACGATAGAGTGGAAGTGAAATAGTCATAACATTCCTATTATCTCCTAAATGGCTCTAGGTAACGAAACTAATTTTTGACAAATGGTAGCTATCTACTGTGATATAAGAGTGACCACAGACTTTTTCTATGAAGTAGTGCAGGTCTTTGAAAAGCCATTGACAGCTGGTGAAGTAAGAATTAGTATGGGTTTGTAACAGCAAAAATGAAGGAAACACACTTTTACTTTTATAATGAGCATGAGCTTATTGTAATCTATTGACCTTAATTGTCCTCAGTTGCTTGATTAATAGTAGTTGTTTCAAGATTCTGTCGGAACTGCAACAGCACTAGCGTGTTAGTGAGGTGAAATTGTGTAAACACGCTGAGTTTGGAAAAGAATTTTAATGTGGCAACGAGAAAGAAAATAGTTTTTACAAAACAGGAGGAAAAAATTCCTCTCTCTCTTAAAATCTGAGGGTAGTCCTGTATCCATTGTGTTTTTAATATTAAACAGTTGACTTGTCGAATGATTTGTGATACTGACATTACCTGTTAATACGATCGCTTACAGACTCGCTAGCTGTAGCTTACTCCTTCTGCGAGACAGGCGTTTGTGTGAAGGGTTAAGCTGTAGAACTACACCTCTACTCCAGTAACAGGGTACTTTTTACTTGCAAAAATTAAGGTAGAAGATATTATTTTTTTGTAGTATGTATATAGTTGAGAGTATGTTGAATCCAAGTTTTCGACCTCTAAAACCCTTGGACAACCTTTTGTGACCAAAAAAACCAAGAAATTTGGGCATTTTTTCCAGGTTTTCGCATTTTATTCGGAAACTATGCAGCCTACTGAAAATTTTACTACTACCAAAATGAAAGAGCATTCAATTTTGCGGCGAATGACTTGCTTAAATTTCAAAACCGGCGCAGGCGTTTGGCCGCAGTCACTTGTCAAATTTCGATCATTTTTATCAACCTGGCTATAAAGTCTGTTCCAACGCCATTCATTCAAAAACGGTTGCTCATAATGAAAAAGTCAAGTTATCAAAGTTGTCACATATAAATTTTGATGTTACAAAAGGATCTAGATTTTCAGTTTTAGGCCCTATTAAGACTTCATACACTTAAGAGCCAAAGTAATTCTTTTTTTTAAGTCAAAGTTATTCAATAAAATGAAATTTCCAGTGGGAAGACGGCTCTCTATTGAGCACATATGTGTTTTATATGTATATCTTTCCAATTTTCTTCATTCATGGGTTTTTATTTATTTTCATTCATGACTTAATTGGTAAGAATGTGTCCCTAAAATGAAAACTACGTGGAAAGAAATGGCCAATACCTATTTAAGTATGAGTAATACCAAACTTTGTACAAATGAACAAATAAAAGGGCGTGAAAATATTTAAAAAATACAATCTAAATATCACAGATTCAAATTTTTTCAAATTTCTATTCCGTCGAGGTCGTTTGGAAGACTGCGGCGGGTCGCAGTCCAGCATCCGATATTCAGCATCCATTGCGGCACCTTCAGCAACTTTCTCGTCCTGGAACATGTTTTCACTATCTTGCTCATCCTCGTCGAACAGAATTTCTAGGGCGTTCTCGCAAGATAAACCACGACAGTGTTTGTACGATTAGGAGCAGTTTGGTCCAGATCTGTGACATGCACATACCACTGTGCATTCTGCTTTGCATGCTGCGACTGCAGCACTTGTATCTTCATCGAAAATGCTATCAGGTGAAGAACTTGGAGTCTTTAAATTACGAGATCTTTCATAAGGCTTCGTCCCCCTTTCCGAAGCATCAGTGCGGTAGCCATCAAATATAACGGTGAGTTCGAATTCGTAGTGCTCTCTCAAAAAGGTTTCATATTTCATACAGACGTCTCCAAATTTTTCTTTGATGTGCCAAACAATCTCATGGATCAGGTGACCACCATCCACCACAAAGCTTTTTATTTTGTGTACTTCATTTTGTTGGAGAGGTGTGAATCCATCCATAGAGAGATGATTTTGAAACCCTATTGAGACCGTCTTCTGTGAACAACGACATGGAGAATGGGGAAAGTTCAAATGAGAAACAGAACTTCAAGTCTTTATCAAATTGCTTGATAACACATAGTCTGTGAAACGGTGTTAATGGGTTTATGGTAGGAGTCCTCTTTTTCTCTATCTTAAGAGCTGTAGTGCAGGATGCAAGTGTTATAACCTTGAAATGATGCGTTTTTAAAGTTCTCTCCTTTAATTCTGGTGATCCCCTTAATTCCTTCTACTAATGCCTCATTGAAATTCACTGATGCATCACAAATTACTCCACTGCTTATTGATGTAAGCACATTACATATTGGAGAAGGTAAATGTTTTAACAGTCAATCATTCAGTTTGTCACTGTTGCAGTTAAATCTCTGTGTGAAGCTCTTAAATCCACATGTTGCTCGCTTGTGGCTGATGGCATAGCACAGAACTCCTCAATTTTTTGACAAACATCTTGTAAGGACGCCATCACTGAAGTCCACTTTGTGAGCACAGAATCTGAAAACCCATGTCCGTGACTAAAACCGCCTTTCACTTTCGTAGTATCCATTAAAGTTTGCTCTATTGTCATATCAGACCAAACGTCATTCCAAATATATCACTTCGCCTGATGGTGAAGTAGTTTTCAGTTGTAAATTTCTGGGATTCGCAGCATCCTTTTGTCTACTATTGTGAGCATCTCTTGTAAGTACAGGTGAGCACTTTTAGCGTCCAGGAAATGACCAGCAGCATGAAAGTATGGTAGCATTTTCTTAATGATGTTTCACTGCAGATTCCAGTTTCTAGTGCGCTCAGCTTCTATGAACTATTTTGTAGGCATAACCATGCGATAATATCGTACCCATAATTTAGCTGTATTTCCTTTTGCTCAATGCTGCCAATCGCATTTTCAAACTTGGTTATTACATTTATGTAATCTTCGTTTTCATTGCATTTGAATGCTGATGATCTGTTATGGGGATGAAAACAATTCCTCAATGATATTCGTTTCATCTTCTTTGAACTCAGTCTCCTGAAAGATGTAATATGACAATAGCTCACGAACCAGAGTATGAGCTCTTACTGTTAGAACGTATGCATGCCCACTCAAAACTTTATCCACACTGTTCTCAGCAAATACTGTGGACAGTATGTCTCTACATCCACTTCCTACCATTATTATACCGAAGGATCTCAAGAAACCCACCTAATCGTGCAATGACATGTCCCAAATCACTGCCTTCGCTTCTTACAATATCCACTGCGTGGCTGATCGAAAGTGACAAGACACCACCTGTAACAATGTTTTATGCACGTTTTCAGTATTGTTGGAAGAGGTGTGTATACTTTATCGTAGAATGTTGGAGGATAATTTAAGAATGTGTGGCACATTATTTTTCAACGAACCGACTATCGGTGATTTGTAGCTTCTTCCATGAATCCATTCTACTCAGGCGCATCAGTGAATTTCTTCCACTTTCCATAACGCCACAGAATCTCATATCCAGAGAGCAATACCGTCAAGAACTCAGGCTCGTCGAAAATGAGATCCTTTGTAATAATACTGTTTAAGCCAACATCATTTGCTTTTTGGTGGGTGATCAGCTGAGGTACACCGACTGTACACAAAAATTCAGAAGTTGAACGTCTTTGCGTATCAACGTTCTTGTCAGACTCCATAGTTGAGTAGGGAGAGACAGTCATGATCCTTCCCATGGAATGGAAAGTATTCAACCCGTCAAATCGGCGTTATCAAAGAGAAACTAGATGAGTCCTTCATTGGTCCTGTTAGGATGCTCAAGTCGTGCAATCTAAGACGTCTCAAATAGAGAAGCTCTCAGATATGGAGCTGTGAATCCAATTGCACTAGGAGCATCGAAAATAAGTTTTGATCCGAATCATCTGTACATGTCTGTACCGAGCCTAATAAACATTCAAGATAGAAATGACCGTGGCCTTACTGCAGAAGTCACTGCATATGGTAAAACAACAAACTTTTTTCCCAGTTTTCTAGATTTCAAAATCAACGACTCAAACGATTCAGGTATCAGTGACTGGACATCTGACAAGAAACCATTGGATGGGGTGGGGGGGGAGGGGGTACTGTGATGTATTATAGACCTGTGTACAGATATCCTCATGAAGTATATCTGCAGCAGCACATACAATGAGTATCCTATCGAACGTTATCTTGGGGCCAGGTGCCCAGAAATTTTGTTTTAGTTACAATTGCAATATCTGTGTCTGATATCTGAATTTTTATATCCTCTCCACTATTTCTCTCAGCATTATGAATATTTAACGCTACTGTTTAACTTATGTTTATTATCAGTTTGTTTAGATTAGATTAGATTAACACCTGGTCCATATATCATGAATACTACACTTTGTATTGATGTGAAACATGTCATTTTAACACAAATTTCTTTATGTGTCGTATTACAACGATTTTTTTTCAATTCTGTGGTTACTAATTTTAACTAAAATTTCATCTATTGAGTAGAAAGAGTTCTCATTTAGAAATGATTTTAATTTGTTTTTATATGCTGCTTGGCTATCTGTTAAATTTTTTATACTATTTGGTAAGTGACCAAAGAGTTTTGTACTGCATAATTCACCTCTTTCCGTGTCAAAGTTAGATGTAACTGAGAATAGTAAAGATCACCCTTTCTACTAGTGTTCTAGCTATGCACATCACCAGGCTTTTGAATTGGGGTGAGTTATTAATGACATGTAGTCGAATTAATCACGTAAGCGTAGAAAAATGTGAAATGATTTCAGAGAGTTAGTATCGATAGCAATCGAGAGATATATACCACATAAATTAATAAGTGATGGTACTGATCCCCCATGCTACACAAAACGGGTCAGATCGCTGTTGCAGAAGCAACAACAAAAGCATGCCAAATATAAAACAACACAAAATCCCCAAGATTGGGAAAGTTTTGCAGAAGTTCGAAACATAGCATGCACTTCATTGCGAGATGCTTCTAACAGTCTCCACAACGAAACTCTGTCTCGGAATCTGGCAGAAAACCCAAAGAGATTCTGGTCATACATAAAGCACGCCAGTGGCAACACACAATCAATACCTTCACTGCGCAATAACAACGATTAAGTCACTGATGACAGTGCCAGCCCCTAAACTAGAGTTATTAAACACAATTTTCCGAAACTGCTTCACCAAAGAAGACGAAGTAATTTTCCTGAATTCCAGTCAAGAAAAACCGCCAAGATGAGAAACATAGAAGTAGATATCCTCAGTGTAGAAAAGCAGCTTACATCACTTGTTAAAGGCAAAGCCTCCGGTTCAGATTGTATACCAGTTTCCTTTCAGAGTATGCAGATACAATAGCTCAGTATTTAGCAATTATACACAACCGCTCGCTCATAAAAAGATCCGTACCTAAAGACAGGAAAATTGCTCAAGTAACACCATTACCCAAAAAGGGAAATATGAGTAATTCGCTGAATTGTAGGCCCATATCACTAACATCGATTTGCAGTAGGGTTTTGGAACATATACTATGTTCGAAAATTATGACTAACCTAGAAGAAAACGATTTATTGAAACATAGTCAGCACGGATTCAGAAAACATCGCTCTTGTGAAACACAACTAGCTCTTTATACTCATGAAGTAATGAGTGCTATCGACAGGGGATGTCAAATTGATTCCATATTTTTAGATTTCCAGAACGCTTTCGACACCGTTCCTCACAAGCGTATTCTAACCAAATTGCGTGCCTATGGAATATCGCCTCAGTTGTACGACTGGCTTCGTGATTTCCTGTCAGAAAGGTCACACAGTTCGTAGTAATAGACGGAAAGTCATCGAGCAAAACAGAAGTTAAATGCGACGTTCCCCAAGAAAGTGCTATAGACTGTCTATCGTTCCTAATCTATATTAGCGACATAGGAGACAATCTGAGTGGTGTTGTTAGATTGTTTGCAGATGATGCTGTCATTTATCGTCTTGTAAAGTCAACAGATGACCAATATGAAAAGCAAAATGATTTAGATAAGATATCTGTATGGTGCGAAAAGTGGCAATTGAACATGAATAAAGAAAGGTGTGAAGGGATTCACATGAGTACTAAAAGACATCCGCTAAATTTCGATTGCGAGATAAGTCGCAGAAATCTGAGGGCTGCAAATTCAACTAAATACTTAGGGATAACAATTACAAATAACCTAAATTGGAACGATCACATAGATAGTATTGTGGGTAGAGCAGACCAAAGACTGCGATTCATTGGCAAAGCAATTAGTAAGTGCAATGACCTTTCATCAGTAACATTACCAGATGCAAAGTTCGTTTTGTTTGCTGATGATACAAACATTGCAATAAATAGCAAATCAAGTGTAGTCTTAGAAAGATCAGCTAATAAAATATTTGTGGACATTAATCACTGGTTCCTAGCCAATTCTTTGTCACTAAACTTCGAAAAAACACACTACATGCAGTTCAAAACTTGTAAGGGGTGTCCCACGAGTATATGTCTAACATACAATGACAAGAAGATAGAAGAAGTGGACAGTGTTAAATTCTTGGGATTACAGCTTGATAATAAATTCAACTGGGAGGAGCACACCACAGAACTGCTGAAGCGTCTTAACAAATTTCTGTTTGCAATGCGAATTTTGTCAGACATAGGGGATATAAAAATGAAAAAGCTGACATACTATGCTTACTTTCATTCCATAATGTCATATGGGATTATTTTTTGGGGTAATTCATCAAGCCAAGCTAAAGTTTTCCGGGCACAAAAACGTGCAGTAAGAGTTATATGTGGTGTGAACTCAAGAACATCCTGCAGAAGCCTGTTTGGGGAACTAGAGATACTAACTACTGCTTCCCAATTTATTTATTCCTTAATGAAATTTGTCATTAAAAATATATCACTTTTTCAAACCAACAGTTCAATTCATGGAATCAATACTAGAAATAAGAATAATTTTCACAAGTATTTAAAGTCACTTAGTCTTGTACAAAAAGGTGTGCATTATTCAGGAACACATTTTCAATAACTTGCCAGCAGCCATAAAAAGCTTAACAACCAATGAAATTCAGTTTAAGAGAAGCCTAAAGGATTTATTGCTGGCCAACTCCTTCAACTCCATTGATGAATTTCTCAGTAAAACCAACTGATTTGTGTTTATATATATATATATATATATATATATATATATATATATATACATATATATATATATATATATATATACATATAAGTACAATATAACTTCTGCAGAATTTCAGTGCAGTAATGTGTTCATTGTAAATGTGTGTGTGTGTGTGTGTGTGTGTATGTCTAAGTGCAATCTAACTTCTGCACCATTTCAGTGCAGTAATGTGTTCATTGTAAATAAGTATTATAGTAGTTGTATTACATGTTTATTACCTTATAAATAAATAAAAAACTTTTTTATTTTAAATTCAGTGCATTAGTATTTGTAAAATGACTTTCATATAGTATTCATAAAAAAATGACGATCATTCCACTTTGGACCTGTGGAATGGTACATTAGCTTATTTGTTTTAGTTTTAAATATTTGTCATGTATTGTTGTTTTTCTGACATGTTCCACATCCTGGAGGACCTCCTCACTACGGATCAATTGGAATGAAAGTAAATCTAATCTAAATCTAATCTACTAAAGAGACTGTTTACACCATGGTTGTCCGCCCTATTCTGGAGTACTGCTGTGTGGTGTGGAACCCGCATCAGGTGGGACTGACGGATGACATCGAAAAAGTTCAAAGAAGGCAGCTCGTTTTGTATTATCGCAAGATATGGGAGATAGTTCCACAGACATGATACGTGAATTGGGGTGGCAATCATTAAAGCAAAGGCGTTTTTCGTTGCATGGGGATCCTCAAACGAAATTTCAATCACCAGTTTTCTCCTGCAATTGCGCAGACATTCTGGTGGCACCCACCTACATAGGGAGAAATTATCATCACGATAAAATAAGAGAAATCAGGCTCGTTTTTCCCGCACGCCGTTAGAGAGCGGACCGGCAGAGAGACAGCCTCAAGGTGGTTCATTGAACCCTCTGCCTGGCACTTTATAACAGAGTAATCAGGGAGATGTAGGGGTGATGCTGAGGGAGTTAGATTAGAAAATGAGACACTTAAAGCAGTAGATGAGTTTTGTTCTTTGGGAAGCAAAATAAATGATTATGGTCGAACTTGGGAGGATATTAAATGTAGACTGGCAATGGCAACAAAAGCATTTCTGAGGAAGAGAAATTTGTTAACATAGAGTATCGATTTAAGTATCAGGAATCCCTTCCTGACAATATTTGTATGGAGTAGCCATGTATTTAAGTGAAAAATGGACGATAAACAGTTTAGACAAGAAGAGAACAGAAGCTTTTAAAATGTGGTGCTACAGAAGAATGCTGAAGATTAGATGGGTAGATTATGTAACTAAGAGGAGGTACAGAACAGAATTGCGTAGAAAAGAAATTTGTGGTTCAACCTGACTAGAAGAAAGAACTGGTTGGTAGGACACATTCTGAAGCATCAATTTAGTACTGGAGGAAAGTGTTGACTGTGAAAATCATAGAGGAGGACTTAAAGATGAATACACTAAGCAGATTCAGAAAGATGAAGGTTGCGGTAGTTACTCGGAGATGAAGAGACTTGCACAGGATTGAGTAGCACGGAGAGCTGCATCAAACCAGTCTTTTGTCTGAAGACCACAACAACAACATCATTAACAAGAAGTTCCATAAGTGACTATATATCTTGTGAAGCTACTGTGAATAGTCCTAGTTCCTTAAATAAATGTCTGAAAGATGATTTTGAGTGGACTCCAGGTATTATTCTGATTACATGCTTTTGTGCAATGAATATATTTTTCCTTAATGATGAATTACCTCAAAATATGAT
Organism: Schistocerca cancellata; assembly: GCF_023864275.1. NCBI lineage: Eukaryota > Metazoa > Arthropoda > Insecta > Orthoptera > Acrididae > Schistocerca > Schistocerca cancellata. The sequence goes on from NC_064631.1 coordinate 532,710,082, forward strand.
GCCATGGGAAAACAGTGAATGAAAATAGGCGTAATAAGCCAATTTACTGGTATGTTTGTCACCAAAATTTGCAATAGCTCTAGTAGCATAAGTAACTGAATTCAAACATTTCAATAGGTCAGTTTACTGCTGGATTGATCGCCAATATTTTCAATAATTCTAATAGCATAAGTACCTGAATTCAAACATTTCGATACGTGGTCAATGATTTTCTTCCAATTCAGTCTTTTGTCAAAGTACACACTCAAAACTTTGGAATATTCTACCTTAGCTACAGACGTCTGTTCAAACTATCTGTTACTGGTGTTATACCATTTACTGTAGACAATTTTATATACTGTGTTTCATTAAGATGTGATGAGTATCAATTTGCAATTTTCTGAAAGATATTATCTACAATTTCCTCCACTAATTCTTGTTTACTGGGTGTTATTATTATACTTGAACCATCAGCATAAAGATCTAGCTCTGGATCAAGACATTAATATGTATTAATAACAATAAGCACCGCGATTTAATTATGTGGGGGTGAAATAGCAAAAGAGACCCTTGTATTTGTGGCTGCAGCAATAAACAGAAATTTACATATTGTATAAATGAATTTTTAATCGATTACTTTATTGTCTCTTAAGTAATTATCGTTATTATTATTATTATTATTATTATTATTATTATTATTATTTATTCGTTTCGCCCTCTAAGGTGCATGCAGAACCATTAATTAGCACTGGTCTTCTTAGCCTTCTTCTTCTTCTTTTCTTCCCAAAACTTCCTCATTCTTTCACTATGGGCCTGTCTTCTTTCTTGTGTCCATGCGTTTTTCAATTTCAGGTTCTTTTCCATTGAGTTTTTGGTTGTGAACTTATGAGAGTAGATTTTCTGTCTGTACGCAGTCTGCGTGGTTTCTAGTCGATCAGTACTGAATTCCGTGAGGTCATTTTGGGTTTGTGTTAACCAGCGTGCTCTGGTTTGGCGAGTTCCTTTGATGATAAGGAAGATTTTCTTGGTCATTCTAGAGGCGTCCATTCTTCCTAAATGTCCATAGAATTTCAATCGTCTTTTCCGTGCAACTGGCGTGAAACGATCTATCCATGAGTGCATATCTTCAGAGTTTTTGCACATCCAGCTACCATCTTCAATCTTGGGTCCAAATATTTTCCTGAGTATTTGCCTTTCCATTCTCTCAATGTCCTTGATGTTGGTGCTTTATGATGATTTCTCAGTTGTATAGAGCGCTTTTGGAAGAGTGACTGTATGATAATGGTGAAGTTTGGCTTGGGTGGACAGCGATTTCTTATTATATGTGTTCCAGGTCATTGTACAAGCGTTACGTAATTTTTCTGCTCTTGTTTTGCGAACTACTTTTTTGTTGTCAGTTTTTCTGATTATTTCACCCAACTACTTGAAGTACTTGTTTGATGTCACCATATTTTGTTGCAAGTCGTTTCAGAGTTGAACTTTTGAAGTCTGTGAACTGTGTTTTCTGGTAATAAATTTGGTGTCCGGTTTTGATGGCCACCTCATAAAGTTTCTCGATGACATGTTTGGCTTCTTCAGGAGGCCGCTTAATTATTGCTAGGTCATCAGAAAAAGCTAGGCATTTTATGTTGATTCGTTTGTCCTTCGTTCCCATATTTATTTCAGGTATTTCTTTTCCCACATCTTGATAATCTTGTCCAGTACCAGGTTAAAGAGAAGTGGGGCCAACCCACCATTCCTGTCTCACTCCTGACCTAATTTGAAAAGGTTTAGAAACTTCTTCCATGAATTTTACTTTTGAGGGTGTGTCTGTTAAAGTCTGCTCAATTAATGAAGTAGTTTTGTTATCTACACCATATTCACAAAGTGTATTGAACAAACTGGTGGAATGAATCGAGTCATATGCTTTCTTGAAATTTACAAAGCTGGCTACTGTGTGGTTCGACTGACAGTGATGCAGATCTGTTCTGCACAGGATCGATGTGGCCAAAAGCCTGCCTGATATTCATCGATCATATGTTCTGTCTGTTGTTTTAATGTGGTGAGAAGAGCACGTGAGAGCACTTTGTAAGCGACTGATAGGAGTGAAAAACCTCGATAGTTTTTGGGATCGGTCTTGTCGCCCTTTTTGTGAAGATTTATTTTTATTTATTTATTTAGCCATCTGTGGACATTTTAATAAAAATGTATGGACGTTGTCAGTTGTGTACATTCATATATTTATACAGTTTGTTGTTACATGTGGTTAAACATTGTGACATATAAGTTATTTACAGTCATTTTTGCTCCTTATCAAAATATTGTGAAACAAAAGCTATTTACAATCATTTTGTACTAAGGAATTCACTTATAGTGTAAAAGCAGTGTTCCTGCAAAAACAATGTAACATCTTTCCTAAAGCGATATATGTTATCTGCTGTTTTCCAATCTTTCCACTTTCCCATATATTTGCAATGATTGTTTTTAGCCTCTCAGTCAAGAGCTCACCTTCAATCTTGAGCATTTTGGTAATTACACCGTCTTCCTCTGGTCTTTGTTGTTTTTCAAATGTGATACCATGTATCTCTCATCTCCTCAAGTCAAGTTTCTCTGCTGGTGGTTGACAGTTGTGTAACTTCTCGAAATACTATTTCAGGATTTCACAGTATGCCTTTGTGTTCGTCCCAAGTATTCCATCAGGGCGTCGAAAACAAAGAGTGGGTGGCTTGGAGGTTGCTAGTTCTTCCCTAAATCTCCTAAACAAGTTTCTAGTGTTCTTTCTTTTAAAATCATTATCAATCTCCTCTAATCGTTTGTGCGTTTAATTTGTCTCGTGGATTTGGATGTTTTCTTCTGTGTTTCCAAAAAGTTCTGCCAATTCTCTGGTGTTTGATGGCTGTGCCAAATGTTCCAGGCTTGAATACGTGATTCAAGTGCTCTGTCGCAGTCTGTTGTCCATCACCTGTGTTTGCTTTTCCGTGGTGATTGACCGATTTTTCTTGATGACTCCTGGATGGTTCCAAGAAGCTATTCCCATGTTACTGTGTTAGTATCTAGTGATTATGCAAATTCCTCAGCATGTTCTGTTAGGTAGTGTGGATCAATGGATTTTCGCCACTTCTTTCAATTAGCTATTATTGTTATTATTATTATTATTATTATTATTATTATTATTATTATTATTATCATTAAATTACCTACATAAATTGTCACGAGAAGGTGGAACCGTTCTTCAGTATGTTACTGTACACTTGAACTACCATCAAAAAGATGGACTCTGTTAGCGTGTTTATTATACACCCACAATGCATTTCGATGGTTACTCCATTATCTTCAGGTGTTACGTTCTCAAAATTGCATTGAGTTACACTCCGTTTGCCAGCAAGACATAAAGTCATCATGATGTTTTCAATCTTCTCGTAATTTTATCTACTAAAACTTCACTTGTTGCTGTCACTGTGTACAGAATTCAACACTGTTTACAGTTTCTCCGGGAAAAATAATTTTTTTCTTTAGCAATTTTAAGTTAGTCAAAGGCAACAAGATAGAACTTTCAATGGGACATGACAAACCAAATGATGCCCTTGACGAAGAAAAAAGCTGCAGCCAGAAGTCCAGTTCACTGCAAATATTGTTGGCATATAGCCATGCTACAAAATTTTATCTCATTGATGCAAATACATAAATGCACACCATAACTACAAGTATACACTGACTATAAAGCACAAATACATAGAATACATACATAAATTTAATCTGCATTACAATTCAAATTTGGTACATTATGATGTCTGTTGTAATAAAGCAGCTGAAGACATTATTTCTTTTATACAAAACTCATTTGATTCAATGTTATCTGTTGCAGCAATTCTAGTTGACCTATGCAAGGTATTTGATATGGTGAACCATACAGTGCTACCGAAGAAACTTTGGTGTTATGGAGTCAGAGACTTAGAACTGACTGTCATTAGCTCCTGTCTCAGTGATAAGAAACAAATTGTAGTTTACTATAACCAAAAGTCCCAATACTTAGATGTAACTTGGGGCATTCCTCAGGATTCTGTACTTGGCCCTTTACTGTTAATAATCTTTGTGGATCATCTTCCCAGTAACATAATTTGCAAAACTGTACTTTACATTCATGACACAGCATTCATTAACTCTGGAAAAGACATAAACAAATTGGAGCTGGAAAACAAAGAATATCCTAACCTTTGTAATGTATGGTTCAAAGACAATGAGCTATCCATCAACTATGTTAAGACAGTGAACTTCACTTTCAGTTTATCAAGCCTTGAAACTGAGTCCTCAACTGTTAAACTAATTCATATACACCTTGATTCCAATTTAAACTGGGCAAAACACACAGTCCACAAACGCAGTAAGCTCTCACAGGTTACCTTTTTATTGACAAAACTACAGAGATTTGTAACAACACCTCTGTTACTTAACTTCTATTATGCTCCTTCCACTGTCACCTCATATATGGCATCCTTTTATGGGGTAATTCTGCAGGGGCCAAAAAAAATTTGTCTGGCAGAAAAGATCTATTTCTGGAGTTACAAACTCTAAAACTTCCTGCAGACCACTCTTTAAAGACTTAAAAGTATTGACAGTCACATCACTACATATATATTGTTGCCTACTAAAGAAAACTTTAACAACTACATCTTAAGGGAAGCTGCACACTAATACAAAGCAACGCAGAAGAAGCAGATAGATATACCCACAGATAGATTAAAAAGAATACAGTCTGGTTACGAATACCTAGGCATAAAATTATTTAATATTTTACCTTTACAGGCGCATCATGTCTCACTTAATGACCTTAAAACAAAAACTGTAAAATGGTGGAAGTAAAAGAATTTCTACAATGATTCAGAACTGTTCTAACGATGACCTGAGATACAAAATTATTTCTAACTGTAAATTATTTTGTACTTACCTTAGTATGTTAATAGTTTATTTGATACTTCTGTATATTATTTTCTATGTACTGTAAAATAAGGAAATTGTTCTCTAGTGTATATTTTATGTGCCTTGTATTATTGTTATTAATATGTGTACTGTAACTATGTCAACAAAATGTATTTGTATAATATAATATGTAAACTCGCTACGACGACATTGATTGCATAAAAATGCTCAAAGATGGATCAAAATAAAGAAATAAATTTATTGGTGAAATTTCGTAAGGCCAACAAATTAAAATTTTAAACTGTATTGTCTCCATATGAACTCTTAGTTAGGCCCACTGAGTTTAAATTTTGATCCACTCAAATGACACATGCTACAAATGCCACTGGTCTGAACAGGTCAAAATCCTTTTAGCATACATTTATGTATTTATTTATTTATTTGGCTCTAAAATGGTTCAAATGGCTCTGAGCACTATGGGACTCAACAGCTTAGGTCATAAGTCCCCTAGAATTTAGAACTACTTAAACCTAACTAACCTAAGGACATCACACACATCCATACCCGGGGCAGGATTCGAACCTGCAACCGTAGCAGTCCCGCGGTTCCAGACTGCAGCGCCAGAACCACTAGACCACCGCAGCCGGCTTATTTATTTATTTATTTGTCCATATAAATCTCTTTTTAAGTACATATATTGTACACAGGATATTGGACAGAAAACCTTTTTAGCTATTGGATTTTCAAATATCAAACATAAATTTTATAAATTTTTATGACAAATTGGATCTAGATAGTTAATAATTACAAATTTTAGAAATACTGTATATTTATAACTTATTTCTACAATTAAAGATACAAATTACATTTTTTCTTGCATAACATACTGTGAGACTGAATAGTAGTAGTTTTTCAGAAGGTAGGATGTCACAGACTTTTTAAAGCTTTGTAATTCAGTAAGAGATTTTATATGTCTTGGTAATCTGTTGTAAAGTTTTGTTCCTGCATGATATACACCTTTTTGGCATAATGTGGTGTTACAATGATTGACATGTATGTCACTGTCTGACCTGGTAGTGTAATCATGGACACTTTTGTTTTGAGGAAAAAGGTTTTCCTTTCTCAGTATGCTTTTTTTGACATGCGTGACTATTTCCAGTATATAAATGCAGGGAAGGGGTAGGATCCTTAGATCTTTAAAGAAAGGTTTGCATGATTTTCTGCTGCTCACTTGTTTCATTATTCTTATAATTGCCTTTTGTTTCCTGAAAACTATTATGGCCTGATGTATATTTCCCCAGAAAATGATACCGTACTTCAGTATTGAATGTACACGAGCAAAGTATACAGCCCTAACTGTTTCTGCACTAGTACTGTTGCAGAGAATTCTTACCACATAGCTCATTTTTGCTAGTTTTGAATTTAGGGCTGTGATATGAGTGTTCCATTTAAGATTTACCTGGATATGAATCCCAAGAAATTTAGTTTCATTGACAGAACCAATGTTTTGGTTATCTATACATATTACAGGTTGTGCTGGATTTTTATTTTGATCAGTGTGGAAATTCATGAGTACCGTTTTTTGGGGATTAACTATTAGCCTGTTTCTGGTAAACCATTCAGACACTCCTTTTGTAATATCTTTTGCAGATGCAGTAAGATTTTCTTCATTATTCCCTTCAATCAATAGACTGGTGTCATCTGCAAACAGTACTGGTTCAGAATCGCTAACGTGTGATGGGAAATCATTAATGTAGACCAAAAAAAGAAAGGGACCTAAAATGGAGCCCTGTGGAACACCATGAGTTAGTCCACATGGTTCTGAAACATGTACCTGGAGTTCATTTCCTTCTGTGTACTTAATTTCAGTTACCTGAGAACGATATTCCAAATATGATTTGATCCACTGATTTGGCACACCTCTTACACCATACCATTCGAGCTTCCTCAGGAGTATAGAATGATCAATCACATCAAAAGCTTTTGTTAGGTCCAAGAATAAACCTGAGATATTTATGTGGTTGTCCACTGCATTTAAGACATGGTTTATCAGATTGAAAGTGGCAGTTTCAATTGATCTCTGTGGTCTGAAGCCATGTTGACATCCAGAAATAATATTATTCTTGTCGAAGAATGTAATTAGTTTTGAAAGGAACACTTTTTCAATAATTTTCGAAAACCCTGACAATAGAGACACAGGCTTATAGTTACCCATGATGATCACCTTTTTTATATAGGGGTATTACTTTTGCCATTTTCAGTTGCTGAGGGAAGACACCACATGATAAGGATGAATTGCATATGTCCAATAAAGGTGAAAGTATTTGTCTTGCTGTTATTTTTATAATATAATTTGGAATATCATCAATACCAGTTGAATACTTACTCTTCAGTGAATTAATGGTATTTAGGAGCTCTGTTGGGCTTACTGGACTGAGGAACATGGATATATTATTTATTTCAATTCTTTCCATGTTGTATTAGGTGGATTTCCAAATTTTTCCTTCACTAATTTCCCAGCAACAGTTGCATAGTAAGAATGGAAACTATTTGCAACTTCCCTAGGGTCAGTGACATTCTTGCCATCATGTGATATCACAATATTTTTGTGAGTTGTCTTCTTCCCTGTAAGATCCTGCACAGCTTTCCACATGGACTTAGTTTTATTGGATGACTTCATAATATATTTGTCATTTTCCTTAATTTTTTCCTCCTTTATGATGCATTTCAAAACTAGCTTGTATTTTTTGAAATAATTAATAAATTCTGAACTGCTGTTAGTTTTTGACTGCAGAAAAAGTTCCCGTTTCATTTTACAAGATACTCTGATGCCTGATGTAATCCAATTTCTGAATCTATCTGTGCTCTTGGAAATAACTTTCCTTTATGGAAAAGCTATGTCAAAGTTATGCTTGACAATGTTCAAAAAATGTTCCATCTTTTCGTTAGTATTAGAGGTATCATATACTTCTCTCCAAGATTGTTCCCTGATTAGGTACTGCAAGCATTCAATATTTTTCCCACTATAAATCCTTTTATGGATAACATTTTCTATACTGGTCGAAATGTGATTTACAGGTATGGTCAGTAATTGCGAAAGGTGGTCACTATAGCCGGTATCAAAGTTTTCTGATGTACACTTGTCCATGTTTACGCATACCTGATCAAGGAGAGTGACACTAGTTTTAGTTACATGTGTTGGAGAGCCAACAGTAAGACAAAGATTGTAGGCTTTTATAATATTTAAAAACCTTTCCCCGTGAGGGCTATGGCTCAGAAAGTCAATATTAAAATCACCACATAGTACCACTGTTTTCCCAGTTGTCTTAAGTTTGCCTAAAGCAAGGTCCAATTTTTTGAAAAAAAAAAACACTTATGTTACTAACAGGAGATCTATACGCACATAAAATAATAGTGCTTTCAGACATTAACTCTACAGCTGAGATTTCAAAGTCTCTTTCACAACCAAGTTTGCAAACAGATGTTATACTCTTATAATCTACATTTTCTTTTACATATATACAAGTTCCCCCATGTTTTGATTCCATTCTACAAAAGCAGTTTGCAAGGTTAAAATGTAATATTTTTAAGTACTGAAAATACTCATTTTGTAACCAATGCTCACAAAAACATAACACTGATACATCTTTCCATTCACTATTGAGGAGTATATTTATTTCATCAATTTTGTTTGTTAATGACTGTACATTCTGGTGTACAATCTTAAGTCTATATTTGCAATTTAATTCTGCATCACATTTTTTTGTGATACAGTCTACTTCCCTAAAAAATGGCTTTCACCCTTTTTATAAGACATTGCATCTTTCTTTATGACCCATTTGTCCAAAGTACTTTGGACTGCTTCTATATTAGGCCTATTGTGATTCCAATTTGCTAGACGACAGATTTCTTCAACCAAAAATTGTTTCCCACTGTGATTTAAATGAAGGCCATGGCTGGTGTGCATGGACCTGTGTAACGTGCTTACATTTATTAAGTTCACATACAGAAACTTTTTGCATACAGTATCTATCTCTTTGTTTACTCTTTCTATTAACTTATTTACACATGACGAAGGAGGAAGCTCGTATCTGTGTGGTTGATTTACAACAGCTACATTTGTGTTGCCTAATTTGGGTAGCACACTTTCAAGAACACTGATGAGTTCACTACCTTTATCTCTGACAACATCATTCGCACCTGCAAAAATTACGACACAGTCTTCTGGGTTAAGGTTTTCACACGATTTTACCACTGTTTTTGTCACTTCTGCAATGCCTGCTCCTGGTTTGACAAAGGCTTGGACACTTGCATTAGTTTGTGTATCTGCTACCTTTTCTGCTATCTGACGTCCAAGATTATCGGCAAAAGTCAACACTTTTTGTTCTTTTTTGCACACTTGAGGCCAGTCGACTGATTTTTTAATCACATTTCTTTGTTTAGGACATGCGCGAAAAATTTCAAAGGACTAGATCTGGAATATAGTTCACTGAAATACTATAAACATTTGAGAAGCTCAATCATCAATGCAAATCAAATTTTATGTTTTAGGGTACCGTTACCTCTTTTACTTTCCATTTTAATGTTCTCTTGTTGGCCTTTTTTTTGTTTTTTTGTTTTTTTTTTTTTTTACAAGACAGTTCTTTCCCTTTGGACCCGAAAACTAAACGTGTCTTGGCATAAACTTTTTTTATAAAAATGGCTGTTTGCTGTATTTCTTCAAACAATAGTTCAAAAATGGTTCAAATGGCTCTGAGCACTATGGGACTTAACTTCTGAGGTCATCAGTCCCCTAGAACTTAGAACTACTTAAACCTAACTAACCTAAGGAGATCACACACATCCATGCCCAAGGCAGGATTCGAACCTGTGACCATAGCGGTTTCGCGGTTCCAGACTATAGCGCCTAGAAGCGCTCGGCCACTTCGGCCGGCTCAAACAATAGTAAACTATTTCTAAAATGTGCTACAATTCCAGAAGTATTCCATACATTGGCTAGCTTTGTGGAAGAAAAGTATGTCCTACTACTTCCTGCACGTAACAATCTCGTAGTGTATGTTTCTACACAGCGTTTGCGTTAATAGACAAATCCTTACTCCTACAGCTTAAAATCTGGGTCACCCTAAAATAGGGTGTCCATTCGTCCCGTTTTTCCCGGGACAGACCCGTTTTTTACCAAAATGTCCCATTGTCCCGAAAGTTTTTTTGGGGACGCTCAAATGTCCCGCTTTTTTATGATTCCGCTTGGCTAGAGTATTTTACGTTACTGGTTGTTTGACTTGCTATTATTTGCGCAATTATTTACGCTAGGAAGCGTGTGATGACTTTCAGCATACCCCAAACATGTATCGAACTGTCAATAATCACAAGTAATTTTAAACGCACTATAGGTTACGAATAACAATGAAGATTCTTCTCTTCTGAATCGATCCACTGAATCCGTCCTTTCGGTCCAGAGATACTCTACACCACTGATACTTGCTCTCTGGCTTTCGTCACCGCACTGTTAATGTTTTGCAGAGAACACAGTGAATAATATAGTAGGTGTTGGCTGTCCAGCACATGTGGTGCACAATTCCTTACAAACTGGCTCAGATTGCCTACCCATCGACTGCCAATTAATTGTAAACAAAATCTACCAGCATTTCCACATATATACAGTAAGGGTTGAATCTCTGAAGTCATTCTGTAAGTTTACTGAAACTGAATACAAAACTGTACTTGGGCACAGCAAGACAAGGTGGCTATCTCTGCTACCAGCATTGGAAAGAATTGTAGAGATATTTCCTGCTTTGAAATCATATTTCATTTCCCTTGATAAGTGTCCTGTTATCCTTAAACAATTCTTTGATAGCCCTGTGTCTATTGTTCTTCTACATTTTATTGTTATCCAGCTAAAGCCTTTCTCCACAACAATTAAACGTATTGTGAAACAAGAAATCACAATAGTGGAAGTTTATCAAGAAATAAACAAATTATTGGGCAAATTACAATGTAGAAAATCTGAAAGATTTCTCACACCCTTTGTACATGAGACTCTAAGAAAGCTGGAAGAAGAGGGTGAAATTACTGTAGAACAATTTCATATTTATGCTGATATCTTCTATGACTCTGGCATTGAGTATATTAAAGAACGGTGTTTACCACTTCTCACACCTTTTAAGGCATTTGACTGGGTTAATACTGAAAAGGAGCAGCTACAGTAAAAGGATATTCAGGACTGTTGTGTTTTTGTTAAAAGTATTCCTCCACATTTTCCTGTTGATGAAGACGAACTGTTTGATGAATTTTTATGTGCACAGAACTTCATTAAAAGTGAAGAAGGAGGCAAAGAAAGTGTTAGTGCAACGTTGTGTAAAATATTTGCTTACTTCAAAAGTAAAAACATTAACATGTAAAACATGATTCATCTGGTGGAGTTTTGTCTGGCAATTCCTGGGTCAAATGCTGCTGTGATACGTGTGTTTTCGTTACCCAGATAGCACAGTAAGCCTGTTTCAAACTTGTTTCCAGATGTAAAGTTCAAGTATATTAAGCTTGATCAAAGCTGGAATATTCAGGCCTGTTAGTTGGATTCAAGCTTGAAACAAACATCCAAGTTGGCAGAGTTCAAGCTATATTTCAAGCTTGACTTATCAAGTTTGGCTCCAGCTGTATCTACACACGTGGAATACAGCCTCGTATTTACAGCTTGTTTTAAGCTACAAAATTATTAATCTGAATTTATTGAACCTAATTAATTAAATAAATATCAGAATGGAAATGGTGTGAAAAAAATTATCAGGACATGTATGTTTAAAATTTTTACTTTAAAATTTAATTATTCTGAAGCCCCTCCGGCCCCAGCACACAGACCAGAGCAGGATCAAATTTCGCTGACTTCTGCTGGTATAATGATCCTGTAACAGGTAAAAGAAAATGTTAGCCATACCTAAACATAAAAAATGTAAAAAGTTGAAACCGATCAACCTAAATATAATTTATGCCCCAGATTAGCAAAATACCTTCAAACTCACTGATGTAGTAAAAATCATTAACTAGTATAAACGTCACTGAGTAAGCAGCTGCTTCTGATGACTTCATTCCAAAGAGTTTTTAAAGTAATTTGAAATAACTTTTTGTTTGAAATGTTTAAAGTAAAGACGACATTTGGGTAATTTTGCGATGACTTCATGAAGAAGCCACACATCACTATTTCTAACAGTTTCAGGGCCATTTAATCTGAATTATAAAGAAACAATTACTTGAAATCATATACACCTCATACTGTAAGCTTATGAGGAAACTACCGTTTAGAAAAATGTAGACTTTTATTCTATCCACAATTATATTTTGGTGATTAAAACTGAATCAAAATGAAATAAAAGATGAAATCGAAATAAATTTAAGAAATTACCAGTTCAGTGGAACTGAAATGTAAAAGAAGAAAAAATGTTCTCCTTGTCATATTTTAATATTGCCTTTTATTAGATTTCAGCCACATTACAAATAACAATAAAAGTAAGAAGTACCAGTAGGCCTTGCAGTATTATTTCACCTAGGGAACAACAAAATTAAGAGCAATTGAAGACCAGTCAAAGCTACGTAAATAAAAAAGACTGACACCTATGTAGTGACTGGTTCTTGATGCACTTTTTCCCGTTCACCATGTCATTACTATTTGTATTCGCAAAGAAACTTTCCGCAATTCACGATTATTCATTCATGGTGTGACACACACGAGTATTTACAAGTAAACAAATGTAATAGGACAATATATATAAAAAGGCGAGATTTTAAAACGGTAAAATAACATTAAGTTTTAATTTATTGGTCCCACGTACTAGTGAGCTAGTTTAAAATAACCTCTTTTTGCTGAACAACTTGTAATATGTTTTCTTAGCTGGTAATCCATTTCACTTTCATCCAGATTCAATTTTTCTACGTAAAAGAATATGATATTTCTTTACGTTACGTAATAATATTTAACATTTGTAATATTAACGTACCACTAGAGAAAAATGCATCTGCGTACCTGTAATACTGCTATACCGGGTCTGAAGAAGATATATAGTGTAAGGCAGGGGATGCTACACACTTTCCGAACTATTTTACAGTATAAAATAAACTTCACAACAGTCAACAATCATTTACGCACGTCACAAAAATAAGATGGCCGTAAACCTAGCAGAGTCAGTGCAAGGCTTATAAACGCTTGTGGCGCTTCCCGTGGACGTCTATGGAAGCTATGCTGCGCGCGCATCTGCTGTACAGCCTTCCAGGGAAATTGCAGTTTATTTCAAGCTTGGGAAAATTATTTTAATTCAAGCTAAATTTTTACAGCTTGATGTAAACTGTGTAACAGGTTGATTTTTCAATCTTGAATTTTCAACTGAACGTAAACTCAATATCCTCCTTGAAATAAGCTGTGTAACAGGTTGATTTTTCAATCTTGAAATTTCAACTGAACCTGAACTCAATATCCACCTTGAAATAAGCTTGAGTGCTAGCTGGGTAGTGAACTCTTTGTGATCAGATGAATAAAACAGAATGAAAGTTGAAACAGTGAAGGCCTTGCTCATTGTCAAAAAACACTTTAACGGTGTATCGTGTACTTACTTCTATGATACAATTTCAAACGAAAGTGCACTTCTTGATAAAGTACATAAAAGCGAAAAGTACGGTGATAGTGTGGCAGAATAATTGTAAAAATTAATTTGGGATCATCTGAGTGCACGTTGTAAAGGTAAACTTGTACGTGTATTAAATTTAGTGCCCGTGAAGAGTTGTAAAAGTTGCCCAAATGTGATTTATTTCATTTGAAAACATTTGGACAGCTAGTGCGTCATAATCTCGATACTGACATCGTGAGGCAGTTGCACTATGGCTCCATAATAGAGTCAATTTTTTTGTTTCTTTTATCTGCTGACATCGTGAGGCAGTTGCACTCAGGCTTAACAAGAGTGTCAATTTTTTGTTTCTTTTGTAAAGCTGGAATTAGTACAAATTTAACTAATAGGTAAAGTAATATCAAACATTTTTCTTAAATGAAATACGAAGGCTTGTAAAGGAAAGAAAAGCTAAATTTCATTGCAGTCGCATATCAGTAGCAAATGTTGCGCAAAATGACTCGTTGACAGCTACACAACAAGAGATATATGCCGTAACCTATCTGTTTTCATTGGGATCCGTAAACTTTTTTATTTACTTTGGAAAATATTGTCTACGCTCTCTTGAACAATGAAAGGCCTATTGTTGTCAAAGCGCTATTATTTGACAATCGCAGTCAACGAATCAGTGCGAGGCGTACCTGACTGTTCGAAGTTGGTGCGAGGCTGTTGCAGTATACAAAGGGTAGTGATCAGGACAAGAAATTTTCGCTGCATTGTGGACGATATTATCTGCGCGATCCTGATCAGAAGTAAGGTAAGACCGACTTCACCAGTCGCTTATTCAGAGGCCTTATCATTCTTGATAGAGCTCAAGAGTTGTCAGTAATTGAAATTAACAATAACGAAGAATTAATTGTTAAAGAATGCAATCAAAACTTCAGCGCACAACAGATACCTTTTGATATAATTAATTCCGATCGCGCAATGAGAAAGTAAAATTTTTGCTGGCAATAATAGGTACCGACACTATTTTCGAAGACGAGTAATCTTAGCGAGTGTCTTGAAGATTTTTTTTAGTGACTGTCTGGTACACCGAGTAAGGTCACAAAAATTAGCACGTGACCTCTCATAATTTGAAAATTGTACTGTATAAACAGGGATTATATCAATAGCAGACAGTGGGTAGAGTCTACCGATATTCAACCCAGTTATGTATCTCATAAGTGCAGTGGCTCCTAACAGTCGTTCATAGCGAAAAAATTCAGGGAATGAAAGGCTAAATAAACGTGTTAACAGTCACATGTTTGTAGAAATTGTACTAACTGAATGAAATACTACATGTGTGTGTTAATTAACCTTTTAACAGGGGTTGATTTGTATTTGGTTACATTACGCACAGAATAAATTTATTTGATCTTGTATTTTCGTAAGTAGAAGAAAATTTTCTATTTCGGAAGAATGTTTTGATTGTGTTAATACCATATGTAACAGCTTTATTTCTTGATTTGTAATTCTAAATTGATGGGCGGTCTTTAAGACGGCTATATTTCTCATACATTTTAGAGAACTTCCATTACTTGTCTAAAGGGAGCGACTAGACAGAGTTAAGTCCTATGAAGTTGATTGTTTGGAAGGCAGGAAGGCGTCAATGAGAACTGGCAGTTGAGATTATGGCGTCACGGTTTCCGCCCAATCAGCGTGTAAGACGTTCCTCGCGCGCCCTTTGAACTGACAGTTGTATGTTGTTGGGATCATCAGTCTGAAGACTATTTTGATGCACCTCTCCATGCTGCTCTATCCTGTGCGAACCTCTTAGTCTCCGAATAACTACTGCAGCCCACATCTTTCTGAATCTGCTTACTGTATGCATCTCTTGCTCTTCTGTACGATATGTACCCCCACACTTCCCTCCAGTACTAAACTGTTGATCCCTTGATATCTCAGAATGTGTCCTACCAACCGATCCCATCTGTTGGTCAAGTATTGCCACAAATTTCCTGTTTCCCCAATTCTGTTCCGTACCTCCTCATTAGTTATGTGGTCAACCCATGTAATCTTCAACATTTTTCTGTAGCACCACATACCAAAAACTTCTGTTTTTGTGTAAACTGTTTATTGTCCATGTTTCACTTCCATATATGGCAACACCCTGTACTAATACCTCCAGGAAACGATTCTAACACTTAAATCTGTATTCACTGTTAACAAATCTCTCTTCTCCAGAAACACTTTTCTTATCATTCTCAGTTCGCATTTTATATTCTCTCTACTTCAGCCACCGTCATTTATTTTGCTCTCCAAATAGCAAAACTGATCTACTGATTTCCCGTAGCATCACCTGATTTCGTTATACCACATTTCATATCCTTGTTTCGCTTTTGTTGATGTTCATCTTCCAAGTTCTTTGCATCTCCAACAGAATTACAGTGTCATTGGCAAACTGTAAAGTTTTTACTTCATCTCCCTGAACTTTCATTCTTACTCCAAATTTTTCTTTGGTTTCCTGTACTGGTTGTTCACTGTACAGATTGAATAACATCAGGGATAAGCTATAACCGTGTCTCACTCCCTTCTCAACCATTGCCACTCTTATAACTGCTGTCTGGTTTCTGTACAAGTTGTGAATAGGGTTTTGCTCCCTATCTTACCCCTCCTGCCTTCAGAATTTCAAAGAGGATATACCAGTCAACATTGTCAAAAGCTTTCACCAAGTCTACAGATGTTATAAACGTATGTTTGTCTTTCCTTAACTTATCTTCTAATATAAATCATAGGGTTAGTACTGCCTCAAGAGTTCCTTCATTTCCCTGGGATCCAAACTGATCTTCCCTGCGATCACCTTCCACCAATTTTGCAATTCTTCTGTAAAGAAGTTGCGTTAGTATTTTGAAACAGTGACTTATTAAACTGATAGTTTGGTCATTTTGACGACTCTCAGCACCTACTTTCTTTGGAATTGGAATTATTACATTCAGTTTGAAGTCTGAAGGTGTTTTGACCACCTGATACATCTTGCATGCCAGATGGAAGAGTTCTGTCATGGCTGACTCTCCCAGTAATTTTCGTCTATCCCCGGGGCCTTGTCTTTCAGAGCTCTGTCAAATACTTCTCGCAGTATCCTATTTCCCGTCTCCTCTTTATCTACATCCACTTCCCTTTCTATAACGTTACCTTCCAAGGTTCATTTCCCTTGTATAGACCCTCTATATACTCCTTCCACCGTTTTAGCTTAGTGTTCCTGCCTATTAGACGGCAATTCTGTTCGTGTGTATGGGGGAGTTTATAACAGAATGAGGTGGCAGTGAGAATTAGTATCAAGGAGGGTGGCATGCCAGGGTAATCCGTGCAGTTGTGTGAATCACTGTGCGAAGTTAGCTGTAGTGGCTCATCCACCTACCTCAAAAGCAGGAGATCTGGCTTCGATTCCCAGCCTTGGTACAAATTTTCACTCGCCACTTCAGTCTATATACATAAAAAGATTAAATTATGCTGTGTACAAAATTCTACCAAGCAGCTTCCTCTTCCATTCCTTTCCCCCAGTCCATATTCACCTACCATTTTTCCTTCTCTGCTTTTTCCTACTGCCAAATTCAAGCCCCCCAACACAAATAAATTTTTGTTTTCCTTAACTATCTGAATAATTTCCTTTATCTCTGCACCATCTGTGGAGCTAGTTGGCATATAAACTTCTACTACTTTTGTAGCCATGGGCTTTGTGTCCATCTTTTCTATGATAATGCATTCACTATGCTGTTCTAGTAGCACACTTGCATTCCCATTTTCCTATTCATTATTAAACCCACTTTCCACATTACCCCTATTTCACCTTTGTGTTTATAACACTGTTTTCACCTGACCAGAAATGGTGTTCCTCCTGCCACTGAACTTCACCAATTCCCACTAATTCACTAATTGTAAACAGTTGTTATTAGTAATAGCTGTGTTACAAGATACCAGGAAATTTTGGCAGTATGACGTGGTTAGAATGTGATAAAACATTTTTGAAGGAAGAGTACACATTTTATCGAGATGTAGCTAATTTTTTTGTTTTTTGTACTATAAAACAAACAGGATTAACATTTTTGGCCAACCGTTTTAAATGCTTATTTGAAAATGTATGCTTATGTTCTTACTACAGATTGCAGTTATAGTCATTAATTGCATGTGAGTCGTGTGCTGGATTAAGATTTATACCACTGGAGAGTTCAAGACATGGGAAGCTGCATAATAATAGAGTTTCATGTATTTTTATCTTAAGTCTATTACAATAAAGTTGATCAGCTCAATTTAAAAAAAAAAAATAATGTGCATGATAAATCTAGAACATTTGTGACCTGTTCTACAGAAATCACAATGTTAAAAGCCAAGGTTCCTACAAGATCAACAGTTGCATTGAACATACTTAGTGTGAACTGTTGGGTTAATAGTGAAAAACCAAAATGTGTTTTTCAAACAATGGAAAATCCAGGATGGAATGTAACAATATTAGAGAAAGAAAGGTACTACTCACCATATGACAGAGATGCTGAGTTGCAATTGGCACAACAAAAAGATTCAGACAATTATAGCTTTCAGCCATTAAGGCCTTTGTCAACAGTACACACATGTACACACACACACACACACACACACACACACACACACACGCAAATGCAACTCGCACATACGTCTGCAGTCTCAGGCAACTGAAATCGCATTTGTTTTTGGCAGATATGAATTCTTGAATTTCGTTCTGTCTCCAGTTCAGCGAGATATACTGAAAAATATGGGTTGAATAGTTGCACATGTGTTGATTCTACACATAGAATAACTAGGTGTGATTTTCAGTTAATACCTAGTTATAGAATAATTTGTGCTGTCTTTCCTGTTTGCTTCTGTTTAGCAGTAGGATTTGCATTACTTCTATGTTTTATTTTTCAGTTGTATTAAAGGGACTATGTTCTGTGTCAGATAATGAACCATCTTGCATTGAGTACTGTGACTGGACATTCTGGGCTACATCTACTGTGTGCATGGCAGCTTGGTCATTGAAAGCTGCTGATGATACGATGCAGAACGCAGTGATTTACAGAGTTGAAACAACATTCTCGCATGAGCATGACTAACAGTTATTTAACTACAGTTTGGAGGCAGCTTTCAAACTTTTGTTAATGTATGAAGAGACTCCATAATTTGTAATTCATTTTAAATACATCTACACCAGTTGGCTAAGTTGTAGGTGTGTCGTTGCAGAGAATAAGCTAGCATCAACAAGAACATGCATTTGGAAAAAATGCACAAGATACTGAAATAAACTTACTTTCAAGAAAAGAAAAATAGCTGTAGACAAGTGTGTCAGTTTCTTTTTGTAACTTGTTAGGAACAAAACTTTCGTGAAAGTTGTGAATTATCCAAGGCATAGTCCCTATCAATTCAGGCAAAAGTCTTACCTTCACAGTCTTGGATGTTATTGAATTTAGCATATGTTAAATGAAGGATTAAGTAAGGAACACGTATATTTTTTGTTTTCTCCAAAAAAAATTCTGCTCTGAGATATAGGCCTCCGAAGATGACACTGCGCATACCATTTTGAAATTCTGAAGATGCGAATTTTGGAAAAAATTGTAAAATCTCTGAACATTTCTAAATATTTGGTTAGGTTTTTTTTATTTGAAAGATAATTGCTTTATGATTGCAAAGAAATCCTCCATTTGGACTTATCTGCCAAAGTTCTTTTACTATAGCATTGTGGTCTTTTTTATAATTTATGGAATATTTTTTTTAATGCCAATTCATAAATTTTTGATTTTTTTCTTTCGATTAGTACCGTATATTTCTACATTCCCCGAAAAGGAGAGCTTCCACTTACAGGTTGAACAGGTTTTATAAATAATTGAAATGTTTGCTGTACATAAAACCTGTTTTATTTCCAAATTATCACATAACAGGCTCATAAAAATCAAAACCTAGCCTAATTTACCAAAATTTGTGTAAAGGATACAAAGACCCTTTAGATTTATACAACTTCTGTGCACTATGTTTTGTACTGAAATTATCAAATTAGCCAGTCAATGAACTAAAAATGTGTTCCACTGTTTCAGTATCTTCCTTTGATATAGAGTGATGCCTTCCTGTTGAACCAATAGGAACTGAGCACTTAACAGTCTTCAAAAAATTGTGAACAGGAAGTGAACTTCGATGGTGTTGTTGCTGTCCTTCAGCTGGAAACCTATATCCAGCAGCTGGTTCCTGTGGTAGCATAAAGTTCACTACAATTTCGTTTAACTCATAACTGGTGTCTATAATCTCTGCTATCCACCAATCACTGTCATACATACAAGCCACAAACATCCCACTTCTCAGGTTGTGAGTCTGAATATTATCCTGCTGTTCCTGAGATGTTGGCTGAAGGAATGAAATTTCTTCTTTCTTGTTCTTTAAAGTGCGTGCAATATGATTTCACCCATCACTTCGAGTCCAAAAATGTGTCTTCTGAATTTCTTTCACAGGATTAGTTTCTTTGGGCCATTCATCTTTTTTCTGCTCACAGAATTCTTCGATTTCCTCTTCGGATGAAAGAATGAGGGCTGTGGATGTGTAAGATTTCACAACTCTCGTAAAATCCTCAGTATTCGGAATCACAGCTGTATTTGGTCTGGAAAGATTATGTTTGGTAGCATGGTGCTTCAGCAGGCCTCCTGCACCATTACTAGGCCCCTTCCCATGACCAGTAGCACTGTATACCCAGTCAGTTGGCACAAGCGACTTACTCAATTCAAACAGCTGGTAACAATTTTTGAAATGTCTAGGAGCTCCATCAGAAATAATGATGAGCTTCTCTGCCCCTTTTTACAGTTAAAGAATTTTGCGTATTGCTAGCAAAGCATGTGCTGAGTCATATCCTAAGCATGTGCTGAGTCATATCCTGTGTCATCACTTATAACTGCAACACTTGTGGTCTTGTTTTGAAAATATGTCACTCCTGTAAAATTTTAAACCTGATCATCACTCCAATGATACCCTTGTACTTCTTGTGAGAGAATTACAGAGCAGTTCTCGGCAAAATCATAGTGAAGCACTAAACATAGTTCTTCAGCCTGTAGACATACTTCCACTTCTGCAATGTGTTGTTGTTGCAATTTATTCAGATGCTGGTGCTTTACTGCTTTCACTGACCATTTACCAAATTCATCAATTAATCTCTCAAAGGCAACAGCTTTCTTACTTAGTTTATTTTCCTCCCATGTTGCATATGTCATTTCTGCAGGGCTATCTGCTACAGGCCAAGTGTTTGCAGACAGTCCTCCATTTCCAGGGTAGTCACCACACTCTTGAAAAAGTGTCTCGCTTTACATCCCAGGCAACTAATGATTTCACACGCCCAACTGAGGTGTCGTATGTCACGTGCTCCAGTAAGTTCTTGTTACTACACAAAGTTCAAAATTTGTGCAGTACACACTTAAAACAGACATCTCTAGGTGGGTGTCGAACTGCCCACTTAGGTCGTGCATAAAATTTTGGTCTTTCAATATTTGAAGTTGTATAGCTGCTCTTATAACTTACAAAAGTTTCTTTAATACTGTGAATCATGTACTGCTTCACTTTCACAACTTTTTGATCTTCAACCGTTACAGTTATAGTGTGTTTTTTGTTGGCACTCTGGCGAGAACAAATATCTTAGAAATAAAATGACTGCACTACTTGAACTTGAGTTGCTTCTACAGGATGACCATAATAGGGACCTGGTCTTCCAAAGACTCCTTTTACAGAGCTCACATTTCTTGATTTGTCTACCATGTACTTTGATACCGATAGAATGTGGTTCAGAATTGTTTTCTTTGAAAATTTCTCTGGAATAATAGCTAGAACTTGCACCTTTTCACTGTAGGATGCACAATATTTAACAGCTGAATTGATATTTATGAAAAATTCCTGGCAAGAGGTATAAGAGTGCTTTGGTTCATTTTCTTCTGAAGATGTAATTTCTACTTTGAAGGGTGTGGTCAGTTTTGATGTACTGTATTCATCCATAGCTTTAGTAATTTCACTGTGCTTTCTTGATGCATAGAGCTTATGACTCAACTTCACTGACCACGGTTTCTTAACAGGACTGACACCTACCTCTGCAGATGACTGATTCAGGGTATTTAATTCTTCCTCTATTGATGCAAAATCTGCATCATCCGTGCCATGGGAGGCTTCACATTGTTCAGATACTATCGTTGTTATTCTGTCAAAACAATTAGAACACAAAAGTCTTCACTGAAAACGTCTTTACTTTGAAACAGAGTCTGCAAATGAGAACACTTATTCCCAACATGAACAAAGTCTGTTTTTTTGTTTGTCATGTGTGTTACTGTTTTATAGGTATGCAAATAGTCAGCACACTTCACTCTCCTGTGGCCCCAGTAAGAAGACATTTCAAACAGTCCTTTTCGCAAAACACACTGCAACTGTGTCGACTGGCAAATTCCTCACGAAAACACAGTACTCACTGGATGGTCTCAGATTTCTTAGAAGCTTCTTGAGTAAACAAATTAGCACTAAAAAACTACAATGAAAAACTTGCAATGAACAACCACAACAAAGAAAGTGACAAGAAAGCACAACAAAGTGTAAGAAATATCTGCAACAATGAAAGTGAAATAAATAACTGCAACAAAGACAATAGAAATAAACATTGTAACAAAGAAATTAGTAAGAAACAACTTCAGTGAAAACATACTGTACTTTCCTGTGACCAGCCCTGCCAGCAACCATGGACAGTGGCTACAAAATTAAAAAAAAAAAAAAATTAAAAATAAAACCTGTCCAACTTAAAAGTGTAAGCTCTCCGTTACAGAGAATATAGTATTACAAGGTGCTAATCAACAGAAAAAAATCAAACTTTTCTGGATTCACATTTTTGAAAAAAAAATTTCTGTAAATTATAAAAAAAATTCAAAAGGCAACAGGAAAAGAACTTTGACAGATATGTCCAAACAGAGGATAACATTGTAATCATAAAGCAATTATCTTTCACATAAAAGAAACTAATAAAATATAATAGAGCGAAACATTCCACGTGGGGAAAATATATCTAAAAACAAAGATGATGAGACTTACCAAACAAAAGCGCTGGCAGGTTGATAGACACACAAACAAACACAAACATACACACAAAATTCAAGCTTTCGCAACAAACGGTTGCTTCGTCACGAAAGAGGGAAGGAGAGGGAAAGACGAAAGGATGTGGGTTTTAAGGGAGAGGATCTTGTGTCTGTGTATATGCGGATGGATATGTGTGTGTGTGCGACTGTATACCTGTCCTTTTTTTCCCCCTAAGGTAAGTCTTTCCGCTCCCGGGATTGGAATGACTCCTTACCCTCTCCCTTAAAACCCACATCCTTTCGTCTTTCCCTCTCCTTCCCTCTTTCCTGACGAAGCAACCGTTTGTTGCGAAAGCTTGAATTTTGTGTGTATGTTTGTGTGTCTATTAACCTGCCAGCGTTTTTGTTTGGTAAGTCTCATCATCTTTGTTTTTAGATAAACTAATAAAATATGTAGAACTGTTACAGAGATACAGCATTTTAAAAAAATTTCTGAAATTCGCATCTTCAGAATGGTGTTTGCAGTGTCTTTTTTGGAGGCCTGTATCTTGGGGCAGGAATTTTTTTTTGGAGGAAACAAAAAAAAAATACATGTTTTAACATATGCTAAATTCAATAACATCTGAGACTATGAATGTAACCCCCCTGCCTGAAGTGATACGGATTATGCCTTATTCGCCCTTGAGATCTCAAAATTTGTCAGGGAAAAACGCTAAAACTTGTCTGGAAATCGGAAATATTGGGGAATTTCACTTGGCAAACTTGTGGCAGTCCTGTTTTACTCAATTTAATATTTTGGTTTTTCATGATTGTTTTTTAGTCTGTGTCTGTTTAATCATTGAAATTGTATTGTGTATGTAATTAATTAAATTTAATATTGCTGAACTTTTGGGTTCTTTTAAGATATGGATGAATCAGGACATAAGCGTGAATTCATATGGGGGATTGAAAATGACTATGACACCGAGGATGATGATTATTGTTATTATGACAGTGATGACGATGATGATGATGATGACGATGATACAGTTCTAGCAGAGAAACTGGCAAAGTATTTGGAAACCCGTTACTCAAAGGGCAACCAGCTCAGCTCCAGTGAGAGAAAATCCACAAATCTTAAAGAAACAGGTGAGCATGTAGAAATAGTAAATCAGTATCAAGTATTGGAAATACATGCCAAATCTTAAATGTTAGAGAATTTGATGAAGTAAATGTAAAGTGCTTTATAAATGGCTATATAATATTCAGAAAACTGATAAATTTCTGAGGAGACAATCATCAATATTGTCCTTCAGGAGTCAGAATTCCCACCACACCCATTAGGAGCACTTGACGGGAGAGAGCAACAGTCGTAACTTTGGAACTACAGTTTTTTTCTTTAGGGAGGATAAAATGATTGGTTTTGCAGGGAGAGCAGGTCATTCAAAATCCAGATGAGGAGTTGCAATACTGTTTACATTACATTACATGACATTTATCATTTTCCATGGGTACTTTGGAGAGGGATGTGGAAAGAGTCAGTTTTTTAGATACTTTTTTACTCAGATACATGGATATTCTTTTTTACTCAGATACATGGATATTGTACAATTCTAATGCAGAGTTATGAGCCATAATTCTTGTGAAGTTATTCATCGTTGGAGCCGAAGGAGTTGGCCAACAGGTAGTTCTTTAATACACTCTGAAACCGATCTTTATCACTTACAAGACCTTTGATATGCTCTGGTAAGTTATTGAATATATGAGTAGCCATGCATTTGACTCCTTTTTGTACTACTATTAAGCTTTTATAGTCCTTATACAGATTGGTTTTGGTTCTGGTATTATAATCATGTTTTCCACTATTTTGTGTAAAAAGAGACATGTTGGAAATGACAAAGATTTTGGAAAATGTTCTTAATAATTGCACCAATAAATTGTTACATGACAGAAGTGTTTTTGGTCCAGTTCTCCTGCAGAGAGTTTTTGCTGCTATCTAGTAATCCAGCTGTGGCATTTGCTCTTGCTTTCCACTCTATAGCATGTATGATTTGTAAATGACACCTGAAAAATACTGGAAAAAAAGTGCCCAAGACGACTTGCTACTCTAACTCCTTTCAGGTGTCTTACCTGTAAACTAGTTTCTCCACTGCAGCATCTCTGTATTACAAACTAATACTACAAATGGAAATACACTCCTGGAAAAAAGTCGTACTACCAAGTGGGCATGTTTCAACATCGGAAAGATAATATCTATTCATATTTTACAGCAGTTGCACAAGACTGGTGATAGTAGTGCCAGTATGAGGATGCAAATCAGGTTTGCTTTAAATACATGCTGTAACAGTTAAGAGTGTTAGTTACCTTTGAGATTGAGCATGGTGAGCTGTTGGTTAAGAATGCTTTTAAGGTGCCAAAGATTGACAGGAATGTAGCCACTGTCCATGGTTGCTGGCAGGGCTGGTCACAGGAAAGTACAGCTGCAAGAAGACCGGATTTGAGAAGGTCATGCGGCACTACTGCGAAGAAAGTCTGTCATGTTTGGCGTATGAATTTGGCATGTTGTACTGCCTCTGCAGCAGCAATTTGAGCAGCAGTGGGCACCACAGTGATACAGAACTTTGTTACAAATTGGTTATTTCAAGTACAGCTCTGAGCCAGGTGCCATGTAGCATACATTCCACCGACCCCAAACCACCAACGTTTGTGATTTCATGGCTCCAGTAGTGTCAGGTGGAAGCTCATTGGAGGGCAGCATGGAGGTCTGTGAAAGTTGGTTCTGTCTCAGTGCCAGTGATAGTCATGCGTTGGTTAGAAGGAGGCCATTTGAGGGCCTGCAGTCAACCTCTCTGCATGCTAGACACTGTACCTACACCTGGAGTTAGGGTCGGGGGTGCGGTTTCATATGACAGCAGGAGTGTTCTCGTGGATATCCCATGCACCCTGACTGAAAAATTGTACATCAGTCTGGTGATTCGGCCTGTTGTGCTGCCATTTGTGGACGGCATGTTAGGGGGTGTTTTCCAACAGGATGACACTCGCCCACATACCACTGCTATAACCCAACATATTCTACAGAGTGTTGATATGTTGTCTTGCCCTGCTCGAATGTCAGATCTGTCTTCAGTCAATCACATATTGGACAGCATTGGATGATAATTTCAACTTCATCCACAAACAGCATTAACAATACCTGTATTGACCGACCAAGCGTAACAGGTACAGAACTTCATCTCACAAACTGCCATCCTGCATCTATACAACACAATTCATGCACATTTGCATGCTTGCATTCAACAGTCTGGTGGATACACAAGTTATTAATGTATTGGCACTTCACATTTGCAGTGGATTATCACACGCTTACATGAACCTACGGAAAATCCATGATAGAATAATGACAACATTATGGAAAAGGTAGATTGCTACTCACCATATCGTGGGGATTTTGAGTCACAGACAGGTACAACAAAAAGACTGTCAAACAAATAAGCTTTTGGCCGGCCAAAGACAGAGATAATTTGTGTTCGAGTTGCATTTGCATGAGTGTGTTTGTTTGTGTGAGAGGGAAACATTCCTCGTGGGAAAAATATTTCTAAAAACAAAGATGATGTAACTTTCCAAACAAAGGCGTTGGCATGTTGATAGACACACAAACAAACACAAACACACACACAAAATTCAAGCTTTCGCAACCAACGGTTGCTTCGTCAGGAAAGAGGGAAGGAGAGGGAAAGATGAAAGGATGTGGGTTTTAAGGGAGAGGGCAAGGAGTCATTCCAATCCCGGGAGCGGAAAGACTTACCTTAGGGGGAATAAAGGACAGGTATACACTTGCACACACACACACATATCCATCCGCACATTTACAGACACAAGCAGACATTTGTAAAGGCAAAGAGTTTGGGCAGAGATATCAGTCGAGGCGGAAGTACAAAGGCAAAGATGTTGTTGAATGACAGGTGAGGTATGAGCGGTAGCAACTTGAAATTAGTGGAGGTTGAGGCCTGGTGGGTAACGGGAAGAGAGGATGTACTGAAGGGCAAGTTCCCATCTCCGCAGTTCTCACAGCCTGGTGTTAGTGGGTAGTATCCAGATAACCCGGACCGTGTAACACTGTGCCAAGATGTGCTGGCTGTGCACCAATGCATGTTTAGCCACAGGGTGATCCTCATTACCAACAAACACTGTCTGTCTGTGTCCATTCATGTGAATGGACAGTTTGTTGCTGGTCATTCCTACATAGAAAGCTTCACAGTGTAGGCAGGTCAGTTGGTAAATGACTTGGGTGCTTTCACACATGGCTCAGCCTTTGATCGTGTACACCTTCCGGGTTACAGGACTGGAGTAGGTGGTGGTGGGAGGGTGCATGGGACAGATTTTACACCAGGGGCGGTTACAAGGGTAGGAGCCAGAGGGTAGGAAAGGTGGGTTGGGGATTTCATAGGGATGAACCACGAGGTTACGAAGGTTAGGTGGACGGCGGAGAGACACTCTTGGTGGAGTGGGGAGGAATTCATGAATGATGGATCTCATTTCAGGGCAGGATTTGAGGAAGTCGTATCCCTGCTGGAGAGCCACATTCAGAGTCTGATCCAGTCCTAGAAAGTATCCTGTCACAAGTGGGGTACTTTTGTGGTTCTTCTGTGGGAGGTTCTGGGTTTGAGGGGATGAGGAAGTGGCTCTGGTAATTTGCTTCTGTATCAGGTCGGGAGGATAGTTGCGGGTTGCGAAAGCTGTTCTCAGGTTGTGGGTGTAATGGTTCAGGGATTCCGGACTGGAGCAGATTCATTTGCCAGGAAGACCTAGGCTGTAGGGAAGGGGCCGTTTGATGTGGAATGGGTGGCAGCTGTCATAATGGAGGTACTGTTGCTTGTTGGTGGGTTTGATGTGGATGGGTGTGTGAAGCTGGCCATTGGACAGATGGAGGTCAGCGTCAAGGAAAGTGGCATGGGATTTGGAGTAGGACCAGGTGAATCTGATGGAACCAAAGGAGTTGAGGTTGGAGAGGAAATTCTGGAGTTCTTCTTCACTGTGAGTCCAGATCATGAAGATATCAAGATGTGAAGAAGAACTCCAGAATTTCCTCTCCAACCTCAACTCCTTTGGTTCCATCAGATTCACCTGGTCCTACTCCAAATCCCATGCCACTTTCCTTGACGTTGACTTCCATCTGTCCAATGGCCAGCTTCACACACCCATCCACATCAAACCCACCAACAAGCAACAGTACATCCATTATGACAGCTGCCACCCATTCCACATCAAACGGTCCCTTCCCTACAGCCTAGGTCTTCGTGGCCAATGAATCTACTCCAGTCCGGAATCCCTGAACCATTACACCAACATCCTGAAAACAGCTTTCGCATCCCGTAACTATCCTCCTGACCTGATACAGAAGCAAATTACCAGAGCCACTTCCTCATCCCCTCAAACCCAGAACCTCCCACAGAAGAACCACAAAAGTACCCCACTTGTGACAGGATACTTTCTAGGACTGGATCAGACTCTGAATGTGGCTCTCCAGCAGGGATACGACTTCCTCAAATCCTGCCATGAAATGAGATCCATCCTTCATGAATTCCTCCCCACTCCACCAAGAGTGTCTTTCCACCATCCACCTAACATTCGCAACCTCGTGGTTCATCCCTATGAAATCCCCAAACCACCTTCCCTACCATCTGGCTCCTACTCTTGTAACCGCCCCTGGTGTAAAATCTGTCCCATGCACCCTCCCACCACCACCTACTCCAGTCCTGTAACCCGGAAGGTGTACACGATCAAAGGCTGAGCCATGTGTGAAAGCACCCACGTCATTTACCAACTGACCTGCCTACACTGTGAAGCTCTCTATGTGGGAATGACCGGCAACAAAGTGTCCATTCACATGAATGGACACAGGCAGACAGTGTTTGTTGGTAATGAGTATCACCCAGTGGCTAAACATGCCTTGGTGCATGGCCAGCACATCTTGGCACAGTGTTACACGGTCCGGGTTATCTGGATACTTCCCACTAACACCAGGCTGTGAGAACTGCGGAGATGGGAACTTGCCCTTCAGTACATCCTCTCTTCCCATTACCCACCAGGCCTCAACCTCCACTAATTTCAAGTTGCTACCACTCATACTTCACCTGTCATTCAACAACATATTTGCCTCTGTACTTCTGCCTCGACTGACATCTCTGCCCAAACTCTTTGCCTTTACAAATGTCTGCTTGTGTCTGTAAATGTGTGGATGGATATGTGTGTGTGTGTGCTAGTGTATACCTGTCCTTTATTCCCCCTAAGGTAAGTCTTTCCGCTCCCGGGATTGGAATGACTCCTTACCCTCTCCCTTAAAACCCACATCCTTTCGTCTTTCCCTCTCCTTTCCTCTTTCCTGACGAAGCAACCGTTGGTTGCGAAAGCTTGAATTTTGTGTGTGTGTTTGTGTTTGTTTGTGTGTCTATCAATGTCTAACACCTTCATTTGGTGTATATATACACTCCTGGAAATGGAAAAAAGAACACATTGACACCGGTGTGTCAGACCCACCATACTTGCTCCTGACACTGCGAGAGGGCTGTACAAGCAATGATCACATGCACGGCACAGCGGACACACCAGGAACCGCGGTGTTGGCTGTCGAATGGCGCTAGCTGCGCAGCATTTGTGCACCGCCGCCGTCAGTGTCAGCCAGTTTGCCGTGGCATACGGAGCTCCATCGCAGTCTTTAACACTGGTAGCATGCCGCGACAGCGTTGACGTGAACCGTATGTGCAGTTGACGGACTTTGAGCGAGGGCGTATAGTGGGCATGCGGGAGGCCGGGTGGACGTACCGCCGAATTGCTCAACACGTGGGTCGTGAGGTCTCCACAGTACATCGATGTTGTCGCCAGTGGTCGGCGGAAGGTGCACGTGCCCGTCGACCTGGGACCGGACCGCAGCGACGCACGGATGCACGCCAAGACCGTAGGATCCTACGCAGTGCCGTAGGGGACCGCACCGCCACTTCCCAGCAAATTAGGGACACTGTTGCTCCTGGGGTATCGGCGAGGACCATTCGCAACCGTCTCCATGAAGCTGGGCTACGGTCCCGCACACCGTTAGGCCGTCTTCCGCTCACGCCCCAACATCGTGCAGCCCGCCTCCAGTGGTGTCGCGACAGGCGTGAATGGAGGGATGAATGGAGACGTGTCGTCTTCAGCGATGAGAGTCGCTTCTGCCTTGGTGCCAATGATGGTCGTATGCGTGTTTGGCGCCGTGCAGGTGAGCGCCACAATCAGGACTGCATACGACCGAGGCACACAGGGCCAACACCCGGCATCATGATGTGGGGAGCGATCTCCTACACTGGCCGTACACCACTGGTGATCGTCGAGGGGACACTGAATAGTGCACGGTACATCCAAACCGTCATCGAACCCATCGTTCTACCATTCCTAGACCGGCAAGGGAACTTGCTGTTCCAACAGGACAATGCACGTCTGCATGTATCCCGTGCCACCCAACGTGCTCTAGAAGGTGTAAGTCAACTACCCTGGCCAGCAAGATCTCCGGATCTGTCCCCCATTGAGCATGTTTGGGACTGGATGAAGCGTCGTCTCACGCGGTCTGCACGTCCAGCACGAACGCTGGTCCAACTGAGGCACCAGGTGGAAATGGCATGGCAAGCCGTTCCACAGGACTACATCCAGCATCTCTACCATCATCTCCATGGGAGAATAGCAGCCTGCATTGCTGCGAAAGGTGGATATACACTGTACTAGTGCCGACATTGTGCATGCTCTGTTGCCTGTGTCTATGTGCCTGTGGTTCTGTCAGTGTGATCATGTGATGTATCTGACCCCAGGAATGTGTCAATAAAGTTTCCCCTTCCTGGGACAATGAATTCATGGTGTTCTTATTTCAATTTCCAGGAGTGTATATATATATATTTAATAGAGGGATACATTCCACATGGGAAAAATATATCTAAAAGCAAAGATGATGTAACTTACCAAATGAAAGCGTTGGTATGTTGATAGAGACACTAAGAAACACAAACACACACACAAAATTCAAGCTTTCGCAACCCACGGTTGCTTCATCAGGAAAGAGGGAAGGAGAGGGAAAGACGAAAGGATGTGGGTTTTAAGGGAGACGGTGAGGAGTCATTCCAATCCCGGGAGCGGAAAGGCTTACCTTAGGGAAAAAGGGTCAGGTATACACTCGCACATATGTCTGCTTGTGTCTGTATATGTGCGGATGGATATGTGTGTGTGTGTGTGTGTGTGTGTACGAGGAACACTGTTAACAAACTGCAGATTTTTTGGTGTGGGGTTGGTATATAAAGACTTGAGTAATGATGTTTCCTGACATTGAGAATTACATTATAGTTTATAAAACTAAAGGTTTAAAATTTATTAGTGTAGGTGATCTGACTGTCAAACAAAGCTTTCAGCCAAACTGGGCTTCATCAGAATAGACAAAACACAAACGCACGCGCGCACACACACACACACACACACACACACACACACACACACACACACAGATCAGTGCAGACACACACACACACACACACACACACACACACACACACACACACACACGTAACTCACACATATACGACCACAGTCTCTGGCTGCCAAGGTCAGACAGCCAGTCTGGTTTAACAGAAAACATGATTCATCCAATCAGGCAACACTTTTCAATTTATTCATGGTTCAGTCTCAGCTGTACCATGCCCATTGCAGCCGTAATATATGATGTCATTGTGTTGAGATGTAGCACATAAGGGTTGCTTGCTGCAGTACACAGTGTTCAATAATGGGTGCTGAATGGTGTGCTATGAAACATTTGTCCTACACCAGCATTGCACTCCATCATGAAACCTGTCACATATCATCACTTGTCCAGCTTTACAGAGGAGGCTAGCCTCCCACCTCGAATTCGGGACCTCTCTTCTGTGATGTGATGTGGACTTCAAGTACCCTGTCACTTCTTGTGGTTTCACCACCCCACAACCAGTTCCCATATTCAGTCATAATGTCTGAATAAATACAGCTGACCAGTTTCACCATTTTCAAGAAACTTGTGCCCAGGCAACAAGCCAGACCAGTCTGCCCTACGGCGAAACCACATGTGTCAGTGGATTTCTCCATTTGTAGCTTTTATCATTGCTTGAATGATCCTCCAATTCATCTTTGCTCTGCTTATATACTTCCTGTATCAAGCAAAGTGCCCACAACACTACCAGGAGGCTTTAAATCTCACTGTAGGCAGTGGTCATCATATTATGACTCATTACTCTATGTGATTAGTGCAATATTTCCATGGTTCGCAGGAGAGCTTCTGTGAAGTTTGGAAGGTAGGAGATGAGGTACTGGCGGTATTGGAGTTGTGAGGACGGGGTGTGAGTCGTGCTTGCGTGGCTCAGTTGGTAGAGCACATGCCTGCAAAAGGCAAAGGTCCCGAATTCGAGTCTCGGTCCGGCACACAGTTTTAATCTGCCAGGAAGTTTCATATCAGTGCACACTCCGCTGTAGAGTGAAAATTTCTTTCTTGGAATATTTCCAAATTTCTCCATTCATTGACCTTTTGGTTCTAAGTCATTGACCGAAAGTTTATGATTGCAACTTAAACAAAATCCTTACAAAATTAATTGCTGTGGTGTAATATTGTGTACTGAGCATACTATAACTGTCATCATA
Source organism: Schistocerca cancellata (assembly GCF_023864275.1). Lineage (NCBI taxonomy): Eukaryota > Metazoa > Arthropoda > Insecta > Orthoptera > Acrididae > Schistocerca > Schistocerca cancellata. The sequence goes on from NC_064631.1 coordinate 532,742,273, forward strand.
TCATGTTCCGTCTTCAAAATAATTGGTTATTGCTATGTTTACCACTGGTTTTGAATTTGTTATCCAGGTTTTATAATGGGCATTAGCTTGAAAAAACAAAAGTTAAAGTCACAAAGTTACCTTCAAGGAAGAAGTAAATTTTGTACCAGGTTTTTCCCTCTGTATAACAACCTACACTGGTGGCCAAAATTAAAGAAACAAATGGAAATTTTTGAAGTTTGTGTTTATTTTGCCACAAAACAGTATGAACAAGTGATAGTAAAGTAGAAATAAAGTAAAGAATACAGAGCATAAATAAGTGCAACATGCAGAATGGTAGAGAAAAACGGTCTTCATTTTTTCCAACTTAACTGATTTGCACACACATTCCAACAACTGGTTAATGCGTTTAGTATGGTGTGTGACTACTTCTGACAGCAATACAGGCCTGGAACGGTGGGGCATGCTGTGAATGATGTCATCAATTTCATGTTGAGACATTAACACCCATTCTTCCTGCAGAAGGGTCATTCCACATCAACGAGACTAGTATTAAAAAGTGTCCCCACTTGATCATCTCCACATCTAATGATATTTGGTGTGAAAGTTCTATATGGTCTTTGATGGTTATCTACCAAATGACAGTACAGTATCTTCAGTGGTTGAATTTTTAGGGGTTTTTAAAGAGAGGCTACTCATCTTAACATCACAAACAAAGGTACAAATGTGCCAAGTTTGCTATGCTTTTTTAAAAGTTCTAGCAAACTTTTGGTCATTTGCATTAAGATACAGAGACAACTTTTTATGCTGAATCACACCATTGCAAAAATTAGTGATTTAACCACACTTAAATATAGGTACGAGTCTCTAAAGTGGCCAAAAAATTCATCGCACTATTCTGATAGCCAAGATTTGACCACCGACTGCTACTTTTCATATGAGCTAATCACACCAAAAGTTCAGAGGGTTATTCTTACCTATGATATCTACATATGGATGAAATTTAATTAACAGTGGATGCCTAGATGAAAAGAAAATGCAATTGCAAAGTTTGTCAAAATTTTCTAGTACGGTATTTTGGGGGGGGCAATATCTCAACTGTGTCTTGTTAAATTCTTTTTTTCTTGCCACAGCTGTAAAGAGTATACTTCAAGCTTTCAAAGCTATATTGTTTAATTTCTGGATCTTGCATTTTGATGAGTAAGAACACCTATCAAAAGTAGGGAAAATGGATTATCGACAAATACAAGAAATTAATACAATTTGAAGTTGTAAATCAAAAAATACGTAATTGCAGTGTCCTGTAATAGTATAAGATTTGCCTGTGGTTTGGGCAATGTAACTATGCTGAAGCATTTTTACATTATTCTGCAGTGTAGAATATAAATATAATAAAACCTCAGAAAATGCTCTGAATATTATAAAATCTAGAAGATCATAATAGAATGATATATTGCTTTAGAATGTTTTAACTCTGCAATGCATGTTTGGTGCATATATGCATTGACACTTGGTTTCCATCAGGATTATAAAGCAGCAATAGTTTTTTAAGGCTCTATCCTTGCAGCAGTGTTACATTGCTGAATCAGCACTTTCGTTTGTTGCTTTCATTATTGGCAGTTTTCACAGTGTCAGTCTTTTGTGCAGTGTAATCTTTGATGTTGATACTGTGCAATCTTAGTGTTGAGTACTGAGTGTTTGAATAATTAATATTCATTGTTGTAGCTGAAGGTAAGCATTAAAATAATTGTTTTGATAGCCTAATTTGTATATTTAAAACATCAACTACAATCAGTTAAGGAAGCGTCAGCAGTGGATGAGGGGCTTCTATGACGTAGGTCTGGGCTTGATTTTACTGAAGATACCCAAATTTGTTCATATCATAATGCCTTGTTGACGACAAAATTTCAGTTCCTGCAGAAGACTTGCTGCAACTCATTTGGTGAAGAAAAACACATTAACAAGAAGGCTTTAAGACCATTAACCATTAATGACTAATGAAGTTTTTAAACCTGATCAGAAAATTTGTACCACATGTAGACATGAAGTGGCCCAAAAAGACTCATCCCAACAGGATAAGCAAGAATCACCATCCACCGAAGACATGGATGTTGTTGATGCTTGCTTCACTGCTGAAACTTCATTTTCATCACTTGAAGAGTCATCATTAAAGCTTCAACGGATCAACAAAAGGGATTCAATGGGATATATAAAACACAAAGTTCTGAAAGCCCAAGGCAGCATTACTAATTAATTGCCGCAGCTGCCAGTGTGAGAAAAGTAGATATTGCTCAAATACAAACGGAAGAGTGCAAAAAATGTAAAGATATGGACATCTTAATTGAAGAACTTAAGACTAAGCTTCAGACTTCAAGCAATTGCAGTAATGTTCAAATTATGACCCTGGTCCAAATAGCTGGACTATTGCAAAATGGCTAGAGGTTGTGGTTTCAACTAAAATGGTGAAGAAGGCTAGGAAACTAAAAATGGAAGATGGGATTTTGATAACACCTGCAAAAAGAAAAGGGAAAAAGCTCAGTGATGAAGTAATTTTTTTTTAGATAATGAGTTTTCTCATTTATGCCCAGGCAAAAAGGATTTTGTTGCAGCAAAAATAAAGGGGAAAAGATTCACAATCAGAAAAGCTTTCTCCTTGTAACCTGAAAGGATTATTCATTGCTTATTGCAAGCAATGTGGAAACCAACTGAGCTTCTCAAAATTTTATGAGCTCAGGCCAAAATCGTGTGCTACAGTTAGTGATTCTGGATCACATTCATTATGTGTATGTTTAATTCATCAAAATGTCAAATTAATGTTGGCTTCAGCATCTTCAACCCAAGATGATTTGATTTGAGGGAAAAACTGTATGTAGTTTGGAATCAAAAGATTGTATGCAGCAATGTTGTGAGGAATGTGCAGAAAAAATTCAACTAGAGGCTTTTCTTGAAGACACTTTTAGAGACTATGACCCTGAAGAAACAACGGAACACAAGCAATGGGACCATACTGAAAGACACTCATTGGAGACATGTCAGAACTGTTGCAAATTTCATGGAGGCACAGATTATGAAAATTAATTTCATTGGGAGGATAGTCAGGCCACATTACATTGATTTGCTGTCTATTTTGGTGGCAAGGCATTTGTATGACCAGAGACTGTCTGTATCATGATACCACTGCTGTCCATTCCTTTCAAATTACGTAAATTGCATAGTTAAAGACAAAGACTGAAAACATTAAGAACATTTATTACTTTAGTGATGGTTCAGATGCTGAGTATAAGACTTTCAAAAATTTCATCAGTTTATGTCTGCAGAAAAAGGATTTTGGCATCACTGCCGAATGGAATTTTTTTGTTACAAGCCAAGGTGAATCTCCTTGTGACGGCACTGGGCAACAGCAAAAAGACTAGCAGCCTGTACTAGTCTGCAGAAGTCCTCTTAGATTGACTCACATGATTTGTTCATATTCTGTGATGATAGTGTTCCAGGCATAAGCTTTTGTTATGTACAAAAAGAAGAAACAGCCTTTGAAACCTGAGCATGTACATATTTCAAGATTTTAAACATGGACGTTTCATTTAAAATCTTGAAAACAGGTGTATTTTACTTCTGATGAAGGTATATTTAGATATAATGAAACCGTGGTCAAGAATTTTAATAAATCTTAATCCTGCAACTGTTTTGGCTGTCATCATTTATCATGAAGAATTTCAACAGTTGCTGTTTCAGCCATGTTTAAAATCTTGAAATATGTACCTGCCCAGGTTTCAAAGGCTGTTTCGAAATACATGGACATCTCATTGAAAATCCTGAAAACAGGTGTATTTTACTTCTGATGAAAGTATATTTAGATATTCCGAAACCATGGTCAAGAATTTTAATAAATCTTAATCCTGCAGCTGTTTTGGCTGTTATCATTTACCATGAAGAATTTCAACAGTTGCTGTTTCAGCCATGTTTAAAATCTTGAAATATGTACCTGCCCAGGTTTCAAAGACGGTTTCGAAATACATGGACATCTCATTTAAAATCCTGAAAACAGGTGTATTTTACTTCTGATGAAGCTATATTTAGACATACCAAAACTGAGGTCAAGAATTTTAATAAATCTTTATCCTACAACTGTTTTGGCTGTCATCATTTACCGTGAAGTTTGTCAGTTTATTTAATTTTTTCTGTTGTATTCTCAATGAAGTTCCCGTTATCTATGATTGTTTAATATTTTTTAGTTGGAAATATACATGACTTCTACTTTATCTAATAATGAAACAAACAGCAATTGGAAACATAATTTTAGTTGTAGTGTAATGGATATCAACAAGGTTTCAGTACCATGTGTCACTAGCCTTGCAGATAATTCTGCATGTCATCTGAAAACATACACACATCAACAAGGCTTTATTCCAATCAAAGAATTTTCAGTAGAGCAACAGGAATTAATAAACCAAAGAAGTGAGATTGTCTTACTGAAAATGCACAAATATGCTTTCATCACAAAGCAATACTTGCTGGCAAATATGACTTTCTACAGAATCTTATTGTAATCCTTTTGGTGCAAAGAACCATTCTGTTAAAAAGGGTTTATGGATTGTTGGTGTGGAGACAGCAAAACAATTGCAAGCCGTGACTAAGAGCAATGTGAAACCTGGTCAGAAGATCTGTCCAGCTTGCAGAAAACAATTTTAGCAAAGAAAGCAGAAAAATCACAGTCAACTTCAAACCAGTCAGAAGATGAAGCATATCCAGAAGTATCAATTGATTCAAGTCTTAACTGCTTTTCTGGTCTCCCCTCTATAATTTCAGAGAGTATCAAAAAGGGATGTGAAAGGTCATGCAAAACAAAAAATAAGCAAAGCTCAAGATGCAATTGCGAATAACATTGGTGCTGGTGGAGGATTCGCCCCTAAAGAGCTTCAAACACTTAGTACAAGCAAGACATGTCCTGATTGTGAAGATTATAAGCAGCTGATTAAAGAATTGAAAGAGAAATTACAGTTGTCAAGGCAGCCTGAAAAATTGCAAATACTGACATTACCACAAAGCTGGATTATAAAAGAGACAATGCAAGAATTTGGTGTTTCAGAGAGGATGGTAAAAGCAGCTAGGAAGTTACAGGCAGAAAATGGTGTATTAGCTCTGCCAAAGAACAAGTGTGGCAAGAAGATTCCAGATGCCATAAAAGAGAGTGGTAACGTTTTTTCAGAATGAAGAATTTAGCTGAATTTGTCCAGATAAAAAAGACTGTGTATCAGTTAGAATAGAAGGAAAGAAAGTTTTGATGCAAAAATACCTTCTGAATAATTTGAAAGAAATGTTTGCTGCACATCGACTTCAGCATTGGATTTTCCAAATTTTGCAAATTGAGGCCAAAATTTAAAACAGTCTGTGATTTGGAATCAAAAGACTGCATGCTTCATTGCTGTGAAATCTGTCCAGGAAAAGAACTACTGGTCAGTTTTTAGAAAGTAGTTTTGAAGACAGTGATCAAGATGATACCATTGAGTTCAGACAGTGAGTGCACACTGATAGAGGTACATTAGAAACCAAGCAGGTGACCACCGAGGATTTTATTGAAGATCTGATTTCAAAAATTGACAAACTTTCCACTCATCATTATGTTGCAAAGCACCAGAGCAAGCACCTAAAATGAATTAAAGAAAGCTTTAAGCCAACTGAACTGATCATATTAATGGACTTTGCTGAAAATTATTCCTTCATTGTCCAGGATGCAGCTCAAGGTTTTCACTGGAATAACAGCCAAGCAACTTTACATCCATTTGTTGTGTACTTCAGAAATAACTTGGACATCAGCAGCATCAGCTACTGTATAATAAGCGATAGCCTGAAACATGACACAATCACTGTACAAGCTTTTATACTGAAATTAATATGAGATCTAAAGTGTCTCCTTGGAAAAGTGACACACATTTACTTCTTCAGTGATGGGTCTGCAGCGCAGTACAAAAACTTAAAAAGTTTTTTGAATCTCTGCCACCATCAAAATGACTTTGGAATCTCAGCTGAATGGAATTTTTTTGCTACAAGCCATGGAAAATCTCCATGTGATGGAATTGGACAAACTGTAAAGTGCCTGGCAGCAAGAGCAAGCCTTCAAAGACCAACTGAGGATCAGATTTTGACACCAACTGATTTGTTTAAATACTGTACAAAGAATATCAGAGGAATCCAATTCACTTTTGTTTCAAAAGAAACATTAAAAACTGAGCAGGAAGCAAGGTTCAAAAATGGCTGCACAGTATCAGGAACGAGAGAGAATCACCATTTTGTGCCATTAAATGAAAAGCAAGTTTGTATTAGAAGCGTATCCAATGATACAATTTTTTTTGTGGCAAATGTTGACCAGAGTCAAGCAACAGTTTCATTCAGAAATATCACAACCTTACAACTGGGCCAATACATTGCCTGTATATATGATGGAAAATCATGGATTGGTAATCTGAAGTTTCAGAAGAAGAAAATGATGTTTTAGTCAGTTTCATGCACCCCAGTGGACCTGCACATTCATTCTGTTGGCCAGCTAGGCAGGATGCTTGTTGGATTTCAAACCAGCACATTATTTCTGTCATCCCAGCTCCATCAGCAACAAGAATGGACCGACATTATAGTTTGTTAGAATCAGCTGTAACTGCTACTAGTATCAAATTTCAACAAATGAATTAATAAGAACTGAGATATTTGGCTTGGGAACCATAAAGAGGACAACTGGTACATGTACTTTTTAATATAATAAAAATGTAAGTTTATTTGGTACGACAAGATTTATGGGCCACTTTGATAGCACACTATGATGAATTTACCATAGTTTGACCTTTTGTTTTACAGCTACGATATTGTACCCAAAAAGTTGAACAGGATCACAAAGTTTCAGCATGGCAGGTCTCTTAGATCCTGAGTAATGGTAAATCAAAGTTGGTCATTTATTCATTTACGTCGCAATGTTGACAAATGTAATGTAATGAAAATATAAGTTTATTTGTTCTTAAATTAAAAGTCTCCAAAACAAAAACAACTTTTTATGATCAAACAAGGTGAGCTCTTTTCAATGGTGCTGAGAAAAATTTGAGTGATTGCTTTTGAGATATGACCTTTTGAAAGTGAGCCAAAATTGACTGATTAAATTTATTAGCACACTTTGAACTTCGATAACTCAGTTATTATTTGAGCAATCTGGGTGCCACTTGCAGAGCTTTATGACACGCTGGCAGGCTGCAGATAACTAAAGTATTAGCTTCAGAAAGTTACTATTTTGGTAGATACAGGGCAATAAAGTATAGCCAAAATTTGATACGACAAGATTTATGAGCCACTTTGATAGCACACTATGATGAATTTACCATAGTTTGACCTTTTGTACTAACTAAGCTATTGTACCCAAAAAGTTGAACAGGATCACTAAGTTTCAGCATGACAGGTCTCTTAGATCCTGAACAACAGTAAAACAAAATTGATCATATATTCATTTCAATCGCAATGTCAAAAAACGAGCCTTTACGAAAATGTGGCTAGAGGCCCTACCATACTACTTTATGAAGCAGTAATTTGGCAGTCCTTCATGTAAGGTCTATATGTACATTCTGTAAAAAAATCATCAAAATTGGAGATGGTTGAGTGAGGAACTTGTCTAAATTTAGGCCACTTGACAGGGAATGTTCCATTTAGGTGACTGAAACTGTATCCCAAAGACCAAGGCAGCAGGGCTGACCACAAGTGGCATCAGAAAGAGAGGACCATTTTTTGACTGTAATTGCACAGTCATATTGCCTTAGTACTGCACTGTAACTGACAATTGATCTTGCAGCATCCACTGAACATGATGTATCGAGCCAAATGGTATACTTGAAAGCTTCAGCAGAGTGTCCTTTATCATCAGAGAATAGCTGTATGTGTACTTCTGATGCATCATTACAGAAGGGAATATTTAGAATGGAGTTGTCAACATGCCACCCTAATTTTTGCCATGATGTGATTCAGCATAAAAGGTTGTCTATGTATATTAAAGCAAATTACCAAATGTTTGCTAGAACTTTTAAAAAAGCAGCAAACTTGGCACTTTTGTACCTTCGTATGTGATGCAAAGATGACTAGCATCTCTTTAAAAGCCCCTAAAAATTCACCACTGAAGACACTGTACTGATGTGGTATATAACCATCAAAAACCATATAGAACCTTCACACCAAATTTCATTAGATTTGGAGATCTACATTACATCTACCTGATTACTCTGCTATTCACAATAAAGTGCTTGGTAGAGGGTTCAATGAACCACTTTCAAGCTGTCTCTCTACCGTTCCACTCTCGAACGGCACATGGGAAAAATGAGCACTTAAATTTTTCTGTGCGAGCCCTGATTTCTCTTATTTTATCATGATGATCATTTCTCCCTATGTAGGTGGGTGCCAACAGAATGTTTCCGCAATCAGAGGAGAAAACTGGTGACTGAAATTTCATGAGAAGATCCTGTTGCAATGAAAAATGCCTTTGTTTTAATGATTGCCACTCCAATTCACGTATCATGTCTGTGACACTATCTCCCCTATTTCGCAATAATACAAAACGATCTGCCCTTCTTTGTACTTTTTCGATACTATCCATCAGACCCACCTGATGCGGATCCCACACCACACAGCAATACTCCAGAATAGTGTGGACAAAAGTGGTGTAAGCAGTCTCTTTAGTAGACCTGTTGCACCTTCTAAATGTTCTGCCAATGAATCGCAGTCTTTGGTTTACTCTACCCACAATATTATCTATGTGACCGTTCCAATTTAGGTTATTTGTAATTGTAATCCTTAAGTATTTAGTTGAATTTACAGCCTTCAGATTTGTGTGACTTATCGCGTAATCGAAATTTAGCTGAATTCTTTTAGTACTCATGTGAATAACTTCACACTTTTCCTTATTCAGGGTCAATTGCCACTTATCGCACCATACAGATATCTTATCTAAATAATTTTGCAAGTAATTTTGATCATCTGATGACTTTACAAGATGGTAAATGACAGCATCATCGGCAAACAATCTAAGACAGCTACTCAGATTGTCTCCTATGTCATTAATATAGATCTGGAGCAATAGAGGGCCTATAATACTTCCTTTGGGAACTTCTGTTTTACTTGATGACTTTCCATCTATTACTACGAACTGTGACCTTTCTGACGGGAAATCACAAATCCAGTTGCACAACTGAGGCAATAATCCCTAGGCAACCAGTTTGGTTAGAAGATGCTCATGAGGAATGGTGTCAAAAGCCTTTTGGAAATCTAAAAATATGGAATCAATTTGACATCCCCTGTCAATAGCACTTATTACTTCATGAGTATAAAGAGCTAGTTGTGTCAAGTGGGCACCCCTGGTATCGTCTGTTTCCAAGAAAGCATCAACCTCTATGAGGTTGAGAATTATCGTTCATCGATACAAAGTCTGGGCTCACAGCACCTCGCAACAATTGCACATGAGGTTGCAAGATCTCGTCATGATACCTAACAGTAGTTTAATCTTGCCAGTTCACCCATACAGCGCCATGAAAAGGTATTTGGTGGTCAACAAAATCCCTGCCCACGCCATTAGGGATCCTCCTTGATATCGGTCTCTTTCCACAATGTTTGGGTACTAAAATTTTGTTCCACGTTCCTTCCAGGACTGAATCAGTCTCCAAACCAAATCGAAACTCATCTGTGGAAAGAACATTGGCCCACTGTTTGACCGTCTGGGTGGCATTTTGACAACTCCACTCTAAACATTTCCTTCTGTGATGATGCATCAGAAGTACACATTCAGCTAGTCTCTGACGATAAAGGTCACCCTGATGAAGCTTTCAGTATACCATATGGCTCGACATATCACATTCAGTGGATGCTGTGAGATCAGTTGTCACTTGCAGTGCAGTACTAAGGCAATATGGCTGTGCAATTACAGTCAAAAAATAGTCCTCTCTTTCTGATGCCACATGTGGTCAGCTCTGCCTTGGTCTTTGGGATACAGTTTCAGTCTTCATAAACTGTCGCCACATCTGAGAAACAACAGAACGATTCACATTAAGCCATCAGGCCACGTCAGTTTGCGACTGCCATGCATTAGTCCACCTGCTTAGCTGAGTGGTAATGTGGTTGCCTACCAAGCAGAAGGCCTGGGATAGATTCCTGGCTGGGTTGGAAATTTTCTTCACTCATAGACTGAGTGTTGTGTTGTCCTCCTCATTTCATCATAACCAACGAGCAAGTCACCCATTGTGGCATTGTCTGAAATAAGACTTACAACCCCGCAGCCGAACTTCCCCAGATGGGGCCTCCCAGCCCACAATGCCACATGATCATTTCATTTTTTGTCAGGTATTCATTCTACCTGTGACCCTCCACCGCAGAGAGTCTGGTAGAGGTCTTCTTTGTGCCATATTGCACCATCTGTGACTGTGTGCACAGCGAGTGTGGATGGGTGACTACCCGACAAATGCTACACTGTTTGATAGTTGCCCTAACGTCATCATTGGTGTGGTTGCTCATTGACCAGAATGCCATCTTCCTTGCAGAACATGTTCATATGAACACCTGTTGACCATTTGTATGATTATATTGTGATTTAGACACAGGATGTGGAAATAACTGTCTGTTGCCTTAATTTTGGACACTAGTGTACTTTCTTGGGCACTGTAGCTTTGGTTCTTAAAAGGAATTGTGCAATGCCTTTAGCAGAACACATTCTGAGCTTAAGAGAACCAGTAACATTAATTTTAAATTAATGTTTGTCCTTCAGAAAAATATTCTGTTAGCCATAATGCAGCCCCACCGAAAGGGTATGTTGCTATTCATATAATAGTTGGAAATCAGCCTGACTGCTGCCAAGCAGTTGAAAGTTGTTGAGAATGAGTGTGTTGGGCAAACTACCACGAGTCACATACCAGAGGTACCAAAGGTTCCTCAAATATTTTTGTTTTGTTTTTTGCTGTCATTGCTGACTCACTGGTAGGATACTGAGTGAGGGGAGCAGGAACTAGAGGAACTTGAGTACTATACCAAATCCTCCCTATGAAGTGCTGCTCCCCACTGAAAATGAAACTGCCAGTGTGACAGACTGTTGGGAAGACTGGATGTGTACTTGGGCTCTTGATAGAATATTGATATAGTGATATTTTTCCCCAAAAAATAATGATATATATGGGTGATATTTTTTTCACAATATATCAAGTTCCGATATTTTTATTTTATATTATATTTTTTTCACAATTTTTGGTAAATACACTCCTGGAAATGGAAAAAAGAACACATTGACACCAGTGTGTCAGATCCACCATACTTGCTCCGGACACTGCGAGAGGGCTGTACAAGCAATGATCACACGCACGGCACAGCGGACACACCAGGAACCGCGGTGTTGGCCGTCGAATGGCGCTAGCTGCGCAGCATTTGTGCACCGCCGCCGTCAGTGTCAGCCAGTTTGCCGTGGCATACGGAGCTCCATCGCAGTCTTTAACACTGGTAGCATGCCGCGACAGCGTGGACGTGAACCGTATGTGCAGTTGACGGACTTTGAGCGAGGGCGTATAGTGGGCATGCGGGAGGCCGGGTGGACGTACCGCCGAATTGCTCAACACGTGGGGCGTGAGGTCTCCACAGTACATCGATGTTGTCGCCAGTGGTCGGCGGAAGGTGCACGTGCCCGTCGACCTGGGACCGGACCGCAGCGACGCACGGATGCACGCCAAGACCGTAGGATCCTACGCAGTGCCGTAGGGGACCGCACCGCCACTTCCCAGCAAATTAGGGACACTGTTGCTCCTGGGGTATCGGCGAGGACCATTCGCAACCGTCTCCATGAAGCTGGGCTACTGTCCCGCACACCGTTAGGCCGTCTTCTGCTCACGCCCCAACGTCGTGCAGCCCGCCTCCAGTGGTGTTGCGACAGGCGTGAATGGAGGGACGAATGGAGACGTGTCGTCTTCAGCGATGAGAGTCGCTTCTGCCTTGGTGCCAATGATGGTCGTATGCGTGTTTGGCACCGTGCAGGTGAGCGCCACAATCAGGACTGCATACGACCGAGGCACACAGGGCCAACACCCGGCATCATGGTGTGGGGAGCGATCTCCTACACTGGCCGTACACCACTGGTGATCGTCGAGGGGACACTGAATAGTGCACGGTACATCCAAACCGTCATCGAACCCATCGTTCTACCATTCCTAGACCGGCAAGGGAACTTGCTGTTCCAACAGGACAATGCACGTCTGCATGTATCCCGTGCCACCCAACGTGCTCTAGAAGGTGTAAGTCAACTACCCTGGCCAGCAAGATCTCCGGATCTGTCCCCCATTGAGCATGTTTGGGACTGGATGAAGCGTCGTCTCACGCGGTCTGCACGTCCAGCACGAACGCTGGTCCAACTGAGGCGCCAGGTGGAAATGGCATGGCAAGCCGTTCCACAGGACTACATCCAGCATCTCTACGATCGTCTCCATGGGAGAATAGCAGCCTGCATTGCTGCGACAGGTGGATATACACTGTACTAGTGCCGACATTGTGCATGCTCTGTTGCCTGTGTCTATGTGCCTGTGGTTCTGTCAGTGTGATCATGTGATGTATCTGACCCCAGGAATGTGTCAATAAAGTTTCCCCTTCCTGGGACAATGAATTCACGGTGTTCTTATTTCAATTTCCAGGAGTGTATTTGAAATTTTAGTAGAACTTAATTTTACTTTCACTGTGTGAAGGAGTCTTACTACTTTATGAACTTTCATGTTCATTCTTTCTCTTTGATCACTGTGTGAAGCTAGTGTAGGTGGCACAAAGAAAAAGTCCAATTGCACTGTTTGGGTGGCGGTGTAAATGGATAACAAGATTTCTGATGGGAAGAAATAGCACACCAGTTGCATTGAAAAACAATTTTAATGCAACTATAGTTGGATCCATGAACAATGGTGGGTCGTGCAGGTCCATACAGTGTAGAGGCACAGATGGGGATTGCAGTATTGCCAGTTGCAAACAGCAGCTGCAGTATACGCATAGAGATGTAGATGTCAAACAGTTTGCAAGCTTGTGTTTAAGGGGTAGTGGGCAGTGGAGAAAGTTATTCAATGGATTTTTATTCAGTTTGTTGTGATCTGTCAGCTCCCACCATCACATGACTACCACTGTGAGATAGTCGGATCAAAAGGAATGAGACACGCAATGTTGTGTAGCACAACAAGTTGCGATGCCTTGTCCCGAGCATCTACGTACAAGGAAATACGAATGCTTGTGTCGAATGACAAAATTACAGTTTACAGATAATCGTTTCCATAAAACACCTAAAAATTGCTGTCCTGCAGTGCTTAATACTTCCAAGATGGAACAGCCTACCACAAATTACATGTTGTATAACATTCTGAATGAAACAATTTTAATACTACAAAAATATTGTATGTAATATTGGAAAATTTTCGGTCTTTTGTGATTGTGACAAATGCTTTACTTATACCAGACACATTTCACTTTTTTTAGAGCACCTTGATTCAAAGTTGATAAAGTATACAAAGTCAGTTGTGGACTCATAAAAACATCGAGACTAAAATTTATTGAGTGTTAGCGAAGTGCAATGCACCTAAAAACGAATTTATTTGAGGATGTCTGTCACACACAAACAGCAATTATTTTCTAAATCATATATCAGTTGAGACAAATGTTGAACATGATCTTACAATCCCAGCGATGCACAAAAGTGCAACAGCTAATCAAGTGGCAGTATGGAAGCCAAAATACTGTCCACTGAAGAAACTTCAAAATAAAGCAGAAAGTGGCTGGTATAAATAAGACTTTTATTACAGTCACAAAAGACAGAATATATCTCAGTATTACTGGTAAAACTGCAACTGCAGAAGAGAAGCTATAGAAAAAGAAAAGACAATGTGAATATTGTGTGTGTGGCTCACCTTTGATAGTTTTCAATCTCTGCGACCATAATCTACATCACTGCAGTCCATGTCAGTATCTGACTCATCTGGTCTTAGAGTGATCACGATGGGATTGAGCATATTATCAATTAAAATTCCCCTCTCCATGTCTTCCTCCTGTAGCTGTTCTGTATGTAGAACACATTCAGTACATGCTGAAGGTGTTATGCTGTCAAGTGCTTAAGGCAAAAGTCTCTCTGTTTCAGCAATTTTAAATGTCATGTTTTGTTGTGCAACGTATCCTTTCACTTCTGCCCATATGAGCTCTATTGGATTATACTGGCAATGATACGGTGGCAAACACAAAACTGTATGTCCATATTCCTGTGTGACATAATCGATTTTATACAGTTTCACACATGACTTATGAAGCCTGACAAAATTTAACAATCCAGCCAGAGTTTGACTGGCAGTGTACGGAATCTTCTTACTTGCAAGCCACAGTGTGACATCGGCTTTATTTATATGTGTTTTGGAAGCCTTGTCAACAACAACTGAGTGGTAACTCGCATTGTCCATAACAGTCACTAAGTTTGCAGATGTTTAAGGGAGAAACTGTTTCCTAAACCATAATGTAAATGTCTCTGAGTTCATTTTAGTATGATAATTACCTGAATTGCTCTTTCTTGCCTCGAACGCTAATTTGCTTTCTGGAGTGAATCTGGAAGCAGAATAGGTGTGAAGCACAATTATTCATCTCCCTTTACCAACTTGTACTTAAAAACCACCTGAACAATCATTCAGTTTCCATCATTTTTTTTTTACCCTTGTTATGTCCAAGTAAAAAATGTTCTGATTGCCAGATTTTCTTATTTCAAGAATACTTCTTAAAAACTTTGCCCTTGAAGCAGTGATATCGCAATGTTCCATTAAAAATTTTCGTCCACCATTCGTATTTACATATTTGGAACCAATGTCTTTCAGTATACTTCGTATCGAGGTAACACTGCCTTTAAAATTTATACTTGCACGCATTTTCAACATAATTTTTTTAACAGTAGGAAATTCACCACCCTTGTACATACTTAACGCAATTTGCCTTAGAACATCTTTGTCAAAATTGACTTAATTCGTGACAGGCTTCTCACAACTGTGACATTTCCCTGATGATCTGAAAACTGGTCTTCCACTTGTCTGGACGGATAAATTACCTTCACTGGCAATCCACTTAACAGTCCTCAAGCTGATGCCATTCATTTCTGGTGTGCGTTCCAGAGATCTGGCAACATCTGTGATAGATTCACCATTTTCTGCTTCGCACTTGAAGAAAGCGTGTGTCCTGTAAATTAAGTCTCTTGCTTGCTTATGGAGAATTCGTCACTTACCACCACCATCAGCCATGACAAATCACAAGAAATTGAATAAAAATTCACCGAATAACTACCACAAACACATTTAACACTCATACTGGCCAAGATGTTCACAGCAAAGTGCTGAGAAAACTACTGAACGTTCACTGGCTGTCAGAGGATGGTGTAACGTCAGACACACAGAACAAGCCTAAACTCAATTGCCATCATTCATGGCTCCAATTATAGTGTGCTATTTCTTCACAATGGCGTTCTTCCAAAATAGTTCATGAAAATTATGAAGAAAAATCTAAATGACGAGATTGGTCTTTGTGATGGGCAGAAATGTATGAGGGGAAATGCCGACATAATCAGTGCTCAGTGCTACTAGCAGAAACTGCAGTGTTTAACTTCACCATGAAATTTTGACACTACAGCTGCTAGGTAGCATCGTCTTCCTTTCAATTTTTGCTCTAAGGGGGATGGGGGTAAGCAGGCTGCTAGCTTCTTATTGCACAGAATATCCCGTAATTAATCAATACTTAAATATACATTTGTAAAACCGGCAGTATATTTACAATGTGCAGCCGATATTTTTATAATGTGGTTCGTCAATATTTTTTCCATCGATATATCAATATTATCTTTTCGATACAGTGAGATGCGATAATGATATTTTTTTAAAATATTGATATATCAGACTGCTAATATTTTTAAAAATATCAACAGTTCTAGTGTGTACCATGTGAAAGAGAAGCATGCACCAAAGTGTAGGAGTCTGTGAATCAATGGCAGTTCAAAGGTTCAGGGAAAAAGATGCACAGAAGTAGTAGTGTGTGTTGGAAAGATGCCTGTCATCTGGGGTCCAAGGTCGTTCTTGGATCATTCCAGAGACTGACAGAGAAGGTAGGGAAGATAAGCATAATTCATGGAATTCCAATAAAGTTCACGATCTATAGCACTGTCTCAAGAACACTTTATGACCCCCTGATTCTGAGTTGAGTAGTTTGTTTTGCCCAGAGACTTTTAATGTTAGTGTGCAAGATGTTCCTATAATTTTCCTAAAGGACTAGATGTCAGAACTGCTAACATTTAGTGGCCGTCAGCATGTTTGTACTAGGCTCATCAAGTGTGTTCAGTCTGTGAACCTTACCCCTTTGAGCAGCAAAAGGACCATATTCCTTTGAACAGCATTTTCAACATTTTGATTTGGGAACTGAATTAATACATCCTGTCTTCTCCTGGTTTCGCCACATTCCTCCATAACTGGTAACACTCCTTTGAAATTCTAATGGGTTACAAGTGTGCAGCCTAGTGACTTGTAGAGAGTAGCTGCTTGCAGTGTGGTCTCAGCAGCCAGACAATGTTGTCATGTGTGTGAGAGCTGCATTTGCGTGCGTGTGCGTGCGTGTGTGTGTGTGTGTGTGTGTGTGTGTGTGTGTGTGTGTTCACGCTCGTGTTTGTGTGTTTTCTATCTCAGACTAAGGCCTCGTTGGTCAAAAGCTAATTTTCTGATAATCTTTTTGGTGTGGCTATCTGCAACTCAGTATCTCCACTGTATGCTGAGTAGCAACAATCCTCTTCATAATATTGAAACAAGGACTTTGCATACCTAGGATTTGTCTGCTTTTATAGTTTACTTTTTCAGATAGTCTTAGTTTTCATTTTCGGTCTTGTCAGAATGGGTAGAATATGTGCGTGCTGTGTGCAGAGGCAGGAGGAGCTGGCCGCAATTTGCTAACAGCTAAATGCGCTTTTGGCTACATTCAGTCACCCTCAGTCTGCTGCATAAGGGTGTAGTGGCGGCAGAGGAACTGGCATTGTGCATGGGACATCTCAGGTGTCACTTGTTTTGCCCACAGGCTCTGCTACTGAGGCACCTCCTAGTGTACCTGAAGCAGTGGATCTGCCCTCCCTGCAGAGTGAGTGGTAGGTAGTAGCATGTTCGCATCACTCGGGGTGGAAGGCCAATGTGGAGACTGATAGTCTGGCCTTGCCCATTCACCCTGTGAGTGGCCGCTCCTTCAGCAGGGTCCGAGCAGGCACACAGGGGGTGTGGTTTACTAGTTATCAGGATCTCCAGTGTTAGGTGTGCTATGGAGCCCCTTAGGCAGATAGCATTCAGGGCTGGAAAGAAGGCCAATGTACACTTGGTGTGTATGCTGGGGTTCCTCAACCAAGATGTTTCGATGGCCTTTGTCTGAGGCTGTAAGTTATAGCTCACATTGGCATCAATGACACCTGTCACATGAGTTCTGAGGCCATCCTCAGTTCATACAGGCGGTTGGCAGAAGTGGTGAAGACTGCTGGCCTCATACATGGGCTGCAAGCAGAGCTTGCAATTTGCAGCATTGTTCCCAGAGCTGACAAGGGTCCTTTGGTTTCTCAAGCAAAGAGTTTGTTGACTCCTTGACGGTGCTGGTGCAGATCTCTAGACCTGCATTATCAGGTGGTGATTTGTAGGACTCTTCTTGATGGATCAGGGATGCACTACTCAAAGGAGCAGCTACTCAACTGGCAGAGTACTTGTGGAGTGCAAAGTGGTTTTTTGAGCTTGGTAGTAATTTGAGCTACTCTGACGAACACTCACCAGTCAATACCCAGCAAGGAAAGTCAGACTACATTCAGAATAAAGACAGTCAATTTTCAAAGTATTTGTAACAAAGTTCCTGAAATTACTGCCCTCTATGAAAGTTCTCGCACTCAAATTATTCTTGGGACTGACAACTGGCTGAAACCTGAAGTGCAAAGATCTGAGATATTTATCAAGTCAAGAAATGTAATTTGGAAAGACAGATAGGCTACAGAAGGGGGAATGTGCATCGCAGTTGCCAAAATATTTGCTCTATTGAGGTTGAAGTCAAGTGTGACATTGAAATTATTTGGTAGTGTATATGCTGAAGATAAGGTGGGTAGATCATGTAACTAATGAGGAGGTATTGAATAGGATTGGGGAGAAGAGAAGTTTGTGGCACAACTTGACTAGAAGAAGGGATCAGTTGGTAGGACATGTTTTGAGGCATCAAGGGATCACAAATTTAGCATTGGATGGCAGTGTGGAGGGTAAAAATCGTAGAGGGAGACCAAGAGATGACTACACTAAGCAGATTCAGAAGGATGTAGGTTGCAGTAGATACTGGGAGATGAAGAAGCTTGCACAGGATAGAGTAGCATGGAGAGCTGCATCAAACCTGTCTCAGGACAGAAGACCACAACAACAACAACAGTGTATAACAGGTTAGGTGAAACCAAATTAATTGTTAGATGTTTTCATTGGCCACTTGATTGTGCTGTGACAGTTCTAGAGTCATTCAAAGAATGACTATGGTCAGTTGCATATAAATATCCAGATCATGCATAGCTAGTTGGAGGCGACCTTTAACATACAAAGCATATACTGGGATGTCTATGGATTCATTGCAGGGGGTACAGAGAGACATTCATGCAAAGTGCTTTTGAACACGTTTTCTGAAAATTGTCAGTAGCTAGTTTGGCAACCCATACACAATGGATATATCTTAGACCTTTTTAACTTCAAATAGCCCAGACCTTATTGACAACATCAGTATAGACATGAGTATTAGCAATCATGATGTCATAGTAGCAACTACGGTTATGAAAGTTAATAAATCAGTCAAGAAGGCTAGAAGGGTATTTCTGCTGGTAAGAGCAGATAAGCACTTGTTAGCATCACACGTAGACAGTAAATTGACATAATTTAGTTCCAGTAAGATGGATGTAGTGGAATTAAGGACAAAGCTTAAGGAGATTGCATATCGTGGTCTAGAGAATTAGGGCCTAGTAAGTGGATTGAGGATGGAAAAGACCCACGATGGTATAATAACGAGATTCAGAAGCTGCTGAGGAAGCAGACAGTTGTGCTTTTGGTTCAAAAGAGAACACACAAATGGCTATGAGCAAAGGCTGATAGAGATTCATTTGTCTGTGGAAAGTCATATACACAAAGCATACAACTACCATTATCGTCGCACCTTAGCAAAATATCAGGCAGAGACCCCAAGAAAATTCTGATCCTGTTTGAAATTACTAAGTGAGTCTAAGGCTTCCATCCAGTCGCTTGTTGATCAGTCTGGTGTGGCAGTTGAAGATAGCAAAATGAAAGCCAAAGTTTTAAACTTCACGTTCAAGAAATCTTCACACAGAAGAATCTTACAAACATACTGCTGTTTGACCATCAAACAGACTTCAGTATGGATGACACACTAATAAACATCACCAGCGTAGAGAAACAACTGAATAGGTTGAAAAGAAATTAGTTATGAGGTCCTGATGGTATCCCAGTTTGGTTTTTCAAAGAATGCTTTACAGCTTTGGCACCTTACTTAGGTTGAATTTATTGTGTATCTCTCGCCCAGCACAAAGTCCCAAGCAACTGGAAATAAGTGCATGTGACTCCTGTGTATAAGAAGGCAAAAGAACAGACCTGCCAATTACAGACCAATATCCCAAACATTGCTGCAGAAGCCTTGAACATATTCTTAGTTCGAATATAATAAATTTTCTTGAGACCAAGATGCTTATGTCTACGAATCAGTACGGTTTTAGAAAGCATCACTCATACAAAACTCAGCTTACCTTTTTCTCACATGATATACAGCAAACTATGAATGAAGGGCAACAGGCAGATTCCGTATTTCTATTTCCAAAAAGCATTTGACACAGTGCCCCATTGCAGGCTGTTAAAGAAGGTAAGAGCATATGGAATAAGTTCACAGATATGTGAATGGCTTAAAGACTTTTTAAGTTGTAGAACCCAATATGTTGTCCTTGATGGTGAATGTTCATCAGAGGCAGGATATTGTCAGGAGTCCGCAATGGAAGTGTGATATTATTGCTGTTATTCTCTATATACATAAATGATTTGTGAACAGGGCAGGTGTCAATCTGCAGTTGTTTGCTGATGATGCTGTGGTGTACAGTTAGGTGTCATCATTGAGTGACTGTAGGAGGATATGAGATGATTTAGACAAAATTTCTAGTTGTTGTGATGAATGGCAGCTAGTTAAAAATGCAGAAAAATATAAGTTAATGCAGATGAGTAGGAAAAACAAACCCATAATGTTCAGTACAGCATTAATAGTGTCCTGCCTGACACAGTCAGGTTGTTTAAATTTCTAGGCATAATATTGCAAAGTAGTATGAAATAGGACGAGCATATGAGGATTGTAGTAGGCAAGCTGAATGGTCAACTTTGGTTTACTGGGAGAACTCAGGGAAAGAATGGTTCGTCTATAAAGGAGACAGCATATAGGACACTAGTGTAACCTATTCTTGAGTACTGCTCAAGTGTTTGGGTTCTGCACCAGGTCGCAGTAAAGAAAGACATCAAAGCAATTCAGAGGCAGGCTGGTAGATTTGTTACTGGTAGGTTTGAGCAATGTGCAAGTGTTACAGAGATGCTTCAGAAACCCAAATGGGAATCCCTGAAGGGAAGGTGACATTCTTTTTGAGGAACACTATAGAAAAAATGTAGGGAACGGGCATTTCAAGCTAACTGCAGAATGATTCTGTTGCCTCCAACGTACATTGTGCATAACAACCACGAATATACGTTATGAGAAATTAAGACTCATACGGAGGCATATAGACAGTTGTCTTTCCCTCATTCTGTTTTTGAGTGGAATAGGAAAGGAAATGAATAGTGGTATAGGGAACCCTCCACCACACTCCATAAGTTGAATTGTGGAGTATCGATGTAGTTATAGATGTAGACAACCAGGAAATCTGGGAAAATCCTGGGAATTTTTTCATCTGGGAAGAACATGAAAATTTTTCAGTCAAATTTTTGTGTTTGACTTGTGAGAACTAATACTCTAACAAAGAACTTTTCTTTGTCCCACTAATGCAGAATCATATTGCAGCAGTAAAAAATAAGTGAGAGAATAACACCGAAATAAAACTTAAGTTGCAAAGAAAATGTGCCATTTACAACAATAAAACACAGTACACACACAAGAGTCTGCATACACCAAAATGTGTCAAAGGTCTTAGAAGAAGACTAAGCAAGACACCATAGCAAAAAACTGCTTTCAGTGAGTTTCATTTCACAACTGTTTACATTTCTAACAGATCACAGGAAAATATTGCAAATGGTGGTTTAAAAAGTGTTACTTTCAAAATATGTGTTCTTTTACACAAGATCAATTATGTTATGTGTGAGTATGTGTGATGAATTTCTTAAATCATGAAGTGTTTGACTTTCATTCAAAACTTAACACTTTGAGGACAAGTCACTTAAAAAATTTCAGTCCTAGAAGACCAGCAATGTATATCATTATTTAAAATTTTACTGACTCTTAAAAGGTAACACACACTAAAAAGACCAAGTTTCAAGGTTAATTTTTCATATTTATTTTAGTTCTTCTGTAGATTACTATGCAGTAAAAATGGCAAAAGTATAATTATCCTTCAAAATGTGCAAGGTCAGTTACAGAGCAATTTCACATATAATTTCCCTTTCTATGGAAAAGTCGAAGTGTTCCGGCATGTAGAGAGATATGTTGCAATCAGAGCAATACGAGTTTGCTTGTTTTGTGAGTGAATTGTCCAGTCTTCTCCAAACAGCTCTAATGTTCACTACTGCTTCTTTTGAAGTAATTCTATAAATACTCAACAGAAAGCAGCATTAGTCAGGTAGCAGGAGATCTGTACCTTGCTCTCACACAAAAATTAGTCCAGTTGTTGAGTGATAGGTGGCTGGTGGCTGGCATAAAGCAAAAACATGAGTCAAGTGCAAGTACTATATCCACAGCTCTAAAATTTACTTTCAGTTAGGATAAGTTTGTCTTTTAGCTCTTTCATTCCCCAATTTTTCTGATGTTTTATTATTATTTTTAATTAAATAAAAAACTTTAATGTGCAATGTAATTGTTGTTAAAAGAGCATCAGTTACCATTGTGTTTATTACCTCTTCTTTCGTTTTAGAGTAAGAAAGAAATTTTCATCCATAAATATATTTTGTTCATTTTTATTTTTTTTAAATACTTGATTAATTTCTTAAATTTAGGCTATTTACCAATCATTTTTCAATCACAAAAGTTACAGTTCAAAATGTATATTCATATCTTTAGTATATTCATTTGTTTTAAAAACATTTTTGTTTATGAAACATTTTAATTATTATTTGACAGCACAACAAATCATTTATGAAGAAGTACTGTAACTTAAGAACAGATACTATAGTTTAGGAATTGATCTTGGAGAATAACTCATTTGGAGCTTTTTGTGAGAGCATCAGTTCTTTCTGTAATATCTTGTGGATCTGACAGAGCATTTTGGATGGTTCCCTCAAGTTTTGCCTTCTTCTCTTTAAGCTATTTCATTTCTCCATCAACTATCTTCCTTTTAGTCAGATATCATCATTTATCAACTCCTCGTCTTTTCACTATTTGAGATCTTCAGCATATCACTGTCATGAATTTCTTGTGGACAGTATAACTGACTTGGTTATATGCACTTCTTGGACTACACTGTGTATCTTGACTGTGTCATAGCAGCTTCTGCTCGCTATAGACTTGTGCCTCATATTTTTCAAGAGGCACCCTTTGTTGACAGAGAATCCTTGCTCCACAGCTCCTTGCCCATGTGACAGAGTGAGCACAATTTCTATTACCATCTGCAGTTTCTGGCATATTGCATTGGGGTTCTTGAGATCTTCATTCACAAGTAATCCAACCAGCCCTTCTTTTCTGAATGCCTTGAATTCTGTATTGTCGTTCCTCTTTACAATAGAAGCGTATTGCACTTATGCTTTATCAGCACATCCAGCTTCCATCCAATTGCTCTCCACGAAAATCTGTAGAAAGGAATGGAATTGTTTGTGACCAACCTCCCTACACACGGGATCAAAGCAGATAACAGCTTTTGACAATGTAAAGTGTAGGGGAGATTTCTCCACCAACTTTGACACAAGCTTGATCATTCCTCTTGTGCCTTTGTTCCGAAACTTGGCAGTTTCAAGTGCCATCAGAATCTTGCACTTCTTGAAATTGTTTTTGATGATGAACCCAATCTTAATGTGTTTCACACCCAAAAGATTCAATCATTGTCCAAATTAACTCGCCCATTTAGGATCAAAGAAATGTAACTACAAAAACAGTGTTTTGAGAT
Organism: Schistocerca cancellata; assembly: GCF_023864275.1. Classification (NCBI taxonomy): domain Eukaryota; kingdom Metazoa; phylum Arthropoda; class Insecta; order Orthoptera; family Acrididae; genus Schistocerca; species Schistocerca cancellata. The sequence goes on from NC_064631.1 coordinate 532,765,614, forward strand.
AATTCGACTTAAAGGTTTTGTCCAAAAAACTCAGTACTTTCTAATAGTTTTTCATAAACCTTTCCATGGTAAATAAAAAGTATACTTCAGTGACTGTTGTTTTCAACTAGGTGTTACATATTTTAGCCACTTGATGGACACTAATGAAATATTTAATGAAATTATGCACGCAGTTACATTTGTCTGATCCTTAACTTAATGGCTGCTGCTGTATAACATATGAACGTCAAACAAGTAATATGCAGCTTTAAGCAATATTGTAATATTAAAGATCACTGAAATTGTGTTATTAATGTTTTAGAAACACAGATTACATGGAACGAGCAATGGGAATGTGTATCATTGCTTTCAATGAGTACTATAAGCAAGAGAACTGTTTTCCAGGACATTTATTATCAGTCTATGATTGAGAATACATAAAAGCCATTATTATTTTCACTTTGCATTATTTGTCTGCACTATCACTGAATTATAATGAATAATTTACAGGTTACAGAAGCAATATTCTTTTTTTCTAATCTTCACATAACAAACATACTGCATGCAAACACATAGTGCTCATGTTGGCATTCCTGTTCTGGCCCCCACATGTATCAGAATTCAAGGTTATTGGTTTTCCTTGTGCTTGATTTTTCAAAACATTCCACAAATATGAAGCCACCTCGAGGGCAGTAAAGCACAGCTTTTAACTCAAATTCAGCTAGCAAAGATTTGCCTTTTCTTGCACTTTCTTTCTTAATGTTCTTAAATTCCCGTGTGATTTCTCTCCTTTCAGATGCTCTTTCGGATCCCTTTTAAAATCTTTGCCTTTTCCTCAGTCAAAAGGTGTGAACACTTTAAACATTTATGACACATATCTTTTCATGGCCTGTGGAATTTCAGATTAAATTCCTTTGTGAATATCTCGGTATACAGCCATAATTTCTCGACTATCTTTCCTTCCTCATAGCGTTGTTCCCGATATAACTCATACATTATCTTAATACTCATATCAGCAGGTAAATAATTTGCTGTACACTCTTTCCTCTTGTAATAAGAAGGAAGGGTAAGCAAACTCTTAATGTGTTACCTTATAGCCTCTTTACTTTCTGTGGATCTCTTTATACCTGGCTCATGACATCCTCTTCGCTCTTTCTCAATTACATGATGTTCATCTCTTTTTTTGATTATATTTCTTACAAAGGTTTCAGAAATATCAAATGCCTTGAGAAAAAACTGCATACACACTTGAATGTTATCAGATCCCTTTATTAGATAGAATTTCTTGGTCCTCTTCCTTCGTGAGTTATCCGATTTTGTCCTCACACTTCGTTTCTCTTCTTTTTCCACTAACGTATTTAGGTCCTGCCTTTGTAGCTCAACTGACCCAAGATCCCGGTAGGCTCTATGGATATTTTGTCTGTTTTGCTCAGTAAACTTACTGGTGCACTGTTGTGGACATTTAGAGCAATCTTTTGGCATCACATTTCTTGCAGAAACTTCGGAATTCTTTGTAGAAATATTCGCCATACCATGCTGTCAATTGATTTTCGTTTGATTTCTTTTCAATTCCTCTTTAACCGCTACCATTTTCATTTTCTTGTTTTGTTACTATTCTCAGTACCAGCATTGTTATCTGCAATTTCCGCTTCGTGATGGTGATGATTTACTTGTGCTGTAGTTGCATCCTCAGAAGTTTTTGTGACATTCTTTACAAGGAATGTTCCATGTTCAGTACTGCTGTCTGTAGCAATAACATGACAGGTATTGAGAGGAAGTACCAATGTGTATACTGAAACAATACATAGGGATTATACAAGGCCCCTTAACAAATATAGTAAATGAATCTTTTACATCAGGGACATTTCCAGCACAGTTAAAACAGGCAAGAGTTGTACCTTTGCTTAAAGACAAGGTAATGCAGAAGACATAGAAAATTACCAGCCCATTTCTCTGCTGTCAGCATTCTCAAAAATAATAGAAGCAATTATGAAAGACAAATTAATGAATTACCTGAATAAATACAATCTTTTAAGCGAATCACAGTTTGGTTTCCGAAGTGGCAAAAATATGGAGTCAGCCATAGTAGAATTCACAAAAGTTATACTTGATGCTCTTGATAAAGATGAGTATATCACAGACATATTTTTGGATGTTTCTAAGGCATTTGATACAGTCAACCACAAGATTCTATTAAATAAATTAGAAGTATTAGGAATAAGAGAGGTAGTTAATGACTGGTTTCGATCATACCTAACAGATAGGGTACAAAGAGTGGAGATAACACATACTTCAAATAGATACAAACATTTAGTAAAACACTTATCAGAACCAAAATACATTAATATAGGGGTTCCGCAAGGTAGCATATTAGGACCAATACTGTTCCTGATATACATCAATGACGTTTCCAGTAGTATTACTCATGGTGAAAAAATCTTCTTCGCTGATGACAGCAATATTAATAGTCACTGAGAAAGCAAGAGAACGCCTTGCCGAGAAAGCAAATGAAACTCTCAAGGAAGTTTATGATTGGTCAATAAGTAATAAAGTGACACTGAATATAAAGAAAACTAATGCCATGAATTTCAGTTTGAAGAGGAAAAATGACAATGATAAATTAAATATGATGACACCTCTATAGACTGTGTAACAAATGCAAAATTTCTAGGAATGAATACTGATTCTCAGTTGAAGTGGTGTAAACATACGAAGGTACTTGCAAATAGAATGTCATCAGCATATTATGCCCTTAGAATCCTATCATCAGTGTGTAACATGCAGTGTCTTTTCGTTACATATTATTCATATGTACACTCAATTCTTAACTATGGAATTCTTTTTTGGGGAACAAATGCACAAAATATGAACACAATTTTCAAACTCCAGAAAAGAGCCATAAGAATAATAACTAAAAATACTAGTTGAGCTCATTGTAAAGATCTGTTCAGAACACTGTGAATTTTAACTGCTCCATGTGAATACATTTACCAGTCAGTTGTATACATCAAAAATAACATTGGTAATTACAGCAGAAACAGCTCTGCCCATGACCATGCAACAAGAGATAGATTCAACTTGTATTTACCAAGAAAAAATAAACATAAAACTCAAAACAGCATTTTCTACCAAGGACTAAAACTGTACAATAAATTACTAAAAGAGATTAAGGAAATTGCGAAAATACACTTATACAAAAAGGCAGCTAAAAAGTACCTGTAATGCAATACATTTTATACATTGAAGTATTACTTAGCTAAAACAGAGTAGGGGTTTGATAAAAAATGTTATACAAATAAATAATAATAATAATGATTATAAAATATCCAACATTCCACATAACACCTTCACTTTATTTTTTTTATTATTTTTTTTTCATTCTTTTTTTTTACCCCCAAGCTATGCATAGCACAATACTAACACCTCTTCCTCTTTTTGAGCTCAACATCTCACTCATTATGAGTCAGTTTTTCAGGATATAAATGGGAAGTTGCGCTACAGAACATGGCCCAGAGATCACCAGATTGTGTGTGTGCGTGTGTGTGTGTGTGTGTGTGTAGTGAGTGCAATGATATGAAACAATGTGTGTATAGTGTGTAGTGACTGATAGTGAGATATGAGTGAACAATGTGGCATTACATTATTTAATAAGTTATTTATAAAAAAAGTATTGTATACCAGGAGTAAATGATTGTCTCTAACTAGCAGTCTGTAAATATATGTGTATATGAATTAGCTTATTTTAAGTCGATCTAAATTTGTAAATACTTTGACATGTTCTATATCCTTGTAAAAAGAGAGCTACGGATGAATAAAGCTATACTACTACTACTAGGACGGGAAAATAAAATAAACTGGAACTACTATAGTGTCTAGTAATTGTTTGGCTACTCACTAGAATCTGTAGTGTTGTCCGGTTCATAGGAAGGATCATTATCTGTATCTGAACCAGTGAATGTCCTGACCATCTCCACATCACATTCTTCCCCAATTATGGATATTATCAATAATAATAATAATAATAATAATAATAATAATAATAATAATAATAATAATCGTCATCATGACAATGGAGGTAATAGCAATAATAACAATAATAGTGATAATAATGACAACAGCTGTAATAACAATAATAATAATGATTATTATAGTATTTACTGCTGAAATATATACACTAAGAAACAGTTTCTAATACTTAGAAGATTCCATTAAATTCTGTTCCTTGTCAAAGGTACATCTGAACCATCCTTCTTCCTCTGGATTCCATAGTGCTCCTACTTGCTTGTAACCCCATTCACAAGGAAGTAGTATTTCATTGTTGTCACAGAGCGACGGCGATAATGCTTCTAAAGAGAAGTAGTGGGAAAAGCAACTTCTAACAGTTTTGTTAGGATCAGAGAAACGTGAGAGCTGTTCAGTTTCACAAATTAACACTGTGTCCAATGGTCTAAGGATGGATCAGCTCTTCTGTCTGTCTGATTCTTACTATTTTTCGTAAAATGTAGATACATTGACAACTAAAATGGAAACCACATAAGATAAGAGTTACGCTTGTTTGATCATAACGTGGGTCTTGATTTCGTGTACCTCATGGTACTAACAACTCAAAAGTGGCAAAAATGTAGTCTGTCTTATCCTAAATCGGCGAACTGATGGTCAGATATTTGTTGGCTGGACAAATTGTATCATTGTTGTTTCCATTGTTTCAGAGAAGAATGTAGGAATGGTGCTAGCAGCCAATCAGATTGGAAACCCTTTAGAAAAGGCACCAAGGGTTCGTCAGGAGTCTTGAAAGTGATTTTCGGACCAAGTAGCGTGACCTCGAGGTGATCTAGTACCATGTAGCTAACACATTTTGGTTTGCTACATCTTCAAAACAACAAACACTGCACAAATAGACAAAATACTCTAAATAGAGAGAAGAACCATCAAAATATGCATCAACAAATTGTACCAGAAAGATGGACACTGGGGAGTAGCTACAAATGAAACAGTCTACAAGGAAATAGAACAATGAGTACAATCAGGAAGAAATGCATTTCATTTTTCGGACATCTAATCATAACACCAGAGGACAGGATCATCAGGAGAATAATAGAAAAATTGTGGAACAGTAAGTACAACATTAAGTGGATTACAGAAATCAAGGAAGATATGGATGAGCTGCAGATTACATTGGAAGACCTAAGAAACAAAACTGACAAAATCAGGAAACTCACAGACAAACAAACCAGAATGCAAACGAGAATCAACAAACAGACAATAGGAAGGGTGATTTCCAATGAAGAAAGAAGGATGAGATCCGAGAGAATGAAGAAGTACTGGGCTGACAGGAAACTGAAAAATTCTTTGTATAAAGTTGGATAGAGTAGTCCAGTGAACGCCGTATAATGTAAATAATAATAATAATAATAATAATGTGAGGTTGATGTTAGGGCTCCTTCAGTTTCTTTCAAAAACATTTTATGGTCCCTTAACAATGTGAGGTTGATGATAGGGCCATACTTGTAAATGCTTTTAAATTTTTTTCATTGCTTTGCTGGCAATTTTTTTCACGAAGGTCTTGATTAGCTTGGCTGCCATCAAATTGCCTGTAAAAACCATTGGTAATAATGGGCATACACAAAAAATTTTTTTTATGTCACAATACTGCACTAGAATGACCAGCTGTATTCCTTTGCACACCTTGTTCAAGGATTTGTTAAAAGAAACAACAACTGGAGATGCATTTATGAGGTCAGCTTTAACTTCAGACTCAATAAGGGGAGCTAGTCCATATTGCACTGTATAACCGGTTTTGTCCTTTTGTAAACAAATGCTCTTGCATACTTCACTATTGGGGAAGATAGTGGGGAAGAGCAAAAAGTCGTTTGCAGTGCTACACACTGACTTATGTGAAACAATGCACTCTGAACACCACAATATTTCTGCCTTTGTCACTTCATCATTTATTGTCATACCTGTTGGGTGGAAGTCATCACTATTTTGCATGTATAGACATACAAACTGGCAGTGCTTCTCGTGGCAGCTGTTTTTGCGGCATGCTTCTTGGATTTTGTCATGTGACTTGTAAGAGCCAATCTTCCCATGGTACGGCTGTTACTAAGAGTCCTTGGACATAATCCAAATTACTATAAACATCTACAGGTACTTTCATCAACCAGTCCTTGAATTCTGGATCTGAAAACCAACTGTCTTGAAAACAAATCCACGTAGTGCTGTTTCAGTAATTGTGGGTGGACAATGTTTATTGGAGAGAGAGGAAAACCAGATATAAATCAGGTTGAACCTTGTCAATACGCATAATGAAATATAACACAAACGAGCAGTACCTACCTCGTCAGTTAATAAAACTTTGGTCTGCACATTAGCTGAAATGAACTCGTCAGATAGTCAGAGCACACTGACTGACTGGGTGATTTGAGAACTGCATGAGGCAGGTTTGTACACTTCCCAATTTCAATTTAAAGCATATATTCTATACTAGTATACATGATAATTTACTTGTATGATTTACCTGCATAACTTTAAAATATGGTGTTACTCCACTTCCATTTTATTGATCATTTCACTTTTTACAAATCCATCCATACCCAAAAACATAATAAACACTCTTTAGGTTACATTGTGTTCACATTATGTTTGCTTGTTGTTCTGTGATGTACTTGTACTCCCACATCTCTATATTTTTCTACCTAATCAAGTCTGCAATAAAGGAAACCCTCTGGCTGAAAATCAGGTTTTTACATGTCTTGTATAACTTATTTAAGGATTTTCATGCCAGAAGTGCCCTGTCTATTTGGATCATGGAATCTTAACAATTCCCCTTGGAGTTTTGCATGATCTGATGGCTGGAGAATGTAGATGTTAATGAGTGAGCTCAGGTAACTGCTTCCAGTTTTGCGATTATTTGTTGCAGAGATAGAGGACAAAAACAAACCAAAAAGTACTAGCTACACAGTAGTCAAAGATCATCTCATGAACAACCTACTCGGTCAAAAGACTTTCTCCTTTCCAGTGAGCATCTGACATCATGGAGGCTGCTCCTATTCCTTTCTATCCTTCCTTGCCAGTCCAGTCCCCGGCAGACAGAATGCTGAATGCTCAAAAAGAAAAAAATTACCTTGTTGGAAAATGGCTTATTCAAGGGTACAGATTTTACACTTCCGGGTGCTTTAGGAAATGGAACCCAGGAAAAAATATGTGTTTTGGAAATATCTTTGATGCGCAGAAGCATGAGAAATGCATATTTGCGTAACATGGTAGTAGGAATACAAATTGCACTAAACACAGCAGTTTAGTTTCTGAAGCACTGAAATAGAGATTCCATTGACCTTTTGTCAGCCAATCATGGCTCAGGTCACTTGATCTCACCAGGCAATGACAGCAGGTACTCTGTGCTCTGGTACAGGACACTTGATATAGTCATCCAGTAGCAACATCACTATTTATTCATGGCAACACACAAATGTCTCGAATAACATCAAGCACTCAGTACCAATAATATAGGAACCATAACTCCTGAAGTAATATTCAGACTCTACAGAAACAATTAGAGCTATGCATCCACTGAAGTTGAGGGCTGTCAACGCACTAGTTTCCTCAAAGGGCACAGAATTGTAGTAGATAGTCATGCTTGCAGCATTTATCAAAAGAATTATTTTATCTCAGATCCCACCGGGAATTTTACTGGTCTCAACGAAAAAGTGATGTAATATTTCTTTCGAGCTATGTGCTCGACAGAACATGTATTGAGCCATATAAGCTGTGCAGTGTCCGGTACACAGCAGTGAAATTTATAATCATGCTTGTCAGAAACATTCAGCTTCTGCTATTTAAGCTGTGCTCTTAGGACTTTTCATCTTTATGTGATTGCCCTACTTAACATTGATGTTACTATTGGCTGACTGCATCATGTGCTCTATGCTCTCAATATCTGCCATCATTGGCTGGTGAGATCACGTGACATGAGCTATGACTGACTGACAAAAGCTCATAATGCAGTGTAATCATGATATCAGTGCTCTGGAAGCTAACATGCTGTAATTGTTGGCATTCTTATTTATACTTCCACAGTTCGAAAATAAGCTGTGTACATGTTACCACGCATCAAAGATCTTTCCAATATGCATTGTTTTTTTTTTTTAATTTTTTTATTTTATTTTATTTTTTTAAATTCATTTCCTAAAGTGCCATAAGTTCTGCGTCGGTATAAAACCTTTACCATTCAAAGGACTGATAACTTTTACAGCTCCAAGGGAAAGTATACTTTCGCTTAATATGGTAAAAATGTAGTTTCACCCAGGAAAAAGTGCTTTTTTAACTGGGAAATTCAGGAATTCCCACCATCTCTGTAGGCGCCCTGGATATGCAGTATACAAATCCCAGTAGATCACGGTACTTTTTTGCCTCATGCAAAATAAAGAAAAACAACCATATCCAAAATTGTTGGAAAAATGAAAATATTAAATAGTAGTCCATTAAAAGCAAAGAAATATTAGATATAGCCGTGATAGTGCATGTCGAACTCTGCTCAAGATGGTTCGTGTATATCAACAATTGTTAAACCAGGAGCAAAATTCGTGAATGTGGTAGAAGACATACACACAGAATGTGCCAAATTCACGGAAAAAGACTGTGTTGTGATAATCACAGGAGCAAACGATGTTTATTGCAACGAGGCCAGCACTTTCATTAAAAAGCTACTCGTATTGCTGCAGTTATTACAGCATACAAACATAATACTAACAACTGTGCCCACGAGATATGATCTGGCAGACTGGTCTTGTGTGAACAGAGAAATTCGCCTAACGAATAGTAAACTGAAACACTTTTGCACTAAGTTTATGAATGTGACGCTACTGGATACAGACAGGTATGAGAGACACTGCTTCACAAAGCATGGACTACATCTAAATCAGTTTGGCAAAAATAAACTAGCAGCAGACATTGGAAAAGCTTTTCATGAAATAATAGGCCTAAACAATAACGATCATGAAAGCCGACCAGTCATAGCCCTAACTAACGAGGGAAACTAGTGATGGGCCAACTCTAGCAGGATTTGGTCATCATCATCATCATTTCAGACTGATTATGCCTTTCAGCGTTCAGTCTGAAGCATAGCCCCCCTTATACAGTTCCTCCATGATCCCCTATTCAGTGCTAACATTGGTGCCTCTTCCGATGTTATACCTATTACTTCAAAATCATTCTTAACCGAATCCAGGTACCTTCTCCTCGGTCTGCCCCGACTCCTCCTACCCTCTACTGCTGAATCCATGAGTCTCTTGGGTAACCTTGCTTCTCCCATGCGTGTAACATGACCCCACCATCTAAGCCTGTTCGCCCTGACTGCTACATCTATAGAGTTCATTCCCAGTTTTTCTTTGATTTCCTCATTGTGGACACCCTCCTGCCATTGTTCCCATCTACTAGTACCTGCAATCATCCTAGCTACTTTCATATCCGTAACCTCAACCTTGTTGATAAGGTAACCTGAATCCACCCAGCTTTCGCTCCCATACAACAAAGTTGGTCGAAAGATTGAACGGTGCACAGATAACTTAGTCTTGGTACTGACTTCCTTCTTGCAGAAGAGAGTAGATCGTAGCTGAGCGCTCACTGCATTAGCTTTGCTACACCTCGCTTCCAGTTCTTTCACTATGTTGCCATCCTGTGAGAATATGCATCCTAAGTACTTGAAACCGTCCACCTGTTCTAACTTTGTTCCTCCTATTTGGCACTCAATCCGTTTATATTTCTTTCCCATTGACATTACTTTCGTTTTGGAGATGCTAATCTTCATACCATAGTCCTTACATTTCTGATCTAGCTCTGAAATATTATTTTGCAAACTTTCAATCGAATCTGCCATCACAACTAAGTCATCCGCATATGCAAGACTGCTTATTTTTGTGTTCACATATCTTAATCTCACCCAGCCAGTCTATTGTTTTCAACATATGATCCATAAATAATATGAACAACAGTGGAGACAGGTTGCAGCCGTGTCTTACCCCTGAAACTACTCTGAACCATGAACTCAATTTACTGTCAACTCTAACTGCTGCCTGACTATCCATGTAAAGACCTTTAATTGCTTGCAAAAGTTTGCCTCGTATTCCATAATCTTGTAGAACAGACAATAACTTCCTCCTAGGAAGCCAGTCATATGCCTTTTCTAGATCTATAAAGCATAGATACAATTCCCTGTTCCACTCATAACACTTCTCCATTATTTGCCGTAAGCTAAAGATCTGGTCCTGACAACCTCTAAGAGGCCTAAACCCACACTGATTTTCATCCAATTGGTCCTCAACTAATACTCGCACTTTCCTTTCAACAATACCTGCGTAGATTTTACCCGCAACGCTGATTAAAGAGATACCTCTGTAGTTGTTACAATCTTTTCTGTTTCCATGTTTAAAGATTGGTGTGATTACTGCTTTTGTCCAGTCTGATGGAACCTGTCCCAACTCCCAGGCCATTTCAATTATCCTATGTAGCCATTTAAGACCTGACATTCCACTGTATTTGATGAGTTCCGACTTAATTTCATCCACCCCAGCCGCTTTATTGCACTGCAATCTATTGACCATTTTTTCCACTACCTCAAATGTGATCCTATTTCCATCATCATTCCTATCCCATTCTACCTCGAAATCTGAAACATTACTGATCGCATTTTCACCTACATTGAGCAACTCTTCAAAATATTCCCTCCATCTGCCCAAGGCATCCACAGGATTCACCAGCAGTTTTCCTGACCTGTCCAAAATACTTGTCATTTCCTTCTTACCTCCCTTTCAAAGACTGCTAATTACACTCCAGAATGGTTTTCCAGCAGCTTGACCCATAGTCTCCAACCTGTTTCCAAAGTCTTCCCACAATTTCTTCTTGGATGCTGCAATTATCTGTTTGGCTTTGTTTCTTTCTTCGACATAGCTTTCTCTGTCTACCTGGGTTCTGGTATGTAGCCATTTTTGATACGCCTTCTTTTTCCTTTTACAGGCTGCCTTGACTGTATCATTCCACCAAGCTGTTTGCTTCATCCTACTTTTACACACTACTGTTCCAAGACATTCTTTAGCCACTTCTAGTACTGTGTCCCTGTACCTTGTCCATTCCTTTTCCAATGACTGTAATTGACTACATTCAACTAACTGGTACCTTTCTGAGATCGCTGTTATGTACTTGTGCCTGATTTCCTTATCCTGAAGTTTCTCCACTCTTATCCTCCTACATATGGACCTGACCTCCTGCACTTTCGGCCTCACAATCCCAATTTCACTGCAGATTAAATAATGATCAGTGTCATCAAAGAATCCCCTGAATACACGTGTGTCCCTCACAGCCTTCCTGAATTCCTGATCTGTTATTATATAGTCAATGACAGATCTGGTTCCCCTGCCTTCCCAAGTATACCGGTGAATGTTCTTATGTTTAAAAAAGGAGTTTGTGATTACTAAGCCCATACTGGCACAGAAATCCAAGAGTTGTTTCCCGTTCCTGTTGGCCTCCATATCCTCTCCAAATTTACCCATAACCTTTTCATACCCTTCTGTTCGATTTCCAATCCTGGCGTTAAAATCACCCATGAGCAGAACACTATCCTTGTCCTTTACTCTAACAACTACATCACTGAGTGCCTCATAAAAACTATCCATCTTGTCTTGATCTGTCCCTTCACAATGCGAATATACTGACACAATCCTAATTTTCTTGCTAGACACTGTCAAATCTATCCACATCAGTCGTTCGTTTACATACCTTATTGCAACTACGCTGGGTTCCATTTCTTTCCTGATGTAAAGCCCTACACCCCATTGTGCTATTCCTGCTTTGACTCCTGACAGGTAGACCTTGTGTTCTCCCACTTCCTCTTCTTTCTCACCCCTTACCCGAATGTCACTAACAGCTAAAACGTCCATCCCCATCTTACTTGCAGCCTCTGCCAGCTCTACCTTCTTCCCAGAGTAGCCCCCATTGATATTAATAGCTCCCCATCTCATTACCATTTGTTTGCCAAGTCGTATCTTAGGAGTCCCTGGTTTGTCAGTTAGAGGTGGGACTCCGTCACCTCCAAAGGTCCGAGGCATTTTGCTCTGATTATTGCCAGCATCATATTTAAAGTACCAGGGAAGCAGGTTGCTAGCCTTACTTACCCCGAGTCCCATTGGGTTTTACCCCTAACGGCTGAGGGACTAACCGGTGGATTTGGTAGTCTTTGCCGTATGAGCACAAAGGTGACCACGACTCAGAATATGTCCGAGATGCCCAGCCTTATTCCAAAGTAACTGGTATCCCGACTGTCGGGACCACTTACTTGGCCACTCATACGTTGCCCGTGGTTCATGAACTAGGACATGACTACAGGAACCCACACCATGAACCAGGATTTGGTCCAGTAACAAAAATCTGCAACAAGTAATTAATACACAAACGAAAGTTCACTCAAACAGCAATACAATTAAAGACAAACAAAAGTTAACAGTGTTTCATCAGAACATAAGAGGCCTATACTGCAAGCTGGATCAGTTCACAGCAAATATATAAGACACAAAAGGTATAAACAGTGCCCACATTCTGTGTCTAACAGAACACCACATCACTGCTGGTATTGAAGTGGTCCCTATTCCCAACTATGTTTTGGCAACGTCTTATTGCAGGAACTATATGGACAAAGGAGGAGTAGCTGTATATGTAAAAAACAATGTTTTGTTCATGGCAATAGATGTACAAAGATTCTGCTTTGAGCTACATTTTGAAGTATGTGCTATAGAGGTGCCAGACACTGCCTCCAAATTAACAGTTGTGGCAGTTTACAGGGCACCATCTGGTAATTTTAAAGTGTTTGTTAAACAATTAGATACTCTTTTGTTGTACTTAAGTAGAAAAAATAGGGGCATGGTAGTTGTTGGGGATTTTAACATAGATTTCTTGGTTAATTCTCCCTGCAAGGTGGAGTTTGAAAATCTCATGTGCACGTACAACCTTGTTCCCATGGTTAGCTCGCCCACCAGAACCACAACCTCTTCCAGTACTCTCATTGATAACGTTTTTGTTGATCAGAGTAAAGTCAACCATATTAATATTGAAATGGTTATAAATGGTCTGTCTGACCATGACGGACAACGAGTTACTTTCAACAGTTTGGGAATTCTTCTGAGTGACACCTCACCTAGATGGAAAACAGTAAGGAAAATAAGTGAGGAAGCTATTCAAACGTTCAGATCATGTCTTCAGCATACTGACTGGACACCTGTTTATCTAGCAGAAACTGCTAATTCAAAATACAATTTATTCACAAATGAGATAGCAGGTACCTTTGAAAGTGTATTTCCAAAAAAGTCATACAGAGTCCAACCTGCTAGGTCTGCAAAAAAACCATGGCTCACTAAGGGCATCATAGCTTCCTGTCAGAGAAAAAGACAACTCTACATAGCATCAAAGACTTCTAACAATCCTGCTCAGCTAAAACATTATAAACTCTACTGTAAAATTCTTGCCAAAGTAATTAAAAACTCTAAAAGTATGTGTATAGCATCTGAAATTACTAATTCTGAAAATAAAAGTAAAACAATCTGGAATGTGATAAAGAGAGAAACAGGGACTGTAAACTACACCAAAGACAAAAATATTGTTTTAACTGTTGACAACTCAGAGATAACTAATAGTGAAGAAATTGCTGAAATCTTTAACCAACATTTTTTAACTGTCCCAACACAGATAGGTTGCCATGGTTCTGTAGATAAAGCTGCCTCTATAATGAAAAATAATTTTCCAGAACCTTTCAGTCAAATAAGTGTGGCTCCCATTACTGCCAATGAAATCAAAAAAAATCATACAGTCTTTGAAAAATAAACATTCTGCTGGTATCGATGATATTTCAAGCGAACTGTTGAAGGCTTGCTGTAGTGAAGTGACCGAAGTTTTGGCTCACATCTGCAACACATCGATGCAACAAGGAGTGTTTCCAGACAGAATGAAATACGCTGTTGTCAGCAAAGCAGGGGATGCTACAAATGTGTCAAACTATCGCCCTATCTCTCTATTAAGAACATTTTTAAAAGTCCTAGAAAAAGCTCTGTACAACAGGATTGTGGCACACCTTGGTGACGTGAACATCATGAACAGTCAGCAGTTTGGTTTTCAAAAGGGAGTTTCAATGGATAACACAATTTTCTCATTCACAAATGATGTTCTAGAGTCTAAAAACAGAAAGAGGCTGCCAATTGGTGTCTTATGCGACCTATCAAAGGCATTCGACTGTGTAGATCACCAGATACTCCTCAAGAAGGCCTGTCATTATGGAATTACAGGACCTGTAGGGAACTGGTTAAAATCGTACCTCGAAAATAGGAAGCAGAAGATTATTCTAGATGTTTCAGATAGTGTATCACAATATATAGTGGACTCTGAGTGGGGAATTGTGCAGCAGGGAGTGTCACAGGGATCAGTGCTTGGGCCCTTGCTGTTCCTCATATATGTTAATGACCTGCCTTTATCCATCAATAAGCAGTGTAAATTTACAATGCTCGCTGATGATACGAGCATTGTGGTGGATAATGTGTCAACTACTGACTTAGAATCCGAGGTCAATGATATCCTTAAAGAAGTTCTGGGTTGGTTTAGTATTAACTCCCTTTCAATAAACCTGAAAAAAACCAATTTTATCCAGTTCCAGACAACCCACAAAAACCCAAAAGAAATAGTTATCACACAGAATGATCAGATGATAAAGCAAGTGTACTTATCAAAATTCCTAGGCGTATACGTGGACGGTAGGCTGAACTGGGAACATCACGTTCTACATACACTAAAACGGCTGACGTCGGCAACATTTGCTTTACAAATTTTGTCACACTTCAATGACATTACCATCTCAAAGTCAGCTTACTTTGGCTATTTTCATTCAGTCATGTGTTATGGCATTTTTGGCTATTTTCATTCAGTCATGTGTTATGGCATCATCTTCTGGGGCAATACACCTGCCGCAAAGAAAATCCTCACAGCACAAAAAAGAGCAATAAGAATCATTTGTGGTGTACCCCCACGAAACTCATGTTGAAATCTTTTTAAACGACTTGAAATACTGACAGCAGCATCTCAGTACATATATTCACTGATGTGCTTCATAATAAATAACCCCACTCTGTATGAAACGAATTGCCTACATCATGAACATAACACCAGAAGAAAGAGGATTTCCACTGTGAGTTAAAGAACTTGACACTTATTCAGAAAGGGGTAAAGTACACTGGAACGAAAATTTTCAATTCCCTACCCAACAGCATCAAAAGTATAAGGAGTAGTACATCAGTATTTAAACGTAGCTTGAAAAATTATTTACTTGAGACCTCACTTTATCCACTAGAGGAATTCTTTCAGAGAAATAAGTAAAACCCAGATTGGAAAGATGTTTTTAAATTTTTTGACACTGTTTTTCTCATTTCCATTTTTGGGTCACTTTTAAACCCAAAGTGGGAAGTTTTGATTACTGTTCAAGGTTAAAATAGATGCAATAATGCCCTAAATATGAAACTGCTATCTTCACATTTATGTTGACTAGTTTTTAAGCTAATAAGTATGACTTTTGTGCACTGTTATTAACAATGTCTTTATTCTGTGTATTTTATTATGTACATTAACACGTTCCACATCTGAGTGACTTGCTCACATGTACAGATCTATGGAACAAGTATATAAATAAATAAATAGTGATAGGAATACGAATGTTAAAACCAACAGTTTTGTGACATTACACTCTCCTGGCTCTGCCGCGTTCCTGAATAGCTGTTAGCACTCTTTTGAAATTCAGTTGGGTTAATAGTGTGCAGGAAAGTGACTTGTACAGAAAAATCTTTGTCTGTGCCTGTGTGATAGATGAGGATGACTATAGTACATAAGGTTGTAATGGCTCATAACTGTGAAATGAAGTAGAGGTTTGCAAATGATGATGGTGGTGGCATTGTTATTTATGCTGTGCTAGTAAAGAAACCATTAGAGGAAGACCCATTAGACTACTTAGAGAACAAGTCAGGCTCCAAAGAGAGCAGATTTACAGATCTTCAGGAAACAAGTGAGAGTGTACAAATAGGAAATCAATAACGAATGTTGGAGATAGGTCACTAAACCTAAATTTTGCACAATTGTTATGTCAAGTGTAGAGTACTATGAATAGAAGAACATGCAATTCAGAAAATCATTAAAATTAACAATAAGGCACTATGGCTAACCAGTATATACCTCCTTGAGGCCTACATGAAATTACTATTAAACAAGTTAACAAAAGACGTCACTTTTCTATTGGTCCATGGTGCAAATCTCAGTTATTCCAGCCCACTGCTATTGTGATTGAAATGTTGTTGGTTCAAGATGGGAAGCCATCTGCTGCGGGACCCCATGTTTAACAAAGTGTCCTGAATAATGAGTGCTGTGAAACATTTGTGCATGCACCAGCATTGCACTCTTTCATCAAATTTGCCACAGATCACCACCTATTGTGTTTTACAGAGCAGGCACTTCTCCAGCCTCCACATTCTGTAATGAGGCATGAAGTTGAAACACCTTGTCTCTTGCTCATGGCTTCACCATCCTTCAAGCACTTCACATAGATGCTTGTGACAGTTGCACGAAAACAACTGACCAGCTTCAACATTTCTGAGATGCTCATTACACATTGCTGAAGTAAGTGGATTTTCCCGTCTGTGGGTTGTATCGTCACTTGAATGATTCACCATTCATCTCTGCACCTCTTACATACTTTCCTTATGTCATTATGTTCCAGCAAAGGCCAGCAGGTAGCATTCAGTCATGTGGTAAGCATTGGTCATAATGTTTTGACTCATTATTGTATGTGATTAATGCAATATTTTCAAATTTCTTTGTTTACCTCATTGTTTTATGTCAGTGTTTAAAAGATTATGATTGCAACATGACTCTTACGAAATCATCTGGTATGGTGTAATATCGTGTTTTGTACCCAATGTAGCTTGGTAATCAGTAAGGTTAATTTACAGTTCCATTTACTTTTACCCTTCAAAGTCATTGCATATTGCTACCCATGTTATAAATTACCACTATTTTTCAGATAGTTGACTAAATCTATTAATGAGCATTATCTTGATGAAACAAAAATTAAAGGCTCAAGGAATCATTAAATTTTTTACTAACATTTTCCCCCTTTGTAACATCAATTACTTTCTTGGGCACTGTACCTTCTGCGTAACTGTACCTTGTGCATAACAGATCCTGAAACTAGAAGAGAATCATTGACGCTAATTTAAAGTTCTTGGTTTACTGCTCCAAAAAATGTACTGCCACCCAAAATGCAGCCCAATCTCACTGATTGGCGACAAATGATGGGCAGCTGTTGAGAATGAGTGTGTTGGGCAAACTACAAGAAGTCATGTACCATAGGTACCAGAAGTTCCTCAAAGACAACAATCTTCAATGGATTTTTTTTTTCAGATAATACACAAGCTATCACTGTTCAACAATTTGACTGTCAACGATGACACACTTTCTGGGAGAAGCAACCTTGAAGGCAGTGTGCTGTAGTGTGGGCTGACAATGGTACTTGATTCCAAAACCAGCAGTAAGTAGAGATAATAAAAGTGCAGTGACAGACTGAAGTAAATAATTTTTTCTGTGTGTGGTGAGGCACTGTTAGGTAAAGTGTTCATGTGCAGGGGAAGCAGGGATCAAGTAGAACTAAGAGTACTACAGCAAATCTTCCTGTCAACAAGGTGCTTTCTCCAGCTGAAACTAGGTTGTTGCAACACACTGTTGGGAAGACTGCATGTGTCCCGTGTTAGAAAGGAGCACATGCCAAAGAGTAGGGGTCCGTGAATCATTAGCAATTCAAAGGCTGAGGGAGTAGGGAGCACAATCCCCACAGTTTGTCGTACTTGTTGCGTAGATACCTTTCATCTGAGTTACAAGGCCATTCGTGGATCAGTCCAGAGACTGACACAGAATCTGCAGAAGCCAAGGCTATTTCACAACTTTCGGCAAAGTTCACAATATGCAGCATTGTTCCAGAGCTAATGGTGTACTTCTGGGTATTCTGCCAGGTTGTTGTTTCCTTTTTATGTACATTTACAAATTTTTATGGAGTCGAGGCAGCAAGTACAAATAACAGCAAAATTGAAGCACCTGATGAGGCCAGCTAGATGGTCGTCAAAATATTGTTCATAAAGAGGAAACGGTAAAATGATGGAACACCTGGAAGAATACCATTAATCAATGGCATGAAGAAAATCTGGGAGATCACTCTATTTCACTCTGTGGGAAAATGTGCCACAACATTGGATAGCGGTCGACTTTTTTATGCATTGACCTCCCTACCTATGTGCCAAGATGAACATGTAGTACCTACATTCACTAAAATTGTACTTCACATTAACACATGAGGAGCAAATAGGATTAAGCACCATGAAAGCCTGGATCGAGTAAGAGAGAGAATTCAGGACACCTGACAAATGCTGGACATTACTTCAAAAGTGTTTCTTCATTTACATCTTTACTTGTTGGCTAAACTCTCTGCAGACTCTTGTGAATGGATTGACAATACAACATACTCACAAGCAGCAACAGTGCAGTTAAGAATGTCTACATGCCAGAAAGCCAAAACAAAGTGCAAGGAGCTCTACATTAATTGATCTGACTGGCAAACATCTCGATGGGGATACCGTGAAGATCTTTGCTTGCTTAAGGCCTAAGTTCCGTGTCTGCTCCAAAAATTTTACCAATAACATAATACATCTACTCTGTGGAGTGTGTAGTAATTTCTCCTCCACTTATCAAAGTACCAGTGATAAGATCCAACGTCTCCAAGGGACAATGAGTAGCATTGAGAAATCTGTGGGAGGACAAGGGAACTATAGTTCTGCCAGTTCTGTCTTCAGGTCACTTGTGGACTACAATAAGAAGATTTTTGATCTTTTGAATGATGCCACATACAAATGGATAATTGTTGATTCTGCAAGAAACTCAAGAGGAAGGGGCAACATGATGACGACTCTGCATAGTGAGTTAGGATTGCCACTTAACATTGTGAAGGGTTAAAACACGAGCATCATTTCCACCATGACTATTATGTCCTTCATAAGGTACACCTTTCCTGTAGGACCTGTAGTTATTAATGTTGGTGCACCTAAAGCAAAACACCTCAAAGGCATTCTCAGCCAAAATGTGGGGAAGTGCAAATACCACTTTCACAACTCCACTGACTTCGTACACTGCTTCAGGGTGAATTGCAGCTCCAGGGTATGGGTATTATGGCCAGCTTTGATGTAGTCAGCTTCTTTACAAGAGTCCCACTTCCTGATTCCTTGGAACTAATCAGAAATGTTTGACAATTGTTTTGCAGAAACTGTAATCAGTTTTTAACTGCCTGTACTTGGAACACTTTAAAGCATAGATGCTAGAGTCTGCCAAGCTGAAACCAATGTGTTTCTCTAACTGTATGAGCTACACATTTGTGGTGTGGAAAAACTTCAGAGTTCCATGATTATTTAAACCCTATCCATTGTAATGTAAAACTGACGATGGGACTTGAAACAAAGATGGCCAGTTACCTTTCCTTGATGTGTTACTTAAGAGAGAAATGGATGGATCCCTGAATCACAGGATACGTAGAAAACCTACTTATGATTTCCTCTATCTCCACACCCCAAGGTATCACCATTTGTCACATAGAAATTCAGCTCTAAAGACTTTGCTTTATAGAGCTTGAACACTTTTCAGATAAGGAAAACCTCACTGAAGAAATTAACTAGGCGGTGCAGTCAAAGTCATGAACATCTGAGAAAGATGTTCAGGATTAAACTGAGGAAGAGGAGCCAAAAATTGCTCTTCTACATTATGCTAGCCCAATATCCAGAAAGATCAGTAGCCGCTTTCAGAAACATGGCCTCCAATGTATTTCACTCCCTTTAACCAAGACCAAAAGTGGGCTTACAAAGACTATCTAGGTCTCTGAATGCCAGATTTTCTTAGAGTGACTATATACCATGGAGGGTTCCTCCCATTGTGAACTGTTCTATTGGGTATATATCTATCTAGAGCATGATCAACTACTCTTTTAAACTTGTGCTGTAGTTACTCTGCATGCTCCTGTTCTGTGCTGAGATTTTCACATTTCTCGCTGAGATACAGCACTACTGCTTTTTTATTTAGTTTACTGAACATACACATCTCTCTACTTGTTTTAGTTGTCCACTGTACTTTGGAACCATTGTTGCCATAACTGCATCATGGTCCCTGGTACCAGTTTATATGTGGGCATCCTCAAAGATATCATGCCATTAGATCTAATTCATTTCCATCGAGTTCTTAGGCTGTTGTAGCCATGCATCATCAAATACAGAAATTATTTTACAACACCTTACAATGATTGCGTTACTACACTGCATTTGTAATATGGATGTCCTCACAGAGGTTCAGTCTATTTGTTACCATTAAATCTAATACATTTTCATCAGGTTGTTCTATTTTAGCTGTGCATCATCAAATAGAAAAATCATTTTACAATACTTATTTATAACCGTCACATTACTGCACTGAATTTTTAAAGAACGTTGCTCTGATTTTCCACCAAAAGGAACTCAATGACAGCTCTTTGCTAGGAATGCACCTCCATTACAGGTGCCATTTTGAAAAATATGTACAGTTCTGTGACATATTGGAACTTCATGAAACTGTAGGGCTGAAGCAGGAATATTCCATAATGTCCCACAGCAAATTCTGCATCTTTTCCACATAAATTAGCTAAGAAAAAAGTGTTGCATTAATTGTTGAGTGTCCACCCCCCTCCTACTTACAATAAAGTTCTTGATCCTTCTGCCTTGAGAGATGGATCATAACAATGCTCTTTTGAAATAGTGATGTAATGTTATGCTCAGTGAGCAGTAATGACAAAATTGTTATAACGTCAAGTTTAACACATATATTTCAGAACGACACAACTCATATAAGTCACAGAGTAAGTTGACAAGCAAGACATGTGTACACGTTAGCATTCGAATGAGCACTGAGTCCCAGTCTAGCGGCCGCTGCTTGGCTGGCCACTTAGGTGGCGCAGCTGCTGCATGGCTGGCAGACAGTGCCTTATGTAGAGGACGCACGTAATTGCACGGCGGTACTTTGAATGATCGGTGATTCACAACACTTTTCCCCCCTTGGAAATTGTTGCACTGGTCTTGATGGAGGTGTCCTGGAGATGGCTAACGTCCATAGGCGTTGTTTGACTCGCTGTAAAGTCTCGAGGAGGAGGCTTCCCGTACGGACAGAAGTGTCCCCAATGATAACAGGTCGAGATGACAGGAGACGTAGGGGTCGAATCTGCTGGGGCCCCATGCACCAATCTGCTCGTTGCGGCAAGTCCAGTTGATATGACAGGAGATATGGGCGATGTGTCAGCGTCCGTTGGAGGAGGAGGCGAGTAGATTTGCTCTGACAGAGGATGGTCATCCGGTTCCTGCATGGGCACGTCTCCTGGTGGCGTCTGTTCTTGTGCTGGCATCGCGATGATGGTGAGAGGGCTGCGTTGTGAGTATTGAGAGATGCCAAGATCCCGAGCGTCAGGTAGAGCCAAAGGTGGTGTAGTGGCATTCGGAACAGGCGTTGCTGGCACACGAGGCCGAAGCTGGTCCGAATGATGCACTGCAACACCCGTGTCCGTCTGGATTTTATACAGGCGTCTGCCACGGTGTCTTAAAATGCGGCCCGGGCTCCATTTTGGCCGCCTGCCATATCCTTGTACCCAGACGAGGTCGTCGGTGGTGAACCGACCAAGTGAAGGCACCCGCAGCCGTGAGGTGGAAGGCCGCAGAAGATGAAGTAGCGTGCAGTGCTGTCAGCCATGTAAGAGCTCAGCCGGGCTGTGCTCGCCCATGGGGGTGAAACGGTAAGACGCCAGGAACTGGATAAGCGCATCATCAGCAGCAGAAGAAGTCAGAAGTCTCCGCATCTGAGCCTTAAATGTGCGGACCAGTCATTCAGCCTCACCGTTGGATTGTGGATGGAACGGCAGGGCCGTGACATGCATAATGCCGTGATGAGCACAAAAATCCACAAATTCGGAAGAGGCCAATTGCGGACCATTATCAGTAACAAGAGTAGAGGGGAGGCTTTCCAAAGAAAAAATGCGGGCGAGAGCACTGGTGGTTGCCGCGGTGGTAGGCGAAGTGCAACGGACAATGAAAGGAAAGTTAGAGTAGGCGTCAATTACGAGGAGCCAATAAGTACCTAAAAAGGGTCCCGCAAAGTCAGCATGAATGCGCTCCCAGGGCTTCTCAAGCAAAGGCCACGGTAACAAAGATGACTTCGGGGCAGCAGCCTGTGACGCACAAGGGCTGCAGGCAGCGACCATGTGTGCTATTTCAGAGTCAATGCCAGGCCAGTACACATGACAGCGCACCAGAGATTTTGTGCGAGACACACCGCAGTGCCCTTGGTGAAGGAGGTGCAAGACTGAATCACGCAAAGATGCAGGTACTACAACACGCGGCGAAGCATTGTCAGTGGAGAGGAGGATAACACCATCCCTAGCCGTGAGGCGGTAGCGCAAAGCCTAGTAGTTCCGCAACGGATCAGAAGTCTTAGCGGACGGGCCATCTGGCCAACACTTCTGAATACAGCATAAAACCCAGGAGAGGGTAGGGTCAGAACCTGGAGCAGCCGCCAGCCGGTCCCCAGTGATGGGGAACCCATCCACAACCTGCTGCTCGGCAACATCCAGGTGGAAACACAAAAGTTCGTCCCTATCGAATGCCTGATCAGGACCAATGGGAAGGCGAGATAGAGCATCAGCATTTGCATGTTGAGCCGTTGGCCAGAAATGAATCTCATAATTGAAACGAGACAAGTAAAGAGCCCAACGCTGGAGGCGGTGTGCAGCCTTGTCGGGAAGTGACGTTGATGGATGAAACAAGGAAACAAGTGGTTTGTGATCCATAACAAGATGAAATTTTGAGCCATAGAGAAAAACACCAAACTTATGAAGAGCATAAATAATGGCCAAAGCTTCTTTCTCAATTTGAGAATACTTTTGTTGGGCATCCGTGAGCGTTTTGGAGGCATAAGCAATGGGTTGTTCCGAACTGTCAGAAAAACGATGCGCAAGGACTGCACCGACCCCATATTGAGAGGCATCTATGGCAAGAACAAGATGTTGGCCAGGTTGATAAGTAGCCAGGCACGGGGCCTGTTTCAGCATAGTCTTCAATTTCTGGAAAGCCGCTTCGCATGACGCGGACCAGTGAAAAGGCACGTTTTTAACAGGCGATGCAACGGCTGAGCCACCGAAGCCGCAGACGGTAAAAACTTGTGATAGTATGCTACTTTCCCCAAGAAGGCCTGCAGTTCCTTAATAGATGTAGGGCGAGGAAGGGCATCAATCGCAGTGACAGTTTGCTGAAGCGGACAAATACCATCCCGAGAGAGTTGAAACCACAAGTACGTGATAGATGCCTGAAAAAATTGTGATTTCTGAAGATTACACTTACGACCGGCAGTCTGTAAGACATGAAAAAGTGTGTGGAGATTTTGAAGATGTTCTTCAGTGGTGGAGCCAGGGACAACAATGTCGTCCATGTAATTGATACACCCAGGGACAGGGAGGGGCACTAGCAACCCCGAATGGCAAGCGTTGGTATTGATAGAGGCCGAAAGACGTGTTAAGGACCAGAAAGTGCCGGGAAGCAGTGTCGAGAGGAAGTTGATGATAAGCTTCTGACAGGTCAATTTTAGAAAAATACTGGCCTCCAGCAAGTTTAGTGAACAGTTCTTCAGGACGGGGCATAGGGTAAGTGTCGATGAGGCATTGAGCATTTACAGTGGCTTTGAAATCGCCACAGAGATGAATATCATCATTTGGCTTAGCAACGACAACGGCAGGACAGGGCCACTCACTGGAAGTGACAGGAAGCAAGCCCCCTGAAGTAGTGAGTTGATCCAACTCCCATTTTACCCGATCACGAAGGGCCACAGGAATGGGCCGAGCCCGAAAAAACTTAGGCCGAACGTGATATGAGCTTCAAAGTCGTTTGCACAGCCTAACCCAGGAGAAAAAAGGGACGAAAATGTGGTTGACAAGGAATCCAGTTGAGCATAAGGAATAGCATCAGAGACAATATTGACAGAGTCATCTATGGAGAACCCAAAAACGCAAAAGGCATCGAAACCAAAAAGATTTTCTGCGTTGCTCTGGTCAACCACAAATATGGGAACAGTGCGAATGATGGATTTGTAAGATACCTCAGAATTAAACTGTCCCAAGAGATAAATCTTCTGTTTATTGTACGTCCGTAATTGCCGAGTGACAGGTGACAGGAGTGGAGAACCAACTGAAGATATCTGAGAATTAATTATAGTGGAAGCAGAACCAGTATCCACTTGCATGCGAACATCTCGACCAAGGATTTGGACAGTGAGGAATAATTTTCCTGAAAGGGAAGAAATGCAATTGACAGACAACACAGAATCAGCATCAGCGTCATGTTCATGCGGTCGGATTTGCAAACGGAAGACACATGACCTTTCATTTTGCAATTGTGACACACAGCCCAACGTTGGGGACAATCTTCGCGTGAATGTTTCGTAAAACACCGTGGACATGAAGGAAGTTGCCGGGGGTTTTGCTGCAGTTTCTTAGTGGGTTGTTTACGGCTAGGCCGAGGCTGCGCGTGGGAGTGCACTGCAGCCACGTCGGCCGGTGGGGACGTGCCGCACGCGTCGTGAACAGTGCACAGACATTGTATTTCCCCGACATCACCACATGCCTCTATTTGTGCCCAAGCGGCACGAGAAATTTCAAAAGACTGCGCAATAGAGAGAACTTCATCTAGAGTCAGATTCGCCAGCTGAAGGGCACGTTGCCAAACTTCTTTGTGGGGCGCTGACTGGATAATAGCATCCCGTACCATGGAGTCGGCATAGGATTCTTTGTGAACGTCAGTAACAAATTGACACTTTCGACTGAGGCCGTGAAGTTCAGCAGCCCAAGCGCGATAGGATTGATGTGGCTGTTTTTGACAGCAATAAAAGGCAACACGAGAGGCTACCACATGCGTTTGCTTTTGAAAATAGACAGACAGAAGTGAGCACATTTCAGCAAAGGACAAAGATGCAGGACCCTTCAAAGGAGCCAATTGCGATAACAACCGATACATTTGAGGTAAAACCAGGAAAGGAACAGAGACTTAATGTGGTTGTTCGTCCGTGATATGAAATGCCAAGAAGTGCTGTCGAAGACGTTTTTCATAATCTGACCAGTCTTACGCCGTCTCGTCGTAAGGAGGAAAAGGAGGTATAGCCAACGACGAGAAACGTCCCGCATTTGATGCCGCGATGAAATCGCAAATCGCCACTGTTACGCTGTTAGAAGCGTTTGCTGTTCAAGGAGATTTTGCAATAGTTGCTCGACAGTAGCCATGGAACCCTGTGGGTCAACGGTGAAAAGGAAAAATCCCATCCTCGTCGCCAATTGTTATAACGTCAAGTGTAACACATATATTTCAGAACGACACAACACATATAAGTCACAGAGTAAGTTGACAAGGAAGACATGTGTACATGTTATCATTCGAATGAGCACTGAGTCCCAGTCTAGCGGCCGCTGCTCGGCTGGCCGCTTAGGTGGCGCAGCTGCTGCATGGCTGGCAGACAGCGCCGCACGTAGAGGACGCGCGTAATTGCGCGGCGGCGCTTTGAATGATCAGCGAGTCACAACAAAAATGTAAATGGCTTCACAGCTAAAACACACCAGTAGATGCAGAAGAAGCCAAAATAAACAAGACAAAACTTGGTTTCTCCAGAGTAG
Source organism: Schistocerca cancellata (assembly GCF_023864275.1). Lineage (NCBI taxonomy): Eukaryota > Metazoa > Arthropoda > Insecta > Orthoptera > Acrididae > Schistocerca > Schistocerca cancellata. Next base: position 532,791,421 of record NC_064631.1, read on the forward strand.
TTTTTTACACTACGATATGCTACTATACTCATAAACTTTTATGTCAACTGACTCTGGCCACAGAAGCCTATCAGTTAGATTAACAACTGTTACAGGCAGGAATTGCACAGCAACATGTGCAGGTTGGAAACGATTGGGAAGAAGAAAATGAACCTTCTCCACTACCTAATCTACTTGAAGAGGTGTCAGGATCATGACATGATACCTAAATTCCTGAATTTTAAACTACAAATCAACACCCACAAAGCAAGAAGCATCTACTGGCGAACCAGTAAATCTCTTCTGAGGGAGCATGTTCAGCAGGTGCGAAGAAAAGCGAATTTCTACAATAGAAGGTTGCTGAAAATACATCTGCTCTCAGCAATGCTATTGCTGACTGATGAAACTATTGTCAGTCACTAGAAGAAGAAATTTGAGCAACTAGCATGGATGACACGGAATGCTAAGCCTTGATTGGATAAACCCAAACAGTGATAAACCTTTCATCTCAATCTGTAAGCTATGTGGCCACAGAAGCACTGGCTAAGAGTCTAAAATTTTCTGTCATACCAAAGCAGATCCTACAGCAGAAATCATTGAATTCATGGGAACAGCATTCCAGTACACTTCTGCTATAGAAGCTGAGGAAATTAGGCAGGAAACCATTTTAATTTTACTACTTTCCAAGCACAACCTTGGTTATCAGGAGATGGTAGCTGCCACAGAACCGAAGAAAAACAATGTTTTCATGATATTATAAGCAGAGAAAGACAGTGCTACTGTCATGTAGGTCATCGTGCATTGTGAAGACAATATGAAGGAATTATTAAATGCTCCCCCTAGAATGAACTAAGGGCACATCCCACAGACAAGATGATTTGAAACATGCAGATCTCAGTTTGGATTCAAAAATTGATGCTGGCACTTCCAGGGGACTTATTCCCGGAGTACCAGTTGCTCCTAGAATTTATTGAGTGCCAAAAATACACAAGGAAAATTATCCGTTAAGGCCAATTATGAACAGGATCAACTCACCTACATACAATTTGGCAATTGGCTGCAAATTAAGACCTCTAATTGGCAAAGAAGACACCGATGTAAAGAGCTCAATGCACTTTATAGACAGTGTAAATGGAGGAACAATGTTACTTACAGTCATCACTGTCAGCTTCCACATAAAGTGACTATTCACAAACGTGCCAGTAGACGAAACTGTTCGCATCCTAGAAGAGTATTTCCCACTGGACACATGCGACCTCACTGAGTTACATTTGTTTTCAACATATTTCAAATGGCAAGAAAAAAATGATGAGCAGACAGGCAATATAGCAGTAGGGTCCCTACTATCCCCATTAGTGGCTGACAGATTTGCTGTGTTGCCCTAGACAAATGTAGCGCTCATATTCCCAAATGCATGTTGCTATTGGCCTGGCTGTTTCACTGACGCGTACTTCTCCATACTGACATTCCACCTTATATACACCTGCAATGTGTTAAGTATCTACCTTGTTTTTGGTGGAGTCTAGCACATCCAGGATCTTGTGGCTGCTGTAGAGCCTTTGAAGGCCTTTAAAGCAATGGCACTTCATTCTGCACCTTTACACACACAATGCTGCTTCAGATATGTGAACAGTATGTGTGCTATACAGCCACAGTTTTCACAAATATATGGATATAATGCTTGAGGCAGAGAAGAATGGCACAGTTCTGTTCCTAGATGTGGAAGTATATAGGACAACAGAGTGTGCTCTAGGACACAGAATATATCAGAGGCCTACTCATATGGACAGATGTTTGGATGCTCAGTCCAAACACCACCTAGCTTAAAACAACTCAGTTATCCGTTCTTTATTTATCCATACACTGCGCCGAAGTGATGCTCAAAACATAATACACATACTCAAAAGACTACGTACAACATTCTTGGCCATTGGTTACAACAACAAATCGATCCAAACAAGTAAGGCAACAAACTAAAGGAAGAGAGATAGGCAAGAAACCAACAAACCATTGCCAGCAGCATGCTTACTCCATGTGAAGAATATCACTGACTGGATTGGTAAACACCTTCACTGTGTTGGTGTCTAGCCTGTCTTCTACAGCAGCCACAAGATCCTGGATGTGCTAGACTCCACCAAAAACAAAGTAGATACTTAACACACTGCAGGTGTATATAAGGTGGATTGTCAGTGTGGAGAAGTATGCATCAGTGAAACTGCCAAGCCAATAGCAACATGCATATGGGAACATGAGTGCTACATTTGTCTAGGGCAACACAGCAAATCTGCAGTGGCCACCAGCAAGAGTGCAACTAGGAAATGAAAAGTGTATACTTCATGAGCAGCTGGGTTTGATAAAATGCCAGATCAGAGAAGCCATCAAAATAATATACCCCAGCAATATGAATAAAGAGGATGGACTCAGACTTTCTGGCTGCCAGCCCTCAGAATCCAACAGATCATACCGACAACACCAGACGCAAATACTACCTGTGAGTAACTGTTGCAGCATGACCTGCACCCAGCATGAGAAAACCAGGAGCCCACACTTCATTCACAGATGACAACCAAGCATGGTACACAATTTAAGCAGCAATAAACAACAGCAGATCCCCACTCCTTCCATCGTAGTAACATGTTACAATAAAATTACCACTCCTTCCACTCCAAGAGGCCAATCATAACGACGCTGTTTTAATGCTGTGATGTAATGCTATGCTGAGTGAGCAGTAATAACAAAATAAAAGTGATTCTCACAGCTAAGATATGCAAGTAGACTAAAAAAAGGCCACTGTAATTGTGACCAAAATGTTAGTTTCTCCAGTATAGTTTTTTACATTATGATGCAGTACCATACTCAGAAAACTTTTATGTTGACTACCTCTCGCCAAGGAAGCTTATGCAGTTATACTCTCCAGGATTCCTGACAAAGAGACTTGGCACATGAATTCCTGGAATGAGTTATAGTAGAGTTTGGAAAACAATGCATCACAATGAAATGTACCCTTACCACCTCCAGTGAGTTCAGTGTCTTAGTGAGGTGGACTTTAGTCCTAGGCTAATGCTCTGTGTGAGTGGATGCAACAACGAGCTGTAGGCAACTGTGCATTTGACAATATCATTTTGTTGATAGATGGAGCAGGATTCACTTTTGGTGGTGTCTTTAATTATCACAATTCTCATGTTTGGAGTTATCTAGTCTCCAGGCCTCATACTGTGCACGAGTCTCTATGCCTGCGACATTTCTCATTGAATATGTGTTTAAGGGTACTTATTGGCCTGTACATATTACCAAAAAAACTCAATGGACACACTCCCCATTAATTTCTGTGGCATAATCTTGTAGGATTGCTTGAGGATGTACCCTTATAACAATGACAGGATGTGGTACATGCATGATGGAGCACCAGCACATTTTGCTGCTATGGTGAGACTACATCAAACATGTCAATATGACCAAAGGCGGATTGGGCAAGGAGCCCCTATACCATGGCCTCCAAGATCACCTGCTCTGAACCTGGTTTTTTTTTTTTTTATATGGGGAAAATTTGAAGGTGTAGTGTAAACTGCTCTGATTAACATAGTTGAACAACAGGAGCAGAGACTAGTCATTGTTTGTCAATAATTTCAAAATGATCCAGGCGTACTGAAAAGTATTCAAAACTCATTGTGGCAACAGATAAAGGCCTACATTTGGGTACAAGGATGACGCTTTGAACACTTCTTTTAACTATGAGTACGGTCTTTAATTGTTGTCATATTCATTCAAAACATCAGCACTTTTATCAAAGTATCTCTAATAACTTTTCTTAATGTTGTATGTTTTGTTACTTTTTTCTAAGTGGAATGAAGTTCACACAGAATCAAGTTAGTGGTGGCTGGAACCACAAAGTTGCAATAATTTTGCAAATGTTTACTGTGACTTTTTTGCTTCTAATATCATGTACTTTCAACTGTATTTGTTTGTGTTTGATTTCTACAGAGTTAGAATACTCTTTGTTTTGAGACCTTACTCCAAAGTTGCAAGAAAATCAACCTATCTGAGTTTTAGTAGTCTAATTCATATACTGATTTAATCAATAAATGATAAGGACACAAGTATCTAAGCTATGTGTGCTGTTCATAATGTAGCTAAGGGTTATAGTAAGCAAGACATCAAAAAGTTGCTATTCGTATTTAAAAAAAAATGTAGCTCCACTGGTTTTATGACACTGCTACAAAGAAAAATAAACTGCATAATGGAACCTCCAGGTTGGAATACTCACAATATAATTGCTGCTTACCGTAGATATGACAGGTTAAGTTGCAGACAGGCATGATAAAAAAACACACATTAGCTTTCAGGCAAAGTCATCATCAGAAAAGGAAACACATACACGTTCATCCACACATGCATTCTGGCCCAAGCTGCCAGAGATAGTGGTCATGTGTGCTTGAAGTGTCCTTGCTTGTGTGGATGAATGTGTTGTAGGTGACTTGCCTACAACAAATAATTGCATAGCCGTCCGGTATAATGAGTTAACGAAAGAATATTTATTCGTGAAAACTCACCATGAGAAGAAACTTAAAAACAACAGAGAAGTAACAAAAACTAGGGGATCCTATAGTCTTACGGCAAAGATAAAAAACAACACATGACCAAAAAAAACTCTCGCGCACTTTTGATCTCACTTTGCACCAGACATGAAAACTATCACTGCCACACAGTCCCCCACCTTAAAGTGCGGAGCCCCAGGGATATCTTGATACTTGAATTTGATTCGACGTCCAGCTCTGGTGTGCGTCGGGTGTCTCGGGGGCGGTGACGTTGTTGTTTGTGGTGGTGATTCACCTGTCTCGGACGATGTACTGAGCGGTGTTTTGGTATGCTCTGCATCCATCATGTGTTGATGCACAGGCGTGGTGTCAGAGGTCGGAGAGGGTAAAACCCACGCTGGCTTGACACGTTCAATCGATACCTTTGTCGGAACACCATTGTACATTATGTCCAAGGTATGCTTATTTCTACTCAGCACCTGAAATGGGCCCGTATATGGGGGTTGTAAAGGTGATTTGAATGAGTCTGTTCGCAACATTACATGAGAGCAGTTGTACAAGTCTTTGTGTACAAACACCTTACGGTTACCATGGCGAGAAGGTGGCGGGCAACTTATATTTGTGCAGTGACGTTTTAGCTGCTGCACCCAGTGTGTGAGGCCCTCTGATCCAGGTAGTAAGGTTGGTACTAAATAATCTGCAGGAATCCGTAGCAGCTCGCCGTAAACCATCTCAACAACTGATGCACCAATATCGGGTTTGTGAGCTGTCCGCAGGCCTAACAACACTAATGGTAATGCTTCCGTCCATCTCTTGATGACACATCAATGCTGCTTTGAGTGTTCTGTGCCATCGTTCGACCATACCATTACTGGCAGGGTGATAGGTAGTCGTGTGGTGGTATTGGAAACCGCACATTTTGGATAGCTCGAGGAACAACGTAGATTCGAACTGACATCCTTGGTCAGTTGTGACATGAAGGGGGCATCCAAAATGGGCAACCCATGTACACAGAAACGTCTTAGCAGTAGTTTTGGCTGAAATATCGACTATTGGAGTTGCTTCTGCCCATCTTGTGCACCTATCTGTGGCCGTAAACAAATATCTGTAACCCTCTGACTGTGGGAGAGGTCCAACCAGATCCACATGAACGTGTGCGAATCTAGCAGAGGTACCTTGAAAATCTCCAATATCAGCACGCACATGTCGTCCTACTTTACTCTGTTGACAAGGAATGCAGGAACGTACCCAAAGGGGCACGTCTATTTTCATAGAAGGCCACACATAGCGGTCTGTCAGCAGCTTGATTGTAGCGTTGGCTCCTGGGTGCGATAGTGTGTGGACACTGTCGAATGCCGTCTTGCGCAATATTTCTGAAATGAGTGGTCTTGGTCTGCCTTGAGAAAAGTCACACCACAGCTTCCGCTTGGAGTTAGGCACCAGAATTTGCTCGAACTTCAGACCTGTAGACGGGTCGTTTAACAGCTGTCATAGCTCTGCATCCTTGGTCTGTTCCACTGCAAGTTTATCATAGTCTATAATTTCTGAAATCCCACAAATACGTGAAAAATAGTCAGCGAATAAATTTTCTGCGCCTCTTAAATGGCGTATATCTGTCATGAACTGACTTATGAACTCAATATAATGGAACTGTCTTGGTGAGCATTTATCACTGGTGTTTTTAAAATCCAATGTTATGGGTTTGTGGTCTGTAAACACAGTAACTGGTCTAGCCTCTATTTGTGGGCGGAAGTATCAAATTGCTTTGTAGATCACGAACAATTCTCTGTCATACGCGCTCCACTTCTGTTGTGCAGTCTGTAACTTCTTAGAGAAAAACCGTAGTGGTTGCCATTGCCCTTCTACACGCTGGTGCAGCGCCGCCCCTATTGCTGACTGGCTCGCGTCTACAACAATAGCTAGCTGTGCATAGTGAACTGGGTGAGCGAGAAACACTGCTTTGCTGAGGCTTGCTTGAAGATCCTGCTTTGTCCATTTCTTGTGTCCACTTAACTATTCGTCGACCTTTGGCGTCGTGTCTCTTGAGTGCATCAGTGAGTGGTCCTTGCACCGCAGCCGTTGCTGGCAGGTGACATCTATAAAAATTTATTAATCCCATGTATCGTCGTAGCTCTTGGTAGTTTGTTGGTTTCGGAAGGGCCTGTATCACTGCGATCTTCTCTGGCAGAGGCAATATACCTTCTGATGACACAGTATGGCCGAGGAAAGTGACTTGGTTCTTGTGCATGACGCATTTATTTTAGTTTAAAACGACTCCGTAGTCAGATAGACTCTTGCAAAGTTGACACAGTTGCTGTGCATGTGTTTGACTATCCGGAGAGAAAACCGAAATGTCATCAAGATAAGCAAAGCAAAATGTTAATCCCTTTATCACCTCGTCGATAAATCGCTGCCAAGTCTGTGCTGTGTTCTTAAGGCCAAAAGGCATAAATAAAAACTCGAATAATCCAAATGGTGTAATCAGTGCTGTCTTCTGAACATCTCTTGGAGCCACCGGTATCTGGTTGTATGCTTTCTTGCAATCGAGGACGCTAAAAATTTTCGCACCGGCCAAAGCAAATGTGAAGTCCTGTATATTAGGTACTGGGTATCTATCTGGAATGGTTCTTGAGTTTAACGCTCGGTAATCCCCACACAGTCTCCATGATCCATCTTTCTTACGTACTAAGTGTAGGGGTGCAGACCACTGACTGTCTGACCAGCGAATTATCCCCGCCTGTAACATTTCCTCGAATATCGCCTTTGTGTCTGTCAATCTCTCTGGTGCGATTCTACATGCTCGTTGTGAAACTGGTTGTCCTGGCGTGGTACGAATATAGTGAACCGTACTATGTTTAACTTCTTTTGTCTGTCCGTCAGAACATCTCCGAATCTTCTCTTCGCCATGTAGCTCTTCGGCTACAGAGTTGCCAATCGCCTGTAGCTTCTCGCAAGTTATATGTCCTTTAGTGCTTGATATTGCACTGTTGTCCGTCAGATTTAACAAACGTTTTCCTTGTAAGTCGACCACCAACTCGAAATGTGCCAGAAAATCAGGGCCCAAAATAGGTTCTGATATATCAGATATCACAAAAGACCAGGTAAACTGTTTGGAAAAACCCACATCAATCTTGCACACTTTACATCCATACATGTTAATCACCGAGTTATTCACTGCCTTCAAACGTGGCTGTATACAATTTTTTCGAAGCAGGAGGCATATGTATTGACGACTGTTGTCGCTGACATGAAAACACTGCACTGTTTCTGTACATACCTTGGTTGTCTGAGTAGGCGCATGGTGATGTACATCTTGTAGCATCTCTCCCAAAACGTTTATGGTACCAACACACCTTACACTCGTCCTCTTGTTGACTTCGTGTTTCACGCCCAGCCCAGTCTCTCTCACGCTTAAAGATAACTTGTGGTCATTGTAGCATGCGTAGTTGCGCTCGCAAATCCTCTATTGCAGTTTTTAAATCTCTAATTTCGTTTGAACTTTTTGTTGTTTGTCGCGTCACGACTGCGGCACAGTTTACTGTTATATCGTCAGTTTGGTCTTGCTGGTAATGGTAGTTACCGTACGTGGCATCTGTCAATGTCATTGCGACTGTTGCAGTAGGCTCGTGCGTCTCGTAGATTCTGTCTGCAGCGAGCAGCAGTTTGTCAACTTATCTTTTGTCGTATATAGCTAGTGTAGTTCTTACTTGCATTGGTAGCTGTTGTTGCCATACGTGGAGTAACAGTCTATCAGAGACTGTCGATCTATCTACCAGGCTGCGTAAATGATGTCAGTATTCTGACGGGGTCCTATCTCCCCGTTTCTCTTGGTACAGTACTTGTTTGACTCTGATGTCGACTGACTTCACACACCGAGAAATTAATTCTTCTTTCAGTCTACATTATGCTCCTTCAGTAGGCGGGTTCACTATAATGTCAGATATCAAAACCGAGGTCTGATGGTCCAAATTACTTATCACCAAGGTGAACTTCTCGTGATCACTGACTATTCTTTGTTGTAGAAATATATTTTCCATTACCGCGAACCATGTGTGTGGCTGAGAAGGCATGAATGGGGGCGCCCGTAATTGCAACCGTTGAGTTGGTGAAGCATTGAAACCAGCAGGTACTTCCGTTGTTGTTACTTGGCTGTGGTTGTGCTGCCATGGTTGTTGAACCAACGTCATTCCTTTGGTCCGGTATATGCTTTAAATTCATATATTTCGAAATATGCAACCGTAAAGTTTATATCTCATTCTGAAGCCTATGAATTTCTTCCGTTATTGAACCGTATCGTTTGCCGTCATCGTTCATTGCTTTTGCAGTTAATGTTCGATGTAGCTAACGAAAGATTTAAAGTTCCTTAATCGGAGGTCACCAATTATGTAGGCGACTTGCCTACAACAAATAATTGCATTGCCGTCCAGTATAATGAGTTAACGAAAAAATATTTATTCGTGAAAACTCACAATGAGAAGAAACTTAAAAACAACAGAGAAGTAACAAAAACTAGGGGATCCTATAGTCTTACGGCAAAGATAAAAAACAACATATGACCAAAAAAAACTCTCGCGCACTTTTGATCTCACTTTGCACCAGATATGAAAAATATCACTGCCTCAGTGTACTTCCTTTTCTGGTGAAGGCTTTGGCCAAAATCTAGTATGTAAGTGCCTTTTTATTGTGACTCTCTGCAAATTAATGTGTCGTCTTTACAGTAAGTACCAATCTATCTGTTATTTATGTTGTTAAAAATGTTACATACCTACATATGCTGTAGTGCATTTCCCATGGCACCTAATGTAGGCATAGTTGGCAAGTATATTTGCATATTTAAAAAAAAATTAAAACAGTTTTGATTACGTAAAAAATTTATTAACATTGCAATCGGTTTCAAAGACCATCCTTGGACCATTGTCTAGTGGTGGCAGTTGGAGATGGTGAGTGGAGTAGGTAGCATCTGTTGAGGCATGATTGTCAACTGCTCAAATGTTCATGCCTCAGCAGACAGTACCTGCTCCCATACACCACCTCTGTCTGTCAGCACTGGAGAATAGTATGAAGATGATCATAAAAATAAACTGAAAAAGGTCACCATTTTAATAAATGTTTTATGCTATCAAGACTTGTTTTTATTTAAAAAAAAATATTTCACATAGATTGTCGTTATGCTGCTTATGTTTACAAAATTTGCCAAGCTTGGTATACTTTTCTGTTGATTAGTAGAAACTTGATTGTTTAAGAGATTCAAACTAGGACTTTCTGTGATTTTTTAACGTTTGTTGTCAGTTAATACAGAATTTGTGGAGAACGTTGGGTTATCTTTGATTGAGTATTAAGTCTGCTTACTTACCTGTCTTACTAGAATGCAATGTAATGCAAGTAAGAGGTATGATGCACAAGCCAGTTGTTTAACCGATGAAAGCTACTGTTGGTGTCAGAAGCAGTTTTTGAGTTCTGTGAAAGTGAAACTAGTAATGACCATTCTGTAGGATTGGTAAACATATTCATCCTCCAGTCCCACGAATGAAGTACCTCCAGGGGGGGGGGGGGGTCTGTATTTTTTTATTCTTTTCCAACATTCCTAGTATTTCTTTTCCTTTTTTTCTGCTCCACCAAGAATAATGCATCTATATTCCCTCTCTCCACAGTCACTAGTTTCCATCATTGAGTGCCTTCTTACCCATGAGTTAGAACCTGCTTTCACAAGACTGCCAGAGATGTAGTACACAAACCAGTGACTTCCTGGCAATGTAAAAATTATGTCAAATGGGTAACAGAAATTTGTAATTACGGCATGTCCAATGGGCACATTGGAGTGCTGAATATTCATTTGGGGTAACAGATGAGACATTAGTTAAAATAGAGGTGTAACTGTATTGTCAGTTCTCTTGGTGGTTACTCCCATGTTCATTGAGTAATGAAGAAAATCTATGTTCAGAACCTTCGATAATTATGGCTTACTTCTTGGACTTCAGTTCTTATTAAAAGATGTGATCATTTTGTACAAATGATTAGAAAACTTTGCATAAAATGATTCAAGGTCAGAAACATGATGAAAACTTTTCTTCTAATGAAATTATGTAGAATAATGGTTACTCCAAAAGTAATGCATGAATAGTTTCAGTTTCCAAAGTTTGAAATGATGGTTAGATTGTAAGTTGATAATTTTTAAATGGTGAGAGTTCCAAAAGAGTCTTCAGCACTACCAAAATTGTTAATTTGTTTCTGTTCAATAATTATGACATCATTCAGCTAGGCTTGTGCTAAGTGGTGTAACACATCACTTTGGCAGAGAAAATTCTTGCACAATGTCTATAACACTGACAAATTATGGTTGCTACCATTAAAATACTTTTTGTTTGATAGTGAGCTTAGACTGATGCACAGTTTGGGAGTTTCATGTGCCTGTAATCTGGTGCAGAAGAACACAGCATTTCTGCAAGACAGGATGATGAAAGAAGCTTCATCATACTTTGTGGTACCTGTTGGTTTGGCAGTTTATTCCACACAGTGTCACCCCAGTTTGGAAGTGCACTGCATGACATAGAGCAACGAGTAATGTTACAATCTGTATTGCATTGCAGGAACAAAAGAGGAATCAAAGAATGGATAGTCCAGGACGAAATAACAGATCATTATGAAAAAGATTGCTAAGAACCATATAGAGGATATGTTGTGCCGCAACCTGGCGCAAGGAAAAGACTGCTGTATATTTAAGTGACCACAGCTGTAAGAGACAGTGACCATTGTGTGTGAGTTGTTTTTGTGAATGTGTGTGTGTTCTCTGTTTGAGAAGAAGGCCTTTTAGATGACAGCTTAAATATATAGCTGTGTTTTCATTGTACCTGTTTGCAAATAAACATCTCCTCTACATGATGAGTAGAAATCTTATCATTTTCATAATATTGTTGAACAAGAGAGGAAGTGGAACTGTCATTAAGGTTCTAGAGATCTGTCATTCACGTCATACTGAGAGCATGATGTAGTAGCATATATTGTTATGAAGTGTTTCCTGACTGTAAATGAAGAATCAATATTAGAGGGCTTCTGCAGAAATTTGTTGATCATTTTATAGAAATTTGGATTTGCAAACATTTCCCAGTTTCCAGGACAGAAGAAGTTACACAGGAGATGCACTTTGAATATGAAGAGAAGACACGATTCCGTTGCACAGTTAGATCAAGAAATAAAGCATAGCATTCAAAAATAACACAGTCAAAAATTTTTACCCAAGCACATATACCTTTCACTTGAAAGAACATGTCACTATGTATAATGATGTATTTTTTTCTCAGCTACCCCAGAATTCATTATCTTGGTTTTTGATGACTCCTTTCTTTCCTTATATTTAACCACTGAATTATTATTCTGTATTTAATTAAATAAATTCAATACTGCTGCACTTTTTTATTCTCTTTAGATGTGAATGAAATGGTTCATAACTGTGAAGTCAAGCAGAGCATTGCAAATGATAATGGTGGTGCTGGCATTAGTAATACTGTGGTAGCAGAGAAAAAAATAGAAGAGGATGCATCACATTATTCAAAGGACAGCAGTTCAAGCTCCAAAGAGAGAAAATTAACAGATCTTCAGGAAACAGGTGAGTATGTATTTAAGAAAATCAATATCAAATGTTGAAGATAGGTCATTAAGCCAAAATATTTGTGCACTAGTTTTCAAGTGTAAGATGGCGTGAACAGAAGAGCGTTCGTAAATTCTCAAGGAAATCAGTGGATGTCCACTTTTTTACCTTTAGGAAGCCACTGTGGCATTACTTCTCTACAAGATAACTTAAGGACCCCAGTTTTCTATCTACATATAGCGCAATCTCTAATGTTAATGTAAATCCCAGCATTGGTAATCAAATACATTACAGCAACAAACATCTTTATGTTTGTCATGAAAATATTCAGTCAATAACAAACAAAGTTTTAGATGTAGAGATCTTACTAAATACAGAACGTAACTTCTGTACATTACTAAACACCGGCTAGCTAATGACCAAACAGACTCTTTTTCTATACCAGGATACACACTAGCAAATTATTTCTGTAGAAACAGCTATAAAAATGGAGGTACCGCAATTTTCATCAAGCACGGGTTAAAATATAAATACATCAATAAGTTTCAACATCTCAGTGCAGAAAGAGACTTTGAGGTGGCACCCAACTATAACAGCAAGACGGTTTAATATACACAATATAGAAACATTCAACTCCCTGTTATCAGGAGAAAGATGCGAAGAAGTATTGCAAATAGATGACACCAACACAAAGTTTGAGAAATTCTCTAGTATCTTCATTGATTACTTGAAATTGCATTCCCTCTCAAAACACAAGAAATAAGAGGCATAACTTAAAACGCAAAGCTATGGATAACAACAGTGATCAAAATTTAAAGTATGAGGAAATGAGAATTACTCAAATACAGGAAAATAACATACCTCCTCTTCTAAACAGTTACATTCAGGAATGCATTCAAATCTACAGAAGAGTGATATGGCAAAAAAAAGGCCATGATTAGTTCATAACAGAATCAGAAAATTGTTAGAACTTCAAGTTTAACACATATATTTCGGAACGACACAACAATACATATAAGTCACAGAGTAAGTTGACAAGTAAGACATGTGTACACGTTAGCATTGAATGAGCACTGAGTCCCAGTCTAGCGGCCACTGCTCGGCTGGCCACTTAGGTGGCGCAGCTGCTGCATGGCTGGCAGACAGCGCTGCACGTAGAGGACGTGCGTAATTGCGCGGCGGCACTTTGAATGAGAGGCGAGTCACAACACAAATAAAAGCCATGCAGTATTGAAAGTAATAAAGTAGGATACAAATAAAGTGTCCCATAAAATGGAAAATATCAGTGTTAACCATGTGAACAAGAGAATAACTAATCCCCAACACACCACAAATATTTTTAAATGTTAATCTGCAGAGATCACAAATAATTTAAAAGTCAGTAACAAAACAGATACTAGAAAGAAACAGAAAAACAAAGTGCATTCATGTTCCTCTCCAATCTACACTGATGGAACAACCCCAGATGAAGTCATCAGTGCTGCGTCAGCTCTTAGGAAAATGTCATCAGGGATTGATGGTATTCCTGATTATATAATAAAGCAATGTATTAAAAACATTACACTTCCTCTTGCAGACATAGTAAATTCATATTTTCTGACAGGCATATTTCCAGACAGTTTAAAACTTGCAAAAGTGGCCCCTATCCATAAGAAAGGAGGCAAAACAAATTTAGAAAACTATAGAGTTTCATTATTATTAGGCTTTAGTAAAATCATAGAAAAAGTTATGTATAATAGGTTAATGAAATTCTTAAAGAAAAACAGAAATCTCACTGATTCTCAGCATGGATTCAGGAAAAGTAAATCAACAACCAGTGCAATATATGATTTTATAGAAAATGCCCTGCAAGCAAAAGACAAAAAAACAAAGAGCCACAGGCATTTTTTAGACTTAAATAAACCCTTTGACCCTCCCCCCATGAACCATGGACTTTGACTTTGGTGGAGACGCTTGTGTGCCTCAGCGATACAGATAGCCATACCGTAGGTGCAACCACAATGGAGGGTTATGTGTTGGCCGGCCGCGGTAGTCTCGCGGTTCTAGGCGCGCAGTCCGGAACCGTGCGACTGCTACGGTCGCAGGTTCGAATCCTGCCTCGGGCATGGATGTGTGTGATGTCCTTAGGTTAGTTAGGTTTAAGTAGTTCTAAGTTCTAGGGGACTGATGACCACAGCTGTTAAGCTCCATAGTGCTCAGAGCCATTTGAACCATTTTTTGGTATGTGTTGAGAGGCCAGACAAACGTGGTTCGTGAAGAGGGGCAGCAGCCTTTTCAGTAGTTGCAGGGGCAACAGTCTAGATGATTGACTGATGTGGCCTTGTAGCACTAACTAAAATGGTGTTAACTGTGCTGAACTGCGAACGGCTGACACCAAGGGGAAACTACAGCTGTAATTTTTCCCGAGGCTATGCAGCTTTACTGTATGGTTAAATGATGATCGTGTCCTCTTGGGTAAAATATTCTGTGGATAACAATGTTGACTAGAATACTCTCTTTCAAATTCTGAAGGTGGCAGGGGTAAAATACAGGGAGCGTAAGGCTATTTACTATTTGTACAGAAACCAGATGGCAGTTATAAGAGTCGAGGGGAATGAAAGGGAAGCAGTGGTTGGGAAGGGAATGAGACAGGGTTGTAGCCTATCCCTGATGTTATTCAATCTGTATATTGAGCAAGCAGCAAAGGAAATATAAGAAAAATTTGGATTATGAATGTCTGCCTTTTTCTGTATATGTGTGGATGGATATGTGTGTGTGTGTGTGCGAGTGTATACCTGTCCCTTTTTCCCCCCAAGGTAAGTCTTTCCGCTCCCGGGATTGGAATGAATCCTTACCCTCTCCCTTAAAACCCACATCCTTTCGTCTTTCCCTCTCCTTCCCTCTTTCCTGATGAAGCGACCTTGGGTTGCGAAAGCTCTGTCAGTCGAGGTGGAAGTACAGAGGCAAAGATGTTATTGAATGACAGGTGAGGTATGAGCGGTGGCAACTTGAAATTAGCGGAGGTTGAGGCCTGGTGGGTAACGGGAAGAGAGGATATATTGAAGGGCAAGTTCCCATCTCCAGAGTTCTGATAGGTTGGTGTCAGTGGGAAGTATCTGAACGGTGTAACACTGTGCCAAGATGTGCTGGCCGTGCACCAAGGCATGTTTAGCCACAGGGTGCACTCATTACCAACAAACACTGTCTGCCTGTGTCCGTTCATGTGAATGGACAGTTTGTTGCTGGTCATTCCCACATAGAAAGCTACACAGTGTAGGCAGGTCAGTTGGTAAATCATGTTGTCAGTTGGTAAATCGTGGGTGCTGTCACAAGTGGCTCTGCCTTTGATCGTGTACACGTTCCGGGCTACAGGACTGGAGTAGATGGTGGTGGGAGGGTGCATGGGACAGGTTTTACACCAGGGGTGGTTACAAGGGTAGGAGCCAGAGGGTAGGGAAGCTGGTTTGGGGGTTTCATAGGGATGAACCACGAGGTTATGAAGGTTAGGTGGATGGCGGAAAGACACACTAGGTGGAGTGGGGAGGATTTCGTGAAGGATGGATCTCATTTCAGGGCAGGATTTGAGGAAGTCATATCCCTTTTGGAGAGCCACATTCGGACCCTGATCCAGTCCCGGAAAGTATCCTGTCACAAGTGGGGCACTTTTGGGGTTCTTCTGTGGGAGGTTCTAGGTTTGGGGGGATGAGGAAGTGGCTCTGGTTATTTGCTTCTGTACCACGTTGGGAGGGTAGTTGCGGGATGCGAAAGCTGTTTCAGATTGTTGGTGTAATGGTTCAGGGATTCAGGACTGGAGCAGATTTGTTTGCCATGAAGACCTAGGCTATAGGGAAGCGACCGTTTGATATGGAATGGGTGGCAGCTGTCATATTGGAGGTGCTGTTGCTTGTTGGTGGGTTTGATGTCGACGGATGTGTGAAGCTGGCCATTGGACAGATGGAGGTCAACGTCAAGGAAAGTGGCATGGGATTTGGAGTAGGACCAGGTGAATCTGATGGAACCAAATTAGTTGAGGTTGTAGAGGAAATTCTGGAGTTCTTCTTCACTGTGAGTCTAGATCATGAAGATGTCATCCATAAATCTGTACCAAACTTTGGGTTGGCAGGCCTGGGTAACCAAGAAGGCTCCTTCTAAGCGATCCATAAATAGGTTGGCATACGACGGGGCCATTCTGGTACCCATGGCTGTTCCCTTTAATTGTTGGTATGTCTGGCCTTCGAAAGTGAAGAAGTTGTGATTTAGGATGAAGCTTGCTGAGGTAATGAGGAAAGAGGTTATAGGTAGGGTGGCAGGTGATCGGCGTGAAAGGAAGTGCTCCATCGCAGCGAAGCCCTGGACATGCGAGATATTTGTGTATAAGAAAGTGGCATCGATGGTTACAAGGATGGTTTCCGGGGGTAACAGATTGGGTAAGGATTCCAGGCATTTGAGGAAGTGGTTGGAGTCTTTGATGAAGGATGGGAGACTGCATGTCATGGGTTAAAGGTGTTGATCTACGTAGGCAGAGATATGTTCTGTGGGGGCTTGGTAACCAGCTACAATTGGGCGACTGGGATGATTGAGTTTGTGAATTTTAGGAAGTAGGTAGAAATTAGGGGTGCGGGGTGTCAGTGGGGTCAAGAGGTTGATGGAGTCAGGTGAAAGGCTTTGTAGGGGGCCTAAGGTTCTGAGGATTCCTTGAAGCTCCGCTTGGACATCAGGAATGGGATTACCTTGGCAAACTTTGTATGTAGTGTTGTCTGAAAGCTGACACAGTCCCTCAGCCACATATTCCCGACGATCAAGTACCACGGTGGTGGAACCCTTGTCTGCTGGAAGAATGACGATGGATCGGTCAGCCTTCAGATCACGGATAGCCTGGGCTTCAGCTGTGGTGATGTCAGGAATAGGATCCTATCCATTAAACCCACCAACAAGCAACAGTACCTCCATTATGACAGCTGCCACCCATTGCATATCAAACAGTCCCTTCCCTACAGCTAAGGTCTTCGTGGCAACAAATCTGCTCCAGTCCTGAATCCCTTAATCATTACACCAACAACCTGAAAACAACTTTCGCATCCCGCAACTACCCTCCCGACGTGGTACAGAAGCAAATAACCAGAGCCACTTCCTCATCCGCCCCAAACCCAGAACCTCCCACAGAAGAACCCCAAAAGTGCCCCACTTGTGACAGGATACTTTCCGGGACTGGGTCTGACTCTGAATGTGGCTCTCCAGCAGGAATATGACTTCCTCAAATCCTGCCCTGTAATGAGATCCATCCTTCACGAAATCCTCCCCACTCCACCTAGAGTGTCTTTCCACCATCCACCTAACCTCCATAACCTCTTGGTTCATCCCTATGAAATCCTCAAACCACCTTCCCTACCCTCTGGCTCCTACCCTTGTAACCACCCCTGGTGTAAAACCTGTCCCATGCACCCTCCCACCACCACCTACTCCAGTCCTATAACCCGGAAGCTGTACAATATCAAAGGAAGAGGCACGTGTGACAGCACCCACGGGATTTACCAACTGACCTGCCTACACTGTGAAGCTTTCTATGTGGGAATGACCAGCAACGAACTGTCCATTCGCATGAATGGACACAGGCAGACAGTGTTTGTTGGTAATGAGGATCACCCTGTGACTAAACATGCCTTGGTGCACGGCCAACACATCTTGGCACCTTGTTACACTGTCCGGATACTTCCCACTGACACCAACCTACCAGAACGCCGGAGATGGGAACTTGCCCTTCAATATATCCCCTCCTCCCGTTACCCACCAGGCCTCAACCTCCGCTAATTTCAAGTTGCCACCGCTCATACCTCACCTGTCATTCAATAACATCTTTGCCTCTGTACTTCTGCCTCGACTGACATCTCTACCCAAACTCTTTGCCTTTACATATGTCTGCTTGTGTCTGTTATGTGCAGATGGATATGTGTGTGTGTGCGAGTGTATACCTGTCCCTATTTCCCCCCAAGGTATGGGGGACTGATGACCTTCGCTGTTTAGTCCTCCTTAAACATCCCAACAACCACCACCACCACCCCAAGGTAAGTCTTTCCGCTCCCGGGATTGGAATGACTCCTTACCCTCTCCATTAAAACCCACATCCTTTCGTCTTTCCCTCTCCTTCCCTCTTTCCTGATGAAGCTACCGTGGTTTGCGAAAGCTTGAAATTTGTGTGTGTGTTTGTGTTTGTTATTGTTTCTATCAACGCACCAATGCTTTCATTTGGTAAGTTACAGAATCTCTATAGAGGGAAACATTCCATGTGGGAAAAATATATGTAAAAAACAATGATTCTGTGACTTACAAAACAAGAAAGTGCTGGTAGATAGACACAATAAAAAACACACAAACACACACACAAATTTCAAGCTTTCACAACCCAAGGTTGCTTCATCAGGAAAGAGGGAAAGACGAAAGGATGTGGGTTTTAAGGGAGAGGGTAAGGAGTCATCCCAATCCCAGGAGCGGAAAGACTTATCTTAGGGGGAAGTTCGCCAATTACCCTTTGCTCAATTTTGTTTGTGATATCTTGTGTGCTGTGCTTCCATTTGTTGAAGCAATGACACCCATGTATTTAATTGTACAAACATTTTTAATTTTACAGAATCCTGTATCCAAACATTCTCAGTGCTCTCCACGCAACACTGTGTATTCTGTATTTCTGTGTATATTGTCAGGCACCATTTTGAGTATTCTGCATGCATTTTCCTAAACATAGAACAGGCACTGGTCATCAGTGAAGAGTAAATTATACAGCATCCTTGCCCTACAAGGATTCAAATTCCATGATACTTTCTCTTCCAGTTTTGCAAAACTTCTTCTAAGTACACTTCAAACAAAATTGGTGCTAATGAACATACTTATGTGAGACCCTTTTTTGTGAAGAATTCTTGGGAAATTTTTCTATATACTTTAACCATATTGTTGCACCTCTCATGTATATTCCTTATTGCCTGGATACGCTTATTGCCAGTACCAGAATTTTGAATTGCTACCGATAACTTACTTACGGCAGTGTATGTTAAGCCTTCTGTAGATCAACAAATGTTAAAGTAAAGTGTCGTTCCCCTCTAGCAGCCTCTTTTCAGTGAGGTGTTTAAGAGTGAAAATCCAATCTGTGCATGAGCATCTCACCCTAAACCCATTGTGCTCCTCCAACTTCTTTATTTGTGCTTGAATTGGCACAATTTCTTCAGTATCCCTTTTTAAATAAGGTTGAAATAATTCTTTTTTCTATTAATTTGGCAGTTCCTCTCTGTTTAAACATGTATTAAATATTTCTTCCAGACTTTGTGAAATTGATGATGATGGACTGCATTAGGAGTTTCATAGGTACATTTCCCAGCCCTCTAGATTTCCTGTTTTTCATTTCTTGAGAGATTTTCTTACATCTGCTGAGTCTACTAGTATTTGTTGTTTGGTTGGTGTTGAGTTAGCAGGATGGTTTTCATAATCAGCTGTGTATTGTACCCTATTTTACAATGAGAGATATTTGTAATTGACTTTTCCTCTTTTCTGTAGAGATTAAACTCATTCCTTCTACATCTCTAAGTTGCATTCACTTTCCTTTGATTACTATCCATGCATTATTTACTTATATGTTCCCAGCTTCTAGTTTGATATCTTGACATGGCCGTCTCCAGTACTTATTCTTAGCCTTTGCCACCTCTCTCTGTACACTTCTTCATTTGTCGTTATAATTTATCTGTCTTGAGTGCTTTGTGTAGATAACCAATTATCATAAGCAGTTTTCTTCCCAACTACAACCTTCCCTATCTCTTCAGTCCACCATGATGTATCTTTCCCGTACCTTTCAGGGACTCTTTTTTCTCCAAGGGCTTCCTTTTCGTCTTCATGTATGCATGTTTTCAGATTTTCATACATTTCATTTGGGATGCTTCTTTTCTTCTCTTCAGCTTCGTACTAGCCTCATCTGGTACAAGACCTTAGTTGATTTATTTCTCAATACATTTTTGCTACAACTAAGAAATGACAATGAGCACTTTCTGGGCCGCATATGACTCTAAATTTGAGCTTTTCAATGTAATGTTTTGTCTGATGATAGTATAATAAGTGATGAATTTTAGATTATTTATGGATTGTGACCATGTATATTTGTGGATATCTTTGAGGAGAACCATCCAGTGCAATTTTTTATTTTCTCTTGTTCCCACGAATGAATCAGTCTTTTGCCATTATTATTTAAATAGATTATCCATAGTGTCCAAATACTGGGTCATTTAATTTATTATTTAGGTCACCAGTTAGAAACACATTCAGATTTCCAACCTTTTTGAAACTTCTTGTCAAATCAACAAACAAATTGTCTTTTTCAGTATTGGCAGCATCATCCATTGGGGCATATGCTGCTGTGTACCAAGGAATAGTTCTCACACTGGTATCCATTTGCAAAATACTGTGATTGATTTGGTCCCATGATTTTATACATTTTTGTACTTTTTAACTCATAGGTCTATTCCACCTCAGGCTCATTTTTCTTTTGTTACACAGTTATACATATGCGCATTTGCCCCCTTTTTTTGGTCTCTGTGAGAGATATTATGTCCATATCATAGGATTCTAATTCTTCAAAAACTCCTCTCTTTTTTAGTTGATATTCCTTCCAATTTTTGTTTACGTTTTTGACAGTCTGTTTCTGAGGCTTTGTTGAGAAATTTTGTGTTTTGTGGTTTTTTACAAGTGATTGCTACAAACCCATTGCCTCAACTCCCAACCTGGAAGACCAGATGATTAGCCGTTGGAGTTTTCTTTTCTTAGACTGGTTGTCTTTCCAGCTGTAAAGAGTCTAATTTTCCCCTTTAAAAGTTGCCACTTCTGCAAGCTCCACCATACTGAAGTCCTTCTTCTCTACCTTTCCTGACATTATGGCCTTCATCCTTATCCCTGAACAAGGGACAAACTGCTTAGTTTATTATTGATTATGAATCAGGGTGGGTACATTAATTTGTTTACTCTTCTGAAAAACATCTGTCACACCCCAGGGTAATATTCCTGGCGGACACTAAAGTTTGTCCAAGTTGGCAAAACAATCTGCGACAATGATCAACAGACTTGGCAGTTAAGCATAAGCGCTGTGAGCAAGTTGCGGCAAGGCTCATACAGCACCAGGGAATGACCAAGCATCCATGTCTGCAAGTGAACCATAATGTCATCATCGTAGTTGAGACATACTGTCATTCTAGTGGTATTACTGCTTAAAAACGTGTCAGTAATGTTTTCTTGATGCTCTCGAACATAGCTAAGTCATCACCACCAAATCTGCCTGGCTCTCTCCTTTTGACTGTGGGTGTCTGGGACTGAACACATGTACATTTTATCAGACAAAATGCAGCTCCATAGAGAAAGGTCTTTTCCTGTCATAAAAGTTGGAAATCACTCTACATGCTGTCAAGTGATAGGAAGCTGTTCAGAATGAGAATATTGGGCAAACTTCCTATGAGTCACATACCATAGATACCTAAGGGTCCTCTAACAGTATCCTCTTCATTGGATACTGACCTCCCTCGGAGTAATACACAACCTTTCCATATTTATTGACTTGGCTCTTGGTGATGACACACATACTTCAAGTCCCATATTTACTTGAATCTAAGCCGCACTTTTTTTCCGGTTATTGTAATCCAAAAAACTGCCTGCGGCTTAGAATCGAGTGCAAAGCAAGCAGAAGTTTTGAAAAATGTTGGTAGGTGCCACCACAACTAACTTCTGCCATCGAATATATGTAACACTACACAGGCATGCTTTGTAGGCACAAAGATAAATACTGGCGCCAAAACCTCTGTGTCAGTAAATAAATTTAAAAAAGGTGGAAGATGAGCCTTTTTTCTCTGCCCTGAGTTTCAACCAATACATTTTCATACATTGTCCAATGAAGTAAATACAAATACCGTATTGTTCATCTTCGAACGTAGCAGAATTTCAATGTACTACAAAAATCTGACTGGCAAGACTGTTTGGGATGTTTGTCAATATGGCCAACTCTACGTTCTGAATTTTTTCCTACCAGTGAGAAGAGATGGTTGCTAATAGGAACCTGATGAATTTTTTTTTTTTTTTTTTTTTTTTTTTTTTTTTTTTTTTTTTTTTTTTTTTAAATTGTAAGCTGCGGTAGCACGCACAAAAGCAAGCCATGCCGCGAGCGGCGACAGGCCATAAACACGCACTATCAGAATGCGACAGACAATGCATGACACTGTACAGTAACGCATTGTCAGCTTAGAGAGACATAAACACCTATAACAAAGAAAATGGCACTTATCAGATCAAAGCAAAATAAGCAATCGATTCAAACCAGACAAAGGACATGAAAAAGGAAGGGTACCCCTATAAATACGGACGGAGCGCCTGACGCATAGCAAGGGCTACCTGAGAAAGCTTAACTGCTAAGCTTATGACTCGAAACAAACTACTGTAGGTGTAGCGTCATTCATTCAACGTAAATTGTGTCTCATATTACAATGGACCAACTTTGTTTCGATTTGGAGGTGCGGTCTAAAACTTTTCTCTCTCCTTGAATTTTGAGTCTCAAATTTCAGGTGCGGCTTAGATTCGAGTGTGGTTTAGATTCGAGTAAATACGGTAAGCAAGCTTGATGACTGCTTGCCAGGGAATGGTCTGATGATGATACTTGGTTCGAAATCCGGTAGTTAGTAGACAAAATAAAAGTGTGTCTTTAGACTAAAGCAGATAATAGTTTCTATCAGTGATGAGTCTCTGGTATCTTCAGTAATGCTTTTCAGGGGAAGTGGGGGTGAGGGAGAACTCAGAGTACTATACCGAGTCTTTGTATCAACAAGGTGCTCTCTCCTACTGAATCTGAAACACGGCCAGTGCCACACACTTGACTTGTTGGGAAGACTGTGAGTGTGTCTGATGCCAGAAGGGAGGATACACATAGTGGTAGGGGTCTGTGAATCATAGGATGTTCAGATGTTGAGGGAACAGGATGTACAAGCTGCAATTTGTGGTGCATGTTGGAAAAACACCTGTCAACTGGATGTCAAGCTATATTCTGATTGTGATTTGTGTAGGAGGTTTGACCCTGTGGCTCTGCAGGTTAGTGTGTGTTGCAACCCTATCAGTTTCCTAAAGGGACTGACAACATTTGGTGGCCTTCAACATATTTAGA
This sequence comes from Schistocerca cancellata, assembly GCF_023864275.1. Lineage (NCBI taxonomy): Eukaryota > Metazoa > Arthropoda > Insecta > Orthoptera > Acrididae > Schistocerca > Schistocerca cancellata. Next base: position 532,814,669 of record NC_064631.1, read on the forward strand.
CTCAGCCTAGTGTGTTACATAACCTGTCGTTCTTACGTGTTTGAACAGCCTTTTGAACTTGTTAGTTTGACAGTTGAATTAATACAGTCTGCCCTTTCCTGGGTCAGACTCATTCCTGCATAGTTAATAACACTCTTTTGACATCCAAATGGGTTAATGGTGTACAAGCAAACGACTTGTACAATGCAAACTATGGCTATGCCTGTGTATTAGGATGAGAATGATTATATTACATAATTTTCCTTATTTTAACTAGGAGTTCATCAATATTACATGAACCTGTATATAACAACGAAAATTCTTGTCAGCTACTCTTGAATGTATTATCTCACTTTCTGGTGTGTCCCTTTTTTCCCATGTATAATCATTGAAATTGTATTCAGCATTTAATCACATAAATTTTATAATGCTGACCTTTTTTATACTTTCTAGATGTGGACGATGTGGTTCATAACAGTGAAATTAGGCAAAGTATTGCTAATGATGAAGATGGTGGTGACAGTGTTAATAATGCTATGTTAGAAGAGAAACAAATAGAGGAAGACCAATCACACTATTCAGAGGACAAGAAGTCAGATTCTGATAAGAGTGAATTTACATATCTTCAGAAAACAGGTGAGCATGTGCATATAAGAAGTCAATACGAAATCTTGGAGATGTATCAACAAAGATATTCAATTTTTCAAAATTTAAACTACTCACCAAATGGCAGCAGGAGAATGCACACATAAAAGGTATTAATGTCTGCAAGCTTTTGAACCAGTGGCTGCTTCTCCTGGCAGAAGGGTTGAAGGGGAAGGAAGAGGGATGAAGGAAAAGGACTGGTGAGGCTTAGGAAAAGGGTAGACTTCAGAAAATTGATGCAGAATCCTGGGTCGGGGAAGACTTACCAGACAGGATAGTTGTACCTATGGGTAGGAAAGATTGATTGGTGACTGCACTGGATGGGAATTGAAAACTTGAGAGCTTAAAGGTGGAAGAGAGGGTATACACAAGACAGAGATTACTGCCAAAGCATTGTAAGCGAATATCTCAAATTCCACATGGTAGAGGTGGGAACGGGACGACAAAAAAGTGAAGGATGTAGAAAACTAAAAATAAATGAAGAAAGAAATAGTTACTGTGAAGAAATGCTGAAACTTAAATTTTGTATTCATAAGGTAATAAGAGTATAATAGAACTACTACAATTATTCAATTTACAATGAACACATTACACCACTGAAATGGTGCACACACACACACGCACACACACATGCACACACAAAATCAGTTGGTTCTTCTGAGAAATTCATCAATGGAGTAGGAGTTGGCCACCAATAAATCCTTCAGGCTTGTTTTAAACTGAATTTCATTGGTTGTTAAGCTTTTTATGGCTGCTAGCAAGTTACTGAAAATTTGTGTTCCTGAATAATGAACATCTTTTTGTGCAATAGTAAGTGACTTTAAATCCTTGTGAAGATTATTCTTATATCTAGCATTGAGTCCATGAACTTAGCTTTGGTTTGAAAAAGTGATATATTTTTAATGACAAATTTTATTTAGCAATAAATATAGTGGGAAGCAGTAGTTAGTATCCCCAGGCCTCTGCAGGATGTTCTTCGGTTCACACCACATATAACTCTTATTGCATGTTTTTGAGCCCAGAAAACTTTAGCTTGGCTTGATAAATTACCCCCCCCCCCCCCCCCAAAAAAAAAATCCCATATGACACTACGGAGTGAAAGAAAGCATAGTATGCCAGCTTTTTCAGTTTCTTATCCCCTATGTCTGACATAATTTGCGTAGTAAATAGAGACTTGTTTAGATGCTTCAGCAATTCTGTGGTGAGCTCCTCCCAGTTGAATTTATTATCAACCTGTAATCCCAAGAATTTAACACTGTCCACTTCTTCTATCTGCTTGTCGTCATATGTTAGGCATATACTCATGGGAGACTCCTTGTAAGTTGTGAACTGCATGTAGTGTTTTTTTTTTTTTTTATTCAAAGTTTAGTGACAAAGAATTGTTTAGGAACCAGTGATTAATGTCCACAGATGTTTTAGTAGCCGGTCTTTCTAAGACGACACTTGATTTGCTATTCACTGCTATGTTTGTATCATCAGCAAACAAAACAAACAGTGCACCTAGCCTTTTGCTCAAGATGTTTTGGCAGTAATCTCTATCTTGCATATTACTCTATCTTTCACCTTTAGGCTCTCAGGCTTGTAAACCTCGTCTGACACAGCCCCAATGATCAGTCTTTCCTTCTCGTCCTATCTAGAAAATTTGCTCTTCCCTGTGTTTTTTGCGACTTTGGCCACTGCTTGGTGAGTAGACTTTTTATGTATCCAATTTCATTATAAATGTCAGATATGGGGACCTTAAGCAAAATTTTAGTGGACTTGTTATGTCGAGTGTAGAATACTATTAACAGAAGAACATTTTATTCAGAAAACTGTTAAATTCACAAGTATAAACTTTGACAGACCAATATGTATTTTGACTAGGCCTCCATGACATAATTTTTATACTTGGTAAAATGTGACCTGTCACTGTCGTCCATATAAACAATATCATTGACATGCTGTAACAAATAAAGGGGTTCATCCACCAGATGATGCATTTCTATTGATCTCCAATGCAGTCTTGATTATCTTGTGCCTGCTGCTATTGTAATAGAAATGTCACTGGGTCAAGATGGGAACAAGTAGGATCAGGAATGCAGCACCTCATATTCAACAATGTGTGCTGAACAGTGTGCTCTGTAACACTTGGGCCTACATGAGCATTGTACTTTGTATTAAAATGTGTCACAGATCACCATCTTCCTATTTTACAGAACAGGCAAGGTTCCAACTTCCAATATCTGTGAAGAATCATGGACTTCAAACACCATGTCACTCATTCATGGTTTTACCATCCTTCAACTACTTCCCGAGACACGCAGGAAGTTGCAGGCAACAGCCTACCAGCTTTGTAGTTTGGGAGTTGCTAATTCCCATTTTATGAGATTATTTCAATCTTCCCTGTTTCAGGCAATGGAAAATCCAGGATGGAATGTAACAATACGAGAGAAGGAAAGTTGCTACTCACTATGTAGCGGAGATGCTGAGCTGCGATAGGCACAATAAAAAGATTCACACAATCATAGCTTCTGGCTATTAAGGCCTTTGTCAGCAACAGACATGCACACACACACACACACACACACACACACACACACACACACACACACAAGCGCAACTTGTACACACATATGCAGTCTCAGAGAGCTGAAACTACACTGTGAGCAGCAGCACCAGTGCATGTGTTAGTGGTGACTGGGTGGGCGTAAGGAGGATGCTGGGGCGGGGAGGGGGAAGGATAGTATGGTGGGAGTGGCGGACAGTGAAGTGTTGCAGTTTAGATGGAGGGTAGGAGAGAAGGTGCAGAGGGGGAGGGGGTAAGTAGCAGAAAGGAGAGAAATAAAAATAAAAGAAATTAAAAGTTTTGGTGTGGCGGTGAAATGACGGCTGTGTAGTGCTGGAATGGAAACAGGGAGGGGCATGGATGGGTGTGGACAGTGACTAATGAAGGTTGAGGCCAGGAGGGTTACAGGAACATAGGATGTATTACAGGGAAAGTTCCCACCTGCGCAATTCAGAAAATCTGGTGTTGGTGGGAAGGATCCATATGGCACAGGCTGTGGAGCAGTCGTTGAGATGAGGGGTATCATGTTTGGCAGCGTGTTCAGCTACAGGGGGTCTACTTGTTTTTTGGCCACAGTTTGTCGGTGGCCGTTCATGCGGACAGACGGCTTGTTGGTTCTCATGCCTACATAGAATGCAGCACAGTGATTGCAGCTTAGCTTGTAGATCGCATGACTCATTTCACAGGTAGCCCTGCCTTTGATGTGATAGGTAATATTAGTGACCAGACTGGAGTAGGTGGTGGTAGGAGGATGTATGGGACAGTTCTTGCATCTAGGTTTATTACAGTATGAGCCATGAGGTAAGGGATTGGGAGCAGGGGTTGTGTAAGGATGGACGAGTATGTTGTGTAAGTTCGGTGGATGGCGGAATACCACAGTAGGAGGGGTGGGAAGGATAGTGGGTAGGACATTTCTCATTTCAGGGCATGACAAGTGGTAATCGAAACCCTGGTGAGAATGTAGTTCAATTGCTCCTGTCCCAGATGGTACTGAGTTACGAGGGGAATGCTTCTCTGTGGACGGACTGTGGGACTTTGGGAGGTGGTGGGAAACTGGAAAGATAAGGCAAGGGAGATTTGTTTTGGGAGGTGGTGGGAAACTGGAAAGATAAGGCAAGGGAGATTTGTTTTGGGAAGTGGTGGGAAACTGGAAAGATAAGGCAAGGGAGATTTGTTTTTGTACAAAGATGGGAGGATAATTACAGTCAGTGAAGGCTTCAGTGAGACCCTCAGTATACTTAGAGAGGGACTGCTTGTCACTGCAGATGCGATGACCACGGGTGGCTAGGCTGTATGGAAGGGACTTCTTGGTATGAAACGGGTGGCAGCAGTCGAAGTGGAGGTATTACTGGTGGCTAGTAGGTTTGATAGGGATGGATGAAGTGATGTAGCCACCTCTGAGGCAGAGGTCAACATCTAGGAAGGTGGCTTGTTGCCAATGGGGGAGAAGTTGTTGAAGTTGTGGAGGAATGTGAATAAGGTGTCTTCACCTTCAATCCAGATAGAAAAGATGTCATCAATGAATCTGAACCAGGTGATTCTGGGTTTTTAGGAAGGAATCCTCTAGATGGCCCATGAATAGGTTAGCATAGGATGTTGCCATGCAGGTGCCCATAGCCGTACTGTGGATTTGTTTGTAGGTAATGCCTTCAAAGGAGAAGTAATTATGGGTGAGGATATAGTTGGTCATAGAGACTAGGAAGGAGGTTGTTGGTTTGGAATCCATAGGGCATCTGAAAAGATAGTGTTTGATAGCAGTAAGGCCATGGGCATTAGGAATGTTAGGGAGGTGGCATCAATAGTGACGAGCAGGGCACCGTGTGGTAAAGGGACAGGAACGGTGGAGAGTCGGTCGAGGAAATGGTTGGTATCTTTTATATATGAGATTAGGTTCTGGGTAATAAGTTGAAGGCAGAGATTCTCTCAGTGGGGGCACAGTAACCGGCCACAAAGGGGCGTCCTGGGTGGTTGGGTTTATGGACTTTTGGAAGCATGTAGAAGGTGGGAGTGCAGAGAGTGGTAGGGGTAAGTAGAGAGATGGACTCTGGGGAGAGGTTCTGGGATGGGCCTAAGGATTTGAGTAGTGACTGGAGATCCTGCTGGATTGCTGGAATGGAATCACTATGGCATGGTTTGTAGGTGGAAGTACCTGACAGCTGACGCAGTCCTTCTGCCACGTAATCCTTGCGGTTCAAAACTACAGTGTTGTTGCCTTTGTCTGCAGGTAGGGTTATAATATCAGGGTCAGTTTTTAGATGGTGGACTGCAGTTTCTTTCTGCAGTAGTAAGGTTAGTATGCATGTAGAGTGATTTGGGGAATGATGATGAGGCAAGGTTCGAGGATAAGAAATTCTGGGAAGTTAGCAGGGGGTGGATTGGTGGCAGTGGGGGTGGATCACAGTTGGATGGAGGAGTGAACCGAGTTAGGCAAGGTTCAGTGTTGGTCTTTGGTCGAGTCTGATCGGTCAGGTTGGTGGCGAAAAAGTGTTTCAGGTTGTTTATGTCAGAGAATTTCCCCATCTGCAGCCCATATTGTTGCTAAACTGATTCCTTATTCATCTCTGCCTTGCTTATGGCTGTCCTGGCCATATCATGAGCCTGCAGCACCACCAGGCTGTATTCAGTCTCAGCCCAACAGGCAGTTGTTATAACATTCTGCCTCATTACTGTATGTGATTAGTTCAGTTTCCTTGAATTGTTTATGTCAATGTTTGAAAGTATATGATTGCTAGTTAAACATAACACTTAGGAAATCAACTGCCTCAGTATAATGATGTGGGTTGTGTATATTATAGCTGGCATATCATATAAAGGGATTGTGCTGTGCCTTTTGCTTTGTTGTTGTTGTTGTGGTCTTCAGTCCTGAGACTGGTTTCATGCAGCTCTCCATGCTACTCTATCCTGTGCAAGCTTCTTCATCTCCCAGTACCTACTGCAACCTACATCCTTCTGAATCTGCTTAGTGTATTCATCTCTTGGTCTCCCCCTACGATTTTTACCCTCCACGCTGCCCTCCAAAACTAAATTGGTGATCCCTTGATGCCTCAGAACATGTCCTACCAACCGATCCCTTCTTCTGGTCAAGTTGTGCCACAAACTTCTCTTCTCACCAATCCTATTCAATACTTCCTCATTAGTCATGTGATCTACCCATCTAATCTTCAGCATTCTTCTGTAGCACCACATTTCGAAAGCTTCTATTCTCTTCTTGTCCAAACTATTTACCGTCCATGTTTCACTTGCATACATGGCTACACTCCATACAAATACTTTCAGAGCCTTTTGCTTTACACTACCCAAAATTAAAAGAGAATCTATGAGGTCAATTTATAGTTATTCGTTTTATCTTCTAAAAACATACTACCTACCAAAATATTGCTCCCACAGAATGAATTTGTTGCTGTTAATAAGCAGCTGTAAATCACCCAGACTATTACCAAAGACTGGAAGATGTTGAGAACTAGAGTGTTGGGCAAACAATGAAGACTCACATACCAGAGGTCCTGTGGTTCTCAAATGCCATCCTTTCCTCTCTCTAGGTAATACTCAAGCTATCACTACTCACTGACTTGGCTGTTGGTGCTGACACATATACTTGGGTAAATCAGCTTGATGACTGCTTGACAGGGAATGGCCTGGAAATGGAACTTGGAACCAAAATCTGCAGTCAGTTGATAGAATAAAAGCATGACTATAGATTAAAGCAAAAAATGTTTTCTGATAGTGATAAGTCATTGGTAGGTGAGTTGGTACTGTCGAAGGGAAGCAGGGACTAGGGACATTTCAGAGAGTGTATATTATAGCTGGCATATCATATAAAGGGATTGTGCTGTGCCTTTTGCTTTACACTACCCAAAATTAAAAGAGAATCTATGAGGTCAATTTATAGTTATTCGTTTTATCTTCTAAAAACATACTACCTACCAAAATATTGCTCCCACAGAATGAATTTTTTGCTGTTAATAAGCAGCTGTAAATCACCCAGACTATTACCAAAGACTGGAAGATGTTGAGAACTAGAGTGTTGGGCAAACAATGAAGACTCACATACCAGAGGTCCTGTGGTTCTCAAATGCCATCCTTTCCTCTCTCTAGGTAATACTCAAGCTATCACTACTCACTGACTTGGCTGTTGGTGCTGACACATATACTTGGGTAAATCAGCTTGATGACTGCTTGACAGGGAATGGTCTGGAGATGGAACTTGGAACCAAAATCTGCAGTCAGTTGATAGAATAAAAGCATGACTATAGATTAAAGCAAAAAATGTTTTCTGATAGTGATAAGTCATTGGTAGGTGAGTTGGTACTGTCGAAGGGAAGCAGGGACTAGGGACATTTCAGAGAGTGTATATTATAGCTGGCATATCATATAAAGGGATTGTGCTGTGCCTTTTGCTTTACACTACCCAAAATTAAAAGAGAATCTATGAGGTCAATTTATAGTTATTCGTTTTATCTTCTAAAAACATACTACCTACCAAAATATTGCTCCCACAGAATGAATTTGTTGCTGTTAATAAGCAGCTGTAAATCACCCAGACTATTACCAAAGACTGGAAGATGTTGAGAACTAGAGTGTTGGGCAAACAATGAAGACTCACATACCAGAGGTCCTGTGGTTCTCAAATGCCATCCTTTCCTCTCTCTAGGTAATACTCAAGCTATCACTACTCACTGACTTGGCTGTTGGTGCTGACACATATACTTGGGTAAATCAGCTTGATGACTGCTTGACAGGGAATGGCCTGGAAATGGAACTTGGAACCAAAATCTGCAGTCAGTTGATAGAATAAAAGCATGACTATAGATTAAAGCAAAAAATGTTTTCTGATAGTGATAAGTCATTGGTAGGTGAGTTGGTACTGTCGAAGGGAAGCAGGGACTAGGGACATTTCAGAGAGTGTATATTATAGCTGGCATATCATATAAAGGGATTGTGCTGTGCCTTTTGCTTTACACTACCCAAAATTAAAAGAGAATCTATGAGGTCAATTTATAGTTATTCGTTTTATCTTCTAAAAACATACTACCTACCAAAATATTGCTCCCACAGAATGAATTTTTTGCTGTTAATAAGCAGCTGTAAATCACCCAGACTATTACCAAAGACTGGAAGATGTTGAGAACTAGAGTGTTGGGCAAACAATGAAGACTCACATACCAGAGGTCCTGTGGTTCTCAAATGCCATCCTTTCCTCTCTCTAGGTAATACTCAAGCTATCACTACTCACTGACTTGGCTGTTGGTGCTGACACATATACTTGGGTAAATCAGCTTGATGACTGCTTGACAGGGAATGGTCTGGAGATGGAACTTGGAACCAAAATCTGCAGTCAGTTGATAGAATAAAAGCATGACTATAGATTAAAGCAAAAAATGTTTTCTGATAGTGATAAGTCATTGGTAGGTGAGTTGGTACTGTCGAAGGGAAGCAGGGACTAGGGACATTTCAGAGAGTGTATATTATAGCTGGCATATCATATAAAGGGATTGTGCTGTGCCTTTTGCTTTACACTACCCAAAATTAAAAGAGAATCTATGAGGTCAATTTATAGTTATTCGTTTTATCTTCTAAAAACATACTACCTACCAAAATATTGCTCCCACAGAATGAATTTGTTGCTGTTAATAAGCAGCTGTAAATCACCCAGACTATTACCAAAGACTGGAAGATGTTGAGAACTAGAGTGTTGGGCAAACAATGAAGACTCACATACCAGAGGTCCTATGGTTCTCAAATGCCATCCTTTCCTCTCTCTAGGTAATACTCAAGCTATCACTACTCACTGACTTGGCTGTTGGTGCTGACACATATACTTGGGTAAATCAGCTTGATGACTGCTTGACAGGGAATGGCCTGGAGATGGAACTTGGAACCAAAATCTGCAGTCAGTTGATAGAATAAAAGCATGACTATAGATTAAAGCAAAAAATGTTTTCTGATAGTAATAAGTCATTGGTAGGTGAGTTGGTACTGTCGAAGGGAAGCAGGGACTAGGGAGATTTCAGAGTACTACAACAAATCTTCCTAACAGTGAGGCGCTGTAGCCGACTGAAACTGAGTCAGTGTGACATATTGTTAGGAAGACTGTGTGTGTCCCATTGGGAAGAGAATGCCTGTAAATTATTGGAGGGTTGAAAGGTTTAGAGCACAAGCTGCTGCAGTTTCTGATTGTTGTTGGAAAGATAACTGTCAGCTGGGCTCCAGAGTCATTCTTGTCATTTCAGAGAATCTCAGAGTTTGTGGGGGAGAAACGCCTATCTCAACAAATTTCATTAAAGTTCTCATAATACAGTAGGGCCACCAGATTCTAAGTTGAATGGAATATTTCATCCAGAGAATTTGAAATTAGAGTGTATTGTGATCCTATGAAATTGGTAGCATTTGGTGGTTCTCATCATCTTTGCACTTCACACATCAGGTTTATTCACACGATCTATGGTCTGTATTTTTCAGAGCAGCATTTTGAGCTTTCTGATGTGTGATTTGAATTAATAGACTCCGTTCTATCCCACCTTGGCCACATTTGTACATTGCTGTTGACTCACATTTACAATTCAAATGATTTACTCCATAATTTATTATCTTATTTTTTGATGACTCCCTTTTTGCCTATTATAATCATTGAAACTGAAGTGTATGTGTAGTCAAATAAATTTTATATTTGATCCTTTAAGATCAACTTCACTGTTGGTTATGAGACATGTATTTGGGTAAGTGACTGTTTCTGGGTAATAGCCTGATGGTGGTATTTGTACCAAAACCAGTAGATGAAATTAAAGTGTAACTGTAGACTAAGGCAAATAATGTTTTCTGTCATTGTTTAGTCACTAGTCATTTCATAGAGGAGCATCCACAAAACAGAAGGAGGTCTGTGAATCATCGTCAGTTCAGAGTTTGAGGGAGTATCATGAACAAGTTGCAGTTTGTGGTGTAGCTTGGAAAAAAGCATACTGTCTAGGCATGTATGTCATTCTTGTATCTTTCCAAAGACTAACAGAGCATATGGGGAAGCAGATCTAACTTGCATAATTTCACTGAACTTCACAAACTGCAGCATTCTGCCAGAATGGGTGTGGCTCTGTAGTTTTGAGATGAGTAAAAGCTTTCACCCAGAAACTTTGAAGGTTAGTGAATATTGTAATCCTATCATTTACGCAAAGGAGTTGGTAACATTTGGTGGTCCTCATCATATTTAGACTTGTCTCATTAAGTATGTTGACACAGTCTGTGGTCTGTTCTATTTGAACAACATTTTCAAGTTATTGACTTGGAAGAGTATTTAATACATGCTGCCCTACCCTGGCTGTGCCACATTCCTGCACAGGGTATAACTTGTTTGTGAAATTCAAATGGGTTATTAGTGTGCAGGCAAGAGAGTTGTGCCATAAAAATTATGTCTGTGCCTTTGTGACAGTATGTAAGTGACTGTATAACATAATTTTGTTTTCCTAACTACAAGTGTGCGTGTGTGTGTGTGTGTGTGTGTGTGTGTGTGTGTAAGCTAGTCTAGAATTTATTTATTTATTTGTTATCTTAGTTTTTGATGGCTCCTTTTTTGCTCCTGAACTCTTTTTTGTTCTTTTAAGATATGGATGGAGTGGTGGAGAAAGTCAGGCAAAGGATTGCAAATGAAGATGATTATGACATAAATAACGCTGTGCTAGCAGAGATACAGTTAGAGGAAGATCCATCACATTACTCAGAGGATAACAAGTCATGCTCGAAAGAGAGCAAATTTACAAATCTTCAGGAAACAGGTGAGCATATACAAACAAAATATCAAGATTAAATGTTGGAGATAGGAACCTAAGCCAATATTTCACTGCACTTGTTGGCTGAGCATAGAATACTGTGAACAGAAGAACATATTATTCAGAAAATTGTGAGATTCACGAGGAGATGCTCCAGATGAACATTTACTTCAGCGATATTGTTTTTCCACAAGCAAACACATGGCCTAATGTCACATGTGCTGTCCTGAACAACTTCAGTAGAGAGGGCTTTGACAGTTGACCTCAGCAATAAATTCTTCAGAATCATACTGTGGCAAAATATGGTTAGAGTGGGGGGCTGGGTTTATTTGACTGACGCAGTTATGTTGAAATTCCTTTTGTACAAATTTGTTACTTCTTTCTAAGTGGAATGAAGTTCACACAGAATCAAGTTAGTGGTGGCTGGAACCACAAAGCTGCAATAATTTCAAAAATGTTTGCTGTGGTTTTTTGTTTCTAATATCCTGTACTTTCAACTGTATGTGTTTATGTGTTTGATTTCTACAGAGTTAGAATACTCTTTGTTTTAAGACCTTACGCCAGAGTTGCAAGAAAAGCTATCTATCTGAGTTGTAGTAGTCTAATTCATATTCTGATTTAATCAATGAATGATAGGGACACAAGTATCTGAGCTATGTGTGCTGTTCATAATGTAGCTAATGAAAAGTTAATTGTTATAGTAGGCAAGACATCAGAAAGTTGCTGTTCATATTAAAAAAAACTGTTACTCCACTGCTTTACGACACTGCCACAAAGAAAAAAAATTGCATAATGGTAACTCCAGGTTGGAATACTCACAATATAATCGCTGCTTACCGTAAAGATGACACATTAAATTGTAGACAGGCATGCTAAAAATAACACACATTAACTTTCAGGCAAAGTCTTCATCAGAAAATGAAACACATACACATTCATCCATACATGCATTCTGGTCCGAGCTGCCAGAGATAGCAGTCATGTGTGCTTGAAGCGTCTAACTGTTGTGGCAACAGGAGAAGCCTCGCAAAACTGGATTACGAACTTTGCACCTCTGGTATATTTTCATATACACGAGTTTCACATAAACATTCAGACTCTTGCAAGTCAACTGCATCATTAACCCTTAGATTCTATTAAATATAATCACAATTACCTGGTTTTGACAACCAAATAATTTTTGGACGTCACATGTGTCTTGCCTCGTTCAGAGCTAAGACATGAAGTAAGTTAAAAGTCTATAGTCAATTGTTCACTTACCTTTTTCTACAATAATCACTCTCACTAACACATCAAAGAATGCTACATAATTATTCCTTGTGCTTTTTATCATGGCTTCTGTGGTGCTGGTGGCAAACATTTGTCAGTGTCATTGAACCGCCATGCTTACAGCCTTCTCATAATAAACTTCCGACCTGCACACAGAAATGGTTGGCACAGTAGATACGCTTCCCCTTGTCCACACTCGTACTTAAAATATCGGGTGTTCAAGATGGTGGAAGGCCGAGTGTCTCTAGAATTTACACCAAAATTCTCGACTCACTACATATTCCTCCCCTTAGCTTGAACACGCGATATATTATACATATTCATTATGTACTTTAATATCCCACATAACGCTACTTTACATTTTTATCATTATACGTTATATTTCCTTTAGTAATCGTGTACTTACTATCTAGCTCTTCTTTTTCTGATTTGATAATAACTATGTAAGCATTTCACCTAATGTTGTAGTTAGTACTTTTATGTCTAGGAATCATGCAGACAACATTCTCGATTTCCAGTCACAAACTCCAGGTGTCATAGACATGTAATTTTTTCATTCTTCATTCTAACTCTCTGTACTCTTTTTTCTTTAGTATGCAATAGCTTAGTTATCTACAGTAGGTTGTAGTCTGGAGGAACTCTGGGTGAATGAAATTGTTCTTTCCAACACTCATAAACATAAAACATAATAACGTTATTGAATATTGGATTCAAATTTACCAAAATAATTCCTATAAAATGTGTGACTTCTGTCACATAACTGTCATTTCTCTTTAGGAACAGTACCTATACCTTACATACATGTTGACCCTATGAGTGCACTTCCTCCTTCTGTTTTGGTCGGTACGCCCCTCTTAATTCCTATTTTCCTGTGGTACAGGTGACTCCCCTTCTTGGTGCCCCTGCCCGCAACCTGCCCGCACTGCATAGGTCATCCTTTCTTAGGTCTGCATATCTGCCCTCTATATCCAACAAATGCTGGGTGCACCCCCCCCCCCCCCCATCCTTCCTGAGTGGGACTCATGGTTCATTCCCAAGTATACATCTTTATGTACACTGTAATTCAATATCCTCTGGAAAATAAAATCTATTTCACACTTAACCTTCACTTCCTAATGTGTCAATTAATCCCCTAGAGTCCTCCATTACTCTTCCACTCCTATACTTCTAGTAGACACCCCATTTCTATACACTATTCAATATATCACACATTTACTTATGCTATACTTGTTCCACTATCCTACAAGTCATCAGAACAAATGTTCAACTGCCATTCCTGAATAATTATCACAATTAGTTCTTCCCTGACTTATACTCATTAGTTCCTCATTGGCTTATGCTCTCCTTAATTACTCACACTTCCTTGTTATGTATTCCTGATGTAGAATTATCACAGTTTTTATATCCTTATGTACATATGTGATATAGAATTGTCATTGTTCTGTTAGAGATATGGTAGTTTTTTTCACGTAACTAAGCAATGTAGAACTGTCATTACAAATGACAATGTGTGCATATTTCCCTAAAGTATCCCTGTATAACCATGTGTGTGATGTAGAACCATCACATTAACGACAATGTGTGCATCCTTTCCTGATGTACACATTCCTTTGTTGTTTGTGTCATCATGTTCCGTTATGTGTATGCTTAATTGTGTCTGTGTATCCTTATACTTTGGCCTACTTATATGCAGTAAGTTGTAGGTTATTACAAAACACAGAAAATAAGAAGGCTTTCTGCGATAGCAGTATATGCATATGGAAAGAGGGAAAAATAGATAGGTACTCAAATGAGAAGTAAGAAAGGAAAAAGTAGATACAGTTGCTAAGATCGAAGAAGTGAAAGAAGATAGTCCCAAAGACTGGAAACCCTTCCCATCTCCCTTCCCCAGGATACTTACTTCGTCGGTACTTGAGTGAGAAGCCGGAGACTACAGAATGAACATTCTCACCTTCGACTTTGAAGTCCCCGATGAAAATCTTAGCAACCCCTATGGAACGGCAAATGGTGAAGAATCAAGTCACACTTGTTTGTGAAGGTCGTTTGAAAGGTGTGGCGTGTGTTCTGTGTTAGCCGTGATTTATTTGTTAGTGTAAATCATGCTTTAATCTATAATACCCACCCATTCCAAAACCAATACAAACCCTTCCACCTACATCACATTTCATGAAAGATATAAATTATTCTATACTAAATAGAAAATTATACACTACAATAAAATAGCTGTTTAGTCATTTAGAGTCATTTAGTTTATACTGTATTTTTATACACACACAAAAGATTATGTTCAGCTCATGTAGCCTAGATATCATTCTGTTTGAATAGTATTGTCATATAATGTTTTCCACTAATACTATAAACTATTCATTGCCTTTCACGTTTAGAGATCACTGTTTATATGTGATTCTCTTAAGTCTGTTATCTTTTAATCATATTTATTTTCCTAGGTACTGACATTATAGGATAGTTTAAGAATTCAAGAATTAAAATTTGAAGGGAATTCAATTCAGGAAAAATTGTATTGAAGGAACACTGAAAACAACTAGGGACCCAACAGTCATCACTCTGACCATTAACTGAGAGTGTTAAATTCCCTGGGGGATATACAACTTTATATCCTTAACATTGTATTTTCGTTTTTCTGATCCAATTGTTGGATCCACTAAAAATAATGTCTTGGGATGAATTACCGTCTGGTCCCTCAATTTTCTGGAAAAATTTGGATGTTTCATTCTTTAGTGCAGAGCTTAGAAGATGCTGTTTTACTAGAACCAGGTCATTGACCTTGTATTGAGCTTCGATAGTTTCCTCATTATGTCTACCGTATTTACTCGAATCTAAGCCGCACTTTTTTCCGGTTTTTGTAATCCAAAAAACCGCCTGCGGCTTAGAATCGAGTGCAAAGCAAGCGGAAGTTCTGAAAAATGTTCGTAGGTGCTGCCACAACTAACTTCTCCCGTCGAATATATGTAGCGCTATACAGGCATGCTTTGTAGGCACAAAGATAAATACTGGCGCCAAAACCTCTGCGTCAGAAAATAATTTTTTTTTTAAAAAAAAAAGGGGTGGAAGACGAGCTTTTTTTCTCCGCCCTGAGTTTCGACCACTGCATTTTCATACATTATCCAACGAAGTAAGTACAAATTCCGTATTGTTCATCTTCGAATGTAGCAGAATTTCAATGTACTACGAAAATCCGACTGGCAAGACTGTTGGGATGTTTGTCAATATGGCCAACTCTACGTTCTAAATTTTTTCCTACCTGTGAAAAGAGATGGTTGCTAATAGGAACCTGATGAAATGTGAATCACATGAAGTATTCTCTTCACCATAAGAAAGAATGCGAATATAAAAATTTTGCCATGTATTCCTTCGTGTTTGCTGCTATCTCATTTAATTCCTGTCTGCCTAATAAACTACGAAACTAGAGTGAGACAACAGCAAACGCGGAAGAATGTACATATCCTGTCATGTTTATATTCGTATTATTCTTATACCTAATAGTGATACAGTCAGAAATGAAGCACGGCAAGATGACTAATTTCTGTGCAGAATTTGATGTACTAAAGAAGCGGCCGCAAAGATTTTCAAACGGAGAAAAATTTTCGCCTAACTCTCGTTTAGAACATGTTCTATCATACGCAGTCTATTATTTGGTTCTTGTTAAACATTATCAAAGAAAGCAGCAGTGTAAGTAACAACAAATAGCAGTCTTTTGCCATTGTTTCGCTAATGAGACGATTCCTCTTTCTCTCTTTTTTTTTTAATTTATTGTAAGCGGCAGTAGGCGATCACAAAAGCAAGCCATGCCGCGAGAGGCGACAGGCCGTAAACACACACTATCAGAATGCGACAAACAATACGTGACACTGTACAGTAATCCATTTTCAGCTTAGAGTGACGTAGACATCTATAACAAAGAAAACGGCACTTATAAGATCAAAGCAAAATAAGCAATCGATTCAAACCAGACGAAGCAAGTGAAAAAGGAAGGGTACCCGTATAATTACGGACGGAGCGCCTGACGCATAGCAATGGCTACCTGGTGAAGCTTAACTGCTAAGCTTACGACTCGAACCAAACTACTGTAACTGTATCGTTATTCATTCGACCTAAATTGTGTCTTATATTACAATGGACCAACTTTGTTTCGATTTGGAGGTGCGGCGTAAAACTTTTCTCTCCCCTTGAATTTTGAGTCTCAAATTTCACGTGCGGCTTAGATTCGGGAAATTTTTTTTTCTTTTATTTCGAGTCTCATTTTTCAGGTGCAGCTTAGATTCGAGTGCGGCTTAGATTCGAGTAAATACGGTACTTACTCGTTGTTGTGGGCTTTCAACAAAGTTCTTAGAAACTATGTTTGATTAAGTTGGTAACCAACAGTAGGTTGTTTTGGCCAAGTAAAACGTTTAATAAGGGGTTCCCCAACAAAGGGTTTACCTATTACTTCCAAAGGTGTTAATCCAGTTGATAAATGTGGTAATTCATTTAAAACAAGCTCAAAGTCTATAACTTTTGTTGCCCATGACATATTTTTTCATGGCAGTAGTTGCGGCATAATTTCCCAATTTCTTCCATAACTCTTTCACATGGGTTAGAAGACTAGAAATTCTTTAAAATTGTTACTAACAAACTGAGGTTCATTATTGGTGAGAAACCGTTCTGGTTTTCCTACCTCCAGAAAGTATTGTTGCTGACAGTTAATCACAGTCGGTGTATTCGCTTTCTTTAAAGAAATCTGCTGCTGTAAGATCGTGTAATGCCTTAGGAATGATGGGATACATTTTGAATTTAACATGAGTAATCTCTTTTACCTTCCAACAGATTTTACAAGTCCTAATTAAGGATACTACCATCCATCCTAGCTTCTTAAAATAGTAGAACTTATTAATATGAGCTATACATTTCTTTATTCAGAAGTGTCCATATCCCGTATGAACATACCACACCATCTCATCCTCCTTCAACTTCGGAATACATATGTGCCAATCTTGATTAAGAGGTAAAGAATTCTTGTTACACATGGCATATGTTTCTGTAAAGTAGGCATCATGATGGATGTTTTCGGTTATTCTTTGAGCCATACCTTGTACCCTGTTATGTGGATATTATGTGGATTGACTTCGTATATGTCGTCCATGGTACCTGGCCATTCCAATAAATCCCTTCAGTTGTCTTATGTTTCTAGGGGGTGAACACTCCTTAATGGTCCTTATACGTTCCAGATCTGGTTTCATTCCCTGTACTCCTGCAATATGCCCTAAAAACTTAAGCTCTTGCCTCACAAAGTGCAATTTGGACAATTTTACTGTAATACCTTTTTCTTTAAACCTTTTCAGGGTTTTACTCAAGGTCAGGCAATGCTCTTCCCAGGTAGATGAGATTACTAGTATATAATTTACGTATATTATTAAATCCTTTAACAATTCCCTTGCTAATGCCTCATCCAGTGCACATATTAACACGGATACTGAGATATTTAGCCAGAACGGTAACACATTAAAATGATACGATTTCCCACCAGATAGAAACACTGTATATTTTTTTTATTCAGGATGTAACCAAATTTGCCAGTATCTATCAGTCAGGTCCATCGTGCTAAAATAGCTTGCTTTCTCAAATTTGGACAATAATTTATCACTGTTAATGGGTCTGTCTCATTCCGTCTCTATATACTTATTCAAAGTACATGTGTCTAGTACTAGCCGCACGCCTCCTGTAGCCTACTACCAAGGGGTTATTCATGACGCTAGAGCTACATTCTATTATGTTATTATCAATTATCTTGTCAATTTCTTCCTTAACTGCTTCTTTTAGACTTACCAGTATAGGATATAGCTTACAGAAAAATGGAGTACTATCTTTGATTTTAAATTTACATACATATTCGCTAATACTTCTTCATATTGCATCAGAATTTTATATAAATCTAGTTTTTGTTTACTGGTTAATATTGGCAATTCATTTACTTTGCATTGTATGTCAACACGATGTGACATGTAACTTACCTTCTCAGAGTCTGGTGACAATTGTGGCATAGCTGTTAATCGTAAACATTGAACCTCAGTTGTTTGTTTACCAATATAGCTGTCCATCGCAAATGGTACACAATATTTGTAGTCACCTTTACCAAAATAAAGAAGAGTCTCCAAAAAATTTAATATGATGTTAAATTCTGATAGACAGTCTAGGCCAAACAACACGTCCCTATTGATATTTTCTACTACTAACAGTGACTGTCAATATGGGATATTCCGAGTATTGCAGTTCACTTGGGTCTCGTGTTTTACAACTTTGCTCATCGGTCCAGTAATACCAACTATGTACACCCCCATTACTGGTAATAGCGGTAAGTGATGTTTAGTTCATAATGTGCTAAATAAAGCACTAGAAATAAGTGACACTTCACTCCCAAAACCTATAAATATGTTAACTTTAAAATCCTCTACTTTTCCTATTATTATTGGTTGTGGATTAGTGGTAGTTAAGCTCGGTTATTCCAGTAACAACCGTTCTTTGGTTGGTATTTTATGCGTGAAATTAACGTACTTAATATTGGACTAGGCCTCCTAATGTATTTCTATGACCTGGGCCCTGGCCCTGGATCCAGATCGCACTACATTTTCCTCATTATCGGTAATCACTGGTTGGTTACTGAATCGGGATGTTACATTACCACTTTGTACTCTATTACTGCTTGGTACAAATTCTTGTGACGTCACTGGGCCAGTATTTAAAGTTGGATGCTTCTTTTGGTAATTACCATTACCATTACTCCTATTACATTGGTGTACTCTGGGAAAATTAGCTGGCACCGTTGGCGTCAGTTGCTGGTTATGGCATCCACACCCATGCAATGTGTGTGAGGGCTGCTTACTCTCCACATTAGATCATCGTCATCAAATTAGAGCTTGTCGTAACTCGTCTTGGTCTAAACTGTTGAGATTTTCCTTACATCTTCTCTTGTATGGTATTTATTAATTTTCATCCCTTTTTACCTTTTATGCAGAATCCAAATTCACGAAACAATTTCCCTGTCTTGTTACTATTGGTTGCTATGGCAACTCACAATATCTTCTTATCTTGATTTAATCCTCTTTCTTTGAGTCCTGTCATGGTCGCCACATTCTAATGGTTTTGGCAATTGGAGAAGCGGTGCAAATCTGGATAGCAAACTTCGCACATCTTTCACTTCAGTTGACTTACCTGAAGCATTTAGCCAATCCTCTTCTCTGGAAATGCGGCTGTGTCAATCTTAACAACATCTTCTCTGAAGAAGAAATATTGCTAGTTAGAGGAATTAAAAAAGACACTCTCTCTCTCTTGAAATAATTTGTTACTCACAAATACTTTGGGTTCAGTTCTGGTATATTTTCATTTCCACGAGTTTCACATTAACATTCAAACTATATATGAAGATAGTAACTGTTCTCAAAAGAACAGATACCATTGATGACCGTGCAGCTTCTGTAGAATAAATGGTAATTAATTGAAACCCTCAGCTGCCGACAGGTGTTGTTGATATTCCTTGTTGGGGACAGCTGAAAATATGTGTCCTGACAGGGACGCGAACACTGATCTCCTGCTTACGTGGCAGTCTCTCTATCTGTCTGAGCCACCGAGGACACAGATGAATAGCATGACTGCAGGGACTTATCCCTTGCACGCCTCCCGTGAGACCCACATTTCCAACTGTCCACAATCTACATACGTAATGTTCCTAATAGATATTTGCCCATCCACTCATTACTCACACCAACTAAGGTGACGATTCCTGTAAGAGTTCGGGCAACCTGTGTGCATTCACACAGACGAAGGTGAATGGCTGGGTAGCCTTTATTTATATGTATGAAGACAGTAGGAGGCGTGTAAGGGATAAGTCCCTGCAGTCGTGCTATTCATCTGTGTCGTTGGTGGCTCAGATAGTTAGAGAGTCTGCCATGTTAGCAGGAGATCCCGGGTTCAAGTCCCAGTGGGGACACACATTTTCAGCCGTCCCCATCGAGGTATATCAACAACCCCTGTCGGCAGCAGAGAGTTTCAATTAACTATCAACATTCAAACTCTTACAAGTCAGCTCCATCATTAACCATTGCATTCTATTAAATGTAATCTCAATTGCCTGGTTTTAACAAACAAATATTTTATAGACGCCACATGCGTCTTGCCTCGTTCAGAGCTAAGACATGAAGTAAGTTAAAAGTCTGTAGTCAGTTGTTTACTTCTCTTTTTCTACAGTAATCATTTCCACTAACACATCAAAGAATACTACATAATTATTCCTTGTGCTTTTCATCACGGCTTCTGTGGCACTGGTGAGGGATGATGATGTTTGGTTTGTGGGGCGCTCAACTGCGTGGTTATCAGCGCCCGTACAATTACCCAATCTTTGCTCAGTCCAATTTCGCCACTTTCCTGGATGATGATGAAATGATGAGGACAACACAAACACCCAGTCATCTCGAGGCAGGGAAAATCCCCGACCCCGCCGGGAATCGAACCCGGGACCCCGTGCTCGGGAAGCGAGAACGCTACCGCGAGACCACGAGCGGCGGACAAAGTGTGAATGTGGCACTGGTGGCAAACACTTGTCGGCGTCATTGAACTGCCACGCTTACAGCCTTCTCATCACAAACTTCCGACCTGCACACAGAAATTGGTGGTGCAGTAGATACGCTTCCCATTGTCCACATTCATACTTAAAATTACGTTTGTTCGAGATGGTGGAATTCCAAGTGTCTCTAGAATTTACACCGAAATTCTCGAGTGGCCTTGCTTGTGTGGACAAATGTGTGTGTGTTTCCTCTTCTGGTGACGTCTTTGGCCAAAATCTAATATGTAAGTGCCTTTTTGTTGTGCCTGTCTGCAAATTAACGTGTCGTCTTTACAATATGTAACAGTCTATTTGTTCCTTATATACTGTAGCGTATTTCCTATGACACCTAATGTAGACATAGCTGGAAGTATATATTCATATCTAAAAAAATTAAAACAGTCTTGACTGCATAAAAACATTAATTAATATGACAACCAACTTCAGTCTGTTTTCAAGACCATCCTTGGACCATTCTCCAGTGGTGGCAGTTGGAGGTGGTGAGTGGAGTAGGTAGCATCTGTTCAGGCATGATTGTCAACTGCTCAGATGTTCATGTCTCAGCAGACAGTACCAGCTCCATACACCACCTCGGCCTGTCAGCACTGGAGAATAGTATGAAGATGACCTTAAAAATAGACTGAAACTGCTCACCATTTTAATAAATGTTTTATGCTTGTTTTAATTTTTTAAAAAGTATTTCACATAGATTGCTGTTATTCCCATGATGTTTACAAAGGTTGCCAAGCTTGTTATACTTTTCTATTGATTAGTAGAAACCTGGTTGTTTAAGAGAATCAGATTTGGACTTTTGTTTTTGGTTAATACAGAATTTGAGAAAAAAGTTGGGTTAGCTTTGACTGGGTATTAGCTTTGACTGGGTATTAAGTCTGCTTAGTTACCTGTTTTACTAGAACACAACGTTAGCCAAGTGAGAGATATGATACACAAGCCAGTTGCTTAACCAACGAAAGCTACTGTTGATGTTGATTCTCTCTCTGTAGGCTGTCAATAGTTGGGTGTTAGAAGCAGTTTTTAGGTTCTGTGAAAGTGAAACTGGTGATGACCATTCTGTAGGATTGGTAAACATCTTCATCCTCCAGTCCACCAATGAAGTGCCTCCTGGGGAGGGATCCTTGGGATGGGGGTCTGTATTTTTTAATCTGTTCTAACATTCCTAGTATTTATTTTCCTTTTTTCTGCTCCACCAAGAATAATGCATCTATCTTCCCTCTCTCCATAGTCTCTAGTTTCCATCATTGAAAGCCTTTTCTTATCTATGAGTTAGAACCTGTTTTCACAAGACTGCCAGAGGTGTAGTACACAAACCAGTGAATTCCTTACCACGTAAAAGTTATGTCAAATGTGTAACAGAAATTTGTAAACACAGCATGTCCAGTGGGCACATTGGAGTGCTGAACATTCATTTGGGGTAACAGAAGAGACATTAATTAAAATAGAGGTGTAACTGTATTGTCAGTTTTCTTGGTGGCTGCTCCCATGTTCATTGAGTAATGAAGAAAATGTATGTTGAGAACCTTTGAGAATTATGGCTTACTTCTTGAACTTCAGTTCTTATTAAAAGATGTGGTCATTCTGTACAAATGATTTGAAAACTTTGTGTAAAGTTATTCAAGGTCAGAAACATGAAGAAAGCTTTTCTTGTGATGGAATTATGTAGAATAATGCTTACTCCAAAAGTAGTGCATGAATAGTTTCAGTTTCTGAAGGTTGAAATGATGGTTAGATTGTAAGGACTGATAATTTTTAAATGGTGAGAGTTCCAAAAGAGTCTTCAGCACTACCAAAATTGTTAATTTGTTTCTGTTCAATAATTATGACATCATTCATCTAGGCTTGTGCTAAATGGTGTAACACATCACTTTGGCAGAGAAAATTCTTGCACAATGTCTATAACACTGACAAATTATGGTTGCTACCATTAAAATACTTTTTGTTTGATAGTGAGCTTAGACTGTTGCACAGTTTGGAAGTTTCATGTGCATGTAATCTGGTGCAGAAGAACACAGCATTTCTGCAAGACAGGATGATGAAAGAAGCTTCATCATACTTTGTGGTACCTGTTGGTTTGGCAGTTTATTCCACACAGTGTCACCCCAGTTTGGAAGTGCACTGCATGACATAGAGCAACGAGTAATGTTACAATCTGTATTGCATTGCAGGAACAAAAGAGGAATCAAAGAATGGATAGTCCAGGACGAAATAACAGATCATTATGAAAAAGATTGCTAAGAACCATATAGAGGATATGTTGTGCCGCAACCTGGCGCAAGGAAAAGACTGCTGTATATTTAAGTGACCACAGCTGTAAGAGACAGTGACCATTGTGTGTGAGTTGTTTTTGTGAATGTGTGTGTGTTCTCTGTTTGAGAAGAAGGCCTTTTAGATGACAGCTTAAATATATAGCTGTGTTTTCATTGTACCTGTTTGCAAATAAACATCTCCTCTACATGATGAGTAGAAATCTTATCATTTTCATAATATTGTTGAACAAGAGAGGAAGTGGAACTGTCATTAAGGTTCTAGAGATCTGTCATTCACGTCATACTGAGAGCATGATGTAGTTGCATATATTGTTATGAAGTGTTTCCTGACTGTAAATGAAGAATCAATATTAGAGGGCTTCTGCAGAAATTTGTTGATCATTTTATAGAAATTTGGATTTGCAAACATTTCCCAGTTTCCAGGACAGAAGAAGTTACACAGGAGATGCACTTTGAATATGAAGAGAAGACACGATTCCGTTGCACAGTTAGATCAAGAAATAAAGCATAGCATTCAAAAATAACACAGTCAAAAATTTTTACCCAAGCACATATACCTTTCACTTGAAAGAACATGTCACTATGTATAATGATGTATTTTTTTCTCAGCTACTCCAGAATTCATTATCTTGGTTTTTGATGACTCCTTTCTTTCCTTATATTTAACCACTGAATTATTATTCTGTATTTAATTAAATAAATTCAATACTGCTGCACTTTTTTATTCTCTTTAGATGTGAATGAAATGGTTCATAACTGTGAAGTCAAGCAGAGCATTGCAAATGATAATGGTGGTGCTGGCATTAGTAATACTGTGGTAGCAGAGAAAAAAATAGAAGAGGATGCATCACATTATTCAAAGGACAGCAGTTCAAGCTCCAGAGAGAGAAAATTAACAGATCTTAAGGAAACAGGTGAGTATGTATTTAAGAAAATCAATATCAAATGTTGAAGATAGGTCATTAAGCCAAAATATTTGTGCACTAGTTTTTAAGTGTAAGATGGCGTGAACAGAAGAGCGTTCGTAAATTCTCAAGGAAATCAGTGGATGTCCACTTTTTTACCTTTAGGAAGCCACTGTGGCATTACTTCTCTACAAGATAACTTAAGGACCCCAGTTTTCTATCTACATATAGCACAATCTCAAATGTTAACGTAAATCCTGGTACTGGTAATCAAACGTATTACAGCAACAAACATATTTCTGTTTGCCATCAAAATATTCAGTTAATAATAAAGTTTTAGATGTTGAGATCTTACTAAGTACAGAACTTAACTGCGGTGCATTACAGAACACCAGCTAACTAATGGCCAAATTGACTCTTTTTTCCATACCAGGATACACACTAGCAAATTATTTCTGTAGAAACAGCTATAAAAATGGAGGTACCCCAATTTTCTTCAAGCTTGGGTTAAAATACAAATCAATCAATAAGTTTCAACATCTCAGTGCAGAAAGAGACTTTGAGGTGGCACTCATTGAAGTCAGTGAGGCAAATACATTTGTAGCATGTATTTATCACTCCCCAAATGGAAATTTTGACTCATTTCTAAATGATGGATACTGTATTTACTCAAATCTAAGCCGCACTTTTTTTCCGTTTTGTGTAATCCAAAAAACCGCCTGCGGCTTAGAATTGAGTGCAAAGCAAGCGGAAGTTCTGAAAAATGTTGGTAGGTGCCGCCACAACTAACTTCTGCTGTCGAATATATGTAGCGCTACACAGGCATGTTTTGTAGGCACAAAGATAAATACTGGCACCAAAACCTCTGCGTCAGTAAATAAATTTAAAAATAGGTGGAAGACAAGCTTTTTTTCTCTGCCCTGAGTTTCAACCACTACATTTTCATACATTATCCAATGAAGTAAATACAAATACCATATTGTTCATCTTCGAATGTATCAGAATTTCGATGTACTACGAAAATCTGACTGGCAAGACTGTTTGGGATGTTTGTCAATATGGCCAACTCTACGTTCTGAATTTTTTCCTACCTGTGGGAAGAGATGGTTGCTAATAGGAACCTGATGAAATGTGAATCACATGCAGTATTCTCTTCACCATAAGAATAATACGAATATAAACATTTTGCGGTGTATTGTTTCGTGATTGCTGCTATCTCATTTAAATCCTGTCTGCCTAATAAACTACAAAACTACGTGGAAGAATATATGTATCATGTCATGTTTATATTTGTATTATTCTTATGCCTAATAGTGATACAGTCAGAAATGAAGGATGGCAACTGACTAGATTTTTAAATCTAAGATGACTCTAATTTCTGTGCAGAATTTGATGTACTTAAGAAGCGGCCACAAAGATTTTCAAACGGAGAAAAATTTTCGCCTATCTCTCGTTCAGAACATGTTTTATCATACGCAGTCTTATTTGGTTCTTGTTGTTCATTATCAAAGAAAGCAGCAGTGTAAGTGACAACAAATAGCAGCCTCTTGCCATTGTTTCACTAATGAGACGATTCCTCTCTCTCTCTTTTTTTTTTTTTTTTTTAATTGTAAGTAGCGGTAGGGCACACAAAAGCAAGACATGCCACGAATGGTGACAGGCCATAAACACACACTATCAGTATACGACAAACAATGCATGACACTGTACAGTAATGCATTTTCAGCTTTGAGTGACGTAATCACCTATAGCAAAGAAAATGGCACTTATCAGATCAAAGCAAAATAACCAATCGATTCAAACCAGATGAAGCACGTTTGAAAGGAAGGGTACCCGTATAAATATGGACGGAGCACCTGACACATAGCAATGGCTACCTGGTAAAGCTTAACTGCTAAGCTTACGAGTCGAACCGAACTACTGTAGCTGTATCGTCATTTATTCGATCAAAATTGTGTCTCATATTACAATGGAACAACTGTTTATTGATTTGGAGGTGCGCCCTAAAACTTTTCTCTCCCCTTGAATTTTGAGTCTCAAATTTCAGGTGTGGCTTAGATTCGGGAAATTTTTTTTTTCCTTTATTTCGAGTCTCATTTTTCAGGCGCAGCTTAGATTCGAGTGAAGCTTAGATTCGAGTAAATACGGTATGTACTAATCAGGCTTCATCTAGACAAAAAGTCTATAGTGCTTTGTGGGGATTTCAGCACTGATTTTCTTGGAACCAGCAAAAGAAAGAACTATTGCTCAACCTCAAAGATACTGTCAAATTAAAACAGACTATAACAATCCCAACAAGAATCACAAAAACTACTGCTACTGCCTGGGATCAGGTATTTGTGAATATAAATTGTACTGCATAATCTATAAGTACAAGCCTTAGTGATCACGAAGCTCAGGTAGTCACCATCTACATCTACATCTACATACATACTCCGCAGTCCACCATATGGTGCGTGGCGGAGGGTACCTCGTACCACAATTAACATCTTCTCTTCTTGTTCCACACCCAAACAGAATGAGGGAAAAATGACTGTCTATATGCCTCTGTACGAGCCCTAATCTCTCTTATCTTATCTTTGTGGTCTTTCCGCGAAATGTAAGTTGGCGGCAGTCAAATTGTACTACAGTCAGCCTCAAATGCTGGTTCTCTAAATTTCCTCAGTAGTGATTCACGAAAAGAACACCTCCTTTCCTCTAGAGACTCCCACCTGTGTTCCTGAAGCATTTCCGTAACACTCGCGTGATGATCAAACCTACCAGTAACAAATCTAGCAGCCCGCCTCTGAATTGCTTCTATGTCCTCCCTCAATCCGACCTTATAGGGGTCCCAAACGCTCAAACACTACTCAAGAATAGGTTGTATTAGTGTTTTATAAGCGGTCTCCTTTACAGATGAACCACATTTTCCCAAAATTCTACCAATGAACTGAAGACAACTATCTGCCTTTCCCACAACTGCCATTACATGCTTGTCCCACTTCATATCGCTTTGCAATGTTACGCCCAAATATTTAATCGACGTGACTGTGTCAAGCGCTACACTACTAATGGAGTATTCAAACATTACAGGATTCTTTTTCCTATTCATTTGCATTAATTTACATTTCTCTATATTTAGAGTTAGCTGCCATTCTTTACACCAGTCACAAATCCTGTCCAAGTCATCTTGTATCCTCCTACAGTCACTCAATGGCGACACCTTTCCATACACATCAGCATCATCAGCAAACAGCCACACATTGCTATCCACCCTATCCAAAAGATCATTTATGTGTGTAGAAAACAACAGTGGACCTACCACATTTCGCTGGGGCACTGCAGATGATACCCTCACCTCCGATGAACACTCACCATCGAGGACAACAAACTGGGTTCTATTACTTAAGAAGTGTTCGAGCCACTCACATACTTGGGAACCAATCCCATATGCTCGTACCTTAGTTAAGAGTCTGCAGTGGGGCACCGAGTCAAACGCTTTCCGGAAGTCAAGGAATATGGCATCTGTCTGATACCCTTCATCCATGGTTCGCAAGATATCACGAGAAAAAAGGGCGAGTTGTGTTTCACAGGAGCAATGCTTTCTAAAGCTGTGCTGATGCATGGAAAGCAACTTCTCTGTCACAAGGAAATTCATTATATTTGACCTGAGAATATGTTCAAGAATCCTGCAACAAATCGATGTTAAGGATATTGGTCTGTAATTTTGAGGATCCGTCCTTCTACCCTTCTTATATACAGGCGTCACCTGTGCTTTTTTCCAGTCACTTGGGACTTCACGTTGCGCAAGAGATTTGTGATAAATGCAAGCTAAGTAAGGAGCCAATGCAGTAGCGTACTCTCTGTAAAACCGAATTGGCATCCCATCAGGACCTGGCGATTTATTTATTTTCAACCCATTCAGCTGCTTCACAACCTCAGGGATGTCTATAACTATGTCCTCCATACGGGAAGCTGTACGAGACTCAAACGGCAGTATGTTTGTACGATCCTGCTGCGTGAAAGATTTCTCAAATACTAAATTTAAAATTTCAGCTTTCGTTTCGCTCTCTTCCATCGCCAGGCCAGACTGATCAGTGAGTGACTGGATGGAAGCCGTCGACCCATTTACCGATTTTAAGTAAGACCAGAATTTCCTTGGGTTTTCAGCAAGATCTTTTGCTAAGGTATGACGGTGGTAGTGGTTGAATGCGTCGCGCTTCACTCTTTTTACAGCAGCATGAATCTCTACTACCTTTTGCCTGTCCTCATTCTCCCAATCTTTCTTGTACAGAGAGTGCAACTGCCTTTGCTTCCTGAGCATTCTCCAGATTGCGCTGTTAAACCACGGTGTGTCTTTTCCGTGCGTAACCCACTTTTTCGGCACATACTTGTCCAATGCGTGAATTACAATGTGTTTAAAATTTGGACATAATTCTTCCATGTCCATCGTACCAGAAGTAAATGAAGTCGATTCATTTACTAAGTGGAATGCTGACAACTGCTCATCTGCTCTTTCTAGTAAAAATACTCTCCTAGCCTTCTTGACCGACTTTTTAACTTTCATAACCATAGTTGTAATGACAACATCATCATCACTAATCCCTGTCTCAACACTGACACTGTCGATGAGGTCTGGTCTGTTCATGGCTACCAGATCTAAAATATTTCCATTATGCGCTGGTTGTCGATTTAGCTGCTCAAGACAGTTTTCGGATAATGTGTTCAAAAGTAATTCACAAGACGGCTTGTCTGTACCACCTGTAATGAATCCATAGACATCCCAGTCTATACTAGGTAGGTTGAAGTTGCCTCCAACTAATATAGCATGATCTGGGTACTTCTGAGATACAGAATGTAGACTCCCTTTGAATGATTCTAGAACTGTCACGGTGGAACCTGGTGGCTGGTAATAACACCCCACAATTAACTTTATTTCCCCTAGCCCTGTTAAACGTGTCCAGATAACTTCACAATCACACTCTACTTCGACCTCAGTAGACACAATATTTTTGTCAACTGCAATTTAGACACCAACTCCTGTTGTTGTTGTTGTGGTCTTCAGTCCTGAGACTGGTTTGATGCAGCTCTCCATGCTACTCTATCCTGTGCAAGCTTCTTCATCTCCCAGTACCTACTGCAACCTACATCCTTCTGAATCTGCTTAGTGTATTCATCTCTTGGTCTCCCCCTATGATTTTTACCCTCCACGCTGCCCTCCAATACTAAATTGGTGATCCCTTGATGCCTCAGAACATGTCCTACCAACCGATCCCTTCTTCTGGTCAAGTTGTGCCACAAACTTCTCTTCTCCCCAATCCTATTCAATACCTCCTCATTAGTTATGTGGTCTACCCATCTAATCTTCAGCATTCTTCTGTAGCACCACATTTCGAAAGCTTCTATTCTCTTCTTGTCCAAACTATTTACCGTCCATCTTTCACTTCCATACATGGCTACACTCCATACAAATACTTTCAGAAATGACTTCCTGACACTTAAATCAATACTCGATGTTAACAAATTTCTCTTCTTTAGAAACGCTTTCCTTGCCATTGCCAGTCTACATTTTATATCCTCTCTACTTCGACCATCATCAGTTATTTTGCTCCCCAAATAGCAAAACTCCTTTACTACTTTAAGTGTCTCATTTCCTAATCTAATACCCTCAACATCACCCGACTTAATTCGACTACATTCCATTATCCTCGTTTTGCTTTTGTTGATGTTCATCTTATATCCTCCCTTCAAGACACCATCCATTCCGTTCAACTGCTCTTCCAAGTCTTGTGCTGTCTGACAGAATTACAATGTCATCGGCGAACCTCAAAGTTTTTATTTCTTCTCCATGGATTTTAACACCTACTCTGAATTTTTCTTTTGTTTCCTTTACTGCTTGCTCAATATACAGATTGAATAACATCGGGGAGAGGCTGCAACCCTGTCTCACTCCCTTCCCAACCACTGCTTCCCTTTCATGTCCCTCGACTCTTATAACTGCCATCTGGTTTCTGTACAAATTGTAAATAGCCTTTCGCTCCCTGTATTTTACCCCTGCCACCTTTAGAATTTGAAAGAGAGTATTCCAGTCAACATTGTCAAAAGCTTTCTCTAAGTCTACAAATGCTAGAAACGTAGGTTTGCCTTTCCTTAATCTTTCTTCCAAGATAAGTCGTAAGGTCAGTATTGCCTCACGTGTTCCAGTATTTCTACGGAATCCAAACTGATCTTCCCCGAGGTCGGCTTCTACTAGTTTTTCCATTCGTCTGTAAAGAATTCGTGTTAGTATTTTGCAGCTGTGGCTTATTAAACTGATTGTTCGGTAATTTTCACATCTGTCAACACCTGCTTTCTTTGGGATTGGAATTATTATATTCTTCTTGAAGTCTGAGGGTATTTCGCCTGTTTCATACATCTTGCTCACCAGATGGTAGAGTTTTGTCAGGACTGGCTCTCCCAAGGCCGTCAGTAGTTCCAATGGAATGTTGTCTACTCCGGGGGCCTTGTTTCGACTCAGATCTTTCAGTGCTCTGTCAAACTCTTCATGCAGTATCGTATCTCCCATTTCATCTTCATCTACATCCTCTTCCATTTCCATAATATTGTCCTCAAGTACATCGCCCTTGTATAGACCCTCTATATACTCCTTCCACCTTTCTGCTTTCCCGTCTTTGCTTAGAACTGGGTTTCCATCTGAGCTCTTGATGTTCATACAAGTGGTTCTCTTATCTCCAAAGGTCTCTTTAATTTTCCTGTAGGCAGTATCTATCTTACCCCTAGTAAGATAAGCCTCTACATCCTTACATTTGTCCTCTAGCCATCCCTGCTTAGCCATTTTGCACTTCCTGTCGATCTCATTTTTGAGACGTTTGTATTCCTTTTTGCCTGCTTCATTTACTGCATTTTTATATTTTCTCCTTTCATCAATTAAATTCAATATTTCTTCTGTTACCCAAGGATTTCTACTAGCCCTCGTCTTTTTACCTACTTGATCCTCTGCTGCTTTCACTACTTCATCCCTCAAAGCTACCCATTCTTCTTCTACTGTATTTCTTTCCCTCGTTCCTGTCAATTGTTCCCTTATGCTCTCCCTGAAACTCTGTACAACCTCTGGTTTAGTCAGATTATTCAGGTCCCATCTCCTTAAATTCCCACCTTTTTTGCAGTTTCTTCAGTTTTAATCTACAGGTCATAACCAATAGATTGTGGTCAGAGTCCACATCTGCCTCTGGAAATGTCTTACAATTTAAAACCTGGTTCCTAAATCTCTGTCTTACCATTATATAATCTATCTGATACCTTTTAGTATCTCCAGGGTTCTTCCATGTATACAACCTTCTATCATGATTCTTAAACCAAGTGTTAGCTATGATTAAGTTGTGCTCTGTGCAAAATTCTACCAGGCGGCTTCCTCTTTCATTTCTTAGCCCCAATCCATATTCACCTACTACGTTTCCTTTTCTCCCTTTTCCTCCACTCGAATTCCAATCACCTATGGCTATTAAATTTTCGTCTCCCTTCACTATCTGAATAATTTCTTTTATTTCATCATACATTTCTTCAATTTCTTCATCATCTGCAGAGCTGGTTGGCATATAAACTTTTACTACTGTAGTAGGTGTCGGCTTCGTATCTATCTTGGCCACAATAATGCGTTCACTATGCTGTTTGTAGTAGCTTACCCGCATTCCTATTTTCCTATTCATTATTAAGCCTACTCCTGCATTACCCCTATTTGACTTCCTGTTTATAACCCTGTAGTCACCTGACCAGAAGTCTTGTTCCTCCTGCCACCGAACTTCACTAATTCCCACTATATCTAACTTTAACCTATCCATTTCCCTTTTTAAATTTTCTAACCTACCTGCCCGATTAAGGGATCTGACATTCCACGCTCCGATCCGTAGAACGCCAGTTTTCTTTCTCCTGATAACGACATCCTCTTGAGTAGTCCCCGCCCGGAGATCCGAATGGGGGACTATTTTACCTCCGGAATATTTTACCCAAGAGGACGCCATCATCATTTAATCATACAGTAAAGCTGCATGCCCTCGGGAAAAATTACGACCGTAGTTTCCCCTTGCTTTCAGCCGTTTGCAGTACCAGCACAGCAAGGCCGTTTTGGTTATTGTTACAAGGCCAGATCAGTCAATCATCCAGACTGTTGCCCTTGCAACTACTGAAAAGGCTGCTGCCCCTCTTCAGGAACCACACGTTTGTCTGGCCTCTCAACAGATACCCCTCCGTTGTGGTTGTACCTACGGTACGGCTATCTGTATCGCTGAGGCACGCAAGCCTCCCCACCAACGGCAAGGTCCATGGTTCATAGTAAAGACATAGTAAATTCATCTTTTCAGTCAGACACCTCCTACGGTGTCTAATCTGTCTTTCCGATACATGTTCCAACCCTCAATAAATATTTCATAACTTCCTATCTCAGGGTTCAGCCAGGTCTCAGTCCCAAGAATAATTTGCGTGCCACACGCTTCCTGGAGGGCAGTAAATTCAGGAACTTTATTCCGAACACTCTGAAAATTTACTGCTAATATCTTGATAGCTCAAGTGTCTTTACACTGAGCGCGTCCTGATTTTCCTGCCTGCACGTTGACTGGTGAGTGCTCATCAGGACACCTCGCAATATTGCCTAGCCTAAAAAAACCCCATGTGCATGCCACAAGTACTCTGCTACCCGAGTAGCCACTTACTGCCCAACCAGAACTATAAAAGAACTATAACAGAAAGACACTTTAATACACAAAATATAGAGACATTCAATTCCCTGTTATCAGGAGAAAGGTGGAAAGAAGTATTGAAAATAGATGACACCAACACAAAATTTGAGAAATTCTCTAGCATCTTCATTGAGTACTTGAAATTGCATTCCCTCTCGAAACACAAGAAATAAGAGGCACAACTAAAAAAGTGAAGCTATGGATAACAACAGGGATCAAAATATCAAGTGTGAGGAAAAGAGAATTACTCAAATACAGGAAAAACAATAACATACCTTCTCTTGTAAACAGTTACATACAGGAATACATTCAAATCTACAGAAGAGTAATATGGCAAAAAAGGCCAATGATTAGTTCAAATGAGCAAATAACAGCCAAGCAGGATTGAAAGTCATAAAGAAGGAAGTAAATAAAGTGTCCCATAAAATGGAAAATATCACTACTAACCTTGAGAACAAGAGTATAACTGATCCCCAACACACCACAAATCTTTTTAAATGTTAATCTGCAATGATCACAAATAATTTAATAGTCAGTGACAAAACAGATACTAGAAAGAAACAGAAAAACAAAGTGCATTCATGTTCCTCTTCAATCTACACTGATGGAACAACCCCAGATGAAGTCATCAGTGCTGCGTCAGCTCTTAGGAAAATGGCATCAGGGATTGATAGTATTCCTGATTATATAATAAAGCAATGTATTAAAAACATTACACTTCCTCTTGCAGACATAGTAAATTCATCTTTTCAGCCAGGCACATTTCCAGACAGTTTAAAAATTGCTAAAGTGGTCCCTATCCATAAGAAAGGAGACAAAACAAATATAGAAAACTATTGACCAGTTTCATTATTATCAGGTTTTAGTAAAATAGTAGAAACAGTAATGTATAATAGGTTAATGAAATTCTTTAAGAAAAGCAAAATTCTCACTGATTCTCAGCATGGAGTTAGGAAAAATAAATCAACTACCAGTGCAATCTATGATTTTATAGAAAATGCCCTACAAGCAAAAGACAAAAAAATGAAGAGCCGCAGGCATTTTTTTATACTTAGTAAAGCATTTGACCCTCCCCCCATGAACCATGGATCTTATCGTTAGTAGGCAGGCTTCTGTGCCTCAGCAATACAATTTAATGAAATAAATTTTATAATGCTGAACTTTTTTATACTTTTCAGACGTGGTTCAAAACTGTGGAATTAGGCAAAGTATTGCTAATGATGATGGTGATGACACTGTTAATAA
This sequence comes from Schistocerca cancellata, assembly GCF_023864275.1. Lineage (NCBI taxonomy): Eukaryota > Metazoa > Arthropoda > Insecta > Orthoptera > Acrididae > Schistocerca > Schistocerca cancellata. The sequence continues at coordinate 532,848,603 of NC_064631.1, forward strand.
TGCTGTCTTAGAAGAGAATCAAATAGAGGAAGACCAATCACACTATTCAGAGGACAAGAAGTCAGATTCTGATAAGAGTGAATTTACATACCTTCAGAAAACAGGTGAGCATATGCATATAAGAAATCAATACGAAATCTTGGAGATGTATCAACAAAGATATTCAATTTTTGAAAATTTAATGTAATTGGGAAAAATTTTTCCCATGTGGAATGTTTCCCTCTATTATATTCATATCATTAATTCAATGTAATTGGATAGATAAAAAGCTACTCCCCAAGTGGCAGCAGGAGAATGTCCATATAAATGGTATTAAAGTCTGCAAGCTTTCGAACCAGTGGCTCCTTCTTCTGGTAGAAAGGTTGAAGGGGAAGGAAGAGGGATGAAGGTAAAAGACTGGTGAGGCTTAGGAAAAGGATAGAGTTCAGAAAATTGATGCAGAAGTCTTGGTTGTGGGAGACTTGCCAGACAGGATAGTTATAGTTATAGGAAGGACAGATTGATTGGGGACTGCACTGGATGGGATTTCAAAACTTGAGACTTAAAGGTGGGAGACAGAGATCACTGCCAAAGCATTGTGAGCGAATATCTGAAATTGCATGTGGTAGAGGTGGAAAGGGGATGGCAAAAAAATATGCAGGTCAGAAAATGAAGGAGGGAGAAAACTGAAAATAAATGAAGAAAAAAATAATTATTGTGAAGATATGTTGAAACTTAAGAAATTAACATAAATTAAGGACAGGTGGGTGGCGAGAACCAAGGACATGTTATAGCTCTAGTTCCCTCCAGCAGAGTTCTGAGAAACTGGTGTCTGAGAGACGAATGCAGATGGACTGGAGATACAATGTGTCCTTGATTCTCACCACCCACCTGGCCTTAATTTACATTAATTTCTTCAATCTCTGCATTCCTTCACAGTAACTATTACATACTTCACTTATTTTTAGTTTTCTACACCTTTCATTTTCTGACTTGTCTACTTATTGCCATTCTGCTGCCAACTCTATTGCATGCAGTTTAGATTAGATTAGATTTACTTTTATTCTAATTGATCCATAGTGAGGAGGTTATCCAGATGTAAAACATGTCAGAAAATCAATAATACATGACACACATTTACACCTGAAACAAATAAGCTAATGTACCTTCCACAGGTCCCAACTGCAATAATTGTCTTTTTGTTAATGACACTATGTGAAAGGATCATTTTATTAGTGCACTTAATTAAATTTTTTTTATTTATAAGGTAATAAACGTATAATAGAATTACTACAATACTTATTTACAATGAACACATTACTGCACTGAAATGGTGCAAGCGCGCGAACGCACACACACACACACACACACACACACACACACACACACACACACACAAAATTAGTTGGCTCTACTGAGAAATTCATCAATGGAGTAGAAGGAGTTGGCCACCAATAAATCCTTCAGGCTTGTTTCAAACTGAATTTCATTGATTGTTAAGCTTTTTATGGCTGCTAGCAAGTTACTGAAGATGTGTGTTCCCGAATAGTGCACATCTTTCTGTGCAATGGTAAGTGACTTTGAATCCTTGTGAAGATTATTCTTATACCTCGTATTGAGTCCATGAACTGAGCTTTGGTTTGAAAAAGTGATATATTTTTAATGATAAATTTCACTAAGCAAAAAATTTAGTGGGAAGCAGTAGTTAGTATCCCTAGTTCCCTAAAGAGGCCTCTGCAGGATGTTCTTTGGTTCACACCACGTATAACTCTTATTACATGTTTTTGAGTCCAGAAAACTTTAGCTTGGCTTGATGAATTACCCCCCAAAATAATCCCGTATGACACTATGGAGTGAAAGTAAGCATAGTATGCCAGCTTTTTCAGTTTTATATCCCCTATGTCTGACAGAATTCACATAGCAGATAGAGACTTGTTCAGGTGCTTCAGCAATTCTGTGGTGTGCTCCTCCAAGTTGAATTTATTATCAACCTGTAATCCCAAGAATTTAACACTGTCCACTTCTTCTATCTGCTTGTTATTATTTGTTAGGCGTATACTCATGGGAGACTCCTTGTAAGTTGTGAACTGCATGTAGTGTGTTTTCTTTTATTCAAAGTTTAGTGACAAAGAATTGTTTAGGAACCAGTGATTAATGTCCACAGATGTTTTATTAGCCGGTCTTTCTAAGACTTCACCTTAATTTGCTATTCACTGCTATATTTGTATCATCAGCAAACAAAACAGCTTTTTGCTCACGATGTTTTGGCAGTAATCTATGTCTTCCGTATTACCCTACCTTTCACCTTTAGGCTCTCAGGCTTTCAGACCTCATCTGGCACAGCCCCAATGATCAGTCTTTCCTTTTCACCCTATCCAGACAATTTTCTCTTCCCTGGGTTTTGTGTGACTTGGCCTCTGCTTGGTGAGTAGATTTTTTATGTATCTAATTTCATATATATGTTTAGATATGGGGACATTAAGCAAAATTTTAGCAGACTTGTTATGTCAAGTGTAGAATACTATTAATAGAAGAACATTTTATACAGAAAACTGTTAAATTCACAAGTATATACTTTGACTGACCAATATGTATTTTGACTAAGCCTCCATGACATAATTTTTATACTTAGTAATATGTAACCTGTCACTGTCCTCCCTATAGACAATATCATTGACCTGGTGTAACAAATAACAGGTTTCATCCACCAGATGATACATTTCTATTGATCTCCAGTGCAGTCTTTATTATCTTGTGCCTGCTGCTATTGTAATAGAAATGTCATTGTGTCAAGATGGGAACAAGTAGGATCAATAATGCAGCACCTCATATTCAACAATGTGTGCTGAGCGGTGTGCTCTGTAATACTTGTGCCTACATGAGCATTGTACTTTGTATTCAGATCTGTCACAGACCACCATCTTCCTATTTTACAGAAAAGACAAGGCTCCAACTTCCAATATCTGCAAAGAATCATGGACTTCAAACACCATATCACTCATTCATGGTTTTACCATCCTTCAAATACTTCTTGAGACATGCAGAAAGTTGCAGGCAAGAGCCTACCAGCTTTGTAGTTTGGGAGATGTTAATTACCATTTTATGAGATTATTTCAATGTTCCCTGTTTCAGAGTTGTTTAAGTCAGAGAATTTCCCCATATGCAGCAGCCCTTATTGTTGCTAAACTGACTCCTTATTCATCTCTGCTCTGCTTATGTGCTCTCCTGGCCATATCATGAGCCTGCAGCACCACCAGGCAGTATTCAGTCTCAGCCCAATAGGCAGTTGTTATAACATTGCTCCTCATTACTGTATGTGATTAGTTCAATTTCATTGACTTGTTTATGTCAATGTTTGAAAACATATGATTGCTAGTTAAACATAGCACTTAAAAAATCAACTGCCTTGGTATAATGATGTGGGTTGAGTATATTATAGCTGGCATATCATATAAAGGGATTGTGCTGTGCCTTTTGCTTTACACTACCCAAAATTAAAAGAGAATCTATGAGGTCAATTTATAGTTATTCGTTTTATCTTCTAAAAACATACTACCTACCAAAATATAGCTCCCACAGAATGAATTTGTTGCTGTTCATAAGCAGCTGTAAATCATCCAGACTATTACCAAAGACTGGAAGATGTTGAGAACTAGAGTGTTGGGCAAACAATGAAGACTCACATACCAGAGGTCCTATGGTTCTCAAATGCCATCCTTTCCTCTCCCTAGGTAATACTCAAGCTATCATTACTCACTGACTTGGCTGTTGGTGCTGACACATATACTTGGGTAAATCAGCTTGATGACTGCTTGACAGGGAATGACCTGGAGATGGAACTTGGAACCAAAATCTGCAGTCAGTTGACAGAATAAAAGCATGACTATAGATTAAAGCAAAAAAGTTTTCTGATAGTGATAAGTCATTGGTAGGTGAGTTGGTACTGTCGAAGGGAAGCAGGGACTAGGGAGATTTCAGAGTACTACAACAAATCTTCCTAACAGTGAGGCGCTGTAGCCGACTGAAGCTGAGTCAGTGTGACATATTGTTAGGAAGACTGTATGTGTCCCATTGGGAAGAGAATGCCTGTAAATTATTGGAGGGTTGAAAGGTTTAGAGCACAAGCTGCTGCAGTTTGATTGTTGTTGGAAATATGACTGTCAGCTGGGCTCCAGAGTCATTCTTGTCATTTCAGAGAATCTCAGAGTTTGTGGGGGAGAAACGCCTATCTCAACAAATTTCATTAAAGTTCTCATAATACAGTAGGGCCACCAGATTCTAAGTTGAATGGAATATTTCATCCAGAGAATTTGAAATTAGAGTGTATTGTGATCCTATGAAATTGGTAACATTTGGTGGTTCTCATCATCTTTGCACTTCACACATCAAGTTTATTCACATGGTCTATGGTCTGTATTCTTCAGAGCAGCATTTTGAGCTTTCTGATGTGGGATTTGAGTTAATACACTCTGTTCTCTCCTGTCTTGGCCGCATTCGTACATTGCTGTTGACTCACATTTAAAATTCAAATGATATAATCCATAATTTATTATCTTGTTTTTTGATGACTCCCTTTTTGCCTATTATAATCATTGAAACTGAAGTGTATGTTTAGTCAAATAAATTTTATATTTGATCCTTTAAGATATGGGTGAAGTGGTTCATAACTGTGTATTCAGTCTGAGGATTGCAGATAATTATGGTGGTTGTAATGTTAATAATGATGTGTTAGCAAAGAGCTTGTAGAGGACTGTAAGACAATGAAAGATAAGCAGACATCTGCTTGTGTCTGTGTATGTGCGGATGGATATGTGTGTGTGTGTGTGTGCGCGCGAGTGTACACCTGTCCTTTTTTCCCCCTAAGGTAAGTCTTTCTGCTCCCGGGATTGGAATGACTCCTTACCCTCTCCCTTAAAACCCACATCCTTTCGTCTTTCCCTTTCCTTCCCCCTTTCCTGATGAAGCAACCATTGGTTGCGAAAGCTTGAATTTTGTGTGTATGTTTGTGTTTGTTTGTGTGTCTATCAACGTGCCAATGCTTTCGTTTGGTGAGTTGCATCATCTTTGTTTTTTAGATATACACTCCTGGAAATTGAAATAAGAACACCGTGAATTCATTGTCCCAGGAAGGGGAAACTTTATTGACACATTCCTGGGGTCAGATACATCACATGATCACACTGACAGAACCACAGGCACATAGACACAGGCAACAGAGCATGCACAATGTCGGCACTAGTACAGTGTATATCCACCTTTCGCAGCAATGCAGGCTGCTATTCTCCCATGGAGACGATCGTAGAGATGCTGGATGTAGTCCTGTGGAACGGCTTGCCATGCCATTTCCACCTGGCGCCTCAGTTGGACCAGCGTTCGTGCTGGACGTGCAGACAGCGTGAGACGACGCTTCATCCAGTCCCAAACATGCTCAATGGGGGACAGATCCGGAGATCTTGCTGGCCAGGGTAGTTGACTTACACCTTCTAGAGCACGTTGGGTGGCACGGGATACATGCGGACGTGCATTGTCCTGTTGGAACAGCAAGTTCCCTTGCCGGTCTAGGAATGGTAGAACGATGGGTTCGATGACGGTTTGGATGTACCGTGCACTATTCAGTGTCCCCTCGACGATCACCAGTGGTGTACGGCCAGTGTAGGAGATCGCTCCCCACACCATGATGCCGGGTGTTGGCCCTGTGTGCCTCGGTCGTATGCAGTCCTGATTGTGGCGCTCACCTGCACGGCGCCAAACACGCATACGACCATCATTGGCACCAAGGCAGAAGCAACTCTCATCGCTGAAGACGACACGTCTCCATTCGTCCCTCCATTCACGCCTGTCGCGACACCACTGGAGGCGGGCTGCACGATGTTGGGGCGTGAGCGGAAGACGGCCTAACGGTGTGCGGGACCGTAGCCCAGCTTCATGGAGACGGTTGCGAATGGTCCTCGCCGATACCCCAGGAGCAACAGTGTCCCTAATTTGCTGGGAAGTGGTGGTGCGGTCCCCTACGGCACTGCGTAGGATCCTACGATCTTGGCGTGCATCCGTGCGTCGCTGCGGTCCGGTCCCAGGTCGACGGGCACGTGCACCTTCCGCCGATCACTGGCGACAACATCGATGTACTGTGGAGACCTCACGCCCCACGTGTTGAGCAATTCGGCGGTACGTCCACCCGGCCTCCCGCATGCCCACTATACGCCCTCGCTCAAAGTCCGTCAACTGCACATACGGTTCACGTCCACGCTGTCGCGGCATGCTACCAGTGTTAAAGACTGCGATGGAGCTCCGTATGCCACGGCAAACTGGCTGACACTGACGGCGGCGTGCACAAATGCAGCGCAGCTAGCGCCATTCGACGGCCAACACCGCGGTTCCTGGTGTGTCCGCTGTGCCGTGCGTGTGATCATTGCTTGTACAGCCCTCTCGCAGTGTCCGGAGCAAGTATGGTGGGTCTGACACACCGGTGTCAATGTGTTCTTTTTTCCATTTCCAGGAGTGTATATTTCCCACGTGGAATGTTTTCCTCTATTATATTTTTATGTTCTTGACTAGATAAATATCAGGGCTGTCTTACATTTATAGATGAAGCATTGGCTGTTGACATTTTGTACAAATTTATTTTGAAGACTTCTGTAGGGTAGGGCTTGGCAAAGTATACTTTCATCTGACTGTGCTTGTGATTTCCCTATATGCTGAAGTGTTCAATAAAGTATCAAACTAGATGAAAAGTCACATGACATTTGACTCGTGGCAGTAGAGCAGTTTGGAAGGGATACAATAGAAATTATGAACTGTCCACATCAGCAGACTAATGCTCTGCTTAAAAATTGATGGATTTGTGAATCACACGAGGAAATAACATTAAATTGTATCAGCTTAAAACTTTTATTTTGAACAGGTTTGCAATAAAAGTTCTCATACATGTATGGAAACTGTATACATATTGTACGTTTATGCTGCTTTTTAACTAAAGACAAAAAACACCATCCGAACAGGTCTTGAGTGTCCAATGGCACCAACCGGCTGCCATGTCATCCTCAGCCCTTAGGCATCACCAGATGCAGAAGTAAAGGCAACAACTAGTGTCCTTCAAAAACCATTACATTATTTTGAACTTAAGTCAGTATTCTGTTTATTTATGAGGAACTATAATGATTTACCAGTTGGGTAGAAAACGAAAAATCTGTTGCTGTTCGCATATTAGAGTAACGGGGAAAAATTGCACCAGATTTTAGTTAGCCGTAAAGAAAGATAGTGACATTAAGATGAAGCAAGACAGAAAATTAACACAGAATTAAATATCTAACAGACAAAATAAATCACATTAAACTGACTGCAGCTGTTATCGCAAGAATAAATTACAGTGGAAAGACCCATTATGGAGATGGTACCAACAGATGTCACTAGATCACAGGACGAGTGAAAGTTCCAGAATTGCACTGAATCATAATTTCAATAATTTATTTATGTATTAATTGCTGTAGTTATTATGGCCTGTATTCTAGAAGATACTGCTGTTTGTGCTTCACTATTGCTCAAGCACAGCACTACTGAGAGGTTGGAAAGGGGGAGGGGGGGGGGGTGACACAGGTTTGGCTGAGGACTACAATACAGCATGGTGGGGAGTGGTGAGTGGGCAGTAAATTTTGTGGTGTTGCTACCCATGGCTATCTATACTGCGTATGTTTGCCTTTTATGAGCATCTACTATGTTTAAACTGCAATTCGCCTAAATCTGTGTTTACTCAGAATCAAAATAATTTTAATATTTCACTAATACTCAACAATAGCCTACAATCGTGCAGGAGTGTAGATTGAGGCCAGTGGCATCCTTCTGTAGTTCATGCAGCAATGTTTTTTATGATCACCATGGGTTATGATGGAAACAATTGGGAACGTGTCTGTTGCTGGTTCTACACAGCCAATGAGAGGTCTACAAGTAGGTGATATGTTTGGAAACAACAGACTTCATAACATTCTCATGATAATATAGAAGCAAAATCTGTTATGCGTGTTCTCAGGTCCCTCCATAACCGCAAACTCTGAAATCGCAATATATTCAGAAGAAATTGCCAAATATTTGTGACAACAAAGATATAGTTTCACAGCAGTCCTTTGGAGATGGAGACAATGATGATTAAAAATAATTTTCACAGTTGTCCTGTTAGGGTGATGATGATTATTCAAATTAGTGATAACACAGATTACAGGATAAGTAAACAAAAAAGGCAGTAAACATCATAATTAATGTAAACAATTTCATTTTGTTTATTTTATTACCCCTTGTACTATTAAAATGTAGACAAGAATAGATGGTACAAGTATAGAACAGGTGTAATGTTAACTTTCTAAGCAGATACTTTCTGTCACTATCAGTTTGTAATTTTGATGTGACAATATATTAAAAATTTTTTTCTCAAGGAGCATAAAAAAACTAGTCCATCGTTAATCCATTTTTGTTTGCACAACAACCACAAGCAGTATAACTCTTAACACAAGGCGTAGTTAGGTGGAATCTAAGGACTTAAGTTACATTAGTTGCTCTTTATTTCTTTTCTTTTTTTTCCTGCACTGCGAATTATGTGCAAACAATGCAGATGCACGAAAATTTTTGTGAACAAAGACACAAGTCACTTCTTCGCAAAAGCATCAGAGAGAAAAAAGGTGAGCTAAATTCTGCGTACAAATGGAAACAGCGGCTGCAGGTTGTGTGTACACTGATGTGCGGCTGTGACTGTAGTCTTCCAAACTCACCTTCTGTGATGTAATACCATGTGTTTCTCATGTTATAGCTATCGTATCAAGTTCCATTTACCTTCATCCATTAAAGTCATTGCTTATTGCTGTCCATGTCATTTTTTGAGTTTGCCTCAAACACTTACTTCAGTTATTAAAGGGATTGTACTTTGCCTTTAGCATAATGGATCCCAAAATGAAAAGAGTATTAGTGAACTTAATTTAAAGTTATTTGTTTACTCTTCTGAAAAATGTTTTACCAGACAAAATGCAGCTCCACCGAAGGAGTTTTTTGCTGTTGATAAGCAGCTGAAAATCACTTTGAATATTGTCCGCAGCTCATGATCTTGAGGTAGCGTTCTCACTTCCCGTGCACGGAGTCCCAGGTTCGATTTCCGGCTGGGTCAGGGATTTTCTCTGCCTCGAGATGACTGGGTGTTGTGTGTCTTTCATCATGATTTCATCCTCATTCACTCGCAAGTCGCCGTATTGGCGTTAAAGAACTTGTGGATAGGCGGCCGAACCGCCCTGCGAGGGGTCTCCCGCCACCAATGTCATAGGCTCATTTACATTTTTTTACTCTGAATATCGTAAAATGAATGGGAATGAGTGAGTTTGCTAAACTACCCAGAATCACATACCAGAGGTACCTAAGGTTCCTCAAATTTCATTCTCTTAAATGAAAACTACCTCTCTCCAGGTGATACACAGGTGTCACTGCTCATTGACTTCACTGTTGGTAATGATACATGTATTTGGGTAAGTGAGCTTAATGACTGTTTGCTGGGTAATAGCCTGATGGTGGTATTTGTACCAAAACCAGTAGATGAAATTAAAGTGTAACTGTAGACTAAGGCAAATGTTTTGTGTCATTTTTTAGTCACTAGAAGGTCAGGTAGTAATGTGCAGGGAAAGCTGTGTCCAGGGAGTGCTGCACAGAATCCTCCTATCAATGAGGTGCTGTCCACCATTGAAAATGAAACTGGGCCAATGTGACACATTGTCAGGAAGAGTATGTGTGTTCCATTTCATAGAGGAAAATGCATTAAAGAGAAGGAGGCCTGTGAATCATCGTTAGTTCAGAGTTTGAGGGAGTATCATGCACAAGTTGCAGTTTGTGGTGTAGATTGGAAAAATGCATACCATCTAGGAATGTATGTCATTTGTGTATCTTTCCAAAGACTAACAGAGCATATGAGGAAGCAGATCTAACTCGCATAATTTCACTGAACTTCACAAACTGCAGCATTTTGCCAGAATGGTTGTGGCTCTGTAGTTCTGAGCTGAGTAAAAGCTTTCACCCAGAGACTTTGAAGGTCAATGAGCATTGTAATCCTATCATTTATCCAAAGGAATTGGTAACATTTGGTGGTCCTCATCATATTTAGACTTGTCTCATTAAGTATGTTCACACAGTCTGTGGTATGTTCCCTTTTGAACAGCATTTTGAAGTTATTGACTTGGGAATGTAATTAATACAAGCTGCCCTACCCTGGCTGTGCCACATTCCTGCACAGGGGATAACACATTTTTTTTTTTTTATTTATTTCAAGTGGGTTATTAGTGTACAGGCAAGAGAGTTGTGCCATAAAAAATTATGTCTGTGCCTTTTTAACAGTATGTAAGTGACTATATAACATAATTTTGTTTTCCTAACTGGAAGTGTGTGTGTGTGTGTGTGTGTGTGTGTGTGTGTGTGTGTGTGTGTTTCGGCTAGCCTAGAATTTATTTGTTATCTTATTTTTTGATGGCTCCTTTTTTGTTGCTGAACTTTTTTATTTTTTTAAGATATGGATGGAGTGGTGGAGAAACTCAGGCAAAGGATTGCAAATGAAGGTGATGATCACATAAATAATGCTGTGATAGCAGAAAACCAGTTAGAGAAAGATACATCACTTTTCTCAGAGGATAACGAGTCGTGCTCCAAAGAGAGCAAATTTACAAATCTTCAGGAAACAGGTGAGCATTTACAAATATGATATCAAGATTAAATGTTGGAGATAGGAACCTAAGCCAATATTTTACTGCACATGTTGGCTGAGCAAGAATACTGTGAACAGAAGAACATATTACTCAGAGAATTGTTAAATTCGCGAGGAAACACTTCAGATGAACATTTACCTTCAGGAGGCTTCAGCAACATTATTTTTCCATAGGCAAACGCATGACCAGATGTCACATGTGCTGTCCTGAACAACTTCAGTAGAGAGGGCTTTGACAGTTGACCTCAGCAATAAATTCTTCAGAATCATACTGTGGCAAAATATGGTTAGAGTGGGGGGCTGGGTTTATTTGACTGACGCAGTTATGTTGAAATTCCTTTTGTACAAATTTGTTACTTCTTTCTAAGTGGAATGAAGTTCACACAGAATCAAGTTAGTGGTGGCTGGAACCACAAAGCTGCAATAATTTCACAAATGTTTACTGTGGCTTTTTTGTTTCTAATATGCTGTACTTTCATCTGTATGTGTTTATGCATTTGATTTCTACAAAGTTAGAATACTCTTTGTTTTACCTTACTCCAAAGTTGCAAGAAAAGCAATCTATCTGAGCTGTAGTAGTCTAATTCATATACTGATTTAATCAATGAATGATAAGGATACAAGTGTCTGAGCTATGTGTGCTGTTCAGAATGTAGCTAGTAAAAAGTAAGTTGTTATAGTAGGAAAGACATCAGAAAGTTGCTGTTCGTATTAAAAAAAAAAACTGCAACAGAGTAGTACGACACTGCCACAGAGGAAAAAAAAATTGCATAATGGTAACTCCAGGTTGGAATACTCACAATATAATTGCTGCTTATCATAAAGATGACACATTAAGTGCAAACAGGCATGCTAAAAAAAAACACACATTAGCTTTCAGGCAAAGTCTTCACCAAAACAAGGAAACACATACACTTTCATCCACACTTGCATTCTGGTCCAAGCTGCCAGAGATAGTGCTCATGTGTGCTTGAAGCATCTAATGGTTTTGGCAACAGGAGATACCTTGCAAAACTGGATTACGAACTTCGCACTTCTCTCACTTCAGTTGACTTACTTGAAGCATTTAGCTGATCCTCTTCTCCAGATATGTGGCTGCATCAATCTCCACAACTTCTTCAATGAAGAAATAATGCTGGTTAGAGGAATTTAAAAAGACACTCTCTCTCTTGAAATAATTTGGTACTTGCATAGTACTTCGGGTTCAGTTCCAGTATATTTTCATTTCTACGAGTTTCACATAAACATTCAGACTCTTGCAAGTCAACTGCTTCATTAACCATTAGATTCTATTAAATGTATTCACAATTGCTTGGTTTTAACAATCAAATAATTTATAGATGTCACATGCATCTTGCCTCATTCAGAGCTAAGACATGAAATAAGTTAAAAGTCAATAGTTAATTGTTCACTTCTCTTTTTCTACGATAATCACTTTCACTAACACATCAAAGAATACTACATAATTATTCCTTGTGCTTTTCATCACGGCTTGTGTGGCGCTGGTGGCAAACACTTGTCGGTGTCATTGAACCGCTAAGCTTACAGCCTTTTCATAATAAACTTCCGACCTGCACACAGAAATGGGTGGCACAGTAGATACACTTCCCCTCATCCACACTCATACTTAAAATATCAGGTGTTCAAGATTGTGGAAGACCGAGTATATCTAGAATTTACAACAAAATTCTTGAGGCACTACATATCCCCCCCCCCCCAGCTTGAATACGCGATATTTATACATATTCATTATGTACTTTAATATCTCATATCACGCTAATTTACATTTTTATCATTATACATTATATTTTTCTAAAGTAGCCTTATATAAACATGTGTGCGATGTAGAACTATCACAGTAACGACAATGTGTGCATCCTTTCCTGATGTACACATTCCTTCATTGTTTGTGTCTTCTTGTTCCCTTGTGTGTATGCATAAGGGTGTCTGTATATCCTGATTCTTTGCTCTACTTACATGCAGTAAGTTGTAGGTTATCATGAAACATGGAAAATATGGAGGACTTCTGTGATAGCAGTATATGCATACGGAAAGAGGGAAAGATAGAAGTAAGAAAGGAAAAAGTAGAAACAGTTGCTAAGATCGAAGAAGTGAAAGAAGATAGCCCCAAAGACTGGAAACCCTTCTCACCTCCCTTCCCTAGGATTCCTACTTCGCTGGTACTTGAGTGAGAAGCCGGAGCAGGTATTGTGTTAAACGTCTCCTACAGAATGGACATTTGCCTTTGAAGTCCCTGAAGAAAATCTTAAAAATCTTAGCAACCCCTATGGAACGGCAAAGAATCAGTCACACTTGTTTCTGAAGGTCATTTGAAAGATGTGTTGTCTGTTCTGTGTTAACCATGATTTATTTGTTAGTGTAAATCATGCCTTAATCTATAATACCCACCCATTCCAAAAATAATACAAACCCTCCCATCTACATCATATTTCATAAAAGGTATAAAATATTCTATAGTAAATAGAAAATTATACACTATGATAAAATAGTTGTTTAGTCATTTAGTTTATACTGTATTTTATACACACATAAAAGATTATATTCACTTCATGTCGTCTAGATATCATTCTGTCTGAATAGTATCATGCAGAATCCAACTTCACGAAACAATTTCCCTGTCTTGTTACTATTGGTTGCTATGGCAACTCACAATATCTTCTTATCTTGATTTCATTTCAAAACTCCTCTTTCTTCGTGTCCTGTCACAGTCACCACATTCTAATGGTTTTGGCAACAGAAGAAACAGTGCAAACTGGATTGCGAACTTCACAGCTTTCTCACTTCGGTTGACTTACTTTAAGCATTTAGCCGATCCTGTTCTCTGTATACATGGCTGCATTGATCTCCACAACATCTTCTCCGAAAAAATATTGCTGGTTAGAGGAATTAAAAAAGACACTCTCTCTCTCTTGAAATAATTTGGTGCTCACATAATACTTTGGGTTCGGTTCTGGTATATTTTCATTTCCATGAGTTTCACATAATCATTCAAACTGTATATGAAGATAGTAACTGTTCTTGAAAGAACAGATACCATTGATGACTGTGCAGCTTCTGAAGAATAAATGATAATTATTTGAAACCATCAGCTGTAGACAGGTGTTGTTGATATACCTCGATGGGGACAGCTGAAAATGTGTGCCCCGACCGGGACTCGAACCCAGGACCTCCTGCTTACATGGCAGATGCTCTATCCATTTGGGCCACCGAGGACACAGATGAATAGTGCAACTGTAGGGACTTATCCCCTTGCACGTCTGTTCTTTTGAGAACAGTTACTATCTTCATATGTAGTTAAAGGCTGTCCAGCCACTGACCTTCGTCTGTGCGAATGTGCACAGGTTGCCCGAACTCTTATGGGAATCCTCACATTAGTTGGCACGAGTAATGAGTGGATGGGCAAATATCTATTAGGAACATTACGTATGTAGATTGTGTACAGTTGGGAATGAGGGTCTCAAGGGAATCGTGCAAGTCCCTACAGTCGCGCTATTTATCTCTGTCCTCAGTGGCCCAGATAGATAGAGCATCTGCTGCTATGTAAGCAGGAGATCCCGGGTTCGAGTCCCGGTCGGGGCACACATTTTCAGCTGTCCCCATCGAGGTATATCAACAACACCTGTCGGCAGCTGAGAGTTCCAATTAATTATCAACATTCAAACTCTTGAAAGTCAGTCCGTCATTAACCATTAGATTCTATTAAATGTAATCACAATTGCCTGGTTTTAACAACCAAATAATTTATAGATGTCAAATGCGCCCTACCTCATTCAGAGCCAGGACATGAAGTAAGTTAAAAGTCTATAGTCAATTGTTCGCTTCTATTTTTCTAGAGGAATCACTTTCACTAACACATCAAAGAATACTACATAATTATTCCTTGTGCTTTTTATCACAGCTTCTGTGGCACTGGCTGCAAACACTTGTTGGCATCATTGAACTGCCACGCTTACAGCCTTCTCATAACAAACTTCTGACCTGCACATAGAAATGGGTGACGCATTAGATATGCTTTCCGTTGTCCACACTCATACTTAAAATATCGGTTGTTCGAGCTGGTGGAAGGCCGAGTGTCTCTAGTATTTACACTGAAATTCTCGAGGCACTACAAGTGTCCGTGCTTGTATGGAAAAATGTGTGTGTGTTTCCTCTTCTGGTGAAGTCTTTCGCTAAAATCTAATATGTAAGCATCTTTTTGTTGTGCCTGTCTGCAAATTAATGTGTTGTCTCTATGGTAAGTAGCAGTCTATCTGTTCCTTATATTGTTAAAAATGTTACATATCTACATATACTGTCGTGCATTTCCTATGACACCAAATGTAGGCATAATTTGAAGTATATATACATATTTAAAAAAAATTAAAACAGTCTTGACCAGAGAAAAAATATTATTAATATGGCAACCAATTTCAGTCTGTTTTTAAGACCATCCTCAGACTATTCTCCATTGGTGGCAGTTGGAGATGGTGAGTGGAGTATGTAGCATCTGTTGAGGCATGATTGTCAACTGCTCAGATATTCATGTCTCAGCAGACATGCTCCATATATCACCTCAGTCTGTCAGCACTGGAGAATAGTATGAAGATGATCTTAAAAATAGACTGAAACTGCTCACCATTTTAATAAATGTTTTATGCTTGTTTTAATTTTTAAAAAAGTATTTCACATAGATTGCTATTATTCCCATGATGTTTACAAAGGTTGCCAAGCTTGTTATACTTCTCTATTGATTAGTAGAAACCTGGTTGTTTAAGAGAATCAGATTAGGACTTTTGTTTTTGGTTAATACAGAATTTGAGAAAAAAGTTGGGTTAGCTTTGACTGGGTATTAGCTTTGACTGGGTATTAAGTCTGCTTAGTTACCTGTTTTACTAGAACACAACGTTAGCCAAGTGAGAGATATGATACACAAGCCAGTTGCTTAACCAACGAAAGCTACTGTTGATGTTGATTCTCTCTCTGTAGGCTGTCAATAGTTGGGTGTTAGAAGCAGTTTTTAGGTTCTGTGAAAGTGAAACTGGTGATGACCATTCTGTAGGATTGGTAAACATCTTCATCCTCCAGTCCACCAATGAAGTGCCTCCTGGGGAGGGATCCTTGGGATGGGGGTCTGTATTTTTTAATCTGTTCTAACATTCCTAGTATTTCTTTCCCTTTTTTTCTGCTCCACCAAGAATAATGCATCTATCTTTCCTCTCTCCATAATATCTAGTTTCCATCATTGAAAGCTGCTTCTTACCTATGAGTTAGAACCTATTTTCACAAGACTGCCAGAGGTATAGTACACAAACCAGTGAATTCCTGACCATGTAAAAGTTATGTCAAATGTGTAACAGAAATTCCTAATCACAGCATGTCCAGTGGACACATTGGGGTGCTGAATATTCATTGGGGGTAACAGAAGAGACATTAGTTAAAATAGAGGTGTAACTGTATTGTCAGTTCTCTTGTTGGTTGCTCCCATGTTCATTAAGTAATGAAGAAAATCTATGTTCAGAACATTTGACAATTATGGCTTAGTTCTTGAACTTCAGTTCTTATTACAAGATGTGATCATTCTGTACAAATGATTTGAAAACTTTGCATAAAGTTATTCAAGGTCAGAAATATGATGAAAGCTTTTCTTGTAATGAAATTATGTAGAATAATGGTTACCCCAAAAGTAATGTATGAATAGTTTCAGTTTCCAAAGATTGAAATGATGGTTAGATCATAAGGACTGGTTGTTGATAATTTTTAAAAGGTGGGAGTTCCAAAAGAGTATTCAGCACTACCAAAATTGTTAATTTCTTTATGTCCAATAATTATGACACCATTCACCTAGGGTGAGGGCTATGTGGTGTAACACATCACTTTGGCAGAGTAAATTGTTGCACAGTGTCTATAACACTGACAAATTATGGTTGCTACCATTAAAATATTTTTTAGTTTGATAGTGAGCTTAGACTTTACACAGTTTGGGAGTTTCATGTGCATGTAATCTGGTGCAGAAGAACACAGCATTTCTGCAAGACAGGATGATGAAAGAAGCTTCATCATACTTTGTGGTACCTGTTGGTTTGGCAGTTTATTCCACACAGTGTCACCCCAGTTTGGAAGTGCACTGCATGCCATAGAGCAACGAGTAATGTTACAATCTGTATTGCATCGCAGGAACAAAAGAGGAATCAAAGAATGGATAGTCCAGGGCGAAATAACAGAACCTTATGAAAAAGATAGACTGCTAAGAACCATATTGAGGACACGTTGAGTCGCATCCTGGCACAACAAAAAGACTGTTGTATATTTAAGCGACCACAGCTGTCAGAGACAGTGACCATTGTGTGTGAGTTGTTTTTGTGTGAATGTGTGTATGTTATCTGTTTCAGAAGAAGGCCTTTTAGCTGACAGTTTAAGTGTATAACAGTGTTTTTGTTGTGCCTGTTTGCAAATAAACATCTCCTCTATATGATGAGTAGAAATCTATCATTTTCATAATATTGTTGAACAAGAGAGGAAGCGGAACTGTCATTAAGGTTCTAGAGATATGTTATTCACGTCATACAGAGAGCATGATGTAGTAGCATATATTGTTATGAAGTGTTCCCTGACTGTAAATGTAGAATCAATATTATCATGTTTCTGCAGAAATTTGTTAATCATTTTATAGAAATTTGGATTTACGAACATTTCCCAGTTTCCAGGACAGAAGAAGTTACACAGGAGATGCATTTCGAATATGAAGAGAAGACACGGTTCCTTTGCACAGTTAGATTGAGAAATAAAGCATAGCATACAAAAGTAACATGGTCATAAATGTTTACCCAAGCACATATACCGTTCACTTGAAAAAACCTGTCACTATGTATAGTGACGTATCTTTTTCTCAGCTACTCCAGAATTCATTATCTTGGTTTTTGATGATTCCTTTCGTTCCTTATATTTAACCACTTAATTATTATTCTGTATTTAATTAAATAAATTTAATACTGCTGAACTTCTTGATTGTCTTTAGATGTGAATGGAATGGTTTATAACTGTGAAGTCAAGCAGAGCATTGCAAATGATAATGTTAGTGATGACATTAGTAATACTGTGGTAGCAGAGAAACAAATAGAAAAGGACCCATCACATTATTCAAAGGACAACAGTTCAAGCTCTAAAGAGAGAAAATTAACAGATCTTCAGGAAACAGGTGAGTAAGTATTAAAAAAAATCAATATTAAACGTAAAGCAATCAATAAGTTTCAACATCTCAGTGCAGAAAGAGACATTGAGGTGGCACACATTGAAGTCAGTGAGGCAAATACAGTTGTAGCGTGTATTTATCACTCCCCAAATGGAAATTTTGACTCTTTTCTAAATAAGCTTGAATATGTACTAATCAGGCTTCATCTAGGCAAAAAATCAGTAGTGCTTTTTGGGAACTTCAACACTGATTTTCTTGGAACCAGCAAAAGAAAGAACTATTTCTCAACCTCCCAGATATTTTCAACTTAAAGCATACTATAACAATCCCAACAAGAATCACAAAAACTACTGCTACTGCCTTGGATCAGATATTTGTGAATATAAATAGTACTGCAAAATGTATAAGTACAAGCCTTAGTGATCACAAAGCTCAGGTTGCCACCATCCAAAGCCACTTACTGCCCAACCAGAACTATAACAGAAAGACAGTTTAATACACACAATATAGAATCATTCAACTCCATATTATCAGGAGAAAGGTTGGAAGAAGCATTGCAAATGGATGACACCAACACAAAATTTGAGAAAATCTCTAGCATCTTCATTGAGTACTTGAAATTGCATTCCCTCTCAAAACACAAGAAATAAGAGGCACAACTAAAAAAGCAAAGCTATGGATAACAACAGGGATCAAAATATCAAGTGTGAGGAAAAGAGAATTACTCAAATACATGAAAAACAATAACATACCTTCTCTTGTAAACAGTTACATACAGGAATACATTCAAATCTACAGAAGAGTGATACAACAGGCAAAAGAAATGGCCAATGATTAGTTCATTACAGAATCAGCAAATAAAGCAGTATGGAAAGTCATAAAGAAGGAAGCAAATAAAGTGTCCTATAAAATGGAAAATGTCATTATTAACCATGAGAACAAGAGTATAACTGGCGAAGAGTCCTCGGGCTTCCAGCCGGGTGGCGGTGTCTTCAGACTGCGATGTTTCGACGAGTGACATACTCGTCATCTTCACCAGAAGATGTCACTCGTCGAAACGTCGCAGTCTGAAGACACCGCCACCCGGCTGGAAGCCCGAGAACTATTTGCCAGCTGTATATGCCGGGAAAGCATAAATTCACAAGAGTATAGCTGATCCCCAAAACATTGCAAATCTTTTTAAATGATACTCTGCAGAGGTCACAAATAATTTAATAGTCAGTGACAAAACAGATACTAGAAAGAAACAGAAAAACAAAGTGCATTCATGTTCCTCTTCAATCTACATTGATGGAACAACCTCATATGAAATCATCATTGCTGTGTATGCTCTTAGCAAAATGTCATCAGGGATTGATGGTATTCCTGATTAACATATTAAAAAGATTTCACTTCCTCTTGCAGATATATTAAATTAATCTTTTCCGACAGGCATATTTCTAGGCAGTTTAAAAATTGCTTTAGTGGTCACTATCCATAAGAAAGAAGACGAAACAAATATAGAAAACTATTGACCAGTTTTATTATTATCAGGCTTTAGTAAAATCATATAAAAAGTAAAATATAATAGGTTAATGAAATTCTTATAGAAAAACAAAATTATCACTGATTCTCAGCATGGATTTAGGAAAAATAAATC
This sequence comes from Schistocerca cancellata, assembly GCF_023864275.1. Lineage (NCBI taxonomy): Eukaryota > Metazoa > Arthropoda > Insecta > Orthoptera > Acrididae > Schistocerca > Schistocerca cancellata. The sequence continues at coordinate 532,868,130 of NC_064631.1, forward strand.
AGCTACCAGTGCAATCTATGATTTTATAGGAAATGACCTACATGCAAAACAAAGAGCCACAGGCATTTTTTTAGACTTAAGTGAAGCCTTTGATCCTCCCCCCATGAGCCATGGCCCTGTCCGTTGGTGGGGAGGCTTACGTGCCTCAGCGATACAGATAGCTGTATCGTAGGTGTAACCACAATGGAGGGAAGCCATGCAAACTTGTGGTTTGCGGAGAGGGGCAGCAGCCTTTTCAGTAGTTGCAGGGGCAACAGTCAGGATGAATGACTGTTGTGGCCTTGTAACACTAACCAAAATGGCCTTGTTGTGCTGGTACTGCTTACGGCTGAAAGCAAGGGGGAACTACAGTTGTAATTTTTCCGAGGCCATGCAGCTTTACTGTACGGTTAAATGATGATGGCAACCTCTTGGGTAAAATAGTCCAGAGGTAACAATGTTAACTGGAATACTCTCTTTCAAATTCTGAAGGTGGGAGAGGTAAAATACAGGGAGCTAAAGGCTATTTGCAATTTGTACAGAAACCAGATGGCAGAATTAGAGTTGAGGGGCGTGAAAGGGAAGCAGTGGTTGGGAAGGGAGTGAAACAGGGTTGTAGCCTATCCCTGATGTTATTCAATCTGTATATTGAGCAAGCAGTAAAGGAAACTTAAGAAAAATTTTGAGTAGGAATTAAAATCCATGAAGAAGAAATAAAAACTTTGAGGTTCGCTGATGACATTATAATTGTGTCAGAGACGGCAAAGGACCTGGAAGGGCAGTTGAACGGAATGGACAGTGTATTGAAAGGCAGATATAAGATGAACATAAACAGAAGCAAAATGACAGTAATGGAATGTAGTCGAATTAAATCAGGTGATGCTGAAGGAATTGAATTAGGAAATGAGACACTTACAGTAGTAAATGAGTTTTGCTATTTGGGGAGCAAAATAACTGATGATGGTCGAAGTGGAGAGGATATAAAATGTAGACTGGCAATGGCAAGGAAAGCATTTCTGAAGAAGAGAAATTTGTTAACATTGAGTACAGATTTTAGTGTCATGAAGTCGTTTCTGAAAGTATTCGTATGGAGTGTAGCCATGTATGGAAGTGAATCGTGGATACTAAATAGTTTAGACAAGAAGAGAATAGAAGCTTTCGAAATGTTTTGCTACAGAAGAATGATGAAGATTAGATAGGTAGATCACATAACTAATGAGGAGGTATTGAATAGAAATGGGGAGAAGAGGAGTATGTGGCACAACTTGACTAGAAGGGATAGGTTGGTAGGACATGTTCTGAGGCATCAAGGGATCACGAATTTAGTACTGGAGGGCAGCGTGGAGGGTAAAAGTCATAGAGGGAGACCAATAGATGAATACACTAAGCAGATTCAGAAGGATGTAGGTTGCAGCAGGTACTGGGAGACACAGAAGCTTGCACAGGATAGAGTAGCATGGAGAGCTGCATCAAACCGTCTCTGGACTGAAGACCATAACAACAACAAAGCCTTTGACATCCTGGACCACAGCATGCTGTTGGAGGATCTCCAAGTATATGGTATTGGAGACACTGCTCTAAAATGGTTCACTTAAAACCTGACGAACAGGAAACAAAAAATACAAATAAAACATGAACTAAAGGAAAACAGCAGGACATGCTTCTCAGATGCAGAAGTTATAAATAAAGCCGTCCTTCAGGGATCCATTCTTGGGCCAATACTCTTTCTCCTGTGTATAAATGATCTAGACCTGAACATTGAGTCATAGACAAACCCTTTTTTGGCAGATGACACAAGCATCCTAATTACAGGAAGTACCACAAGTCAGCTTCAAAGAGCTGTTAATAATAGTACAGAATAGCTAAATAGATGGTTTGAGGGGAATAAACCTAGGATAAACACCAAAAAAAATCCTAAATTTCTGTTTAAAAGATGATGACGATAAACTCCAACAAAATTTCATCTTCTCTGTAAACAAAGTTTTTAGGCTTATGGCTTCAAACTAACTTCTTATGGCACACACATGTAAACAAAATTAATGGAACACTAAATAAAATATGTTACAGTCTGCATTTACTCTCTGTCAAAGCAAGTTATAGCACTGACTGAACTGCCTACTTTGCCCAATTCCACAGCTTCCACTGTACAGAATATATTCTGGGGAAATACACCACCTAGTTCAGTCATCTTCTTAACTCAAAAAAGAACTGTAAGAGCAATGCAACATGCTTGACAAACAGATTCTTGAAAACCCCTCTTTCAAAAGTTATCAATTATCCCTCTTCCCTGTATGCATATACTAGAAATCTGTAAATATATTAGAAAGAATTTAAAAGATGTAAATGAAAATTTTAATATCCATTAACATGTTACAAGACAAAAGGAAAAGTTTCATGTCCAGTCAATAAGTACATCAGCCTCTAAAACCTCCACAATAAACAGCGCTATACAAATTTACAATAAATAGTCTTACATATAAAGTAAAGACAGATCTTCATTCATACTCTTTTGTAAATCCCTAAAGGCATTCTTGTTGTCTCATTGCTTCTACACAGTAGCAGTATTTCTAGATCATATAAGATACAAAAAGTGCAGCTACTGCAAGAATGTTTGTTGGATAAAGCTAAAATTCATGTATCTGCTGAAATAATTACTGTATTCTGTGTGTGTATGTGTGTGTTTTCTGTATCCCACAATCTGGAAAGATTTATGGGATGAATCAATAAATCACTGGTCATGACAGAAAACATTATTCATCCACCAGACAATACATTTCAATTGACTCATAGTGGAATGTCATTATCCTGCGAACTGTGAGTATAACTGAAATGTAGTTGGATTAAGATGGGAACACGTAGTGTCATCTGCTGCTGCACCTCATTTTCAACAATGAGTGAAGAAATGTGGGCTCTGAAACATTAGTGCCAGTAGTTTTTCAGAAACCTTATTGAGCATCTCTTGTAACTCTGGAAAAAACCTTCTACCTACATAAAATAGACTGACATACAAAAAAAATGTTCTTAAGTATCATATATAAGGAATGATGAAATAATTTAAAATGATTTTAAAAAATGGAGCCCTTAAAAACAATTTTAAGGAACATTTTTAAAAATATGACTTCCTGCTCTCTGTTGTCAAATGTTCCGTAAAATGCTGCCTGTCCCATTTTACAGGGCAGGCAAACCTTCAACCTCCACATTCTGTAATGAGGAGTAGATTTCAAATGACTTGTCACATGTTCATGGTTTCACCATTCTTCAACACTTCAGATAGTTCAATGTTGTCAGCTGATCAGCTTCAATGACGCTCATTCCCAGGTGCTGCACCGTATCAATTGATCCTATGTCAAAGTTGCTTATGTCAGTGGATTTTCCCAGTGTGGTCTGTATGTCATGAATGATTCCCTGTTCTTCTCCTGTCTGCTTATGTACTTTCCTCACCACATTATGTTCCTGCAACGCCACCAGGCAGCATTCAATCTCGCAGTAGGCAGGGGTCATAATGGCCTGGCTCATTACTTTTTGTGACCTTGGTTTCATGTCAGTGTTTGATAGTTTATGATTGCAAATTAAACATAACTCTTACAAAATCAAAGCTACATTTGTTCATCACTAGGGAGTGTTAGTGACTGTTATTTGCACAAATATGTCCAATTTTATTCTGCAGATCACTTTTCTTTATTTTCAAATAACCAGTTTCAGGCCAGCTTCCCATCGTCAGATCTGTTTAACAAAAATTAAGTAAGTTTTATTCAAGACTTGTGTTTACAAAACATCAGAATTCTAATAAATAAGTTACAGCGCCAAACATAGCACCTTTTACAGTTATGGAGTAACGTGTCAATACAAACTTCTCATTCCCTATCATAATTAAACATATACTACCTTGCTAAGACTGTACATTACTATTTTTAAGAAACCTAATAAGAACATCTCTTGTAGTCCTGAGAAGTACCTTCTATTCCAGAAAATGGATTGACATTCAAGATAAAATAATTTATTATAGTTAAAAAATTGTAAAATGTGAAAAAAAAATTTTAAGGAATATTTTTAAAAATGTGTCTTCCTTTTTTCTATTTAATGATGATAGAGAGAGCTTTATCTGCTCCAAGCAGCCCAAAGCACAATGCACAAGCTTTTCTGTCAAGTCCAATTCGTGACCACCAGTATACTGAGGGCCACTGCACTTGGTTCTTGACAGTGTGTCCAATCCCCTCCCAAAGTAAGGCTAAAGCACATCTTTAAAAATTTTGTAATAATTCCTGTATATAAAATCACTCTGTTCATTAATAAGTGTTTTGTGGATTTCTCTACCGGTAGGCATAAGTTTCCAGTTCTTCCCGTACATTCAGAGTAAAACTTTTCAGGGCCTCGTGTAGCCTTTCCATTTGTTAACTCTTGTACTGACTTCACATTTGCTGTCTTTTACGTGTGCTCGAAAGTCTGTCTGATAACTGCGACTCCAATATTCCTTGTATCAGATTCCAAACTTTCATCCAATTTTCCATATTTAATACACTCCTGGAATTGGAAAAAAGAACACATTGACACCGGTGTGTCAGACCCACCATACTTGCTCCGGACACTGCGAGAGGGCTGTACAAGCAATGATCACACGCACGGCACAGCGGACACACCAGGAACCGCGGTGTTGGCCGTCGAATGGCGCTAGCTGCGCAGCATTTGTGCACCGCCGCCGTCAGTGTCAGCCAGTTTGCCGTGGCATACGGAGCTCCATCGCAGTCTTTAACACTGGTAGCATGCCGTGACAGCGTGGACGTGAACCGTATGTGCAGTTGACGGACTTTGAGCGAGGGCGTATAGTGGGCATGTGGGAGGCCGGGTGGACGTACCGCCGAATTGCTCAACACGTGGGGCGTGAGGTCTCCACAGTACATTGATGTTGTCGCCAGTGGTCGGCGGAAGGTGCACGTGCCCGTCGACCTGGGACCGGACCGCAGCGATGCACGGATGCACGCCAAGACCGTAGGATCCTACGCAGTGCCGTAGGGGACCGCACCACCACTTCCCAGCAAATTAGGGACACTGTTGCTCCTGGGGTATCGGCGAGGACCATTCGCAACCGTCTCCATGAAGCTGGGCTACGGTCCCGCACACCGTTAGGCCGTCTTCCGCTCACGCCCCAACATCGTGCAGCCCGCCTCCAGTGGTGTCGCGACAGGCGTGAATGGAGGGACGAATGGAGACGTGTCGTCTTCAGCGAGGAGAGTCGCTTCTGCCTTGGTGCCAATGATGGTCGTATGCGTGTTTGGCGCCGTGCAGGTGAGCGCCACAATCAGGACTGCATACGACCGAGGCACACAGGGCCAACACCCGGCATCATGGTGTGGGGAGCGATCTCCTACACTGGCTGTACACCACTGGTGATTGTCGAGGGGACACTGAATAGTGCACGGTACATCCAAACCGTCATCGAACCCATCGTTCTACCATTCCTAGACCGGCAAGGGAACTTGCTGTTCCAACAGGACAATGCACGTCCGCATGTATCCCGTGCCACCCAACGTGCTCTAGAAGGTGTAAGTCAACTACCCTGGCCAGCAAGATCTCCGGATCTGCCCCCATTGAGCATGTTTGGGACTGGATGAAGCGTCGTCTCACGCGGTCTGCGCGTCCAGCACGAACGCTGGTCCAACTGAGGTGCCAGGTGGAAATGGCATGGCAAGCCGTTCCACAGGACTACATCCAGCATCTCTACGATCGTCTCCATGGGAGAATAGCAGCCTGCATTGCTGCGAAAGGTGGATATACACTGTACTAGTGCCGACATTGTGCATGCTCTGTTGCCTGTGTCTATGTGCCTGTGGTTCTGTCAGTGTGATCATGTGATGTATCTGACCCCAGGAATGTGTCAATAAAGTTTCCCCTTCCTGGGACAATGAATTCACGGTGTTCTTATTTCAATTTCCAGGAGTGTACTTACCGCATCCAAGCATATAATCTTATGCGCCCTCAATTTATTGTATTTGTTTTACTTTATTGTATTTGTTTTACTTTGCCATGGCTGGTATCATTAGGAAGGAAACATTCTCAGATAGCATTATGGAATTGACCTCATGCCATCCAGCACAGCATAAAAGAGCATACTTTTACACAATGTCTAGTTGAGCCCTTAGGCTACCACTCAAGGAAGATGAATTACAGAGGGAATAGGCATTATTAAACAAATAGCTAGAGCTAAGGATATAAGATATCATGTGTATGTTTCAACAGATTTACTGCTGTAAGCGACGAGAGTAAGAAGATTGAAGTTGCGAAAAAATATGTCATTTTGGCATACAGAGGGCATCTATCAGAGAGAATTGCTAAATTGTTTCCAAAAAATGATACTGTGGTATTTCAAAACTAAAGGCAAGTAAGGCATAGATCAGCCTTGACAAAGAAAAACAGTAACTCCAGGGACACAAAATTAAATGCCTTCACTTTTGTAAGTATTAAATATGGCAGACTGCACTAAATTTTGAGATCCAATACAGTGACCATTGTTGTTGCAGTGATCAGGCAGCATTTTGGCATCCACATAAAAGAGATAAAACATGAGGTTTGCACAATAAGTGAACAAATGGAGGTGCAACACAGAGCTCCAAAAAGCTTTTATCTGAATGTGCTAGGGAAATGGAAATTTACACCAGCCAGATGAAAACCCCAGAAAAATTGCTTAATAATTAAAGTGATTTTATGCACAGGACTTATGAAATTTTTAAAGATGTTCTGTAGCCTTCCTTAGGATGCTCTACCAAGTACTACCGGAAGCAGCCCTCAGTAAACTGGTAGTGGCAAATTTGACACGACAAAGGAAACTTCAGTGTGACACCGTGTGCTGCCTGGTGCAGGGAAATCTGCCTCTACAGTCATCAAAAAGAAAGAAGATAAGACACATAATGTATAAATCATTTAAAATGTTTCTTAAAAATTATTTTGAACTTATTTTAAATTTTTTAACTATTTTAAATTATATTCGTCGTATGCAACCAGCTTTTTGTTTTTTACAACTATCATCGTTTTCCGCTTCTCAACTTCCACATGTTCCCACCTGCCCAGTCTTCTTCCTGAAAGCCCCTGAATTCATCACATCTTTTAACATTTTGCACCAGCTAAAATCTGTCGCATGGGGCTTTAATTTATTTTACTCCTTTTTCGTTATCTCCCTTATTTCAGTGTCTTATGTGGTGATGCTTTCTACTATTGGCATGTACAGAAAGACCTATATTGTCTTTGTAATTTTGTCACTCCATATCAAGAAGTTAAGTTTGCCAATTACTCTTTGCCCAATTTTCTTTGTGATATCTTGTGTTCTGTGCTTGCTTTTGTTGAAGCAATGACGCCCATGTACAGGGTTATTACAAATGATTGAAGTGATTTCACAGCTCTACAATAACTTTATTAATTGAGATATTTTCACAATGCTTTGCACACACATACAAAAACTCAAAAAGTTTTTTTAGGCATTCACAAATGTTTGATATGTGCCCCTTTAGTGATTCGGCAGACATCAAGCCGATAATAATAATAATAATAATAAATAATAATAATAATAAAGATTTTATTGTCTTTAGGCCATTACAGCAATCGACAACGTCAAATGAAGTTACAATTTATAATACAGTGTGATAAGGTATTGACTACTGAAATATTTTAGCTTATATTACAATAAATGTACAGTGGGTCATCTGTTGGATTACTGCATTTTACAGTTTAAGAATTCATTGATATCATAGAACGGGTGGGCAATAAACCATTCATGCAGTCTTTCTTTGAATGTATGTTCAGGAAGATCCTGTATGGCATGTGGCAGCTTATTAAATAGTTTGTGCCCTGTGACTTCATAGCTATTTATTGATTTTGATAGTCTGTGGTAAGGCATGTATATGTGTTTGATGCTTCTTGTGTTGTAACAATGTACATTTTCTCTATGTTTCACATCTTGTAGGTTCTTCTTCGTAAAGATTAAGACATTGTATACATAGAGGTTTATTACAGTCCTAATTTTTTGTTTGGTAAATAAGGGTTTGCAGTGAGCCTTATGTGAAGAATTTGTAATTATCCTAATGGCTTTCTTCTGCAATAATAGGATGTCATGTATATGACTACAGTTACCCCACAAGATAATGCCATAGGATATTATACTTTGGAAAAATGCAAAATAAGATGATCTGATGTATGTTTCAGGTACACAATTTCTGAGTTGTCTTAATAAATAAATTACTCTAGATAGCTTACTACTAATATAGTTTACATGTTGGCCCCAGGATAACTTTTCGTCTAAATAAACTCCCAGGAATTTAACAGAACTAGGGTCATCAGATAGTGGCTTGTCTCTTAGAGTGAAGATTATCTGCTGAATTTATTTTCATTTAGCAGGAAACCATTTGCTCTGAACCAATATGCTGCATTAGTGAGTGTATTTTCAGCACAGGTTTTAAGATCATTAAGATTGTTACTGCTATGAAGAAAAGTCGTATCATCTGCATACAATACAGTGGTGGATCTAATAAACGAGGGGAGGTCATTGATCATTATCAGAAACAGGAAGGGCCCCTGTACAGATCCCTGAGGCACACCTACTTTAACATTTTCTGTGTTTGACATTTCCTTACCAACGCAAACCATCTGTTTACGGTTGTTGAGGTAAGCTTTTAATAGTCTGAGACTGTTTCCTTTGATGCCGTAGAATTCTAGTTTCTCTAGTAGTGGCATGTGCTCAACACAGTCGAAGGCCTTGCTTAGGTCACAGAATGAGACCTGAGCAAAGCCTTTGTTCTCAAAAACTTTGAGGATGTAACTGACTACTGTGTTGATTGCATCAATGGTTGACAGATTCTTCCTAAACCCGTATTGTATAGCATTAATTATTCCTAGATTCTCAAAGTGAGATGATAATTGTTGGTACATGATGCATTCTATTACCTTGGAGAATGCGGGTACTATTGAAATAGGCCTGTAACTAGATGGAGAGTCTTTATCTCCCTTTTTGTATACTGGGACGACCCTAGACAGTTTTAACTCATCAGGAAAATTTCCCTCAAGTAAGCACTTGTTTATGCAATGGGTTAAAGGGTACAGAATGCAATCACACACATTTTTTAGCAGGTTGCATGATATGCCATATATATCTAAGCTATCAGATGATTTCAGTTGTTTTATGACCCCTTGTACATATCTAGGCGTTACTTCAGAGAAGGTTAGCAAGCTTGTATTTAGTGACTGTCTACCCCAATTTTGGGAGAGTAACTCAGATGGACTAATGTCTGGTTTGATAATTGCATCTCCTATTTCTTTCACTGAATTAATAAAAAACTCATTGAGTGTTTGTGGTGGGATATTAATTTTGTCTTTTTTAGTATCTGTGGCAGCACTGTTAATTACTTTCCAAGCGGTTTTGCATTTATTGGTGGTATTATGTGTGCTGTTGGCATTGTAGGTTTTTTTGGCCTGCAGGATGGCTTTTTTGTATTCATTCCTCCATTCCACATAGGCTGATTTGGCACAGTCAGACTTCATACTATTGTATATGTTGTACAGTAACAAAACTTGTTTCTTTAGATCTGTCAGCTGTTTAGTGTACGATATATTTTGTCTGTTTTGAGATCTGGATTTGTGGCTGCTGTCCATTATTTTGATTTTCTTTATGGGAATATTATAGTTAAATAGGGTCAAGAATGCATTAAAAAATCTATCAAATATTATTTTGGCTGGCAGGTCATTACTTGAAGTGTAATGTCGATCGACACTACAATGGCCAAACCAGTCTCTGTCAGCAAGGGAATTACGAAATGTGTTAATTTTATCCTCAGTTACCGGTCTGGTAATCACAACTGTTGGGACAGGTCTGTTTGCATTGCTCCTATTGATGGGAATTTTACTTGCATAATTTAGAGATACGGAGTCATGGTCAGAGAATGGAAACACTACAACTTCGCATGTGTTTTCAGTGGTCTTGAAGTTTACAAAGATGTTATCTAAACATCCTTTGTTTCTTGTGGGCCTGTTATTAACATGATGTAAATTGTATTGTCTTAGTAAGTTTTCCAGATCTGCAACACTACCCTTACATTTAGTAACATCAAAATCAGCATTCAAATCACCTCCTATTACAATATCATAGTGTAGCCATTTAATATTACTTAATTCACTCAATAGCATGTCCATTTTTTCTAAAAATATGTTAATGCTTCCCTTTGGTGATCTGTACATGGATACTACTATTAGCCTATGACTATTAATGATTATACCCATAACTTCAAAGTGCTGTTCATCACACAAGAAATTTAGGTGTATTTTTGTTATTGTACAATTGAGTGACTGGTTGGAATAAATTGCCACACCACCTCTAATGTGCTTTTTCCTACAGTAGCTATTTACTATACTAAAATTGTCAAATTTGGCAACTGCAAGTTCATTCTCATTAGCCCAGTGTTCACTCAGACAAAAAATATCAAACTGGTTATCAAGACCAAACTCATTTATGATAAGTTCTTTATCTTTCAGTCCTTGAACGTTAAGGTAACATATTTTAAGATCCATGCTCTTATTGCTTACACACTGAACACTATGGTGATTGGTTTTCAAACCTTTTTCAGGGCTTATCTTTTGGATTTCTGCCTCTTGTTGCCTTTTACTAAAAAATTGTTCACTTGGAGTGGTAGCACATATATTGTTGTATGCCTACTCTTCCCTCCTTGTGATGATATTGTAGATGAGGCTGCTACTACAGGAATTGATGGAACTGCTGTTATGGTGTGTGGAGGCACTGTTGTGGTGGCAACTGGTGACTGAGGAGATAGGGCAAATGCTTCTTCTTCTGCTGCTGTTGAATCTTGCTGGTGAAGTGTGATAGGTACTGCTGCTGCTGCTGTTGCTGTAGGCATTGTTGTGGCAACTGGTGAGAGTGGAGATTTGGATGTTGCTTCATCTTCTGCTGCTGTTGAATCCTGTAGATGAAGTGCAGCGTTTGTTATGTGTGTAGTTATAGTTGCTGCTTCCACCTCTACTTCTACTGCTGCAATAGAAGTAACCATTTCTTCAGGCTCTGCTTGCGTCAAGCAAGGAACAGGAAGAGCAGCAATTACTTCTTGGTTGTCAGATGCTTTCAGTATCATGTTGATGTTTTGGCACAGAATCTTCTTGCCTCTGTTATTAAGGTGCATGCCATGTCTCGTGTAACAGTCTCTTTGCAAGGAGTCCATACTTATTGCACAGTGGAGGTCGTTTTTATATACATTATTGGCTCCAGCTATGATGACAATATGACGATCATTTTCAGTTTCTATGTTTCTAATGAGTTCTTGGATGGGTGCACCTGGTTTGACAATACTAATTGCTTGTAGACAATGACTGTAACGTAGTATTTTTGCGATCTCACATCCATGGCTATCAGAGAATATTTTCACTTTGAGTTTGTCTTCACGTTTATTGCGGAAGTTTCTGCTCATGTGCTTGTCACTATATAGATTCGGCGTGTTGTTTTCGTCACAGTTTTCCGTGGATTCCACATTTATATCTGAATCTAGTGCATGAAAACGGTTTTTTGTTACCACAGGAATTCTACAGTCACTGGGTTTCACACGACCAACCCTTTTTGGCCTAGTAAACATATGTTGCCTTGTTGTTTCTGCCTGTAGGCCTATATCCACTTCAGAGCACTCGTTTATTGTAGGTAGGACACTGAAACTGCTTTTATTGCCGCAGTTCGTTCCATTCATTGTATTTATTACCTTTTTGCTTCCTTCTTCCGTGATCATGCTAATCCTGTGCTCCCAGTTCCGTGTTTTACTTGCTTTGGGATATTACGCTCCTTTTTCAGTTCGGCATTTTCATTTTCTAAATGCGCAATGTCCCGCCTTAGTACATCTACAATTAACTGATGGCTTGATACACGTTCATTTAGCTTCACTATTTTACTGTTATAATTTACGTATGTTCCGTTTTTCACCACACAGCTATAACTTTTGTACACTTTCTCACTATAAACAACTGTACCGGACGCCATGCTGTATAATCAAGTTCCTCCCACACTCGGCGCAGTGTGTCCCCATCAATGAGTTCGAAAGCATCGTTGATGCGAGCTCACAGTTCTGGCACGTTTCTGGGTAGAGAAGGTTTAAACACTGAATCTTTCACATAACCCCACAGAAAGAAATCGCATGGGGTTAAGTCGGGAGAGCGTGGAGGCCATGACATGAATTGCTGATCATGATCTCCACCACGACCGATCCATCGGTTTTCCAATCTCCTGTTTAAGAAATGCCGAACATCATGATGGAAATGCGATGGAGCACCATCCTGTTGAAAGATGAAGTTGGCGCTGTTGGTCTCCAGTTGTGGCATGAGCCAATTTTCCAGCATGTCCAGATACACGTGTCCTGTAACGTTTTTTTTTTCGCAGAAGAAAAAGTGGCCGTAAACTTTAAACTGTGAGATTGCACAAAACACTTTAACTTTTGGTGAATTGCAAATTTGCTGCACGAATGCGTGAGGATTCTCTACCGCCCAGATTCGCACATTGTGTCTGTTCACTTCACCATTAAGAAAAAATGTTGCTTCATCACTGAAAACAAGTTTCGCACTGAACGCATCCTCTTCAATGAGCTGTTGCAAGCGCGCCGAAAATTCAAAGCGTTTGACTTTGTCATCGGGTGTCAGGGCTTGTAGCAATTGTAAACGGTAAGGCTTCTGCTTTAGCCTTTTCCGTAAGATTTTCCAAACCGTCAGCTGTGGTACGTTTAGCTCCCTGCTTGCTTTATTCGTCGACTTCCACGGGCTACGCGTGAAACTTGCCCGCACGCGTTCAACCGTTTCTTCGCTCACTGCAGGCCGACCTGTTGATTTCCTCTTACAGAGGCATCCAGAAGCTTTAAACTGCACATACCATCGCTGAATGGAGTTAGCAGTTGGTGGATCTTCGTTGAACTTCGTCCTGAAGTGTCATTGCACTGTTATGACTGACTGATGTGAGTGCATTTCAAGCACAACATATGCTTTCTCGGCTCCTGTCGCCATTTTGTCTCACTGCGCTCTCGAGCGCTCTGGCGACAGAAACCTGAAGTGCGGCTTCAGCCGAACAAAACTTTATGTGTTTTTCTGCGTATCTGTAGTGTGTCGTGACCATATGTCAATGAATGGAGCCACAGTGAATTTATGAAATCGCTTCAATCATTTGTAATAGCCATGTATTTAGTTGTATAAACATTTTTAATTTTGCAGAATCCTATATCTAAACTTTCTCAGTGCTTTTCACCTAATACATGTATTCTGTATATCTGTGTTTATTGTCAGGTACCATTTTGATTATTCTTCGTGGAGTTTCCTAAACATTTAATAGGCCCTGGTCATCAGTGAAGAGAATATTATACAACATTTCTTGCCCTACAAGGATACCCATTCCATGATACATTCCATGATACTTCAAAAATTTGCAAAACTTCTTCTAAGTATACTTAAAATTGATGCTAATGAACATACTTGTATGAGACCCTTATTTGTGAAGAATTCTTGCAATTTTTTTTATCTATTGTCACTGTATTGTTACAACTCTCATGTATATTCCTTGTTGCCTGTATATGCTTATTGCTGGTACCAGAATTTTGCGTTGCTATCTGTAACTTACTTATGGCAGTGTATCATATACCTTCTGTAGATCAACAAATGTTAAATGAAATGTCGTTCCCCTCTAGCAGCCTCTTTTCAGTGACTTCTTGATGCAATAATTGATGTATTAAATATTTCTTCCAGACTTTGTGAAACTGATGATGGGCTGTCATTAGGAGTTGCATAGGTACATTTCCCAGCCCTGTAGATTTCCTGTTTTTCATTTCTTGGAGAGACTTTCTTAGATCTGCTGAGTCTACTAGTATTTGTTGTTTGGTTGGTGTTGAGTTAGCAGAATGGTTTTCATAATCAGCTGTGAATTCTAGCCCATTTTACAATGAGAGATATTTGTAATAGATTTTTCCTTTTTTCTGTAGAGATTAAACTCATTTCTTCTACATCTTTAAGCCGCATTCACTTTCCTTTGATTACTATCCATGCTTTATTTACTTATATGTTCCCAGCTTCTAGTTTGATATCTTGGCATGTCCATCTGCAGTACTTATTCTTAATCTGTGTTATTTCTCTCTGTACCCTTCTCCATTTGTCGTCGTAATTTCTCTATCTTGAGTGTTTTGTGTAGATAACCATTTATCATCAGCAGTTTTCTTCCCAACTACAAGCTTTCCTATCTCTTCAGTCCACCATAGGGTATCTTCCCCATACCTTTCAGGGACTCCTTTTTCTCATCATTTGGTAGAAGACCTTAGTTGATTTATTTCTCAAATTCTCTATGTTATACTTGATTTTATTCGTTGAAGTCCCATTTTCATCAGTTGTTGGTTTACAAGGTAAAACTTGTCTTTAGTGAAAATAGATTTTTGCTACAACTAAGAAATGACTGAGCCACTTCCTTGGCCACATATGACTCTAATGTCGAGCTTTTCAGTGAAATGTTTTGTCTGATGATAATATAATAAGTGATGAATGTTAGGTTATGTATGGATTGTGTCCGTGTACATTTGTGGATATCTTTGAGGAAAACCATCCAGTGCAAATTTTTATTTTCTCTTGTTCCCATAAATGAATCAGTCTTTTGCCATTATTATTCAAATAGATCATCCATATTGTCCAAATAATGGGTCATTTAATTTATTATTTAGGTCACCAGTTATAAACACATTCAGATTTCCAACCTTTTTGAAACTTCTTGTCAAATCAAAAAACAAATTGTCTTTTCAGTAGTAGCAGCATCATCCATTGGGGCATATGCTGCTGTGTACCAAGGAATGGTTCTCACACTGATGCCCATTTGCAAAAGACTGTAATTGATTTGGTCCCATGATTTTATACATTTTTTTACTTCTTTTTAACTCCTAGGACTATTCCACCTCAGGCTGCTACACTGCTATACATATGCGCATTTGCACTCTTTTTTGGTCTCTGTGAGAGATATTATGTCCATATCATAGGATTCTAATCCTTTAAATACTCCTCTCTTTTTTTAGTTGATATTCCTTCCAATTTTTGTTTACATTTTTGACAGTCTGTTTCTGAGGCTTTGTAGAGAAATTTAGTGTTTTGTGGTTTTTTACGAGTGATTGCTAGAAACCCATTGCCTCAACTCCCAACCTGGAAAACTAGATGATTTGCTGTTGAAGTGTTCTTCTCTTAGACTGGTTGTCTTTACAGATGTACAGAGTCTAATTTTCCCCTTTAAAAGTTGCCACTTCTGCAAGCTCCACCATACCGAAGTCCTTCTTCTCTACCTTTCCTGCCATTGTGGCCTTTATCCTTATCCCTGAACGAGTTTATTACTGATTATGAATCAGTGTGGTTACATTAATTTGTTTACTCTTCTGAAAAACATCTGTCACACCCCAGGATAATATTCCCAGCAGACACTAAAAGTTTGTCCAAGGTGGCAGTTCTCCAAAGGTGAACCATCTGTGACAAAGATCAACAGACTGGCAGTTATGGGGAAGTGATGCAAGCAAGTTGCGGCAAGGCTCATACAGCACCATGGAATGACAAAGCGCTCATGTCTGCAAGTGAAGCATAAACTTGTCATGGCAGCTGAGACACACTGTGATAGTAGTGGTAAAGCAGAGTGACACAATGAATGCCTAGGCAGAATGCAACAATAAATATTCAGACTCGGAACCAGCGGAAAGAACATCCTGCAGGGTGAAGTTGTGAAAGTCTGCAGCCACCAGGAGAGCTTACAACGAGGGAAAACCAGGACACATTATTGCCATCCCCATCACATTAGAGTGCACCCACATAAATACCCCATTCTTCTGAACATATGTTTCATTTGCTGATTGCTAACTGCCCAGTGCGTAGTCTCAGCCTTTGTCACAGTCACAGCTATCCGGTGAGAGGGAAGCCTGTGGGAGTCGAACTTCATCACACATAGTAATCTTCAATCATCTGTGGAGCCTAAAGCCCTGCTGGAAGGATTCTGCCTCTGCCAGCTGCAGCGCCAATTTCTGAGGTAATGCTGATGGTACTCATAGACTGCCAGCACACTGCATGCCTGCTGGAGGCTTGATCTGCTTGACCAGGCCTCTGTTCCCCATCAGCCTCTTAGAGGGAGGGCCACTGCGGCTATTTTATCCCATTGCTGAGGCAGAGATTGATGCTGCTGGCTCCTATCGCGTAAATGAGGGCTGATGGCTGACTCCTGTGTGACAGCGAATACTCCAGGTGGACTTCAATGCATGTCTCCTGAGTGCAAATCTTCACCGTCAGTGATATACTTTGGTGATCGATACACAGAACAGGAGGCCAGCGGTGTCCATGAGTTGATGGCCACATAGTGATGTAATGGGCACCACCCTGTCTCACTGTGCTGATGGAACTGCTTGCCAAAAACATGCCAGTATCCCTCTGCCGACAAGGCTGCCACTCTGCTGCCACAACTGTGGTGCGGTGCGTCAGGAGACAATCTCATGTTACTGCTTAGTAAACATGTCAGTAATGTTTTCTTGATGCTCTCAAGCACATTCTACCTGGCTCTCTCCTTATGACTGTGGGTGTCTAGGACTGAACACCTGTCACATAATGAAATGCAGCTCCACAGAGAGAGATTTTTACTGTTCATAAAAAGCTGGAAATCACTCTCTATGCTGTCTAGTGATTGGAAGTTGTTGTACCATAGATACCTAAGGATTCTCTAACACTATCCTCTTCAGTGGATACTGAACTCCCTGGGAGTGACGATGAGCGTATGGCATTGTTGGCCAGGAGACCCCTCGTAGGGCAATTCGGCCGCCGCTCCAAAAGTTCTGTAACGCCACTAAGGCGACTTGCGGGTGAATGAGAATGAAATGATGATGAAAGACACACAACACCCAGTCATCTCGAGGCAGAGAAAATCCCTGACCCCGCTGGTAATCAAACCCGGGACCCCATGTGCGGGAAGCGAGAACGCTACTGCAAGACCATGAGCTGCGGACTCCCTGGGAGTAATACGCAACCTTTCACTATTTATTGACTTGGCTCTTGGTAAAGCAAATAATAGTTTCTATCAGTGATGAGTCTCTGATATCTTAAGTAATGCTATGCAGGGGAAGTGGGGCAAGGGAGAACTCGGAGTCGTATACCGAATCTTTGTATCAATGAGGTGCTCACTCCCATTGAATCTGATGCTCAGCCAGTGCCACACACTTGACTTGTTGGATAGACTGTGTGTGTCCGGCGCCAGAAGGGATGATACAAATAGTGGTAGGGGTCTGTGAATCTGGTCTGTTTAGATGTTGAGGGAACGGGATGTAAAAACTGTGATTTGTGGTGCATGTTGGAAAAACAACTGCCACCTGGATGCCAAGGTCATTCTTGGATCAGCCGAGAGAAATGACAGAGAATGTGGGGAAGACAACCATAACTCATGGAATTTCAGTGAGGTTCCCATCTTCAATGAGGTTCCCATCTGCAGCATTCTTCCCAGAACTGTTTGTGCCCTGTGATTGTGATTTGTGTAGGAGGTTTCACCATGTGGCTCTGCAGGTTAGTGTGCATTGCAACCCTATTGTTTTCCTGAAGGGACTGACAACATTTGGTTGCCTTCAACATATGTAGACTCAGCCTAGTGTGTTACATAGCCTGTCATTCATATGTGTTTGAACAGCCTTTTGAACTTGTTAATTTGGCAGCTGAATTAATACACTCTGCTCTTTCCTGGGTCAGCCTCATTCCGTCTTAGTTAATAACACTCTTTTGGCATCCAAATGGGTTAATAGTATGCAAGTAAATAACTTGTACAATGAAAACTATGTCTATGTCTATGTGTTAGAATGAGAATGATTATATTAGATAATTTTCCTTATCCTAGCTAGGAGTTCATGAATATTAGATGAACCTGTATATAACATCAATAATTTTTGTCAGCTACTCTAGAATCTATTATCTCAGTTTCTGGTGTGTCCCTTTTTTCCCATATATAATCACTAAAATGGTATTCTTCATTTAATCAGATAAATTTTATAATGCTGAACTTTTTTATACTTTTTAGACGTAGTTCAAAACTGTGAAATCAGGCAAAGTATTGCTAGTGATTATGGCGGTGACAGTGTTAATAATGCTGTGTTAGAAGAGAAACAAATAGAGGAAGACCAGTCACATTATTCAGAGGACAAGAAGTCAGATTCTGAAAATAGTGAATTTACATATCTTCAGAAAACAGGTGAGCATGTACATATAAGAAATCAATATGAAATCTAGGAGAAGTATCAACAAAGATATTGAATTTTTGAAAATTTAAACTACTCACCAAATGGCAGCAGAGGAATACACATATAAAAGGTATTAAAGTCTGCAAACTTTTGAAACTAGTGGCTCCTTCTTCCAGCAGAAGGGGTGAAAGAGAAGGAAGAGGGATGAAGGAAAAGGACTGATGAGGCTTAGGAAAATGGTAGATTTCAGAAAATTGATGCAGAATCCTGGGTCGGGGGAGACTTACCAGACAGGATAGTTGTAGTTATAGGAAGGAAAGACTGATTGGATACTGAGCTGGATGGGATTTGAAAACTTGAGAGCTTAAAGGTGGAATATAGGTTATATACAAGACAGAGATTACTACCAAAGCATCATGAGCGAATATCTGAAATTGCACATTATAGAGGTGGAAAGGGGACGTCAAAGAATATACAGGTCAGAAAGTGAAAGGTGTGGAAAATTAAAAGTGAATGAAGGAAAGAGTAATTACTGTGCAGAAATACTGAAACTTAAGAAATTAACATAAATTAAGGCCAGGTGGGTGACAAGAACCAAAGACTCGTTATAGTGCTAGTTCCCTCCAGTGAAGTTCTGAGAAACTGGTGTCCGAGAGAAGAATCCAGAGGGACTGGAGCTGCAACATGCCCTTGATTCTCACCATCCACCTGGCTTTAATTTACATTAATCTCTTTGATCTTGGAAATTTCTTCACAGTAACTGTTCCATCCTTCACTTCTTTTTAGTTTTCTATATTTTTCATTTTCTGACTTGTCTACTTCTTGCCATCCCCCTCCCAACTTTATCACATGTAATTTAGATTAGATTAGATTTACTTTCATTCTAATTGATCCATAGTGAGGAGGTCCTCCAGCAGGTCAGAAAAACAATAATTTATGACAAATATTTACAACTAAAACAAAAAAGCTAATGTACCTTCCAAAGGTCCCAAGTGCAATGATATCCCCCTCCCCCACCATATGAAACAATCATTTTATTAGTGCACTGAATTGAAAATTTTAAAAAAATGTAGTTTCCTTTGCAAGGTAGTAAACATATAATAGAATTACTGCACTGAAATGGTGCAGTCTAACTTAAATTATCCTAAGGACAAACACACACACCCATGCCCAAGGGAGGACTCGAACCCCCACCGGGACCAGCCGCACAGTCCATGACTGCAGCGCCTTAGATCGCTCGGCTAATCCCGTGCGGCGTGTGTCTAAAGAGTGAAAGAGAGAGAGAGAGAGCACCAATAAATCCTTTAGGCTTCTCTTAAACTGAATTTCATTGGTTGTTAAGCTCTTTATGACTGCTGGCAAGTTATTGAAAATGTATGTTCCTGAATAGTGCACACCTTTTTGTACAGGGGTAGTTAGTATCCCTAGTTCCCTAAACAGGCCTCTGCAGGATGTTCTTCAGTTCAAACGACATATAACTATTATTGCATGTTTTTGAGCTTGGAAAACTTTAGCTTGGCTTGATGATTTACCCCAAAAAATAATCCCACATGACATTATGGAGTGAACATAAGCATAGTATGCCAGCTTTTTCATTTTTATATCTCCTATGTCTGACAGAATTCACATCGCAAATAGAGACTTGTTTAGATGCTTCAGCAATTCTGTGGTGTGCTCCTCCCAGTTGAATTTTTTGTCAACCTGTAATCCCAAGAATTTAATACTGTCCACTTCCTCTATCTGCTTGTTATCATATGTTAGGCGTATACTCATGGGAGACTCCTTGTAAGTTGTGAACTGCATGTAGTGTGTTTTTTTTATTCAAAGTTTAGTGACAAAGAATTGTTTAGGAACCAGTGATTAATGTCCACAGATATTTTATTAGCTGATATTTCTAAGACTACACTTGATTTGCTGTTCACTGCTATGTTTGTATCATCAGCAAACAAAACAAACAGTGCACTTAGCTTTTTGCTCACGATGTTCTGGCAGTAATCTCTGTCTTGAATATTACCCTATCTTTCACCTTTAAGCTCTCAGGCTTTTAAACTTCATCTGGTACAGCCCCAACGATCAGTCTTCCCTTCCTGGGCTTTTGTGCGACTTTGGCCTCTGCTTGTTGAGTAGACTTTTTGTGTATCCAATTTCATTGTAAATGTTATATATGGGAACCTTAAGCAAAAGTTTAGTGAACTTGTTATGTCAAGTGTAGAATACTATAAATAGAAGAACATTTTATACAGAAAACTGTTAAATTCACAAGTGTATACTTTGACTGACCAATATGTATTTTGACGAAGCCTCCATGACATATAATTTTTATACTTAGTAATATGTAACCTGTCACTGTCCTCCCTATAGACAATATCATTGACCTGGTGTAACAAATAACAGGTTTCATCCACCAGATGATACATTTCTATTGATCTCCAGTGCAGTCTTTATTATTTTGTGCCTGCTGCTATTGTAATAGAAATGTCATTGTGTCAAGATGGAAACAAGTAGGATCAATAATGCAGCACCTCATATTCAACAATGTGTGCTGAACAGTGTGCTCTGTAACACTTGTGCCTACATGAGGATTGTACTTTGTATTCAAATCTGGCACAGATCACCATCTTCCTATTTTACAGAACAGGCAAGCGTCCATCGTCCAGTATCTGCAAAGAATCATGGATTTCAAACACCATGTCACTCATTCATGGTTGTACCATCCTTCAACTATTTCTTAAGACACACAAGAAGTTGCAGGCAGTAGCCTACCAGCTTTGTAGTTTCTGAGATGTTAATTCCCATTTTATGAGTCATTCCAATATTCCCTATTTCAGAGTTGTTGATGTCAAGGGAATTTCTGCAGCCCGTATTGGCCCTAAACTGATTCCTTATTCATGTCTGCTCTGCTAATGTGCTCTCCTGGCCATATCATGATCCTGCAGCATCACCAGGCAGTATTCAGTCTCATTAGTTCAATTTCATTGACTTGTTTATGTCAATGTTTGAAAGTATATGATTGCAAGTTGAACATAACACTTAAAAAATCAACTGTTGTGGTATAATAATGTGTGTTGTGCGTATTATAGCTGACATATCATGTTCTGTTCACAATCTCCCTTAAAAGTCTCCCTTCTAACTACAGCAAAAAATGTTTTCTGATAGTGATAAGTAATTGATAGGTGAGTTGGTACTGTCGATGGGAAGCAGGGACTAGGGAGATTTAAGAGTACAACAACAAATCTTCCTAACAGTGAGGTACTGTAGCCAACTGAAACTGAGTCAGTGTGACACATTGTTAGGAAGAGGATGACTGTAAATTATTGGAGGGTTCTAAGGTTTAAAACGTAAGCTGCTGCAGTTTCTGAGTGTTGTTGGAAAGATGACTGTTAACTGGGCTCCATAGTCATTCTTGTCATTTCAGAGAATGTCAGAGTTTGTGGGGGAGAAACACCTATCTCAACAAATTTCATTGAAGTTTTCATTATGCAATGTGGCCACCCCTGATTCTAAGTTGAAAGTAATATTTCACCCAGAGAATTTGGTATTGGAGTGTATTGTGATCCTATCATTATCCCAATGAAATTGGTAACATTTGGTGGTTCTCATCAGCTTTGCACTTCACACATCAAGTTTATTCACATGGTTTGTGGTCTGTAGTCTTCAGAGCAGCATTTTGAGCTTTCTGATGTGGGAGTTAAATTAATACACAGTCATCTCCTGTCTTGTCCACATTTGTACGTAGCTGTTGACATATAATTTATTATCTTGTTTTTTTTATGGCTCCTTTTTTGCTTGTATATAATCACTGTGACTGAAGTATGTATTTAGTCATATAAATTTTATATTGCTGGTCCTTTAAGGTGTGGGTGAAGTGGTTCATAACTGTGTAATCAATCTGTGGATTGCAGATAGTGAGGGTGGTTGTGATGTTAATAATGCTGTGCTAGCAAAGAAACTAGTAGAGGACTGCAAGACACTGAAAAAATTCCAGATAGCATGCAAAAAGTTTAGGAAAACTTGAATCCTTGTTCTATAAAAAGGGCTAAAACTGAATGTCACAAAGACCAAGATAATGCAGTTTGTCTCTAAGTAATCAGCAATAGGCCCTGTAAAAACTGCTCGTAATAGACGATTGATGACAGAAGAGGCTGTGTCAAATCCTTGGGCCTAAACCTTGACAAAAGTCTTAAATGGAAGACACATATAGACCTCTTGACAAATGAATTAAATGCCCTGGCTTTTGCAAATGTTTATTTTACCTGGTGCCACTGATACGGACACAGGAAAGACCATCTGTCGTAGTTTTTTCGAATCAGTTATTCATTAGTGGATAATTTTCTGGGGAAATTCTGCAAACAGCACAAGGCTATTAATTTTTCAGATGAAAATCATAAGAAACATTTGTTGCCCATAAAAACAAGTCTTGTTGTTCCAATTATTTAAGAAATTAAAAATACTAACTATTCCTTGATTGTACATTTTTGTAATTTTTTGTTTGATAAAGAACAGTTAAAGGAAATGAAAATTTAATAGTCATACGGGACTGGAATTAGGTAGTAGGAAAATGAAGAGAGGAAAAAGTAGTAGGTGAATATCGACTGGGGGAAAGGAATGAAATGGAAGCTGTCTGGTAGACTCGTACACAGAGCATAATTTAATCATAGCTAACACTTGATTTAAGGATCATGAAAGAAGGCTGTATACGTGGAAGAGACATGAAGAAACCGGAAAGTTTCAGATTGATTATATAATCTTGAGACAGGGACTTTGGAGCCAGATATTAAATTGTAAGTCATTTCCAGGGACAGATGTGGACTCTGAACACAATTTATTGGTTATTGACTACAGTTTAAAACTGAAGAATCTGCAAAAAGGCAGGAATTTAATGAAATAGGACCTGGATAAACTGAAAGAACCAGAGGTTGTTGAGAGTTTCACTGATAGCATTATGTAACTACTTGTAAGAACAGGAGAAAGGAATACAGTAGCACAAGAGGTTAGCAGGGTGTCTACGACCCGGGACAACCGGGAAATCCGGGAAAAACCCGGGAATTTTTTCATCCGGGAGAAAACCGGGAAAAACCCGGGAATTTTTCGGAATTCCAGGAATTTTTCATTGTTTTAGCTTTCAGTTAAATTTTTGTAATTTTGACTGCAGAATTGATTCTCTAGCAAAGAATGTTATTGTATCCTGCTACTGGAGAATGATACTGCAGCAAGAAAATATAAAGGAGAGGGGGAAAAAAAACTTTAGTGGCAAAGGAAATGTGCAATTTACAACAACAAAACACCGTGCACGCACAAGCGTCTGCAAATAGCAAAAATATGTCCAATGCCGTAGGGCGCAGACTGTAATTCTTCGTAACAATAAACTGCTTACTATGAGCATGACGTCACAACAGTTCACATTAGGTTCGTTTGACCAATTGCCAGCGGTCTGTTGCGCATGCGCATTTGACTCGCGTATAAGCAGTACCTTCTCCCGCTTCCCGCTACTTGAAGTTTGGCTGTTAGCTGTATCGGTAGTAGCAGCAAGCAGCCAGATGCAAACGAGAAAAAATTTTCTCCCGCACCCTAGCTGCCAGATAAACTCTTGCACAGAGTTGTAGTGGGGAGGGGGTTAACCTCCACGTGACCCGTGTTTACGTTAAGTGATTTCGCTGCTTCTCTTCGTGTACAGCTCCCACATCAAATGAAAACAAAACGGATATCAGGTGAATTAAAATACATTCACATAATTACGGAGGGCAAAAATATATTATTAATTTCAGTTTTCTGATTTTATTTTATTTTCAAGTTTGTAGCAGTCAAACATTAATCGCCTTGCAGAACAGTGAAGTTAATTTTGCAATTTTGCTAAAGAAATTTGGCTTTATTAATCTTTCCGCTGAGGCAATCATTTTATTTGAAACGAAGTGTTTCATTCTACAGTATTGCCTAGTTCCAACTGTTCGCTGAATTTCAAGTGCACGTTATCATCTTCTGCCATACATGGCATTATGCCATAATAAAGAACCAAAAATGAGATCGCAGAGTACTGGTACTCCAAGACAATTTACATCCCAAAAACCACACTGAAAAGCTTAATACCAGATGGGACCTACTTCATTGTGAATCTGGAAAAAGCCAATTTGCACTCAAGCCGAATTATGCATTTTAGTATAGTTTACGAAATTCCGATGCTCTTTGGAGTACCCTCTGATGACCTGTTTCTTTTATGCTGTAATGTAAGCTCTGTTAGTACTTTATACACACGAACATGCGGGCTTCCTACACCAATACAGTTGCACACGCACAATAATGCCTGTTTTTCTGGCGCTCTCTGGCAACTGGTAAATCGAACCTATTTCTAACGGTCTCTAGATAGTATTGCGAATGGTGGTTAGAAAAACGTTACTTTCAAAGTAAATTTCTGAATTATGTTACGTGTGAGAAAGTGGGATGGATATCTAAATCACAGAGCGTTCGTAACTGAACAGTTTGAGGACCAGCCACTTACAAGAATTTCGAGCCGAAACATTTATGTCAGAATTTTAAATTGACTGGCACATTTGTGTGATGTATCTTAAAATGTAACACACGCAAAAAAAAAAAAAAAAAAAAAAAAAAAAAAAAAAAAAAAAAAAAAAAAAAATTGAATATTACATGTGAAAACTTAGCTTCTGTTGTAGCATGTTAATCTTAGAGACCAAAATTATATGTGAAAACTTACCTTTTATTGTAGATATACGGTACTGTCTACATTAATGGAAACCGTTAACTTTTCCTCTTGCGTGTTCGCGCTATGTAACCAGTGATCTTGCTATTGGCTGACTATAACACGTGTCCTATGGTCTGAATAGCTGCTGTCATCGGCTGGCGAGATCTCGTGGCTTGAGATATGACACGCTTACAAAAGGACATCGCAACCTTGATTTCAACGCTCCGGAAACTAACGCGCTGTGTTTTGTGCAATTCGAATTTATACTTTCGTAATACGAAAATATGCAGCGTATATGTTGCTGCAAATCAAAGGTCTTTCCAAAACTTCTCTGCCCCGCCTTTTCTTTTTTTTTCTGGGAAGTTCTGCGCGATTGTATAAAACGTTAACCATTCAAAGGATTGATAATTTTTACAGTTCCGAGGGAAAATCTACGGAAAACCTACTGTCACTTAGCACAGAAAAAGTGTATTTTCGCCCGGGAAAAAGCATATTTTTTAAACGGAATATCCGGGAGAAATCCGGGAATAATCCGGGAATTTTTTTTCCTTGTCCCCGTATACACCCCGGTTAGTCATTGTCCTCACACATCCAGCCCATCCCCTGCTCCCATTCCAGCACTACACAGCCCTCATTCCACCATTGCACCCAGTCTTTTTACTTCTCTTCTTTTCAGATAACATCCCTGCTCTCCCCCACCCTCCACCTCTCCCCTGCCCTCCATCTAACCTCTAGACTGCCCTCCGTCTAACCTATCGACTGCACATTGCTGACACCCACCAAGTCGCCACTCCCATCATGCACTGGTGCTGCTGCTCACAGTGTGGCTTCAGTTACATGAGACTGCACTCGTGTGTGTGTGTGTGTGTGTGTGTGTGTGTGTGTGTGTGTGTGTGTGTGTGTGTGTGTGATGTCTATTTTGACAAAGGCCTGACTGGCCTAAAGCTGTATTTGTGACAGTCTTTTTGTTGTGACTATCTGCAACTCAGCATATCTGCTATATGGTGAGTAGCAACTTTCCTTTTTGTAATATTGTTACATTTCATCCCGGATTTTCCACTGTTTGGTTGTTGCCATGTAAAAGCGATATCCCACTGTAATGATCCACTCCAAGCAGTAAACAGCGCAGTTGCCTGAGATCCTACTTAACCACTCATGTAATTACTAATTATCTTGTAGACAACTACCTCTTTGTGGATTTATGCTATTAGCTCATAATCTAGGACAGTTTCTTCCACAGTTCAAAAATATTTTCACAATTAGCTAGCTGTCTGTTTTATACTACTGCTCACTTGGATGTATGGTACCACAGTGCGCTCAGTTGCCGCCACATCTTTCGATGTGAACTGGCCCCCCCCCCCCCCCCCCTCTTCTCCATGCAGGCATAGTGGACACAGGCCTTCTTCTCCCTAAGCTGCCACTTTTTTCCTAAAGGGCTCTGTCACCCATCTAACACTGGAGCTTCCAGCAATGAGCAGTCCCACCCGCAGCGCTTGTTCGGACCGTTCATGAAGACTGCACCAATCCCAGAAGAAGAGATATTATCTTTAAGATATAGAGGGACAGCTGTGTGGCCAATACCTACTTTCAACTTGCATCCAGAGATTTGCAACCCTATTTACCTGATTATAAGACAAGGTTTTTTCCCCAATTTGTCATTAAAAAGAAAAGGTCATTTCATATTCACGGATTAGACTATTGCTGCTCATGTCAACATTTTAATGTTGTTTAATTGATAGATATCAGGGTTATCTTACATTTATAGATGAAGCTTTGGCTGTGAGAAATTATGAACTAGCTGCTACAACAATTTAAGGCTCTGCTTAAAAATTGATGGATTTGTGAAACACAGGAGGAAATAACATTCAATAACAACAACTTAAAACTTTTTTTGCATTTTAACAGGTTTATAATAAAAGTTCTCGTAGATGTATGGAAACCTTATACATATTGTACATTTATGCTGCTTTTTAAGTAAAGTCAAAAAAACACCATCTGAACAGGTCTTGAGAGTCCAGTGGCACCAACAGTCTGCCGTGTCACCTCAGCCCTTAGGCATCACCAGATGCAGAAGTAAAGGCAACAACCAAAGGTGAAAATCTTGTCCTTCAAAAACCATTACTTGATTTTGAACTTAAGTCTATATTCTGTTTGTTTATGAGAAACTGTAATGGTTTATCAAGTAAACAAAATAAATCACATTAAACCGACTGCAGCTGTTATTGCAAGAATAAATTGCAGTGGAAAGATCCATTGTGGAGATGGTACCAACAGATGTCACTAGATCACAGTACGAATGAAAGTTCCAGAATTGCACTGAATCATAATTGCAATCATTTATTTATGTGTTAATTGCTGTAGTTACATATGGCCTGTATTCTAGAAGATACTGCTCTCTGTGCTTCACTATTGCTGAAGCACAGCACTACATAGAGGTTGTAAAGGGGGTGGGGTTGACACAGGTTTGGCTGAGGACTACAATACAGCATGGTGGGTAGTGGTGAGTGGGCAGTAAATTTTGTGGTGTTGCTACCCATGGCAATCAATACTGCGTACGTTTGCCTTTTATGAGCATCTACTATGTTTAAACTGCAATTTGCCCAAATCTGTGTTTACTCAGAATCAAAATAATTTTAATATTTCACAAATACTCAACAATAGCCTACAATCGTGCAGGAGTGTAGATTGAGGCCAGTGGCATGCTTCCGTAGTTCATGCAGCAATGTTTTTGATGATCACCGTGAGTTATGATGGAAACAATAGGCAACGTGTCTGTTGCTGGTTCTGCACAACCAAGGAGAGAGCAGCAAGCAGGTGATATATTTGGAAACAACAGACTTTGTAACATTCTCACAATAGCATAGAAGCAAAATATGTTATACGTGTTCTCAGGTCCCTCCGTAACCACAACCTCTGAAATTGCAATATATTCAGAAGAAATCGCCAAACACTTGTGACAACAAAGATATAGTTTGACAGCAGTCCTTTGAGGAGGAAGACAATGATGGTTAAAAATAATTTTCACAGTTGTCCTGTTAGGGCGATGATGATGATTGTTCAAATTAATGGTACCACAGATGACAGGCTAAGTAAACAAAAAAGGCAGTAAACATGATAATTAATGTAAACAATTTCATTATGTTTATTTTATTACCCCTTGTAGTATCAAAATGTAGACAAGAATAGATGATCTAAGTATAGAACAGGTGTAATGTTAACTTTCTAAGCAGATACCTTCTGTCAGTATCAGTTTGTAATTTTGATTAGACAATATGTTAAAAAACTTTTTCTCAAGGAGCATCTAAAAAAAAAAGGGTGTCATCTTCCATCTTTAATCCATTTTTGATTACACCACAAGCAGTATAACACTAACGCAATGAGTTGCTAGGTGCAATCTAAGGTCTTAAGTTACATTACTTGCTCTTCCTTTTTTTTTCCTGCACTGCAAATTATTTGCAAACAATGCAAATGAACAAAAATTTTTGCAAAAAAAAATTAGGGTGAGTTAGTATACACTCCTCAACATATTAGAATACAAAACAAAAGTCACTTCTTCGAAAAAGCATCTGAGACAAAAAAAGGTCAGCTAAATTCTGTGTATAAATGGAAACTGCAGCTGCAGGTTGCGTGCACATACATCTGTGGGTGTGACTGCACTCTTCCAAAATCACCTGCTGTGATGTAATACCATGTGTTGCACATGTTATAGCTATCATATCATGTTCCATTTACCTTTGTCCATTAAAATCATTGCTTATTGCTGTCCATGTCCTTTTTTGAGTTTGCCTCAAGAAAACGAAGATTAAAAGCACAAAGTTAACTTCAGTAAAACAATAACTTTTGTACTGGTTTTTTTCCTCTCTTTAACATATCATCATTTTTTGACCACTTAACTCCAGTTCTTAAAGTGAATGTACTTTACCTTTAGCATAATAGATCCCAAAATTAAAAGAGAATTATTGAGGTTAATTGAAAGTTATTTGTTTACACTTCTGAAAAACGTTCTACCAGAAAAAATACAGCTTGCAGAGGGAGCTTTTTGCTGTTGATATGCAGCTGAAAATCACTCTGAATATTGTCAAATGATTGGGAATTAGTGTGTTTGTAAACTACCCAGAGTCACATACCAGAAGTACCCTAAGGTTCCTCAAGTATTATTCTCTTCAATGGAAACTGACCTCTCTCCAGGTGATACACAAGCTACCACCGCTCATTGCCTTCACTGTTGGTTATGAGACATGTATTTGGGTAAGTGACTGTTTCTGGGTAATATCCTGATGGTGGTATTTGTACCAAAACCAGCAGACAAAATAAAAGTGTAACTGCAGACTAAGGCAAATAGTGTTGTCTGTCATTGTTTAGTCACCAGTAGGTCAGGTAGTATTGTACAAGGAAAGCTGGGTCCAGGGAGGGCTGCATAGAATCATCCTATCGATGAGGTGCTGTCCACCATTGAAAATGAAACTGGGCCAATGTGTCACATTGTTGGGAAGAGTACGTGTGTCCTATTTCATAGAGGAGCATGCACAAAAGAGTAGGAGGCCTGTAAATCATCGTCATTTCAGATTTTGAGGGAGTATCATGCACAAGTTGCAGTTTGTGGTGTACATTGGAAAAATGCATACTGTCTAGCCATGTATGTCATTCTTGGATCTTTCCAAAGACTAATAGAGCATATGGGGAAGCAAATCTAACTTGCATAATTTAATTGAACTGCACAAACTGCAGCATTCTGCCGGAATGGTTGTGGCTCTATAGTTCTGAGCTGAGTAGCAGTTAATTAATACATGATGCCCTACCCTGGCTGTGCCACATTCCTGCACAGGGGATAACACTTTTTTTTTAAATTCAAGTGGGTTATTAGTGTACAGGCAAGAGAGTTGTGCCATAAAAATTATGTCTGTGCCTTTGTGATAGTGTGGAAGTGAGTATATAAAATAATTTTGTTTTCCTAGCTAGAAGTGTGTGTGTGTGTGTGTGTGTGTGTGTGTGTGTGTGTCAGCTAGTCCAGAAACTATTTGTTATCTTATTTTTTATGTCTCCTTTTTTGCCAATCACTGAAAATGTCATCAATGTTTTATCAAATTTAATATTGCTGTACTTTTTTATTCTTTTAAGATGTGGATGAAGTGGTGCAGCAACTCAGGCATAGAATTGCAAATGATGGCGATGATGATGACATAAATAATGCTGAGCCAGCAGAGAAACAGTTAGAGGAAGACCCATCACATTACTCAGAGGATAACAAGTCATGTTCCAAAGAGAGCAAATTTACAAATCTCCAGGAAACAGGTGAGTGTGTACAAATAAGATATCAGTATGAAATATTGGAGTTAGGAACCTAAGCCAATATTTTACTGCACTTGTTGACTGAGCATAGAATACTGTGAACAGAAGGACATATTACTCAGAAAATTGTTACATTCCTAAGGAGACACTTCAGCTGATGAACATTTACCTTCAGGAGGCTTCAGCGATATTATTTTTCCACAAGCAAACACAAGCCCTAATGTCACATGTGCTGTTGTGAACAATTTCAATAGAGAGGTTTTCAGATTCAGATGCTTTATTGGTCATTCAGCATTATTACATGCAATATACTTTGTCAGTTCGCTTAACCTATTAATTTTACAAAATAAATTTTTTCATATTTAAGTTGATATTGGGCCTTTTTAAAAATTCTTCTAATGAGTAGAATGGATTAGTTTACAAGAAGTTATGTACTTTTTCTTTAAATAATTTGTCAGCCTTGATTGAGGCATTCTTAGACAATTTGTTATATATTTTAATTGCCATATACTTATGACTATTGTTAGTTTTAGCTAATCTATTTTGTGGCAACATCAGAGAAGTACAGGTTCTTGTATAGTAGTCATGCCTTTGATTTGTTACACTTAAATTAGGTAGTTCAGCAAATACGTAGTTAATGCTGTCAAGAATATATAAATTAATAACTGTAAAAATTCTATATTTAATGAAAAATGGTTTACAACATGTCCTGTTATCTACCTTAGCCATTACTCTGATTGCTTTCTTCTGGATCACCATAATTTCATTTATTTTTCTGCTGTTTCCCCAGAGTATTAACCCATACCTTAAATCAGATTGAAAAAAGGCAAAGTACACTGTCCTTATGTACTCAAATGTCACACAACACTTCAGTCTCTTCAACAAATATATAACTCTTGACAACCTAACCACTATGTGATCAACATGAGAGTTCTTAGACTTGTCAAGTATGATACCTAAAAACTTTGCCTTTTGTTTTTCAATCTTTGTAGTCATTGATAAACTGAACCACATATTGTGGGTCTTAAACCGTGATGTTGCATTTTCTTTTGCCGATTTCATACCACTTACAAGGTTATCAAATACATGGTTTACAGATAGAAAAGTTGTATCATCTGCATACATATATGTCTTTACATCTATATTTCCTGGTAAGTCATTATGTGTCAAGGCAGAGAAGTGGTCCCAATTTAGATCCTTGCGGCACTCCATGTTGAACCTCCAGTGTGTTTGACAGATGACTTTCTGAACTCACCACCTGTTTCCTTTTATTGAGGTATGATTTGATGAGTTTTAAAATTTTATCGCATATTCCATAGTACTCAAGTTTAGAGAGCAAAAGTGAGTGGTCAACACAGTCAAAGGCTTTGCTCAGATCCCATAAGGTTACCTGTGTGTGAGCATGGTCCTCTAATGCTGCTAAAATATCTTTGACTAAGAATGCTATGGCATGTATAGCTGACCTTCCATTTCTGCAATCAAACTGTGATGCACTTAATATTTCATTTAGTTCTAGGTACTCATACATCTGCTGATTTATGATGCCTTCAAAGACTTTTCCTAGTACTGGTATTAGTGAAATTGGTCTGTAGTTTGCAGGATCTAATTTGATACCCTTCTTAAAGACTGAAGTCAGCTTGGATAGTTTGAGAGGATAAGGAAAAACCCCTTCTATGAGACACAGGTTTGTAGAGTATGTTAATGGTGCTGCAATGTAATGTATGATTTCTTTCAATAGATAGTTTGACATATCTAAAATATCTGTACTGTATGAATTTTTCATTTCTTTGATTATTTTAAGAACTTCATGTTGGCATACCTGTTTAAAGTGTTTCAATGATAATCTGGCCCTTTTATGATTTAGGTTTGCACTCTTAAGATAAGGCTTTTAAAGTACCTATTAAGTAATTGTGGAATGTTTCGTAAACTGTTTGGGCCCTGGAAAAAAAAAAAAAAAAATGTGTGTGTGAAATCTTATGGCACTTAACTGCTAAGGTCATCAGTCCCTAAGCTTACACACTACTTAACCTAAATTACCGTAAGGATGAACACACACACCCTTGCCCGAGGGAGGACTCGAACCTCCACCGGGATCAGCCACACAGTCTATGACTGCAGCGCCTTAGACCACTCGGCTAATCCTGTGCAGCACTGGAATCAGAGTTTTGAAATAATTTGTCCCAGTTAGTTATGCTCAGGTGGTGTGTTAGTTTTCTGAGATTGTGTTTTGTTAATATTAATGAATTAGATTTTGTTCACTTTTGTGCAGCCTTGCTCTCATCCCCTTTTATAAAATGTCTTAATCTACTGTTAACATAGAGTGTTCTGAGAAAACAAATTCCTTTACCTTGGTGGAGTACATATCATGAGCACATTAACAAAAGCATTATCCAAGCACGCTTTTAGTCTTGTGGTTCTGAATTTACGTGATGGAAGTTGTGCTGCCTTAGCATATTCAGTAACTTATTTACACTGGGTTTGTTACATGTTACATCAAAGCTTGAATTAAAGTCTCCCCCAATTACA
Organism: Schistocerca cancellata; assembly: GCF_023864275.1. Classification (NCBI taxonomy): domain Eukaryota; kingdom Metazoa; phylum Arthropoda; class Insecta; order Orthoptera; family Acrididae; genus Schistocerca; species Schistocerca cancellata. The sequence continues at coordinate 532,900,842 of NC_064631.1, forward strand.
GTTACGTATTGTTTCCACTTCGTTATGTAGCAGAGTACACTGTCTAAATTATCTAAAAAAGTTTTATCATCTGAGTCATGGGTATGGTAGATACCTACTATGATAAGTTTCATTATATCACATATGATCCCGGTAATTTCAAAGTGTTTCTCTACACATGCCCAACTAAGATCTAGTGCTCTACACTATTGACTGTTGACCTCAGTAGTAAATTCTTCAGATATCATACTGCGGCGAAATATGGTTATAGAGTGGAGGGCTGTGTTTGTTTGACTGACACAGTTGAGTTCATATTCCTTTCTACAAATTTGGTGGAAACTGTAGCACATGTGTGGAGATTCTGGCACCACATCTTCCTAGCAGCAATGGAGTAACTGCACCATAGGAAGCCCACATCTACACCTATACTCTGAAAACCACTGTGAAATGTACAACAGTGGTTACTTCCCATTGTACTAGTTGTTAGGATTTATTCTCATTCCATCCATGCCTTGAACAGGGAAGAATGATTGTTTAAATGCTACTGTGTGTGCTGTAAATAATCTGATCTTGACCTATTGATCAATATATGTCATTTATATTTGTATTTATTTATCATCCAGAAGATCACAAATGTGATATAGGATTTGTCATTAGAATGTTTACATGTAACGCACGATAACATTGCATAGCATAATAAACAATCAAAGCAGATTAGATATGCACAGTACACAAATAAAGAACAAAACCTAGTGAACAAAAAATGCATACTCATAACTAACATACATAGGGCATTAACTGCACCTTATATGCAAGATGTATTGGGGCATTTAACAGAATTTATTGTGTGTACTTCATAGTTTGAAAATAAATTTAAATTCATTTAAATTATTAAAAGCAAAGATTTCAATTTATTGTCTGAGACAGATCATTGAAACTGTAGAAGCATTCATCCATCTGGTAATTTTTTACTTCATGCTTGAATTTAATTTTGTCATCCAGCTCTTTAATTTAGGATGGAAATGCATTTAAAAGATCTATTCCTAAATGCTTATGTGATTCCAATTTCTGGTTTTTGATACATAGGGAATGTGGAGGTCTTACAATGCCTTGTATTATGATTTTGGTAGCTACAGTTGGTTTGAAGGTGACAGTGGATTTTGCTGATTGTTTTCAGGCATTTTAAAATAAATATAGCTAGTATTGTTATTATCTTTAGCTGTTTAAATAAGGGTCTACAGTGTGTTTGCAGTGTGCTGTGAATCATTATATGAATAGCTCTTTTCTGTAAAATAAAAATTTCTTTTAATCTTAACTTGGTTTTGCGCCAAACACTTACGTCGTAGCTTGCAACTGGCTGGAAGTAACCAAAATACACAACTCTAATACATTCTGGGCCATGTACCTAGTTTTTGAGTGAGATACACACCTTGTTCGTTCCAGTTTAACTGTTGGTCAGTCTGCATTCCCAGAAACTTTTGATTTCACACCCGTTGATTCCTCCCTCATTTCAACGTTCTGCTTCCACTAAGGCTCATAAGAAACAAAGTTCCTCTCGTTCTCCGCCATGGCGTGTCTCATCTACAGTGCCACCCAGCAGTAACCAACCTCAGCTGTCTTCCATGTCACTGAGACTCACCGCTGGTGACTGATCAACCGACCAATCACTGGCTGCAGGAGCTGTCCCTGAACAACCTATGGATCAGGATCTTCTGCCTTTGGCTGAATGCTGTTCCACGCCGTTGGCCGCTAGCTGTCAGTGATCGTTGAGTTGATGGAAACCGTGGTGAGATCCTTCCCTTTTCTGTGCAATTCCAGCCAATCGGGATGAATTGTTGATACTCATACCATCCTACTCCCTGGTCATCTTCTCTCTTCAGGAAACAAAGCTACGTCCCCACTATTGCTTTGTTTTCCCTCTTTTCCAATCAGTCTGGTTTGATCTCCCCTCTGTTGATGGCACTCTGGCACCCGGGGGACTTATGATTCTTCTCCATGATACTGTCCATTATCACCCAATCCCCTTAAACAGTTCCTTCCAAGCTGTCGCTGTCCATCTTTACCTTTATGGGTACACCTTCTCTCTTCGTACCATATACATTCCATCGTCCACACCAGTGGCTAGAGCTGATCTCCTTCATCTCCTTGGTCAGCCTCCACCCGCCTATTTGCTGGTTGGGGACTTCAGTGCCCACTACCTGCTATGGGGATCTCTGCATCCTTGTCCGTGAGGCTCTCTATTGATTGACCTCTTCCACCAAGTGGATATTGTTTGCCTCAACACTGGGGAACCTACATTTTTGTCTGCCTCCACATCCAACTTGTCTCATTTTGACCTTGTACTGTTCAGCTAGCTCGGCACTTTGAATGGTTTGCTCTTGCTGATACACACTCGAGTGACCATTTTCCATGTGTCCTTCGATTACTGCCACGACTGCCATCTATGTGCCCAAGATGCTGGAAGTTTTCCCAAGCCGATTGGACACTTTTCTCCTTTCCAGCGACATTTGGGACCGTCAATTTCCTAGCATCCATGATCAGGTCACTCAAGTTACAGAAGTTATTCTTACAACTGCGGAATGTTCAATACCTCATACCTCCCCTTTGCCCCAGCGTACCCCATTTCCTTGGTGGAACGAGGTGTGCCGTGATGCGATACGCGAGCGGAGACATGCTCTTCACATTTTCTGCCACCATCCTACATTGGCCAACTGCATCTGCTATAAGCAGTTATGTGCGCGATGCTGTCACATCACCCGCAATAGCAAGAAGGCAAGCTGGGATTTCTTTGCCATCTCCTTTAACACCTTCACTCCCTTATCTGTAGTTTGGAGTCAAATTTGATGGTTATCTGGCAAATCTAGTTTCTCCCTGATCTCTAGGCTCACTGTCGCACATGATGCCTTAGTGGACCCAATTGCAATTCTAACTCATTAGGTCAACACTTTGCTGAGATTTTGAGCTCTTCAAATTACCTGCCAGCCTTTCTCCTGAAGAAATGAGCAGCGGAAGTGCAATCTCATGTTTTCTCCTCTGAAAATAGTGAAAGTCATAATACTGTTTTCTCTATGCGGGAACTCCAACATGCACTCTCATCCTCTCTCTTCCGCCCCAGGACTGTATGGCATCCACATCCAAATGTTGCTGCTTTTATCATACTGTAATCTGCATTACCTCCTTTGCCTTTATAATCGAATTTGGACCGACAGTGCCTTTCCCAAAAGAAGGCAGGAAGCTATCGCCGTTCCTGTTACGAAACCTGGAAAGGATAAACGTCTTCCCTCTAACTATCACTCCACATCTCTCACGAGTAGTGTATGTAATGTTTTGGAGCATATGGTGAATTGCCATTTAGGCTGGTGGGTGGAGTCCTGAAATCTTTTAACACCAGCCCAGTGCGGTTTCCAAAAGCACCGTTCTGCAGTTCACCAAGAAGGTTGCTCTTTCCACTTACATCATGAACAATTTTCTCAGGAAACACCAAATGGGAGCAATGTTTTTTGATCTGGAGAGAGCATACAATACCTGTTGGAAGACAGGCATGCTCTGCACACTGTTCTCTTGGGGCTTTCGAGGTCGGCTACCCAATTTTCTTCATTAATTTATGACAGAGCGCACATTTAAGGTGTAGGTGAACACTACTCTTTTCCGTACTTTCTCCCAAGAAAACGGAGTGCCCCAGGGCTCTGTGCTAAGTGTTGTACTGTTTGCCATTGCCTTAAATCCAATTATGGGTTGTCTCCTTCCTGTTGTCTCAGGCTCCCTCTTTTTCGATGATTTTGCAATCTACTACAGCTCTCAATGGACCAGCCTTCTTGAACGACGTCTTCAAGGGTGTCTCGATCGCCTCCGCTCATGGAACATCGAAACCGGCTTCCACTTTTCTCCCAGTAAGACCGTCTGTGTAAATTTTTGACATCGTATGGGGTTTCCTCTGCCTTCCCTACATCAAGGCCCTGTTGACCTTCCGTTTGCGGACATCGCCAAATTCTTGGGACTTACGTTTGACAGAAAACTGTGCTAGGCTTCCCACGTTTCATATCTTTCGGCTCGCAGTCTTCGATCACTTTTCTGAATGGTACCTCCTGGGGAGCAAACCGAGTGGTCCTTCTCCACCTGTATTTCGCCTTAGTGCCCTTGAAATTAGACTATGGAAGCGTAGTTTTTTGGATTTCGTTTAGCGTCTGGAGCTTTTTATATCAGCCCCATGGAAAGCCTTTATGCTGAGACTGCTGAACCTCCGCTGTCCAGTAGGCGAGCTGTCCATATGAGTCAATGTGCTAGTCAGCTGTCTTCCATGCCTGCCCCCCACCCCTTTGGATTTAGGGTAGGCAGGCTGCCCAAGGACATGAAAGTAACTTTGACATAGAATTTGCAATACTGTGCATGATTCAAAGTTGTTTTAAACACACGGGGATGAAACTACCACCAGCAGTGAGAGAGTTACCCAATCATGTTTCCGAGAAACACTTCATAAACTATGAATTGATCAGTGTGTTTATAATGTTAAGGATTTCAAATGTACATAGTAAATTCTAAATTTCTCTTCATTACCATGTGTTATTCAAACTCTTTATTAACTAGGGAAAAAAAAATAACATAAGAAAGACATAAAACCTCATTTCTGTTATTTCTCGAATTGTTAAAGTGTAAGCAAAAAAACTTAAGTGTTGTGTAATATAGACTGTGTATAGTTAAACATGTTAAGTAGTACCAGGTGTGCCGCGCGGGATTAGCCGAGTGGTCTAAGGTGCTGCAGTCATGGACTGTGCGGCTGATCCTGGCAGAGGTACTGAATTGCCCCCTCTGTGTATTGATTGGATAGCCACTGAATTGCTATTTATTTATTTAATGGGATAATAATAATTATTAATATGTGGCAATTTTATTTAAGCACCGTTTTTTACTCTTTCGATTGTTGCGAGTCAGCAATAGTGCAATGCTGCTCGCTTTGGAGAATACACATTTTATAAGAATTATTTGGTCCAGGAAACACTTTTGCGATCACGGTTGCGATTCATACAGTATTTGTGTAATTGTACTGATTAAAAGTTATTGTTTCCGAAAGACGCAGGTTCGATTAAGTTGTGTGCACTTTTGCGCATATAGTGCACTTTTGCGCATATAATGAAAATATTCATAACACGTCGCGCAACAAAAAGAAACATGCGAATCACAACCATGGTCAAACGAAGAAAATATATGATAACATAAATGTTCTTCACTGTTATTCACGACAGGCTCAGATTAGACCTTGCAATTTTTAGTTATAGGAAATGACAAGACGTTACACCTTCGAGATATTTGTTTTGAATAAATTGTATTTACCTTCTCTCTCTTACCTTCACGTCGATTAAGGAACTTTTTCTTCTCTACCGACCAGTACGAGAACAAAATTCAGACTCTAAGTCCCATAAGATTTCACACACATTTTTTGAGTACCAGGTGCATCATATCAGTTTGACATATAAGAAGGCTACACTTATGCAAGCCAGTGGCTCCTTCTTCCAGCAGAAGAGGTGAAGTGGAAGGAAGAGGGGTGAAGTAAATGGACTGGAGACATTTAGGAAAAGGGGTAGATTTTGAGAAAGTCATCCCGAACTGCGGGTCAAGAGAGGCTTACTGGATGGGATGAAAAAGAAAGACAGATTCTATTTATAAGATGAAAAACTATTAAATGCGATGTAAAACCAAAAAATTGTAAAATCTTCAATGTGCTTTTCAACATGTGTTGATTAAGGACAAAATAAATAAATAAAAATCAAGTTGTTGTAATGCAGTTTGCTTTAGGAAACTCAACAACATGTCTAAAACTTCGTTCAGCTATTAGTAATAATAAATAACAGTAGCACAACCAATAGGTCAACACATTTTCAGTGCTTGTAAAAGAAATTGGAAATGCACTATTGTGTTTAAGACTGTCTTCTTGTATTTATGTCTCCTGGGTCATAGTCAGCTTTTGACTATCCACTTGTAGTGGCATTAGCTGTGTAAATATTCAGAGGTCATGGAAGGATGTAATTGTGACAGTCTGGGATCAGACAGACTATGCCACTACATGATAGGTGTGTTACATTGTGTTTCTTTCTCAAACAGACATTGACTGTTACAAAATAAAACATTTGACAGTTCAAACATGAAGGGTTTATTTTGAGGTAGCATTCTCAGTAGAAGTACTGTGTTAATAAATACAAGTTTTCCTTACATTTAAATGTATACTGTTCCCTGTCATTAATAAAGTGTGGAATGTGTATAATTTAATTTAAAGAATTTACCGACATCTTGGCAAACTGATCATTTACAGATAAGAGTCATACAGATATTGAAGTCTTGCTGGATCAGTCATGGGCCTCTTCTGTTTGTGATTAGTGATATTTGTGCTAGCTTCTCGGCAATTGAGGCCGGTTAAGACTTTTGCATTTCTCATATACTCTGGTTGACATATAACTTGTGTTTCTGATGCATTACAATAGCCAGTCCACCAATGCATAATTAATTTGTATAAGGAAAGAAATTTTAGTACAACCCTTTTCACTTCAGTTGTGTGAACTCATCCTAGGATACTTCAGGAAGTGTTCTGAATAACAGCAATCTCATTTCTATATTGTAAAAGTTTTTATACTCTTATGGTTTCAGATGCAGAAAGTAGAAACAACTGCTCTTATAATGTTTTGGGGAATAGTGAAGTATCAGCCAAACATGATGCCCATGTTGAAGATGAGACTGCAGTAAGGAACTTCCAAAATCTCAGAGATATGGATATGGATAATGGAGTTAATGTTGAGCACATTTTGTCTTGTCTGAAAAGTTTACAGTGTCCTTTTGTTTGGAAGCCTGATAAAGAAGTAGAGATGCATCCAAGAGGCGAAATTCCAATTAATTTAGCTCAACATTTAACAGGTAGGTTAAATATAACAGTGATAATAAAATCCATTGACAGGGCAGTGTTCTTTAATTTGTAACTGTATGACTGTATGTGAAAAATTAAAACTGTGTTTGTTTCATTATCCCCTTTCTTCTGCAGAACTATAACTTGAGCACATTCCAGCCAATCATGGTACAGAACAGTGGTAAAAGACTTCTTACACAAGTAACTTTGAATATTAGTGTTTTTGTTGTTGTGATCTTTAGTCCAAATACTGGTTTGATGTGGTTCTTTACACAACTCTGTTCTGTGTAAACCTCTTCATTTTTGAATAACTGCTGCAGCCTACATCCATTTGAACCTGCTCACTGTATTTGACTCTTGATCTGCCTCAACAGTTTTATTGCCCACACTTCTCTTCTGTAAATCTATTGTCTCTGTCTTTTGTATTTCAACATGCTAATTTCCAAAAGTATTAGACATATTTTCATAAGATCTTCACAAGTAACTTGAACATTGCTTGGGGTACAGTAAAGGGTTAGCTCATCAAAAGCAGATCACAGAAAAATGATATTGTGATTTAAAGTTTTACTAAAATTTTCTGTCTGTCTGTTCATCTGTCTGTCAGAACATGCTAATCTCCAAAACTACTATGTAGCTGGATTTTTATGGGATTTTCATGGTAACTTAAGAAAAGCAAGGGACACCGTGTAGGCTAAAAATGTATAATGGAAAAAGAAGATATTTGTAGATATTATAAAAGTTATGTACATATGTTCCACATCTCCTCCAAAATCACTGGATCAATATCAGCCAAACTTGGTGCACATGTTACTTGCTGTCTGGAAAGAGTAGCTGGGGTAAAATCCTATTAAAGTGGTGAGGGAGGTGGGAGTGAAAGAGAAGCATAAGCCAAGACGTGCGAATACCCAAATTTTTTTCATCCGGTAATTGAGAACTTGAGTACTTACTGACTTGCAACAAACATGACACATAATTTGAAATCTTTGTGAAACTTTATGTTGCTGTCAGCCCCGTCATAAAGATGAACATAATGATGAAAGGAAAAAAGTTTATCACTTACCACATTTTTGCTGTTCATTCTTGCATCAGACATGACACTTTAATTTATTACTTCGTTACTACAAACTGTATTCGTGAGGCAGTTTTCAGACAGTGTTCAAATATACTGCTGACTGTACCTGTGAAATTATATCATTGTTTGACACATTGTTCAGGATGTATGATGTCATAAGCACTGAGGTGTGCGAAAAACTGCTGCATCACAGATAATGTTTAAATTTATTATTACTGGCCTGCAGTACCAATTTCAGAGAAATTTGGTAAGGAGCTAGCTTGAGTCTTGAGGAAGAACATAGGCTGCCTTAGAATGTGCAGTAAAGATACTTGTTGATTTGAAGAATATGATGTGAATTAGGAAAAAAAATTACTCTTTGAAAAAGCTATTTGTTCTGTGACTTCTGAACTTTATCATATCTGTGAAAATGCTTTTCTTGGTTGATACATGTTACATGATATGATTGAAAGTAATGAATACAATGCTTATACAATCTTCAGTGTGTTTAATCCATACTTCCACACTATTGTTGGATAATATACACAATGTATAATGTGTGGCTACAATGCATGCTATTTGGTAATTGAGAATAAGGGCTCTTTTTTGACTTGCAAGAAACTTTACACATATTTCAAACCATTCTGAAAATATTTCTCCCTTATATAACTCCCACAAAATAATACAAATAAAAAAGTTTATCCCTTACTCTATTTTTGCTATTCTTGGAGTAAAACTGTCACATCAGGCATGACATTTTAATGTATTACTTCTTTACTACTAACTAATCACGACACATTTTTCAGGCATTGTTCATATATAGCACTGAATACAAGTGCAAAATTATATCATAGTACATCACATAGTTCAGGAGATGTGATGTCATAAATACTGAGATGCATGAAAAATTACCTGTCATATGAATTTATTACTTCTCATATACCAACTCTATTTGCAACACATTTAGCAGACAGTAACCACATGTGCTGCTGAATGTACCTACAAATTTATATCATTGTGCAGCACAGAGAGAGGGGATGGAGGAGATGGATAGAGAAAGGGAAGAGGAGAAGATGAGACAGGAAGAGGGGATGGAGGAGGTGGGAAATGGGGAGAAGGAGATGGACAAAGAGGGGGCAAACAGAAGAGATAGACAGGGAGAGTTTAAGGAGGAGACTGAGTAAACGAATTGAAATAAATACATGCTGGGCACTCTGCTAGTACTGCATAATTCCATGATTTCTCAGAATATGTCTTATCAACTGATCCATTCTTCTAGTCTAGTTATGCCACAAATTTCATTTTTCTTCAATTCTATTCAATACTATTTGGATGATTTTTCACATGATCTACCCATCTAATCTTCAGCACCACATTTCAAAAGCTTCTATTCTCTTGTCTGAACTTCTTATCATTCATTTTTCACTTCTGTTACAATGATATGCTACAGAAAAGTACCTTCAGAAAAGTCTTCCTAACACTTAAATTTATTTTTGATGTTAACGAACCTACCTTATTCAGTAATGCTTTCCTTGCTATTGCCAGTCTTCATTTTACATCCTCTCTAATTTGGTCATTGTTAGTTATTTTACTGCCCAAGTAGCATAACTTATCTCCTACTTTTAGTGAATGATTGATTATCTAATCTAATTTCTTCATCATCTACATGTACTACAACAGCATGACTACTGCACAGTTTATACTTAAGTACCTGCCAGAGGATTCATCAAACCCTTTTCACTCTCTTGTATTTACTTTCCACTCTTGAATAGTGCACAGGAAAAACCAAAGCTTAAATCTGTCTGTTTAAACTCTGATTTCTCTTATTTTATTATAGTGATCATTCCTCCCTTTGGAGGTTAGTGCTGACAAATTTTCACATTTGGAGGAGAAAGTTGGAGATTGAATTTTCATGATAAGATGTCACTGCTGCAAAAAAAGCCCAACTCATGTATCGTGTATGTGATGCTCTCTCCAATGTTTCACAATAATATAAAGTTAGTTGCCCTTGTTTGAACTTTTTCGATGTCATCCATCTATCCTATCTAGTAAAGATTAATATTGCACTCCAATACTCTAGCTGAAGACAGACGAGCATCAAGTAGGCATTCTCTTTAGGGCTGACGGAATTTATTACTGGTTTCACATTTGTGCATTCATAGGCGGATAGTTAACATTGAAGTTTAACAATCTGTTGGTTCTTTCAATTTCTAAAGCAAATAACTTAAACGTATAGTGAAGCGTGTTTTATCAATGATAATTAAATGTTCAGGTCGGCCTGGCAATATTTAACCATTTTCTGCTAACAGAGACAGTCTTGTGTTCCATAGCTAACGCCGGGAAAGAATTCAGTAAATATTTAAAAAACCACTGCATTGAGAAAATGTGTACCAAGGCCGAAATACGTAAAAATTTAATTTATACAATTTTCAACTAAATGTTCTTAATCAATTAATATGAATTTATCAGCATGAGAGGGTTGACTAAGTTCACGTAATTTTAAATGTGCTTAATTCTGCCTAAATGAATTTTTATTACCACACATAAATAAGGGGTTCTACAACAAAATAACAAAAACAATTTAAAAGTAACATTTCCAATTCCCCCCAACATTTTGCAAAATCAATTCACATTTCATTTTATATTTACTTTTTTTAATTTAATTTCATTAAACTACCAAACTGTTGAGAATTCCTTGGGGGATGTTGTTCCACTCACACTCCTCTCTCGAGGCAGTTTTCAGTTCTTGCACAGTTCGGGGAGAGGGTGTTCATTGAGAAACTTCTCTGCCAAGAGCATATTGGGCATGCTCTTTAGGGTTTAGGTCTGGATAGTATGCATGCCATTTCATACAATCAGTATCTTTGTGGCAGTGATATTTTTCATGTCTGGTGCAAAGTGATATCAAAAGTGCGCGAGAGCTTTTTTTTGGTCATGTGTTGTTTTTTATCTTTGCCGTAAGACTATAGAATCTCCTAGTTTTTGTTACTTCTCTGTTGTTTTTTTTAGTTTCTTCTCATTGTGAGTTTTCACGAATAAATATTTTTTCATTAACTCATTACACCGGATGGCTATGCAATTATTTGTTGTAGGCAAGTTGCCTACATAATTGGTGACCTCCGATTAAGGAACTTTAAATCTTTCGTTAGCTATGCCAAACATTAACTGCAAAAGCAATGAACGACGACGGCAAATGATACGGTTCGATAACGGAAGAAATTCATGGGCTTCAGAATGAGATAGAAACTTTACAGTAGCATATTTCGAAAGATATGAACTTAAAGCATATACCGGACCAAAGGAATGATGTTGGTTCAACAACCATAGCAGCACAACCACAGCAAGTAACAGCAATGGAAGTACCCGCTGGTTTCAACGCTTCACCAACCCAACGTTTGCAATTACGGGCGCCCCCATTCATGCCTTCTCAGCTACACACATGGTTTGCGGTAATGGAAAATATATTTCTACAACAAAGAATAGTCAGTGATCATGAGAAGTTTACCTTGGTGATAAGTAATTTGGACCATCAGACCTCGGTTTTGATATCTGACATTATAGTGAACCCGCCTACAGAAGGAGCATACTGTAGACTGAAAGAAGAATTAATTTCTCGGCGTGTGAAGTCAGTCGACATCAGAGTCAAACAAGTACTGTACCAAGAGAAACGGGGAGATAGGAGCCTCTCAGAATACTGGCGTCATTTACGCAGCCTGGTAGATAGATCAACAGTCTCTGCTAGTCTGTTACTCCACGTATGGCAACAACAGCTACCAACACAAGTAAGAACTACACTAGCTGTATACGACGAAAGATCAGTTGACAAACTGCTGCTCGCTGCAGACAGAATGTACGAGACGCACGAGCCTACCGCAACAGCCGCAATGACGTCGACACATGCCACGTCTGGTAACTACCATTACCAGCAAGACCATTCATTTCAGAAATATTGCGCAAGACGGCATTCGACAGTGTCCACACACTATCGCACCCAGGAGCCAACGCTACAATCAAGCTGCTGACAGACCGCTATGAGTGGCCTTCTATGAAAAGAGACGCGCGCCTTTGGGTACGTTCCTGCATTCCTTGTCAACAAAGTAAAGTAGGACGACATGTGCGTGCTGATATTGGAGATTTTCAAGGTACCTCTGCTAGATTCGCACACATTCACGTGGACCTGGTTGGACCTCTCCCACAGTCAGAGGGTTACAGATATTTGTTTACGGCCATAGATAGGTGCACAAGATAGGCAGAAGCAACTCCAATAGACAATATTTCAGCCAAAACTACTGCTAAGACGTTTCTGTGTACGTGCGTTGCCCGTTTTGGATGCCCCCTTCATGTCACAACTGACCAAGGACGTCAGTTCGAATCTACGTTGTTCCTCGAGCTATCAAAAATGAACGGTTTCCAACGCCACCACACGACTGCCTATCACCCTGCCAGTAATGGTATGGTCGAACGATGGCACAGAACACTCAAAGCAGCATTGATGTGTCATCAAGAGAGATGGACGGAAGCATTACCATTAGTTTTGTTAGGCCTGCGGACAGCTCACAAACCCGATATTGGTGCATCAGTTGCCGAGATGGTTTACGGCGAGCCGCTACGGATTCCTGAAGATTATTTAGTACCAACCTCACTACCTGGATCAGAGGGCCTCACACACTAGGTGCAGCAGCTAAAACGTCACTGCACAAATATACGTTGCCTGCCACCTTCTCGCCAGGGCAACCGTAAGGTGTTTGTACACAAAGACTTGTACAATTGCTCTCACGTAATGTTGCGAACAGACTCAGTCAAATCGCCTTTACAACCACCATATATGGGCTCATTTCAGATGCTGAGTAGAAATAAGCGTACCGTGGACATAATGTACAATGGTGTTCCGACAAAGGTATTGATTGAACGTGTCAAGCCAGCATGGGTTTTACCATCTCCGACCTCTGACACCACACCTGTGCATCAACACATGATGGATGCAGAGCATACCGAAACACTGCTCAGTACATAGTCCGAGACAGGTGAATTACCACCACAAACAACATCACTGCCCCCGAGACACCCGACGCACACCAGAGCTGGATGTCCAATAAAATTCAAGTATCAGGATATCCCTGGGGCTCTGCACTTTAAGGGGGGGCTGTGCGGCAGTGATATTTTTCATGTCTGGTGCAAAGTGATATCAAAAGTGCACGAGAGGTGTTTTTTTTGCTTCATGTGTTGTTTTTTATCTTTGCTGTAAGACTATAGAATCTCCTAGTTTTTGTTACTTCTCTGTTGTTTTTTTTTAGTTTCTTCTCATTGTGAGTTTTCACGAATAAATATTTTTTCATTAACTCATTATACTAGACGGCTATGCAATTATTTGTTGTAGGCAAGTCGCCTACATCTTCAATTCCCATTGTATCTGGCAACACATACATCCTGTGTGGGCGGGCACTGTTATCTGTGAACAGAAAATCAGGACCAGTGGCACCCCTAAACAGACTGACATGATCAATAATAATCTCCCTGCAAAGCTGCTGTGCTGTAATGGAACCTAGCGCAAAGATGTGCAGCAGTGTTTGGCCATTGTGCATGATGCCTGGCCACACCATAACAATTAAGCCATACCAACGACATTCATGAATATGCTGTGGTGTGTATCATGTTCCCCTCTATCCACACTAAATTGGTGGCCAGAATAACTTGCAATAGTGAAGCAGGATTCTTTGGAGAACATCACTCTGGACCACTGCTGATTACCCCAACCAAGATGCTCCCTACACCAATGAACTCTTTCGCGATGGTGGTGTGGTTGACATGGAATGCATTTAACAGTCTTCCGTGCATACAAACCACCCTGACTTCATGGCCACAAAATTGTTCTGGAAGACACACATCATGGTTGCAAGGTCTACATTGATCTACTCGGGACCTGAGTTCGAGTCTCGGTCGGGCACACAGTTTTAATCTGCCAGGAAGTTTCATATCAGCGCACACTCCGCTGCAGAGTGAAAATTTCATTCTGAAAACATCCCCCAGGCTGTGGCTAAGCCATGTCTCCGCAATATCCTTTCTTTCAGGAGTGCTAGTTCTGCATGGTTCGCAGGAGAGCTTCTGTAAAGTTTGGAAGGTAGGAGACGAGATACTGGCAGAAGTAAAGCTGTGAGGACCGGGCGTTAGTCGTGCTTCGGTAGCTCAGATGGTAGAGCACTTGCCCGCGAAAGGCAAAGGTCCCGAGTTCGAGTCTCGGTCGGGCACACAGTTCTAATCTGCCAGGAAGTTTCATATCAGCGCACACTCCGCTGCAGAGTGAAAATCTCATTCTGAAAACATCCCCCAGGCTGTGGCTAAGCCATGTCTCCGCAATATCCTTTCTTTCAGGAGTGCTAGTTCTGCATGGTTCGCAGGAGAGCTTCTGTAAAGTTTGGAAGGTAGGAGACGAGATACTGGCAGAAGTAAAGCTGTGAGGACCGGGCGTTAGTCGTGCTTCGGTAGCTCAGATGGTAGAGCACTTGCCCGCGAAAGGCAAAGGTCCCGAGTTCGAGTCTCGGTCGGGCACACAGTTCTAATCTGCCAGGAAGTTTCATATCAGCGCACACTCTGCTGCAGAGTGAAAATCTCATTGTGGAAACATCGCCCAGGCTGTGGCTAAGCCATGTCTCCGCAATATCCTTTATTTCAGGAGTGCTAGTTCTGCAAGTTTCGCAGGAGAGCTTCTGTAAAGTTTGGAAGGTAGGAGACGAGATACTGGCAGAAGTAAAGCTGTGAGTACCGGACGTGAGTTGTGCTTCGGTAGCTCAGATGGTAGAGCACTTGCCCGCGAAAGGCAAAGGTCCCGAGTTCGAGTCTCGGTCGGGCACACAGTTTTAATCTGCCCGGAAGTTTCATATCAGTGCACACTCCGCTGCAGTGTGAAAATTTCATTCTAGAGTGTATGAGTATTGCAACAACCAGGAAATCTGGGAAAAACCTGGGAACTTCATCTGGGAGAAAACTGGGAAAAACATAGGAATTGTTTACAATTCCGGGAATTTTTTATTGTTTTGGTTTTCGGTAAAATTTTTGTAATTTTCAATGATAAGAACTGATTCTCTAATATTTACCGTATCGTGCTACTGCAAAATAATTCTTCAACAATAAAAGATAAACAAGAGAAGAAAACAAAGTAAAGTTTAAGTTGCAGAGGAAATGCACCATTTACAACAACAACAACAAAGCGCAGTGTACACAGCAGCATCTGACAACAGCAAAACATGTTAGAGGCTTTAGGACGAAGACTATGCAATATTTCATATCAACGAACTGCTTCCGATGAGCATGATGACTCTACTGTTTCCATTAGGTACATTTGAGCATATGCCAGCGTGTTCATGCACATGTGCAGTTGACTCACAAATGAACAGTACATTCTCCCGCTTCTGGCTACTTAAACAAGGTGTATACAGCCCGGAACACCAGGGGAGATCGGGAAAAAACCGAGATGTTTTTCATCCGGGAGAAAACCAGGAAAAACTTGGGAATTTTTTAAATTTCAAAGGAAATGCGTCGCATATAAGAACAAAACACAGTCCTCATACAAGCAGCTGCCAACAGCAATGTGTGTCAAAGGCTTTAGGAAGAGTATACAATGCTTCAGAGTGACAAATTGCCTCCGATGAGCGTGACTTCACAACTGTTGACATTAGATTTGTTTGAGTAGTTGTGAGCGGGCTCATTGTATGCAGATTTGAGTCACGTATGAGTAGTACCTTCTCCCACTTCTGACTACAAAAGTGAGGCTGTTAGTTGTGTAAGCAGTAGCAGCAAGCAACCAAATGCTACCGAGAAAAATTTTATTCATGCGCCCAAGCTGCTAGATTCACTCACTCATGCGCAGCAGGCCCAGATCTGTTGGTTGGAGGGGAGGTGGTGGTGGCAAACTGGGGTATCTGTCCCGGTGGCAATTTCGGAGGAGGGGGGGGGGGGGGGGGCAAATTCATTATTTCACAAAGCGCCTAGCATCCAACGCACGTAGTCCTATTGATTATTCATATTATTTTGAAATGGATCCCTGTTGGTTTTTGAACATATTCAGGGTGTATACGACCCGGGAGATCCGGGAAAAACCCGGGAATTTTTTCGTCCGGGAGAAAATCGGGAAAAACCCGGGAATTTTTTAGAATTCCGGGAATTTTTCAATGTTTTAGTTACCAGTTAAATTTTTGTGATTTTGACTGGTAAGAACCTATACTCTAACGAAGGATGTTAATGTATACCGCTTCTGCAGAATGATACTGCAGCACAAAAACATGAATGAGAGAAAAAAAAAACGAAAATAAAACTTAAGTCGCAAGGGAAATGCGCCATATACAACAACAAAACGCAGTGCTCATACAAGCGTCTGCCAACCAAAGTGTGTCAAAGGCTTTGGGAAGAATATGCAATGATTCCTAACAACAAATTGCCTCCGATGAGCGTTACGTGACAGCTGTTTACATTAGATTCATTTGTGCAGTTGTGGGCGGGCTCTTGTCCATCCACAGTTGAGTTGCGTATGAGTAACACCTTCTCCTGCTTCTGGCTTCAGATGTATGGCTGGGCGCCACTATCTAAATTGCTCCAGTTTGGAAATATCGTAGATCCGGGGCTGATGCACAGAGCAGTCTGAGTTGTAGTGGGGTGGTGGGTAGTCTCCACGTGACCTGTGTTTACTTTTAGTGATTTTGCTGTTTCCTCTTTGTTTATTGCTCTCACTTTAAATGAAAACAAAACGGATTTCTGTGGCTGGGAGCTACCAAATGAATGAAAGTACGTTCGCATAATTACGGAAGGCTAAAATATGTTGTTAGTTTCAGGTTTTATTTCTACCTTTCTGAGAGTGAAGCATTAATCACCTTGCAAAACAATGGACTTTTTTTTGGCGGTTTGCTAAAAAGATTTGGCTGTTATTAATCTTTTGCGCAGAGGCAGTCAATTTATTTGAAACAAAGTGTTTAATTTCACACTGTTGGCTAGTTTCAACTGTTCGCTGCATTTCAAATGCATGTTTTCCATCTTCTAGCTCGTATGGCATTATGCCATAATAAAGAACCAAACATGAGACTATACAGTACTTGTTCTCAATAAAATTTACATCCGAATCTGGACAGAACGATTGTGCACTTTAAGCCGAATTATGCATTTTAGTATGGTTCACGAAATTCCGATGCTCCTGAAGTATCCTTTGATGTCTTGTTTCTTTTATGACATAATGCAAGATCTTTTAATATTTTACACGTACGAAGATGCGGCCTTCCTGAGTGACGCAGCACAGGCGCAGTGACGCCTGTTATCTGGCGCTCTCTGGCAACTGTTGAAACAAACCAATTTCTAACAGGTCACAGGAAATTGCGAATGATGGTTTGAAAAGTGTTACTTTCAAAGTAAATTTCCTTTTACGCAAGATGAACTATGTGCAAGAATGTACATTGAATTTCTTAAATCACAGAGTGTTTGACTCTCATTTAAAAATCAACTTTTTGAGGAAAACCATCTAGAAGAATTTCAAGCCCAGAAGATCAGACATTTACGTCGTTATTAAAAATTTTAGTGGCACATTTGTGTGATGTATCTTAAAGTGTAACACACGCAAAAAGATCAGCATTATATGTGGAAGCTTAGCTTCTCTTGCAGCTTATTAATCTTCGAGACCAATATTATTTATGAAAGCTTTGTTTCTCTTGTAGCAATACTATGTGTATTAATTCAAACCATTAACTTTTCTTTTTTGTGTGTTCACACTACTTTAAGAACGATCTTGCTATTGGTTGACAACATCACTTGTCCCGTGATCAGCTGGTGAGATCACATGACATGAGCCATGACTGACTTACAAAAGTGCATCGCAGTCTCGATTTCATTCCTTCGGAAAGTAACATGCACTCTTTGGTGGAATTCCAATTTATGCCTCCGTAACACGAAAAGATGCAGCATACATGTTGCTGCACATAAAAGATCTTTCCAAAACGTGTTTTTTTCCTCCTGGGTTTTGTTTTAAGTGCCGGCAAATTCTACGTCTGTGTAGAAAACCATAAACATTCTAAGGATTGAGAAGTTTTGCAGTGCCGAGGAAAAGTATACTGTCACTTAAAACGGAAAAAGTGTATTTTCACCTGGGAGAAAGTGTATTTTCAAGCAGGAAATCCGGGAAAAATCCAGGAATTTTTTTTCCTTGTCCATGTATACACCCTGATATTCTAAGTTGATTTCTGAATGAATCATAAGTTGATTTTTGAATGCAAGCATGGTGTACATGATCTCACTGCCAGAAGGATCCTGTTCGCGTCTAGAAATAAACTTTCTTCCTGCAGACAAAAGGGGACAGGGCACAGGAGCTGAGTAGAACAAGAACAAAGCCAAATGGGGGAATGCCAATCACTGTTCATTTATTTGGTTGACTGGGTTTGCGAATGATCAGCTTTGTTATAATTACTAGCGAAATCCATAGATTCAGACTACCAGAGTGGAAATAAACAACAAATGGGAATAACAGATAAGAAAGATTACGTATTACCTTCTCGGTGTATCCAAGAAAATGATATTCTGGCAGAAAAGTTTTGGGCAGATTGCTACTCTAGTAAGGGCCAGTTGTGGAGTCCCCGGCTAGCAGGCGCTTCAGTTGTATTCTGGGAGCAGCATGGAAAACGCATTGCATGAACACATAATAATGCCTAACCAGAGAATAAATGCGGCATAACTAAACCGGCAATTGTGGCAGGGATAGTGAAGTTAAACAGAGAATAAGTTCTCCCACTGGCAGGAATAGTTACAGAATTAGTTATGACAAGATTGTTTGTTAGAATGAAGAAGGAGAAGAAACGGGGACATCACACAAAGTATAGAAGAATATGACGATTCCAAATTTATATTGAAATTTTGTGCTACTACTTTTCGATCTCATGCTTGAGAAACTGGAGCGTATGAACAAAGCTTTTTGCTTGTAGTAGGCGTAATAGGCATTTGCTATTCGTGCATTGGATTACATTCTGTCGTGCTATAAAAATGACCATTTGTACCAAAACAGCCTTGTTTGTTTGGTGTGTTTTACAATTGCTGCAGTATTAGACAGGACTATTTTGTTTCATCTAGCAGACAGTGACAAAATTGACTTAATCAGATCAAGAAATCGTACCAGTCTTGGGTTCTATTTGTATTAACAGCTTTTTCAATTTCAGACAGCGACATTTTGATTTTTCTTGTAGCAAAATGTTTGACAAACTTGGATGAGGTAATAGATTCTTTAGCAGAAAGGAAAGGACATGATATTAAGCCACAGCAATATTAGAGAGAGAAAAAAAATGCTATGACCTATGTATTGAAGAAATGTGTACTGTCTTGCTTGTGTCTTGCATTTACTGGCCTTACATATCCGATATTTAATTTGATACCACACAAAACAGCAAGTTATTAGCTTATAGGCAGTAAAGAGTGCAAGTATTCTTGTTCTCCTGGTTACAAATAATCCCATCCAGTATTAATTGTGCTGGCCGCAGTGGCCGAGCGGTTCTAGGTGCTTCAGTCTGGAACCGCGCGACTGCTATGGTCGCAGGTTCAAATCCTGCCTCGGGCATGGATGTGTGTGATGTCCTTTGGTTATTTAAGTTCTAGAGGACTGATGATCTCAGATGTTAAGTCCCATAGTGCTCAGAGCCATTTGAACCAAGTATTAATTGGGAGGTGTGAGGGGCAGGATGTCAAACCGGACGGCTGGGAGCAGGAGAGGCACCACAGGACATTTTAATTTCCACTCTTCTGAATATAGTTTGATGGCATCCAATGCAAAATATACATGTTTCAATTCCTTAGAGCGAAATACGGTGACTCATGATCGAAGAATGTGGCTTGAAAAGGCATGGCATTGCACTTTGACACGCTTATGACCAAATAACATGTTTTACATTTACTCGAATATATATGTTTTATGTATCATATTCTTCTGAAAGATGTGCACTGCAAAACAAACATATTTTTGAAAAGTCAATTTTTTTTTTTTTTTTTTTTTTTTTTTTTTTTTTTTTTTTTTTTTTTTTTTTTTTTTTTTAAATGTTTGGAGTCCTATCAAACGCACGAGGGAGGGGATGCCACTATCTAGTATTGTCCGGTTTGGAAATACCATAGATCCGGGTCTGACGCACAGAGAAATCTGTTGAGAGTTGTAGCGGGGAGATGGGTAGTCTCCATATGATCCGTGTTTACGTTTAATGATTTTGCTGCCTTCTCTTTGTTTACTGCTCTCATGTCAAATGAAGACAAAACGGATTTCTGTTTCAGGGAGCTATCAGGCGAGTTAAAATACATTCACATAATTACTGAAGGCTAAAATATGTTATTAGTTTCAGATCTTATTTTATTTCCACCTTTCTGATAGTCAAGCATTACTTACCTCACAGAACAGTGAAGTTATTTTTGTTGGTTTGCTAAAGAAATTTGTATTTTATTAATCTTCTTCCCAGAGGCGATCAAGTTATTTGAAACTGAGTGTTTAATTCCACACTAATGGCTAGTTTCACGTATTTGCTGCATTTCAGTTGTACATTTTCATCTATCAGCATGTAAGGCATTTTGCCATAGTAGAGAACCTAACTTGAGATAATACAGTACTGGTACTCCAAGAAAATTTACATCCCAAAAACTACACTGAAATGCTTAATATCAGGCAGAGGCCTACAGCACTGTCTGAAGCAAACCTATTTCTGACAAGTTGGGGTGTTTGAAAAGTGTACTTTCAAAGTAAATTTCCTTTTATGTGAGATGATCTATGTGCGAAGATATATGCTGAATTTCTTAAATCGAAGAGCATTTGACTCTCATTAAAAAATCAACTATTTGAAGACGAGCCATTTAGAAGAATTTCAAGCCCAGAAGATCAGACATTTATGTCGTTATTAAAAATTTTACTGGCATATGTGTGTGATGTATCTTAAAGTGTGAAAAAGATCAACATTATATGTGAAAGCTTAGCTTTTCCTGTAGCAACACTATGTATATTAATTTATAGCATTAAGTTTTCCTATTTGTGTGTTCACGCTACTTAACAGTGATGTTGTTATTGGCTGACCACATCACGTGTCCTATACTCTAAATATCTGCTGTCATCAACTGGCGAGATCACGAGACATGACTGGCTTACAAATCTGCTTTGCAATCTTGATTTCAATGCTTTGGAAAGTAACATGCGGTGTTTGGTGGAATTCGCATTTATACTTTTGTAATACGAAAATATACACCATAAATTTTGCTGCACATCAAAGATCTTTCCAAAATGTGTGCCCACTGCCCAGGTTTCTTGAAATATACCGAGGGTCTCACTGAGACTTTTACAGATCATATTTACCCTTACGACCTTGTACAAAAACAAATCTCCCATACCTTATCTTTCCAGTCACCCAACACCTCCCAAAGTTCCACTGTCTGGCTACAGAGGACCATTCCCCACATGACTCAGTACACCAACGACTGGAGCAACAGACTTACATTCTCCACCAGGGTCTTGACTGCCTCTGATCGTGTCCTGAAATCAGAAAAGTCCTACCCACCATCCTTCCCACCCCACCCATAGTGGTATTTCACCACCCACCGAAACTACACAATATCCTTCCCCATGCCTACACAACTCTTGCTCCCAACCCCTTTCCTCATGGCTCATATCCTAATAGACCTACTTGCAAGACCCTGTATGTCCATCATATTAGAGATGGTTGAGGGACTTGGAAATGCGATACAGGATGTCAAGTTAAAACACGTCAGCCATCTAGTTTCCAAACTTATTTTATTTGGCTACCAGCTTCAGAGTTTTATTACACCATCTTCAGGCTCCTGACGGACTGTTGGATGTTTATCTAACAGTCGGCAGATGATGGTTGAAGTGATCGCTATAGCAAAAATCTACCAATACCAGTATTGCTGGCCCCTTTTCTGATCAGAACCGAGATAGAATCTTCCTAGACATCGGTCAGTGGCCTGAAGATGGCATAGTAAAACACTGAAACTGGTAGCCAAATAAAATAAGTTTGGAAACTAGACAGCTTAAAGGTGTTTAATTTGACATCCTAGATGCAAGACCTCTCCCACACACCATCTCACCACCACCTACTCCAGTTTGGTCACAAACACCACCTATCCCATCACAGGCAGGGCTACCTGTGAAACCAGTCATGTGATCTACAAGCTAAGGTGCAACCACTGTGCTGCAATCAACAAGCTGTCTGTGGCCAAGAAACAACTGGACCACCCTGTTGGTGAGCACGCTACCCAATACGATGTTCTTCCCGGTCTGTGCCTTATGGACCTTCCCACCAACACCAACTTTTCTGAACTGCGCAGGTGGGAACTCTCCCTGCAATTTATCCTATGTTCCCTTAAACCTCTTGGGCTCAACCTTCATTATCCATTGTCCTTACCCATCTAGCCCCTTCCCTGTTCCCATTCCAGCACTACACAGCTGTCTTCTTCACCAACACACACAGTCTTTTTACTTCTCTCCTTTTCCAATACCCTCTTCTCCCACCCTCAGTCTAAGTCCTGACTGCATGTAGCTGCCCTACTCTCTGCCTCATTCCTGCATGTTCCCAGCAGCACCTTGCTGTCACCCATCCCTACCCTGCTGTCCCTCCACCTCTCCACCCCAGCCTCCTCCTTATCCCCATCTGGTTGCATCTCCCATTATTCGCTGCTACTCACAGTCTGGCTCCAGCTGCCAGAGACTGTGATCATGGATGTGTGTTGTGTGTGTGTGTGTGTGTGTGTGTGTGTGTGTGTGTGTGTGTGCGTTTTGTCTACTTTTGACAAAGGCCTTGTTGGCCAAACCTAACTTTCCAACAGACGTTTTGTTGTGCCTTTCTGCAACTCATAATCTCTCCTATATGCTGAGTAGTAATTATTCTTTTCATGGTATTTTTACATTCCATCCTGGAATTTCTATTGTTTGATTTTACCTGCATTCTTATTCGTTATTAGACCTACTCATGTGTTACCTCTATTTGATTTTGTATTTTTGCATGTGTAAACCTGTATGTACTGAGCTGGCCAGAAGTTATGTTAATCTTGCCACTGAAGTTCACTAAGTCCGACTACATAAAACTTCAACCTATTAATCACCATTTTTAGATTTTTCTGACCTACCCACCCAATTAAGGGATCTAACATTCCTTGCACTGACATGTGTGATGTCAGTCCTGATGCTATGTCCTGATGATAAGATCCTCCTGAGTAGTCTCTGCCCAGAGATCCAAATGGGGGACTATTTTACCTCTAGAATATTGTAACCATCAGGATGTCATGATCATTAAAACAGCTGCATACTGCATGCCCTCAAGAAAAGTAACAGATGTAGTTTCCCTTGCTTTTCACCATTCACAATTCTTGGTCAAATTGGCTAATGTTACAAGGCCAGATCAGTCAATTATCCAAACAGTTGCCCCTGCAACTATTGGAAAGGCTACTGCTCCTCTTCAGGAACGACATATTTCACATTTATGGTAAGGCTATCTCTATCATTGCTGCATGCTAGCTACCCCTCCTGGACAAGGTTTGGTGTGTGTGTGTGTGTGTGTGTGTGTGTGTGGTGGGGGGGGGGGGGGGGGAAGCGCGGATGTTTTCCAGGCATACATTATATAATACCCTACACACTTATTCTTAACAATTAGGGGGTGACACCCACAAAAACACTGGCTGCCTGGTCTGCCCAAAAATCTGATGTCCATAATTCTGCGGGTGCAGATACTCAATTTTCACTTTCCTTCCTTTACAAGTTCTTAGGGCCTCACTGGTCTTCTGGGATGCATGGCAGAGACTGTAGTTGAATTATTTGACACTGCATGCTGGTCAACGATGAACTACTGTGGTTTGATGGATAATGAAATTGCTTGTGAGTTATCACGCAATTGTGAAGGATGTGATATCAATTTTTTGAAGGATGATGATGATCATGTTCGATTTCTACGGTGCTCAGCTTTGCGGTCATCAGTGCCCATACAAAGTCCCAATTTTGACGCAGTCCAATATTTACACAATCCATGATGATGATGATGATGAAATATTTGACGAGGACAACACGAACACTCATTCCCAGGCAGAGAAAATCCCTTGGAGAATGATGATTTGTATGATTCTGATGATGGCATAGACTTTAATCGAGAAGAAATTTCTCAGTGCTCAGATAAGGAATGCAGATAACAAAATGTGCAATATTTTTATTCAGATTTCAATTGGAAGAGCTTTCAATATATAATTACCGTAGAAGGTTATTTTATTTGCGAATACTACTCTTATGGTAGGTTCACACAAGGAGACAGAGTGTCTTAAGTTCTTTAGAAGCAAGTACAGTATTGATGAAGGTTTCTCGGGTCTCCAGCTGGGTGGAAGCATTGATATCTGGCGACGTTTCGGGAAGTGTTATACTACCCATCTTCTGGTGAAGTGTCTAGACTCGTGGAGAGCGGGCAATTTATATGCGCGGTCACCCCCCTCCACTAGATCTCGGGTAGCTCTGGTGGACAGGCGACGTACGCTCGGTGGTGGGGATAGTAGTCGCCCCCAGCAGCTGGGTTCGGTTCTTGGTGTATGCATTCTGTCTGCGTCCGCGGCGGAGGACGTTGACGGGCGTGCTCCTGACAGATTGCCGCTATCGCAAGGTTTCATGCTGCCCTGAGCTGGTATCCCTCTTCTCCGTTGACCAAATTGTCATGAATCCTTATTTCTATGGATTCTTTGATAACTCTTTCCCAGAAGCCAGATGCTCGGCACAGAACCTCCATGTTTTTTCGAAGTTGAAGGTGTGTTGTTCATTTATGCTGTGTTCTGCTATGGCTGAATTTTCTTTATGACCCAGATGCACACATCTTAATACGTTCTTCACAGCATTTATATATGCAGCGGTGTGTTTGCCCAATGTATTGTGTACCGCATTCGCATAGTATTCTGTATACTCCTGGTGTGTTAAGGTTCAGCACATCTTTGGCAGAACCTAGGAGCTCCCTCGTCTTTGGTGGTGGTTGGAGAACAGTTTTGATATTGTATTTGTCCAGTTTACATGCAATTTTTGCCAAGAGCGGACCCATGTACAGAAGGAACCCGAGTCATTTGTCTTCTTCTTCTTCTTCTTCTGGGGTTCCCACTGTTTCCTTCTTCCTTTTAAGCATCCTGTTGATCTGCATTTCACTGTAGTCATTTTGGTGGAAGACTCTGTGGTCATTTTGGTGGAAGACTTCCCTCAGGTGTTGCAGCTCAGATTGTAAGCTGTCTTTGTCGCAGATGATATGCGCCCTATTTACCAGGGTGGTCAGTACTGTTTTTCTTTGTGCTGGATGGTGGCAGCTTGTAGCATGAAGGTATAGATCTGTTTGTGTCTTCTTCCTATGTACTGCATGGCCTAGTGTACCATCTGCCTTCCTCTTAATAAAAATATCAAGGAAGGGGAGGCATCCATTTTTCTCCATTTCCATTGTAAATTTGATGTTTGGATGTATGCTGTTGAGGTGTTCCAGAAACTCATCTAGAGCCTGTTTACCATGTCCCCACACAACAAAAGGCTCGTCGACATAGCGGAAGAAGTGCTTTGGTTTCTGTCTGGCAGTTTTGAAGGGCCACCTCCTCGAAAAGTTCGATATAGAGGTTTGCAATTGCAGGAGCCAGTGGGGAGCCCATGGCCATACCATCGATCTGCTCAAAGAATTCCCCTTTGCCTGAAAGGTAGTTGTTAGTGCGTGTTTGAAGAGGCTGAATGTTTGTGGTTCAAAGTGCTGGGCTAAAAGTGCCAAGGAGTCTTGAGGAAGGGGCTTTTTCATGAAAAGCGACATCATGTCCAAGCTGACGAGTAGGTCCTTGCTTTGTAGTCGCATGTCCCTGAGTATTTTTACGAATTCGGCTGAGTTTCTCACATGGTGGCTGCAGTGTCCAACAAGGGGATTGAGCAGTGTTGCTAGGTATTTTGCAAGTCCGTAACTGTGAGAGTTGATGGAGTCCACAATCGGTCTCAGAGGTACCCCTTCCTTATGGATCTTGGGGGTCCATAGAGGCGTGGTATCACTGGCATTCTGGGGTACAGCTGCTTCTTCATTGGTTCAGGTAAGTCCGATTTCTTCAGCAGAGCTATTGTCTTTGTACTCATTGTCAGGGTTGGATCCTACTTCAGCCTCTTCTAGGCTCTGTCAGTTTTCCATCTGACTTCCTCTGCTTCCTCCTTTGGAAGCCCTCATACTGCTTCCTTCATACCGCTGATGATGTATTGTTTTGAGATTGTTCTGGGGATGGGGGCGAAATTTAGTCCTTTTCTGAAGACTGCGATTGTGGCAGCATCCAGTTTTTTTCCAGTAAAATTGACCACGGCTCTGGTGTCATTCATCTCCTTTTTAGTCGTCTGAGTCCCGGCTAGTCTGCCAAATTTGCCGAGTTGTTTAGATGCAGAGCCCCGTTTTTACACCTCACTGTTGGAGTACGTGCTGCAGTCGGCCCATTCCCACAGATAGGCTGGTAATGTCCTTGCATTTGTAGGTGGCATGTGAGAAGGGTGGGTGCATTCCTGTCAAGCTACTTCTGAGTGAAATGAATGTGCTCCCTTACTAAGGCAATGCCTGGTCGTCATAATATCCAGTCGATCTTCTAAGATTTTACTGAATGTTGAATCACAACAAACCTTGGTGAAATGCTGATCAACAGGTAGCTTAAAAGGAAGAAGAAAGCAGTGAGAACCCCAGAAGAAGAAGATGAAGAAGAAGAAGAAGACAAATGACTCGTGTTCTTTCCGTACATGGGTCCGCTCTCGGTCAAAATTGCACTTATTCTGGGCAAATACAATATCAAAACTGTTCTCTGACCACCTCCGAAGACGAGGGAGCTCCTAGGTTCTGCAAAAGATGCGCTGAATCTTAACACACCAGGAGTATACAGCACACCATGTAAATGCGGTAAACAATACATTGGGCAAATGCACAGCTGTATATCTGAATGCTGTGAAGAAAGTATCAGATGTGTGCGATTAGGTCACACAGAAAATTCAGCCATAGCAGAACACAGCATAAATGAAGAACACACCTTCAACTTCCAAAACGCGAAGGTACTGTGCTGAGCATCTGGCTTCTGGGAAGGCGTTATCAAAGAATCCATAGAAATAAGGATTCATGACAATCTGGTCAACAGAAGAGAGGGATACCAGCTCAGCGCAGCATGAAACCTTGCGATAGCGGCAATCTGTCGGCAGTGCGCCTGTCAACGTCCTCCGCCACGGACGCACGCGGAATGCTTACACCGAGAACCGAACCTGGCCTCCGGGGCGACCACTAGCCCTACTACCGCGTGATTCCACCTGTCCACTGTAGCCACCCAAGGTCTAGTGGAAGGGAGTGACTGCGCATATAAATAGCCCACTCTCCGCAAATCTCAACACTTGTAGATGGGTAGCATGACACTTCCCGAAACGTCGTGAGATATCAACGCCACCCCTTGGCTGGAGACCAGAGAAACCTTCGTCAGGAGTTTGCGCTGGGAAAGCCTACAGTCACATATACAACACCTTTATGTAGAGAAAATAGTCTGCAGTTTCAAACTGCTGCAGGAAGAATGCACCAGCAAAGTGAAACTTCTCAGCACACTGGCTTTCCTACAACGCTGTTGAGGTGAGAACATCTTACCAAGGTTTGCGGCTATTTGACATCCAGTAAAATCTAAGAAGACCGACTGGATATTATGACCAGCAGGCATGGCATCAGTAAGGGAGCTCATTCGTTTCACTCGGAAAGAGCTGGACAGGAATGCACACACCCTTCTCACATGCCACCTACAACTGGCAAGGAGATTACCAACTTATCTGTGGGAATGGGCCAACTGCAGCATGTACTCCAACAGTGAGGTGCAAAAACGGGGCTCTGCATCTAAACAACTCGGCGAATTCAGGAGACTAACCAGGACTCATACGACAAAAAAGGAGATGAATGACAGAACTGTGGTCAATTTTACTGGAAAAGAACTGAATGTTACCACAATTGCAATACTCAGAAAAGGACTGAATTTTGCCCCCATCCGCAGAGCTATCCCAAAACGGGACATTATAAGCGGCTTGGAAGAAGCAGTACGGAAGGGTTCCAAAAGAGGAAGCAGATGAAGTCAGATTTGAAACTTGCAGAATAATTGACAGATCTTGATTATATAAAAATAACATATCTGTGGAACAATGAGCAGCTTTCCGGTCCCTTATGGATGAGCCTGATAAAACAATACTACCAGCGGGCAAAGGGAATGCTACAGTGCTATTAAGCACTGCTGAGTACCACCAGAAAATAAACCTGCTGCTACAAGGCGAGGCCTGCAAGAGGCTGCAGTAGGATCCAACACCAACAATGAGTAGAAAGACAATAGCTCTGCTGAAGAAATCGGATTTACCTGAGCCAATGGAGAAGCAGCTGTACCCCATAGCACCAGCGATACCACACCTCTATAGGCTCTGAGACCGATTGTGGACTCCATCAACTCTCACTGTCACGGACTTGCTAAATACCTAGCAACACTGCTCAAACTCCTTGTTGGACACTGCAGCCACCATGTGAGAAACTCAGCTGAATTCATAAAAGTAGTCAGGGACATGAGACTACAAAGGGAGAATCTACTCATGAGCTTCAACGTGATGTCGCTTTTCATGAAAAAGCCCCTTCTTCAAGACTCCTTGGCACTTTTAGCCCAGCACGTTGAACCACAAACAGTCAGCCTCTTAGAACATGCACTAACAATCACCTAATTTTAGTGCAACAGGGAATTCTTCGAGCAGATCGACGGTATGAGCAGATCGACGGTATGGCCATGGGCACCCCACTAGCTCCTGCGATTACAAACCTCTATATCAAACTTTTTGAGGAGGTGGCCCTTCAAAACTGCCAGACAGAAACCAAAGGACTTCTTCCGCTATGTTGGTGACACTTTTGTCGTGTGGGGACATGGCAAACAGGCTCTAGATGAGTTTCTGGAACACCTCAACAGCATCCATCCGTAAATCAAATTTACAATGGAAATGGAGGAAAATGGACGTTTCCCCTTCCTTGATATTTTAATTAAGAGGAAGGCAGATGGTTCACTAGGCCATGCAGTACATAGGAAGAAGAGAAGACACAAACAGACCTGTACCTTCGTGCAACAAGCTGCCACCATCCAGCACAAAGAAAAACAGTACTGACCACCCTCGTACATAGGGCGCGCACCATCTGTGACAAAGACAACCTACCATTCAAGCTGCAACACCTGAGGGAAGTCTTCCACCAAATTGGCTACAGCGAAACGCAGATCAACAGGGCACTTGAAAGGAAGAAGAAAGCAGTGAGAACCCCAGAAGAAGATGAAGAAGAAGAAGAAGAAAAATGACTCACATTTCTTCCATATGTGGGTCCGCTCTCGGCCAAAATTGCATGTAATCTGGGCAAATACAATATCAAAACTGTTCTCCAACCACCACCAAAGACGAGGGAGCTCCTAGGTTCTGCAAAAGATGTGCTGAACCTTAACACACCAGGAGTATACAGCATACCACACGAATGCGGTAAACAATACATTGGGCAAACACAATACTGTATATCTAAATGCTGCAGAGAACGTATTGTATGTGTGCAACTAGGCCACACAGAAAATTCAACCATAGCAGAACACAGCATAAATGAAGAACACACCTTCAACTTCGAAAACACGAAGGTACTGTGCCGAGTGTCTGGCTTCTGGGAAAACGTTATCAAAGAATCCATAAAAATAAGGATTCACAACAATCTGGTCAACAGAGAAGAGGAATACAACTCAGCACAGCATGGATCCTTGAAAGAGCGGTAATCCATCGGGAGCGCGCCCATCAACATCCTCCGCTGTGTACGCAGACAGGATGCTTACACCGAGAACCGAATTCGGACGCCGCAGGTGACCACTATCCCCACTACTGCGGGCAGGTCGCCTGTCCGCCGCAGACACCTGAGATCTAGTGGATGGGGGTGACTGCGCATATAAACAGCCCGCTCTCCGCAAATCTTGACACTTCGTCAGAAGATGGTAGTATGACACTTACCGAAACTCGCGAGATATCAATGCTACCACCCAGCTGGAGACCCGTGAAACCTTCATCAACAGTTTACACTGGTAAAGCCTACAGTCAAGTCAGTATTGCCATTATTCCTGTTGGTACTACACCTGAAGAGTGCAGACGACCATGAGCAAGAGTGAGTCTAAGAACTTTGTGCAATACTGATTCCGAGTAAAGCTGGCTGGCTACTGATCGTGTACCAATGTTGGGTGGCTGCTGACAATGTACCAGATATGTTATCTGTTCTCAAGACTTTCTGGGAAGTGCAACATTGTCAGTTTAGACCAGAAAATCAAATCTCTAGACTTCTTTTCATATTTACTTTCAGACTACTGTAATCATATAAATAGCAAATTACTATGTATGCACAACAAAGCATAAGGAACTTACAAAGCACATATTCCTTTTCACTTACCTACTCACTGTCAAACTGGAAAGCAGATGTGTGTAGGTGTGAGAGCCCATAGACAAGAGCATTGGTCCGAGAATCCTCTTGTATCATGTAATTTCCATCCAAACATCTTGAGGCAGGGTAGGTTTCTTTATATTTTGAGAAACTTTCACACCAGTTGAAATTCAGTAGCTAAGAAAAAGTGGCTACGACCCACTACACAAGGTAAGACCCCTCCTAGATAAAGTGTCTGCTAGTTTCCAGCATGCACATACACCATCCCAAAATATTACAATAGATAAAAGTCATGTACAAATGTCATGGCCATTTGTATTTCAAGCAAGACATGCCACAGAAGCCAAATAAATGTGGGATAAAAGTGTGCATGTTATCAGAGTTAGACACAGGTTATATCTGGCATTTTTTTAATTAAGAGGAAGGCAGATGGTTTACTAGGCCCTGCAGTTATGCAGGTTATGTCTGGCATTTTTTTTATTTATGTACCATATTTACTCGAATCTAAGGCGCACCTTTTTTCCAGTTTTTGTAATCCAAAAAACTGCATGCGGCCTAGAATCGAGTGCAAAGTAAGCGGAAGTTCTGAAAAATGTTGGTATGTGCCGCCACAACTAGCTTCTGCCGTCTAATATATGTAGCACTACACAGGCATGCTTTGCACGCACAAAGATAAATACTGGTGCCAAAAGCTATGCGTCAGTAAATAAATTAAGAGAAAAGGTAGAAGACTGTAAACATTATGACATGTATTCTTTCGTGTTTGCTGCTATCTCATTTAAATCCTGTCTGCCTAATAAACTACGAAACTAGAGTGAGACAACAGCAAACGCAGAAGAATATACATATATGTCATGTTTATATTTGTATTATTCTTATGCTGAATAGTGATACAGTCAGAAATGAAGCACTAATATATGATGACTCTAATTTCTGTGCAGAATGTAATGTACTAAAGAGGCGTCTGCAAAGATTTTCAAACGGAGAAAATTTTTCGCTAAACTCTCGTTCGGAATAAATTCTATCATACGCATTCTATTATTTGGTTCTTGTTGATCATTATCAAAGCAGTGAAAGTAACAAAAAATAGCAGTCTCTTGCCATTGTTTTGGTTATGAGACAATTCCTCTCTTTTTTCTTTATTGTAAGCCGCGGCAGCACGCACAAAAGCAAGCCATGCCGCGAGTGGCGACACTCATTATCAGAATGCGACAAACAATGCATGCCACAGTACAATAATGCATTTTCAGCTTAGTGTGACGTAAACACCTATAACTAAGAGAACGGCACTTATCATATCAAAGCAAAATAAGCAATCGCTTCAAACCAGACAAAGCACTTGAAAAAGGAAGAGTACCCGTCTAAATACGGATGGAGCGCCTGACACATAGCAATGGCTACTTGGTAAAGCTTAACTGTTAAGCTTACGACTCGAATCACACCACTGTAGCTGTATCTTCATCCATTCGACCTCAACTGTGTCTCATGTTGCCATGGACAAACTTTGTTTCTTATTTGGAGGGGCAGTTTAAAACTTTTCTCTCCCCTTGAATTTCGAGTCTCAAATTTCAGGTGCAGCTTAGATTCGGCAAAAAGTTTTTCCTTGATTTCGAGTCTCATTTTTCAGGTACGGCTTAGATTCGAGTGCAGCTTAGATTCGAGTAAATATGGTATCTGAGAGGTCTGATACAATAAACTCGCAAAGGCATTACTTGGGACTTTGTCAGGAAAAGGTTGCACTTTTTTACTGACAGATTCTGCACCAGTCAAGACCTTGCTTCAGTGTTCGAAGTTGCAAAAACTGCTCTTGTGGTAACTACAAGAAAGTCTAGACAGAGAGTACCTTGTGCTATAAATTATCTAAAACTTCAGTGAGGTTGTGGGGCGGCAGGTAAAAGTCAATCATTTGTTTGTTCACCGTTTTTCTCACGTGAGCCTGGCAACTAATTCAGTGGTCAGCCAGAAAGTGAAGGGAAGCATACTGTCCTTGATTTCCAGTCTGCACGGCCACATTCTGGTCCAGCCCACTGAAAGAAAGGTTTTTGTTCTCCTATTTTGTTGCGTGATCAGGACTCTGATTTAAATAAAAGTATATAGTTTCAGTTAAAAATTATATTACATAAAGTTTGTCACGTACAACACTAGGAAATTGGCTATGTTCAGTTGAAAACAAGTCTTTCTATTCTAACAGCACATTTAGCAGTTCAGAGGCTACCTCTATGGTACGTTTCTACCAGATTGTATTTTGCCCTGACTAAAATTACTCAAATGAAGGTTTGCAATAAATGTTCAAAATTAATGCTCGCCGTAAAAGTGGGAATAGTCACCACTTGCCACGCAGAATTGTAATTCACATGGACAGCACACTAACAGTTACTTTGGTGAATTCTAAGTGATGCAGGAAGGTGTACTGTCCTTGCGAGTTCACTATCCGTTTTTACTGCAAAATACGTGCTTTGACATAGTTCGGCTCTGATGTCATCCGAGGCAGAGCACGTGCCGACATTTAACACACATGGATCTTACAGTAGCTGAATGTAAAGTGAACCTTATACTGCCTCTCAGGTGGTATTTATATAGGTGCCAGAGTGGATGGTCGCGGGAACGTCTGTTGTCTACGGCTATCTGCACACTGCAGCAGCCTCCGAACCATCGCTTTCTCGGGCACATAAACTTTAATAATATAGTTACAAATTACATCAAAACCCTCTTAATATTTATTTGTATTGAGTTAAATTGTTTGAAATCACCAAAAAAGTTTCAGCTTGCTAGAATGAAAACTTAGCATTTTAGAATTTTTTAGTGGAACTAACCTCTGAACCATATCTTTACCAGAATTTATGTCAGCAGTTATTAATACTACAACTCTGAAATTTAGTATAGCCCTATCACTTGGTATGTTTTATCGTCCACTTTAACCAAAATTCTCTATCATTAAAATCACAGGTACTTAATCTACAACAATTGTCTACATTTTAGTTACAAAATTGGTTTTTGACTTAATTATTCAAAAACTGTAACAGGTAGCTTAATGTGGTCTTTCATTTATTATTTTTGGGGTGAACTGGAGCATAAAACACGTTTTCATATTTGTAAGTCCGTTACTTACTGCCTCTGATTTTTCCTAAAAATGTGGAGTCCAGTGTTAATTTTTGTTATATGGGTTTGGAAACCTGCACCACTTATTTATGAGCTCTAACTGCACCCTCTGACCAAATTCTGGCTTTCTAGCTTCATTATTTAACGCCACTTTTTTTCTCTTAAAATGGAATTTTTACGTAAACTATTAAGTGTAGATCATAATAACTTGATATTTGGAACATTATAACACTAAACTATGTTTTTAAAAAGTCTTAAAACTAAATTTTGATTTTTAATTTCATATTGCGGTGCAGTACTTACACGCTATGCGCAGACGTTAAGGTGATATGGCGCTACTAGCAGTGAACTGGGGTAAGTCCCGGCGCACTTGCTTGCCTCTGTATCTCACATGATACAGTTCTTGGCTTGCTTCAAGGTGGAATAATTTTTAGGCATAAAGGAAATATCTTAGCTTTCTGTTGTAAGGACAAAAGAAATGTGCACATGATAAATACAAGGCAAATTGCTGAGATGGTGACCTTCATTGATGACAGAAGCAAGGGGAACTCAGAGCCAACCTGTGTGGTGAACTATAATAAAAACAAGTTGAGTGTGGACTTATCAGACCAGTGACAGCTGTATGGGGCCTTTGAGCACAAAACTGTGAACTCATGGAAAAAGTTGGCATTCCTCATAATAGCGATGTAGATGATAGATTCCTCAGTATTGTACAAGGTAACTGGAAAACACCTCACAACATCAAAGTTTATGTCAATCATCAGGGCAGATCTTGCATAAAGCAGAGATCTCGAACCATGACCTGGTACCTTGGGACTCTACATGCTATTAACTGAAACCATTTCCTGAATAAGATTGAGGTTGAAATAGGGAAGAAACAGAACAAAAAACAATGCGTAGTGTGTGTCTTCCCCATGAACCATGGACCTTGCCATTGGTGGGGAGGCTTGCGTGCCTCAGCGATACAGATGGCCGTAACGTAGGTGCAACCACAACAGAGGGGTATCTGTTGAGAGGCCAGACAAACGTGTGGTTCCTGAAGAGGGGCAGCCGCCTTTTCAGTAGTTGTAGGGGCAACAATCTGGATGACTGACTGACCTGGCCTTGCAACATTAACCAGAACGGCCATGCCGTGGTGGTACTGCAAATGGCTGAAAGCAAGGGGAAACTATGGCCGTAATTTTTCCCGAGGGCATGCAGCTTTACTGTATGGATAAATGATGATGGCGTCCTCTTGGGCAAAATATTCCGGAGGTAAAATAGTCACCCATTCGGATCTCCGGGCGGGGACTACTCAAGAGGATGTCGTTATCAGGAAAAAGAAAACTGGCGTTCTAGGGATCGGAGCGTGGAATGTCAGATCCCTTAACCGGGCAGGTAGATTAGAAAATTTAAAAAGGGAAATGGATAGGTTAAAGTTAGATATAGTGGGAATTAGTGAAGTTCGGTGACAGGAGGAACAAGACTTTTGGTCAGGTGAATACAGGGTTATAAACACAAAATCAAATAGGGGTAATGCAGGAGTAGGTTTAATAATGAATAAAAAAATAGGAGTGCAGGTAAGCTACTACAAACAGCATAGTGAACGCATTATTGTGGCCAAGATAGACATGAAGCCCACGCTTACTACAGTAGTACAAGTTTATATGCCAACTAGCTCTGCAGATGATGAAGAAATCAAAGAAATGTATGGTGAGATAAAAGAAATTATTCAGGTAGTGAAGGGAGATGAAAATTTAATAGTCATGGGTGACTGGAATTCAAGAGTAGGAAAAGAGTGAGAAGGAAACATAGTAGGTGAATATGGATTGGGACGAAGAAATGAAAGAGGAAGCCACCTGGTAGAGTTTTGCACAGAGCATAACTTAATCATAGCTAACACTTGGTTCAAGAATCATGAAAGAAGGTTGTATACATGGGAGAATCCTGGAGATACTAGAAGGTATCAGATAGATTATATAATGGTAAGACAGAGATTTAGGAACCAGGTTTTAAATTGTAAGACATTTCCAGGGGCAGATGTGGACTCTGACCACAATCTATTGGTTATGAACTGTAGATTAAAACTGAAGAAACTGCAAAAAGGTGGAAATTTAAGGAGATGGGACCTGGATAAATTGAAAGAACCAGAGGTTGTACTGAGTTTCAAGGAAAGCATAAGGGAACATCTGACACGAATGGGAGAAAGAAATACAGTAGAAGAAGAATGGGTAGCTCTGAGGGATGAAGTAGTGAAGGCAGCAGAGGATCAAGTAGGTAAAATGACGAGGGCTAGTAGAACTCCTTGGGTAACAGAAGAAATATTGAACTTAATTGACGAAAGGAGAAAATATAAAAATGCAGTAAATGAAGCAGGCAAAAAGGAATACAGACGTCTCAAAAATGAGATCGACAGGAAGTGCAAAATGGCTAAGCAGGGATGGGTAGAGGATAAATGTAAGGATGTAGAGGCGCATCTCACTAGGGATAAGATAGATACTGCCTACAGGAAAATTAAAGAGACATTTGGAGAAAAGAGAACCACTTGTATGAATATCAAGAGCTCAGATGGAAACCCAGTTCAAAGCAAATAAGGGAAAGCAGAAAGGTGGAAGGAGTATATAGAGGGTCTATACAAGGGCGATGTACTTGAGGACAATATTATGAAAAATGGGAGATACGATACTGCGTGAAGAGTTTGACAGAGCACTGAAAGACCTGAGTCGAAACAAGGCCCTGGGAGTAGACAACATTCCATTAGAACTACTGATGGCCTTGGGAGAGCCAGGTCTGAGAAAACTCTACCATCTGGTGAGCAAGATGTATGAGACAGGCGAAATACCCTCAGACTTCAAGAAGAATATAATAATTCCAGTTCCAAACAAAGCAGGTGTTGACAGATGTGAAAAATACCGAACTATCAGTTTAATAAGTCACAGCTGCAAATTACTAATGCGAATTCTTTATAGACGAATGGAAAACCTGGTAGAAGCCGACCTCGGGGAAGATCAGTTTGGATTCCATAGAAATATTGGAACACATGAGGCAATACTGACCTTACAACTTATCTTAGAAGAAAGATTAAGGAAAGGCAAACCTACGTTTCTAGCATTTGTAGACTTGGAGATGCCTTTTGACAATGTTGACTGGAATACTCTCTCAAATTCTGAAGGTGGCAGGGGTAAAATACAGGGAGCGAAAGGCTATTTACAATTTGTACAGAAACCAGATGGCAGTTATGAGAGTTGAGGGACATGAAAGGGAGGCAGTGGTTGGGAAGGGAGTGAGACAGGGTTGTAGCCTCTCCCCGATCTTATTCAATCTGTATATTGAGCAAGCAGTAAAGGAAACAAAAGAAAAATTCGGAGTAGGTATTAAAATTCATGGAGAAGAAGTAAAAACTTTGAGGTTCGCCGATGACATTGTAATTCTATCAGAGACAGCAAGGGACTTGGAAGAGCAGTTGAACGGAATGGACAGTGTCTTGAAAGGAGGATATAAGATGAACACCAACAAAAGCAATATGAGGATAGTGGACAACAAAAGCAATATGAGGATAGTGGAATGTAGTCGAATTAAATCAGGTGATGCTGAGGGAATTAGATTAGGAAATGAGACTCTTAAAGTACTAAAGGAGTTTTGCTATTTGGGGAGCAAAATAACTGATGATGGTCGAAGTAGAGAGGATATAAAATGTAGACTGGCAATGGCAAGGAAAGCATTTCTGAAGAAGATTGATTTGTTAACATCGAGTATAGATTTAAGTGTCACGAAGCCGTTTCTGAAAGTATTTGTATGGAGTGTAGCCATGTATGGAAGTGAAACATGGACGATAAATAGTTTGGACAAGAAGAGAATAGAAGCTTTCGAAATGTGGTGCTACAGAAGAATGCTGAAGATTAGATGGGTAGATCACATAACTAATGAGCAGGTATTGAATAGAATTGGGGAGAAGAGGAGTATGTGGCACACTTGACAAAAAGAAGGGAGCGGTTAGTAGGACATGTTTTGAGGCATTAAGGGATCACAAATTTAGCATTGGAGGGCAGCGTAGAGGGTAAAAATCGTAGAGGGAGACCAAGAGATGAATACACCAAGCAGATTCAGAAGGATGTGGGTTGCAGTAAGTACTGGGAGATGAAGAAGTTTGCACAGGATAGGGTAGCATGGAGAGCTGCATCAAACCAGTCTCATAACTGAAGACCACAACAACAAACAGTGTGTCTCTGAAAGGCAAAAAACTTACTGGAAAAGTGTTGTACAGAGACACAAGCTACCAGTGTAGTGAATGCGAAATAGAATTGTGCAGGTTACCATGTTTTAAAATTTTTCATACAAAGACCAAAATTACATGTTAAAATAAAACAAAAATCAAGGAGTATACATCATTATTAGAATTATTGTGTAAAAAAGGGGGGGGGGACATAATTGAAAGTTTCTTAAAAGCATATATTAATTAAGAGAACAGAGTATTGCACATATTCTCAAATTAGAAAGACCAGGCTCTTTAGTAAGAGTAATGTCATCTCTCCAGCAGAAACCATTTAAGAGTTGCAGTAGTTTAAAACATGTTTAAAACAGCAAGGCCATTTGGCTCAGGACCCAAAATGTTAAAGCTATCTCCCTTTGCACATATTGGTTGTTGCTAGTTTCTTGGATCACTGTGTTCCACATCATTTTTGTTTTGCCTAATGATGTGGCTAACCTCTTCCCATTATGCATAATTCTTCAGTGAGTTGATTACTTTCCTCATTAAGTAGGGTTATAAAAAATCCAAAACTATGTACATGACATCTGAAATTCGAAATTCAAATAACAAATCAAAAACCGCCTGGAAAGTTATAAAAAGGGTGAGTGGTAAAGAAAGTAGAATTTTTGACTGACATAGAATCAATCCAGAACGGAAATACTGTAAAAAATACTTGCTAATATCTTCAATAAGCATTTTTAACTGCTGCTGAAAATTTGGTTGTGAATGCTCAGTGAGTGACGCAGTAGCCCTTCGGCATAAAGCTAACAATGCCAAATTTTGCCAGATGCGGATAACCCCCCATAACAATCAGTGAGATCAATAGGACAATCAGAGAGATGAAGTCAAAAAGCTCTTGTGGGGTTGATCATATTTCAACTAAGATACTTAAGCACTGTCATGGCTATATAAATGCAATCTTGTGTCATATTTTTAATGAATTCCTAAAACAAAGTATTGTTCCACTTATATACAAATATGCCTGTGTGAAACCGCTGTTTGAAAAAGGTGAAACAACTGATGTAACAAACTACTACCCAATGAAAAGGTGAAAAAACTTATGTAACAAACTACTACCCAATATCCCTGCTAAAAAGTTTTTCAAAGGTCCTTGAGAAATGGGTACTCACGAGAATTGTTAATCACCTGAACAGCCATAATAGTCTCAGTCAATGTCAGTTTTGTTTCCAGCAAGGCCTATGAATTGATGATGCTATTTACTCTTTCACCAATCAAATTTTCGAATCTCTTAAGAGAAAATTGGTACCAACTGGAATCCTATGTGATCTATCCAAGGCTTTTGACTGTGTCAACCATGAAATTCTGCTAAATAAAGCAGACTACCTTCTCTGAATCCAAACTGGTTTTTACTAATTACTGCAAATTTTTCTTGGTGACTGACTATCCTGGCATATTTTAATTTTTCAAGGACTTTAGAAAATGTAGTCAAAGAGAGGCAGGACAGTAGTTTTTAACGTCAGAGGCATCACCTTTTTTGTAGAGGGGCTTTACAATAGGATACTTCATTCTGTCAGGGAAGATACCTTGTTTCAGAGAGGGATTTAATATATGAGCTAGAACTTCACAGAACTGATTACATCAGTCTTTTAGCACTTTGCTCGTGATGTTGTCGACACCAGTTGAATTTTTGCTTTTTAAAGAAGTAATGGCTTTTCTTACTTCATGTACTGTTATGGGGGCCATACCTATCTGCTCTATGAATTTTCAGTATTTTGAAGCGCTCTTCTAATGAGCCACTGTGTCCTGTTTTCTCAGCAACACTTAAAAAGTGCTCATTAAAAATGTTGTCACAGTCTCTTGATTTTGTACTTGTCTACCTTAATTACCTAGAACAATAATAATTGGGACATGGATTAAATCCTACGTTACAGATAGGAAACAAAGGATAATAATTACTGAACAATAATCGGATCCCAGCTTTATCCAAGTGGGGCACAGTCAACGCTGGAGTGCCTCAAGGCTCGGTATTGGGACCGTTACTGTTTCTTATACACTCCTGGAAATGGAAAAAAGAACACATTGACACCGGTGTGTCAGACCCACCATACTTGCTCCGGACACTGCGAGAGGGCTGTACAAGCAATGATCACATGCACGGCACAGCGGACACACCAGGAACTGCGGTGTTGGCTGTCGAATGGCGCTAGCTGCGCAGCATTTGTGCACCGCCGCCGTCAGTGTCAGCCAGTTTGCCGTGGCATACGGAGCTCCATCGCAGTCTTTAACACTGGTAGCATGCCGTGACAGCGTGGACGTGAACCGTATGTGCAGTTGACGGACTTTGAGCGAGGGCGTATAGTGGGCATGCTGGAGGCCGGGTGGACGTACCGCCGAATTGCTCAACACGTGGGGCGTGAGGTCTCCACAGTACATCGATGTTGTCGCCAGTGGTCGGCGGAAGGTGCACGTGCCCGTCGACCTGGGACCGGACCGCAGCGACGCACGGATGCACGCCAAGACCGTAGGATCCTACGCAGTGCCATAGGGGACCGCACCGCCACTTCCCAGCAAATTAGGGACACTGTTGCTCCTGGGGTATCGGCAAGGTCCATTCGCAACCGTCTCCATGAAGCTGGGCTACGGTCCCGCACACCGTTAGGCCGTCTTCCGCTCATGCCCCAACATCGTGCAACCCGCCTCCAGTGGTGTCGCGACAGGCGTGAATGGAGGGACGAATGGAGACGTGTCGTCTTCAGCGATGAGAGTCGCTTCTGCCTTGGTGCCAATGATGGTCGTATGCGTGTTTGGCGCTGTGCAGGTGAGCGCCACAATCAGGACTGCATACGACCGAGGCACACAGGGCCAACACCCGGCATCATGGTGTGGGGAGCGATCTCCTACACTGGCCGTACACCACTGGTGATCGTCGAGGGGACACTGAATAGTGCACGGTACATCCAAACCGTCATCGAACCCATCGTTCTACCATTCCTAGACCGGCAAGGGAACTTGCTGTTCCAACAGGACAGTGCACGTCCGCATGTATCCCGTGCCACCCAACATGCTCTAGAAGGTGTAAGTCAACTACCCTGGCCAGCAAGATCTCCGGATCTGTCCCCCATTGAGCATGTTTGGGACTGGATGAAGCATCATCTCACGCGGTCTGCACGTCCAGCACGAACGCTGGTCCAACTGAGGCGCCAGGTGGAAATGGCATGGCAAGCCGTTCCACAGGACTACATCCAGCATCTCTATGATCGTCTCCATGGGAGAATAGCAGCCTGCATTGCTGCAAAAGGTGGATATACACTGTACTAGTGCCGACATTGTGCATGCTCTGTTGCCTGTGTCTATGTGCCTGTGGTTCTGTCAGTGTGATCATGTGATGTATCTGACTCCAGGAATGTGCCAATAAAGTTTCCCCTTCCTGGGACAATGAATTCACGGTGTTCTTATTTCAATTTCCAGGAGTGTATTTATAAATGACCTCCCACACTGCACCATGTCAGTAAGGAAGTCCACCATATTCACTGATGATACTTCTCTTCTAGTTGATAAATCAACAGGGAACAACTGGGAAACAATCTGTAAACAATGCATTTGATGACGTTCTGAAAGAGTTTAAATGTAATGGACTCTCTCTGAATATAAGAAAACTCATTATTACAGTTTCACATGACACATAAAGAATCAGGGATATAAATATAGAATGTGATGGACAACAAGTAAAGCAAGTTGACTTGACTAAGCTCCTGGGTCTGTATATAGATTGCAAATGAAATTGGTCCAACCATATCCTAGATCTATAAAAAAGGCTACATTCTGCAACATTTGCCTTACACGTAATTGCATCAACCACACATAGGGAAGCCATAAGAGCTGCTTATTTCAGATATTTCCATGCACTTCTTTTGGGGCAACCAGCCCTAGGCAAAAAAAGTTTTTATTGCTCAGAAGAGAGCTAATGCATCATGAGTGGTGTGCAACCAATGCACTCATGCAGGAATCTGTTTAGGAAACTACAGGTATTAACAATGATATCTCAGTATGTATACTTGCTTGTATGTTTCATTAATAAAAACCACTCTCTCTTTAAAACCAATAGTGAATATCATTGCCACAACGCAAGGTCAAAAGAGGACTTTCATAATAACCAGTCTAACTGTACCATCAGACAGGGTGGTTTCGGATGGTTTTGTCATTATTTTGATTGTAACTTTTGTATATATCATTAGATTAAATTGATTATTATGGAAGTGGTAGGGTATATGTGTAACAAATACAATATCCCATAAACAGAAAGAGTATGTGTAGGTACATTTATCTGAGGCAGTTAAATAAAGTGTCTGAAGTCATGTCATGAACTGGGGTGATTTCGGACACATGTGTTTTTTTAAGCTCTGTCCGAAGTTACAGTATATAGAGGGCAAATTCGGACAGTTACTGCCTTTTTTTTTAAAATTCTATATGCTTTTTATTTTACTTTAGTGACATTTTACACATGGTGGGAGATTTTCCAGCTTTGCCTTGATATTGGGGAAAAACATCTTAACAGTCTCTTTGTTTACTTCTGCACAAGCTCATTTAATATTTTCGCTTAAGCGAACAGAAAGATCTTCTGACTGTTGTTTGTGGAATAGAGAAAACTTCTCCTGGCAGATTATTACAAAATTTCTTCTCTTTTCGGCCAGATTTATCAAGGTAGCCTTTAAATAAATACCTAATATCCAATTTAATGAAGGGAAATCTCCAATGTGCAGCCATCAAGATACCTTGCTTCAACATTTCTTCTTCTTTTTTATTTAGCACTGGCTGTCCTCCCATTTTTTTTCGGATGTGCTTCCTGCACTTTATTTTGTAGGGTTGATTTAGGTATACCATACAAATCACATGCTTTTCTGTACAATAATTTATCACTCTGAATATCACAAACTGCTTTATCTAAAAGTTCTGTGTCATAATTACACCGTACTGTAGCACCTCTCCTGCTCTTATACCTTCTTCACATTGTCCAAAATCACCCCACACAGCACACAGTTTTACAAAAACCATCATTATTTTATAACCTTGCATGAGAAACTCGACAAACTTGTACAGAAATTGTCTCAATGCTGTTAGCTACTGAGTGCATCGACAATTACGCTAACAATAACTTTCTGCTCGGCAAAACAATAAAAAGTTTCCACTTTACGATTAGGCATGGAATTTTAACACTGAGTCCGTTCATCAGTTATTCACCTAGGGAAATAATTGACACAAAATAAAAGTTGTGGAAAGCGATAAATGCATTCTTGCGCTTAAAATAACTGGCGCACGGATGTTACGAGGTGCATTCAAGTTCTAAGGCCTCCGATTTTTTTTTCTAATTAACTACTCACCCGAAATCGATGAAACTGGCATTACTTCTTGATGTAATCGCCCTGAAGATGCACACATTTTTCACAATGCTGATGCCATGGTTCCATGGCAGCGGCGAAGGCTTCTTTAGGAGTCTGTTTTGACCACTGGAAAATCGCTGAGGCAATAGCAGCACGGCTGGTGAATGTGCAGCCATGGAGAGTGTCTTTCATTGTTGGAAAAAGCCAAAAGTCACTAGGAGCCAGGTCAGGTGAGTAGGGAGCATGAGGAATCACTTCAAAGTTGTTATCATGAAGAAACTGTTGCGTAACGTTAGCTCGATGTGCGGGTGCATTGTCTTGGTGAAACAGCACACACGCAGCCCTTCCTGGACGTTTTTGTTGCAGTGCAGGAAGGAATTTGTTCTTCAAAACATTTTCATAGGATGCACCTGTTACCGTAGTGCCCTTTGGAACGCAATGGGTAAGGATTACATCCTCGCTGTCCCAGAACACAGACACCATCATTTTTTCAGCACTGGCAGATACCGAAATTTTTTTGGTGGCGGTGAATCGGTGTGCTTCCATTGAGCTGACTGGCGCTTTGTTTTGGATTGAAAAATGGCATCCACGTCTCATCCATTGCCATAAATGACGAAAAGGAAGTCCCATTCATGCTGTCGTTGCGCGTCAACATTGCTTGGCAACATGCCACACGGGCAGCCATGTGGTCGTCCGTCAGCATTCGTGGCACCCACCTGGATGACACTTTTCGCATTTTCAGGTCGTAATGCAGGATTGTGTGCACAGAACCCACAGAAATGCCAACTCTGTAGGCGATCTGCTCAACAGTCATTCGGCGATCCCCCAAAACAATTCTCTCCACTTTCTCGATCATGTCGTCAGACCGGCTTGTGCAAGCACGAGGTTGTTTCGGTTTGTTGTCACACGATGTTCTGCCTTCATTAAACTGTTGCACCCCCGAACGCCCTTTCAACACATCCATAACTCCATCACCACATGTCTCCTTCAACTGTCGATGAATTTCAATTGGTTTCACACCACGCAAATTCAGAATACGAATGATTCCATGCTGTTCAAGTAAAGAAAACATCGCCATTTTAAGTATTTAAATCAGTTCTCATTCTTGCCGCTGGCGGTAAAATTCCATCTACCGTATGGTGCTGCCATCTCTGGGACGTATTGTCAATGAACGCGGCCTCATTTTAAAACAATGCACATGTTTCTATCTCTTTCCAGCCTAGAGAAAAAAAAATCGGAGGCCTTAGAACGTGAATGCACCTCGTATAACAAGTAACTCTTTGTTTTTATGCAGTGACAAAGAGCAAATAAGCCATACTGTCCGAATTCACCCCGGTGTCCGAAATCACCCCGTCTGACAGTACCCTTGTACATGAAGGAGTAAATTATACTGGCATCAAAATATAGAATGCTCTACCCAGTGCCATCAAACGTCTTGCTCCTGAAACACCAAAGTTCAAGAGCAAACAGAAGGAATACCTAATACAAAAGTCATTCTATTCAATTTGTGAATTTTTTAGTGCATAGGAGCAAGTTTTTATTATACAACTGTGTTAGCCATTCAATGTAAGCATAAATATAAACTACTTGTTGCTATAGTGTTATATTGTTGCTCAAATACTTTGATATTGTTAATTCAGGTGGGTGCACATAGGTATTAATTCTGATGTATGTAATATGTTTTTATTTCTTGTAATGTTCCATTTTGGTACTATGAGTCTTGTTGTGAATTAACCATGTTGTGTGCTGTTGTATTGCTAACATTGTAAAAATATTGGCTTGTTCCATATCCTTGCAACTCAACAGAACTCGCAATAAAATAAATTATTCTGCAGTATACCTTGTAATTAAGTACAGGATC
The DNA here is from genome assembly GCF_023864275.1 of Schistocerca cancellata. Taxonomy (NCBI): domain Eukaryota; kingdom Metazoa; phylum Arthropoda; class Insecta; order Orthoptera; family Acrididae; genus Schistocerca; species Schistocerca cancellata. Next base: position 532,945,742 of record NC_064631.1, read on the forward strand.
AACATCAGAACAGTTGCTGACTTGACAGTTACAGTCTCCTTTTTTGTATACATAATTCCTTTATTCTTTTCGTACCATATAGTCTTTTGAGTACTCTTAAGTTTTTTTTCCAAAAAATTGGTTTACTTCTGTGTGGAAAACCATTTTCATGTTTATTGACAAATGTGCTGTGCTATTTATGAGCAGTGGAATCATCTCTACAGTTCATGTCTTTTAGCAGTTTCCTGACACATGCAACTCAGACTGTGTTGGCTTTTTTATACCTGAATAATAGTAATTAACATGGGGGACTGTACATCATGGTCTGAGAAGCCATTCATTGCTATTTGAGGGGGGATCATTTTTTGTGCCAACAGTTGTACAGTTTTTTTTATTCTTTAATGGCTACAATCTTCACAGGAAATACTGCAAGGTACAATCTTACATCATGAAATTAGGTGCGTCTCACTCCTTGAATATCCTGATGCAAGGAAAGTTAGGAAGTTTGACAGTGATGTGCAGATTAAATGTAGAACAACATTTGGAAGTGTATGTCATAGAATTGTCTTTAAATAACTGCCATATATCAGTAGTTACAGGGTACAGAGCAACTTCAGGGAAATTTAGTCTCTTTTTGAAGATGTAAGATGCTCTCCTAATATACGTATTCAAACACAAAAGAGATGTGATACTGCTTGGGGATTTGAATGTAAACTCTCTAACAAATTCCAGAGAAAGATCAGATGTAAAAAATCTGATGTTCACATATAATCTGGCTTCTGTAGTTAGTTTCCCTACTAGAATAACTTCATGTACAAGCACACTGATTGATAATATATTTATAGACCAGACCAAAATAGGTGATACAATTATCATATACATCCTGAGTGGTCTCTCTGACTATAATAGTCAAAGACTCACTATAAATGGTGCAGGTATCTATGAGAAAGATAGTGCCCCCTATTGGAAAATAGCTAGAACAGTTAGTGATGAAAGTATCCAGACTTTTAAATCACATCTCCAAGCCACAGACTGTGGAGACCCATGTATAGTTTAGAAAATACCAGATCCAAGTACAATCTTTTCAGTAATGAAGTGGCACTGATATTTGAAAGTACGTTCCCAAAGAAAATATAAGACCTATACCACAAAACATACCAAAAAGGCCTGTATAACCACTGGTATCAAGATTTCATGCAAAAGGAAACGAGAGCTGTACATTGCCACAAAAAATTTTGACAATCACAACCAGCTAAATAACTATAAAATACACTGTAAAATACTAAGTAAAGTTATTCAGAAGACAAAAAGTTTGTATCTGTACTCCAAAATTAATAAATGTAGCAACAAAATCAAAAGAGTATGGGAAATGATAAAAAATGAGACTGGTGCAAATTGCCTCAGTAGGTCTGAAAACATTGTTCTCAGTAATGAAGGTAGACAAGTACAAAATCAAGAGACTGTGGCAAAAAAAAAATTTTATGAGCACTTTTTAAGTGTTGCTGAGAAAACAGAACACAATGGCTCATTAGAAGAGGGCTTAAAAATACTGGAAGCTCTTTTCCCAAATTCCATAGAGCAGATAGGTGTAGTCCCCATAACAGTATACGAAGTAAGAGACGCCATTATTTCTTTAAAAAGAAAAAATTCAATTGGTGTCGACAACAACTCCAGCAAAATGCTAAAAGCCTGCTGCTCCTGGCAGAATGAAGTATGCTATTGTAAAGCCCCTCTACAAAAAAGGTGATGCCTCTTATGTTACAAACTTTTGTCCTGTCTCTGTTTTGGCTACATTTTCTACAGTCCTTGAAAAATTAATATATGCCAGAATAGTCAGTCACCTAGAAAACTTTGCAGTAGTTAGTAAAAACCAGTTTGGATTCAGAAAAGGTATCTCCACAACCAAAGCTATGTTTTCATTTACCAGCAGCATTTTGGACTGCCTTCACAAGAATACATCACCTGTGGGCATTTGACTGGGTTGATCATAGAATACTTATGGAGAAAAGCATCCCAATATAGACTCCGAAGACAAATGGGTAACTGGCCCAAATCCTATATACAGGGCAGATAACAGAAGATAGTGTTAGATGCTAACAATACACAGGTAGCAGGGGTAGAGTCTGACTGGGGAACAGTAAATTATGAAGTTCCACAAGGTTCTGTCATTGGTCCCCTACTATTTCTCACATATATCAATGACCTATCTTTGTCGTGAAATAAAGTGAGCAACTTTACGATGTTTGCAGATGGTATGACACAAGTATTGTGACAGACAATAAGACATACCCTGACCTGGAATTAATGCCATTCAATTACTTGAGGACATTCTGAATTGGTTCACAGTAAATTCTCTATCAGTAAACATTGGCAAAACCAATTACATTCATTTACAGTATGGTAACAAAAGTCCACAAGAGATGAACACTGCACATGAGAACCAGCAGGTACAGAGGGTAGAGCGTTTGAAATTCTTGGACTTATATATACATAACAGGCTTAACTGGGAACGATGCATCCACCAAACCCTGAAAAGCCTTAGTTCAGCAAGATTTGCCATCCAGATAATTGCCAAAATTGGAGACATCAAAGTTTCAAAATTTCCTTGCTTTGGCTACTTCCATTTACTTATGTGTTATAGAATAAACTTCTGGGGCAAAATTGGAGACATCAAACTCTCAAAATCTCCTTAATTTGGCTACTTCCATTAACTTATGTGTTACAGAATAAACTTCTGGGACAATTCACCACTGTTGAAAAATGTCTATATGAGTCAGAAAAAGGTTGTCCAAATTTTGTGTGGAGTGCCTCCAAGAACCTCATGTCAGAACATTTTTATGCAGATAGGAATACTAACCACTACTTTACAATATCACTTTTCAATCATGACATTCATGCTTCACAATCCTTCTCAGCACGAAACAAATGAAACATACCATCATCATAAAACAAGAAGGAAATGTGACAAACATTGCAACCTGAAAAATTTGTCTCTGGTGCAAAAAGGTGTAAAATACACAAGCACAAAAATGTTCAATGGACCTCCAAGTAATATTAGTGTCTATGAGGTAATAATATACTATTTAAAAGTAAGCTAAAGAAGTTCTTGCTTGAAAAAGGTTTCTGTTTTCTAGAAGAATTTTGTAGCAGAGAGTGAAGGTTGTTTAGCATGTATTGTTGTGTGTTCCTGATTCAATATATCTTGCTGCTTTAATTAGATTAATTGATGATCTGCAGGTCAAGAAGATGGTCACTTTTACTCTGTAAAAAATTGTGCAGATAAAATCTGAAAATTATATCTTAACCTCTGTTTGTGAGTGTAATTAGCACTTACTGATTGTGTTACTTTGTTATTATTTTCAATTTGTATTCTTAATCTTTGTTTATTGCCCTGATGGGAACAACTAATAATGAATTAAATGTTTTGACTCTTTCCATATCAATGCGTTACCATGCAAAAATTGATCTATGGAATGCATATTGCAATTGCAATTTCATTGAATTGTAATTGAATACAGGAAAATACCAGGCTATTGGCGAAAATTTTTAATTTAGAGTAATTTATGTGGGTAGAGTTTACTACAGTTGTGTTGTTTAGTGGTTTTATAAAACTGAGTATTTTTTTCTGTAATTCTTTGATTATTTTCTTGCTCCTTTCCATAGCCATGTATAAAAAGTAAAGATTGCTTGAGCAAAGTGTCAAGTTATGTAAGACAGTATCTCCAATTATTTTGAAAATAATTTGTAGCCTACAACTTCCTTCTCAAACTAGCTTTCATACATTCAGTTTCTTTAGTGTTTTGATTAGCTTTCATACTAATTTATGCCCACTTCAAAATTTTTAATTTAATTAATAATTTTGTATGAAGCAATTAACAATGTATCATTGCTGATCTTTTTCCAGAGAAAGAGAGAGGATTTATTCGCATGGAAACAGATTTATTCAGGGAAGTCACTATTTATCTTGTTCTGGCCTATCACAAATATATTACAATGTTGCCAAAGGAAGGACTACTAGATATTCAGCATTGCTATGACATTTTGTTAAAAGCAGAAAAGGAAATTCTTAATGTATCAGTGGTACAAGCAGATGAGGACAGCAGAAGAAAAGACACAAATATTTCAAATGTGTTAACATCTATGGAAGAGACCCAAAATCTTCCACCAGCAAATTATGGAGTTTCGGCAGTATCGAGTAACAGTGGAAAATCATCACTAGATGATCAGAATGACTGTGAAGATATGATGAAGACAGAGATGATCTGTACTTCTAGTATGACTACTTCAGACGACAATTCAAGGTATGGGAACTTTTGTTAGAATGAAAAGAACACAGGTACCCCCAGTGAAATTAACAGAAATTATGTTTTGTTTGGGTTCTTAGGAAACATTACATGTTCCTCTTAGTGGTAAGTGTAAATCTGTGTAATACTGTTCTTAGTTTTCATATTTGTACCATTTTTACTGAGCCTCTTACAGTTTTCTTGTGTGATAGGTACTTGATTAAACAAGAGGGCAAGTAGCTGTAGAAATATACCTGTAAGACATGTGAACATAACATGAAATAATGCACATTTTCCATATCTTTTGCATGGTGAAGTCATGTATAGTGTTTATTATCAAGGACTTTTGATTAAAAACGCATTGAGAAAATGTGATAGAAAAATTTAAGAAAGAATTAAAAATGGGGAACAAACAAAATGTGTAGAAAAATCTTAGTCCAAAAGCAAATTGAAATATGTATGTTTTTGATCGTTGGAAACTGTTGGTTGTTAATTGTTCAATGTACCAATTGCCATGAATAGAATAAAAACATAATCTGAACTTTGTAAATCCACATCTACTAAACTGAACGTGTGTTAATCACCATGGCTGAAAAAGAAAAAGTAGTTCTAAAGAAACAGTGTTCTATTGGATCACAAACGAAGTTATTTTCACATTTATAGTATTAGTATGGATAAAACTTTCAGTTACAATACACACATGATTTTTTTTATGTGATGTTATTTTGATAAAACAATTCCTGTACGGTGCCCTAGTCCGTGCTCAAATTACCTGTGGAAACCCTGTGAAAATTCGTCAAGTAGTTTTGAGAAATGTGTTCAAACAGACAGACATGACAGTTTTACTGATTATTTTTTTTTTTTTTCCCCCCCCTTCCCTTCCATACTTCGCAAGCCACCTGACGGTGTGTGGCGGAGGGTACCTTCAGTACCTCTATCGGTTCTCCCTTCTATTCCAGTCTCGTATTGTTCGTGGAAAGAAGGATTGTCGGTATGCCTCTGTGTGGGCTCTAATCTCTCTGATTTTATCCTCATGGTCTCTTCGCGAGATATACGTAGGAGGGAGCAATATACTGATTGACTATTCGGTGAAGGTATGTTCTCGAAACTTTGACAAAAGCCCGTACCGAGCTACTGAGCGTCTCTCCTGCAGAGTCTTCCACTGGAGTTTATCTATCATCTCCGTAACGCTTTCGCGATTACTAAATGATCCTGTAACGAAGCGCGCTGCTCTCTGTTGGATCTTCTCTATGTCTTGTATCAACCCTATCTGGTACGGATCCCACACTGCTGAGCAGTATTCAAGCAGTGGGCGAACAAGCGTACTGTAACCTACTTCCTTTGTTTTCGGATTGCATTTCCTTAGGATTCTTCCAATGAATCTCAGTCTGGCATCTGCTTTACCGACAATCAACATTATATGATCATTCCATTTTAAATCACTCCTAATGCGTACTCCCAGATAATTTATGGTATTAACTGCTTCCAGTTGCTGACCTGCTATTTTGTAGCTAAATGATAAAGGATATATCTTTCTGTGTATTCGCAGCACATTACACTTGTCTACATTGAGATTCAGTTGCCATTCCCTGCACCATGCGTCAATTCGCTGCAGATCCTCCTGCATTTCAGTACAATTTTCCATTGTTACAACCTCTCGATACACCACAGCATCATCTGCAAAAAGCCTCAGTGAACTTCCGATGTCATCCACCAGGTCATTTATGTATATTGTGAATAGCAACGGTCCTATGACACTCCCCTGCGGCACACCTGAAATTACTCTTACTTCGGAAGACTTCTCTCCATTGAGAATAACATGCTGCATCCTGTTATCTAGGAACTCCTCAATCCAATCACACAATTGGTCTGATAGTCCATATGCTCTTACTTTGTTCATTAAACGACTGTGCGGAACTGTATCGAACGCCTTGCGGAAGTCAAGAAACACGGCATCTACCTGTGAACCCGTGTCTATGGCCCTCTGAGTCTCGTGGACGAATAGCGCGAGCTGGGTTTCACATGACCGTCTTTTTCGAAACCCATGCTGAGTCCTACAGAGTAGATTTCTAGTCTCCAGAAAAGTCATTATACTCGGAACACAATACGTGTTCCAAAATTCTACAACTGATCGACGTTAGAGATATAGGTCTATAGTTCTGCACATCTGTTCGACGTCCCTTCTTGAAAACGGGGATGACCTGTGCCCTTTCCCAATCCTTTGGAACGCTACGCTCTTCTAGAGACCTACGGTACACCGCTGCAAGAAGGGGGGCAAGTTGTTAGTATATATTTGTGAGATGGAAAGCGAAAAGGGACATCTTGTCAGAGAAGTAAAATTTTCAGTACATGCAAAACCATTCAATAATGTCTAAAATATCTTTATACACTTCTGGTGTCATCATTGTGGGGGTGATCTGTAGTATTATGGTCACTGAGTAAACTTTCGACTGCCAAGTTCTAAAATAATTTATTCATAAAGATTACCAGTTTTGGTAATTTTCGGTTGCTGTCTTCAGATCTGCAAAAGATGGGATGCTAGGATACAGCAACTAAAATAAGCACACATAATTATATCCAGGATTTGCAATACACTTCTGATGTCATCATTGTGGGGGTGATCTGTAGTATTATGGTCACTGAGTAAACTTTCGACTGCCAAGTTCTAAAATCATTTATTCATAAAGATTACCAGTTTTGGTAATTTTCGGTTGCTGTCTTCAGATCTGCAAAAGATGGGATGCTAGGATACAGCAACTAAAATAAGCACACATAATTATATCCAGGATTTGCAATACATGTAGTAACAACGTATCCATGTAGGCATTATGAGACAATCATCTCCTTCAGTACAGTAAGTTATGCTATACAATGTATGTCTATGTCAATATTGTGAGATTTACTAGAAGTCAGTTTGTCAGTTTTAAAATAACAGCTATGTGTACACAAGTTATTGTGCCATTTACCACTACTCTCATTCATCACCACTTACAGATCACAGCATAAACATTCTTAGTGGTACAATGAGCACATCAGATGGCACAGAGGTAGTACGAATTGAAATTATTGTCTTACATTAGGGTAAGTCAAGGTTCTACTATTCCACATAATTACATTTGCCTTAATTATTAGCATAATAATATTATGAAAAGGAAAGTGGCTACTCAACATATAGCAGAGATGCTGAGTTTCAGATAGGCACAATGTAAGCTTTCGGTCAACAGGGTCTTTGTCGAAAATAGACAACAGACACACACTCTCACAAAGACACATGCAAACACAACTGACACATGACTGCAGCTTCTGGCAGCTGAAGCTACACTTGTCCAGAGGCTGCAGTCATGTGTGTGTGTGCGTTGCATTTGCGTGCTCACGTGTGTGTGTATGTATGTGTGTGTGTGTGTGTGTGTGTGTGTGTGTGTTTTTATCTGCGAAAAAGGCATTGTTGACCGAAAGCTTATATTGTAAACCTTTGTACTGAATGCTAGAAATTAAAAATAAATAAATAAAAAAAATTTAAAAAAAAAGTAATCGTGTGATAAAAATTCTTTACCCAGTATTTCTTTATACAAAATCACAAACGATATGATAGCTCTCCATGTGTGTCTAATCGTATCATATGTATGTTGATTTTAATACATCCAGGAATACACTATATGGTGTAATAATCATACATTGGTTATATTAAATGTTGGAAGAGTGTTCTCCTAGATGTCAGGTGATCAGATTGCACATAGGCATTCTAATGTTTTGACGACTTAAAGTGTGAGTGTGGGTTATACTGATTTATTTCCCCAAATCACATTCCAGTTCTTTACAAGATGACTTACTTTGGGTTTGCAGCCATTCTTCTGTACTGGATAGCCGGCTGCTGGAAACTCTCTTGGCTTCTTCTCCGCTGAATAACACTAGGTACAAGAACTTTCAAGCCTCTTTCTACTCGTGAAAGAAGTAGCCATGCGTACTTTACTTTTCATCAGCCAACGATGTATTTGACTTTCAAGCACAATAAAAATTCTCACTTTCAACATAATATGCAACTTCAGTAAGTGTCTCGTATAGTCGTATGTTAGAAACAAATTGATTTACATTCGAAAGAAAGTCTGCTTAGACACCATGACTTTCAGAAAAAGAGAGTGAAAAAACGTCTTGCCTCTAACAAGGCCGAGTCAAGAGTCTATAAGAGTACTTTTTCAACTGTTCTTGTTTCACATAACAATAGTCAGTGACACAATAGGCACAGAGCGGCATAAAAACTCTATGCTTCTTCCTTACACATCCACTAAAACCTCTATGGATTGCCCGACAAGTACTTGACCGCTGCATCTACTTTCTTCCCACGACTTATTTTAAACCTGCACACGCAAAAATCTGATGCGCAGTAGGTAGGATTTTACCATCCCACACTTGTATCTATAATATCGTCTGTTCAAGATGGTAGAAGGCTGAGTGGTTCTAGAATTTACACAGAAATTCTCAAATCACTACATATCCTCCCTCCCCCTCTGATCGAACACTTGATAGTATGGAAGTTGACATAATCATTATGCAAGTAATATCACTCATAATAACATTTCATATCTTAACAGTATGCATTTTTTTACGTATGTTTATGTACATATCTCTCCTTCCCATAACAAATTCTCTGTCCTCTCTGGAACAATCTTTCACTTATTGTCTCTCTATTCTTTTCTTATTTTACTTTGTTATTAAGATGTGGGCATTTACTCGTGGCTTTATTCAGCTTTACTAATATTTAGGAATTGTGAGGACTGTTTTTCTTTTCTCTATTTCCTTTTTTTCAATCGAAATTTCCAGGTGTTTATGACACATGAGTAATCTATTTTCTATTCTTATCTTTTTGTACTACCTTTTTCCTAGTATGTACTATTTTCATTAGTTGTAGCTTGGAGGAATGCTGGGCGAAATGAAAGTGTTCTTTTGACACTCATTTACTTCCACGAAACATAATAATGCTAGTTGTTCATAGAATTTACACTTTCCAGAATAATTCCTACAAAATTTGTGACTTTTGTCATGATACTGTCCCCTTCTCGTAGGATCAGCAACTATTCCTTGCTTGTGAGTTGACCTTATGAGAGCACTTCCTCTTTCCAGTCTGGTAGGTACACCCCTTACAAAACATCTCTATATTTTAGGCCCCAGATCGCCCTATCTCCATGTAGGTATGTCTGCCCTTTATACTTATTGAATGCCGGGGAACCCCCCCCCCCCCCTATCCTTTCTGAGTAGGCCTCATGGTTCATTACCCTGATATACATTTCTATGTATACCATAATTAAGTATCTTCTGGTAAAGATATAAATATATTTTAAACTTTGCATTCATTCTTTAATATATCATCACTCCATAGAGTCCTCTACATGTCAACTTCCATACTATCAATAGATATTATGTCTATATATACTACTTATGTCCCCCTATCCTTCAATTCATCAGAGTTTTTATTGCACTAACATTGCTGACTTCTTTTTCTTATTTATCCATTACTCATTACTATTTTATAGTTGTTCGTTTTGTATGGGCACCTCTCCTTATGCATACTCGATGTAGAACCATCATAACTCCCCATATATGTGCACATAATTCCCTATGTACACAGCTTTTCCCCTACAACACCTGGCGGTTCTCACATTGTGACAGGCTTTATCTTATCTAATTTAATGTTTGCGTATAGGTGTATATTTGTGTATATGTGGATGTGTGTTCATGTAGTCCAATTCTTCGGCATTCTTATCCAAAGATAAGATGTAGGTTATTAGTAACCACGGAAATAAAGAAGGACTCCAGTGATAAATGTCGTGTGACTAGGGCCTCCTGTCGGATAGACCGTTCGACAGGTGCAAGTCTTTCGATTTGACGCCACTTCGGCAACTTGCACGTTGATGGGGATGAAATAATGATGATTAGAACAGCACAACACCCAGCCCCTTAGCGGAGGAACTCTTCGACCCAGCCGGAAATCGAACCCGGGCCCTTAGGATTGACATTCTGTCACGCTGACCACTCAGTTACCAGGGACGGACGACTTCAGTGATAGAAGATTATGAATGTGGAAAGAGGGAAAAGATAAACAGGTCCTCAAGATGAGAAGTAAGAAAGGAAAAAATAGATGTCGTTGCCAGGATCGAAGAAGAGGAAGAAGATAGCCCCAAAGACAGGAAACCCTTCCCAACCCCCTTCCCCAGGATCTCTACCTCTCAGATACCTTAGTGAGATGCTGGAGGATGTTTGGTGTTAAATCATCTCCTACAGAATGGACTTGTCCCACCTTCACCCTTTGAGGTCACCAAAGGAAATCCTAGCAACTCTATGGAAACAGCAAATGAAGAAGAATCACTCACAGTTGTTTGTGAGGGTTGTTTGAAAGGTGTGATGTGTGTTGTGTGACAGTCGTGATTTATCTGTTCTCGTAAATCATGCTTTTAGCTACAATACCCACCCCCTTCTAAATTTATACAAACTCTCCTATCTATATCACAACTCATAAAAGGTATAAAATACCTTATACAAAATAGAAAAGCTATACACTTTGGTATAAACAATTGTTCAATTATTCACAACATATTACATTTTCCACAAATATAATACTCCATTTAGTTTATTTTGTCTAGATATCACTTTTTTTCTGTGGTTCTCTTAAGTTGGTCTCTATATTGTGCTCATAATAAGATAACAGAATAGTTCTAGATCTTCAAGGAATTCAGTGCAGGAAACTATTTTGGAAGAAACACCGGAAACAACTCGGGATCCGACGGTCATCACTCCACCTGTTAACTCAGAATGTTAACATCCCTGGGGGTATATGACACCACCCAGCTCCCATGGTCTGATATTAACTTTTCTTGTCCACTGGAATACCAGTAATCTTCTTTAAAAATCTTTTGAGTCCTCCCAAGGGGAAAAAATTCACAATATTTACTGTACACCATTCTGAGGTTTTCCCTAGAAGGTACACCACAGCATTCTTTAGATCTGCTTTTAAATTCTCTACTTTAGTAATTATAGCATAGAATTCAGTCTTCAAAGCACCCATGCCTTCATGCAGATTACTAAATTATTCACTTTGAGAGTCGACCTTGGCACTTAACAAACGAGCATTTAATTGCAGACTCTGAGCTTTAATTAAATTTGTCAACTCAGCCCAGTCAAATACTTCTTTGCTAACTTTCATGGCCATAGCTGGGTCTTCAGTTTCCCGAACCTGTTGTGTAGCCATGTATGGAAGTGAAACATGGACGATAAATAGTTTGGACAAGAATAGAATAGAAGCTTTCGAAATGTGGTGCTACAGATGAATGCTGAAAATTAGATGGGTAGATCACATAACTAATGATGAAGTATTGAATAGAATTGGGGAGAAGAGGAGTATGTGGCACAACTTGACAAAAAGAAGGGACATGTTCTGAGGCATCAAGGGATCACAAATTTAGCATTGGAGGCAGCGTGGAGGGCAAAAATCATAGAGGGAGACCAAGAGATGAATACACTAAGCAGATTCAGAAGGATGTGAGTTGCAGTAAGTACTGGGAGATGAAGAAGCTTGGACAGGATAGGGTAGCATGGAGAGCTGCATCAAACCAGTCTCAGGACTGAAAACCACAACAACAACATATGCTTTAGCTCTTGTGGCCATTTAAAACTAAATTTAAATATGATAACTACACAAATAAAGTTCACTCAACAGTATCTTGTACCACTTTGTACTAAAGTAATAAAGTTTTGTTTCACGCTCACCTGGTGTAGAATTCTCATAGTATAGGTGAGTGGATGTGGAAGCAGGTCAGCACCGGTGAACATCAGCTGGTGTCGACGGTGTCGAATATACATTGGTTTCCGCGGCTGCATCCCTGCAATGTGTGTGAGAGCTGTATACTCCCCATACTGGATCTTCTTGGTTGAAGTGTTGTATATGCATTTCTTCTTAGACAAATACTTCAAATACTTCTTTGCTGTTGTATCATTGTGAATTATTCATGTCTTCACCATTTTCATTCAAATTTTTCTCCATAAGATACTTGGACATATTCCAATGTCTCAGAGTAAATCCCTTGTCGTATTATGTTTGGTTGATGTGGCAACACACAACTGCTTCTTTTCTCGTTTTTGGCTGAAAATCCTGTTTTTTTTTTGTCCTCTCACACAGGTCGCCACATTCTAACATTTTGTGACGACTTACAAACTTTATTTTTGTCAACCAATGATGTATTTGACTTTCTAGCACAATAAAAATTCTCTCTTTCAATATAATATGTAACGTCAGTAAGTCTCTCATACAGTCATATGTTGGAAACAAATTGATTAACATTTGAAAGAAAGTCTGCTTAGACACCATGACTTTCAGAAAAAGAGACTGAAAAAACGTCTTGCCTCTAACATGGCCGAATCAGTAGTCTACAATAGTACTTTTTCAACTGTTCTTGTTTCACATAACAATAGTCAGAGACACAATAAGCACAGAATGGCATAAAAACTCCATGGTTCTTCATCTATTTCCTTCCCACGACTGGTTTTAAAGCTGCATACACAGAAATGTGACACACAGTAGGTAGGATTTTACCATCTCACACTTGTATCTATAATATCGTGTGATCAGTACAGTAGAAGGCTGAGTGGTTCTAGAATTTACACAGAAATTCTTGAATCACTACAGCATCAGCTGACAAGATTTCACCTAGACCTCGAACAACATGTCATGGATAAGTTCATATAAACATTGTAAAAATAACAAAAGCACAAACATTAAATAGCTCCTAGTGCCTGTAGATATTGAGCTGTTCCTGGATGTATTAAAATAAACTGACATATGATACCATCAGATGTACATAGAGAGTTTTTAAGTGGTTATAAGTTGTTGTATGGTTTGTGATTTTGTATAAAGAAAAATTGGTAAAGAATATTTATAACTTTTTTTAAATTCTAAAATACTATAAAAAGGTTTATGTATAAATTGTGTTTCATGAATGTTGCATGTGATTTTGCAGATAGTTTATTTGAAACTGTAGAATACTGACTTGGCTTATATGTTATGATAATAATTTAGGTATGTTTAATTATATGGAATAGTAGATCCATACCTTAAACCAATGTGAGATAATAATATCAATTCACAGTATCGCTGAGCCATCTGATGTAGTTATGTATCACTAAGAATGTTTTTGCAGGGATGTGTTAGCTGTAAAATGGTGATGAATGAGAGAACTAGTAATTGGCACAACGATGTGGGTACATAGCTATGTACTGTTACATTAGCTCCTATATCCCAGCCTTTTCGGTCCCATAGGATAGTGATAGAGAACTGTTGAAACTGGTAATGTTCATGAATAAATGATTTTTGCAATTGTGACAGTTGAAAATTTATTCATTGTTCTAAAATATCCATTTTCAGCTTTTGTATACTTCTGTAATTTACTTCGTTTTGCACTCTTGCACCAATTTGAAAGTTGTTTGAATCCAAAAGGAGTCAATAATATCATTTAAAGCAGTAGATGTCAGTCCTCTGAAAAAGTACCTCTTGTTAAGAGGAAATACTAAACTCTGTTCTATTTCTAAATAGGATTGACCAACATCAAGCTCTTTTCTAAATCTCACAACTGTGTATGCAGTGCTTCACAAAATAGTAGCTCCTAAATTTTATAGGCATTTACAACTACAACACATGTTAACTCTTCTGTTGCTGCTTGAAATGAAAAGGATGTAGTTGCTGTGAATTGATATGATGGGCTAAATATTTTGTGGAATAATAATGCTTATAAATTCCTCACATAACTAAATACATTCACTTTGAATTCCTTGTTAGCTACAAAGTTAGTGCACATTGCAAAATGGATTTTTGTGGAAATGAATTTGTGCACAGCATCCTTCCTGGAGAAACTGGATCCACTGGGTTTCCTGGTGCAGTAATTCCAGCAGGGATGACAATACAGTGAAAAATTTATGTTTTTAAAAGCATCATGATCTGCTGCAAAGAGGTATAAAAAGACACTCTGTACCCTGTAGTAGTACCAGAACCTCAAGTCATTGACAATGAGGATCAATCATTTTCTTCTGCATGGGCAGCACAGTTTCAATCAATTTGAAGAACAACATTTTCCCACCTGACTGTGAATTTTTTTTTTTTTTACTACTGCTACTACTACTACTACTACTTGTTTCAGGCATGTGTGGCTCTAGTAACATGTGGTTACATTGTCATCATTAATTTAAAAATTTTGTGCCATGCTTAATTCGGCAAAGCCCAATCATCGAAGGTTCTCATCTTACAATATTTCCTATGAAATACAATGTACACACTCACTCAATGAACTGAGACAAGTGTAGTTTTCATGGGAAATGTGACAGTTCATTGAGTGAGTGTATACAGTGCATTTTGTAGCAAACATTGCAGTGTGAGGATGTTTGACAAATGTGCTTTGCACAATTATGCATGACATGCGAGTTTTAAATTATGACATAGCCGCATATGTTATTAGAGGCACACTTGAGAATGGGGAATGCCTGAAAGTGGTAGTGTGAAAATGGAAAAAAATATACACATTCTGGTGGAAAAATGTTGTTCTTCGCAATGAAGATCTTGAGGAAGAACCTGTCCAGCCAAATATTCCTTAGCCAAATAAGTGGCAAAAATGCTGTTTGCGATTGTTCTTGAACCCCTTTAGACACAAGTAGAAAATCAAATCCTTTGACCACTATAAAATATGGAATCATAGTAATGCGTTTTTGTGAATTTCCTGCATTCAAAATTTTATGTCGTTTGAGCCCATTAATGGCTTCCTAATCAAGATTTGGTACAAAAAATGCCATAACGCAGAGAAAAATATCAATATTTTGGAGATGATGGAGGAGGAAGGCAAATTTTTCTCAATTTGGGCCAGTTTATTTGGTTTTAAATTTTTGTACACCATAGTGTGCTAAAGGTCTGACTGGGTTAACCACTTAATACATACTGTTAACTTAAAAAAGCCTGTTCCATTTGATAAAGGACATTTTAAACTTAATGAAAAATGTGTTTCTTAACTATGTCAATCTAAACTGTGGAAAGAAATGAAACTTCAAAATGCAATACCTCAAAACATCTATTTTCCATCACCAATATTCAACCTGTCATAACTCACTCAAACTTAAGAGATAGATTTTTTTTTTTTTTTTTTTTTTTTTTTTTTTTTTTTTTTTTTTTTTTTTTTTTTTTTTTTTACAGTATCTCAAATCCAATTTTTTCTGTCTCATATATAGGGTATTTACAGATTAGTTATACAAAACTAACCTTTAATTTTGAGAAAGGTAAATACCTTACAGAAATTTTTGATACAGTACTGAATGTAGTACATCTTCAGGTTATTCCCTCCTTAGTTTGCAATGTTCCTGCTAAGTGGCATGCATAAATGAGTTACTCCAACAGTCACCATGGAGCCGTATAAGGCTGCAGATGTTGTGCAGTGTTGTTTATGGTTTCATGACTCCGGATCTACTACTACAGTTCATAGACAATGCAGGACAAAATAGTGCAAGCCACTGTCTCAAAGACAAACTATTGTTGACTGTTACAACCATATGACTGAAACTGGCTGTCTATAATGAAGGACACTGCTTCAGGGTTGGTCAGTAGTCCCTGATGCAGCATTTGAACAAGTTCGGCAGTCTTACATTCACAGTCAGGGCAAATCAGTTAGCTTAGAATTGAATATGCCTACTGTTATAGAGTGTGAAAAGTATTATGGAAATGCCTGTCATTCAGACCTGACAAATTGTAAATGTTGCAAGCTTTGAGAGGAAGTGGCAAAGAAAAATGAGCTGAGTTTTGTGTAGAAATGTCTAATAAAATGGAGATTGTAGATTATTTTCTTAATAAAATTGTATTTGGTAATGAAGCCACCTTCCATACATACCTGCAGTAAAGTGAATTGGCATTATGTGCAGATGTGAGGTGAACAGAAATCATGTCACGTATAAGGGACTCACCTAATGTAAATGTTTGCTGCACTGTAAGCTATAAGAAGATTTACTGTCCTTTCTTTTGTGCCAAGTCAGCAGTAACTGGCATATCATATCTGGACATCCTTGAGCATTATCTAATTTCTCAACTACAACAGGATTTGGGCACAGAATTTATTTTCCAGCAACATCGCATGCCACCACATTATCACTGGGAAGTTGTCAGGTATCTTCACAGGAATGTGCCTATTTGGACTGAACACGGTGGGATAATTTTCTGACCACCACAAGCATTCCTTTTAACCCCAATGGACTTCTGTATATGTTGTTAGATTAAAGATGGAGTGGGAGGCATCAGTGAGCTGCGATAATTGATAACACAAGCAGTTGCCACCATACATCAAAAGTTGCTTTGTAAGATTTGGCAGGAAACTGATGACAGATGAGATATTTGTCATGTTACATGAGGTAGCCACATTGAAGATTAATAAATAAAACTTAAAGATATACTGCATCCTCTGCTGTATCAAATATTTCTGTAAGTGATTTACTTCTTTCACAATTAACAGTTACTTTTGTATAACTAATTTACCAACATATTGTATATGTATCCTTGGAACAGACTTTACTTGTAGATTTTGGAAATAAAGCTTCTTGGTGTTGTTTCTTTTTAGCTCCCAGCATGGATTTGATAACTTTTTGGTGTAGTGTATATCTTTTTTTTTGTCCACCACTCATGATCTCATGGTTGCGTTCTCGCTTCCCGAGCACAGGGTCCCGGGTTCGATCCCCTACGGTGTCAGGGATTTTCACCTGCCTGGTGATGACTGGGTGTTGTTGTGTTGTCTTCATCATCATCATTCATCCCCATTATGGTTAAAGGGAGGCAACAGCAAACCACCTCCATTAGGACCTTGCCTAGTACGGCGGTGCAGGTCTCCCGCATAGTTTCCCTGTGCTCTGTCAGGAATGATGGGACTTCATTTCCATTTCATATCTTTTTTAGTTTGTTTCTCAGACCGTCAGAAAATTATACCATACTTAATTTCTGAAAGAAACTATGTGTAATATACGTCTTTAAAGCCGAATCTGTGATATTATATAAGACATTCATGACATATAGAAGACTTTGCAGTCAACTCAATATGTTGTCTACTTTATTTCTCCAAAACATATTTTTATTTACTAGTACACCAAAGAATCTATCTGATACAGTTTGCAGCATCCATTTTGTTTTGGTTCATATAATATATTTCATCATTACAGTGTGCAGTCTGTTTTGTTCTGTGGTGAAATGAAAAATCCCTGTATGTGTGTGTGTGTGTGTGTGTGTGTGTGTGTGTGTGTGTGTGTGTCTCGTGTCTCTAGTTTCCCAAGTGTCTTCTCACTGCAGCAGATTCAGTCTTCAGTCCTTGTTGCTACTAATTGCTGATTGTGTCATGACATTTCATTACTATAAAAAAAAAAAAATAATAAAAAATTAAAAAATAGGTTGGTAGCCCTAATACTGAACCCTGTGGGATACGTAATTTTACTTACTGGCAGAGTGGAATTTCTTGCTACTTTTGTATACAAGTGCTCTTTTTTTTCTGCTTACTAACTGTAATGACATCTAGCTCTCGCATACTATTGCTTGGTGGTTTATGAAGAAGCAGATTATGACTAACAGTATCAAAATTCTTCACGAGGTCACAAAGATACCTGACACACACATTTTATTATCAAGGCACCTCCTAACTTTTGTGATCAGTTAATTTATTGCATGACTTGTGCTACAGCATTTCCTGAAACTATACTCATTGTATAAATTAAAAAGTTTGACTGAACCATAATTTTCTGTCTGATCTCGCACAGTTTTTTGAAATGTTTCCCATTCCATCTTGTTTGCCTTTTTTATGAAATGGCTGGAATCCAGTGAATTTTAGTTGGTCTGCAAAAGATCTGTTTAATAAAAGACTGGTTGATTATGAGAGAGAGTAGATGTGCAATGCTATGACATACTGTGGGTTTTAGAGCATGAAACATGGAAAACTGAAAACCTTTACTGTCATATTAGGATTTGCTCTCGGTAGTGAGCAATCACTGATTTAATTATAATTTATGAAAAAGTAACTGAAGGATTCACATTTGGCACTGGAATCTACAACAGCTCTAGCACATATTACTAGTTAGAGGAGCATTTTCTCTCCAACATCCAGGTCACAACAAGGATGTAGAATACTGCAGAGTAGTTTAATATGTTTAGGGAGAAATTGTGTTCACAGGTAATACATGAGTTTTAAGTGTTACATGCCTTTTAGGCAAATGACATTTCACACTCCTTGTGTAGTACAAGGGAAGGTAATAGTGACAGAATAATATTAATTAGGGAGTAACTTGCAGAACATGTGCTGTACGCAGATGTTTGTTTTCGTATGTGCAAATATAAAGTGGAAGGTGCAGAACATTTTCTGTGCGCAGATGTTTGTTTTTGTATCTGCAGATATCAAATGGGAGGTGTGGAATGCGAGAAAACAGCAAGGTGTGATGGCAAATAAATGGCTCCAGCTGCTGCGGGTGGGGCCTTTTATTGGTGTTGCAACTTAGAGGTGGCTTGACCATCAAGAAGAAACCACACCCTCCAAGAATGAAAGCAAAAGACAATATGGTTTTGTGACAAATAAAGCATATTGTAATCTTGAATGTCATGTAGAGTCTTCGAGATGCATGTAGTATGAAAAGTTGTGTTCTACTCTAATTCATGAGTCACTCCAATGATCTGTACACCCATTCGAGGAAATGTATGTTTGTAAAGGGAAAGTAGTAGATGTGCTTTTTCATGGTAAGAGTAAAAGTTATCGTCTTTTGCTCCAGTGACAGCTGCAGAACATGAAGAAGTCAAGCCTTTCCTCAGCTATGCAATGGATTTCAGGAGCAGTGATTAGCAAGATGTCTATATCGTTGGGTGACAGATCTCATGAAGTATACTGACTCACCTTCAACTACAAGGAGCACGCCAACAGCTACATAAAACCTTAAACCAACAAGAAAAATACTTCATATGGCGACCGTGACAGGGCACGGAGAACTGGAGCAAAAGAAAGAAAGTAAAGAACTATAAATTTGCATAATCTTGAAATTCAATGACTGATAAATTATAGCATTGCTGAAAAAAGAAAAAGAGAGAAGGAAAGAAAGGAAGAAACTATCAGTGAATGGAGTAACTGAGTTGTCTAAACTCACTAATGATTCATTAAGAAGAAAGTTAAAGGAAATATTGAAAGAGTTCACAACATACAACCGATACTTATATAATTGTGGTACAAGTATTACAGCAACTACAACTAAATTTATGTGTCAGGCAAACAACATTGACACATTAATTAAGGAATGTTTAAGTATGTGGAATAATTTTTTGGTGGGTTTGGAGAACAAGGTTTCGTATCCTGACATTGGTAGGGATGCAGTACTAGCTGATGAACGTTACTTTATGACACAGTGTAGTGCACCTCTTGTTGTGCTCGAGACTCAGGCTGTGCCAGGTGGGGCAAATCATCACGGTATATCACATATACATGGTTGCACTGACCACACTACAAGAGAGTGCAGTTCATTGGAAAGGGTGAGCTCATCGGAAAGGGTGATCTGTTTAGAAAATACAGAAATCTACTTTGAAAAACTTTTTATCCTCTAGACCATGCTGTTCCAACTGAGCTCCAGGGAGCCGGAGCGCTCACTGCGGCAGCTCGGAGCTCATGTGGAGGGGAAAGCGAACTCACTGCCCCCTGGACGCATGCAGCCAAAACTGATGAAATAATCCGTGTTCAATGACAGCTATGACTAGCTGCGGGAGCCCTGTACCTCTGTACCTCTATTGGAGGATACCTTTCTGTTCATTGAGAGGGATAGTCATCCGCAATGTCTTGTATGTCATAATGTATTTAATTCTGTGAAGAGGTACAATATACAACGACATTATACACATCTTCACGCACCGCACTACGATCAGGTAGAAGATGTTGCACGCAGAGAACTGGTAGAGAGGCTTAAGAATGACATACCAGGAGACGTACGTTCAAAAATGGTTTCGTAATATGGAGGGTATCAAAACATGCAACACAGTTTGTGTTCTGTAATGCTTTTATAATTTTCAGGTGAATGAGAGCGGAGAAAACACTACTGAATCTGCAATTCGAGCAAGCTACAGGGTCGCTCACACCATTGCGACGAGTGGCAAGCTGTTTTCGGTGAGACCACTCTTAAAATCGTGCATGGTCGCAGTTGCAGAATGTTTGTTTCCAAGGGAGGTGCAGGCAATTGAAGGGG
This sequence comes from Schistocerca cancellata, assembly GCF_023864275.1. Taxonomy (NCBI): domain Eukaryota; kingdom Metazoa; phylum Arthropoda; class Insecta; order Orthoptera; family Acrididae; genus Schistocerca; species Schistocerca cancellata. The sequence continues at coordinate 532,966,261 of NC_064631.1, forward strand.
TTTGCCTGTTGAAGCAAACAATGTCTCGTCAAATCCTGGACATGGCAGTGGATTTAGAGACACAGCTCAGGAAAAAGGCGGAGAGCTTTGTTGCATTTTCACTAGCCTTGACGAAAGCACCGACGCTTGCAGTCTTTGTGTGTGGTGTCGACATGGAGCTGCAAGTAACTGAAGAACTCTTGGATGTGGTACCACTCGATTACACCGCAACGGGACATGACATTTTTGAAGCTGTTTGTGAATCAGTGGACAATATGAATTTGCCGTGGGATAAGCTCCATTCTGTAGCAATGGACGGTGCACCACAAATGATCGGACGTCACCAAGGTTTTGCTTCTTGTTTGAAAAATAAACTCAGGGACGAATTCGGGAAAGACGTTTTGACTCTTCATTGTTTTATTGACCAAGAGGCACTGTGTTGAAACAGTAGAGCTAGGTGGCGTAATGAAAGATGTCGTGAAGTGTGTGAATTTTTGTGCAGCGTCACGGTATGAATCATCACCAATTCAAAGGATTCCTGAAAGATATGGAAGCGGAGTATGGGGATATACCTTAACACAGTACAGTTCGTTGGCTGAGTCGGGGAAATGTGCTTGATGTTTTCTTTGCCAGTTGTGAGGAAATTCCCTTTTTCTCTAAATGAAAGGGGAAGAAATGTGCTGTCTGAAAGATATAAAATGGATATCAGACCTGGCGTTCCTAGCTGACATAACTATGCATCTGAATAATTTAAATCTGTCATTGCAGGGCAAATGGCAGCTAATCGTTGACATGCACTACCAGATCAAAGCGTTCATGGAAAAGTTACGTTTATTTGAGAGGCAGATGAGTAATGGACATTTAACATTCTTCAACCATCTTGCTTCTTTAAAACTACCTGAAGGTACTACTTTCAGCGATTACCAAGCAAAGTTAAAGCAGCTCATCACGTTGTTTGAAACATGATTCTGAGACCTAATTAGTTTGGAAATGGAACTTCAGGTGTTCAACACTCCTTTTTCAGTTTCCCCTAATGACTTGTCATCGTCACTTCAATTGGAGATTATTGATTTGCAAAATTCAACTTTGGTGAAAGAGAGGTACTACAACACGTTGGATTTGTCACGATGGTATCGTTCATTACAGCAAAAAACATTTCCCAAGCTTCACAACAATGCCGCTCAGATCATGTGCATGTTTGGATCTACATATTGTTGTGAGAAGCTTTTCTCAGCAATGAAAAGAGTAAAAAGTAAGGAACGATCGTTTCTTCAGGATGCAACAATGAAGGCCATCCTCCGCATTAACACTGCAAACACTTTAACGCCTCATATTTCTGATCTTGTAATGAAAAGAAAATGTCAAACTACAGAGGCCCAATAAATTTAGTATGCAGTTTCATGTAAAACAGTTGTTCCTTATTTATTTCCTGAACATCGTATTTCCTGGTGTAGCATGTCACCCCGTCTTAGCAGCTAAGAGTATGAGGTTGTCGATCTTGTAAGACGCAGCTGGCACATCAAAACGCTTGCCTTGCCACCTCCCTCTGCCTGCCGTACAACGTGCCGGCCCACTTGAATGGTCACAGTGAGCGACACGGCTCCCTGGAGCAGGGAGCGCTCCGCGGCTCACAATGGAGCCGACGAGCTGGAACTGCCTGCTGTAGACAGTAACACAGTGTTTCAGTGTTATTATGTTTAAGAAAACTGTGCACTAACCATTTGTTAGAGTAATAGAGGGTTCATAATAGAGAATTTTTGCATTGTATTCCAGTAATTACTTAAAGAATCGCTGCAGAGGTTCCAGAATGGTTTCAAGGTTTATTACACCAAATGTCTTGATAAAATGAATTCTGGTTTTAAGAAGTTAACTGACAAAGCAGATTCAGAAATAAGAAACTATCAGACTCTAGGAAGGAGTTATCTGACAAAATATACTTCTAATGAGCTGTCTGTCATGGTAAAAAATACAAACAAAAGATAAAAATTAGAGATAACAGAGCATGTCAAACAGGAAATAGAAAGTAAATTAACTAAGACTGCAAATTCTATGACCCAGTTGCCTCAGGAGTTGAAAGATGAGATCAATAATCCATTTGATTTAGTTCACTAGGAAGTAAAAGAGCAGTTCAAAGACTTAGATGTTAAAATTAGCAAAGTACATCAATTTGCTGTTAGTGAGTTCAACCAGCTTAAAGAGCCAATCCCAAAGGCGAACGAGCATGTAACTGTTATATGACCATGCGAAGAATTTAGAGAAATAGTTAACACGCCTGAAATGTTATCTAATTTGGATGAATGATTAGACAAATCAGTAAATTCTACCTTACAAGAAAAGTAGAATCACTCAATACTAACACTCTCTCTACGGAAGGTGCTGAAAAACACAAAAAACAATTATGAGGCTATGGGAGGCTACTGAGAGCACTAAGCAGGAAATCCATAAGAAGGTAGATGTATATAACAATGGGTTATCGAGTAGTTTATTAGAGGATTTACAACTGGGAAGTAACATGAATTTATCAAAGCAATTTCCAAAATCTGAATGGAGAAGTTAACCCCACCTAATTTTTGGAAAAAAAGTAAGAACTTTTAATGATTTGATATTAATATGTGATTTTCATCATTGTTTGAATTTAAAGAAGGTTACAAGCTAATTTTTTCAGCATTGCTCTTGGCCTTTTAAAGTTCAGAATATACCGCATCTAAAAGCTGTATATCTGATGGACCTTGATACAGGGTAAGATAAAGGATTAAATAATAATATGATTAAAAGATTTAAGGACCCTGGAGTGTTTGCGCCCCTTGCGAGTTTGGTGGATTGACAACCACTGGCCATTCGAGTTAAATTGTTTCGGTATTCCCATCTTAGTTTTCCTGGGGACAATTTCTTGCTTCTTTGACTATTCTATTATATTTTATTAATATATATTAACCTTCTACTAGCACTTCTTCCACAAATAATATTTATACTATTTAAAAAAGGATATGACACCAACATCTGTGGGCATAGTGTCTGTTGTTTATTCAGTTATAATTGCATCAGTATGTTTACGAAGATACCCATGAGCTTATCAACTAAATTTATCTGTAAATTAACATTCCAAGAAAAATTTTGAAGATGTACGATGTGCATGTAGTGCACGAGAAGCCAAGAATAAGAATGATTTTAGCTCTAAGTAATAGAAAGTGGAGGAAGCTATAGCACTATGACACTTGTGGAGAAATTCTTTAATTCACAATGTTTTTGCATAAGCTATGAATACAGTAAGCTACATATTATGGAATTTGGAATAAGAAGCTGTTGGTTTCTGTACATTTATCAAACATAAAGAAAGAAGAATGGAATGGTTGGGTTCATCTTTGAATTTTATTATGGGAGGTTAATCATGGGTAGTGATATCACCTCTGTTGAATATTGACTGATGAGTAGATCGATCACAGGAATTATACTGACCATTGATGATGACTTACATGAATACACTTGCCTACTCTGTTGCATTTCATAGGGATTGTTAGTATCAATTTTCGGGGAATCTGTGATGGTGAAGTCATAGCAAGTCCATTACGTCAGGAATGCCAAACAACGTCTTTATGAGGCGCCACTGAGAAGTACCTTAGCAGATGCTGTCTCTGGGGTGGAGGGTGATAAGGGAATCAGTCTATGGGGTACTGTCTTCTTTCCTTCTTCTGTTCTAACATACCTGACTCTCTATATCCTTTTTTTACTTCTCCATTAAGAGTACCAGATCTGTCTTCCATAACTAATATTCAACAAGGAGTAGGTCCATGAGGAGAAAATTTTAATAACAGGAGATGAAGTGCTAACGTTATCCTACTGCATTCACAAGAAATACCTGGAATAAAATTATTATATTGTCTAAATCTATTGATTATAAGAAAGTAAATGATAAACTATATGTATCAATAAGTAGAAGCTAGATACTTAAGTGTTAGAAGTATGTATACCTAGTGATTTTTTTGTGTGTTATAAACAAGGGAAGAAAGAGAAATTAGGAGAGAGAAGTTTAGATATTTAGATGGAGTGCAATCAAGTAATGTCACCAGAAAGCAGTTATGGAAGGAAATTATTGTTTAGAGTGGGAAAAGATAGCAAAAGGAGGCTAGTAACTGTGTTTACTGATAAATTTAAGATAGGGCATACCAAAATAGCAGATGAGTTGTAGGAGGGGAAAACGGTAGGCAGATCCATAGAAGGAATGGCCAATAGGCCAGGTGAATCTGTGGGAGGAATGACCTGTACAATTTAATGTAGGTAGGAGAGAGGAAGGCTAGGGAGAGCCATAGAAGGGATGGTCTGTACCTTGATCAGATGAATCCATTGAGGGAATTACCCATACCATATATATTTTTTTATTTTCATTTTTTTAAAGGGAAGTAAGGGTAATCCACATCTATAATGGTATAGATTTTGACACAGGGAGTGCCCTTAAAAGGAGTGTAAATGCAGTGAATACAGAAGTATGGAGCTGTATAATGACTGATGGTCATGATAGGATAGTTCTCTCCAAACTAGTTTTTATAAATGAATAGACTTCCTTGATAGTAGAGACAAAAATGGTTGGAGCAGGAATGTTCCATGCTTGTTGAGTAGAGCCTGTACTAAGATTTGACTCTGTCGAATTGTATCCATATACCTGAAAAGCAAATCTTTAGGTACTAATAATGTGAGAAAGAGCAAAAAGGTAACTAACTATGTATATATTTATAAGAAGTAAACAAGAAACTGTTGAGTATACAGACTTGAAAGCACTGTATTGTTAAATAAATAAATATCAAAAACATTAGCAAGTTGAAGAAGTTTATAACATGGAGGTACACAAAGTAGATAACAAAACTGAAAAGACTTGTTATTAAAAATGAAGTTTTATTTCTTTTTAAAGAAGGAAACCATATCCAGTGTTTTTAAGTAATTAGGTTGTTTATTATTGTATGGTAATGATATATCATTATTATTATTATTATTATTAAAACTTAACTTCCTCGATTTAACAATTTCTATACAGAATAGTTCCTTCAATTTCAATATCTTCTGTAAGGAAACGTATTCAGATAATGTCATCCCTGCTGACTCAACTCATCCAAAAGCTCATAAACTGGCATTTTTTTCATTCTACCATTCACTGTATGGTAACTACTCCTTTATCACCTGCCGATCAACAAGACCTAGGCTGTAGGTCTTCGTGGCAAATGAATCTGCTCCAGTCCGGAATCCCTGAACCATTAAACCAACAACCTGATAACAGCTTTCGCATCCCGCAACTACCCTCCCGACCTGGTACAGAAGCAAATAACCAGAGCCACTTCCTCACCCCCTCAAACCCAGAACCTCCCACAGAAGAACCACAAAAGTGCCCCACTTATGACAGGATACTTTCCGGGACTGGATCAGACTCTGAATGTGGCTCTCCAGCAGGGATACGACTTCCTCAAATCCTGCCCTGAAATGAGATCCATCCTTCATGAAATCCTCCCCACTCCACCAAGAGTGTCTTTCCACCGTCCACCTAACCTTCGTAACCTCTTAGTTCATCCCTATGAAATCCCCAAACCACCTTCCCTACCCTCTGGCTCCTACCATTGTAACCGCCCCCGGTGTAAAACCTGTCCCATGCACCCTCCCACCACCACTTACTCCAGTCCTGTAACCCGGAAGGTTTACACGATCAAAGGCAGAGCCACGTGTGAAAGCACCCACGTGATTTACCAACTGACCTGCCTACACTGTGACGCATTCTATGTGGGAATGACCAGCAACAAACTGTCCATTCGCATGAATGGACACAGGCAGACAGTGTTTGTTGGTAACGAGGATCACCCTGTGGCTAAACATGCCTTGGTGCACGGCCAGCACATCTTGGCACAGTGTTAACGCCGTCCGGTTTATCTGGATACTTCCCACTAACACCAACCTATCCGAACTCTGGAGATGGGAACTTGCCCTTCAATATATCTTGTCTTTCCATTATCCACCAAGCCTCAATCTCCGCTAATTTCAAGTTGCCGCCACTCATACCTCACCTGTCATTCAACAATATCTTTGCCTCTGCACTTCCGCCTCGACTGACATCTCTGCCCAAACTCTTTGCCTTTTAATATGTCTGCTTGTGTCTGTATATGTGTGGATGGATATGTGTGCATGCGCGAGTGTATACCCATCCTTTTTTCCCCCTAAGGTAAGTCTTTCCGCTCCCGGGATTGGAATGACTCCTTACCCTCTCCCTTAAAACCCACATCCTTTCGTCTTTCCCTCTCCTTCCCTCTTTCCTGACGAAGCAACCATTGGTTGCGAAAGCTAGAATTTTGTGTGTATGTTTGTGTGTCTATTGACCTGCCAGCGCTTTTGTTTGGTAAGTCTCATCATCTTTGTTTTTAGATATATTTTTCCCACGTGGAATGTTTCCCCCTTCATCCTGACCCACAACTTCTTCACTTTTGAAAACCAGACATACCAACAATTAAAGGGAACAGCCATGGGTACCAGGATGGCCCCCTCGTACGCCAACCTATTCATGGGTCGCTTAGAGGAAGCCTTCTTGGTTACCCAGGCCTGCCAACCCAAAGTTTGGTACAGATTTATTGATGACATCTTCATGATCTGGACTCACAGTGAAGAAGAACTCCAGAATTTCCTCTCCAACCTCAACTCCTTTGGTTCCATCAGATTCACCTGGTCCTACTCCAAATCCCATGCCACTTTCCTTGATGTTGACCTTCACCTGTCCAATGGGCAGCTTCACACGTCCGTCCACATCAAACCCACCAACAAGCAACAGTACCTCCATTACGACAGCTGCCACCCATTCCACATCAAACGGTCCCTTCCCTACAGCCTAGGTCTTCGTGGCAAACGAATCTGCTCCAGTCCGGAATCCCTGAGGCATTACACCAACAACCTGACAACAGCTTTCGCATCCCGCAACTACCCTCCCGACCTGGTACAGAAGCAAATAACCAGAGCCACTTCCTCATCCTCTCAAACCCAGAACCTCCCACAGAAGAACCACAAAAGTGCCCCACTTGTGACAGGATACTTTCCGGGACTGGATCAGATTCTGAATGGGGCTCTCCAGCAGGGATACAACTTCCTCAAATCCTGCCCTGAAATGAGATCCATCCTTCATGAAATCCTCCCCACTCCACCAAGAGTGTCTTTCCGCCGTCCACCTAACCTTCGTAACCTCTTGGTTCACCCCATGAAATCCCCAAACCACCTTCCCTACCCTCTGGCTCCTACCCTTGTAACCGCCCCCGGTGTAAAACCTGTCCCATGCACCCTCCCACCACCACCTACTCCAGTCCTGTAACCCGGAAGGTGTACACAATCAAAGGCAGAGCCACATGTGAAAGCACCCACGTGATCTACCAACTGACCTGCCTACACTGTGATGCATTCTATGTGGGAATGACCAGCAACAAACTGTCCATTCGCATGAATGGACACAGGCAGACAGTGTTTGTTGGTAATGAGGATCACCCTGTGGCTAAACATGCCTTGGTGCACGGCCAGCACATCTTGGCACAGTGTTACACCGTCCGGGTTATCTGGATACTTCCCACTAACACCAACCTGTCAGAACTCCGGAGATGGGAACTTGCCCTTCAGCATATCCTCTCTTCTCGCTATCCGCCAGGCCTCAATCTCCGCTAATTTCTAATTTCAATCTGCCGCCGCTCATACCTCACCTGTCTTTCAACATCATCTTTGCCTCTGTACTTCCGTCCCGACTGACATCTCTGCCCAAACTCTTTGCCTTTACAAATGTCTGCTTGTGTCTGTGTATGTGTGGATGGATATGTGTGTGTGTGCGAGTGTATACCTGTCCTTTTTTCCCCCTAAGGTAAGTCTTTCCGCTCCCGGGATTGGAATGACTCCTTACCCTCTCCCTTAAAACCCATATCCTTTTGTCTTTCCTTCTCCTTCCCTCTTTCCTGACGAGGCAACCGTTGGTTGCGAAAGCTTGGATTTTGTGTGTATGTTTGTGTTTGTTTGTGTGTCTGTCGACCTGCCAGCACTTTCATTTGGTAAGTCACATCATCTTTGTTTTTAAATATATTTTTCCTTCGTGGAATGTTTCCTTCTATTATAACCATATATATATATATATATATATATATATATATATATATATATATATATATATATATATATATATATATATATATATATATATATATATATATATATAAAAACAAAGATGATGTGACTCACCAAACAAAAGCGCTGGCACGTCGATAGACACACAAACAAACACAAACATACACTCAAAATTCTAGCTTTCGCAACCTATGGTTGCTTCGTCAGGAAAGTGGGAAGGAGAGGGAAAGACGAAAGGATTTGGGTTTTAAGGGAGAGGGTAAGGAGTCATTCCAATCCCGGGAGCGGAAAGACTTACCTTAGGGGGAAAAAAGGATGGGTATACACTCGCACACCCACACATATCCATCCACACATATACAAACACAAGCAGACATATACAGAGGCAAAGAGTTTTGGAGTAGGACCACTTCCTTATACACAATTATTCCGCACGTCCAGGGCCTCGCTGCGATGGAGCACTTCCTTTCACGCCGATCACCTGCCACCCTACCAAAAACCTCTTTCCTCATTACCTTAGCAGCTTCATCCTGACCCACAAGTTCTTCACTTTTGAAGGCCAGACATACCAACAATTAAAGGGAACAGCCATGGGTACTAGGATGGCCCCCTCGTATGCCAACCTATTCATGGGTCGCTTAGAGGAAGCCCTCTTGGTTACCCAGGCCTGCCAACCCAAAGTTTGGTACAGATTTATTTATGACATCTTCATGATCTGGACTCATAGTGAAGAAGAACTCCAGAATTTCCTCTCCAACCTCAACTCCTTTAGTTCCATCAGATTCACCTGGTCCTACTCCAAAACCCATGCCAATTTCCTTGATGTTGACCTCCACCTGTCCAATGGCCAGCTTCACATGTCCGTCCACAAAAACCCACCAACAAGCAACAGTACCTCCATTATCGCAGCTGCCACCCATTCCACATCAAACGGTCCCTTCCCTACAGCATAGGTCTTCGTGGCAAACGAATCTGCTCCAGTCTGGAATCCCTGTACCATTACACCAACAACCTGAATACAGCTTTCACATCCCGCAACTACCCTCCCAACCTGGTACAGAAGCAAACAACCAGAGCCACTTCCTCATCCCCTCAAACCCAGAACCTCCCACAGAAGAACCACAAAAGTGCCTCACTTGTGACAGGATACATCCCGGGACTGGATCAGACTCTGAATGTCACTCTCCAGCAGGGATACGACTTCCTCAAATCCTGCCCTGAAATGAGATCCATCCTTCATGAAATCCTCCCCACACCACCAAGAGTGTCTTTCTGCTGTCCACCTAACCATCGTAACCTCTTAGTCCATCCCTATGAAATCCCCAAACCACCTTCCCTACCCTCTGGCTCCTACCCTTGTAACCACCCCCGGTGTAAAACCTGTCCCATGCAGCCTCCCACCATCACCTACACCAGTCCTGTAACCCGGAAGGTGTACACCATCAAAGGCAGAGCCACGTGTGAAAGCACCCACATGATTTACCAACTGACCTGCCTACACTGTGAAGCTTTCTATTTGGGAATGACCAGCAACAAACTGTCCATTCGCATGAAGGGACACAGGCAGACAGTGTTTGTTGGTAATGAGGATCACCCTGTGGCTAAACATGCCTTGGTGCACGGCCAGCACATCTTGGCACAGTGTTACACCATCCGAGTTATCTGGATACTTCCCACTAACACCAACCTACAGAACTCCGGAGATGGGAACTTGCCCTTCAGTATATCCTCTCTTCTTGTTATCCACCTGGCCTCAACCTCTGCTAATTTCAAGTTGCCGCCGCTCATACCTCACCTGTCTTTCAACAACTTCTTTGCCTCTGTACTTCCGCCTCGACTGACATCTCTGCCCAAACTCTTTGCCTTTACAAATGTATGCTTGTGTCTGTGTACGTGCAGATGGATATGTGTGTGTGTGCGCGTGTGTGCGAGTGTATACCTGTCCTTTTTTCCCCCTAAGGTAAGTCTTTCCGCTCCCGGGATTAGAATGACTCCTTACCCTCTCCCTTAAAACCCACATCCTTTCATCTTTCCCTCTCCTTCCCTCTTTCCTGATGAAGGAACCATTGGTTGCGAAAGCTTGAATTTTGTGTGTTGCCCTGCAGGAACTGGAGCAACATGCACAACGCCACACTCTCCATCCTGCTCACTTCATACTCCCGCCTTGGAGTACCAGTGTCCACTACCGCTACAACAACCTTTAAACCTCCCCCATGCCCCCTCATAGTTAACAGACCCTGTCCTGCAGACCTACCACACTTACCCAATACTTCCTCTCATCACCACACAGAACCCAGAATCTAAACAGACCCATAACACAGTCATGAACCTTTCCTCCAGAAGCCTTAGCCCCTCAGAAATATCAGTCCTTTCCAAAGGCCTCACCTTTTGCCCCACTCTCAAATTCAATTATGCAGGACTTATTAAAGACCTTCTCTCCTTCTCCCGGTCCCTTTGTGGAAACACTTTTTCACCACCAACCCTACCAGTCAGACTCAGCCAAAGACCAATAGTGAACCCTGCCTAACTCAGTTCAGTTCCCCATCCAACCGTGATCCACCCCCACTGCCCCCAAATCACCCCATGTTAACTTTCCAGAATTTCTTAACCTCGATACTTGCCTCACCATCATTCCCCAAATCCCTCAATATGTAAGCTAACCTTACATGTACAGAAAGAAATGCAGTCCACCATCTAAAAATTGATCCAGACCTTGTAATCCTACCTGTGGACAAAGGTTCCACCACTGTTGTTTTGAACCACAAGGATTACCAGGCAGAAGGACTCCGCCAGCTTTCAGATACTTCCACCTACAAACCTTGCCACAGTGACCCCATTAGAGAAACCTAACAGGATCTCCAGTCACTTCTCAAATCCTTAGGTCTTCCCAGAACTTCTCCCCGGAGTCCATCTATCTCCTCACCCTACCTCTCCCTGCACTCCTACCTTCAATATGCTTCCTAATGTCCATAAACCTAACCACCACCGAGGCCCCCCCATTGTGGCCAGTTACTGTGCCCCTGCTGAGAGAATTTCTTCTCTCGTAGATGAACACCTTCAACCTACTACCCAGAAACTGCCCTCCTATATAAAAGATACCAGCCATTTTCTCCACTGACTCTCCAGAGTTCCTGTCCCTTTACCACATGGTGCGCTGCTCGTCACTATTGATGCCACCTCCCTTCACATTAAGATTCTTAATGCCCATGGCCTTACTGGTATTAAACACTTCCTTTCCGAACCAACAGCCTTCTTCCTAGTCACCATGCCAACTATTTGCTTGCCTTTGAAGGCATTACCCACAAACAAATCCGGGGTATGGCTATGGGCATCTTCATGGCTCCATGCTATGCCAACCCATTCGTGGGCCATCTAGTTGAATCCATCCTAAAAACCCAGAACCCTAAAACCCTCACCTGGTTCAGATTCATTGGCGACATCTTTGTGAACTGGATTGAGGCTGTTCCAGAACCTTAACAACTTCTTGTCCATTTACTTCACATGGTCCTACTCAACCCAAGAAGCCATCTTCCCAGATGTTGACCTCCACCTCAAAGATGGCTACATCAGTACCTCCATCAATATCAAGCCTATTAAGCACTAGCAATACCTCCACTTTGACAGCTGCCTATCTGCGAGTCAGCATTTCTGCTATAGGGTGAGTAGCAACTTTCCTTTTCATAATGTTGTTACATTCCATTGTGTAATCTTACTCACACACACACACACACACACACACAGAGAGAGAGAGAGAGAGAGAGAGAGAGAGAGAGAGAGGTGTGTGTGTGTGTGTGTGTGTGTGTGTGTGTGTGTGTGTGCGTGTGCGTGTGTGTGTGCGTGTGTGTGTGTGTGTGTGTTGATTTTAGCCATTTGTGCCATATATGTACCTACTTGATTTGTTAGTGAATGACAGTAGGCTAAATTTGAAAGGTTGTGATGGTGCAGGGTCTCATATTTGATCCAAGATATACCGTAGTTTAGTTGGTGCCACACCTAAAGGGATGTGTTTAGTAGCAGGTAACTTCTTCAAGCATTTGCTAAGGTGTTTACATTAGAACAAAAACTTGTACAAGTTTACTTCTGCAAGTTGCATGGACAAGTTAATTTCAAAAACTTGCTGTGTTTCCACTATGTAGGAAAATGGCAAAATGGCGGAAAATGCTGGACAATAGGCTGTCACTCGTAAAGACATTATTTGGTGTTTCTCCTTTTGAGATGAAAATGAGGTTCTTCTCATTTGTCTGCATATACAACACTCCAATGGTACACAGCTTCCTGCTCTGCTCTGACAAGATGACTCACTAATATGTAGTGTTTGTGGCTTAAAAATCTCAACATTAGGGCAGATGCTGGTTCTGAGCAAATCTGCCCTCTACTTTACAACAGGTGAAGAGACAGATGTGATATAACTTTATAAAATTTGTGGATGTGTTCGAACTACTCCCTAAATTATTTGGGGGATATACTATAATGTATTGTTATGGCAGTTGACACATCTAACTATTTTTCTGAGTAATTAGCTCAAGAAACATTCTTGAGTTGTTATTGCAGCTTTTGGTAATTCATTGTATCCACATCTTAAGAATGTTTTAGAACAGTTATCATGGTTACAGTTTTGGAGATATTGAAGTGTACAGGTGAATGTGAAAGTTACAAATTCTAAAATTCGTTGGCTCTTAGTGTCTTGTATTCCATTAATTGTGTTAAGCATACTATTAATTTCACAAGAAGTTTAACCTTAACTGTAAAATCCATTGATAGTTCTTGTCCTTTATCTACCTTTTAGTATTTGTGTTGAGAGGGATGGACTGAATTTCCTTTTGTTCACTATGTCTTACTTCATTTTCAACATTGTTAGTCAATTCAGTTATGAATGTCTAAAACTAAATTTCATTTTTGTTCATATGTGTCAAAGTACAATTTATTTTCATCATTCTTGTGTCATGTTATTTTGTGGTAAACACATTTCACTTAATGGCACTTTCCATGTGAGGGCAACTCACCATACATATTATCAGTTGAACATCCTTTCAAATACTTATCTAATATTTCAATGTTGGACATCTATGGTGACATGAGAGGTGACCACACTGTAGGATTTCTTCTCCTGTATAATTGTAAACTCGTGTGTGAAAAGTATGGTATGTATAGGATTCTAATATGTTTCAATAAGTTGTTAAAACTGCTTGCTCTTAGTTAATTTTTTATTCTAATTAAAAGAAATAACAAAAAATTACTGGTTTTTTAAATTTATGGGTTTAATTATAACTAATTTTTTGCATTATAATGCAGGTGTATAAATCACAGAAAAGCAGTTACGGAATTTCCCCTTAAGAATGATGCAGAAGATAAGGAACTATTTGCAAAATTATTTGATATGAAGACACATTGTGAATGGACAGACACAAATACTGCACAGAAGAATGTGTTTGAGAATTGGAAGACTGAAAGCAATAATGATAATGAAAGCTGCAGTTCATCTACGAAACTACCTGCAGATAAATCAGAAAGATGTTTGGAAACACAGTTGTGTAACCACAGTAAAACACAGAAAGAAATAGACAAGGAATTGCAAAAACTGTATGCTTTGCAGTGTGTGACAGCTGCAAGTCTTGCTCATGTGGCATTTTCTTTTGGCTATGGACAGGATGTAATGAAAATAATAGAGTATATAGAAAAATTGTAAGTTATTTGTCTTAAGTTACTGATAGACACTTTAATTTCATCTTTTTATTTTCTGGTGATTGCTTTAGCTGCTGTGATAACTAGTTTACATTCATTCATGTATAAAGGGTGTTACAAAAAGGTACGGCCAAACTTTCAGGAAACATTCCTCACACACAAAGAAAGAAAATTTTTGTAACACCCTGTATACTTTATGTTCTGTAGGTCCTGCATTCATGTATATACTTTATGTTCTGTAGGCCCTACAGCTTGGTATAAGGCAACAAGTGACATATTTATAAGAAGATGCCACACTTCTTTCTACGTGATATTAATTTCGATTTCTTTCCCTTTCACTACAAATCTGTTTCGGCTAAATTGCATTATCAAGTGACCTGTGTGTGGGTGACATTATTTTCATTATTATGTTTCTGTTGTGGTAAAACATTGACCATAAGTTGCTGCTTATGTATATATTGTCTAGATGGACTGAATATGTATAACATCATTAACAACTGTATGTGGACTGTCACTGAATCACAGTTGCAGCAATGATATCATATGTCTACAAAGTATAAGCACTTTGTGTGTGTGTGTGTGTGTGTGTGTGTGTGTGTGTGTGTGTGTGTGTGTTTGTGTGTTTTAGAAACTATGATCATTATAAACACAGACTTCTACAAACATATGCCAACCATAGATTACTTGGATGTTAATAGCACCTACAACCACTATAAATGTAGATTGCCACAGACATATAGCAACCATAGATACATGCACAACCAAATTATGTGTCATCTGTATAGTAGTGCTTATACTTGGTAAACATACATCATATCCCAAAAATTGTCAAAGTACTGTCATAACAAATTAATTACTACCTAAATTCAGCAAATATAGAACTACAGTCAAAATACAGTTGCAGACGATGGTGTATGTATGACAGTCCATTTAGACAATATACGTGTAAGTAGCAAACCATGCTCAGTGTTATGATATAACACAAAAATGAATAATGAAAATACTGTCATTGATGTTGTACCACAGGTCTCTTGATAATGGCAATTTAGCCAACACAGATGCACAGTGAAAAGGAAAGAAATAAAAATTAATATCACACAGCATCAAGTCTGGACACTCCTTACAAATATGTCACTTCATGTATTACTTTTGCACTTCATATAAATAGATTAGCAACTCAAAAGTTTTTACTGTTGCTACTAAAATTTTCTTCTCTGATGTGAATTCCTAATAATTCAGTACCGTTTGCCTGTACTAGAGTGATCCCTTTCCCATCATGTAAGTAAGTCAGAGTTAAAGATATCAGTGAAATTAACATGAGCTCGCTAGACAAAATATTAAGTTACACCTTAAAAGAATATTGATCACTTTTGAACATCCTAGATGTAAGGAATCAACACACTAACAGGGCAATACAGTGAGTGACAAAAGATGGTAAGGAGCTATAGTGTTTTGACATGCACTTGGCTGCACCATGGGCGGAGTGTGCCAAATTACTGATGTGTCATTGCAGATTGTCCAGAGTGTCTACAAAAATTGACGTACCATTCACAGCCACATAACATGGTTTAACTCTTGAGTGGGCATGCCTATGTATAAAGTGTACGGTCAGCAAATAGCATTGTCTTGTACCATTCATTTGTCCTTTTACTATTGCAAGCACATTCCTATTCCTTCATTATTGCTTCGGCTTACACAGTGCTAAGTTATGCTGCCATACTTCCAAGTGAGCAGCAGTAATATACAATAAACAGCATGCTACACAAGGAAAAAATTTACAATCCATGCAAGGAAATGAGTCATATTCTGAGCTAACAGCACAATCTCACAACAAGGCAATTGTCTACAATATAATCAGCAACAAATAAATGGTTGGCTAGGATCAGATTCAGCTGCTCTGTTTAACTTCTTGAGTAGGTCATTACTGTGGGGTAACACTTTTGTGTGGCAACAGAGTGATATAATGAAAGTTTATTTTATTAAACAGTGATTTAGCTTTTATAATGTAGTTTATTTCATCGTCGTTTAACTAAACTAAGATAAAACCGTGATTTTTGTGCGTACATGTTTATCTTGAAAATATAAAGACAGCTTTCTTTACATGTGTACACGTGCCCAATAGTGTTGTACAAACTGGCACACCCACTCAAGGGTTAAGAATGGTTATAAAGAGAGCCTAACTGATAAGAGAGCAGAGAAGAGTGTCATGTCTTCTTGATGGTAGCTGGTTTCTAACGCAGTAGAAATTGCTGCTATCACTATCCATCTCAACTAGTTTCCAAGCAAATAATGTGAAGGGAACTACATGCAGTGAACATTTGGAGTTTGGTACCTCGTGTCACAAAAATCTAAATATCTCCAGCAGACCAGACAAAACAGAAGCTGGACAGTAGCTGACTGGAGACGTGTATAGTCACAATTTTGCCTTTTTTCAAGTTGTGCAGGGAACTGGCTGCACTGATGGTCCAATGAGGTGTTTTAACTGACAGTGTGCAGAGGACATAGCTTAGACTGCATTTAGATGTTTTGAGGGTATTTCTCCTACCATTCCTTGCCTGCCACTCACTCCGGTTACCATGAACATGAATCAGGATGTTTATTTCAACATTCTCAGCAACCATGTGTTCCATTTCCTTGTAAATCCACATAAAAACTCTGCAAACTACTGTGAAGTGCATTATAGAGGGTACTTAGCATGGTGTCGTACCAAATACTTCAGTTTCATCCCATCCCAGTTGCCTGTGGGTCACAGGAAGAATGACTGCTTAAATGTCTTTGTGCAAGCTGTAATTGATATAATCTTGTGTTGATGGTCCTGTGGGAGCGACACAGAGGAGAATGAAATATATCTCGAGATTCTTTTCTTCATACTGGGTCTTGAAACTTTGTAAGTAGGCATTTCCAGGATAGTTGGCATCTTCAAGTGTCTAGCAATTCATGTTCATTAACATTTCTATGACATGCCCAAGTGACTGAAATGAATGTGTGACCACTCATGCTGCCCTTCATCATTTGCATTCAGTTTCCCCTGTTAGTCCTATATGGTATGGATCCCACACACTTGAGCAATACTCTAAGATGGGATGGACAAGTCATTTGTAACAAGTCCAATTTCCCAGTACACTCCCAACTAACCAAAGTCTGCCATCTGCCTTACCTGTGACTCAGGCTATGCGATCATTCCTTTACATATCCATACAAAACGTTACACCCAGGCACTTCTATGAGCTAACTGATTCCATTTGTGGCTCATTAATGTTGTAGTCTTAGGATACTAATTTTCTGCACTTTGTGAGGTCCACAGTTTTACATTTCTGAACATTTAAAATAAGTTGCCAAACTTAACACCACTTTTCTTAGATCTTAATGGTTGTTACTGTGAGCTGGGCTGCATCATCGTGGAGTAACAGTTAACATCACTGGGTGACAGCCAGCAGATTTGATATATTTTGTGGATCACCTGACGACGTCTTCCCTAATGATTGAAAAGATCCCCACATATCACATATGAGTCCAGCTGCTACTTGGATTTGTGCCACAAGGTCTTGTAGTGACTCCATGGGTGTCTTGTACACCAAGGTTTTCATGTATCTGCAGAAATGCAAATCCAGTGATGTCATGTTCATTGAGCAAGGGGGCCAAGGATATGCCAAGACATCATTTGGTGATACGCAAATGTATTGAAGTTGGTGGTGGTTATATTGAGTTCCTTCTGTAAGTGAATTAAACTGGTGTTTTCTGACATTAACGTACCTTGTTTCCTTTACTCCTTGCCTAGATTCTTGTGCCCAACATCCAACCAGTCCTGGTACTTGTTAGCTCATGGGGTTCTTTTTCTGTAACGTTGAATGCTTATTGTCACCAACTAAAGAAAATGTGATAACAAAAGCAACTCTGCTGAAGGCTACAAATAGGAAATATGTCCTGCTGACATAAACATGTATTGTAGGGATAACAATCATTGACAAAGAAAGCCATTTGAATTTGTCATTTTAACAGAATTCAGTCATCAGGTTATTTCCGGATGTGACTTCTTGCAGCCTTCTCAAGCAGTCATAGATTGAGGATGACAAGAAGCTGCACAGTTAAATTGTGATGCCTTTGTTGGTTGCAAGAAGCTGCTCAGCCTCATTAAAGAAATATACATACCAGCAATGAGCATAAGCTTTGGAGCTGGTCATCAAGGAAAACTGGATCACTAATTGTTATGAGCAAAGCGGTCATCCATAAAGGTGCATGCACAGAAACAGCTGAACCAGTCAAGGATTGGTAGATCAGTGCCATCAATGAAGAATTGTGCTCCATTGTCACTATAGGCAATACAGTTTAGGAAGCTGCTTATTAAATTAACTGAGGAATAACATCACCAAATGTTAGATCTTTGGCACCATTTTTCGGATGATTTTGAATTGAGTGGAGAAAAGGCAGCTATGTGGCCCATGCTAACACACTGTATAAAAATTGGGACTCATTCACCAATTAGCCAGCACTCATATATGATCTCATGGGGCTGAACAATGCATCATTCAGGAGAAGGTGGAAAAGTGCTGCAGGATTAAACTTGCAGAGTGTCCTAGGCCCTCTCCCACGTCCTTGCGGAAGATGGCACGTGGCATTTCTGCATCAACTATTGAAGGCTGAACAAAATCACAAAAGAAGATGTGTACCTATTACCACACATTCATTTCATCCTAAACTTCTTGAAAGAGCGAAGTTTTTCTCAACTTTGGATGTATCAGTGGTGACATGACTGACTGGGACAAGATTGCCTTCATAATATCTGATGGCCCATATGAGTTCAAAGGTATGCCATTTAGATTGTAATTCTCCATTCACCTGCAAGTACATGATGGAAAACCTCCTTAAACACATTAAATGGAATACTTGTCTTTGCTATCATATTGATGGGGGCGGAAGCCAACTTATCACCATGTTGAAGTGTGTTCAGGTGGCAGGCTTCTGCTTGAATCCAAAAAATTGCTCCTTTGTTGCCTGAGAAATAAAACTTTTGGGGCACCTAGTTAATAGCTCTGCTCCAGAGAAAATAAGAGCTGTCACAAATTTTCTAACTCTTTGGCACGTTTTTGATGTCAGAAGTTTTCTTGGAAGGTGCTTATAGTATCATAATTCCACATCTCTTGTGTCAACTACTGAAGAGAGATGCCACATTTTACAGAAAGATCATTCCTTGTCCTTAAGAATTTAAAAAGGGAGATGGATAGGTTAAAGTTAGATATAGTGGGAATTAGTGAAGTTCGGTGGCAGGAGGAACAAGACTTTTGGTCAGGTGATTACAGGGTTATAAATACAAAATCAAATAGGGGTAATGCAGGAGTAGGTTTAATAATGAATAAAAAAATAGGAGTGCGGGTTAGCTACTACAAACAGCATAGTGAACGCATTATTGTGGCCAAGATAGACACAAAGCCCATGCCTACTATAGTAGTACAAGTTTATATGCCAACTAGCTCTGCAGATGATGAAGAAATAGATGAAATGTATGACGAGATAAAAGAAATTATTCAGGTAGTGAAGGGAGACAAAAATTTAATAGTGATGGGTGACTGGAATTCGTCAGTAGGAAAAGGGAGAGAAGGAAACATAGTAGGTGAATATGGATTGGAGGGAAGGAATGAAAGAGGAAGCCGCCTTGTAGAATTTTGCACAGAGCATAACTTAATCATAGCCAACACTTGGTTCAAGAATCATGAAAGGAGGCTGTATACATGGAAGAAGCCTGGAGATACTGACAGGTTTCAGATAGATTATATAATGGTAAGTCAGAGATTTAGGAACCAGGTTTTAAATTGTAAGACATTTCCTGGGGCAGATGTCGATTCTGACCACAATCTATTGGTTATGAACTGCAGATTGAAACTGAAGAAACTGCAAAAAGGTGGGAATTTAAGGAGATGGGACCTGGATAAACTGAAAGAACCAGAGGTTGTAGAGAGTTTCAGGGAGAGCATTAGGGAACAATTGACAGGAATGGGGGAAAGAAATACAGTAGAAGAAGAATGGGTAGCTCTGAGGGATGAAGTGGTGAAGGCAGCAGACGATCAAGTAGGTAAAAAGACGCGGGCTAATAGAAATCCTTGGGTAACAGAAGAAATATTGAATTTAATTGATGAAAGGAGAAAATATAAAAATGCAGTAAATGAAGCAGGCAAAAAGGAATACAAACGTCTCAAAAATGAAATCGACAGGAAGTGCAAAATGGCTAAGCAGGGATGGCTAGAGGACAAATGTAAGGATGTAGAGGCTTGTCTCACTAGGGGTAAGATAGATACTGCCTACAGGAAAATTAAAGAGACCTTTGGAGAGAAGAGAACCACTTGTATGAATATCAAGAGCTCAGATGGCAACCCAATTCTAAGCAAAGAAGGGAAAGCAGAAAGGTGGAAGGAGT
Organism: Schistocerca cancellata; assembly: GCF_023864275.1. NCBI lineage: Eukaryota > Metazoa > Arthropoda > Insecta > Orthoptera > Acrididae > Schistocerca > Schistocerca cancellata. The sequence goes on from NC_064631.1 coordinate 532,986,449, forward strand.
ATATAGAGGGTTTATACAAGTCCGATGTACTTGAGGATAATATTATGGAAATGGAAGAGGATGTAGATGAAGATGAAATGGGAGATAAGATACTGCGTGAAGAGTTTGACAGAGCACTGAAAGACCTGAGTCAAAACAAGGCCCCGGGAGTAGACAACATTCCATTAGAACTACTGATGGCCTCAGGAGAGCCAGTCATGACAAAACTCTACCATCTGGTGAGCACGATGTATGAGACAGGCGAAATACCTTCAGACTTTAAGAAGAATATAATAATTCCAATCCCAAAGAAAGCAGGTGTTGACAGATGTGAAAGTTACCGAACCATCAGTTTAATAAGTCACAGCTGCAAAATACTAACGCGAATTCTTTACAGACGAATGGAAAAACTGGTAGAAGCCGACCTCGGGGAAGATCAGTTTGGATTCCGTAGAAATGTTGGAACACGTGAGGCAATACTGACCTTACGACTTATCTTGGAAGAAAGGTTAAGAAAAGGCAAACCTACGTTTCTAGCATTTGTAGACTTAGAGAAAGCTTTTGACAATGTTGACTGGAATACTCTCTTTCAAATTCTGAAGGTGGCAGGGGTAAAATACAGGGAGCGAAAGGCTATTTACAATTTGTACACAAACCAGATGGCAGTTATAAGAGTCGAGGGGCATGAAAGGGAAGCAGTGGTTGGGAGAGGAGTGAGACAGGGTTGTAGCCTCTCCCCGATGTTATTCAATCTGTATATTGAGCAAGCAGTAAAGGAAACAAAAGAAAAATTCGGAGTAGGTATTAAAATTCATGGAGAAGAAGTAAAAACTTTGAGGTTCGCCGATGACATTGTAATTCTGTCAGAGACAGCAAAGGACTTGGAAGAGCAGTTGAACGGAATGGACAGTGTCTTGAAAGGAGGATATAAGATGAACATCAACAAAAGCAAAACGAGGATAATGGAATGTAGTCAAATTAAGTCGGGTGATGCTGAGGGAATTAGATTAGGAAATGAGACACTTAAAGTAGTAAAGGAGTTTTGCTATTTAGGGAGTAAAATAACCGATGATGGTCGAAGTAGAGAGGATATAAAATGTAGACTGGCAATGGCAAGGAAAGCGTTTCTCAAGAAGAGAAATTTGTTAACATCGAATATAGATTTAGGTGTCAGGAAGTCTTTTCTGAAAGTATTTGTATGGAGTGTAGCCATGTATGGAAGTGAGACATGGACGATAACTAGTTTGGACAAGAAGAGAATAGAAGCTTTCGAAATGTGGTGCTACAGAAGAATGCTGAAGATAAGGTGGGTAGATCACGTAACTAATGAGGAGGTATTGAATAGGATTGGGGAGAAGAGAAGTTTGTGGCACAACTTGACTAGAAGAAGGGATCGGTTGGTAGGACATGTTCTCAGGCATCGAGGGATCACAAATTTAGCATTGGAGGGCAGCGTGGAGGGTAAAAATCGTAGAGGGAGACCAAGAGATCAATACACTAAGCAGATTCAGAAGGATGTAGGTTGCAGTAGGTACTGGGAGATGAAGAAGCTTGCACAGGATAGAGTAGCATGGAGAGCTGCATCAAACCAGTCTCAGGACTGAAGACCACAACAACAACAAGAAGGTGCTTATAGTATCATAATTCCGCATATCTTTCGTCAACTACTGAAGGGGGATGCCACATTTTACAGAAAGATCATTCCTTGTCCTTAAGAACGCACTAATATTTTCTCCAGTCCTAGGATTGTGTGATGGGAATTCTGAGACAGAACTTCACACCAACGCTAGAGGCTATTGGATAGATGCAGTTCTAGTGGTAAGTTAGGAATGCTGAAAAGTGATAGCTTCAGCTTCCAGAGTATTCTCCAGTTCTGTTCTACAACCAAGAAACAGTACCCTACAGTTGTTTGTGTCATCAACACATTGTCTGTATTTGTTTGACAAACCATCATCATTGTGTTGGACACCATTCTCCACACAGGCTAACTAGCCTGAAAGGTTTATTGTATCAATACAAAAGTGGAAGCAAATGCAAGGATACTGACTGCCTTTGAAGGAATCCTTTGGCAGAATACAACAGCATGGGTGAAATACCAGTCATCACCACATTAAATGATATTACTGTTGAACTGTCGGAAGATCCAGCACTGCTGAAAACCATAGCAGCCTTGAAGGAGGAGGCACCGATGAAAGGAGATTTCCATTTAATAGATGGAAAATTGTGTAAGAGGAACTATGATCGGTGGGGTAGAAATGGTTACTCATCATTCCATCTCATGTACAGCCAACTATCATGAAGTATATTCACAATACTCCATCTGGTCACCTAGGATTTGTGAAGACTTTAGACAAAATCAGGTGCAGATATCACTGGCCAAGTATCTACCAACCCATTAAGACACTATGTGAACCACTGTACAGAAAGCTAATGACAAAAGCACATCACAGTTATTTCTGCTTGCAGTAGTGCCATTTCACCATATTAGAATTGAAAAATTGGGGAGGTTCCCAGAGTCAACAAATGGGTAGTGCTGGATAATAGTCTGCAATGACTACACCCATTATATTGTTACCAAAGCATGCTGACTGACAAAGTGACAGAAATTGTGAGGTACCTTGCAGAAGAGCACATTTTGAAGCACAGAGCACCCTGTGTAATGATCTCTTGTAGTGGAAAAGTTTTCCTGTAAAGACTACTATCAGAGGTAATTCCACGTAGCAACATCACCTAGAAGGTGAAAACTGCCTACTACCACAAACGAATGCCTCACTGAACACTTTAACATTATGTTATCAGATGTTCTGTTGGAGTAAAATGACGTCAAACAGAGAGATTTGAATACAATACTGCCATTTGTGTCACTTGCATAAACACAGCAAAGCAAGACACTACAGGTTTCACACTGTTCTTGCTGCTTCACAGTCATCAGGCCAAAATGACAATTGATACACCGTTCCCATTTTAACTGGATGATAATCAGGATAACTATGTGAAACATCTAATCACTGGGAGTGAAGAAGCAAGACAGTTGGTTCATGTAAGGTCTCTGGATGTCCAAGAGAAGGAACAAGAGCACTATAATGCCAAGCATCGCCTAACAAGCTACAGTCCTGCAGACTTGTTATGGGTTTTCATGCCCATGTGGGAAGTTGGATTATGAGAAAAGTTACTAAAATTCTAATTTGGACCATATTGTGTACTTTGTCATTTGTTGGATATCAACAAAATATCAAGAAGACAATAGTGTGCTGACATCATGCATATGCTCTGTGTGGAACCATATTACAGTCCTGAACTGCAGATCAAAGATAGGCATGTCACATTCAAGGAAACTACAGGCCCTCTTGATTATTGAGAACTACAATGCTTATTACAGTAAAGAGGGTGTGATGACATGGCCCAGACATGAGTGCTGTCATACATATGACCACTGACAAGATAGATTTAGAATGCTGTAGTTGACTCCAATGAGAACTTACAAAACAGCAGTTCATTGTTTCTCCAGAAGAGGGAACAATTCCACAAGCTTCGCTGCATTATGTGTCGAACAGCAATTAGTGTCACCGGATGCCATATTGCAAGTCACCAGTTCAAATCTGGTGACCAGTAATGATTTGCTACTTAGTGTTTATCATTTCTAGAAAATTATAGAATTTTTTTGTGTTTGTGATGTTTGCTTATTCTGGAAAATTCATATGTCGCTTTTGAAAGGATTTCCCAAAGAGCGCATTAAAACTGATGTTCTTGAGCTGCAGAGGTCTCACTTCATGATCTTCATTGGATTTTTGACACTGTGTATTCCTCAGTCTTTTAGTCATTCTGGTGTATTGGGAAAGACTTGACCATTTTGTAGGATATTTATTGTGAAACAAAATGAAATTGAAATGTAATGAGTAGGCAACCAAATCACAAAGCAAATGTAATAAATTCATGTTTCCAAGCAAAGAATATAAATAAAACCCATTGAAAGACGTAGTGCAATTTCATTAAGTTTTAATCAACAACGAAAATCAGTAAATTCATATATCCTAGTCAAGTAAACTCAATGTCAGTTTGTATTCATAAAGATAAGATTTTGGGACTCAATTATGTCACTGATATAAACTTCCAAAAATACATCCGTCACTAATTAAAAAGTTAACGGCACCATCTATTGGTTCTTTGGTATACTATAAAACTAACACTGCCCTCTATTGGTTCTTTGGTGCACTACTCTATGATGGTTAAATATCCAAACTACTAAGTTGAGCAGACAATTATATAACTTTAAATTATGACTTTTTTTCATGATATGGTTTTCATAAAATAACATATGTACATTGCTTCAAGCTACACTCGAGCCATCTGTGAAAACTCTGCGAAAATTCATCTAGTAGTTTTGGAGATTAGCTTGTACAGGGTTTTACAGTTTTATTTAGTATAGATGGAAGGAAGGTGCAAGCCGGGTTTCATATGATCAATGTTTTTGATGTCAGTGCTGATAATGTATGGGGGGAGTTCATTGTTCTAAATACCTTCTTACGTTGTAACAATATAAGGAAAAGCTAGATTGCTACTCACCATAAAGTGGCAGGTTGAACTGCAAACAGGCACAAGGAAAAGACACTTACACATTAGTATTTTGACAGCTGTCATGTCTTCCACACCAAAAATCCCTTCATACAGCCTGCCCATACAGGGACAGCATATTTGCAGTAATAGGAACTCCCTTGCCTAATATGTTGAGAGATGGACATGATGAGAAGGAAAGTCTTTCCTTATCATCCCATCCAAAAAGTCTCCCCTGACCTGGGGTTCTGGGTGACTTCTAAACTGTACCCCTTTCCCTTACCCTCTACAGTCCTTTTCCTTCACCCCACTTCCTTTCCCTTCAGTTCTTGTACCAGAAAAAGGAGCCACTGACTCCAAAAGCTTGTGAAAGTTAAATCCTCTTTTGTGTGTGTGTGTGTGTTCTCCTGGTGTCACTTGGTGAGTAGATTTTTTTTAATCTGTCCATTTACATTATATTATCAATAAAATATATACAACTACTCATGTGATTGTTAATCAAAGATTGCAATTTATATCTTATTATAACTGAATGTAAGTAAAGGTAGAAGCAATTGGAAAAGTCCACAGATAGATATTTTTCTAGTATCCGTGTTAAACCTGTACCCAACATTGTTAAGTAGTTACATAATTGAACATATCATTGTAAATGTAATAATATGAATGTAATATTAATTTAATTTAATAAAAAAAAAACAAGTAAAATCAAAGAGTGCAAATACACAACAGAAAAAGATCATATATATTATGCAGTTATACTAAATTAATGGGTCCACAACCCAAAAAAATATCTAGTTTTATTCTACAAAAATGTTTTTACATGGTAATAATAGGTTAGTGGTGGCTTGTTATTTCTCCTTTAGCTGTATGAGAATAGTATATAACTTTATTAGTTTACATTGGGGCAGGATAGTGTTCTAAACCGTGCAGAATTTTTTGCTAACTGACATAGTAGTAGTAGTAGTAGCAGTTATGTAATATAACAGATATCCACTCACACAGCACTCTAACAAACAACATCAACATAGATTAGATGCACATGAACTGAACAGATCGAGTTTTCTTGAAGTTCCTGAAGAGGGATATTCATGTGGATAATACTAAAATGGGTAGCACCACATAGGGATGCTGGACTTGAAGTTCAATGCCAAATCTCCTTCCACACAAGGTGTTGGTGAAGGGATTTCTGTATCTACTCTTTCCTATTTTCTTTTATACTGTTTTTAACTTATACCATAAAATTTATAATTTCCTACTTCCAAATTCCTAAATTTTTCTTTAAAAATAAGTGTAATTGCTGTAAGTAAATAAAAGAAAACACCAAAGTGCAGACAGAAGAACTCCACACAACCTCACCTCCATCTGGTACTGCATGGGCAACAGTGCCCACGGCCTCAAATGCATGGCACAATCTTGCTGCACTGTGGTGGTCATAGGAACTGCCTAGGAGGTACGTGTAGAGCATTACAGCCTGTGTAAAAAAGATGGCAGGTGCTAGTAGTCATAAAGCAGCTTGAAGTTCAGTATCTTCCTTTTCTCTGTACAAAATGCAAGAATCTGCCAAGCAGAGTTATGCTGCAAAACTGCACCATTGCTGTTTGATTGGTATATACCACAATAGCCATACATTCCAGGTGAAAAGGGCGAATTAAAAGTGTTGCATTGACCACACTTTCTTTCATTGACTTGAACACCTGTTGCATTTCTGGCAACCAAATGATGCTGCAGTTACTTTTGATGTTTGTGCCTTGGAGTGCTAGTATAAGAGGTCCGTGTAGCACCACTGCCCCTAGTAAATGTCAACAGTATAGTTTTACCAGAATCTCCATAATTCTTGTTCAGCAGGAAGTGGCACTTGATATATAACTACCACCTTTTCCAGTAAAGGGAAAGTTCCTGGTGCTGTAAGCAACTGTCCTAACAAATCTCCTGGATTTTGTTCTAGCAGACACTTTTTGTTATTGGTGGTTAAGCTATAGTCACTGAGATGTTATGAAACCTGTCTCAGATGCTGTGCATGTTTGCCTGCTGTTTTAGAAACAAAGGTATATCTTCGATTTAAACAAAACATAAATGAAGGCCATGCGAAACTTTGCCAATAAATCTTTGTCATGTCTGCACTCTGTTTATAAGTACAAAAGATATGTAAACATTTTCAAAAAGACCAAAAGGATTAGTTACATCAGTCTTGGTGGTGTCCTCTGTTGCTACTGGAATCTGCATATAAGCTCTTGCACAATCCACTATGCTAAAAAATGTGATCTTGCTAACAAATTGTCAAATTTTAGCAAATTTGCCAAAGATTACTTATCTGTTATTCTGCTTGTTTTTAGTGATCGGTAGTCACTACATGGTCTGAAAGTTATATCATTCTTGGAGAACAAAGGCAATGGAAATGCCCAGCGACTGACATCTCATAACAGCTTGTCAAATTCCTGTTTGACTATTGCCAGACAATCAGGTGGTAGTTTCTGCAGGTGTTCAGGTACTGGTGAGCCTGGAGCAGTCTTGATAAAATATCTTGGGTTGAATATCAGGGCTTTCTTCTCTCTGTGTGGTGTAGTGATTAATGAAACCGTTGAAGCAGCTTTGTAACAACTCTTTTTCAGCTCTTGTACCTCTCTTGTTGGGTGAGATAACTGGATGCCATAAGTGATTCCACCTGAAGTGCTGTTGTTTAAACTGTCATTCCTGACATCTGGTGGTAAATTGAAATGAGCTGGGAAGTCTGCACTATTTATTGTCTGTAATATGTCTACAGTAAATTTCCACTGAAAATTTTGCCAAGACTGAAGTCTAGTTGTAGTCTCACCGAACGTCTTAATTACTGAAGTTGTTAGGAGCAGAGGACTGTAGCAGTGTTGGTTGTCTTTGTACTCATACCAGCTTGAGTGAGAGCAATGAAGCATCCAAGCCCATGTCTATCAGGAATTTGCAACATGGAAATATGTCTAATTCAAAGAGTCTGTGAAAAAATGTATTGTACCATCTTGTCTGTCTTATCACCGCATTTGAGATCTATCATTCTGGTTTCTTCAAACATGCACCTAAATGTCTGTTTACTAATATGCTGGGGGCCAACTAAGGCTGTTATTTAATTGTCTGTTGTGCTACCACTGCATATAATTTTCATAGTGGGTCACACCTATCATCAGCTGCTCTGAAAGTTTGGGTTCACACAGTGGTGAGCATTGTTTTGCCCATTGACCAAACCAGTTGTGGTACCAGCCAATCTGGAATAATTGTGGGTGAGGGCCACTGTTGTTCTTAGAGGAGTATAAGTATGCTACCTGTCATATAGGGGACATATCATCATCTGTTGGAAGTCTCTCCTTGGTGCATCATGAAGTCTATATATGGCATTACAACTGTTATATCATGCCTGTTCTTCATTGCAACCCTTCTTGGATGTCTGTACAGCTCTTGTGTTGTATTTCTGCAGCTATTTCTGTTGTCACTGTTACATGCTAATGAAGGAACTTTGTAACTTAGGTTCATGGAAGTGCAATCTCTACCAACTATATCTAAAATAAATTTCATTCCTGAATTTCCCACACTGGTACCAGCAAGACAATGAGTTAACCATTAATTTCAAATACAAGGCTTCTTAAATGACAGAGATATTGTGAGGGGTATTGCCCCATCTTTTTATGATATAATAATGGGATAATTTGTTGTTCTACTGGCCTGGAAACCTGTTGTTCAAAGTTGACTCATATCTTCCACCATAGATGGAAAGTTTTGGTCAAGTTGGCTGACCGTAAAGGCAATCTTTACCATATCGTTCATTATTACACTGTAGAAAAAAATTGCTTTCACTTGTGCAAACAAAGATTTTGGGTTCTGTGGCCAAAATGACAATAAACAGAGGGCCAAACACAAGATCAAACTTGTGACTGATGCGCTGCTGAAGTTACAACCAGGGTGCCTTATATCACCTCCCTCCTTATAAATTCTTGTCTTCCATTGTTGTATTTATTTACACTGGAACTTTGTTTGTAACCATTGGGTCAAGTTACTATATATATATTTCGTATGGCTAATAGAATACAGCAGTAAGTAAGTAATAACACAAACAACGTATAAAACAATGAATGGGCAATACATTACAGGCAAAAAACAATTATTAGATCTAAAAAAGGAAGTAAAACTCAAAATACACAAAAATACATAGAAATTATAGTAATAGTATCTAGTAATAGGTTTTTCAGAAGGAAAAGAGTAGACCAGACTCATGGTTCTGTGTCCAAGTCCCTCAGCCAGCCAGAAGCATCTCCCTCCAGGAGGTGCAGCTCCTGCAGTGTGCCAGGGAATCTCCTCGTAGGGCAGTCCATTGCGATATGATGTAGAGTTTGTGGATTCCCACAGTCGCAGTTGGGTGAGTCAGTCTGTCCCCATTTGTGCTTCCAGTAATTACATCTACCATAGCCTGTTCGGATACGATTTAAAGTTGTCCAAGATTTTCTGGGAAGACCGAAGCCCTCGGGCCGTACGGTTGGGTCCGAGACTAAGTTAAGGTGATCAGGGTTAGACATATCCCATTCCCGACGCCAGGCTTCGTCGATATCATAATTGTCCTCGATCAGCTGTTGCCCTAATCTCCATGATGGCTTACGGAACTTGAGCCTGTGGCTGGGATTCTTGCAGTCTTCGTGTAAGGGTAGGTCATGGTTGTTAGCGCACTTTTGCCATTCCCTTTTCAGTGCAGATCTTCGCCTTAGATGAGGTGGGGCTATGTTAGCCAGTACTGGGAGCCATTGGTGGGGCGTCGGTTTAATAGTACCTGAGATGAGCCTCATGGTGTCGTTTAGCTGGGTGTCCACCGTTGCTGTGTGAGTGCTGTTTAGCCAGACCGGAGCACAGTATTCAGCCACCGAATATACTAGTGCAAGAGCAGATGTTCTGAGAACTGTGGCGCTTGCTCCCCAGCTACTTCCAGTGAGTTTGTGTAGGACATTATTTCTGGTTTTGATTTTTGCTGCGCATTTGTATAAGTGCTCCTTGTACGTCAGAGATCGGTCCAATGTAATTCCCAGATACTTTGGAAGGGGATTGTAGTTAAGCAGCTGGCCTCTGAACTCTACGTGGGGTGCATAGTTTGCCTGTCTGTTGTTGAGGTGGAAACAGGAGACTTGGGTTTTAGAAGTATTAGGTCTGAGCCTCCATGTTTCGAAATATTCATCCATTTTGATAAGGTCTTCCTCAATGATTCTTTCAGAATTGTGGAAGTCTTGATGTTGATATGTGAGAGCAATATCGTCTGCATAGATAAACTTCTTAGAAGATGTCTCTGGTAGGTCTGATGTATATATATTAAAAAGTAATAGAGCTAGCACAAATCCTTGGGGCAGGCCATCATTTAACCTATATTTCTTGCTTATCTCTCCATCTAGGTGTACTTCAAAAAATCTATTTGAAAGCATATTGTTGATTAGGGTAGCTGTCTTCTTGCAAGGAATAATGCGTTGGAGTTTAAGAATCATTGCCTCCCTCCACACTGTGTCATATGCTGACAATAGATCTATGAACATGGCGACTGTCTTTTTCTTCCTTTGAAATCCACTCTCAATATGTGTGGTAAGAGATAATACTTGATCACAGCAGCTCCAACCGGGTCTAAATCCGGCTTGTTCAATAGGAATGAAATTCTCAGCAATGGGTTTTATTCTGTTGAGAATAAGTCTCTCCAATAGTTTGTAGCATACACTTAGAAGAGCTATAGGTCTATAGTCCTCTGGGAGCTTTCCATCTTTGCCAGGCTTAAGAATGGCGATGATCTTGGTTTGTTTAAATAGTGGTGGTAGTGTTTCTGATTGTTGGATGTCATTGTAAAACTGAGTTAGCCACAGTAGAGCTCAAGGTCCTAGGTGCCGTAAGAACTCGGGGTAGACCTCATCTAAACCAGCCGCTTTACCCATTTTCATTTCTTTCAGTGCTTCTGTGATCTCTAGGATGGTAAAGGTTTTTGAGAAATTGTTGTCGGGTGTGGATTGTCGGAGCTTGGTTCTCAGTTTTTTCTTTACTTTCATAGTCTTATCCTTGTTGCTGTGTGGTGTTTTTCTTGTAAGGTTAACTATTCTCTTTGCTACCTCTTCGGGGTGTATGTTGCCACCCATACAGGTTTTAATGGAGCTTTCACCTAGGTTTTTAAGAAGGCACCAGGCTTTCTTGCTGGAGTGCTTGAAGTCCATATTTTTCATGAGAGTGTGCCACTTTTCTCGTCTTGCTGAGTCCAGGCATTGAAGAAGCTCGTCCGCAATTTCAGGATCGTTGTTTTGCGAATATGCATTATATAGGTCTATGCATTCTTGGCTCCAGCCTGGAATATAGGTTTTCCTGTAGCCTCTGGGAATGTGTTTTTTGGCAATGGCTAGGAGTAATCCCACAAAGCGGTTGTAGTTCTTCGATGCGGGTGGGATCCATTGGATGTTGTGGTCCATTTCAGCGGTAAAGGCTTCCCAGTTGGCTTTGCCAAAATTCCATCGAGGTTTAGGTGTAGATCTCACTATTGGAATCTGTATACCGACATGTAGCAGGACGGGCCAGTGCTGGCTACGAGGAAAATCAGGCAAGATCTGTTTATTGCAGCGTAATGGTAGCTTTTTGGTGTCTCTGGAAACAAAGCACAGATCGGGGTTGTAGTCTCTTTTCCATCTAGCCAAGTGGAAAGTCCCTTTATCCTTTAGATCATGGATCAAGAAGACGTCTTCTATGTCCACCCATTGCATTACTCCCTCCCCATCCTCATTGGTGTTGTTATATCCCCACTGGGTACTGTGGCTGTTGAAATCGCCCATTATCACTGTAGGATGTTGTGTGTTGGAAATAGCAGAGTCATTCCATGACTGAGTTGGGGGTTTGTAGAGGTTGATGACTTCAATATCAGCAATTTTTGTTCTTATGACATAGGCACTTGGGTCAGTGTGTGTTTTTATATCGTGGACCTGGTCAGTGTTGTTTTTAAAGTAGGTGGCAGTGCCATAGTTAGCGTGGTAAGTTGCTGCAGCAAGGGAATAGCCTGGAAGTTTGCATCTATTTTTCAACTGCTTTTCGTCGGCGCAATGTGTTTCCTGGAGCAAGACAGCATCCATTGAATGTTTATCCAGGACTTTAACTAGGTAATCAGATTTAGCTCTACTCATTCCATCTACGTTGAGTTGTAGGATTTTAAGGACATCTCCAATGTCCTTGGTCAACGGGTTCTGAGAGGAACCGTTGTTTTGGGTATTCGCGTTCATGTCTGTGCTGATTCTGTAAAGCTGGGAAATCCTAACAGGTCCAGCAGCCAGATTTATAGACTATTTAGCCGTGATAAAAAATCACGTTGCCCAGGGTGCACCATGTGGAGGCTAGTCTACATTGCACCCCAAGTTACTATTTATCTATTGCAGTTAATGCACACTAAAAAGTCCCTGCAAAACACTAAATTCCTTTATTAATTATTAGCATTCATAAATTCATCAAGATACCAAGAATTCGGAACCAAAGAATTTACATTGAGAAAAAAACGAAAACTAAGAGTAAACAATCAGACTTGTCAGAAACAAAAATGTTCTTTGCTGCTTTGGAACCTGTTTGTTTCAATGCGCAAGGCACTAAAGTGGCATCAAATCTTAAGACTTGCACCCAGCGAACGGTCTACCCGGCGGGAGGCCCTAGTCACACGACGACCTGTTTGCTTTCAGTGTTGCGCCATCACTTCACTGTTGTCTGTCACATATAAGACCAGAATTTCGTTAGCTTTTGTGAGGAATCTTTCAAAAAGATTCTTATATTGTACACATTGAAAGCTTCATGCATTGTCCTTGTGACTGCCAAATTCACTTCATACAATGTCTCTCTATCTGTTTCCCCATGTTTTGTTTCAGACCTAATGCATAGTAGTTTTTGTTTCTTTAGAAGTTTCTTTACAGTGACTTTGAGTATGATGTGGACATGCCTTTCTTAGAGGATAATAACAGCCATGATCACTGGGATGCAGTCATATGTTCCTTCTTTGACTAACACTCAGGCACCGTATCATAGAAACACAGTGTTGTTTGACTGTTGTATAGACTATCGGTTAAAAGATGTAGAAATTGACATCTGTGGCATAGAGAAGCAACTGAGAGAATTGAAAACAGGTAAGTCATCTTGTCCAGATGGAATCACAGTTCAGTCTAAATAGAAACAAAGTCACTCATTCTGTTCAAACACCATGTGTGACCCGACTGGAAGGTGAGATAAGGCATTGGTCTTTCGTGTTGTGCTGTTGGCCAGTAATGGATCTGATAATCAGAATGGAAGAGGAAGAGAGCTTCCTGCTTTGACCAATGCCCTGTATCCTGAAGAGAAAGGGTTAAATAGAGCAACCAATAGCATGTGATTCATGATGAAATGAAACTTAGAACCATAAAAGTAGATTTCAAATTTCTTAAATGTGAACACAATCACTAAAACCTCTGTTTCAATCTGAGAATATCGTTGCTGAACGAGAGTTAAAGTATTAGAAGCATAAAAAATCGGTCATTCAAACCCATCTGCATATTTGTGCTCAAATACCCAGCCAAGACTGTGCTGAGAGGCATCTATAGCCAACATGAAAAGCTGACCCGACTGAAAGGTGGCCAAACACATGGTGGGTTGAATCCCAGATTAAAGCAAATCAGTCACACGGTCAAAACTGGGGACCAGAAAAAGACACATTTTTACACAAAAGCACATGCAGGGGCTGAACAACAATGAGTGCATCCAGTAAAAACTTATGGTAGTACACAACTTAACTTAGAAACTCCTGTAGTTCTCTAATGGAGGTTGGCAATCACATCAAAATGGTGACACAATGGGTTGACTCCTGTGTGAGGAACCTCAAAACCTAGGTACTCAGCTGATTGCTGGAAAAATTGATATTTGGTAAGTTTGCACTTGAGACCTGCAGACTGCAAAACAGAAGACAAAGATCGAAGATTGCTGAGGTGGTTTTCGGTAGAAGAACCCAAAACAATGATATTGTCGAGGTAAATGATGCAGCCAGGTGTAGAGGCTGTGAGCTGTTCGCAAAAATGCTGAAAAATTGTAAGCACCCAATGCTTAGGGCATGCAGCATGCGCATGTTGTACAAAGCAATACAAGCAAGACAGAAGGAGGGCATGCAGTCAGTGCTATGATGCAGCCTGTTGTTGCTGTGACCGTAACTGATGCTGTCCCAGGTGACGCTGAGTTGAAGGTTGTACTGCTGCAACGGGTTTTCCATCATCCTGAACATTTGCAGCATGGCTAACAGAGTTTGACTAAGCAACTTCTGGTACCTACCCTCGTGCAGCAATATGATCATCTGTGGCCCATGACAGTTCAAATATGTGTGCTATAGTGAGCACATCCATAAGCATCAGAGTCTTACATTAAAATACTTTTTTGTGGGTTCCCTATCTTGGGCCAGATGGTTAATATTACGCACCATGTGATCAGTGTGGAATTCGTGATGGGTTCTAGTGACAAATTTACAACAGCGGCTCAACCAGCATGATTCTGCAGCCCAGGCATTGTAAGATTGGCTTGGGCATTTCTGACAACAATAAAATTCTGCATGTGTCACAGTGACATGTTCTGTCACAGTAATAGCTTGAGCTGACCTTGAAAAGGTACAAGTTGGCACAACAACTGACAAATGCGCAATCAGAGCCAGGAAAGAAAGAAAGGCCTACACAGGTTTGCATTGTCCTGCAAAAAACCTGGAAATATGTCATAACCATGTCTCCTAGGAGCCCCAATCTTCAGTTGATTCATCGTAGGCCAGAAAGGGCAATGGTTGCACTGACGGGAGAGTAACCTGCTGTGAACAAGCAGATGCCATTTGATTTTTTGATTTAGAGTGATGGCAAGAGCCTGCTGCTGTTCTGTGAAAGCTTGCTGCTAGGCAGTGAGACTTTGGAGTATTTCTTCCACTGCGATGTTTGGAGTATTTCTTCCACTGCGATGTTTGTTGGGTGACTTAACACTGACACTCAAACACGGAGAAAACGTAACCCTTACTTGTCGACAATTTTGCTGTAGAGAGCACAAGTGTGATTTGTGCAGCATAGTACTTTATAGAGCAACATTTAAGGTACAGTGAAGTACAGGTTTTGCATAGCACTGAGCACAGTGACTGGACAACATTAATAGAGCTTACAGAATAGGCCGAGCACTCATTTGCAATTGCTTAAATAATGCTGTTTCTTTGGCAGCTCACCAGTATGCACCAAGGAGGCCGACCCAGGTAGCCTCTATAAGCTGACGTGTGAAGTGCAAGGGTGCATGATCTCTGAAATTGCACGTGTCATGAGCAAAGGTATATCAGTCGACTTTACCTTCGTTGGTTTACTTTCACTACCCTTAGTCCAGTCTTTTGCTGCTTTTTTGACTCTTGTGTGTAATGATGGGTCCAGGTTTCATTAAGTCACAAATCAGTACAAAAAGTCTTCAAATTGTGATTAGACATCACCAGACATTCTGTTGAAATGTTGTTCTGGATGTGCTTTTTGTTAACAGTGAGCAATCGCGGCACCCACCTTCATGCAACTTCTTCATAGCCAATTCTCCATGCAGGATATTATGTATTCACCCAGTTAAGAATCCTACAGTCTCAGAAATCTCATGAATTTTTATTTTGTGGCCTTGCATTACCATATCATGGATTTTGTCAAAGGTTTCCCTTGTGGTGACTTCAATTGGACTGATAGAATGGGCTTAGTCCTCAGTGTTTGTCTGACTACCTTTAAATTTGCTAATCCAAAAGTAAATGACCCTCAATTATGGTGCAGAGTCTATGTGAACTTTACGCCTTTCTGTTTTGATTTGTTCTGCAATACCACTCTTTAAATGAAATATAACTCACTTTTCCTGATTTACATTCATGGTTAACACACTGACCAATTCAGACATCACATCTACATAGATACTCTGCAAGCCACTGTACATTGCATAGTGGAGGGTATCCTGTACCACTACTAGTCATTTTCTTTCCTTGCAAATAGAATGAGGCGAAAATGACTTGGCTATGTGCCTTCATATGAGACCTAATTTCTCATGGTCTTTAAACGCAGTGTGGGTTGGTGACGGTAGAATTGTTCAGCAATCAGCTTCAGGTGCCAGTTCTCTAAATTTTCTCATTAGTGTTTCTCGAGAAGAATGTTACCTTCTCTCCATAGATTTCCATTTGAGTTCATGAAGCATCTTCATAACAGTCATGTGTTGTTCGAACCTACTGGTAACGAATCTAGCAGCCCACCTCTGAATAGCTTCAATGTTTTTCTTCAATTCGACCTGGTACGGATTCCAAACCCTTGAACAGTACTCAAGAATAGGTCACGCCAGCCTCCTTTATGCAGTCTACTTTACAGGTGAACCTCTCTTTCCTAAAATTCTCCCAATATACCAAAGTCAACCATTTGCCTGCCATACCATAGTTCTCACATGCTTGTTCCATCTCATATCGCTTTGCGACATTATTACCAGATATTTAAACAATTTGATTGTGTCAAACAGGACAGTAATAATACTGTATCTTAACATTACAGGTTTGATATTCATACTCATCTGCATTAACTCACATTTTTCCACATTAAGGGCTAGCTGCCATTCATCACATCAACTGGAAATTTTGTCTAAGTCATCTTGTATCTTCCTAGAGTCGCTCAAGTTCAACACCTTACCATACACCACGGCATCATCAGCAAACAACCACAGATTGCTGTCCACCCTGTCCACCAAATCATTTATATATATAGAGAACATGCAACAAAAATGTTCCATTATTCCATGGAAATTTATCAGACTTTACCATAACACCCTTGTGCAGCATGGAATGTCTGTGCTGTTGGAGGCACCATGTTACGGATAGTGCAGCCCCTCCTGCTGGAGGTTTGAGTCTTCTCTTGGGCATGGGTGTGTGTGTTATTCTTAGCATAAGTTAGTTAAGTAGTGTGTAAGTCTAGGGACTGATGACTTTAGCAGTTTGGTCCCTTAGGAATTCACACACACTTGAACATTTTGAGCACATCTTAATCTTATAGAAAAGTTCTGGGACCATATCAGCAGGTGAAACATAGCAGTTAACATGCCCACAGTTTTATTTATTTAGTCAGTTGATGTATTTCAGTTGACAACATGCTATATCACTACATATAGGCCTTGACATTTTTATTATACAACAAGAATTATCTACAACTTAGTGCTTTTACAGCCATAGATTATGGCATAAAGTATAAAGGGAGCATGGGGAGTAACTAGGTATTGAAATTGACATATAACTTTTATCTTTGCAGTGTTATTTATTTGAAATTAATACAAAATGTACAGTGTTATATGATTGCATAAGTTAAAAGTCCATCAGGAACCTGTAGTGTCAACCAGTCTCCTCAAATGATGTGGAATGGATTCCACAGCTTTCTGGAGGAAATTACATGAAATATTGGCAAGAATTTCATAAATCCATGCTTCCAGTTTGTCCATTGTGCGAGGTTTCATTTGGTACATCTCCTCGTTTGCCCAGCTCCATAAAAATATCTAGTGCCTTCCGCCCCGAAAGTCAAACACGCGGCAGAAGAAATGGACGTGGTCAGCCCATAGAGGGCTCCGCCTCCGCCGCGGCTATTCCGCGCAGCAGCTCTCACGCAGCGAGGGCGCCACCGCTAAGCCAAGTGCAGACAGTGGCCAATAGCCACTCCCTCCGGTTTCGTATATAGGAACCCGCTCTGCCCTAGTCCAGTCAGTCTGGTACTCGCTCTGGATTTCGTTTCTATCTCAGCGGTACTGTGTTCTGGTCGTTGCTCGTTGTTGACATTTGCCTGGCTCTGGTTCCAAGTGGATTTATGTTTGGTGTTTGGTGTTGTGGCTTCCACAAGCCTCCATTGTTTATCTCTTCCTTGTTGTGTCGCTCATAGTCGGTCGTGGGTGGTTGTTGTCAGTTGTCGTTGGTCTGTCGTCTGACTCGCCCTGTGTTTACCCGGTGGTGCGTGCTCCACCGCCGGCGGCTTCCCCGCCTGGCGGCTCCAATCCGCAGCCCAAGGCGTTCCTGCTGTTGGTTGTGGTTACTACAAAATAAGTCTCAGGACATCAGGTCTAGACTTCTTGCAGGCCATTCATGAGGTCGACATCTCCAGAAACAATGTCCTGGAAACATCTCATCCAATCATTTACGCACGAAGTGAGGTGGTGCACCATATTGCATGAAGGTTAAGTTATTTCTCATTCAGATACTGTGGGCCGAGCTTAATCCTGAAGCATTTGAAGGTTGCGTTCCCCTTTCATTGTGTGGTGCAGGAGATATTGGCTGATGACATTTGCGGCTGTTATTCCACACCACATGCTTAGTTTTTAGTGAGAATTCATCTTCTCCATCACAACTCCAGGAGTATGTGCCAACCACGAATGGCACTTGTGCCAATTGACGATATCTCCCAGATGGATTATGGCCTCCAGAGGGTGATGTGAAATCATTGAGACCAATCTTCATGCTAACACAACATCAACTCTCCATATGCCATTGTGCGATCGCTGTCTCCTGGTGTCAGAAGCTGCGTGTAATGGGGTTTCCATGCTCAAAAGTTTAATTCTTTATCCAACACCTGACTCACAGCATGCCTTGTGAGTCTGTTCTTGTGAGCTGCTTTGCATGTTGATTTCCCTGGCTAATACTGAACATATTCTGCACAATTGCCACATTCTCAGGACACCAATATTAGGATAATTGACCTCTTTTTGCTGCATCTTTTACCAAAGTTAGTCATTAGCTTCGCGGAATAATGCTTTATTATCTCTGGATGAATTGTGGCATTCTTTCCCTTCACTGCATGCCACTTCTGCACAAGATCAATCAAATTTCACACCTCATAGCATAAAGCAGACTGTGCTCGTTCTCTAACTGTAAGGCAGTTGGCCAGCTTTGTTGTTGTTGTGTGTACTGTCTCTCGTAGCCACCATCAATACTATGTGGCATGAAAAATCACTGTCCTATTTAATGTTCTGTATGTTTGCACTATTTCCAATATTAATCAATCAATATTAGAAACTTACAGCCATTTACTTTCTGCCCACTCTGTATTTATGATATTTTACAATGTATTCAGTTCTTTTTCACAGAATGTCACTATTCTCTATTATGTACGTGCATTTACAATTTCTTTTTTAGTTGAATCACAGTTTTGGATTTTCCTTCCAATAATTAGTAAATTCATTTACAGGATAAGGTGGATTTTTCTCCAGCATATCTCTGATTGTGTACTTTAAAGATCTCAATGTTCTTTATTTTGCTGATACTGTTCAGAAGGCAACAGAATAGGTACATCCCCATGTATGTTTATATGTATACGTTTGTTACTGATTAAAATGTTAAGCAGTTTCAATTTTGATCAGCAGCTCATTCGTTGTTGGTGATGGTCATTATGCGATTAGCCCTTTTCTCTGTGATGAGTATCTTCTTCAAATGTACAATAGGTCTATTCCAAATGACATTATTGTTTCAAATTGTGGAAAGTAAAATATATATTTTTTTTTTTTAATTTTGGCTAACTTCCATAGTGCATAGTAGCTTGAATTTAATTTACAGTTCATTCTGTTGATATGCTCTGTCCTTGTCAGTTTATCATCAAGGTGGAGAGACAGAAATTTTACGCAAGGTACTTGTTCAGATTTGTATTTCTTGATTTTTAATAAACTAACTCATTGTCTTTGGGTCAGTTGTTTTTAAAAGCACGTGATGTTTGTTTTTTTGTAATTTCTTATCAACTTAGTTTTTCTAAACCAGTTTTCTAGTCTACATAATTACATTTATGAAGTCATTAAGTTCTTTGGCTATGGTTTCTGGGTTTCTCTGTCGTGAATTTGTCCATCCAGTAATCTTGGGGCTATTATTTTCATATTTTGCCTTTTCTGTTTCTGATCTTATTATCATCCACTCTGTTTTTGCCTTGGTGTCTGAGTTTATAATGTCCTACTCAACTTCAATTTTCTCTGTGTGTAGCTTCTTCTAGAGCCACCCCATAATTAAAATGTTTGCGTCATTTGCAAGTAGTATTGATTTTTGTCGAATTTTCTATAGTAGGTCATGGAGCACAAATGCAGATTTCTCAAGTATGGGGAAGTAAGTTGGTCGTGCCCTTTCAAAGGTACCATCCTAGCACTTGCCTGAAGCAATTTAGGAAAATCATGGAAAACCTAAATCAGGATGGCCGGACTAGGTTTGAACTGTCATCCCTGTGAATGTGATTCCAATGTGCTAATCAATGTGCCACCTCACCCAGTAGACATGCATGGATGGTGAGAAATGTGTGAAGTGTGACTTGACACTTTAGCATGAGCGTAAATTTCAATACCCAGTGAACTGGTAGCAGAATTAAAGTTTTCCCATTATTATCCCCTCCTTTCAAGCTGTGTGGTTCTATACTCACCACTGAATAGTTTTTCTTTTATTTTCCTTTTTATTGACATGCACTCCTTCCTCTGCAAACCACATTTAGTTTCTGTGCTCATTTTCTGTGAGCGGTTGTGCACAGCACTGGCCAGCCTGTTGAGCCCTGAACAGTGAAGTCACAGGTTTGCTCAGTGCGAAGCATTGCAGCTGCAACCTGCAGGTTGCATCTCTATGTGTGACTCTGGTGAGCTTGTAGTACACCGGTGCTTGCGTGCAACACTGCTTGGCCCTTGTGACAACGTCACTGGCTCACTTGGCCTGAGATTGTTGTAGTCCAGTGCAGCCCCATGACTGTGCATGACTCTGGTATTCATTTCTCTCCTCATCTGTTGTTTCTATTTTTTGGTATCTATTCATTAAATAGATTTTATAAAATCAATTGCCTATTACCACATAGAATTTTAGGATTTCAAGGAGAATGTGATTAACTAGGTTAAAAGCTTTTGATATATTACAGGATACTCTAATTATAAATTATTCCCTCTCAAGTGATTACAGTTCGTAGTCCACAAGTTCTTGTGTTGCTGAGATAGTAGATACATTTTTTGGAATCCCTGTTGGCTTCTGGCTATATTCAGTGATGTGAAGAAGCTTATTAATCTGTTACACAGAATGCGTTCAAAGATTTGAGATTAAATTGATGTAATACTTACAGGATGCATGTAGATGATATTTGAGATACCATAGATTTTCTGAGTCTTTGTGTTTTTCAACTTGTTTGATTCTTGTTGCTGTCAGAGTTGACATTTACTTTGTTACATTTTTGCATACATTTATGAAGTCATTAAGTGCTTTGGCTATGGTTTCTGGGTTTCTCTGTAGTGAATTTGTCCATCCAGTAATCTTGGGGCTATTATTTTTATATTTTGTCTTTTCTGTTTCTGATCTTATTATCATCCACTCTGCTTTTACCTTGGTGTCTGAGTTTATAATGTCCTATTCAACTTCAGCTTTCTTTGTGTATTTTGTTATTTTGGTGCAATTTTTTTTATATGCCTGGCAGTGCCATTTTAAATGCAAGCAGTTAGTT
This sequence comes from Schistocerca cancellata, assembly GCF_023864275.1. Lineage (NCBI taxonomy): Eukaryota > Metazoa > Arthropoda > Insecta > Orthoptera > Acrididae > Schistocerca > Schistocerca cancellata. Next base: position 533,007,439 of record NC_064631.1, read on the forward strand.
TTGTATTTAATTGTTCGGTGCAGAACTTGAAGCCTTTTGCTTTAAACAATGATACCTTTATAACATATTTTTCTGTCTTTATTTATTTGTTATGCATCTATTTCTGATAGGGAATGCTTTCTTAATATGTTCACAATATTTGGTTTGAAGAAGCCAAAATTGTATGCACTTTTGTTGTCACTTTGAATTTCATTCCAGCCTTCTGTAGTCAGATTGTGATTGAAGGTACTTATCTTGTTATAGTATATTTCTTGATATTTAACTCAGAGTGTCCTGGGCTTCATACTTTGTTCTGCTGAGGTGATCTGTCCTTTGTGATCAAACACACAGTTTTCAGTTACTGTTACTGTTTGTAGTAATTCTGGTGTAGTCATTGACTGTATTATACAAATTGTGTTAGATCAGGAATGAGCAGGGATGCTCTTTCAGTTTTGGTACATTACTGTAATCAGTGATGAAGTCATCATACAGTACAATTTTGTTATTCCCTTTACAACTGCTACCCTTGTTTAACACACTATCAAATATATTTAAAAATGACTTGGGGCTACTCTCAGGTGAATGATACACATTGATATATTTTATATTTTGAATTACAATTTCAATCACTGAACACTCAAAAGCTTTTACAGGGGCTACTCTCAGGTGAATGATACACATTGATATATTTTATATTTTGAATTACAATTTCAATCACTGAACACTCAAAAGCTTTTACATTACTGAATTTCACTAATTAACTCTGGTCTTTACCACGTTTGCAAGCCGTTGTTTCATGTACATGCAGCTTCCCCATTTTTGTTACATGTCCTGCAAAAGTATGATACTATTGAATAGTTATGTAAATTGTGCAGAGATACTTCCTGCCCATGGAGCCAGTGTTCTGTGAAACATACCACTGTTGGACTATCGTCACCACTCAAGTGCTTCTAAACATACAAGCTTACTTCTTAATGACTGAATATTTTGGTTATTGATAGATCCTTTTTGATGGTATTTGTGTTGGTATTTTCCTGTTTTGGGTTTCACCCAAAAAAGGGTCATGATGAAATGAAACCTCATTAATCTCTGTTTCAAAATTAAAAGCTATCCTACAGCTGTTGAAATTTGAGTTATCTATAGAGGACGCAAAAATTCTATGAAACAACTTAATATTCTTGCTTAGCTGTGGTTACATTAGTTTTATGACTAATTGGAGAAAGTACAATGACTGCAGTGTTTATAATACTGTTGTGGTTTAAAATGTCTTCTGTTGTTTGTTCCCTCCAGAACTATTACTGTATTATTTTGTCCGAGGTTTTCAGTCAACTTTTTTATCACTTCAGAGAATAATGCACCACTGTACATAATCATCTAGTTCAGAGCTAATCAAATTACATAAATATCTTTCATGACTATCCATTAGCACAAGAATTCTCTGTCTTAGATATTTTTGTGGGTGTGTTCTTCAGTGTGAACGCAGTTTGAAGCATTTGTTTTGATAGCTACCACAACAGCATACAACAATTGGGTGCTTTCCTTTCGATTTGTTTCGGTACTATACTTGCTATGATCACCAATAGTATCCAACGCTAAGTGGTTATCAAGTTTTTTATCTCTATTTCTTTGTCTGACACACACAAACACTGTAACAGGCTCTGTTTCATGCTCTAATTCATTTTCTTTGTGTGTTGAGGTGATGGATTTACTTAAGGATTGTGACAGTATCGGACTTGGGCCACACATAACTTGTGACTGGACATTTTTACTATCTGCAATCAACACTTGAATTAGAGCGCAGTTTATGTCTAGATTTTTCTTAATTCTATTTTCCAGTGAACACCACTTCTTGTTACGGGCATTTATGTTTGGAACTTGGGTAACAAGATCATAATCCGATATTTACTGTTTATTTCTTGTTCTAAGCTTCACTTCTAGTTCTTTGTAGTTCACCGATTTGTCGCACTTGATCTTGTGTTCCACTATTTTTTGTTTCAGAGGCACAATTTTGCTTTCCTGCATTTTTGCATATTACTCACTTTAAATTCTGTAGCATGTATAGCACACTGATTGCATATCCACTGGTCTTGATTATTTACATGTTTCAAGTTTATCTTGACAAACTTCCGGCAGATTAAAACTGAGTGTGAACTGAGACTCGAACTTTGTATCTTTACCTTTCACGAGCAAGTGCTTTACCATTTGAGCTACCCAAGCACGATCCATCCTCACAGTTTTAATTTTGCCAGTTTCTTTGAGCAGATTTTACAAGAATTATGGTCTATTTTCATTTAAATGGTAGGTTTCATGTTTCCTAAACTTTTAACCTGGCTCCATATACATGGTGGTCCATTGATTGTAACTGGTCGAACTATCTCACGAAATAAGTGTCAAACAAAAAAACTACAAAGAACGAAACTTGTCTAGCTTGAAGGGGGAAACCAGATGCGCTGTGGTTGGCCCGCTAGATGGCACATCCATATGTCAAACGGATATCAACTGCATTTTTTTAAATAGGAACTCCCATTTTTTATTACACATTCGTGTAGTATGTAAAGAAATATGAATGTTTTAGTTGGACTACTTTTTTCACTTTGTGATAGATGGCGCTGTAATAGTCACAAACATATGGCTCACAATTTTAGATGAACTGTTGGTAACAGGTAGGTCTTTTAAATTAAAATACAGAACCTAGGTATGTTTGAACGTTTTATTTTGGTTGTTCCAATGTGATACATGTACCTTTGTAAACTTATCATTTCTGAGAATGGATGCTGTTACAGCGTGATTATCTGTAAATACCACATTAATGCAATAAATGCTCAAAATGATGTCCATCAACCTCAATGCATTTGGCAATACGTGTAATGACATTCACTTCAACAGCGAATAGTTCGCCTTCCGTAATGTTCGCACATGCATTGACAATGCGCTGACGCATGTTGTCAGGTGTTGTCAGTGGATCACGATAGCAAATTAATATCCTTCAACTTTCCCCACAGAAAGAAATCCGGGGACGTCAGATACGGTGAACGTGTGGGCCATGGTATGGTTCTTCGACGACCAATCCACCTGTCATGAAATATGCTATTCAATACCGATTCAACTGCATGCGAGCTATGTGCCGGACATCCATCATGTTCGCAGTACATCGCCATTCTGTCATGCAGTGAAACATCTTGTAGTAACATTGGTAGAACATTACATAGGAAATCAGCATACATTGCACCATTTAGATTGCCACCAATAAAATGGGTGCCAATTATCCTTCCTCCCATAGTGCCGCACCATACATTAACCCGCCAAGGTCGCTGATGTTCCACTTGTCACAGCCATTGTGGATTTTCCGTTGCCCAATAATGCATATTATGCCGATTTTCGTTACCGCTGTTGGTGAATGACGCTTCGTTGCTAAATAGAATGTGTGCAAAAAATCTGTCACCATCCTGTAATTTCTCTTGTGCTCAGTGGTAGAACTGTACACGATGTTCAAAGTCGTGGCCATGCAATTCCTGTTGCATAGAAATATGGTACAGGTGCAATCAATGTTGATGTAGCATTCTCAACACCAACATTTTTGAGATTCCCGATTCTCATGCAGTTTGTCCACTACTGATATGTGGATTAGCCACGACAGCAGCTAAAACACCTACTTGGGCATCATCATTTGTTGCAGGTCATGATTGACGTTTCATGTGGCTGAACACTTCCTGTTTCCTTAAATAACATAACTATCCGGCTAACGGTCTCAACACTTGGATGATGTTGTCCAGGATACCAAGCAGCATACATAGCACATGCCCGTTGGGTATTTTGATCACAATAGTCATACATCAACACAATATTGACCTTTTCCACAATTGGTAAACGGTCCATTTTAACACAGGTAATGTATCACTAAGCAAATAACGTCTGCACTGGCGGAATGTTACGTGATACCAGGTACTTGTATGTTTGTGAATATTACAACGCCATTGATCACAAAGCAAAAAAAGTGGTCCAACTAAAACATTCATATTTCTTTATGTACTACACGGATATGTAATAAATATGGGGGTTCCTATTTTAAAAAACACCGTTGATATCCATTTGACCTATGGCAGCGCAATCTAGCAGGCCAACCATAGTGCCATCTGGTTTCCCCCTTCAAGCTAGATAAGTTTCGTTCTTTGTAGTTTTTTTCATTTGATGCTTATTTTGTGAGATACTTGGCCTGGTCACGATCAATGGACCACCCCGTATAGTAGCTCTATGAGATCTGACCAACATTGAGTCACTTCAGCAGGATAAGGCACACCAGAATAAATTTGTGAACTTATTAATTACCAAATTCTGGCCATTATCAAGACTAGAGGTGTGTCTGTGTTCATGGGGTGGTGGCAATCAAAATTAAGGTTATCAGTGCCCAAAACTAGAAGTAGGGTTCCATGGTATAATTGTAATGTCTCCTGGAGGTGACTAATTTTTCATCTGGTGTTCACCCATATTTGCTGTATATTGCTGTGGATTTATTACTAATGAAGATAAAGTTCAAACAATGGAAAAAACAAGATGGAATAAAACAATATTATGAGATGAAAAGTTGCTACTCACCATATGAGTGTGGTTTAAGTTGCCTGACACTGCAGTCACGTGTATGAGTTGTGTTTGCATTGAGTGTGCTTGTGTGCATACGTGTGTCTAATGTTGATGAAGGCCAGTGGCCAAAAGCTTTAATTGTGAAAGTCTTTTAATTGTGCCTACCTGCGGCGCAGCATCTCTGCTATATGGTGAGTAGCAACTTTCCTTCTCATAATATTGTTAATGAAGGGAAAGAGGTAGACCAAACTTTGATCTTTAAGTTGCATGTTAATACTCTTACCTATTTATAAGAGAAACTGCCCAAAATCTTTCCATTTATTTCCTGTTATGTTCATCACAAAATTTAACACTGCAGGAGAACTCCCTAAATTTATTCTGATTACTCATCATCAAAATTGATTAATAACTGTGACAAAGCCAGTTCTTTTGTCTTAATATGGATTTTAAAACTGTGTTTCCTTGTTTGCTTTGTTTACAATTAAAATAATCGAATTCCATTCTTTTCTTAGATCACACTCCAGCCATCACTGAAGGCTATTGAACACAACAGTAAATAATGCTTTTTCCATTGTATGATCTTTCATTTTATGAAGCTGGAATTTTTTGTCTGTTTATTCCTATCCATCAGTTATTCGATTGTTGTATAAGCACATTTAGCAGCACTCAACAAATATCCTTGCTTCAAATTTTGTTACATTTACCTTCAGCAACTGATGTAAGTAATCTGTTGGGTCCACTTTGTGCATAGAATATTAAATGGAACCTTAAAGCATAGTACTCACCCAACATTCAGTCAACTTTTTCAAGTTTTTTCCTGTTAACTAAAATCCATTGGCAATGAATTGTTGAGAATAATGACTTTTATGATAGCTCTGTATTCTATGTTACCCGCTTGACACAGACAAACCTGTTTGTCTGATTAAGCTGGCACATCACACCTTATTGAACACATGTGCCTCAATATAAGAAAAAAATGAAAACTTTTCATCATGCTCTGAGCTTCATTGTAGATATGGTCTTTAACTTTAGTTTTTAGAAGATCTTAAGAGAATTAGAAAAAATTTCAAAATAGTGTATTAATGTTGTTTTTCTGTATGCAATAATAACTGTACAATTGAACGTTTTAGATCATGCTTTCCTTGAATATTTTATGACATTTTGTGATTTAAAACACTCATTAGTGGAGATACATAATGTATTTACTGCCATCGTGATTTACATTATAATGCGAATGAAAAGCTTGTTACAAAAATTTTGACAAACAGCACATTAATGACTGCATTATTAAAATCATTTTTTGCTTGCACTGAACAGGTCAAAATCACTAAATTCGATTGGTGAGGCAGTTGTACTTGCTCTGAGAGGGGCTGTTTTGTGTGAATATGGTTATGTTGGCAACAAATTGGCATTGCCTTGGATTAAAGAGGCACTCAGGCTTGATCCAGATAATTGGGAGTGGAATCTGTACTGTGCCAAAATAATTGGGAGGCTGCGCAGAAATGAAAAGACATGCAATACTGAACCCTATGCAGAAGAGGTAAATATTAAAATTTAAATGTTCAGTTGATGAGTTTTCTGCATATATCAGATTAATGATAATAATTATTCTAAAATCCTTGCCCTTGTCAGGCTTCCTCACAAAGTCAACTACATAATGTGTTTCACATTCCTTGCAGTTACAGGTGGGTGTTCATCTGCATTGTGGCAGTTCTCATCCAACATATAGCATGGTCACTTTATGGGAAAAAACCCTCATTAGCTGTTCACTCTCCATAGTGCTCTTTGCAAGTAATGTAGAAATGTAGACACCATGTTAGTGTTGACACTTTGTTTCTTTATACCATTCCAGCAGTATCCCTCTTGTTTTCTTAATTTCCAGATTTGCTGTTGCAGATTTTTATTTTCAGTTTACAGTGAAATGCTTGTTTTACATTTTCATGTGGTCCAGACTTAAAGAATGCAAAATTGAGGAACATGCAGAATCAAGGAAAACTTCTTGATGCTTGATTATTCTCACTTGAACTAGAGGACAAATCTGAACTGCTTTGAGAACTCTTGCTCAGGAAAGGGCATCTCACAGACATTCTTTTCCAAATCTGATTTTATTGCACTTGTCCTTTCAACCGAATATGCATTTAAAGCTTTCATGATTTGTGTCACAGTGAACTTATGTTTTGATGGTGATCCTTGAGGCTGCACTTTGATCATTTGTCCACCCCTCCTGTTCCTCTATACTGCCAACCCATGTATGTGTTCCACTTATCATGGAACTATTTACCATCACTATCCTGTTATCCTTCATTAGCCCCTTGACATCAAAGTGCATAATCTTCTTTCCCTATTTGCTCATTTTTTCCTCAGTAAAACAGACATGAAATTGACTTAAATGTATTCAAGCCATTTTGCTCACCTCAACAAACGATAAGAACAGTTATGACACAAAAGTTATTTAAAATTTGTGAAAACAATGACAATAAGAACGATTATGATTCAGAAGTTACATAAATGTCAGGAAAACAGTGACAGAATGTATACTTACCTCATTATTGGATGTAGGATTTTAGCCAACATTATTCTTGATCCACCCTGTTCAGCACTTGTGTCCTTGCTTCACTGGATACTTTACTTCACTCACCAAACTAAAAAATGCAACTAACAATTCTAACAAAGTTCTTTCCAATCTAAGCCACAACAATTGATATTTCCACAAGGATGCAACTATCCTCTAGCAGCACTATGTAGAACAAAACAGCTTTGATGTTTCACTGTATATACTACCTGTTTCTTAGATGTTTGTTAAGTTTTGCACTTGCATCATTGTTCTTCCAGAATGGCGATATGTATTACCCACTTGTGTTCTATTAAAAGATCCTAAGACATCCAGTCCTAGCATAGAAAATGGTTTGTCAGCTTCGGGTAGCAACTTAAACTAAATTTTCTAATGACTACAATCTGCTCTTGTGCACACTGGATGCAGCTTCTTGGATATTGTTCTGCATCACGTTTTCCACCAAAATCTTTCAGCAACATGTCTGTCAGCAGTTCTTTTTCCTCCATGACCTGATAATATGTGGTTGTGTGCTTGACATAACTCTTCCATTCTCAGGGCTGCAGCAACTACAATGAAAGGTCCACACCTTATAGATCTGAACAGCAAGCCTTCTTTCCTTTCAAACTGAGGTTGCGATTGAAACAATTGACACTGTTAGCTGATTGTGCTTTTGTCCAATCTGCCTCTCTTCCACTTATTACTCATAAAACAGCTATATTTCTGCTTAGAGTATCAGCATTCATATGTTTGTCTCTTGGTTTATGAATTACCTCATAATCAGACTCCCTTAACCTTAATGTCCATGTTGTTGATGGATCTTTCAACCCTAATAACCATTTTAAAGATGCCTGGGCATCATCAGGATACACTTTACAGATTCTTGGTTTTAATCCATGTAATATCCCCTCTAATAGACTTTGGAATGTAGCCGGAGCATATTTCAATCTGAACACCACTGTTTGATATTGGTAGTGGCCTGAAGGTGTTGTGAAAGCTGCTTTGGATCTGTCTTTGGGAAACATTTCCAGTTGATAATAACCACTTCGAAGATCAGACATTGAAAAGTTGACTAATGTGTCCACGATGTTTGGAATCAGATATCCATCCATTGTGGTTCATCCATTCAAGAAACGGTAGTCACAAAAAAATCGATATTTTTGAGGACTGTCAACTGAATTTTTGGGTACAATAGTAATATTTGCTGACCATGGGCTATTGCTGTGCTCAGTAACACCCTCACATAATTGTTGAGCTACAAATCTGGGATACGGCTATGGGCACATGCCAACCTATTCATGGGCCATCTATAGGAATCCTTCCAAAACACCCAGAATCCCAAACCTCTCATCAGGTTTATATTCATTGATGATGTCTTCATGATCTGAATGTTGACATACAATTACATCCCCCCAGAACCTCAACACTATCTCTCCCATTTGTTTCACCTGGTCCCACTCAATCCAAGAAGCCACCTTCATGACATTGACCTCCACCTGAAAGATGGCTACATCAGTACCTCTGTCCATATCAAACCTGAATGAAATTTGCACTCTGCAGTGGAGTGTGCACTGATACGGAACTTTCTGGCAGATTAAAACTGTGTGCCGGATCGAGACTCTACACTGCAGAATGAAAATTTCATTCTGGAAACATTCACCAGGCTGTGGCAAAAGCCACATCTCCTCAGTATTCTTTCTTCCAGGAGTGCTAGTTCTGCAAGGTTCGCAGGAGAGCTTCTGTGAAGTTTGGAAGGTAGGAGACGAATTATTGGCAGAAATAAAGCTGTGCGGATGGGTCATAAGTCGTGCTTGGGTAGCTCAGATGGTAGAAGAATTGCCCACGAAAGGCAAAGGTCCCGAGTTCGAGTCGTGGTTCGGCACACAGTTTTAATCTGCCACGAAGTTTCATATCAAAACTACCAACCACCAGCAATATCTCCACTTTGATAGGTGCCATGCATGCTTTTCATGGCAGTTCCTCTTGAAACATACCAACAGTCTCACTGAGGCCTTCACAGATCATAATTAACCTTCCAACCTTGTACAAAACAGATCTCCCATGATGTATCTCTCCAGTCACCCACCACCTCCAAAAATCCTACCATCTGGCCACAGAGGAGCAGTCTCCTCATGAGTCAGTACAACATGAGACGAGAACAACTGAATCACACTCTTCACCAATATTTTGACTACCTCTCATCATGCCCTGCAATGAGGACTTCCCTACCCGCTACCATCCCCACCACTCCCACAGTGGTATCCTGCCGCCCACCAAACCTATGTAACACCCTCATCCCTCCCAACACAAGCCCTGCACCCAACCCATTGCCTCATGACTCATGTCCCTCATTGCCTCATGACTCATGTCTGTAATAGACATGTGCCTTACATCCCTTACATCCTCTCATCACCAAGTACTCCAATGCCGTCACAAGCATCACCAATCCTGTTAAAGGCAGGGCTATCTGTGAACTGGTCATGTGACCTACAAGCTAAGCTGCAACCACTGTGCTGCATTCTACATGGGCATGACAACCAACAAGCTGTCTATCCTCATGAATGGCCACAGACAAACTGTGGTCAAGAAACAGCTGGACCATCCTGTTGCTGAGCATGCCTGTGTCATCTTTATCCTTCCCACCAACACCAACTTTTCTGAACTGCACAAGTTGGAACTCACCCTGCAATATGTCCTATGTTCCCATAACCCTCCCGGCCTCAACCTTCGTTAGTCATTGTCCTTACCCATCTGTTCCCATTCTGGTACTACAGCCCTCTATTCCACTAACACATTCACACCTTTATTCATTCTCTCCTTTCCCACTTTCTCCCCCCCCCCCCCCCCCCCAACTGCCATGACTGTTCCTAGCTGCCCTTCATAATATTGTAATATTGTCACATTTCTTCCTGTTTGTATTCTTGGATTGATTGCAATGGCAGTGTCAGCTGCAAAAAGAACTAATTCTGCTTGTTTTATACTAGTAGGAAGATAATTATACATATATGAGGAACAGTAGTGGACCTAAGATTGAACATTGGGGAACCCATACATGATTTCTGCCCAGTCAAAAATATGTTTCTTGACTATATTGCTTGAATTAGTAAGTACAGATTTCTGAACTTTTTTGGTTTGATATGTTACTATCCATCAATTGGGTGTATCACCAATCTCATAAAATATCAGTTTGTGTAGAAGAACACTGTGATTCACCCAGTCAAATGCCTTAGAGATGTAACAGAAAATACCAGCTGCTGCTATTTTATTATTTAATGCTTGTGAAGTCTGGTGAGTGAATGTGTAAATGGCATTCTGAGTAGAGCAACCCTTCTGAAACCCACACTGTGATTCGCTCAGTATGCTATTGTTATTAAGGTGAGGTACTATTCTAGAATACATCATTTTCTCAAAAATTTTGGAGAATAATGTCAGCAGTGAAACAAGTCAGTAGTTATTGACATCTCTCTTATCTCCTTTCTTAAAGAGGGTTCAACAGTGGCATATTTCAATCTGTCTGGAAAAAAATGCCTTGAATTAATGATGCATTACATATTTCAGACTGGTCTTATAACATGGGAACAAACTTTTAGTACTCTATTGGAAACACCATCAAAACAGATGAGCTTTTATTTTTGTTATGTAGATTGTGCAATTTTCTTAATTTCAGAAGGAGAAGCAGGTGTACATTCATATGCTTGAATTTTATGAGAGTTACATTTTCATCATGTTGCTGTGATTTTGCTCGTGAACTGTTTGTCCCTATGCTTTCTACTGTATTTAAGAAATAGTTATTAAATGAATTTGCTGCTTGTGACTCTCATTTATAGCCCTTCCATTCAATTCAACAGTGATGTCTTGTTCTGTGGCTGGTGGTGCTGTCTCTAGTTTCCCTACGTACTATAGAGCCTTAAGTCTGTTTTTGGAAGACATTATGTGCATGTTCCTTGATTTTCTAATAACCTTTCTTAGTAATTTTCAGTAGTTTCTGTAGTCTGCAACCACTGCAGGATCTCTACTTGTTCTTGCCAAACAATGCATTTTACTTTTTCTTCCCCACAAGATACTGTAATCCCTCTAGTGATCCATGGTTTTTTACATGGCTGTTTAGTGTCCTTTCTGATTAGTGTGTCCAGGAAGCTATCTCCAAATAATGATCTGAATTTATCATGGAATAGATTAAATTTTACATTAGCATTTGCTTCATTTTAAATTACATCCCATGTCACATGCTCCAAACTTTTCTTTAAAACATTTGTGCTGGAGCCATTAATTATTCTAACTTAATTCCACTGAGGAATATCCATACTGCAAGGCACTATGTTATTTATCCCAACGGTGCATCATGATGAGAGAGAGCATTTGTTAGTGGATAAACAGTTATTTTCTTGCTTTGAGCTTCATCAAAGAGAATGTTATCAACCAGGGTCCTACTGTCTTTTTCCACCCATGTTGGGAAGTTAATTACAGAAATCAAATTGTGGCGTCCAAATAAGGTTCCTAGGTCACCTTTCGTATCAGAATCCTTCAGAAAATCTAGATTGAAGTCACCACAGACTATTAACTGCTCACTGCTGTGTGACAGATAGCACAGAAAAGAATTCAGATTCCTCATAAATAGTTAAAAATTTCACAGTGGGGATGCATACACAGTTACAATTAAAAGTGAATTATTTTTAAGCATTAATTTACATTTGCACACCACCTCCATGTGCTGAAGCCATGTTTTTGAACTTTTGTTTTCTCTTAATGCGTGGAACAACTCCTTCTTTCCCCATGATATTTCTGCATGACTAAGCTGCAATAAGTGTTTCCTTTTATGTGTAACTTATCTAACCCTGTGGTTATGTAGTGCTGAGACAGGCACCAGATGTTTCTCTTTTCAGAAGCCTCTAAATTTTCCAAACAGACAAGAAGCTCTTTTGTCTTCTTTTGCTGTCCTCTAATATTTTGATGAAGTAAGCTAACCTTACTTTTCTGTGGATTTTTAAGCATTTTGTGGGGCTCTTCTTTAATTTTCACTTGTTTGGGCTCACGTTTGAGATTTCGTTTCAGTCATCACCAGCTTCCTCGGATTTCATTTCAGTCAGCAGCCTGCTAAACTCAGTGTTCACAGGGTTCACAGCAGTGTTTACCTAGGGCTTGTCATGGCACTGCAGGACCTCCACAAAACACACATTTGTGTGTGTAATTGCTACTCTTATTTCATCAAGGTCACCCCTAATGCTGTAATTACTGTTCTTCACCAGGCCATTCCACACCAGTAAGTCCTTCCCATACAGCCTGCATTTAGTGTAATAAGCAGTCTGTCACCCCATTAGCTGGAGGTCTTGCTGAGAACTTTGTAGACCAAAAGAACACTCTCAGCATTGTCCAGGAGCAATCTCCAATGACTTATCTCAACACAAATGAGTACTCCCTTGGTATTCTGCTTCTCATCAAAGCTACACAATATGTTTGTCTGATCCAGTAAGGCCATTTGTGTTTGCAGAGTCATGTTGCCAAGTAATTAATGATCCTCACTGTCGAGTGCAGATGTCATTGCAGCAACTGGTAATGAGATTCAAATGAGTTATTTGATTATCGGAACTACAGGAAGCATTCATCATCAAATTTGCTTGAATATCAATCTTGTTAGAATGGAATGTCTGGATTCAAATAGTTAACATCTTGATGTTTACTACCGTCAATGTAGGGGATATCAATACATTAATGTTTTGTAAAGAAATTCATATGATTATGTATACTAATAAATACTTCTCAACAGTAACAGTTTAGTGAAGAAGATATTAGGACTATGTTGGAATTACCTGGGTTGATTTATATGAGGTTGGGAGTGTAATTACTAGCTTAACAAGTTATGGAAGGCTTGCAAAATATTTGGTTGTGCCTTAGAAGTTTAGAGTGGAACTCTGTTACAAGAATGTTAGTATTACCAATGTTCCACTAGTATATTAAATGTCTGATTGCTGCAAACATTAGGCTTACTCATTTAATAAACTGAAACCTTTGATAGAAAACCCATAAGAATAGCACAGTTAAATATAGTTCATATAAAGGTGTGTTTACACCTGTGCAACTTTCTGTGCACACTGGGTGGTTGGGGACCATTGAATGAAGAGGCAAAGAGGAGATTGCACTGGTGCAGAGACACACAATCCCCTAATCTGTGCATGAGTTACTGTGCGCAGATGCAGGAGTCTCCCCATTTCAGACAGGGAGATATTTGGAAGAGTTGTGTGCTTGTCCACAGTTATCTCTGTTTAGTACATTGTTTTACTACATTTCACTGTTAAAAGATTCAGTTTTCATACACATTCAAATTTACCTTCACATTAGCAGTTAGACAAAGTGGTCTAACAAGAAACACATTGAATTTGAACAATATTATCATGTATTCCATTTTTTATGGCTGATTATTTCTGTGGATTATAAAGACAGAGTGAAGCTAACAAACTATCAACAGTTCCTTACAAATAAGAACAGCCTGGAAATAAAAAAATGAAAGCACATTAAGGAAAAGAAGTCATTGTGGGGCCTTTGATGTGCTGAAGCCATTCTGGTTGCTTTATGAGCCATTTTTGTTCATAAATAGTTTGTGTCATCAAGAATAAATAAAAGAACACTGTAATCTCTAGCAGAAACATGCATCCATAAAATCCTTTTGATTTACAAATTGAATTGGAAACCCATATCTAAAGTCCGGTACTTCTTCATTACCTCCAGCCAGTCCTTGTATGTTGCAGATCCATATACTGCAGAAATTGGTCCCCTCTGTGCTTCACTGATTTCATCTTCCAATGGAACCAGTTTAGCCAGCGAATTGAATTCATCACAGCAGCAATAAAATATCCAGATGATTTAGACTTTTTCTGATGCCTCAGTTCACAAGCTCTCCAAGTGAAGCAAAAATATGCAATCATAACATGAACTGAAGGACATTACAAGCATCTTCATTTGATGATTGTTACTTCTTTTATATACAAAGTATTCTCCTGTTTAGTCCACCTCTGTAGCTGAATGGTCAACATTGCTGACTGCTGTGCGGAGGGGATCCAGATTTGATTCCTGGTACTGGTACCACTTGCAGACAGTGTCATGAGGCCACCTCAGGGGTTACTTGCCCAATTGATAGTGTTTCCAAGATCAAGAACCCCAACAATAACCAGGAGAGTGGTGTGCTAATGACATGCCCCTATATACCACATCAAATGCCTCCATTGGTAGAGGATAACACGGCAGTCAACTGGGCTCGTTTGGCCTGTCAGGGCCAGGAATCAGAACTCTGACTTCACATTTTCATCCCTATGATTCCAAGTTTTGCAAAATAAATAAAATACACATAATGGCATATTCTGACCAGTTCATTATAAATATTAAGAATCTAGCAAGCTTAATATTTTATCCATCCTCAGCAACTGTAGTCATATATAACGAAATAATAACGGAATAGTTGCATAAAAGAAATTTAGTTTCCTTACAGGTTTTCAGGCACTTGGTGCTCTTTTTCAGAAGGTTCCACTTGTCACATTATTTGTGAGTGTCAACAATAAGATACATACAGAATTTTATTGTTGATACTCGCAAGTAATGTGATAGGTATCCCCTCTCACCCCCTCACAGTAAGTAAGCCTTATGTGTTAGGTGGTCCTGAATCTGTTTTTACACTGTTTCCACACTGGCAGCCAGGCTGTGCCACACCTGCAACATTCAGAATGTTTAATACTCCTAGTGCGTGCTGTGAGCCGATGCAAGACAGTGGGACTATGCTTCAGCTTCTGCAGTAAACACATTGGACATCTCCCCTATATTTTTACCAGGAATATCAATGCACAAATTAATATTTTTGTTACAGGAAGAACAATTGTTTCACATAGCAAAACCACTGGGAAGAAGTTACAAACATTGTAATGTTACATGTAAAGTGTTTTCCAGGTTTCTTTTCATATATTATTATTAAAATAGAGATTTACATATTCTGTCTATTTTCATTGTTTTGTAGCAGTAGAGAACTAAAGAGCAATATTGTCATGTAGAAGAAGGTGTAATTAAATGAATGACAAACACTAACTTCACTTAATGAAGGTTTATTCAGCACTTGCACATGCAAGAGTGCGGAGCGAACTGCCTCTGGCCAGAACACATACTGTATATATACAGCTACAGAACATTCCTGTACAAAACAGGTGAGTTTTGAACACAAGAGCAACAGTTCAGTATCATAACCACTACACCACAGTGTTACTCAGCTGCTTCTGCAATATTGCTCCCTCCTTAAGAGAACAGCCACTCAGTGTTACTTCGTCTTAGTGTGGGGATGAGTCATCGGTCACGCATACTCCAACTGCCGATGACTGATGCTCACCCTGGCGATGATCTTCTTGGAACTTCTTTTGCCGCCATGCTCTTCTTCACCTTTCCACTTGTTGCCTGTTGGGGTCAAAATCTTCAACTTCATAAGTAACATCATACAACTGTCTTACAACCTTATAAGGTCCAAAGTAGCGCCTGAGGAGCTTCTCAGAGAGACTAATCTTCCGAACAGGAGTGAAGATCCAGACGAGGTCACTAGGCTGGTAGACAACAGGGCGGTGGCTCACATCATATCTTCAGAGATCATTTTCTTGAGCCTGCAGCGAGTGGAGTCGAACTAACTGCTGAGCTTTTTCAGCTCTGGTTAACACCTGGCCGATATAATCATCATCCACGTTCTCAGGACGCAACAGAAACACAGTGTCCATTGTCGTAGTCACCTTACGGCCATGTACCAGGAAAAATGACGTAAATCCTGTGGTGTCTTGTTTGGTGGTGTTGTAGGCAAATGTCACGAAAGGCAGCACCCCATCCCAGTTGCTATGCTCAACATTGATGAACATTGATAGCATGTCGGCCAATGTCTTATTAAGACATTCAGTAAGCCCATTAGTTTGTGGATGGCAGACAGTCATCATGTGACTGAGTAATGTTGCACCGACAGTTTATCTCTGTCACAAGATTCGATTGAAAACTTTCCCTCGATCCGTAATTAACAACCTTGGGGCACCGTGTTTCAATACAATGTCTTCCATGATGAATTTGGCTACCTCAGATGCTTCAGCTGTTTTCTCGGCTTTTGTAATGGCATACGGTGTCAGATAATCAATGCAAATAATAATCCATGTATTGCCACTAGCAGACATTGGAAATTGTCTGAGGAGGTCACCCTCAGCACATTGGAAAGGCGTTTTGGCTGGTAGAATTGGTATGAGTCAGCCATGTGGTTTCTGAGGAACTGTCTTTCTCCTCTGGCACTCTTAACAGTGCGACACACAGTGCTGGACACTCCTAAATAAACCTGGCCAAAAAAATCTCTTGCAGATTCTATCATATGTCTTAAAAAATCCTAAATGTCCGGGCTCAGGTGCACTCCTAAATAAACCTGGCCAAAAAAATCTCTTGCAGATTCTATCATATGTCTTAAAAAATCCTAAATGTCCGGGCTCAGGTGCATCCTGGAATTTCTGTAGAACATCGAAGTGCATGTGTTTAGGAATCACTGGTAGCCACATCTTTCCAAACGGATCAAAGTTTTTCTTGCACAGTTATCCATTAACTACCTTAAATTCTCCTTTTACATCCTCTGACTGATTTAAGGCAAGCATAATTTGAGATATCTTGGTTTCCTTCTTCTGCTCAGCAGAGAGATCCTGGAGTGCAGCGAGACAGTCACTATCTTCATGAAAGTCTTGATGGCCTTGCACAGGGCTTCTTGAGAGACAGTCGGTATCTTGGTGTTTTCTTTCACTTTTGTACACTATGGTAATGTCATACTCTTGAAAACATAGTGCCCGCCTGGTGAGTTGTCCTGTTGGATCCTTCAGACATGTCAGCCAACAAAGTGACTGAGAGTTTGTAACAACTGTGAATGGCCTTCCATAGAGATACTGTTGAAATTTGCACATGGCCCAGATCACAGCAAGGTATTCTCTTTCTGTAGTTGAGTAGCTTCTCTTGGCTTTTGTAAGTGTCCTAGAAGAATAGGCTATAACCTTCTCTTTTCCACCCTAAATTTGCTCCAGAACAGCACTGATCCCATACCCACTGGCATCTGTGTGTAGTTCTGTAGGTGCTCTCTCTCATACAGACCAAGTACAGGGTCAGGGTCGTCAGAGCTTATCACAGCACATCAAAAGAATCTTGTTGAGCACCACCCCAGATAAATTTAGCATCAGCTTTTAACAGCTCTGGGAGTGGCCTGGCTTTGATACAAAAGTCTTAGATAAAACAACGGTAATAAGCACATAATCTGAGGAAACTTCTCACATGTCTAATTCCTTTAGGAATAGGAAATTCCATTATAGATCTCACCTTTCCCGTGTCTGACCGCACACTTTTGTTTGACACAAGGTGTCCAAGTATTTTGATTTCTTTTGCTCCAAAGAGACACTTTCTTGAGATACATCGTCCACTTCAGGCGACGTAGAAGATTATCCATCATCCGTTCAAAAGTTGCTGGTGCATTACACAAACCAGACGGTATTACCTTAAACTCATACAGGCCCTCAGTGGTGATGAATGCAGTTTTCCCATGATCAGCCTCATCTACTTCGATTTGCCAGTATCCCTTGTACATGCCCATGGTTGAGAAAAACTTAGCCCCCTTCAGACAATCTAGTGTATCGTCAATTCGTGGAAGAAGGTTAATTATCTTATTAAGCTTCCTGTAATCAACACAAAACCACCAACCTTCTTCCTGATGAGGGCCACTGGTGATGACCATGGGCTCTGCGATGGCTGAGTTATGTCATTCTTCATCATTTTCTCTACCTCGTTGTGAATTATTCGGCATTCTATTGCTGACACACTGTATGCTCTCTGGCTTATTGATTGGTGGTCTCCAGTGCTAATCTGATGCTTTACTGTCGATTTGGCTGATTTGCTCTTCGCCTGTGGATTGAAGCATTCAGAGTACTCTTGAAGAATGGCTAGTAGCTTCTTCTGTTTTTCCTGTGTGAGACCTGGTGATAGTCGAGCTAGAAGATCTTGTCTTGTAGTGGTAGCGCTAATTTTGCTCACAGACTCAGCATGGGAGCTTTCTATGCTGCTCAGCTGTTCTGGAATTAACGGCTCAGCATTTGCTACACACATGCATCTTGGAAGGATCTGCAGTTTACGGTGACAGTTAACTATCCACAATTCACTGAATCTGTTCTTAAATGAGACGACAGAGGCTGGGATGACCAAGTTATCCCTCAGTGCGTATGCTTCTCTTACATTCCACTACAAGATCCATGGGTGAATGCATGGCATGACACGTGACAGTTACCTTTCTAGTGCTGACTGCAGGGATGATCACTTCATCCAGCACACATAGTCTCCACATACTCGGATGTGAATCTTCCTGTCCACAATATCTCGTCTCGTCTAGCATAATCATCAAGCAACCACAGTCTATAATTGCCTGAGAAGCTTTCGAAAAGTCCCATCCAAGAATGATGTCATGACTACACTCTTGTAAGATGATGAATTCTAAGAGCTGTGTATGGCCACTTATAGACCCACACGAATGGTACATCTTCCTGTAGGTTTTACAAATTTCCCATTAGCCACCTTCGGCACAGATGTTTTGCTGTCGACGAATACAGTTTTCTGCAACTGGCGACAGTACTTCTCCGAAATTACTGAATATTACGCTACAGAGTCCACAAGAGCTTGGGCTGGTCAGCCACCCATGAGGATATCAACGTAGTTTCCTATCATTTTTGTAGTGATCGATGGAGGAGGATTTTTCTCTTCAGTGGCTTCACCTCCAAGGAAGGTCGCTCCCTTTAGTTTTCCAGGTTGCAGCAGCTAGGTGATTGGCTGGAGCTTCTAAACGGCGATGGAGACCTTGATCGGCATGTTGGGGAGCATCCTCTCCAGCGGCTAGCTTGCGGCAGTGGTGACCGTCGTCCTACACCCACATCTTCTTGTTCATCTTCGTTGTTCCAGAGTTGGTGTTGGCTACAATTGGTCTACTGTCTTCTGGCATGGGCATCATCAAATATCCATCGTCTTTCTTGACAACAGTGCACCACATGTCCAGTCATCTGCAGTGGAAACATACTGATTGGTAATCCTCGGTCCTCCAGACATCAGTCTTCCTTAGTGCCCAAACAGGTTCCTCATGCGGCATTGTAGGAAGGTAACTCCACCTCAGTCTCATCTTTTTCACCATTTTAAAGGGAAATGAGAGTCTTGAGATTGGGTTCAATGTGTGTTTCACTTTCTCCCTTATGACCTCTTGAAGCGTCTCGGTTTTTTGCTCGCCGTGCAATCCAAGTGCCTTCTGAGCTTCCTCTCTCACTATCTGATGAAGAATACTTGTGAAATCAGTTGCTTCCTCCATCACAGACATCGATACAATGTTTGGAATCCGTTCAAACTTCTTGCATGTAATTCATTTTTGATGCACTGTCTCGATATAATGGCACCATTTTATGAAGTCGTCTGCTGTTGAAACTTCCATCAGGAGTGGGCCTTGAAACATGTCCTCAGCAACACCCTTCATGAGATGTGCAACCTTGTCTTCCTCCTTCATTCTGGGATACACTATTTTACACAGCTCCAAGATGTCTTAAATGTAGGATGCTGTAGTTTCTCCTGAATTCTGTGCTCTGCTCTTGGATTTATCTTCAGCCTTGCACTTCTTTCATTGTGTGTCGCCGAAATACTTGTGCACTTCCGCATGGAATACTTCCCAGCTTGTGAACTTCTCCTTGTTGTTCTCATACCATTGCTTGTCAGTGCCCTCCAGATAGAAAAATATATTAGCCAAACACACGGTGTCATCACATTTGTTAAATTCAGCTATACACTCACATACCTTCAGCCACTTGTTTGGATCTTGGCCATCGTCACCAGAGAACCCGGAAGGATGTTTCATGCGGTGGCACACAGTTGCTGTCATCGTAACATCCTCTTCTTCTTCTGTCTTCAGTAGCTTGCGATCTGTTGAATATGGCCCAGACTCGGGTTTCTCGCCATATAAATGGCGTCTCTGTCATGCCCTGATGGGAGCCACTGTGTCATCGATAATGTTCGGTATCACAAGTTCCTATACCCAGCATCTCCACCAGAATAATGTCACATAGAAGATGATGTAAGTAGATGAATGACGAGCACTAACCTCACTTAACAAAGGTTTATTCAGCATGTGCACATACAAGAGCGCGGAGTGAACTGCCTCCGGCCAAAATTTATACAGTATATATACAGCTACAGAACATTCCAGTACAATGATTCTTGAGATTTGTGGATACTTCTACAATGTACACAAACTGAATATAGAAATTAAAGTTGTACAGTCCAGGTGAGTTTTGAACTCATGACTCTATGCAACAGTTCAGCATCATAACATCTACGCCACAGTGCTACTCAGCTTCTGCTGTGACAATATTTTCTTGATAATTTTATTATTATTTCAGTTAAAATGGTGAAATTGAATGTAAATGCCCCAGAGAAAGTTACAGAGAAAAGCTTAAAAAACTTGGCAAAGTAAGATTAGGTGATGCAGGGATAAGTCCATCAAAACACAGTTCCACTTGGCCTTGATTTCACTAGTAAATTTTGTAAGAGGTTTTAATTCCAAGACCTATGCATAGTTCCTTCTCAGTGGAAAAAGAACCAGTGAGCCAAATGAGATTGTCTCAATAATTTGCACTTTTCACTCTGTGCCATGAGATGAAGCTCATTCTGAGAGGTCATTATTAGCTTCAATTGATGAAGCGTTGCCACTGCCAAGTATTGCATCATTAAAAATTAATTAATAAATTTTACAAAGAATTTTAGCAGCAAGGAGGACAACTTAGCTGTGATGAAGGCATGCCAAGACACCAACTAAGTTGGTAATACTTGTCCCTTCCTTAGAAATCTGAGGAGAATAGTAAATACCCTTCTTCTTCAAAGATAAACGTTTTTAAAATTTGAAGTACAAGAAGTTCTGTATAATGACTGGGATGCAGTGAGTTATGTACAAAGTTTTCGTACAAAACAACATGCACTAACTCATTAATTTGACAAATGTAGGAAAAACAGTTACATCACAAAAATATGGGCTATCTGATCATAACATTCAGCATCTTATGTTAAATGTTGAAACCTGTCAGGATAAAAAGTGTGTTAAATCTGAGTACAAGAAGGTAATAAATCAGTCAAAAATTTAGAATTTTGGGAAATTGCTCAAAGCCACAAACTGGATAGATGTGGTAAATACAAATCATTCATTACTAATGTTACTTCTGCTTTTGAAAATTATGTTCCCCTAAAGGTAACTCAAATCAAACAGAAGTCAAAAAATAAACCATGAATTTCACAAGGAATAAAGATACCACATGGGACAAGTAGAGACTGTATATATTATCTAGAAACAGCTCTGATTATAATTCATTACAAAGAATACTGCAAATACTGACACAAGTAATCCAGAAATCAAAGCAGGTTTATTGTGAGAATAAGATAGTTACATCAGGCAACAAAATAAAAACTGTATGGGACTTAGTGAAGACAGAGATAGGTGGGGCCGAAAAGGAAGATGCACAGATAGCTCAAAAATAAATGCGACATTGGTAACAAAATGCACATAGTGTTGAGAATCTCTTTTTTTTGTGTATACATGTACTTTGTTTCTGTTACTGACAGCGTGAGGTTATCAAGTTGGGTGAGCAGTGCAATCGACATCTGGGACCAGCCTTAAGAAATAACCTCAGTAGAATGGAAATCACACCCACATTTCCCAGAGAAGTAGCATCCATCAAAAAATCTTTAAAATCCAAGTATTCTAGTGGATATGATAACATATCAACAAAGTTAATCAAAGAGTGCTTATGCAAGTTGAGATCTGTTTTAAGTCATTTGCGTAATCAATCTCTTATCAGTAGAGCATTTCCAGACTGGCTAAAAAATGCTGAAGTTAAGCCTCTTCAAAAGAAGGAGAATAAAGATATACCATCAAACTAATGACCAATTTCAGTTTTGCGGACTTTTTCAAAAATATTTAGAAAGTTCATGTTGAACCATGTCCTTAAGCATCTAACTGTAAATAATATAATGTCCAAATCACAGTTTGGATTCCTTAAGGGTTCTGATATAGAGGAAGCTATTTACACGTACAGTGTGGATATACTTAATTCATTAGATAATAAATTAGAGGTTTCTGGCATTTTCTGTGACCTGTCAAAAACTTTTGACTGTTTGAATCATAGCATTCTCTTAAGTAAATTAGAATATTATGGCGTCACCAGCAATGCTGCGAAGTGGTTCGAGTTGTATCTAACAGGAAACAAAAGGTGTCATTGCGAAATACCTGTGCAGTAATCAGTCAGTCTTCATCTGATTGAAAATTAATTATGTGTTGTGTTCCTCAAGGTTCCATCCTGAGTACAATGTTTTTCTTGTGTACATTAATAACCTCTCATCTGTTACATTGCCAGATGCTAAGTTTGTTTTGTTTGTAGATGATAGAAACATTGCAATGACTAAAAGTCAAGTAAAGCTTATAGCTGCTAATCAAATTTTAACTGGCATTGATAAATGGTTTAAAGCTAATTCACTGTCATTAATCTTTGAAAAGGCACACTATATGCAGTTCAGAACCTGTAAGAGATTTCCTTCCAGCGTGTGTATAACATACAAAGACATGCAGATCAAAGAGGTTGACAGTGTTAAATTTCTGGGGTTACAACTCAATAATAAATTCAGTTGGGAAGGGCATACCACATAATTGCTGAAGTGCCTAAACAAGTCTGTATTTGCAGTGATAATCATGTCAGATGTAGGAGATATAAATGTAAATAAAAAACTTGCATACTTTGCTTACTTTCATTCTATTATGTCATATGGGATCATATTCTGGGGTAACTCATCAAACCAAGCAAAAGTTTTTAGTGTGCAAAAGCATGTAAAAGAATCATTTCTGGTGTAAATTCAAGAACATCATGTGGAAACCTTGAAGAACTTTGTACTCTAACCACTGCTTCTCAGTATATTTATTCCTTTATTAAATTTGTTGCAAGTATATATCTATTTCCAACCAATAGCTCAATACATAGTATCAATACTAGGTAGAAGTATAAGTAGAAGTAGAAGTTTATTGTCTCATAACATACAATTTGAAGCCATTGACTTAAAAGTACAGGAGACTCGTCAAAACACAAAAACTGGTTTACAATTTTCCTTATAATACCAATAATATAATATAAAGTACTGAATAATTACTCAATTAAGCAGTTAACAATTTTTCTTCAAAAGTAACAAACTTTTAAGATTAACAGACCTAAGTACTTACTCTCTCCTGCTCAAATTTTCAGGTTGCCATTTATGTATTCTTCTACTGAATAGTAACATTCCTGCACTAGTTTCTCATATAAGGATTTTTTCAGTGTTCCTAACTTTATGCTTAGCAATTCTCTCCCTTTCACTTTGTTATAAATTTTCATACCCATATAATGTGGAGTTTGAGCATAAAGTTTTAAACGGTGGGTGGGCAGCATAAAATTATTTTGATTTCTGGTATTGTAATCATGTTGAAAATGATTTTCTACAAATAAATCAGGGTTATTGTGTACAAAGATAATCAGTTCATATATGTATAGTGGGGGAACACATAGTATACTCAGATATTTTAGGAGTGGGCGGCATGATTTTCTTCGCCCTACATTGTGCATATTTCTAATGATGGTTTTTTTGAAGTTTTAGTATTCGACACATATAGTTTGAGATACGCCAAAATACAATTCCATACCTTGTTACTGACTCAAAGTAGCTGTGATTTACTACTTTTCTTATGCCCATACTGGTAGCATTGTACGATATTTTCATTGCATATGCTAGGCTATTTAATTTATTTGCAAGGTACTGTATGCATAACCCCCATGATAGATTTTTTACTAGTTGCATTCTTAAGAATTTCACACAGTTAGCTTCCTGCAAATCCTGGTTTCTGTGACTGACCTGAATATCATTTAATTTTGCTTGTTTTGTTTTAAATTGCATTAACTGTGGCTTTTCCATGTTTAATTGTAACCCATTTAAATCAAACCAGATATCTAAGTTTTCTAGAGTATTTAATACAGTTTCTGGAATTTGGTCTGTAATGGTACTTTCAATGATTTAAGATGTGTCATCTGCAAATAAAGCTGAGTGACACTCAATATTAAGTGACAGATCATTTATGTACAACAAAAACAGAATGGGACCTAAGACAGAACCTTGGGGTACTCCTTGTGAAATGGTTTTCCTTTTTGAAGTTTAAGTTCCTCTCTCTGATGTTATAACCATTCTTTGTCTTTGGTTGGTTGGATAGGATTCAAACCATTCTAATGCCGTGCCCCTAATTCCATACTTTTCCAGTTTCCAGAGTAGCAAGGAGTGATTCACACTATCAAAGGCCTATGATAGGTCACAAAAAATTCCTGCGGCGTGCAGAGAGTTGTCTAGAGGGAAGCTAGTTTTATAACCAAAATTATTTATGGCAGATATTGTGGTTTTGCCTTTCCATACTGATTTTTTGAGATTATTTTAAATTTTTCTATGAAATTTTGAATTTGTATGGTGACTACGTTCTCAAATATTTTTGACAATGATGGAAGAAGAGAGACTGGACAATAGTTTCCCAAGTGTTCTTTGTGCCTATTTTGAATAGTGGCTTAACTACTGTATACTTCAGTGTTAATGGAAAATAACCTTCTTGAAGGGACTGGTTGACTATTGTAGTTAGTGGCTGCACAATTATTTTAGAGACTGTTATTAACACTTTTGTTGGTATCCCATCCCATCCTGCTGATGTTTTACTTTTTAGTGACAGTATCACATTTTCTATATCTTTTACTGTAGTTTTTGTAAAGGTACTGAAAAATTCACTGTCAAGTTGCCCACCATTGAAGAAATTTATTGTGTTTGGATACTCTGCTACATTGACATTAGATTTGTTTACATTTATAAAGAATTCATTAAACAATTCAGAAATTTGAGCAGGATTTTCAATAGATTTATGCTCTATCTTGATTTCAGAAATATCGTGGCCTCTACCTGTGGCACCTGTTTCAGCTTTGATCAGTGGCCATAATGCCTTTGATTTGTTTTCACTATCCAGTATAAATCTATCATTTTCCAGTTCTTTGGCCGCCTTTACAACTGTTTTAAAAATATTTTTGTAATTTCTTTACATAGGTAACAATATCAGGACTTTTATTATGTTTTAGTTCCCGATGTAGCTGTTTTTTTCTTGCACTCAAGAGTTTTATTCCTTCAGTAATCCACTTTACTTTATTTCCTACTTCCTTATGAGGGAAAGTTTCATTAAAAATGAGCAGGAATTTTTCCAAAAAAGTAGCAAAATTTTCAGAGCATGAAATACTGCGATCTATAGACCACTCTACCTTATTTAATCTATGATAGAATATGTTTCTATTTTCTTTGCTGAACTGCCGTTTGGTGTAGGTTTTTTTAGAGCAAGGTTCTGTTGTTTTTGGTAACTCCCTAAACAGAAGGCAATGATAAGTCCTAAATCCAAACAAAACTTATTTGCCTCATTATAAATGTAATTGGTTAAAATATTATCTATACATGTTGCAGACTGTTCGTTTACTCAAGTGAAATCAGTGAAATTTGCACTGAAATCCGATGTTTGAATCATATCAATGAATTTTGTTGAGTTATTGCCTCCACTGGCTAGATCTATGTTGAAATCAGTGGTTATTATGATTCTTTTCTTGGTTTCTTTTTGAAGTTTTTGCAATGGACACTGGAATTTCGACAAAAGAAGTTTCGTTATTTCTTCGCCAGGAATTCTGTACACAGATAAAATTACAATATTTTGCCCTAACTCTACACAGCAGCTTTCAAATATACATTCTTCATTAAGGGAATTGAAATCGAGTCTTGCTTTATATTCCATTGATCTTTCCACTAGTATGCACGATCCCCCTTGAGTTAAATTACTTCTACAAAAGTGTCTGGCAACATAAAAATTATCAAGGTTATTTAAGATTTTGATACTATCGTTTGTAAGCCAGTATACATTCAAGCATACAATCTTGATATTTGGTATTTCCGACAAAATGATTTGCAAGTCATTAAGTTTTGTTTCTCTGCCATTTGTGTAATATGAACTTAACCCATTTATGTTCAAGTGCATTAGGAACGTATTGTTACGTTTTTGAATATTCCTAATGGCATCTGGTTTAAAACGCTGTTTGTGTATTATTGTTTCATCTTCGTCGTCAATTTTTACACCCCCATCTTCGCATACTAGTTTCCCTTATCAAGTATGATGTTACATATATCACTGTAGAACAATCTACATAAAAATCTAAAATCACTTACTTTGATCCAAAAAGGGGTCCAATATTCAGGAACACACATTTTCAGTAAATTGCCAGTAAGCATTAAAAACCTGGTTTCAGATAAAGCACTGTTTAAACAGAGTTTGAAAGACTTTTTGATAGGCAACTCCTTCTACTCTATAGATGAATATCTTAACATTGACTGGTATACAAGCTTTAATAAAAATGTCTGTTAGATTTTGGTTTTGACAGCACTTGTTCACAACAGTCAAGATTAGGTATTATGTGTATGATAATTTTGTTGAAGAGCATAGCAATGTTTCATTCTGATGGTGTATTAATTCTGTAAATATTAGCATTTCTAGTTTACTGTAATGTATTCACCTATTTTGACAATCTCCTGACAAAAGATCAGGGTAGTAAGTATTACATTCAGATGTTTTATGTTTTTTATGTTATACTTTCTGAGATGTTCATCAGTCATGAGATTCATCTCATTTTTGGGTCTCTGGAATGAAATCTGAATCGAAACTAATTTAATCTTGGTGTATCGTCATACATAGTTTTTCTTCTGCTGAAATACTCCTACAAATATTTGTTGTTTTGCAATTGTTCATGGATGTCCTTCATCAGATACTGGAGTGTACTATGGTGCATTTTGTAATATGACTAACCTTCTTCAGGAGGGTTTTTTGGTTCTTCATTTAAGGATAAAAGTTGAATCACTGCACTGTGAAAGCAATACCAGTAAAACAATGAAGTCGTTTTTCTGCAAAATGTTTGAATGGCTGGCAGTGAAAAACTGGTGACTGCACCTATGTATCTACAACTGTGTACGTCAGCTGCGAAAGAGTTCATATATTTCTCCAGAATCCAAAGTGATCTTTCCTGAAATCAGCTTCTACCAGCTTTTCCTTTCTTCTGTAAAGAACTCATGTAAGTGCTTTGCAGTCATAATGTATTAAACTGATAGTTTGATAGTATTCATATTTGTCAGCAGCTGCTTTCTCTGGAGTTGAAATTATTACATTCTTTCTGAAGTCTGAGAGTATTTTGCCTGTCATGTACATCTTGCACACAAAATGGAATAGTTTTGTCATGGCTGGCTCACCCAAGGCTATCAGTAGTTTTAATGGAATGCTGCCTACTCCCTGGGCCTTGTTTCAACTTAGGTCTTTCAGTGGTCTGTCAAATTCTTCATGCATTTCATCTTCATCTACGTCCTCTTCCATCTCTATAATATTGCTTTCAAGTATATCGCCCTTGTATAGACCCTCTATATACTCCTTCCATCTTTCTGCTTTCCTTCTTTGCCAAGGACTGGTTTTCCATCTGAGATCTTGATATTTATACAGATGGTTCCCTTTTCTCCAAATATCTCTTTAATTTTCCTGTAGGCATTATCTATCTTACCCATAGTGATATATGCTTCTACATCATTACATTTGTCCTCTAGGCATCCCTGCTTGGCCGTTTTGAACTTCCTGTTGATCTTTTCTCCTGTTTCTCTTTTCCTTGCTCTAGTTAATCTTTGTCTACTGCTCCCTCTGAATCTCTCACCCACCTCTTGTTCTTCCAAATTAATCCAGGTCCCATCTCCTTAATATCCCAAGTAATTCATTTACCTGGTGCACAGTGCTTGAGGCTATGCCAAAGTTGCCCAATATTCTTTCTGTTAAAATAGAAAAATCAAACTGGAAACTCCTTATAGACACAGAGAAGTGTTAAATGTGGCAAGGTGCAATTAGGTGATCCAAGAAAAAGTCCTTTAAAACTAACTTACATTTGACTTTTGTTTCATCATGTGAATTTTCTAAAAGAAACATTATTGTTAAGAGCTGTGTGTACAGTTCTTTGTAAATATCAATAAGGTAATTATTTTCTACTTGTTTCACTGCCCTCCAACAAATACAAAAGTGAAAATGTCAAACAGGAAAATATTGTGTATTAATCACTTTAGAAGTAGAAACATCTATCAAATGTGCTTCTATTTTTTATATCTGCCATTTTTCATCACCAACTAGAAAGAAATTAAGTAGAGTGTAACAAGATTTTATTATAGCCAATACACAGCAAAGTCTCACCTCACATTAATTCATTCTCCTCATCTAGTATCATATACAAACTGTACATTCTACTTAATGGTAAGATGTGAGCAAAAATTAATTGCTTCCCTTTTATGATGATGTAACATGTAGGCTGGAGTATGATTATAGCAGAAGATTACTGTCATCAGTAGCCACCAAGGTAAATAGTCATGTACATTCAGAGTTTTCAGAACATGGATGATTAAAATCACACAGGGTTCCAATATTAGGCCTACATTGATGGCTAGGAATTGGTTTTTCTGTTGCGCAGGCTTGGATACTATGCAAGCTCCATCGACTTGCACACACTGCCACAAGATTTTTAAATGAAGTGCATTTGTTTAACAGATATTGTCATTCAACAATGATCATTACAAATTACTTAAAGACAAATGTTTTATTAAGATGTTAAGATCCCACATTACCATTTGTAAATATATTAGATTTTTAAACCAAATACTTTCTTCAAAATTGATGAGAATGTTGTGCACGTAACAATCAAGCAAAATGAAAAGTAGCCAGTTTCCCAAACACCCCCTACCACCACCATGACCAGGACAGCAAAGCCTTTGATGAAAAAACAAATTAAAATTAACTGTGATTTAGTCTTATACACCATCAAGTGTTTTTACAGTGTAAAATATGAAAGACAGTTTTCCCCCTCTTCTTGAAGAAACTTGCTTCCTGGTCTATGTGAACACTCAGATGTGAATGAGATCACTGTACACATTTGTTGAGAAAGAGGTGTGCATCTACATGCATGGCTCTGCTTGTTTGTGGGACAAGCACAAGTGCATGACGACTAGGCGCAAGGCACACAGGTGTAAACACACCTTAACCGTAACTAATTTTGGATGATGGAGCCACAGTATTGCACCAGTGTGTTACTGTATTATGCAGAAATGCTAAATTTTGTTTCTTTGCTATGTAATTGCAATTGATAATTGAAATACAATTACAGATAGAGATGCTGAGGAAAGCAGTGGAATTAAATCCCACCAATCCATCCTGTTTAGTGCACTTGGCCAATACATACAGAAGTGTGGCAGGTGCGCACTATCGGCAGAGGATGGCTGCTCAGGCAGGAT